>NC_083351.1:148012075-149234575 GCF_030254825.1 Meriones unguiculatus
GCTTCCTGGGCCTGGCTGAGCTGTGGTAATGGGTGGCTGCGATACTGAAATGCTGTCTTCTAGCGCGACCAGATGCAGGGCTACCTGCCAAACCCCCTACACAGATGCACTTTAAGAAGCCATTTATGCTTTGGCTCAAACTGTAATTAATTTATTTTATGTACAATAAAT
Organism: Meriones unguiculatus; assembly: GCF_030254825.1. Classification (NCBI taxonomy): domain Eukaryota; kingdom Metazoa; phylum Chordata; class Mammalia; order Rodentia; family Muridae; genus Meriones; species Meriones unguiculatus. The sequence goes on from NC_083351.1 coordinate 148,012,247, forward strand.
CTCTCATTTGATAAGAGCAGACATCTGACTGGGTCTTTATTGAAATGTTTATCTTCTGTTGTCCAGAAAGTGTTGTTTAGAATCCTGTGTTTATTGAGCAAGTTGAGTCAGGGAATCTCCCTTCCAGGAGTGATCCCTTAGGTCTCACCACTTGTGATCACTTTGTTATCCACGTTTTCCGCAGCACAAAACATCCTTGCAGAGCATTGTCGCTTGTAATCTGGCCTTTCTATTCTAGAGCTGCACGTCTCCTACTCATTTTCTTCATGGTCCTCTGGGTAGACGTAAGACAGCTGTCTGCACACCTCAGCAGAGCCTCGGAGGGCGTACATGCCTCTCCACAAAATCAGTGCTGCGTCATCCGTGATGCACTTAGTGAAACTTTCTGGGGGCATGCTTTGTCCTCAGACTACACTTCATTCTCACGGTAAGAGCTTACAGCCACTAACTGGAGCTATTCAGGAGTTGCTCCCCTGGCGCTATTGTCACACGCATGTGCCACAGCTGCCAGGCCTCGCTTCTGCTGCCCTTAGAGCCTGGATGACCTTCCACGCCAGCTCAACGGGGCTCCATCTCTGTGGGCAGGGCATTGTCTTTCCGTTTGGGCAGCACGTTCCGTGCTATTCTTCCCTGTGAGGGAAGGGGAGGGGGTGGGGCCAACATGATTTCACCAATAAGAAAAGCAGGGTTTAGGTTTTGACTGATGGCCCCAAGCTCACGGAAAGGAGCTCAATTAGGGTCTTGACTACTCATTGTTACCTCTTCGTCATGCTTCATATGTAAGATGCAGCCCTGGAGCCTGCGTGAAGCAGTGGGATGTGTAGGGAGTCTGCCATGAAACCGGGCTGGGCTCTTAGAGCTTATTTTCCCAGGCGAACATCTGACTGTTCTTGACAGTGACATTCTGACATCGATGCTTTGTGATACATAGAACATGTTATTTAAAAACAAAAACAAAACCTCTTCAAACCTAACCTAACCTCACCCCTGAGAAGGTGTTGGCGGCAGGGTAGGAAAATGGTACCCGCAGAAGATGAAGACAGTTCACGGGCAGAGACAGGTGTCTCTGTTCTATCCACTCTTGTCTTCTCCCGTGTAGTTGTTAGCAGTGCACAAGGAGCGAGCAGTTCGTCTTTGCCCACTGACCCTGGGCTCACCGTGTTCTTAAACCAGAGACAAGGAGCTCTGCAGAGGGTAGGTTTTTGCAGCACAAGTGCCCAGTGGAGCCAGACTTTCATCTCGACTGCCACCAGGTCTCCTCTTTCCTACTGTCCATTCACACGCATCTCTACAGGGCTCTGGTCAGTCCCCTCGCAGTCTGGTGGGTGTGCCTGGCACCTTCTCATCTCCCGCCTTTGCCACTCTGACTGCCCCTCACCTCCTTACCCCTGTGCAGACTCAGCCTCCTGCCTGGCCTTGGTCTTTCAGCTACGAGGGGTTCTGGCTACAGAAGGATGAAGCGGGGAGAGGGCAGAGGGAGAAAAATCTCTCCGGAATCTGAGGTGGGAACCACTGAAGATCTGATCCAGGCCACTGTCTCAGGTGGAATTGACCACTCAGTTCTAGAACGACTGTGTTCCTGTCATAAATCTGGCACAATGTTTCATTGGTCTCACCTGTCTCGATACTAGTTATCTCTCCATTTGATGTCCCTCCTCACTTGAGGTCTACAAACTTGGGCCTGAGAAACAGTCTCCTCTCCCCCTAGGCAGGGATGTGCATGAGCCTGGTGCAGAGGAGGAGACAAATGAGGGTTTATTGTGTATTGACAACATACCAGATTGCGCATGCTCTCCTTTAATCTTTGGGAGACTCCTGAGGGGGCTCTATCACTCCTATTTTAAGACAAGGAAACCAAGGCCTAGAGATTATGTTAGCTTAGGGCCAGACGTAACAGCACTCTGCTTCATTTACTGACTGTCTGGGCACCCGCAAGAGATGTCTGACACAAAGACATTCTGATGCTAATTCCACCATCTCACTTTAGTATCCTATACAGGGAAGGAAGCAGCTGGCTTGACTCTTAAGAAGCCAACGCAAGACCCTACCAATGCCAGGTTTGTGCACCCGCCCCCATCCCAGACCCAGCTGCAGCTCTGGGCCTACCTCCCCGGCCCCACAAAGCCAGCTTCCTCCACCTCCCTTCTGCTACCGGCCAAGGCTGCCTTACTGCCTGGCCCCAGGGCTCCTGGCAACCGGACCACATCTGCTGTTGCCATTAGCCAGAGGCTGCTGGCTGCCTTGGCCTCCAGCCCCCCCCTCGGTAATAAAGACGTCCAGGTTGGAGGGGCTGCCTCCCAGCCGTCCTGTCTCAGGGCCCAACCCACGTCTGTCTTGATGTCTGGCTTTCTAGTTTCCTCCCAGCCCCAAATCAAAACCACTTGCAGCCCCAGGCTGGGCCTGGCCCTCCTGTGCAGTGGCAGGCGAGGCTGGGAGGGAGGCTGTAAAACTGCCTTCCCTCCTCATCCAGCAACAGAAGGTTCACCTGTCCAGCAGTTCAGAACCCCAAGCTTTAAGGATTATGGCCATGTTTACAGAGAGCCCCTTATTTATGGGCAAAAGAAATAGGATTTCAGCACTGATCTTCTACCCCAAGAGGGGAAAAAACAGATCTGGGCAAGGGAACAAGTTGTGGGCAGATCCCCACAATGAAGAAGTTGGCACACTACCATCTTACTTAGCAGAATGGAGCTGGCAAACACCCAGCTGTGGAGAACTCCCAGAACCTCTGGGTAACAGCCTAGCAGGGAGGCACTTGCCTGCTTACAGTAGAGAACCCAGAAAGCCGTCTGGGTACTCTTCTAGTTCCAGCAAGTTCTTGAACTGGACAAGAGAATGGGGTTAGGGTTATCAGCGAGGGTGGCCAGCTCCAGCCACTCCCCTGCTCTCTCTGCCATGGCCGGCAACTCCCCACCATCTGGTTTTTGGACATTCTTTTCAGAGCAGAGATGGAACTTTTTGATGTTTCTTGGGCAAGGCAACAGACAACATTTGTAATACTGGATTATTTGATGTTGAGATTCCATTTCTGGTAACCAGGGTAAAGAGAAACAATGGTGGTCTTGGTGGTGGTGTTGAGGGCTGGGGGACTATGGGATTCTTTGTTATGGAAATACCACTGTAGCTGTCTGGACCCCGGGCCTGAGCCTCTGCTTGGAGTACTTCCCAACACTTTGATTGTGCCTTATGTTTGCAGGGACAGGGCTTCAAAAGGAACAGACCTCACTAGCCACAGAGCATTTGCCCAGCTCTCAACTGTGTACACAAAAAGTGGTTGCGAAGCCCTTAGCAGGAAACTGGCCTGCGCATGCTTGGGTTGGCTTTGGCCATCATGGTTAAGGTGGTAAATATACCTCTCAGGCACTACTGCTCAGCTCCTCAGCTGGGCCTTTCATGTCTCCTTCAGCTGGCAACCATCAAGGGTAAGGGCGAGGTCCCTTGAAAATGAATACTTCTGGATAATGTGGAACTGGTGAATGAGGATGTCAACTCTAGACTACAAATTACTGTTTTCTGGCTTACATTAGTGGTGGAAAAGTTCCTGTTGGGGACATGGATCTGCCATAGGCAAGCCTCTGGCTTTCGTCCCTAGCAGTAGTGATTCTTAGGTATTGTTATGCTTACATCTAAAACATCTTTCAAAGACTCATGGGTTGAGAACTTGGGCCCCAGAGAAGCACTCAGAAGAGGGGCACCGGAGAGGGGGTAAATGGATCCTGAGCAGTTTCAGTTCATCAGTGGATTAGTCTATGCAGAAACTCACTCCTTACTGCAACTCTAGAAGGTAGGGAGGACTTTAGAAGATTGGACTTTTCAGAGGAGGCAAGCTGTGTCTTGAGAATATCCATTTTGTCCTTGCCTCTAGCCCCTCCACAATTTCCTGGCTGTCATGAATCAAAAAGGTCTTCACTTGCACATATTCTTTATCATGTCTCATGGGCAGAGAAACACCAGAGCCAAGTGACTGTGGACTGACACCTTTGAGACTGTGAGCTAAAAATACAGTTTCCTCCTCCGAGTTGATTTTGTCAGACAGTTTGTCACAGTGACAGAAGGCTGGCGAATACGGGGGCATTGAACACTTACCCTGAGCCGTGCTCTGAGTACTAGGTGTGCACTGACTCTTTCAGTTCGCTCTAGAACCCAGTGCAGTATGGCCTACTGGCATCTAATTTCATGTTCAACCACGACCTGGACAAATAAACTACCACCTGTGGGGAATGGGCTTCTGACTGACCTTTTGGTTAGATGGCCTTGGCTGACTTTATTTCTCTTTCACTTTTCCTCTTCCCAGAAATGCCTCCAAACTCACTCTTCACTTACTACCATTCTCCTGTTGATGTTTTGCCCTTTTGTGGAACAACTCACTGGTGCCCTTGGCAGTAACACCTAGAAAGACTCCCAGACTCCCTAGCAGCCCAGGGGTGGTCCCCTAGCAGCGCTTTGGGAAGGAGGCTCCATTATCTATTTCATGAATGTTGGTGCATGCTTGGATAACCATGGTGCTCTGAGAGGTATAATGTGGACACAGACCCAGAGAGGAGCCTAGAGCCCTGACCCATGGGCTCTTTCACATGGGTGGGGTATTCTTAGGAAGCTCCTTAATCCCTCCCTCAAAGGAAATGGACACAAACCTGCACAGTGCCCAAGACTGCTTTCATTACCCGAGTCATTTTGTTCCCTGATTTGTTAAGGACCATTTGCAGGACCCAAACCAAATTTGCGTTATGACCCTGCTGTTTCATATCGAGGCTTTGGACTCTCTCCTGTCCCTCAGGCCCTATTCAAACAAAACTCTTGATATCACCAACTTTTTCCAGCCCGCCTATCTCCAAAGATTTCTATCATGAGACTGTCCAGCTGGCCCAGTTCTTCCAGATATGGAAAAGGGTAATTATAAACTAAACTTTTCATACTTCTCCCAACCACTCAGACACCAGCTACAGTCATACTTACTGCAGGGTTAGAGCAGTGTAGAATGCTAACACAACTGATAACTTTATCTTATTGTCATAAGAGTAGGGCTGGAGAGATGGCTCGGCCACTAAAGGTTACACTCATAACCAAAATCATAGAGTAGACACTTCTGAATATTCTCTTACTAGGTAAGAAACAATTTGCCAAGATAAACCATTAAACTCACAAAAGCAATACATATTTGGTGCAAAAAAACTGAAACAGTGCAGAAATAATAGGGGTGTGAGGCCCCTAGGCTAGCATTCCAGTTGCCATATCTTCCAGAGGCAACCACTGGTTAGTAGTTTGGTGTTCTGTTTTCAGATTCCCTTTGCACGTAGACATACGGTATACAACTTTAACCTTGAGAAGACACGCACAGGGAATCCAGGCACAAGGCAAAGCCTGGGCTGCTCATCCTGGGAATGCCATGGAGCCAGGGTGGTGTCTGGCTTGTGATAAGGTTGGCTCAGAACTTCTCAGAGTGTCTGGAATGTTCTCCACGGAGTCCCATTAAATATTTGAGAATGGATGGATGAATGAATACAGTGTTGAGTCACATGACAGGTTATTTTGAATTTCTTTATTTTAGAAAGTACTTATTTCTGCTTATATATGATTTCTTTGTTGCTAATGCCATTTTTCCCTCATTCAAATGTAAGGCTTTTAGATTAGTGCAGTTTAAAAAAAAGAGCTTCCTTATAGTTCAGCACCATCAAAGAACTGGTGAAGGCAGAGAGCACATGTGAGCAGGAAAACGAGCATCTAGTTTTATAAAAATCAGCTTCGTTCATCTGAAAATGATTCAAGTTCACAGTTCTTTTTTCTTCTTCTTCTCTAAAATGACACCATTTAATAGAAAAGTAAAAGGTACAGCTATGTCTTGGTTTACATTTTATTTTGTCTTCCTGCTTAATCCACAGTAGAAACTGTTTCAGACATCTGTTGCTCATGCCAGGAACTTCCCATTGGCCATGCACCAATAACTGTATGTCTGGGTTCTAAGCAGTCTTCTTTCCTTCCTTCCTTCCTTCCTTCCTTCCTTCCTTCCTTCCTTCCTTCCTTCCTTTCTTTTTTTTCCCCTAGAGTTTTCATATCATCTCACTAGGTACATCTGGGTATTCTTGCTATGACCAGAAAGAAATTATAAACCCCCAGAAGAAAGCTTCCTATTTCAGCAGGAATTTGAAATGGCAAAGGCTGTCTAGGGGTTGTGGTTACAACCTAGACTCCCTGAGCGGAGCTCTCTTCCACATGGGGCCTTCCCCCTGACAGGATGAAGCCATTTGTAACCAGGACAGCCCTTCAGTCCCCCTCCCTCATTTTTTTTTTTGTCCCTCCCACTGCTATTCCAAGTAGCAGGACTGCCCTGGTCCTTGAACCAGCTGGAACAAAGCAGCTCTTTGTCACTTGAGGGGTGATTTAGCTCTCATGGAGGCCACCCCCTTCCTTGTCTTTCAGAAATGTTTTCCAGTCAGAGAGAAACAAAGTCTCAGGCTGTGTCTGTGACATCCCTTCCTCACTCACATAGCCACGAGGTAGCTTTCCTCAGGCTGGGGATTCTAAATACACTAACTTCACCATAGTGCTCATTTCTGCCACCACTTGCCAGCAGGCTTTTACCCAGAGCTAGTGAACTTGCCGGTAGCTTCAGGAAGATTACAAAGGGGGGAAGGATAAATTAGAGTGACTGGCGGTGAAGTCAGCTAAAGATGGCTTGACACCTTTAGAAGAACGAAAATCCAAGTCTTTATTTCGCTTTTGAAGAACCCAAGCAAACTGCCTTCTGCATGGTTATGAACTAAGTCATACCTATAATTAGAAATGGGGACACTGGCTTTGGAGGCATATCTGGAATGGTGACAGATGGGTATTGGTATTTCCAGCTCAAACAGGTCTTATCTTCTCTTCGATGTCAGAAGCCAAGGTCCGGGTGTAGCCGGTCAGTTGCAAAGAGCAGTTCAGGAATGTGAAGTGGTTTCAGGAGTCTTGTGGACAGCACCATCACCTGTGACAGGAGGGGGCACGGTTAGGGACATCGGTTATCAGGGGCTAAGAACGATCTCAGAGGGAGGCATGGGGTGAGCAGCATGGAGAAAGCAGACATGGCACAGGCCCCTCAGCTATAACCTGGATGTTAAGAGCAGCTCATGCTTTGCTCACCTGGGCTGTGTGGACCTTCCGGCCCATCTGTCTGATTCTGGGCGACTCTTCCCTCAGCCTGGACTTCAGTGTGAGGCTGATCTCTCTCTAGAACACCAAGAGAGCCTGTTCCAGGACTTGGCTGGGTACATGCTACGCTTTGTAAGGGCCAGGTGAGAGCTGCCGGAGCCGGCAGTAGGCACCTCTTTCTATCTAACTGCCTATGGGAAATAGGGGAGGTGATCCAGGGAGGACGTCCACAGAGTGCAGCATGACTGGGCTTCACCAGGCCGTGCTACGCTGGACAGGTGCAGGGAGGACGCCTCCCTGTCCTCTTGCCTGCCCCCAAAGTTATCCCAGGTGTAATAAAATCACTGAAGTAATCAACTCCGAATTCAACTAGCTCATTGGTGCAAAACCGAGGCCACATTCCGACTCAAGGCTGAACAGAGCAGGGTCATGGGCAGGGGAGGGAGTAGAAAAGAAACATTTTAGAATTTTGATTTTGTTTTTGAAAACAACTTTTTAATGGTCGCTGAAGAGTTCCCCCTCTTTTTCAAGAGCACTGCTTTTGAAGTACTTGTTCTTAGAAAAAAGCTATCTTGAGGAATACATAGCTAATGCCAACGAAGCTGTATTTTTGGCAGGAAAAAAAAAAACCCTGTGTACTGAAGTCTCTGCTTCTCGTTCCCCTTGAAATCTGTGCAAAGAGAGTTTGAGGACAGTGCCGAATATAACCACGCCCTCGCCACCCCACCTTGAGTGATGCAGCAAACCAAGCAGGTGTGTGGTGATAGTGCCTGCCAGGCCAGAGCTGCCAGCAGAGGCTGGGGTGGGGGGTGGGGTCTCAGCGCCACTGCTGGTTGGCTGGAGTCCCGCTGGAAATTCACTTTCCTTGGAGCCTTGCTCTCCCACCTCATTCGTCCCAGAGAAAAGAACACCTGAGCTTGCAGCACTGCCACAGGGGTTATGTAAGTTCCTCTACCGAGAGCCCAGGGAGTGCTTGACTACTGTCAGCTGCTGCTTCACTGTGATTTGGTGACGGGTTTGCGGACCCGTCACCTCCTTTTGATTCATTTGAAAGCTCACAATTTTCTAAAGAAACACACACAGGTTCTCATAGTTTTAGGACAGGCTTACAGACCTCTAGGACTTGTAAACCACCATTAGGATGCCTACTTAAGGATGCATACACAGGACCGAGGAGATGGCTCAGTGGGCAGAGACCCTGCTGTGCAAGCATGAGGCCCTGTGTGTACCCCCAGAATCGGCAAGAAAGCCGGGCGTGGCGGTATGCTTCTGTAAGCCTGGGACTGGGAAAGCAGCGGCAGACAGGTTCCAGGGCCTCAGTGGCCAGGGGCCTAGCCTACTTGGTGAGCTCTAGTTGAGAGAACCTGTCTCAAGAAATGAGGTAGACAGCTCCCGAGTAATGACAGCTGGGTTGCTGGGTTTGTGCCTTAGCCTTTCCACATGCCTGCAAGATGTGTGTGCACGTGTGTGTGTGTGTGTGTGCACGCACACACACAAACACACACACACACAGCTTTGCCCAGCCTCTGGATACAGACCACCATGAGGCAGAAGAGAGCAGTGAGGGCTGGTTAATATACTGAAGACTCTCCTCCGTCCTGTGACCGGCCAGTCCTGCTATATTGCCAGACGGCAGGCCTCAGGCCCAGTGCAAAGCTATGGGCTGCCTCTCCAGCTGAGGTTAAGGGCAGGAGTGAGCATGGAGTGCGTCTCCAAAGAGGCTTAAATCTCGGTGTCGGGTTTGAAGGACTTGGTGGGTGGGGTGGGGACGCTGGCTACAGATTCAGTTGATGTAGACACTGACAGCAGCAAACAGAGCCCAGGGATCCTGTCACACTCAGGTCCTTTGCTGGGCTCATAGCCATGGCTGACAAGAGTCTGGATCAGTTTTCTCTGAGTGGGAACACAAAGACCAGGCTTCTCTCATCTAAACAAGCAGGCCCGTGAGGTGACAGCCTCCTGAGTCCACGGCCTAGGGTGTCTGGGGTCTGCTCCAGATCAGGTGGAAACAAACAACAGGAAGCAGAGGCAGTTTCTGAAGTAGGTTGGGGGTCTGTGAGGGAGGGAGAAAGCAGGGCTGAGTCCTAGGACCCTTCTAGAGCACAGGCGTAGGCGTGTCCACTTTGAGCTAGACCCTGACAAAGGCTCTCGCCCTGGAGCAGTTGCTTAATTACTCTGAGTTCCACTTTCCTCATCTTTAAGGCATGACTAACACTGTCTGCCTCGGATGAACACTGCAGAACATTTTGTACAATGCAGGCTCCAGAGGGGCTTCCGGTGGTAGCTGCTGTCACTCAGCTCCCTTGCTGCCTTCCCTCCTCGCAGCTCACTGCTGTCCTTAAGTGATGATGAAGGGGCAGTGAGGTTGCCAGGTGACTTTACGCTTGCTTCTGTTCCTCACGGGATTCAAGTCCTTGCTCTCCTCTCACCTCCATTTGATAAGCCCAGCCCCCAGGACAGCATTCCAGGCCCTCCTGCTTCCTGCTGGGCTCTTTCAATGGTGCTTTCTTCCACAAGCCCTTTATGGTCAGTCCTGTGGGTCAGCTACCGGATTGGCTGTTTGGGGTACTGCTTTATCTGGGCAGAGTTCTCATACTCTTTTCTGTGGCCTTTCAGACAGTTATGATGTCTCTGCCTCCAGTAAGCCTTCCTGGACCACCTTTCCCACTCTCCAGCCTCAGTGTGCCCTCTGGCTATTTGTCTCCCACTGTTTCTTTAGCACAGGCCTGGTATAGAGCAGGGCCAGAGACAGTGAGTTCACACATAACCAAGTAAAAAATAAAAAACAAAACAAAAAAAACCCTGAACAGTCACATGGCGAAGGAGGCGATTCCACCCTGGCTGGTAGGAAGCTTTTCATTTGGGAAGTTCTCAGAACAGGCTGGCCAAATGGCTCTGCGTACATTTACTTTGTATCAGTTCAGTGAAACCACTGTCTGAGGCTGCACACAGCGTGATCTGGGTCACCCTGAAATCTGCCAAGCTTCCGTCCTTAAGTACCAAGATGTTTGTTATTTCCTGTGTATGTGTGTTTTGCCTGCATGTATGTGTGTGCGCCACAGCACACCTGGGGTCCTCAAAGGCCAGAAGAGTGGAGAACTGGAGTCACCGATGGCCATGAACTACCACGTGGGTGCTGCGAATGGAGTTCTCTGTTAGAGCAGCAAGTGCTCTAACGGCTGAGACATCTTCCCAGCCCCCCGCCTTTCGGCACTTTTACATCCTTGCCATTTTTGACAAGTAAACTGAATTAAAGTATTTTCTGTTGTTTTTTTTTTAAGTTAATTCAAACAAGACTGTGTTGGTATTATTTGGCTAAAATAGTAATTTTAAAAACTTGGCTCCAAAATGAGAGGAAAAGAAGCTGAGAAGAGCATGAAACTAGCCTATCAGATGAAAGGTAAATGTTTCACATGTAGCCAGTATGGAGGTTGATTTAACATTGGAGAACACCGTCCAGAGAGACCTGGGGAAGCCTGGGGAACAGACATGAACTCCAGGGGCCACGTCACTTCTTGCCCACAGAGGGTCCTTATTCTCTGGATTTTCGGGTCCCTTTTCTCCCTGGTTGCAGCTTCCCTTTCTTTCCTCTCCAGCTCTCCTCTCTGCTTAACTCTTGGTTGTTGCTTTCCGCCCCTCACCTTAGGCCTGGCACCTGCCACGTGGCACTCAGGAATTGAGAGGTCTTCCTCAGGACACAGAGTGAAGCCTGGGACACCTCCCCCTCCCTGCACACTGCACTGCCACTGACCAGAACACCACCCACAAGAACCTCCCATGCGGAGAGAGGGTCATTGCTGACCGCAGGTAGAGCTCACTGTCTATTAGAGAAACAACAGTTAGCAGAGAGAGCTCATTAGTCTCTGAAGAGCCTGGATCATGGCATTGCTACAGGCAGCCCTAATGTTGGAGGTTCTACCACGAACCATCTGAGGATGGAGCTTATTCACATACTGGCTGACAATGAGACGGCCTGGAGGACCTTAGGGTCCCCACAGCTAGGGCGCCAAGTCCCTCCAGCAGCCCTCTGCTTGGCATGCTCTGTACTTGGCTGGGGCAGCCTTGCCCTGGGAGGCTCGCTGGCTGGCATTCGTCTTCCCCAGCCACACTGTAATTTGTAGGTGCCAGCACCTTTCTGTTAATTTCTGCTGAATGTGGAGGTGGCCGTAAAATCTAGAACCTGGATATCAGGGCCCTCTGATTTCCAATACCAAGAGTCAAAGAAAGCAGACAGCATTGGTCTCTTTCCTTTTCTCCTAAACCCTATCCCTTGATCCTCCTCCCACGCCAAAGCAATCGCATAGCACAGGCTTCCATCTCTGTAGCAATGGCTTTGCACACATGTATTGAAGGGATAACCCTGCTCATGTACCTGCTCTACTATACACGTAGGTACACATTCACCCCGCTGGTGCCAAAACATAACATGCTTGGAGGGTAACCATGGAGACAGCTATCTTTTCTGGAAGACCTGGGCCCCAGCTGGCCTGCTGTTCACCTTGTCCCAGATGTCAGCACTGGGCGTCAGCTCTCTGCAGAACTTGCACCACAAGAATCCATCACCTTTGTGCTTCATTCCTTCTGATTTTGGTGTTTCTGTTAATATTGCAGATCTCAACCTTTTTGGGATTCCCTGTCAATTTTACAATGATGTGGAGCAGGCTGGGTCACCCTGAACCCCTAAAGATATATATGTAGAGTTGTGTATGGCCAGATTTCTGGATCTCTCTCTCTCTCTCTCTCTCTCTCTCTATATATATATATATATATATATATATTCTCTGTCTATCTATTTCTGCATATCTTCTATCTATCCATCTATCTGTCCTTATATATATATCTTCTATGTCCATTTTCTTTCTTTCTTTCTTTCTTTCTTTCTTTCTTTCTTTCTATCTATCTTCATATATCTTATCTATCTATCTATCTATCTATCTATCTATCTATCTATCAATATCTGATGTGTTTCTCACCAAACATTCTGCTTCAGAAATGTGGAAGTGTGGCATCCATACCCATCTGCGAAAAGCAGCAGAGAGCAGGGCAGCTCTCATGCTTGGCCTCTCTTCTTTTCCTGACCTGGTTGTTTTCTGTGGGGATACCTCTCTGTTATTGTCTTCTCACAATCACAGGCTTCCGTGGGCCTCATGACCACCATTCAGCAGCAACAGAGTTCAGCTGGCCAGAGCATCTGGCCACAGGGCTCCATGCCATACAGTGTAGTGAGGAGACGGGGCTGGTACCCAGCACAAGTTCTTTGAGGAAAGGAACCTAGGAGTTCTCTTGTCTTGTACCTGTTTGGGGTGGGTTGGTAGGGGCAGAAGAGAGGCTTTCGCTGTGTAGATGGGTACTTCCCACACTTGGTCAGGCCAGCTGTGCCTTTGACAGTCTACCGGTACGTCACTTCTGCGGAAACTTGTCCTTCAGCAGGGTTCACACATTGTTCTACCAGCAGTGTGAGAATAAGCAGAGAAGGGAACTAGTGCACATACTATTCTGGGTACGGCTCAACAACAAGGCCTGATTTTCAGGGTGCTTCTAAAACCAGGAGGCTGAGCTTTCCGTTAGCTGCCGGCTAGGCAGCTACCTGCCAGGTGGAAGGAAGGGCTTGGGGTCTCCGAGAATGTTACTCCAGTAGCACTCAGGCAATCTTCCTGCTTTCACAAGCTTAGAGGCCAAAGGGACTGGGATGAGCTGCCACCCCTGCTTCACCCTTCCCCCTCCTTGCTCTGAGAATCATCTTAGGGCCTGATAATACCTCAGGGAGTTTTTGCACAAAGAACAAGAAATGATCAAGCCATTCCTTAAGCCTCCAATACTCTGAGATGCTCTGTCCACAGAGTGGGTGCAGGGTCAGACTGGTAAAACCAATGTGGCTTCTGGCCTCTGCTATCATACTGTCACCAGATTTTGAAAGCATCTGTACTGTCTCCTTTTAGAGAAGAGATTACAGTGTCTGGCAGGCTGTTTCAATGTATAGATGTTCTAAAGAATTAGGAATGTGATTCTTATATCAGGAACAGCAAAAAGGGTGCTTATACTTATTTGGAAAAAAAAAAGTCTCACTAAATAGAATCTTAACTCTGCTGGCAGAGGGGTACAAAAGAAGGCTAGAAAGTATTAATTTTCCAGAAGTTTCATCAGCTCTGACAATAATTGGTGATAATTATAGCAGAAAGGGTCACAGAGAATGACTGGCCATTTCCAGATCTTAGCCTGTTCCCTAAATACCCAGCTTCCCTTTTCTGGTTTGGTGTCTGGAGAGAAAGAGAGATCTGGTCTTCTTGATACCACCAGCCAACTCAGGCACTCAACTCCATAGACAATTGCTACCAAATCCTCTTGGAATCAGTCCATCCACCAAGACAGCAGGCTTACTGAGACTGTGCTGGCAGATGTGGAGCAGTCGGTGAACAGACAAGATCTTTACTGCACTGTGTGGGTTTGGATGCCACAAGAGACTCAGGAAGAGTCTGGAGCGACTGGCAAGATGTCACAGGAGGACAGGAAGCTGCTTGTGTAGATACACGAAGCATGGTAGAACCAGGAGGAAGCCACACAGCACCGAGGTAGGCAGGACTGGGCTAGAATGCTACCATCCGCACCCAGCTGTTTTCTGTGTAGCTATGTGGACAGTATTAGCTGGTGTCTCCAGTGAAGTCTTGACCCTCTTCACAGCACTCTTGTCTCCTGGCTACCAAAGGTGGGAGGAGGTCTCTGGAGTCCCTTAGTGTTCCGATTTAGAAGTATAAAGTCCTTACAGGCTCATGCAATTCAATACTTGACCTCAGTTGGAGGCTCTGTTTGGAGGCGGTAGAATTTTTTGTAGGTGGGGCTAGCTGGAGGACAGGAATACTGAACACTGGAGGCCACAGGGTTATAGCCTTGCGCTGCTTCTGGACTCATACTCTCTTTATTTCCTGGTACCATTTGGTACCATTTATTGTGCAAACAACAGGGATCCTTTTGCTTTTGTGAGAATTTAGCTAGTTATGATGAACCATAGGTCCTTAAGCATAAGGAAAAGAGAGAAAGAAAGAGAGGAAGAAAGAAAGAAAGAAAGAGAGAAAGAAAGAAAGAAAGAAAGAAAGAAAGAAAGAAAGAAAAGAAAGAAAGAAAGAAAGAGAGAGGAAGAGGGAGGGAGGGAGGGAGGAAGGAAGGAAGGAAGGAAGGAAGGAAGGAAGGAAGGAAGGTAAGTTAGTTTTCCAGGGAGGTGTGGGTGGGCTTGGTATGGCCAGGAGGATGACTTTTGGGGAAGCATCCAGAACAAGATAGGGCATCAGGATACGGGGAGAAAGAGCAGATGGAGAAGGGAACAAGCCAGAAGAGGAACAGTAAGGCCCTCACCACCTTTCCCCCATCACTGCCCTTGGACTCCTGCTCGTCTCACCCATGACTCAGTACCTGGGTTCCTGGTTTCAGAGATGCTACAAGGTCTCTGACCATTTTGGCCTCGGAGACTGTGACGCCGCCCACCACAAAGAGGATCAGGAGGGGATGGTCACTGGGATGGGGCCGGCTCACCTGCAAAACAGAGAACATCAAGTCAGACAGCAGCAATGGCTCCTGCTTTCCTCCTGCTGGTGGGACAGAAACCTTAGAGCAATAATGGTTTATTGTCATCCAGATGTGCCAATGACTTGAGACTCCACAGGCTAGGAATGCACAGCATGGGACCTTAGTACATTCTTACAGAAATGCTTTACTGAAAGGAGGGTTAAGGGTGCTGGAGCCATCAAATATGAGAAGGGCCGAGGGACACCTTGTTTCTCATCCTTGTTCAGGACTCAGTATACACTTGTCCTTCTTTGTCCCATAGCTCTGCCACAGCTACCATTATGGCCTTTACGTGTTTCTTTCCTGTATCTCCTCTGCTAAGGTTGGCTCTACCAGAGCAGGCAGCTGTTTAGTTCCCTGCTGTCTGCTGTGCTTACCTTTTTAAAGCACAGAATTGGTGTTCTACCACTGTGGAACTAACCCAGTTGTTTCTGGTGATGGGGTGGAGGTTTCAGATCTATGTGGATATAGGGATCTATAGGTCACCATCATGGAGATGAAAGCCTGGCATGAGTTAGAACCAGACACTTCATCAAACCAGCCAGAGCCAAAAACCTACCCTACACAAATACTACATTAACTGCTAGAGAGATTCTTTCTTCCCAGTTTTTTGTTTGCTTGTTTGTACAATTTCACCCATGAGACAAAATTATATACTAAAATGAGAAGTGCTCTCAGGAAATGCAAAATGATCCACAAATTGATCTGGTGATGAGGGCAGTAAGGGAACAAGAGAGGGGTCCTGAAGGCAGTGTGTGTTTTCCTAAAGAATGAGCAGGACAAATGGCATGAGCCACACTATACAGATAAGAATTAGGCAGCTGTGTGGAACAACTCAAGACCCAGCCAGGACCAAGTATGCATGGGATTGCCCAGAAAGGGTGATCAACTGCCTGAATGGCCATGAGAGCCAAGGCCATAGGCTTCCCCTCTAGCAAGAGAGAGCAACAACAGAGTGAGCGTTTTCAATCACTGATGTATAAGTCACCAAAAGGCCTTGGATTGTCCCCAAAAGCATCAGGGTAGGCCATTGGGCCATGAAGAAACCCAGAAGGAAAGAAGAGAAGCAAGTAGAAAGGCAGAGGAGGAGGAAGGAGGAGAGCTAAAGGGTCTTCATGGTAAGTACTGGTAATACAGGAGTAAGTCACAAAGCCAAGGAGGTCCGCATGCCTCCCTGGCCTCCGGCTTAGCCTTTGGTCTGCCCATTGTCCTGTCCTCTGTTCTTTCTAATCCACACACCACATGCTTTCAGCAGCCTTGCTGCTAGCCCACCAGCTCCCAGGGGTCATTCGCACAAGCCTCCAACAGCTATCATAGTGTTAGGGGTCACGGACACCTTCGGGTTTCATCTAATGGGATGTTTTTGTGGCATCTGTCAGTTGACGACACCCCACTTGACTTCTGTGGTGACACTCTGTTCGCTGTTCCTTCCATCTTTGTCTTTTGTTCTCAGAGTTCATCAGTTCTCGCTCGTGGTCTGCCCCTTTAAATGCTGATATCACCGAGGCTCCTTCACCCATGACCCCTTCCTCTTCTCACTCAGTCCATTGTCCCTGAAGGAACTTCTCAACTGTGTGTACTTCCCGAACTAAGCTCTCTGGATATTACCTCCTGAACACCCCCGAGTCCCTGATTCCTCTAATTCTGTTCTCTTGTGTGACTCAGGATACCATTGCCTGAGGCACACACTATAGTCCTCTTAGAGTCCACTTTCTTTTCATCCTCTGGTCAAGTTGTGTCCATGCTGCCCCTGGCTGTCACTGACAGCTCCCTGCCCTCAAAATTTTTGCTTGTCAGTGGATCATTGTGAAAGTTCTTTACTTTGTTCTATCCCTGGTTGCCATTCCCTGTTTCTTCTTCATCTTTTTGTCCTGTATTTGTCTATTTGTCCTGTATTCTTCATCTATTTGTCCTTTCTTATTTTTAAAGTACTTTTAATTATTTTAAATATTAGGTGTATATGCGTGCATCTGTGTACATGAGTGCAGGTTCCCATGAAGGCCAAAGGCATAGAATCCCCTGGAGTCATGGTAGCTGCCCATCATGGGTACTGGGAATTGAACTCTGGTCTTATGCAAGAGCATTATGTGGTCCTAACCATTGAGCCATCTCTCCAGTCCTGGCCTTGTAAGCTTTCTGATATACTACTATTTAGTGTCAACTATAAAGCAAGTGCTTCATCATTTATGTGTATTTCCACGTAATTCTCAAAAGCCCCTTGAAGACAATCACAGTGGACCATGCAGATGAAGAAATTATACCTTGGTGTCAGGGGCTACAATGTAAATGCTACTCAGTTCCATCACAAGCTCAGTCTTTGCACAACTGCACTCTCCTGAGGATGATACAGTCTCCCCACGTCAGAATGTAAGGCTCTTTGCTCTATGTCTCCACTTCACCCCCATAAATCCAGTAGTTCCTGGAGCCATTTATGATGACTTGTACTGTGACCAAATCCATGCTTTCCTGTTCTCTCTCATGAACATTTTGTTGAATCTATGACATTTTACTGAAAGCAAACGCTGCAGGGTGAGTTTATCACAGGAGTCCAACTCAATTAATTTTCACAAAGTCAGCAGTCCTATGCAATCCACACAGAAAAATGAAAAAATCAATACTTGAATCCCTCTCCAGTCCCTCTGGTCACCTGTTCTAACACCCTGCACGGTTCTTTTTCTTTGCTCATCTAAATACCTGTGATGTTTCCAGGGCAAGAGGAAGGCAGTGTGGTCTATGGTAGACCACAGCAAAAGGCTTTGTCCTATGTCAGTGCCATGGCATTGTGTTGCATAAGTGTTGCATGCATCGTGCTGTCCTAAGCTGCATTTAGTCTCCTCTGTGGGGAGTGTCCTCACCTCCCCCTTTGCTGCACTCTTTCTCTCTCATGCTTTCTTAAAAGCATTCCTCTCCCAGGCCACCTCCTACTCCTGTTCCACGGTTGATATCTGTCAAGCTCTTCTATCTTGACCTTGGCAAACCAGATTGCTGTTCCACCATAGCCACCCTCTCCTCTTGCTCTTGACCTTGGCATTTTTGGTGCTGAGTATCTCTCATGCAGAGAGAGCTTTCAGTACGTGTTACATGGGGAAAAGAGATAAGCCAGGCTGGTGAGATGGATTAACGGGTAAAGGTGCTTGCCACACAGTCTTGGCAACCTGAGCTTGGTCTCTGGAATCCACACAAAGGTAGAAGCACACATGCTGTTTAACAGGTGCCTCACCCGCATGCATCACAAGCCCACACACAATAATAACAATAGAAATAATCATAATAATAAATTAAATAAAAATACAGAGTAAATGTTAGGACATGCAAGCTGACAGAAGATTTCCTTGCTTTCTTAGAGACTTAAAAAAAGTTTTAAATTAAAAAAAAATATTTTGTTTGTTCTTCAAGACAATTATTTTTTCCCCTATGTAAGGCTGGCATCCTGGAACTCACTCTGTAGACCAGGCTTGCCTTAAACTCACATAGAGATGTCTGCATCTTCCTCCCGAGTGCTGGATTAAAGGTGTGCACCACAAATGCCCAGCTCAAGACTTTATTTTTTTAAATACTATTTTCTTCCTTCTCTCTTCTTCTAATCCATGTCATCTACCCTTTCTTGCTCTCTCTCTCTCTCAAATTAATATATAGTAATTAGTATCTATATATTTAAATATATAAATACAACCTTCTCAGGCCGTATAATATCACTGTGTGTATGATTTCAGGGCTGGGCACTTGGTATTTGATAATAAACTGGTATGCTCTTCCCTGGGAAGGACTCCTTTTCCCACTGTGTCCCGTAGTGGCCTAGTTCTTTGCCTAGGGTTAGGACCCCAGGAGATCTCCCCCTTCCATGTTGGCATGTCTGTCAGTGCCATCCTGCTTAGACAGGCATGCTGATGAGACTTCATCAGTGTAGCTTCTTTGATACTTCTGACTGCTTGTTCCTCGGGCTCTTACAGCCTTCACCTTCCCTCACTCTTAGTGATGCCTGAGCCTCAGGAGGAGGAGTTGTGTTATAGATATGTCAGCTAGGGCGGGGTACTGCACGGTCCCTTGTTCTCTGCATTTTGATGGGTTGTAGTTTTCTGTACCGATCTCTGCTTAGAGACTTCTGAGAGCCACTTTGTCTAGGTTATGCTGGTTTTCTGTCTCAGTAACGAGACCCTGAGAAACCTCAGAGCCCCAGAGACAACTGCTGTTTCTCACTCGATCCCAGGACAGAAATACAACTGGATCTGGAACTTTAGCACGGCACAGTATGTTCCTTAAGACATATGCTTTCCATAAGAGAGTTTGGAATCTGAAGTGCATGCCTAGAAACTTGGAAGGACACAGCAGAAGATGAAAAGGGGGAAGAAAATGAAACGCACGGCAACAACAAAGAGCAAGTCCCTGGGGCTAAGGAGTGGAGGGAGTGTTGGTCTACGCACAAATACATGGGCCCAATTAATGCATGTTGGTGTTTGCTATTTTGGTTTCAGTTTAGATTTATGTGTTGATGCCAGACTTTCTCCTCAGAGCATGGCAGGCCAGCAGGCTGCTGGGAAGTGGAGCCATTCCCATCCCAGTCCCGCATTCCTCACAGGCAGCTGGACATGACTGCATTCCGTCTGCGTGTTAGTCCGCAGGGTGACAAGCTGAAGACTGACACAGCATGTCACTGCACATTCAGGGCATCATAAAGCAAATGGAGTCTCTGCTCTCTGTCACTTAGTGAGCTTCGAAGGGCTGTGATTTGAGGATGTTGGCTCTGGTCAGGGAACATGGCTTCCTCCCCCACTGCACCCAGCTTTTCAGTGCAGATTATGGGGCCTCTGCAGGTGTGGGCTCTGGAAACACTCTGATGTCTGGATTGGCTTCCATGAAGGAGATGTCAAGGTGAGGATCCTGTCACTTCCAGTGTTCGGGACTTTTCAGGCATTCTGGGGATCCTGCTGCTGAGTCCTCTCCACATACTGTTTCTTTACTCAATTTCTCTCTATCTGTGATTCACTTATCTCAGAATAGGTATGATCAGGTTGTCCATACTCCACTAGTGATCAGTGCTTTACCAAGGCAGCGAGAGAGGCTCAGGCTTTAAGAAGAGACCAGGCCCTGGAAAGACCTAAGCTGGCTCTGAAAATGGCTGTCAGGACTCATCAGGAGCATCATCATTGGTATTGACCACTTCTCTAACATGGTGGTGTTTACTTACCTAGTTATCAACAAACGTTTATTGGGCAACTACCTTGGGAGGTGGGAGGCACTGCTCAAGGTGCCAGGGACTCAGCAGTGGACAGAACAGGGGAGAGTACCTGTGGCACACAGCTTATGTTTTACTATGGAGGTACAGGCAGGGGAGTGAAGAGAAGTAGGGAAACTGGCAAGTGCAGAAGGTGGAGAGTGCAGAGGAAAGGAAAGAAAGAGGGGAAGGCAGGGAAGGTGGGGAGGAGGGGAGGAGAAAGAAGGGAGGAACGAAAGAAAGGAAGTAGAGAAGGCACTATGGAGAATTCTCAATGGCACTGTTTTAGTTTGCTGTCTACGGCTGTGATAAAACATGAACAAAACCAAATTGGGAAAGAAACGGCTTATTTGGCTTATAAGTCCTGATCACAGCCCCACCACTAAGGGAAGTCAGGGCAGGAGCTCCAACTGGAGCAGACTCAGAAGCCAGAGAGGAACACTGTTTGCTGGTTTGACTTCCGTGGCTTTCTCCTGCAACCATCTGCCTAGGGGTGGCACCGCCTATGGTGGGCTGTGACACTCTCACATAAACCATTACCAGCCTGATGGGGACAACTCTTTAGCTGGGATTCCTTCTTCCCAGGAGTAGCTTGTGACAATCTGACAGAAACAAACTAGCACAGGAAACTCTTTGTTTTTGATACAATTTGGCAAAAAAAAATTTATACTTCCAGCCCTTGTTGATCTAGCTTCAGCTTCTGCTTATCTGCCATTGTATTCTCCTTCTCTCCACTGGCCATGTTAGCTCCAGCCATTTGGAATGACCATAGCCTTCCATGGTGTCTCAGCACTTTGTGCCTGACTCCTCCTGACAATATCTTAACATCCTCTGGCTTCAACAGATTTCCTCTGTTCCTCACATCACTTCTCTGTCTTCCTTGCAATGCAGGCCATGCTACAGCAGGCAGGTGGCTGGTCATCTATGTCTCTCTTACCACAACAGCCTTTGCTGTCTGTCAGACAAAGTATGAAGAGTGCCGCAGTCAGTTCTTGCTTTTGCTAAGTAATTCAAAGTCCACTCCATTAGAACTCTTGGAATAGGCCTAGCTAATGTTGGATATAAATCAAACCCTACCTCAAAACATACATCATAATTTAGAATTTGAACAATGGTAATAAATGGTTACAAGGAGGAGCCACAGGGCTTGTACTCATTTCACCAAGAAGCTCAATGCCGACCTATTTTCTCCTAATCAGAAATGCCATTAAGTACAGTGGACCTCGTCCAATAGTTTCTGTCTCCGAATCTTGTTTTCCTTGTATGAGTAATAAAGAGCGGGTCTATACGACCTCTGAGGTATGCTCAGCTCTCACAGCTCAAGGATCTGATGTCATCCTACACAGGAAGCCCAGAACTTACCCCCACCCCCACCCAGTGAAGCATCCTTCGATGACAGTCCTATCTACAATCCAATCATCTTCCCTCAGCTCAGAGTGGGTTGCTGGTAGCCATCTGAGTGTATTATGACTATACTCAGTATAGTATGTCCAAACATGGTTGTCTGGTCATGGAAGGAGGTCTTGAGGCTGACTGGGCTACTGGTAATCAAGAGTCATTCTAGGATAAATGAGCTCTGTGAGCACTTGTTGGCGATCAAGGAGAAACAAAAGCTCTGGCTGGACATTCAACCATGCATTCACCAGACTTTACTTGAGCACTTAAAATATTATGGGCATCGCTCAGCCTCTTCTCAGGGCACAGAGAGCCTTGCAGACTGCTTACTTACCAGATGGTTTCCAGCTTTTGGTCCTAACCCTCCTGCATTGCTGTCTTTGGGGTCCCTGGACATCCTGTGACCTTAAAATAAATCAGCCTTTCTTGGATTAAGTTGCTGTGACCTATTGGAATGTTACCTCACAGTTCAGACTGCTTTGAAGGCCTGTGTGAGTGCCATTTCTTCATGTGGGCTCTTTCCTGTTTCCAGGCCACAAGGCTGTCTCATCAACTCAGACCATAAGGCCCAGAGGCAGGGCACTAAGGCTTGAATCTTTGTCATGAGTCTTTTTCTAATTAAGCATGGCCACATAAGAAATGGAGCAATTACAGCAACAGAAACTTTGAAAGCACACAGAGAAAAGGGAGAAGGACCTCGTGCCATTTCATTAGACAAAATCCACCCTCTTCACGCCAATTCCAGCAGAGAAAACATCTTGACAGATCATGTCCTTTAGTCAAAACAAGCTGAGGTTCAAACACATGGAGCAGATATAAAGTGCATTACTCCCAGGAGACTGAAATCCAAGCCACAGATGTCAGAAATGCACGTTCAAAAGTGCTGCCTATTAGACGTGCTAGTTTTAAATTAAATTTCCATTCCAGTGAAAGGGGAAAGTCTGTTTTGATGGATTCGTTAGGTCTATACCCAGCTTTTGTCAGAGGACCTCAAGGTGCTCTGTGCAGGTCCGTTAGGGAGCGGGGCTTTTCCATGTCAGCTTCAGCCCTTTGCTCCTCCCAGCTAAGTGGACCCAGCTCGCTGTGGTGTCTGTCCCAGGAGGATGGCAGCCCGAGTGTGTAGTTACAAGCCCTTGCTCTGGCTGAGAAGTAACTTACTTGGAAGCCTTCCTTAGGTAGCAGGGCGTGCTTCTTCTCCTCAGCTTCTCATTCAGAAAGTTGCTTTTTAATAGATGGTTTTTACAAAATGGACAACTAGCAAGTGGTATTTATTTATTTTACTACAGACTTCCTGGTACCACTGATTTTGAATCCAGGTCAGAAGTATGAATGATTTTAATGTCTTCTCAGAGGGCAGGAAACCTACGGTCAGTTTGTGTTGCCCTTACTGCCCCGGACAGCCGGAGGAGGTGGATACCTAGGTACAGACTGTACTTTTCACAAGTGGCCATGATGATACCTCCTACTCCTCATCCTCTTGGTCTCTGTTTTAAGAGGAAGAATGTATGTTTTATTTCTTTGAAGCGGACTGCCTTGACATGTGGAGTCTTGTGCAAGTGATGTGACCTGACTTTCAGGCCATGACACCCAATGCCTTTCCCCTGGCTGTCCCTCTTAGAATACTGACACTGTGCAGAGGAGCTGAGGTCCTGGACCGCAGGCCCTCTGGAGTTCCCAGCTCAGCTTCGGCTCATTGACTTTGCTGGAAGAGCCACCAGGTGGGCAGATCCTGCCATGTGGAGCGCTGCCCACAGTGTGACCCTCTAGGCAGAATGAATGCTTAGTAATACTATGAGCCAGTGGTTCAGGATGACTGCTTACTTGATATAGAATAACCAGAATCAGTGGGAATGAAAGAGTCACTCCCTGATTTGTAGAAAAGAGTCTGCAAAGAACATGCTTTAACTGTCCACACTATGACACAATGATTCCAAGGAGACCAGATCCTGTTGCCAGAACTTCCCTACCCACGGAGAGTCTGCCTGACTCACAGAATATTAGACAGGTAAGTGCCACTTTTTTCTTATCTGTTTTGACCTACAGAAATGTATGAGCAAAAGCAAAACTGAATTGAGGAGGCATATCTAGGTGTCTACAGGGAGGCTAGCATTTGCTGCAGCACGGAGGCAGCAGCAAATCCTTGCCGAGGGCTCTTGCTGTCTTCCAGAGTGGGGCGATGGTGTAGAAGGGTTCTGGGACAGTCAGGACCTGGGGCATCCTGGGTTTGGCCTCCATGTCCGGCGTGGCCATGGCATGCCTATCTTGCTGGCTCCCTATAGTTTGCTCAAGGAGAGATAAAATATGCGACTAAGACTGTGGAGATCAATGAATTGGGCTCACAGTGGAGAGAGACTGCGTCTGGCAAAGAACATCGCAGACCATGAACACGGCAGACACGCCAGAAGCTCACCCAACTGCTTGTCTTCTGGCAAATGCGAACTGCGAGAAACTTGCAATGCCGTGACATTTCTGCAGGCAGCGTGTCTACTCTCTTCTTTGTCTTCTTTTTAAAAACATATTTTCTATCCTTTCTTCTTTTTTCCTTCTACTTGATTTTGCTATTTTAATTTTTTGAGGCAGGGTCTTACAGTGAAGCCTAGGCTGGCCTGAAGCTTACTATGTAAGCTTGAACTTACAATCCTTCCACCTTTATCCTCTGAATGCTAGATTACAAGCATGTACCACCATACCTGACTGCTTCCTTCCTCTTCTTTCTCAAAGATAGACTCTTGCTAGTAGGCTAGGCCAGCCTCAGACTCCAAATCTTCCAGCCTTCCCTGTGTGTACACCCAGCCCTGGCTATGTATAGGGTATAAACATGCTCAGTGTGGCTCTTTCTTACAGGCTGCAGTCTGGCAGGGACCACGGCATCACAGGAAGAAACACCGACTACCCACAGTCCTGGTGCGGGGTGCGAGCATGCCCCTGTGCATCTCACAACAGCTCCACCCCACTTTACAGATGAGAAGACAGAGGCACGGAGGGGCTGAGTGGTTCTCCCACAGTCTGGCTTCAGGCATGGCTCTGGTCTCTACTGCCTCCATCGCCAGCAGACCCTGGATGGAAGCTCACAGAGCATGTACTAGATGGGGTTGGGGTGAGAAATACACACAGGAGAGCTACCTATTATTCAGCAAACCAAACTACAGAATACATGCGAAGTGGAGAAGAGACCCCAAGCCTCCCCAGCATCAGCTCGCCCTGTCCACCACTCCGTTGGAGATTTCTTCTCCTGACATGCTGACTTTCCCATTCTAGAACACCAGCAGCCCCTCCGCGTAGGTTCTCTTCTCCAGGGGGTCAAGGCACCAGGGGAAACTCAACCCTGTGGTGTGGAGAGGAGACAGAGGTAGACTTCCATCTCTGTGATGTGGGCGCATGGCTGGGGTTGCCTTGCTCAGCAGCTGTTGTCCAGGAGGGAGGATGAGGGCAGCTGCTGAGGCCTGCTGGAGTTGACGCATAGCCTGGCTCCCTTGTGAAAATTTTGAATGAAGCTCCAGACTTAAGGGCCAGGCAGAAGTTCCTCCTTATCTGAGGTGGTGTGCTCCACAGTTTCAGTCATTTCCAGTATGAAAAGAAACTTCCAGAAACCAGTCTCTGAAGTTTTAAGTTGCAAACGCTTCTGAGAAGCATGATGAGCTCTTGCCCTGCTCTCTCCCACATGGAAATGGAACATCCCTTTGTCCAGAGTCCCCAGACTGTCACTGAGAGGCCACCTGGGTTATCAGCCAACCATGGCAGCATCAAATCATTGTGTTCCAGCACCCCTTAATTTACCTGATTATGCCCCCAAAGTGTAAATTATGTCCTGAAAGCAGGGTGCTGGCAAATCTGATAAGTCAAAGAAAAGCTGTAAAGTGCTTCCCTTAAGTGGGAAGATGAAAGTTCTTCCCTTGATGAGGAACTATATAATTGTCTGTGGAGGCTGCTGAGATGCAAGTTAAGAACAAGTCTTCAGCCATCGGAAGTGTGAAGAAGGGAAAAGAAACCAGGGTTAGGCTTACTGTCACACTTGCAAAGTTCACACTGTGACCATAACACACGCCATCTGCTCAGTGAAAAGAAAAAGGCATCCCGTTTGTGTGTCTGCAGTAAAAACATCAGCATCCACAGGGTGTGTAGCTATGGCTCCTGCCTTCACTGGGAGTCTTGGAAGGTGTTCCCTGCACTCAGTGGGACTAGGGTAGTTGGAAGGAGAAAACAATGGCGTCAAGTTATGCTGAGTGAGTTTTGCAACCTGTGTTCTCTAACCCACTCCCCCAGTGCCTGCTGTAAATGGAGTGAGAAGTGCTAAGGATCCAGAAGATAAAAACCTAGCTCTGTACTGCAGGCTCTACCTATAGCCTCCACAGTCTTTTCTGTCAGATCTGTACTAAGAAGGCATGCATGTGGAGATATGTGAGGCGGGGCTGTGCTCTTTTGCCTACCTAGATGTAATGAGCTCTGGCCTAGTCCTCCTATGCAGTGCTCATCACAGTCATTCGAACTGTCTTGACCTACCGATGTGTAATGGGGTATGCTGTGTATTTAGAAAAACACTACTCTGAAAGACAGCAGCTTGGACAAGTGAGACATATAACTATAAAAACAATTTATAAATACAGCCAGAGTGTGTACAAAAGATACAGAGCCCTGAGGGAGACACACGGGCCAGCGCCACTCTTTTCTGCACTCTTTCTGCTGCATGCTCTGTGGCTTCTTAGGGTGTGACAGTGGCCCTACCTCTCTGTGCATTTATTTTTTGGTCATGTCTCCAATCTAGTCTCTTCTTATACATCGTTGGCAGACTGCCTCTGGGTCAGCCCAAGTCAGCAGGAAATATCTCTGAGTGCAGAGAAAGGACTCACCAGAGGCACAGCGGCATCTCCCTTCCAACTCAAGTTAAAAATTGAGAATGTTCCCATTTGTGCAACGGTAGCCATGCATGGGAAGAATTGCCCGTGGATGACTTTATTTCATCTAGTTGTGCCTTTTATTTCTTTCTGGTTCAGTACTGACAAGTCTTGAGTGAGAAATTAGGGGCACAGACTCCAGAGCACAGGGCAGTGAGTGGTCAGAGGCAGGGGCAGCAAGTGCCCCCCGAGGATACAGATGAAGACGTAATGTGCAGGAGTGACACATTGCAATGCACGGATTCCTTCTTCCCATGAGACCTGGGCCCACGGCCCAGAAGAGCAGTCTGAGGAATGGCAGGTGTCCCTGCGCCCTGCATGATCTCACTCATGTCAGCGGTGCTGTGACCAAGCCAGGCAGAGACCTGCACCGACTCAGGAAAGGGAAGGCAGCTGAGGAATGCCAGAATTAATAACAGAATGTTTAGCTTCCAAGAGCACGCCTGGCAGACTGTGGGACAGGGGACGCTGTGGACAGGCAAGTGCTCTGGGGTGGGGATGACCACGGGGAACATCCTGGAGCTGTCATTTACAGTACACTCTTTGGGAATCACATGAGAATAGGAGAATGAGACAAAATTCCAGGCTTTCTGGAAATTTGCATTTACTGCTTAGCCACGTGAGGCCTCATGTTTCCTCACTGGGCAAAATGAGGATAAGGATAGGACCTGCCTCCTAAGGACCTCATGCCATGAGGATAGACAGGAGGGTGGATGGAAACATGCTGGCTAACTGGCCCACAGGATGGTCATAACAACTGTGGGTGGGAGGCCTGGACACTGTTCGCACCACCTGTGAGTCAATCTGTACCCACCTCCTTCCTTCTTGGCAGGCGTTGGGGTAGAATGGAGGTCCTTCTGTCTACTTTTGCCTACTTCTCAAACTGGCTTTTGAGATGTTATAGCAGCTGGGAGAACACAGATTCTCCCCTTAAATCTACTCCCTCTAAGGTCAGCTGGCTGCTGAAAAGGAGTTCCAGTGATGGGGTTGAATATCCCACTTCCCATGCTGACCCATCAGGGTCTCAAGCTCTCATGGCAAGACCACACGGGAGGAGGAATGGCTGAGTGCAGGAAGAGAGTTAGAAAATACTCTATAGCGCGTACAGGGGTAACATTCAAATGTGACAGCTCTTGAGTCACGGCACATGGACAGAAAATGCACATTGGGAGTCAACTGGCAACTAACATCCTAGTACAGTCCATGGCTGCCACTGGGTGTCCCAGCTTGTGTGGAGGTCCTTCAGTGCAGAGGGCTAGACAACGCGTCTGTCCCAGAAGTTAGGCTGTTTTACATTCTCTTCCTTTCCTTTCCTTCCTTCCTTCCTTCCTTCCTTCCTTCCTTCCTTCCTTCCTTCCTTCTTTCTTTCTTTCTTTCTTTCTTTCTTTCTTTCTTTCTTTCTTTCTTTCTTTCTTTCTTTCTTCCTTTCTTTCCTTAGCAAATGGCCACCAGGAAGAGCTACTCAAGACAGAGAGGGTCAGACAGTTGGCCCAGCAACTCTGGGCTTAGTCTCGGCACAGGAGCCCTGAACACTTTAAGAAGTTGAACTGCATTGCTTTATTAAGAAATAAAGAAAGAACGGGAAGAGAAAGAAACCAAGCAGCCAGGGATTGGTTTAGAAGCTGCTGGTACTAGGGAACAGCAAAACAAAGGGTAGAAAGCTGCTCCAGCCAATTTACTGCTTGGTCTCCAGTCTGAAGCCTGGCGTCTGTTCTCTCTGGGTTTTGGAATGGGCCTGTTTTCCTGGAATATGCTTTTATTGAACTCTGAAAGGCTGGATCTTTTATGCAGATTAATTCATGATTTCAAAGACTCTTTGAAGCTGGCGAAACATTCTGTTATTTCCAAGAGTTATTACTGCTAAAATACGGGCATAGCCTGGGAGGTCAGTCTGCAATCTTGTTTAGATACTTTTAAATTTAGAAACTTTACAGCGGCTTAAAAATAGATCACATTTGTGTACTTTTCACCCTCCTTTCATCCCTATTTCAAGGGTTACTCAGTCATTCTGACCTATGGCAGGCATGAGCCAAAGGAATTTAAGGAGTCTTTTGGACCATGGCAAAAAACAACTCTAAAGGAGTCTAAAGGGGTGATAATGAGTATGCAGAGCTGCTCATTATCCTACAGAGTAAGATCTAGAATTAAGAGTAAGGGCCTCCCCTAAGCCCAGAAAACAGTAGTGTACATGCTCACATTGGTAACAAATGGCTCACGCATGTAAACGCTTTCCAGTGGTGCTCTTTAGGATGCCTGTCACCCCCACTTAGGGTGTAGGCGTTGTTGGGGAAAGATCACAGACTCAGGCCCAAAGAGGCTGCAGGAGGCTGTGGGCTCAGGCTGCACACCACCAGTGGTCAGTGCAGAGTTCCTTGATTGTAGACCATTGTCTCCCTGGCCCTGGGCAGGGCTAACGGTGTGCCAGCATTTCCATGCTCAGCAAAGGGAACAGGTGACATTCAGGATGACCCCTTCCTGGGTCCTTACCTTCATGAACATGCTGAATCCAGTTTTAAGGAGATCAGTGAGGCCTGAGGACATATGTTCAACATCAATGGGATCTGGCTTCTCAGGATTAAATATTTCCTCCACAATCTGCTTCAACAGTGGCTTATAGGACGCCTGGAAAGACAGACGCTGTGCTGTGAGGAAAATCCTTTGTTTTGCTATGTCTACAGTCAGTTTTATCAACATCAAAGGAAGTAAAGCAAATTTAGTCAAATACTGAGCAATGGCTATCTAGGCTTTTGTGTGTGCAAGGCTATAAAACAACCTTGAGACTTTAAAAAATATTTTTATTAATTCTTTGAGAATTTTAAACAATGCATTTTGATCATATTTACCCACCTTCTCCCCTTAACTTCTTCCACATCTGCCACCTTCCTACTTCTCTAACTTTGTATCTTTTTCTTTAGATTTAACACCACATGGTTTCTAACTCACACTCGTGCAGTGATCTAGAAATGCCCTGCTTCTCTATCCTACAACAAAATGTCCCTCAGCAGAGGCGCAGTCACAGCAGGACCAAATGCTCCATCTAGATTTAAAGTGATAATTCTTGGTAGGAAGGATGAGAGGAAACAAGGTCTTATCATGTGACCTAAACAAGAAGCCGGTCTCTAAACATTCTTAGACTCATCCCCTCCACTAGGAATGTGAGTGTTTATTTACAATGGCGGTCAACATCCAAGCTCCTCCCTCCTTGCCCCACAGAGCTCAACTCCATGTATGACTATGTCAGAAAAAGAGGCCTGGATGACAGAAGGAATCTGACCCTGGCTGGAGTGGGAACTGGGTCACAGAGCACAGAGCCATCTCTGTAGAATAAGGGTGATGCTAGATTACAACTCCTCTCCTTTGATGGATGGGCTGAGCACTTTCGTTTCTGTGACTGAAATATCCCTGCAGGCCCATATTTAGTTCTGTCTGGAGGTAGCTGTCTTACTGACCTCTTTCCTGAGTTCTTGCTGGAGAGTCCTTCCTGCCTCTTTTTCCACAGACTGGGCCACCTTCCTCTCAATCCCACTGTTATCGCTGCCGACCCAAACTCATCCAGCAGTGCATCTGGGGTGTTCAGTGCACAAGCACAAGTGGCGTTCCCCCCCCGCCCCACTTTCTGAACCATACCACTCCAGGAAAGCCAAGTTCTAACAGGGGGCTGCTGAGAGGCAGTTTGTCTTGAGCTCTGTGTAACTCTACACGGGGTAAAACACAAGGTACTGTAGTCATGGTTACAGATATGTCACTGTACTGGCCTCATCTCTAGCCTGTCTTTGCTTTTCTTATAGGAATTCCAAGTTATTTTTCCTTATTCTAAGTCTCTCAAAATATCTCAGAAGTGAAACAGTGTATGGGCTATCAATATCACGCTTCACCACATGTCTAGGAGGGCCAGCGTTTGCTCAGTGGAAGATCCCAGTTCCTTGATACTTTCTAATCAGTGGGACCATTGTACATGGAGAAATCTCATGATTAAATGATCATGCTGGGTGAGCACTGGGCAGGAACATTGATAAGGGAGAGATAAAGCTGTGGGCCAACCTTGCTCAATACTAGAGGAAATCAGATTAAAGTTACACCAAGATAGGTTTTCTTTTAAAGTTTTACTTTATTTATGTGTATGTGCTTTCAGAGGTCAGTGTGGGGTGTGTCTATGATTCCCTAGAGTTATAGGCATTTGTGAGTCACCTGACCAAGATACATTTTAAAAGACTCAGACTAAAAGAAACCCGGAAGTCTGAAAACATATGCTTTTGATTTGGCCATGGGGTATCAGGCACTCTCAGGCAAACTGTTTTAATCAATGCAGAATGTAATTTGGTGGCACCTATCAAAACTCAAACTGCACTCCTAGCAATTTATTTTTCAGTTAATGTATGGAAATGTGTTTGGAAAGAGCCATTTATTATTTGAAGCAGGGAAAGATTAGAAGCTACTGTCTTAGTCACCGTTCTATTGCTGTGAAGGAACACCATGATGACGACAAAAGGCATTTAACATATAATATTATATAAAAACACATATAATTGGGACTTGCTTGAGGATTCAGAGGTTTAGTTCATTACCATCATGAGAACACAATAGCATGCAAGCATCCATACTAGCTGAGAGTTCTACATCTGGGTCTGCAGGAAGCAGGAAGAGAGATGTTGGTCCAGTCGTGGGCGTTTGAAACCCCAAAGCCCACCTCCAGAGACACACTTCCTCCAACAAGGCCACACCTCCTACTCCCTGTCACTAGGGAGTATAGCCCTCCTCAGAGACCAAGCATTCACATCTATGTGCTAATGGGAGCCAGCACAGACACTCAACAACAGGGAGCTGCTTAGTAAGTGAGGAGCACCTCCATGGAGGAAGTTGGGAACATGACAAAGGGGGAGCCGTGTATGACAAGGCTGACAAGAAGATGTGTGAGTGAAAAGTGAGGAAGGCGTGTGTGATGGGCTAGCAATTATACAAAGTTGCACTGGGAATATGACAGCTTGTAGATGCTGAATATGAAAAAACAAATTGTGGGATACACACACCCGTCTCCAGTAGTGAGTGAGGGGCGGTGGGTACTGGGTCAGGGACAGAGGCAGCTGAGACTTTGTGTTATGTCTCTTTTAGTTTTTCTAAAGGAACCCATCTATACAAACAGCTCTCTTTTTGCTCATTAAAAGCTAACAAAAAGCTAAGATGTTAATCCTGGGCTCGGGCAGGATTTGTAGCAGGTATTTGTTTTCTTTTCTCTCTACATTTTTCAAATTAATAAATTTACTTATGGTTTTGTATAATAATCTAATAAACATTTTAAGTGAATAAAAAAAAGGCTTTTGGTTTTATAAACACTTTGCATCAAGTAAATGGTTTGGAGAGCTTGCTTTTTTCCCATCAGAGCCCTTCTGGACATTTCTTCTTCAATATTTAAGGTTCTTCCTTCATCAGAATCCTTTGGCCAATACTCAACTACCTCAAAAGCACGGCCATCCAAGAGCACACAGCTTCTTCCCCAGTGAGGGAATTAGTTGGGTTTTCCTTTGCTGTGACCAAAGGCTGACAAGAGGCAACTTTTGGTAGGAAAGGCTGAGTCTGTCTTACAGCTTTAGGGGATCTGGTCTACCTTGCCTTTCCCCTTCTCCTCCCTCTTTCACTCCATCTGGAACCTCCGTCTGAAGGATTGTGCCACAGTCAGGTGGGTCTTCCCTACTTCCTTGGCTAGTTTTCTTTAGAAAAGCCCTCACACACACCCACCCATAGATGTGCCCCATTAGTGCCTTAATGCTTATTAAGCCAATCATTTTGGCTGTCATACTTTAATCATTACAGTACTGGACTTGGTTTTGAGCTGACAAAAAGATCTCCTCCTAGTTGCTGTACAGCTGGGGGTAGCTGTATTTCCAGTTCCCGGACAATGAGATGAAAGCAGATGTGGCTTTCTTGCCTTTTAATTCATGCCTTTTAAAATGGAAACATCCTTCTCTTCAATTTCTCTGTTCTGATGCATGGAACATGGAAGTGATGCTTGGAGCTGCAGCAGTTATCTTGGAAGACATTCCTAGAGCAGAGACTGGAAACACTGTGGTGAGGCCTACAGGGCGGCTACTACCATGGCACAGGCAGTCTAGCAAGGAGCACTTCACACAAAAAATAAACTTTGTACATATAAGCCACTAGTCTCCAGATCACTGTTACTTGCAATTGAATGAAATGATACAAAGCATGAAGGTAAAAGACAGAAAGGGACATTCCTTCCTTTGAAGAGCTAATAGTTATTTGGTAGGCTGGTTTATATAAAACTGGCTATATGAAGCAACTTGAACCAGGTCAACAGAGAAATGCATACAGGCTGCCACACTGAGGGAAGAAAATGTACTCTATGGCCCATACAAAACAGAGTAAGTTTGTTGCCATCCATACGGTCTTGCCTACCATAGACAGGAAGAACAGTCAGGGGGAGGGCTCAGACCTGGGTCAGGGTTGTTCTAACCTCAGGTGGAAGCACTACACTACATGTTCCTCTCTCTAAGGCATAGTGTGCTAGAGTGAGGGCACTGTTCGCAGGATTCTAGAGATCCTAGCATGGGCTGGGGACTGGTAGGAGGTATAGAGGGTTTAGGGAAATGATGGGTGCTCATGGATAGATCTGTCTTCACCCTCCTCCCTCTCCTCTCCTTGGTTTCCATTCTGCTCTGCTGTGAGCTTTGTCCCATCAACACCAGATAGGAAAATACCCAAGTTGTCTGCTACAATAATAAAGTAAAACAAAACAAACAAACAAAAAAAGAAGGTATTTTGGGGAGAACTGTTTTGAGTAGAAAGCAGTACTTGTACTTCGCCTGCCTGGTAAGCACATTTAAAGTTTCCCAACAGGAGCTCTGCTGATGAGAACGAGCCCCTCCCCCCCTGGAGTTAGCAGCTTTGACTGTCATAGCACTTTCTCCTTCGTGAGGCACCGCTCACTTCTTTTTTTTTATTACTTTATTTTTTTTTTTATCAGTTACATTTTATTAACTCTGTATCCCAGTCGTGTCCCGATCCCTCATTCCCTCCCAGTCCCTCCCTCATCTCCACCGTGCCCCTTTCCAAGTCCACTGATAGGGGGGACCTCCTCCCCATTCATCTGATCCTGTTTTATCAGGTATCTTCAGGACTGGCTGCAAAGCCCTCCTCTGTGGCCTAACAGGACTGCTCCTCCCTTCGGGGGTGGGGAGACCAAAGCTCACTTCTTAGGCAGGGCCGCCGAAGGTGACAGGCAGGGCTTCTCTAGCGTGCCGCCCACATCTTTCTTAGGGTTACAGGGGTACAGAGCAGAGCGGCTGTGCAGTCTACCTCAGCATTAAACTCCTTGTTTGTCGTTTCTTCTTTGCTTTTGTCACAACTCTGAGGAGCTACAGGGTGGGGTGGGGTCTGTGTTTGGCAGTCTCCTCCCTCAGGGACCTGTGGTCCCGCAGTGAGTGGTTTCAGTATTCCCTGGGTGTTGCAACCCTGTGCTGGAGATTGCCGCCTCACCTGAGGGCAGGTCAGAGAGGAAAGGCGGCAGGATGCGCAGAAACATGTTCCCGCCTGGCCTCAGAATCTATCACTTCCATCCATAATTCACTGACCAGAGTTGGTCACAGGCCCACAGCTACCTGCAAGGGAATCTAGAACACGTGCTCTTGATTGTTCCCAGGAGGTAAAGGAAATGGGATTCAAGATCATACAGCATTGTCTCAGCCATGGACACGTTAAGGATTGAGATGCAAGGGATTTCCCTCTCTCCTCACTTGCCTGTGTGGGCAGAGGATTATTAAACCCTTTGTGTCCTCTACATAGGAATTTGACTTCTGCTTAACTTTCTGGCTCTGTTTCCCTGGCAACCTGATAAAGAAAGAATGTCAAACTAGGAGACAGGCAAGACTACTAATGGCAGAAATGACCCCTGCATGGAGCACTACTATAGACTGGGAGAACTAAAAATATCTGATAGACAGCTAGAGCTTTTGGGCTTCTCCAAGTCAGATGAATCTTGAATAATGATTGGGAGTGTTCCTTTGAGGAATGCTGGAACTATGGTGTTGTGGCTGAGAAATTAGCCCCTACAGGGTATGAGGTTTCCAAGCCAAGGGAAACCTCAGAACTGGAGTCAAACAGCTCCCAGGTCACTGTATGGACTTCTCGGTGCCTCACGGTGCTCACAAGGACTGTCCCAGGGAAGTGAAGTGCCATTGCTCCTCTGACTGCCTTCTGGTTCTGGGCAGGCTGGCACTAGGGGGGCCGTCACTGCGAAACTAGCCTTGTTGCTAGGTCAGAATGCACAGCAGCCATGTTATGATTAGGGGAGTATGAAGATGCTATCATTTAAAAAACATATAAGATGGGGAAAAAAAACCATTGAGGTCAGAATAATGTTTTAATATGAACATTAGTATATATGCCTTTATACCAATGCACCAATTGGGGAAAAAGAAAAATTATACATATATTTATAATAAAATATAAGTATATAAAAATAAATGTAATAAATACAAGTATAAAAAATTAGAATCAGTTTTCCCCAGGGGATTTCCCCTCTCCCAGCTTCTTGGTTAGGGATGGGACTTTGTGTCCACTGCAGTGTGTTTTCAAGAACAAAGTGGGCTTTAAAATATCCTGCTCAAAGAAACTCTGAAAAACAAACTACTTGTGTGTGTGTCTTGTTAGTTCTGTGTAGAGATAAAGTGTGGTCAAGTTTGGAAGCCTGAGGTGAGCACCTGAGGAAGGGATCGGGTGCATGGTGATTGCTAACATGAAATATCATGGTCTAACTCCATCTTTGGATTTAGGTGTCTGTTGCCAAGGGGACCTGAACTGGTGCCAGCCCCACCCCCTCGAGTTGACTGTTGACTCTGCTCCACTGGCTGGTGCTGGTGGCTGAAGCCCTCGGTCCTGCTTCAGAAGATGTATGCTTCTCTCTTTCCTACACATGATTCCATGCACCGACATCTTAGGATAACTGGGCTCATAGAGGGTATCCAGCTTGTTTCAATCCAACATTGCATAGGAAAGCATCTGTTTGAAACACTATGGCTTTGTGTGACAATTCATGCCTTATTTATTTTGCTTTTTGTGATAATATGATTTTTCCTCTTTCATCTTCTTAAAGGAGAAACAGTTTGTTTGAAGATTAAAAAGTGTTTCAGTTTATCTATTAATCTATCCATCCATCCATCTTTCCTTCTATTTAGAAGTGAACTGTTCCTTGACACACTGAATGCAATCTTTTCAACTTCAATATGAAAACATGGAAGCCAAGTTTACTAAAGAGTTTCCTTGAAATCACACCCCACTTAGAAGTGTCTTTGGGACAATGTCAAGCTTTCCAGTCCTCAGTTTAGTTCTGTCCTGGGCCATTTCTTTTTTCCTCCCAAAAAGGCAGTTGAGCAGGTCTGGGGTTGGGTAGCTATTAAGAGAATTAGGAGGAAGAACAGAGGTTGGCTTAGGATTTGCACAGCTGTTGGCCAGAGCTGGAGAATGTTGACAAAAGAGCTGGGGCCCAAAGACTGTTCAGAGAGCCTTGTTTCCCTGGGCAGGAGATGAATCAATCTCCTTGGGCACTGGGGCTCAAGGAGACACTCTTGTTTAGCTGCCAGGGGCATGGAAGAAGGCCCACATCTGGGTTGCACTGGCTCCAGATCCTCTTAGAGACTTATGCACTAACAATTTGTCATCATTCTGGAGACAGATGACTTTTGACTGGAAAGGCCCGTGAGCTCCTTGCCCCTGAGACATTGCTAATGTCCTCCTGATGCTGGAGCTGAGGCATATAGTACATCAAACCCGGTACCATGTGGGGAGGAACCTGGGAAAACGTGCAATGAGAAACGGGAGATTGTGAAGACCCAGGCCCAGGCACCTGGGCAGCTTAGACACCTACAGGGACAATCCCTAAACCCAACCTTACTACGCAGGCAAATGTCAGCACTGGTTTTCCTCCTGGAGGGCCATGGTCTTGTCCTGGGGAGGCTGGCGTTAGTGGTCTGTGACTAGAGAGCCAGTGCACTCTTTAGGTATTGGATAGATAATATCAGAGGCACACATTACTTTTATGGGCCCATTAAAAAGGCCTTAGTGGTTTTTGTAACAGAAGGAAAAAAAGAATTTACAGCTCAAAGCAATGTTCTGACCTAAAAATGTTGCTCTTCTGGGAGGCTCTTTATTTTTCCTGATGTTGTTATCACAGGTACTCACAAAGTAAGTCCCATTTATGTGTCTGAGGCTATCACAAGAATTGGACTGGCATTAATTCTCCAAATTCTTAGGGCACCTTTGCGAGAGAGCATCCTTACAGAGGAGAAATTTGCCATGAAGAAGTAAAATGACTTGCCTAACCTCACACAGTAAGTAGTAGGCATAGCTGGGCTGTGAACCCAGGTTCTAGCATTTACCCAGCTGCCTGCCTATCCACCCAGAAGAGTAAGCACAAGCAATCCCCACAGGTCCATAGTGAGCAGGAGAGGCTGCTTCTGGTCATGTGCTATGTTCTTGCCATCAGGAACCTCCTTGTCTTTTAGCAAGAGCCTCCTGCTCCCCATTTCTCACACTGTCCTGACTGGATCTCGCCCTGACTCCACTGGACTTCTGGATGTCCCAGATCTCACTCCTCTGCTTTTTCTAGAGATTTGATTGTTTCTTTAATAAATCATGTTTGCCTTCAAATGAGTGGAGTGCTGTCTGCACTTTGCATATGAACCACAATTGAGCCAAGGGAAGAGGATAACAATTAAGTAAAAGGTGTTTCCATGCCAGCAGGGAAATGAATGACTCAGAGAGTTAGCATGGGTGTGTCTGAGCAAGGGAGAAGGCATGAGGAAGGAGCCTGGTGCTGCAGTACCTCTAGACCTGGGGCAGAGAGGCCAGAGCACAGTGCAGGGCAGATAGGAACAGGAATCCAGGACAAGACCAGGGTTCATTCTGTCCTAGGTGTGTTGGGACATCTCAAATAGATTCTGTGAGGTGATAACATGTTCCTGATGGAAAGCACACATTTTTCCTGAAGCCATGGGACCAAAGACAACATTGGAAGAAGGAACAGGCAGAAACCTAGTGTATCACTCAGCTTCCTGCTGCTGTGCAGAGAGGAGCCAGGAGGAAAGCTTCAGTTGGGTGTACAGCTTCTGGGGGGGGGGGGTGGCTGTTTTCCAGCTTGTGGTAAGGTGGTTCGTTATGGCAGGTATGTATGGTGAAAGAGACACTTACTTTCTGGTATCCAGAAAGTGGGGGTGGAGTGGGGCACATTCCCAAGGACCTACTTCCTTCAGTGAGGCTTTACCTCCTAAAGCTCTTATCTCTCAGTGGCACCATCAGTGGAGGATCAAGTCTATAGCACATTTGGGAACATGGAAGTCCAGACCATAAACCCTGCCAAATCCTATCTTCAAAGCCAGCATGGCTTGCCTCAGACTGTAGTCTATACCTGTACCTTTCCACTTATACTCACTTTGTATTCAGATATAGCCACTGACTGTAAGAAAGCCTATGAGTTACACTGAAGATGCACCCCACAAATGTTTAATGAGCACCTCCTATGTATAAGCCACCTCTGTAGACACTCAGGGTGTGACAGTGAACAAAACTGTAGAGAGAATGTCTTGTGTATTATATAGATGCATTGCCTGTCAATTAAAATACCTATGGCCTATAGGAAAGGATAGAATAGAAAGTGGGACATCCGGTAGGCAGAAAGAATTCTGGGATAGAGCCAGGTGTGGAGATTTGCTGGGAAGATGTGAGGGGGACAGAGTCATGGTACCTGAGCAGAGGTAACCAGCTGCATGGCAGAATGTAGATTAGTATAAATGGGTTATTTTAAGTTATGAGCTAGTCAAAGAAGAGCCTAGCTATATGGCCTAGGTATTTGTAAATATATTTTGAGTCTCATGAGTCATTATTCCAGGAGCTTGGACCCTAGAAGAAGAACACACACCCTTCTACATATAACACATCAGAAATCTTTGTCCCTCACTGGACTCATAGCTGTAACTTTAAATTCTTTAAATTAATGGCAACTTGAAAAAGCAAAAGCTTGTGAAAATGATCCATAATCCTGCCTACAGAGTTTGCTCTGGGTAAACAGAGGAGGATTTGGTCTCAGAGATGTGACTTGTCTGATGTCACGCAGTAGGAGGCACAGCATTCTTTCTTGTCCTTCAGTCTCTTACCACCTCCCACAAATCTGTTCATTACATTTTCCCATAAAATTTAAAAGATTTACTAAACATAAACTTCTATATACTCTTTATTATGTATTCTGTTATATAGTTTATAAAATTATAATAATGTTTCACAGAGAGCTCCATCATGTTTTTTATCCCCCAAAGCTGGCCCCAGGAAATAGAGCCTGAGACAAGGATTCAAAGGCAGCTATGGACAGTAAACTTGCTTCTGTTTCATTTATTTTTCTTTCTACAGCTGTAGAGAATTCACTGCATTTACATTATTATTAATTGAATCTTCACAGTTGCTCATTCATTACTCCACTTCTTCCCATTTGTCACTTGCCAATATTGTTGGGGAGTTCTGTTGTGTATGTTGTTGTCACTGGCTTACTATGAGGGGAAGTACATGTAACATGGAAAGCTTCATTTCCTGAAAGTCATGACTGCAGAATAGTCCTGAGGCCTGGAGAAACAACAGCACTGGCAGTAGGGAGATAGAGTCCGGGTAGCTCATCAGTATCCTTATCATACCCATGATTTATAGCTAATGTGTGTTTATGTAAAGTTGGCCAAATCAGTGCCCCATGATGGTCATAAAGTAGAAAAGACCTCATTAATTTTGTGGGTATTTTTCTCTGCCAACTAGTGTAGCCATTTGCCTTTTGACATTCTCTGGTTTAAAGTTCATTATGTGACACTGGTTTCAGCATGTCTTTTGGAACTAGTCTACAACATAGTACTTTTTTTTTAAATGATTTTTTTTAAATGATAAGATTACATATGTTTGGTTATCTGAGTGACTTTATAGTCTGTGGTGGTGGTGTTCTCAGATTAAAAAAAAAAAAAAAGAGATGGGAAACTCTGTTTTGATGCTGAGTGCCAAACACTATAGTCTTGGTATCTTGGTGGTGACTTTGGATGATTATCATTACCATTAATCAATAGTTCTAGAACCTCCCTGATAACCAAGGTACATAGAGGAGGCTTTGTGTTGGCTGCAAAGACTGTC
Source organism: Meriones unguiculatus (assembly GCF_030254825.1). Taxonomy (NCBI): domain Eukaryota; kingdom Metazoa; phylum Chordata; class Mammalia; order Rodentia; family Muridae; genus Meriones; species Meriones unguiculatus. Next base: position 148,051,598 of record NC_083351.1, read on the forward strand.
ATCTGCCTGTATGTACTATGGCTACTATGTACACTTCCTTTTAGAATTCGGGCCAATGCTTCTCTGGACTCATTACTGTGTGAAGCAGAGAGGAGAGTAAGGCCAGGAGTGTTCATCAAGGGTCAGCTACTGTAGGAACACACAGGAGATAGAATTAGGTTTCTTCTGGATATTCTAATGGGAACATTAGCTTATAAAACATACAGTTTTATAAATGCACTTTAACAGTCAGCACCCTGAGATGAGTTCCTCATGCTGTCACAGCTTCCTATCGTGGCACATTAAACTAACCAAGAAGCCATAATAAATAAGTAGATTTTACCAGAGAGGGGGAGGAGAGGATTACAACAGCCATACTCAGTGATCTTTCCCATGAACGATACTTGATATTTTATGAAAGCTCATGATTGTCGTCAGGATTCTTAGTTCTGACTCTACATTGACCATGAGAAACTCTCTCAGGCTCCACAGTACCATGTGCCTTGACTCCTTGTAGTTCCCTTGGGAATTCTTGCATGGTCTTCCATTCAGGGTTTCAGAGCCCCTGTCCTTTGATCTTGGGTTGTCATATCATCTTTCTACTCAATGGTAAGTAAAAACATTCTTTGTAGGTTCTCCTACTGTCCTTAGAAAGCAGCAGGGGAATTTTATTAGCAGTTGTCCCCTCTGTCACAAACTTCCTTTTCCCTTAAATACTTGCTTTATTTTGGTTGCTTCTAATGTTGATGAACTGGTAGAGGTGGTAAATTCTGACTGTGTAAAGGCAGTCTCTCATTTGGAACCAACAACCTAAGGAAATACCTTGCCTCAGGCTACAGTCTATAGCTGAGACAGACGCATGGCTATAAATGAATGATTTCCAATGCTGTTTCCACCAGCTACATTGTCTGAGCCACAAATGAACTGAGAGGCTTTTAGACTTAGTGGAGCCCCAAATGGTCCATTAAAAGGGAACTTGAGATTCCATCCAGAATGAACTATTTATTCTAAAGGGGCAGAGGGGAAACTTCCCTGTGGCCCGTAGCCTCTGAGTCCTAAAACACAGCAAGACAGACAGGCAGTGAACTCACGTACACTCACCTGATGGGTATGATTTCCAGGAATATACACAGACGTAAACTGTCTCATGAGGTTCCTAGCTCCAGCGATCTCCCGGAGAGCCATGAAGACATCATCCACAGCAATTTGGGATTTGGGAAATGTCAGGTTAATTGTGGAATCACAGCCTGAAATAGTCCAGAGATATTTTCATAAGTGAGCAAATCCTTAAATTAAGTTTTTCTCTTGACAGCTTGAGTTCAGTTTAACAGTCTAGAATTCCTTTAACCCCATTTTCCCCTAGCTGTTCACTAACTGGGCTGTTTCGTCATCCATGAGTAATAGGATATGATGAGCGTGAATGCTTTTGACAGAAGTGGGACTCGGAATTGCCTGGCACCACAGCCACTCGCCCCAGTCACTAGCCTGCAGAGGCTTCATGGGAAACAGGCTCCTAGGAGCATCGACCCTCAGATACAACCTTGGGAAACCAAGAGGAACACAAAGGAAAACGGAAGTGAGTGCTGTGATGAAACCTTTGTCTGGACGCCACTGACAGTTCCCAAAAGGTCTGATAGCATGATGGAGGAAGATGACAGAGCCACACTGAGAGTGGAACCAGCAATTCAATGTGGTTAAATGTGCTAAACAAGGTGCCAGGACCATTTAAAGGGATGCAGCTTAAGCTAGTAAAAACAGAACAAAACAAAACAACAAAAACCCAACGATGAAATTACTCTCACTGATTGACCACTCTTCTTTTACGCACCTATTTAGAAGAAAAGTGATCAATGGACACATTGAGAACATTCAGCCTTGGTTCATAGATGCCAACTCATCACCTCTCATGTGACCCTGTGAAGTCACAGGTACAATTCCTCCCCTTTAGAGCATGAGGACACTGAAAGGTAGGGCTAGGAACTCCTGTGAGTAGGCACTGCCATGACTTGCCAGGTCCACTCAGTCACCTGTAGGGAGTGCCTGTGTGCTCTGCTGTCTGTCTGGACACCTGCCCACTGCCTGCCTTTCTGTCTATCTCTGAATCCATCTCTTCCTGTCTAGGCTTTCTCTGTTGTAGCAGCTTGATGGGCCTTCTTCACACAGGAAGCCTAGAAGTGCTGGGTACTATGTATTCACAGAAACAACCCCCGCTTGCTTTCTCTCCTCTTATGGGGATAATTCTGAGTGATGGCCTCCACTGCTATTCTGAGGGGGTCAGCAGTCCTGAGCCCCAGCTGCCACACAGGAACTTGTTCGTTACCATCGTCCTCCTTCCTTCACCAGAGCAGTCAGTGATCAGACACAGGCAGCCTAATCCACACCCTGACCGAGGCTGTAACCCCGACAGCAACTTTATTGACATGTAATTCACATACCATGTACTTCTCCATTCAAAGTATGCACAACCCAGCGGCTTTCTTTTATATTCACAGACTCCAACCAAACGCCACAGTCAAGTTTTGAATAGGGAACTCCAAACCTGTCACAGGTACTCTGGATTCTTCTCTTTGTATCCACCAGTCTGTTCTCTGTCTCTATGGATTCACGGACTAGACATTTCAACAGACCATAGAATATGTGGCCTTTTGCAGCTGGCTTCCTGCATTTGCCTTGTTTTCAGGGTTCATTCATTCACCTCTTCATTTCTTTTTACTGCATGGCTAAAGTACATTCTACTGTATGGATATACACGTGTCTGCTCAGGTACTCAGCATTTTCAAGCCTGGAAACTTTAGAAGGAAAATAAAGTTTTTCAGTTGGCAGGTGCTTAGGTTGTGTCTGTCTCTCCGTTATCATGATAACGCTGGTCGTTCTGCACAGCCAAGTTTTCATGTGGACATGCACTTTTATTTCTCTTGTGTGCACTTACTGGCAACTGTGTACTAACCTTTTGAAGAATGCCAGATCTACACTGCTTTCCAAAAAACTCACTGCTTTCCCACCAACACTCAGAGGGTTTCAGTTTCTCCACATCCTTGTCAATATTTACAAAAATCTATTTATTTTAAACTGTAGCTATCCAAATGCCTATGAAATAAGGAGATACTTGTCAATGTTGATAACCAAGAAAATTGTTTTTAGAAGGGGGAGGGAAAGTTAAACTAAAAAGGGATGTGTCTAGCATACACAGAAGTATTCAAAGGACCCCAGCTGATACTCAGAGAGAGCTGGCATGCAAATGGGCTGAGCCCATATTCTTAATCAATGTGTGACACTATATATAATAACTCTTAAGAGTAGGAAATTTTTCCTGATGTTTCCTGGTTTCCACAAATGGCTGACTTGTTGCCATTAATAAAAAACAAACAAACAAAGAAACTGTGGCATGGTAGTTTGAATGAGAAATGCTCCCAATAGGCTCAAGAATCTGAACACTTGGTCCTCCATTAGTGGCACCGCTTAGGAAAGATATGAAACTTTTAGGAGGAAGATCCTGGCTGATGGAAGTGTGTCACGGGGAAGGAGAGCTGTCTTGATGAAAATATGACCAGCTAGCTTCCCATTCCTGCCACTGTGCCTGCCTGCTGTCATGTTCTCCCTGCCATTACAGACTCTATCTATCCCTTTGTAAGCGTAAGCCCAAACAAACCCCTTCCTCCCTAAGTTGCTTTTGGTTATGGGATTTTATCACAGCAGCAGAAAAGTAGCTAATACATAGTTACACCAGTTTTGTTAAAATAAAATACTAGAGGCTGGGAACTTTATAAAGGTACAAAGTTTCCATCATAATCTTAGAGGCAGAAACCCAAGATCTGCTTAGCCACTGTGAGGAGACGCTCATAGCACTGTCACAGTATGGTGTCATGATGAGAGAATGTATGAGGGAGAGAGATCACATGGAGAGACAGAAGTAAAGGTAAAGAGAGGCCAGTCTTTTTCTTTTCACAACTCACTCTTTTTAAGACTTTTTTTTTTTTTTTTTTTTTTTTTAAAGAACCAGAACTGATCTCTTCTGGGGAGTTTCAGTGACCTGCTCACCTCCCAACGTGTCTCATCTCCTTCATCTCCTTACGGGTCTACCACCTTGTCACATGAGCACCCTGGGGATTGACTTTCCAGCACAGGACCCTTTGGGGACAGAGGAAAAGGCCAGTATGAGAAAGCCTCTTTGTGTTCAGTACACGTTGTGCATGGAGGACCCCAGTGGGAGTGAGAGTGGGATTAGAAGGAAGCTGATGGAGAGAAAACAAGAATCCGCACAAACTCCTTGGAACAATTCCATGCCAAACCTAGTGGAAAGGGGAAAATGTGTAGTTTGCTGAGATGTATGCCTATAACTTCTTCCTGAATCCTGAAACGGGTCAAAGCTAACAAATGCTGGGCTGCAGAGGGTCAGAGAGTGGAATAGCCTCATACCTTGCCTGCCATTGGCACTGTAGCTTCTAACTGAGACAACACACTTGTGTGTTATTCACTGATCAACAAAAGAAGGAAGAAGGATGTGGATTTTCATTCATTAATGAGAGTTCTTTCTGTTAACTCATGTAAGGTATTCTTTCTGTCTGTCTTTCTCTCATCTATCTACATATGTATGTATGTATGTATGCATCTATCTCTCTGATTCATCATTTTAGATTATCCAATACCTTGTCAAGAAATGATGGCATGAAGACAAAGAGAAACAGCTTTAGCTCTATTTTTTTTTTTTTGAGACAGGGTTCCTCTGTGTAGCCCTGGCTCTCCTGGAACTTGCTGTGTAGACAGGCTGGCCTCAAACTCACAAAGATTTGTCTGTCTCTGCCTCCCTAAGTGCAGGGATTAAAGGCATATGCCACCACCACCTGGAGACACAACAAGACTGGCTAGTAGACTAATATTTTATATAATATAATTAATTTTCTATAGAACCAAAAAAGACATTCAGTTTTCCACATGGCCCATTTTAATATGGAAGAAGAATGAGTTAGGTGGAGTTTAGCATGAAGTCATCTACTAGACTGAAGATGACTTTCTGAAAAGTCTAGACTATTAGGGAAACTTGTGCATTAGGCATCAAAGTTAAGCGAAGCTGTGAAAACACCTATGTTAAAGTCAACTACTGAACCCGCTGTTTAATAAAAGTGTGTATGGGTTAAACCAAACAAACTCATCTGAACAGCAGAAGCTGCTGGAAGGGAGACAATGTCCAAACTTTACCAATAAAATCAAACTCTCCTTCAAAACCTAATTATGTCTACTGTTCAAACCACCCACCTAGGGTAACATCTGTTCAAACTGCCAACCCTCTCCAACTTTCCTGTTATCTTCAGAGCAAGTGTCCTGGGATACATGAGTTCTGGAGACAGTACTCAGAAGAATTTGCTTCTAATCAGTCTTTAGCCATTTTTCATAATTCCCTTAATTTTCGCTAAGCTTTATACTTATTTACCCGACATAGAGTAAAAGTTGCACACATAAAATCTTTCCAAAAAAAGGTAAAAAAAAAAAAACAAACAAAAAAACAAAAAAACAAACAGACAAACAAACGAACCAGAATGGGACAAAACAAACAAACAAGCAGAAAAAAGATCTTATTTTATAGTGTTATTATTTCCTATATTAACAGCAATCTCTGTGTTCTCTGATGCTCACTCTAGTTGGTAGCCACACTAAGAGGCTCATGCACATTAGCACATTTGATCTCTACAGAAAGCCAGTGTTGGAGCATGGTGGACATTATTACCATTCTCACTTTGCAGATGGAGCAAGTGGGTCACTGAAAAGTAACACGAGGTCACCCCAGCAACCAGTGCCAAAGACAAGAGGCAAGCTCTTGCCGTCTCTCTCCAAAGGTGCCTGCTTCCATTCATCTTAGGATCTTGTGATGGAATGAAAAATTAAGAATGCGCTTAGCTCATCTTCAGACTAAAGAAATTCTTTACATGGAGTGGTAAACGCCTTTCTTGCTGGGACGCTCTGAGCCTGTCCAGGAATAGACGTTATTGAATGGTTTGCAGCTAGACCCAGGTCCTTCTTTTCTGGCCACACAGGTGTGAGCCTTTCCCAGGCCTGCTGCATAGCCTCCTCTGAATCTGTGCTCTGTCAGGGGCCATATTCAGTTACTGCTAACACTCCCTGGATAGTCTGACCCATTAAGCCAGCTCATTTGATAACAGCATTTTTTTTTAAAGGCAACTCAAGTAATACAATTCTAGGTAACTCTCATTTAAATCCCTTAGTTAAATAGCTAATAAAACCGGCTTATGCCAGCCTTTAGCTGAGTATGTTCTATTTACTTCAGAGGCCTACCTCTTGATAAGGGAGGCTCCCAAACCCCTCAGGCATCACTGTGTTCTTCTAAGATGGGGGATGACTCATGTCCCCTCAATGTCTTTCTGCTGAGGGCTTGCGGGTCTCTTGGGCAGTGTCTAGTTACTCCTTGGAGTAGTTACACAAAGCTCCTGTGTTGCCACCCTCCCTCTTCTCTCCTCCCACCCTTCTCATTTACCCAAGGCTCTTCACTTCAGCAAGGGGAGAACAGTGGTTTCCATAGCCCCGAACACTGCAGTGATGGCCTTTTCCAGCCATAACACTGTTCAAATGGAGGGAGGCTCAGATAGCTTAGCAGTCTCCTGGGATGGCTGAAACTGTGCACCATTCCTTGTGTGAAGTGGCTGAATTCTCTCTAGCTTTCCCAGGGACCAGGCTTTGGACTCCCTGGTTCTTGAGATACCTTGTCACAAGATCCTGGCTTTTCACGTGCCCTTATTCCTTAGGCACTCAAGAAATCGAAGCACCTCAGGTTGGAGGGCGGGCCAGGCTCGGCTGGAGCTGAAGTGGCCCTTAGGTCACTTCACACCTGTGTGCACATGCACTTACGCTGAGCAAACAAAAAGCACGGGCACTTGTGCAGTGGATATGCTGAAGAGAGGGGGAACGGCTAGGGCGGACTTGAAACTGCCCCCTATCTACCGATGTTATGCTCCTCACAGGTCTAAAATTCCCTCAGACCCTTGAAACCTATCTGGGTTCAATGAGAGTCACTGTATACATTCAGCCTGACCAAAAGGTAGTTCCCTGTCAGGTCTAAGCTGACCTCCTCGTGCTGCCCTGAGTGCTGAACACCAGCCCACTTGCTTGTTGCATCCCAGCCAGTGGGCACTCAGCAGGCTCTAAACAGCAGGGGCTGCCTCTGTGAGGCAGACAGAGGAAAGGTCATCTCAGGTCTGACAAGGCCAAAGAGGTCAGAGCACTGAGGGGTCATGACCTCTCTCATCCATCCAGCAGGCTGACACTCCCTTTTCTTTCTTTTGAAATGATTGCTTTTTAACATGGAGCCTTTTCTTGGGGTTCTCACTATAATTCTTGGCAAATGAAAACAAACTTAACAAAATGAAAACCAAACACACTTTGAAAATGACATGATGTCTTCCAGAAGTCTGAACTGTATAAAACAGCACGTGAGGAGGGAGGTTCCTGGTAAGCAGGTAAGGCAAAGGACTGTCTGCAAGCATCATTAGGAGGGACAGAAAGAATGGGAATTGTTTAAGATGGGAATCATGTGAACCAATTTCTCATATACTTACCGGTGGTCATTCATCTGCCCACCCACCCATCATCCCAATACAACTGTATACACACATGTCCACATCAATCCACCAAAGCACGCGTACTCAGATATTTATATCCATATGTCTCCACGCCCACACATGCTCATGTATAACTTATTTAAATTAAAGGCTAGCTGTACGCATTTACTAATCTTTCAATGTCCTCGCTTTAGATACTTGTCTGCTGCACAGAGTTCTTTTCTCACAAACCATTACGTGTTACTAGGATTTCTAACTACCACGTAGTAGACCCATAAGCTAAAAAAGCACACAGCACTGTCGGGGGGCGGAATTCTTCTGGATTTTAATGTCTTACCCCCCAACTCCCACCCCAAACTTTCTGCAGTTGCCTTGTTCGCACTTCAAAAGCGCTGTTTGAAAGTGACTCATCTTTAGAGTCCTTTGAAAGCATTCAATTAGGTTTGTCACCGAAGACAGCTTTTTAAAAACTTGTATTTCCTCAGTATGTAAAAACATTTAATTAAATCTTGCAGTTTGGTAACAACGGGCAGAAGCAGGCTCCAGGACATGTCTAGTATGGCTTTTCAGAAGCTTCAGCACCATCAGCCGTCCTGCACGGACACACAAAAGTGGCTGCAGACAAAGGGTGGCTGGAGTCTTGGCTTCCATTATATTTTATATAGGGATTAAAGAATGTTAGTCATTCTTGTGAAGGGGTCAGGTGGAGTTAAGAATGTGTGAAATATATGCATACACACATAAAACTATCTAATATTTATTACTAATGAAAAAATATACGTATATTTCTGAGGTCCTGCATTTATGCTATCCAGGCATTCTATTGTGTAATCAATCTCATGTTTAATGATCTAGGATGGCTTTTAAGATCCTCTCACATATATAATTGTAATCTGGGCTGTCAGGCTTCGGGCCTTACAGGGCTACTTCCCTTCTTCATTGCCAAGCCCTGGGACTACAAGTGTGGCAGGGGCCTCTACACAAGTGTCCTGGAAATGACATAATATGTTTGTATGAGCAAATGTGGCTGCCTAATAAAATCCAAGCCAGAACTACCAATGCTGAGGTCACAAAGGGATCAGATATAATTAGACACCCCAAGAGGCTTGTCTTCTGGAAGGCCTTCCACAACCTTCCCCCCCTGGATCTGGTGTACACCAATCCCGGAGCCACAGGTTCACGGAGCCTTGACATTGTCCTCAATCCCTTGGATCATTATTGATACTCAAGGAACAGTGGCGCGCAGGAGATGGGGGGGGGGGGTTGGAGACAAAGCCTGGGAATAGGGATGCTGGGTTCTCTTCACTTGTCTGCTACCCTGGCATAGCGCCTGACTCAAAGAAGACAAAATAAGAAATGAACATGGAAAACAGGCAGATTCAGACCAAACATGCAGTAAAGCAACAGTATTGATTTTCTTGGGCTGGTGATAAACTGTCTCTGTAGGAAATTTCAAACAAAGAGCTCCCAGGGCTTCTGAGCAATTGCAGGCTACCAGGGGAGATGCAGCAACTCCCGGGAAAGCTACTGCGGAAGAGCAAGTTCAGTTGGCTCACAGATTCTGTTTGTCTGTGCAACGCACAAAACTACACACCATGCTTCTGAAGCAGACACAGATATCTGACAAAAATGTTTTAAAAAGAAAAAAGAATGATAAACATGGATCACAGTACTGGCTACCTCTGTGGAGGGGAAGAGAGGGAAGGTTGGTAGTGAGCAAAGAACAGGATAGAGGAGGATGGGGGCTGTGAGCATTTATCATTTAATTATGCTTTCTAGTATGATTATATAGATGCACTATATGTTACATAAACATTTACATGTATCAACTATCATCTTTGAAAGTACAACAAAAACCAGTTTGACTACTTTCTAAGCCGCCAGCAGATTCAGCTTTTAAAAATAGCTGATTAAAGAAATAAATGACAGCTGAACTCTGTTATTATTAGGCAGGTCTGGGATGCTGGTAGACAAGGGAAGACTTGTATATTCAGATGAGAATATGGAATAGTTGCCCAGGAGTCTAGCCCCAGCTCTGAGGCTTTTACTGTTTGGAAGAGAAGGACAGCCAGTAGCAATATTCTGCAGAACTTACATATTAAAAATTATATATTTTAGTGTGCACGTGTGTGTGTGAGGGGGTGTTCTCCTGTGTGTTTTACACCAAGGGCCCAGAGGTAGTTGATACTGGGCATCTGCTATCATGACCCCCTTTAGTTTTTTGAGGTAGGGTATCTCACTGAACTTGCATTGGCTACTCTGAGTAGATAGCCCCCGGATCAGGCTGATCCCAGCCATCCAACCCTGGGGCTACAGGCACAGGACGCTTTCATATGGGTGCCGGGGTTTCAAATATCAGGTCCTCATGCTCATGCGGCAGGTATGCTAGCAAATGAGCAATTTCCCCAGCCCTGACTTTTTAAAGACAACTTTACTTGGCAGGGCAGAAGGTCAAATTGCCAGAGAGGCCCATCCTGTCTGATGTAGGCAGGGCATTGGCAGCCCCCAACCCCGACTTTCGTAATGCTTCAGGAAATATCTAGGCCACAGCAAAACAGACAACCCCAGACTGTGACACATATAGTGAAGTCCCTCCAGCTATTTCTAAGCCTGGCCCTCAGGAGGCCTTGAAGAAACCTCTCCAAAGTGGCCCTAGTGAAGGCATGAAGTCAGTTATCAAGATGCTATGTGGCCGAATAAGGGAAATGCGGAGAACCACACAGACCATGTGATATAGTGTCATGAATACACTCTCACGTGGTTGTTACATTGTCGTTTGAATCAACTTAAGGTACCACCAAGAGATCTGGAGTTCTCCACTCAGAGTGAAACAGCAAAGTTTGAGTCTGTGTCTTTAAGAAGGTGAGCATCAAGCTTTTGTCACATTTATCATGTGTCATGCTGGCACCTTGGCAGAGCCAGATCTCTTTCATATCATGTGGGCTTGGCCCCGTTCCCAGTCACAAAACTTTCTGCAAGTGGGAAAATGCCCGCACATCTGCTTACCCTAGAGCTCATGTTCACCAACTTTGATATCCCCACAGGCAGCTGGCTGGCACCCGAGCTCCCACCAGCAATCACAGCCAGTGATTCAAACTGGCAGATCTCACTGTCCTAAGAGGTCGCTTGTTTTTATTACACTGGGTTAATTCTATTGAATTATAAACTTGCTGTTCACACTCTAATATGGCCCCTTTCAAGCTGTGTGGACATTTGTGGTGGCTCTGAACAGCACCAAATGGTTTGCTGCCTCTCAGAGCTGACTTTGAGAGGTTCTGTGCATCTGGTTATTTTCAACAGCTGTCGGGTGTAGGGAACTGGATGAGGCCACACCCCCATGAACACTGTGACAATTTTGTTGGTTTTACCTTCTGCGCTACGATAAAAACCTACTATAAGGCCGGCGAAAGACTCACGGTAACTTGAGGGCCTGAAGTGCAGCTGGTAGTTTTCTCATTACAGTTTGCTTACTTCTTAGGGTTTCTGGGAGTAGGGTGGGATGGGTGAGGCAGGATGTATATAGAAAATGAGCAGCAAAGATAACGCCGGATGGATATAAACCTGTGGATGGGACTTGCCTACATGCTTTTCCTTGGGTTGGAAAGAGCTTCTCATTGTTGGATTTTAGAAAGAAAATGCTCTCAGTGCAGAATTTCAGAACCAGTGTTCCAGGTCAGTGAGTCAGGGGGAGAGAAAAAGATGCTCCAGGCTCCTTCCATAGATGTGTCCCTCCTTGACTTGGGGCCTTCCAGGGGCCAGAGGTAGCCTATGAGCCGTTTTCTTTGAATGGTCCTGAAACCACATCTCCCCGTCATGTCCTGTCCTTTCCTGTTCTCCATCATACGCCACGCACATAGGAGACTGTGGGGTGGTGGGCTTGAGAGGTCTGACTTGACAGAAGCGACACGAGGATCCCCTCACCAGAAGGCAACCTGGAAGTCCTCCTGGGGTTGAAAAGAAAAGACCACACCCAGGCCATAGTTTCTCCTCCAGTTTGAACCCCACCCTGGGCACAATCTGTTTGCTGGTTTCAACAATGCTGTGATTTTTTTTTCAGGAGATAAGGTTGTTCTTTAGAAATGGCAGTGAAACAGTGTGGGGAGGGAAGGGTGTGGGACTGTTACACAGTGTCCCTTCCAGCCACGGGGTACTCTTGGGATGGTGTTCTCATCCAGGTTTCATTGACTACTTACCTGCCTTACAGTAATGCATGTTCAGTACTTACACAACCCTGTGCTACAGCTAATTGTTCGTTTGTAGCAGAGGACAAAATCAGATGTTCAAAATGAGCCACAGTTAAAAGCCTTTCAAAGCACTGTCTGGCCCTTCAGCCTCTTGTTCTCACAGTCACTTAGCAGATTGCTTTGAAACTTTCTTTTCCATTATGTTCTTTGAGCTCAGAGTCACTGAGCTGACTATTAGAAGATTCTGTAAGCTTGGGGTGGAGTGTGGAGTTGGTGGGGGTAGTTGTGTCTCCCACACCATATGCTGGGGTGAGGAGAGGTGGGTAATAATAACCTGGCATCGTTTTCTAATCTATTTGAGAGAAACGGAAGAATAGGCAGGAAGCTGGTTGGCTTACAGTTTCTTTCAACCTTTTTGTTTCTCTTAAGAACAGAAGTGCAAATGGAGTTTATTTTTCTTCCAGTGGCAGACAGATCAAATGTGCCCGGGCCTCTGCCCTCCCCCAACATGCACACAAATCACTCTCTGCCCTCCTCGAAGGTCCCCTGCACCTGCTGTTGTAAATCTCCATTGACCTGAGCAAGCATCGCTATGATTGAAATTTAAGCTTCTCCTAAATGAGGCCCCTTATCTATTGCTTTTCTGTACTTTATTCTGGAGGTAGTGTGGATTCATGTGTGGGTTGGTCATGCCTGATTCAGAGATGGGATGTGGGCCAGGAAGGTTACTAATGGGCCTGGAGCAAGAAAGAGAAGGGTAAAAACAGTGCCCTGCTCCTCATCCCTTTTGTGACACGGGGCGCCATGAGCGTGAGGGCAGAGGAATCCAGCAAGCCTTCAGGCAAGCACCTGCCTCCGAAGTCTGAAAGTCCAGGTTCCAGGCACATCAGGTCTTGCTCCAGGGGGATCTGGGGCGCAGAGGCAACAGTGTGTAGACGCTCCGGGATGGAGCTGAGTTGCCAGAGGAGGGAGGAGGGACCTCTTCCACTGGGAGGATGGATGCAGTCTTCCAGAGGCTCCTTCCCCGTTCCAAGCCCACACTGACTCAGGCACTTACCCAGCTTCTTCTCACTTCCTTCACTCTCCAGGAGAGAACTCAAGACGAGGGCAGTGCCTAAAATGTATCTTAAACCCTGTCAGCAGAATCAGATGACCACAAAGCCTAGGGCATCTAGCCTTTCAGTTGCTTCTGAGCAGGGTTGTTTTTAAGCCAGCAGCTGTCTTCAGAATTACTTTCTGTCCCTCAGTCACGGAGGCTGACTGAGTGAAGGGCTGGAGCTCAGAGTTGTTCCCTTTTGCAGGATGGGGATCCAAACCAGGGGATCAGAGAGAGCTCTGTGTCCTGCGGACTGAGAAGGGCTGTAGGGCCGTAGAAGAGGGCTGAGTTAGTTTAGAAACAAAGACACCAAAATGATTAGAATTCCTTTCGGGCCTCCATTAAGGAGGGAAAAGCAATCGGCCCTGATGAGCCAGGTTGATAACACTTGAATTCTCTTCACACACCAGCGCACAACTGCCTTCGTTTCTGCCGACTCTCTGCCTTCCCAGGGAAACACCATGCCAGAGCTGGGGACCAGGCCTAATGACGGCCATGTGTCTCCTGCTCCCCCTCCTAGGCCACAAGGGTTCCATTGTGCACTCTTATAACAGACACGTGCCTTCTGAATGCCAGGTACCCAGGAGGTAGTCAATAAAACTATCATGAGCCTGGATACAAAACAGGCTGTTTGTGTGCCTGCGAGCGTGCGTGCATGGTGTGTGTGTGTGTGTGTGTGTGTGTGTGTGTCTGCAGCTTTGGTTTTCTATGTTTCCAAAGGCCTCCTGTATTTGGTGAAAGGGGCTGATGGAGGCAGGATGCTCTGGGGGCCAGAATAACTAGACACATGCTTCTTGGACATCTGCTAAGCTCCCAAGAGCTGGTGAGAAAGCACTGATAGAATGACTGTGCCTGGCATGCTGGCCATCACCTCACTAGACATCACTGATCAGAGAGAGATGGAGACCTAGATGTAAGTAGCAAGGACAGTCACATGACTTCAGCATCAGCCAAATATCCATCGCCAGGAAGACAGAATGGTTATGTTTGTCTTTTACTGATTAAAGAAAGAAGATGTTCATGTTGGAATAAGCGACAAGTGTAGGTTCCTGAACAGGATATACAGGAGATATGCTAAATAGTCTCTACCATGTAGTAGAGACGGTATGAGCATGCCATACAGAGGTGTGCACGTATATAAGCACAGGGTGACATGGTCCAAACTGCAAGCAGTCACTATTTTCCAGATTAGTGGTTCTCAGCCTGTGGGCCGCAACTTCTTTGGGATCACACATCAGTTATTCTGCTTCTTAGATATTTACATTACAATCCATAACAGTAGAAAAATTACTGCTATAAAGCAGCAATCAAATAATTTTATGGTTGAGGTCATTACAACCTTGGGAACTGTGTTAAAGGGTCAGAGCATTAGGACAGCTGAGAACCGCTACTCTAGAATATCATTGTCCAGTGGGAGTTTTGCAGGGATGGCAAGTCTGGAGTTACTGCCTAACAACAGCCTGACAGTATGTTGAGCTTCCGAAACACTGCCTCTGTGGCTGAGAAATCTCCAGTTTTAGTTGTGTTTATTTTTAATAGTACAAATGGCCACCTGTGGCCAGTGGCAACTGTGTCGTATAGGCTATGGTCAGGGAGGATGAAGGCCTGTTTTAAGCATGGATGCACTTGAACATCCTACCATAGCGTCTGTGCTGACACCCATAGGTATTCAGTGTGAAGTTTTATGAAACAGATAATTACCTATTCAGGGATGTTTTGTCTGGAATTATGGGAGACTTCTACTCTACTCATAGTCATACCATTATGATAGTCAACCATCAAAACTGAGTTTTTATAATCATGTAATTTAAGTGTTTATTGAAAAATAACATCCCTCAACTTCTGATATTCCGATTTTGAAAAACAACATGTCAATCTCATTCTTTTAAAAACTATTTGAGAATTTTATTCATCATTGTACCACTTTCTGTCCTTTCCCCTTCTCCCACATCTGCTCTTCCCACATCTGCCCAAAGTTGTTTTCTATTTGGCTGGTGGGGAGGAGGGATGGTCTGGGGCGGGTGTGGTTTATTCCTGGGTACTGGGGTTGACCCTCTCCAGACGAAAACTCCCTCCCGGATGCCACAAACTACCTACCTAGCCTCACCCTCCCCTCCTGGCAGATGCCACAGTGAAAACTTCATTTTTTACTCTTCAGTGGACTCAGGGTTTATGTAGTCTTGAGGACAGAAGCAGAGAATGTTTCAGAGGGGAAGAATACCCAATTGGAGATTTAAAGAGAGTGCCATCTCTTTAAATGTGGGTGAGCCATAGCTCTGATTGCTCACTCTGGGAAATTAATTGGGCTTCAGTGTTAAGTCCCTCTTCTCACTGCCTGCGCTCTGTCCATTATGTCTGCTAGCCTGAGCCCTGTCCACCTACCCACAGCTCTCTGCCCCAGTTTTGGAGAAGGCCACTGTGTGACTTCAGTGTCAGGCTGGCCCTTGACCCTCAACCTCTGTCTTCTTCTTCTTCTCCTTATTTTCATTAATTAATTTATGTAATCACTTTACAGTCTGATAGCAGTTCCCTCCTTTCTCTCCTTCCAGTCCCTCCCTCAGGACCCTCCATCCACTTTCCTGTCCCCTTCTCCTCAGAGAAGGGAAGGTCCCCTATGGGTAACCAACCCACCCTGGCACATCAAGTCTCAGCAGGACTAAAGGAACCCTCTCTCACTGAGGCCAGACAAAGCAGCCAAGCTATGGGGAAAGAATCGAAGGGCAGGTTCCAGAGTTAGAGACAGCCCCCATTCCGATTGTTAGGGGACCCACATGAAGAAAAAGCCTGTGTTCTTCTATATCCACAGCCTACATCCAGCTGCTTTCTTCCTGTCACCCCCAGGCACTGCCTGATACTTCTGGTTCCACACCATCACTGTTCCCTGTTCACTTTCTTTCCCAAAGTGTCGGACACATTCCCTGAAAGCCTGAAAGCCCAACACGTTTGTTAATTGTAAGTTGCTCCCTTCTTTTTAGTAGTTATTTATAGAGTACAAAGTGTTCCAGGCATGGAAGGCATAGTTTCTGTACTCTATGTGGACTCTGCTACTGGAGAAGGAAAACAGAGTTATAAGTAAACAACTGAATCATAGTATGTCTTGGGAAGTTTGCACCTAGAGGAGACAGAGGTAGAAAACAGCGTAGGTGAAGCTTGAGAGGGTCTCTGGGAAGGAGAGGAATTTTGGAGAGACCTTTGTTGAAGTCAGTAGACACATGCTGCAGACACACAGGAGAAAAGCTTCTAGACAGACAGGCAGCAAGTATAAAGGTCAGATGAGGCTTGGGGGTTCCAGGAAAGCAACAGCCTAAGTGTCTGGTTGAGAGGGACAGAGGCAGCCAGGGCCCATTCACCTGGGGGTCCTGGTACAGAGTCCCTAAAGGAGGGAGTGAAAAGCAAGGGCAGAGCTCTGCAAGGGAAGCTAACTCCATAGCCCAATGCTGCCTGTGCTGGTGAGTGGATGGCCCTGGAATGTGTGGGCTGGAAAGCAGCCCTTTATCCAGACAGGTTGCTGAACAGCTCTGAATTTCACATATTTTTGGTATCTCCCAATCCTCTGGTTCCTTGCTGACAAAAGGAACACAGTGAGATATAGGGAGGCCGAAGCCACATTCAGTAATACTCTGATCATCCCAACCATAGAAGGAAACTGGCACATTAGCATGGCTGTGTTGCCACTAGCTGCTAATGAGCCTTGGTTCTGCCATGCCAGAGCCACCAGCTGAAGGGAGAGTGTAAGCCAGGCCTCAGAAAGCAGCAGAAAGAGAAGGGGCCATGAAAAACATCCATCAACAGCAGTTCCACTCAGACCCTGAGAATTCAAGGTTGGTTAACTTTTTGGGAAGGAAGTGTTCTTATTATTTCAGGAGAAGAATTGAGGATTAAGCTGCCTGTTGAGTTTCCTGAGGGTACAACCCAGGCAAATATTTACTCAGCCCTTGCCCTGTGGCATGGCTCTGAGAAAAACAAAACAAAACAAAACAAAACCAAACCAGCGTAACCTTGCTGCCTGTTTGGAACTCTCTCTCTAGCCCCCAGGTGCCTAAGCAGGCTCCACAAAGCACTCACTGTACAGCAAACCCTGCTCTAATTCCCCAGAGGGACTCATTCATTCATCCCTCAGAACCGTGCCAGGTAGTAGAGCTGCCAATATCCTCTTCATTCAAATGAGGTTCAGAGAATCTGAGTAACTCTCCCAAGGTCACACAGCCATCATTTTAAGGTCTGTGGCTAGACCTGGAGCCCAGACTCTCAAATGGCAGGTTTTCATAGGCAGAGTAAGCATAAGGGTTATGCTAACAAGCACAGCACAAACACGATAAAATGCACACAAACAGCAGAAGGAAAATCCATCTAGGCTGTGGCGAGCTGAGCCTAAATGATGGGCAATTTGCAAAGTTACACATTTTTTATTGCTTGCAAGCACACACTGATAGGGGGCTGGTCTGTGAGACGCTAACCAGGTTAGTTGCCTGCTGCCAGGCACAGCTAAGACTGGAGGGCAGCAGGGGCCGGCAGCCCTTCCTCAGCACTTAGCATCCTTACAGTATAGGAAGGACTATGGAGATAACGCTTTATTGGCCTGACTCTTCCACTCAACTATCTTTACTCATAGCCCAGGTGATAGTGACATAAACTAGGAAGATTTCATTTTAAGAAATAGCATTCTCCTCCTAGGCCTCTCATTTTCAGCACCACTGTGCAGTCACCGGCGGTTGACACCACCCTAGTCTCTTCTTTCTGGCAGGTGCCAGGTTTCATGCTCCCCCAAGTAAGGTAGGACCAAAGAATGGAACAGTCAAGTGGAAGCCTCTGGAAGCCAGAGTGATTCTAACACTTTCCTTGAACCTGCCTTTGTGGCCACGGCAGCTTGGAGGCCATGGTTGCCTAGCCAGAGGCCTGCAGACCTGAGCGGGACACAGACCAGAGAAGATGCTTGCTAATCACCATGGTTGTGAACTGCAATCAAGCCTCTGCCTCTGAGGATTCTATACCCATCGAGGCAACCAACTGTGGATAGAAAATATTCTGGAAAATCCTGCATCTCTTACTGAACACGTATAACATGTAGGCTTTTCTTACTCCCTAAAAGTAGAGTATACCAGCTGTCTGCATTACATTTGCATTCTCTTGGATATTAAAAGCAATCTAGGGATGACTGAAAATGTACGGGCAGCTAGTTGTATGTTGGCTGTACTCAAGCAGTGCATCATTTGATGCAAGATAATTAATTGTGCACTTGAGAGTTTGTGTCTAGAAGTTTCTGCGAATATCAACAGGTGACTGTCCTGAGATTCTGGGACTGTTATTCATTTCATCTAACCGATCCAAATATCAGCTCTCTAACTTCTGGGTTAAAAAAGAAAATAAAACAGAAAATGAGGAAAGAATCTACACACTGAGTGGCCATCACTGGACCTTAGGTATGTACATGCCTTCATACCTAATCTTGTGAACCCTGCGAAACAGGTGCTATCTCCACTTTATACACATGGAAATGGAGGTCAGAGAGGATGGAGACAAAGTTGGAGAGCTAACGATTGGGAGGAGTTTCTGGGTCTTGTGGTTATCTGATGCTGTCTGTGAAAAGCATGTATAGCTAGATTACTCTATGGGCCAAGCAGGAGTCCCATGACAGAGGGACTAGGAGGGAAGGGCAGCCAGACATGAGGCATTTACTAAGTGTGTATAGCACACACATACATGTCAGGGACTGGGGAAGGACCCAGAGTGAATAAGACAGTTTTGGTGATGGGATGACGGTTGCCGAAGGCTACAGTCACCCAAAGAGGCAATTGTAATATTGTATGGGAAGTTTCCAGCTAGAACAGGGTCGGGGCAGGGCTGAGGAGTCTGCTCAAATGCGTGGATGGAAGAAAGAGGAATGAGCACGGAAAGGAAAGCTGGGAAGGCAGCAAGGAACAATGGCCAAATAAGGAGGTACCACTGACGAGCTTCCCTTCCTGTCCAGGTCTGCACACATTTGTTAAGAATATGCCATATGCCTAACCCTGGTGCACACAGCTAGTGTGGCATGCTGCCATTGGCGGGTGGCATCAAAAACACCCCTAGAAGCCAAAAAAGAGGCCACTCCACCCTCGGGTAACAGCAGCCCACAGCCCAGCTGGCCCAGGAATTCAGACTCGGCCAGGCAGTACGCATTCCAACCCAAGAGGCTAGGAAGGCAGCCCTCCACTGGTTTTCCCTGACCGGGACGCTCTGGGTAAGGAGCGAATGGCCGTGGCATTAGCACGGTGTGGAATGAAGCCAGGAGTCTGTTTAGTGTGGATGCGGCTGGTCAGCCCAGCAGTGAACTCCGGAATGGCTCCTGTTCATTCTCCTAGCCCTCAGCTGCATATCCGGAATCCCAGTCCTCAGGGACAGATCCCACCTATTCGAAGATTAAGAAAAGGGTGGTTCGTGGGCCGGAGAGGTGGCCAGCTGGCCATACAGCATGAGGACCTGAGTGCTGTCTGCTCAGCACCCATGTAAAAAGCTTGGACGCGGTGCGATACATACCTGTAATCTCAGTGCTGGGAAGTGGATAGAGGAGGTTTAGGAAAAAGACCTCATCCTCAAAAAACTCAGGTAGGAGCTGTAAAGGAAGGTGCCCAACTTAACCTCTGGCCTCCACATGGACGTGTGTACCCCAGAAATAGCTGGTAGCTCCCCAGAGTGACAAAGGGCTGGGACTACAAGGCCCTTATCTAGGCCCATGGGATCTTGGCAGAGAAACCAGCCCTACATTAGAGGCCCAGGCTCTAATGATCTCATTGCAGAAAGGGTAAAGCTTCAGGTTGATCTGAAGATGACCCCGAAGGGCTCTCGTGACCTGGAGTTCCTAACTGTAGCTAAAAAAGAGGCATGTGGCTGAAGGGACATGAAACAGGAAGCATGGTTCTGTGAGTTCAGGTTTCAGAAGGGATGCCCAGTGTCCCTAAGCTCAGGGCTTAGTCAGGAAGTGGCTAGTCATGTAGCCCTGGGAAGAGGGGCTTCCTGTAGGAATAAGAAGCAGACACAAGCTGAAAAAGACAGGGACACAGGGCCCTGCAGTTGGGGGAAGAGCCCACAGTCCTTTGCAGGCCTAGGCATTGGCACGCTTCCTCAAAGGGAGTGGTTAAGGCCCAGGTCCCCAGGGCCTATACTTGGAAATGCTTTCTCCTTGCTAGACCAGCTCAGATGTCACACCCCACATGAACCCTCCTTCAGTCCCTCAGGGCCTGGATGACAGCTTTGTAGCCTTGGTGCTCAGCCCTCTCTCCCAGCACATGATGGGCACTAACAGGTCTTAGACCGTGCCTGTAGAGGGAGGAGCAGCCTCGCTCTCCCTGTTGTGGGTTATATATGACATCCGTGTGTCAGAGGGTCCTGTGTTAGAGGCTTTGTTCCCAGGGTGCCAATGTTGGCAGGTGGTGGAACCTTCAAGAGGTGGGTCCTGATGGGAGGTAATTAGGACACTGGGGGCATTGCCTTCTGAAGGGATGAATGCCAGTATGTGGAGGAAGCTGGTTATTCGCAAGCAAGTTGTTTTTAAAAAGCAGCACATACATGGCTTCTGGTCTTGCTTTGTGACTGGTGCTGTATGCCTGTGATTGTTAACAATGTCTGTATGAAGAGGCCTGGCCACATGCTCTGGCATTTCCAGAACTGTAAGTGAAATAAAACTCATTTATTTGTACATTATCCAACATTCAGTATTTTGTTATTGCCAAGAAAAATTGGCTAATGCACCCTTCTCAATACAGTTTTAGAAAAGCTTTCTGTTGGCTGAATTAAAACACATAGAGTCTCCGTTATGTACCAGATACAGTTTCTTAAGGTTGTAACTATGAACAAGATAACATTCTTCCTTAATGAACAGAGAATTACCTTTCAGTGACTGTTAGAGCCATTCTTCAGGTTAGAAGAATAGAAGGGTAGATAGTGTGACTGAGCGCCTACGAGAGAACATTTTACTCTAAGGAACGTGACTCAGGTTAGGTGGGTAGGGGATCAACCTAGGAACTGTGTTAGCTATTCTGAGCATTTTAATATGAGAATATTCTTTACTTGCTATAGGACTTGTATATCACCAAGCTTTATAGACAGCTAAGGAAATGACCCATTTTATAAAGCCACAACGCAAGAGAAAAGTGAGGGAAGAAAGCAGAAGGGAATTTGGCATTATCTAAATAGACTAAAGAAATCTTCTAAAATGGCACAAAAATAATTAAACGATGTGGGAGTGTTTCAGTGAGTCAGTGTGTGTGGCTGATGCAGGAGGCTGGCTGCCCCCACTCCTGTGCGCTGGTACAGGACTGAGCCTTTGGCCACACATTATATCTAGACAGCTCATATTCTGAAACTGCCTGGTTTGAAACAGACATTTGGGTTGTGGTATGGTATTTGGCCTCTCGGCATAATATGATGCCACCTTGGAGTAGAGATTAACTTGATGCAGTAGCCATGGCAACTAATAAGCAGAATAACTGGTAACCAGGTCTAATGGCAACGGAACTGTTGACACAACCAAGTAGAAAGAGGAGGGGAGGGTCTCAGTATCCAGCTATTACTCCTCACCCTACCCCTCAGCTGCAAACGATCCTGGGAAATGCCAGATCATATAGGATGTAGACAGTTAACTGAAAGGAGTCTGTGATACAGCTTCCAAGAAGTCACCATCCATGATGGTTGAGACTTGGAGATGGCAGTTTGGGAGTTACTCAGTGTCCTAGTTAGGGTTACTATTGCTGTGATGAAACACTAGGACCAAAGACAACTTGAGGGAAAGGTTTTATTTGGCTTATACTTCTACATCATAGTCCATCACTGAAGAAAGTCAGGACAGGAACTCAAACAGGGCAGAAACCTGGAGGCAAGAGCCGTTGAAGGGTGCTGCTTACTGGCTTGCTCCCCCTGGCTTCCTCAGTCTGCTTTCTTATAGAACCTAGGACCACAAGCCCAGGCATGGCCTCACTCACAATGGGCTGGCCCTCCCCCATCAATCGCTAATTAAGAAAATGCTCTACAGGTTTGCCTACAGCCCAGTCTTATGGAGGCATTTTCTCAGTTGGGCTTCTGTCCTCTTGGGTGATGCTACCTTGCGTCAAATTGACATAAAATTAGCCAGCACACTCAGGCTCCTGCAGGGAACCCTTCGTCATCGTTCTATAAATAAACCCAATAAAATTATTGGCTCACCAAATAGTAAGCCCATTGGTTTGCCAAGTTGGACCTCAGTGGACTCTCACTTTGGTTTGCCATGATGCCCTACTGGGGTGAATAGACACGTGTTCACATCTCCCCAGGAATAGATCATGTAACAGACCTTTAAGTGCCTCAGTCAATTTTGCACAGCTTTAATGGCTGAAAGAGTTATTTATGACAGTCAGAAACTGTCTCCCTCACACTTCTGGAGGCTGGGAAGATCAAGATCAAGATCAAGGGGCCAGCATCTGGTATGGGCCTTTTTGCTATGTTCTTGCAGAGAGGACCGACTACTCCCTCCAACAGCCTTTGTAAGGACCTTGATCATAATTCACGAGAGAAGAGGCGTCGTGGCCTCCTACGCTCCCTCTCTGAGGCTCCTGCTCTTAATACGATCTCCTGGCAGTTTGGAGGGGCACAGTCAATCAACCCGCAGCAGAGTGGAAAACGAATCTTCACGCCTGTGATGCCCGCAGTGGATCTGTGTGACCTATCTCTGCTTCCTTGTTCTCCTCCCAACCCCTCAGTGCGTCGAAAATAGAACCATGTGGGAGGGCTGCACTTAGACACACGGGATACTTTTATTTTTAGCTCGCTGGGAACATTTTATTTATCAAACAAACTAATGAAAATGAAAGCCTAACACCCCCAAATACCTAAATGTCCAAACGTCAATGGCACAGGAGAAAAGCCCTTAGCCACTGACAAGGATAATAAGCGGTAAAAATATTCCCAGTGGGCCTTATTTACTAGTAGACAATGCATGTAATTTTAAGCCCATCTGTCTCATTAAGTTGTGATTAATGTAATTATAGCATAATAGCTACAAATATTACCCCTCAATACTTAGGTCACTGTAGAGAAAGAATGAGAATTATTTGATTTCTTTGTTCCTAAGACTAACATATTACTTTAAAAAAATATTTCCATGCTGTAGCAACATTTCACAGGCCTGTGGCTACAGAAAAGGGCATCAAGAATGGTACACAGGTCTTTGAGTGTGGAAGGGGCCATTGGCAGTGTTATATAGGTCTGTGCTTGGGAAGGGGGCACTGGAAATGCTCTGGCTTTCCTAACAATCATAGGTCAGCGGTAGTCAGTTCCTTCCTATGCTCGGATATGCAGGACTTGGGCACAGCACCCTGGCCGGCTGTTCGAAGCACTAGGGGGAGATCTCAAAATGAAACAGGAGCTGCACTGTTCTATTTTCTAAAAAACTGTGTATTTTAAACCTTTTTTTAAAAACTTTGCTTTTGTTTTTTGAGACAAGGGCTCACTATCTAGCTAAGGCTGGCCTGAAACTCACGATCCTACTGTCTTTGCCTCCCAAGAAATGAGAATAGAAGCCAGTCCCACATGCCCAGCTTGGGGTTATCTTTTACTGACCTCAAATTAAGGGTTTTTGTTGTTGTTGTTTGTTTTAGTATGTTCTCCATCCTTTCAGTTTTCAAAGGACTCATGAAAATTGCAACTCCCTTTCTCTTTCTTAAGAAAACGGGATGTGAGATTTGTATAGCAAACCTCAGGGATGTGCTTGTTCTTCTATTTTTATATTAGCTGAGTTTTAAAGGCAAGCCATAACCTTTTCAAATTGTTGTCTTGCTCTTACAGTTTGAGGAGAAAATAAAAGCTTGCTGCCTTGGAATGATTCATAATGGTGCTAAAGTGAAATAAGTTACCAGTTATAAAAAGGGGAATAAAACAAGATACTTGATTCAAAAGCAGAGAAAAGTGCTGTAGGTAGATGGCAGAGTCTCTGGGAGTGAGGCCTTAGACAGGCATCTTTAGGCCCGTGGTTGACGTGATGGTTGGTCAGCTGTGTTCACCTCATCATCCAAAGTTTGATTATAAGGCAGAGGCGACATGGGCTCATCTTAGAAGGTCAAAAAATAGCCATATGGTCTGACAATGAGGGATTTTAAAAGTTTCCACTTAAAAATACATCCCATTCAGTTCTTTTAGAAGGATGGTGTAGGACTGTTAGTATCATCATCATCATCTGATAGGCTGTAGAATCTCCTGGGCAATGGACTTCTGGGGCTGCCTGTTGGGGGTTATCTTGAATATTTTAATTGATATGGTTGGGACTCCTCCCTGGGTGGGGGATTCTTGACTGGATAAAGCAGAGAAAGCAATCTGAGCACTGCCAGCAAGCATGCTGCATTCGTTGCTTCCTGTTTCTCGACTGCTTCCTGCTTCCCACCTGCATATACAATGCGGCTGGCTCTCTCTGCAGCTGTGATGGACTGTAACCTGGAACTACCATACAAAGCCCTTCCTCCATTAAATTGCCCTTGCCAGGGTATCTTACCACAGCAACAAAAGAGAAACTGAGGCAGATGGGGAAGTCATACAGCTAGTAGCGTATTCCTACTCTAAAAAGCTCAGGAAAAGGCTGGCTCTCTTTCTTTCTAAAAATAATCTTTTGATGTGTCCAGTTAAAATTCATTATTCTTTCTTGAACAAAGACAAGAACTATAATTCTCATAAGTCTTCTACAATTGGAGGTAGAAATGATTTTACCATGACAACGGTTGTGATTAAGTCTGTAAACAATCACTAGAGCTTTTCATCTCTCCAACCAAAAAAGTATCATTTATGTTTCTGTATTTTTCCATGACACAGCTATGCATTTTAAATTCTAGGAAATTGTAAGAAGCCAAACAGTAGGCTCTTACCTTTTGGACACTCTTGTTTTTCAGCATTAAAGCCTATCTGAATAGAGATTGGGTGTTACTAATTAGCACTTGGAATCCAGGGACTGTTTTCCTTTGACTTTTAAGTATTTATGGTAGGAAAACTGGAACAGACAAGCACATATAGGAAGAAAGGGGCAATAATCTTGAGAATGATGTTGGCTGGCCTGTGGGACTCAGCAGGCTTGAACACTGCTGTCCTCTGACTCACTTGCTGCAGCTCCCAATGTGTTCTCATTCCTGCCACCCCAGGGTTCCACCTGGCAGAGCTGCGTTGGCCCTTACACTGTTCTTGCAGGCTTTTTTTCTCCCTAATTACATGTATTTGATCACTCAGCTAGAAAAACATCTTGGCAAATCATGCCACAGTAATCATTTCCCTCTTTAGTTAGCCATTGAGAAAACCATCTGCTGTAATGAACCCAAGGTTCGGTCAAGGATGGCCATTCAGGGAACCTTCCATTCCAGAGAAATTGCCAGACAGAAGCCGCTGACTTTTCACACTCATGACTGAGACTGAACCTTGGTCTTCATGCATCTGTGGCATGTGAAACACAAGTTCCATCAGGGTGACACTAGTTCTCACCAACTCAACCTATAAATTCAGTACAATCTCAATGGCACTGTGTGTGCCATATAAACGATCTGATAATGTCTAGAGGAGAGCGTAGAGCTAAGAATGGTCAAGAAAACCTTGAGCAGGTTAATTGTGCCTCCGTAATAATTAAGTCAGTGTGGGACAGACTCTGTCAAATAGATACACAAAGGCACACATAGTGGGACCTGCTCCAAGCATATATTGAAACAATACGTGGCAGAGAAGGCACTGAAATTCCACGGGAAAGTATCAAGTATTTAATAAGAGGCATTTATAAAACCAATACAAAATATCACCCACCTTCATATTACAAAGTGTAGGGGGTGGGAATCCAGGTGTATTAAGATGAAAATTTAGAAAAAAAAAAAAAAAAAAAACAGAAGAAAACAAAACACAAGAATCCAATGCTTCAAAAGTTAAAAGATTAGAGATACCATAAATAATGTGAACCTTGTAAATAACATTTGTAACAATTGAACCAGTAAAATACTAGCTAGCAATGAAGAAATTAGTGAGAGGATAATAGGAAAAAGTCAAACATTTCAGGTGGCATCTAGGCATAGATCATAAACACATGGATCAGAGAAGGGCCCCTGTGAATAAGACATGCCTGAGGGACTTTGCCCAGATCGTGGAACTGAGAAAGATGCATATTTAGAAATCTGACCCACCTGAGCTCCCTAGGGATACAGCAGAGAACATGGCGCAGCCTCATGAACAAAACTGTGAGATGAGGAACCCGGTGGGGTTTGCCAGGAACCTAACAAGGGCTCCCCAAACACGCCATGGTTTGTCTCCCTCCTGTGTCTCTCTGGTACATGGTTTTGTATTAGCAGAGTCTCCAGAGCCTAGTGCTTCAACAAAAGCCTGCCATCCTCACAAGACTCAGGCATCAGCCATGTGGCTGGGGTACCCCAGGAAGACACAGGTACTGAGTGTGAGGGCCTGGGTCAACTAGGTGGGACTTTGGAGGGATCTATGAACTCTGAATCTCAGGGTCCACAAAGGCAGGGAGGACCACAGGGCACGTGAGCTAAGTGTGATGGCAAACTGCCCAGATCCAGCTGGTGCGCGTGCTCAGCTTCTAGAGACAGCTTGTGAAGTCTCTTCACTGTAGTCGATGTTTCTCACACGGAAGTGTCTGGGTGAGTTCAAACTCCTACCTCCCTGTGAGAAGTGTGAGCCTCCGAGGATGCGCTAAGGAACAGGCGCCGCCTCTCTCCTGCCAGGGTGGAGTGTCAGGGGGGTGGACAGGCTGCACCGCAATCAACGGGTGGGCTGATTCTTTTTCTGTATCCGTTTCTAGGGCTGTAATGTATATTCTTCATCTCCCACATCCTGACTTCTATTTTCTTCTCCCTCCACAGGCACTTTAAATATGGATTAAAAGCATCTAAAGAGGCAGATTGCAAAGATTCTTGCCTCACCAGACTGGGCTAATGTTCTGAGCATGAAGATGTGGAGAAGAAAAACAGGATGGGCGGTCAGAAGATGAGTCGCCTTCTCTCCGTGAGGCTCAGGCAAAGTCACATGGAGAGCTTCAGCATAAGTTCTCAAAAGAGAAGAAAATCATCCCAGAACGCGTGTTTCCTAAACACACTTCCGTGTTCATCCCAAAATGGTGGAATTTTTCCAGCAAGCACGTTGTGGGTTCAGAGCTCAGGGTGGGTTCAGGGGCCTCATTATGGGCACATCGCACTCATTCGTTTCTGAGGATGGTTTCCAGCTGCAGCTGTCTCTGAAAGCAACTATCTTCCCTTTGATGTCACGTTCATCACTTTCATTTTTGACTCATCCAACAGGTGTTCCCTCAGCAGCTCTGTCCTACACCAGCTGTCTTCCCTCAAGGTCCCTGGAGAGAGGCGCGGAGACCTCCCCACCCCCGCTGCCACCCGCTCACCAGCCAGAGGCTCCATTCACAACTGTAGCCTGGTGCCCACCCTTAAGTCGTCTCTTCCACCCACCTCATGGAATAGGCATAGTTACTGGGAGAACCACAGAACACGGCCAGGCAGGCGCTCTCCACAGAGACGATGGTAGTCTTCATCACTTATTCTCTGACAGAGGAAAAGGTCATGATTGTACTAACAGGAGATCGGGATGGGGCAAACAGTTTTGAACCTCGGTGCAGAAACAAAGAAGGCTTAGAGAGACACTGCTTCTGGGCCTGAGTCCCACTCAGGGCACAGAAACTTGGCACTGCAATGTGTATGTTGAGTGTGCATGGAAAGCTGGGCAGAGAGGACGGAGAGATGGGCCAGCAAACAGATCTGGATCCCCATCAGAACAGTACACAGCAGTGACAGAGGTCATGGCAGATGATGCTGCCCACGCTTTATCTCTGGGGAATAAAGAAGGTTGCCCTGAGCCTGCCAGCATCATGGCAGGACAACATGTTATTTTTAAAACATAGCTTTAAAAAAAGTATTTCTTTACTTTTATGTGTATGAGTGTTTCACTTACATGTGTATGTCTGTGTATCATGCATGTACAGTGCCAGCAGAGGCCAGAAGAGGGCATCAGATCTCCTGAGACTAGAGTTACAGACAGTTATGATCCACTATGTGGGTGCTGGGAATCGAAGCCAGGTCTTCCGGAGAAACAGCCAGTGCTCTTAACCACTGAGCCATCTTTCCAGCCCAAGCATGAGTGTAGAGTACATACAAGCACTGAGTCACGTTTCTTTCGACTTTACAACCTATCTCATCTGTTAGGATAACCTGTTCAAGTTGGGTCCTGAGAAAACATGAAGGACTGAGAGAGGTAAAAGGCCAGACCACAGAAAGGTCCCCGGATGGTGGGTAGTGTGCTACTGCCTCAGGGAAGAGAAAAACTTAGCAAATCTGCACCCCCAAAAGAGGGCAAGTCTGCTCCATATCCATCCAGACTTGATGCGTGTGTGCATGCATGCCTCTGTGTGTGTGAGCACCCCTCTGACATGGACACAGGCATATAGAACAAAGGGACTCTCTGCTCTTTGCTTGCTTCACCTTGAGTGGAGTTCATGACAACCAATAATTGGGAAGGAATGGTTGTGCCACATGATAGACCACATTACAGAATGGCCAGCTGCCCGTGGCCCAGAATGGCATGGCTAGAATAAGAACTGGCACAGAACCTGATGGCTCTGAGCTCCTCTTGCTCAAGGGCCACGGAGGCTAAATGGGATTCAAAGATACTATATACACACAAAGAGAGAGAGAGAGAGAGAGAGAGAGAGAGAGAGAAAGAGACAGAGACAGAGACAGAGACAGAGAGAGGTAGGGAAGTGTTTTTTAAGTGGCGTTTGTACTGTGGTTTGAATATGAAATGCTCCCCCAACTTGTGAACTGAAAGCTTGGTCTTTAAGGGCTTGGAGGTGTGGCCTCAGGAGGTGACTGGAGCACCAGGGCTCTAACTTCAACAAAGCGTCAACACATTTCAGAGTTCATACATGGACAGTCGGGAGGTGGCGTTTAGCTGGAGGAATCAGGTCACTAGGATGGGCCCTTGAGGGGTGTAACGTAGCCTTGTCTCTTCCTCTCCTTCTCAGCTACCATAGGGAAGCATCATTCCTCTGCCATGGCCGTCTGTTGTGATGTTCTGCTGAACCACAGGCCCAAGCTGATGGGTTCATATATTTTACCTCAGTGTTTTGTCTCAGCAAGAGGGAACCCTTAAATCCTAATCCTGAGGTTGGGGTCCTCTATGATGGTGAAAGTCTGTACAAGATGAGCCCATCTTTGAGTCACCTGCCCTAAGAGGAGGGTCTCACCATCTGTCCTTTATTCCCTTTCTTCCTTTCTCCTTTCTTGTTTTTATTCCTCTCAGGAAACAGACTAAGGGAACAGTGGGCTCTCTGCTCAGCATGAGCAAGTATTACGAGAAACCAAGATCAGAAACACCAGTTCCCTGTGCTCAGACTGTACAAGGTTACCCAGGAGGGTGAAGGCAGAGAGGGGGAGGGGTAGACCTACATCTAACATGGTATGGGAAGATGTAACGTTCAGGAGGCACAGAGTTGGCCTAAGGGCAGAGGAGTGCTTGCCAATCTTAGACTGGAAAGTCTCTATGGTGCCTGGTCACATAGACGTCACGTATTGGCGGCTGCCCCCCATTTCAAAAGGCATTTTTAAGCAAGCCATTGCAGTAGTAATGGAGATGCCTTTAAAGGTCTATATTTAGTATTTGTGAGAGGGAGAAGATAAACTTCGTTCTAGAATAAAATTAAAGCGGCCACGCTTAACTTTTTCACTTTATTTCTCTAAGGATTTGCCAGCCTGCCCAATGCCATATGCTACATTCCAATGCCAGGTCTGAGAGTGTGTGTGCCCTTGAGGCAGACTGCAGGGGTGACAGGGAGAACAGCTGCCTGAGATTGTTCCTAAAGAGATCCCCAAGTGGCACATGCCACTCTGTTCAGCACGTGGACCCCATCTGCAGGAGGGTCATGGCAAGGAAGGGGGACTAGGGGATGGCAGGAAGGGAAGTGGTGTTCTTGCTTCCCGCCCATCTGCTGCTTTCCACCAGGCTCTTACCCAACCACCGTTCACCCCATCGGCACCTCAGGACTTGAGCCATGTGTTTCTTTGAGTAATTTAGTTACTCTTCTGCTCCCTCATGACAGGCAGGGACTTCCCAAGACCCACTTTCTCCCTCCTGACAGCCAGAATTCTGTGGCCATCACTTTACTCCTTTGGTGGCCAAGACTCAGCAGGTGGGTATGGGTCCATCTCTTGAGAGGTTATCTTTAACATCTGAAGTTAAAAATATTCATTTGAACAATAGGAAACCGCTGTATGAATATATTAAAAAATGTCTGGAAATCAGAAAATTCATATACTTCCACCCAATACACACAGACAAGGCTCAGAAATGCAGCAAAAAGAGGAGTAAGCCATCTAGCAAGACCTATGAAGAGTCTGACGAGTAAACAAAATAAGCACGGCTTATACAGCTGCATCCATATCAAAGAAATATAGAAATCAATGCCAGGATTGGCCTCCAGACACAAATATCCCCTCAAAGGCTGGTGGGGTTGTGAAGGTAGGCAGCTGGCTCAGGAGCGGGAGGAGGGGCCTTCTTTGGGGCCATCCTCTCCGCAGGGCTGCACGCCCCTTTTCTGTCTGTGGCTGTCATACCCCGCTCTTTTTGATCCACAAAAGGGCCTTGCCTATCCTTCCCTCCCAGCCAGGCCTTCTCTCACACTGGGCTCTGTTCGGTCTCTCCTTGCTCCACTTGGTAGTGATTTTCCTCCTCCCTTTGAGTGTCACCTTCAGGGCCCTCTCTTCCAGAGGCAGTGGAGGGCAGGGTGGCTGTGGTTCCCAGCTGATTCCTGTCCGCCTAGCCTTAGGTTGGAGGTGGATGTGCTGCAGTGGGTGCCCCGGCAGTGTGCCTTGCTGGGACCATGGGAAGGACCCACACATTGGCATCCTTTCTTTTCCGAATTCCGCTGATCATCTTTCTGCCAATCTGAGTCAGTCTCATTTCCCAGAAGAAAAACTAATGACCCTAATATAAGAAACCAGAGCCCTGAGGATCCACGTGGGCCAGTTATTTATTGTTACTATTTATTTAGGGCTCATTCGCATGAAAGAGCTATGCTGAGGTCTCTATGACTTTTCTAATTTTCACTCTTCACAATGGCTCCATGGAGGAGGTAGTACTATTATCCAGGTATGTTATACATGGCTCTGGGGTACGGAGGGGATTCAGGCCTTCTTTCGGGGGGTGGCACTGGCTGGTGACAGGACTAGAGGTCCAGCCAGGCAGGAAGATCACAGAGCCCCAGCTTAGCCTTCCTTTAAGATACCCCAGCACCGCCTTGCTTTCCACAGCATTGGGGGACAGCAGTAAAAAGATGCTGGTAGCACATTCTGCTGTGGCGATTACAGACGAACAAAAACAAGCTCCTATATATTTATACAGAAAAACATGCTTTCCCGCAAGGGTTGCTGCAGGATAAAAGCTGTGGCCGATGGTAACAAGTGGAGGGTGAGAAAAAGATTCCAAGTGCTGGCAGGGCCCAGCTGCTGGCATTTAGAGGAAAGCAGCTATGTGGCTGTGGAAATAGTTCTCAAAGACGGAAAGGACTGATTATCTCCACCTGAAGTCCCACTATCGGTTCTGTGAGGCTGAGAGAGCTGTGGGCTAGGATGCTAGGGACACTGTACCTTGGGGACTTGGGGCCTGTTGGAAGGTGAAGGCCCTGAGGAGTCCCATCCTCTTGCCAGTTTCAGAGCCTCTGAGGGTCCTAGAAAAAAGCTCCTCACAGCACGAGCTCTCTGGCTGCAATGATCCCGAGACCACTTTTTATAAGTTTAAGGAAGCACCCGGGACTGCCTCTCCACAGCACTGGAATCACTCATGACCACTGAAAGGAAATCTTCCTTCCCCCTGGGACAGCAGGAGGGGTGTGTGGCTGAAAGACCCTCCGGAGAGTGGAGTGGCTTCATAA
Source organism: Meriones unguiculatus (assembly GCF_030254825.1). Classification (NCBI taxonomy): domain Eukaryota; kingdom Metazoa; phylum Chordata; class Mammalia; order Rodentia; family Muridae; genus Meriones; species Meriones unguiculatus. Next base: position 148,083,338 of record NC_083351.1, read on the forward strand.
CAGACTAGGGCCGAGGTCACAGGGACTGGTTAAGTCAGATGCTTGTGAGTTCCAGAAATCTAGCACAGGTAGCCTTAACACCAAGAGGGGAATGTGCTGTCTCCTGTAACCCAGCCAACTTGAGACAAGGCAGAATAGCTTAATTTTCTTGCAGACTGGTGTCTCCTGTGCAATATAAAATATGTCAATCATGAGCACATCATCCCAGCTTTACAATTAAGAAGTAATATACACCCTTTCAGTTCTGTTAGAAAAAGCCTAGACAAGAAATCCTACAAAATCCATTATTGTGGCCCAAAAGGTATGGTACTGTGATTGAGGATCCCTCCTAAAACCTAGCGAGGTGTGAGGAGCGTGCTCCCTATGAGGATTCTCAGGGGGAGGACTGGGCGAGAGGCTGACTGTCACCAGATGTTCAGTCTCTGCAGTATAGTGCAGCCCTGCCCCTGTGGGAGTGGCCATGGAGGGCACCACAGGGATTGAGACAAAGGAGCTTGAGTTGGTGAAAGTCAGGTGAGGATGAAATATTTTTCATAACCCAGGTCTTTTGTGTTTTGGGGAACTCCTATGACCAGGAAGATTAATGTCCCACTAGGGAGGGCAAGTGGATCAAGACAAGCTACAATTCCAGAAACTTCCCTGAGTTTTAAAATCAAATGTGGTGGTACCATAGGAGAAGGCTTGTTTGCATAAGGGTTGGGGAATGCCAGATGCCCCACCTGAACTGGACGGAGCTACTGTGACAGCAGGCGCAGGACAGGCACAGCAGGGCAGAAGAGCACTGTGTGCAGACTCCATTTACATCCGTGACCCTGGCACACCAGATAAAGCACGGAGAAACATGAAAGTGACAACATCTGGAGAACTGCCACTCTCTGCTACTCTGAGAGCTTGTTTCAAGAAACAGCAGGAGACGAGCACTATGTGGTCTGAGTTTAGAAAGAGACAACAACAAAAACCATTGGCAGCTGTTGGCAGCTATCAGCTGCTGAGACCAGCAATGGTTCTTCCTGACATGGCACTTTATGGGCTCTTCCAAATCCCGGGTGACCCCCTCACAAAGCCCCTGAATAGCACAGGGCTCCCACAGCCATCACTCTCCGTGCGCATTTGCAAGGCTTTGTTTCTAGTCCACCCATACAATGGCAGGCACACACTGGACTCGAAAACCAGAGAAAATTAATTGGGGAGGCTTCCCTTGGAGAGATCTGTCAGCAAAAAGGCTGTCCTGTGTCCACTTTCTCCCACTCAGTCTCCACTGGATTCTGTCCCCAGCACCAAGACTTCCACCCACAGCTCTATGTGCCAGGCCCGCGTCCTCACGAGGTAGAAGTAGGTTTACAGCAGACCATGGCTATACTGACATTCTCACTTGTTAGTATAAACCCAAGCTAGCAGCACTCGGCAATGGCTGTTTTTAATTAATGAGCCGGTAGGTACCCTTTTAAAAAGGAGTTCCATTAAACTCCACATTGACTCTCCTTGTGTAGTTAGCTCAACAGTAGAGGTGATTATGAGCTGGTGGCCATCTCCAGGCCCCCCTCGGAACACAGGCTCATTGTGTATGAGGAATCAAGTCAGACACAAAGAAACAAGGCTCATTTTCTCTTATTGCATCCAAATTGTTCCTTCAGACTAGGCAGGGCTATTTTTACTCCCCAAGGTGGGAGGAAAAACAATGACACTTTAAGTCGAATTATGAAGTGCACCTATGTGTACACACTTGATCCCCCTTTTTATTACAAGGTCATGAACTTGGGCTTACATATTAAAATCCACCTGGGCTGTGAGGCCCTTTGTTAACATTATAAGGCAGGCTCTGCATGTTTGTTTATTTCGGGCCAGGAAGAGAATTAACTGGGCTCTTGTCCCAGCCCTGTCTCTAGCGGGTCTTTCTCTCACTTCTTAATGGTGGGAGGGAGGGTGCTGGGCCAGATGACTGTTGAGGTTCCTTCCAGCACTAATGTTCTCCACACAGTGATGTTTTCTACAGGACTCAGGGGTCTGAGTGTTGACCTTCCCTGTGGTTCCCCCAAATCGGGCTTTAGTCTGTTTCCCATGATCTGATACCCCTGTGTCCAGAGACAGATGGGTTTACTCACCCTTCCTCCCCCACCCCCGCCACAGGCACCAGGGACAGAAGAAAAGCTCACAGCAGGGGACATTTAAGTCTTACCCACAAGTCACAGGCTGCCAGAATGTCAGGAGGAACTTCAGGCTGGGCTAGGAAAGGGTCTTTCCACAGCTTTGGAGGACTCATGGCTCCCAAGGACATTTGTACCTCCTAGAAAATTCTGTGGGTAGGAACAGTTCAACCTGGGAGCTAATTTACTATAAATGATAGCCATAAGCTGATATCATACTTAGTTATAAACTCATTTGTATTAGCTGAAGTGATTTACATGTATTAGCATATGGAATCCTCTCTATACTCAACAACAGATAAATGCTATGAGTTCAACCTTACTAGAAACCCAAGTTTAATGAGGTGAAGTGGCCCATGTGAGGTCTTACTCTGGAGGGGGACAGCTGCCACAGGGATGTCAGTGGTCTGACTGTTGACGACTGTATTTCGCTGCCTCTTCTAGGAGAGGAAAAGGGGCAAGGCTGTGGGACAGAGTGAGGACAGCAGCTTCAGCCTAATGGCTGCATGAATTACAGTTACAGTTTCTTTGCCTGTCATGGTTGTTAAGTGTCCCCAGGGAAGATGTATGGAGCTCTCTCAGCAGAATCACCCTGTGTAATCTGGACCCCATTGCAGAGCTACAGAATTCAGATCTCTGGGGACAAGACCCAATAACTTATCTGTTCACAAGAACCCAAGCCGACTCTTAAGTATACTTAAATCTGAGATACCAACATCCATGATTCCCAAGTCTCATAGCTCTTAGAATGGCCTATGGCTTCCCTCAGTAAGGAACTCTTCAAGAATGCAAGGTTTTCTCTTTCATTGGCTCCAAAGTTAACCCTAAAACCCCAAAAACCTTGTTTTTAGATCTTATTCAACATAATGATCTTGCTTCTTCTATGACAGGCAAGTTCTTCCTTCTCTAAAACAGATTCCAAACAAATTCCTGTCATCATGTCACCAAAGCAAGGTGACATGACCTTGGTTAAAAGAATTTTCTTTACGTTGTTTTACAAACAGAAGTGACCAAGCATATGGAAATAGTTACTAAGGAGAGGTCATTAGATCAGAGAACACTTACAGCACTGGGGGAGGGGGGAGGGGATTCCTAGCTGAAACACTTGCAGGGGAAAACAGCAAGAATCTAGCTGTTCAACACCAGACCAACAGGTTTACTTTCCCCTAAGAGCAAGTAGGCCTCATCTTTGGCCACAGTCTTGACTTGGCTTTTCCTCTTAATTTATGCCATTACTTTCCTTTTAAAAAAAAGACCCCCGTCTCTATTATTTTAATTTTGACTCACTGATGTTTGTCCTTTCTTGCTGAAACTGAAGGCAGATGGACAAAACAACCTGCACTCTGGGTACTCGGGGATGTCATTATCTTTCTCCCCAGCGTAAGAGCTCCTTAGTGGAGGCCGGCATCTAGTTCCCCGGGTGGAAAGATGCTGCCACCATCACTCAGCCTCCAGGTTAGGGACTGCTTGCAGACATGTTTCCACGAAGGTGTGTGTCTCCTCCAGTACACATCCACTTTCTCTCTTACACACCCACACCTACACAGACACTACACCACACCATACCACAGCCCCCCCAACCCCCTCCCCATACCACTTTCACGAACAAAAGTTCACTGTGTTGATTATGCAAAGCACCATCCCAGACTTAGAGGAAAACAAAAATGTAGGCTAGAAAAGTGTAGACTTCAGCACCCAGGCCTAGAGACCAGGGGTCCTGTAGGTGGCATCCTGGGGGAAGGGAGTGAGCCGCAGGCCATGGGCGAGAGGCTGAGGGCTGGGGAGAGGGAAGAACAGAACCGTATCTCTAGTCCCAATGATCCCATTACTCTGATTTTCCTTAAACGTACTTCAGGTGGAACCAAACTTGACCTTGCCAACCAAAGCCCACTATCTGCCCGACCACTGTAATAGGCCATGGATCTAGTCCAGCTTGCCGGAGCCACTGTTGGAGGAAAGTGCTCCTTCTTCTGCAGTTCCATGACCAGAGGACAGAACTGCTGTGATGGGTGCTGGCTTTGCTACCACATGGATGGGGGAAGCTGAGAGGGAAGGCAAAACAGGGAAGGAGAACCAAGATAATGTCAGACTCCTGAGGACAGAGACAACGGGAATGAAAGCTGACCCTACTCCTTTTTTTAATATGAGTCAGTCATTTTAGTTTACTATATTGAGCTAATTTGGGTTGACTAAGAGCTGTTTGTAATCTAGAGGCAGAAACCCTGTGAGGGTATCCACGAAACAGTGGATACCATATTGAGCAGCCATATTGACTGGTATTGAAAGATCAGAGGTGAGATGGGGCCAGACTCTGGCAGAGAACAGGGATGAATGCAAAGCCAAGAAGTTGTTTACAGCTAACAGGCAGGAGAAATGACCGGAAACTTCTAAGTTAAAAAAAAAAAAAAAGTACAGATGAAAAAGGAGGTGTTCCAGCTGAGCTCCTGTGTGGTGGAAGCAGAGAAAGATAACTCATGGGTTTCTCTCCACCTGAAGCTTCCACGTGGAGGGCAGGAGCTGGGGATCGTGTGCAGCATGGGTTTAGAAGGGGTGAGACTGAAAAACAGTCATAGTCAAAGCAGTTGAGGACAGGCTGGGGGTAATGATGCAGGGGTCCTGGTGAGAATGGGAAAGGGAGCTGGGAATGATACATATAAAGAATTGATACTATGTTGGCGAACAGATGTAAGGAATGCAGGACAAGGAAAAATGATGTTGAGGCTCTGTAGCTAAGAATGAAGAGGATGGCTGTTCCACTGGTAGAAGTGAGGTGTGGAACAGGTTTAGGAGAGGATGGATTTTCCCCTGAGACTTCTAAGGGAGTGGGCAGAGGGGTTGGACTGGGCTTTGAGGTCCTGTCCAACTCTTGAGCTCTCTGGTTCTGGAGCAGGTCAGGGTTGCAAATGAAGCACAAACAAAACAAAACAAAACAAAACAAAAACAAAAAACAACAACAACAAAAACCCCCACCTCATTTACTAAGTGACTAAAGAGGCACCTAACACAAAGACCAACCCATGGCAGAAATGACCTTGCTTGATATGCCCTCTCAGCCTGAGTACCATTCACCCCTTACACCTTACAACTCCTGATGCTATCAGCGCGTCCTCTAGAAATGCTAACGTAAAAGATTCCCTTTTGTAGAGGTGAAGCAATTTTCCTCAATAACTTAATCTGCACAACTGGGCTGGTGAGTACGGTGGAGGTCATTTTCTTTAAGCACAGTCTTAGGAAGCTGAGGCAACAAGCCAGGCAATCATTGTTCTAATGCTATGATGCTAACCATTTAGGGGAGGCAGCAAGCCCAAGAGACAGTCTGACACAGTGGCTAAGCTGCACCCCACCCCCATCTGTGTAGGAAACCAGCCTCACCCAAGGCTCTCCTGGTGGGATTTGGCTGTGTAAATTCTAATGTCTTTGCCCAGGACAGCTTATCCAGTATTTTACTATCACAGTCATTCTGAATCTTTCTTTTTCACATTACATATCTCCATGAATGACACAGCAAAAGCTCTGCACTTGGCTGAGAGCCCAAAGGAACAGAATATAAAGAACGGCCACTGCCCAAAAACCACACAAAAGAGACTTGTTTATATACAGCTCATGGACGGCCTCTTTCTCCTCCAACAGCGCAACACACAAACACTGGCTTTGTTCAAATCAAGAAGTTCCTAAACAAACACACGTTTTACGGAGCTGATGTCTCCAGAAGTACTCCATTACCACTAAGGCATTTTAATTACCCTCCATTAAAAGAGAAAAATGGAACTTCCTAAGTTTGCAAGTGGTTATCAGAAATGTTCTGGTTAATAATTGAGCAAAAAACAGTAAGAGTGACACAAGTGAAATTATTATTGAGGCTTTCTGGGCTCCTCCATTGTTATTGTTTCTGCCACTGGTTTTTCCTGAAGCAGTTTGGAGGAACAGTGAGACTATCTGGGGTCACTAACACTTCCACTGCTTCGAAAATGTTTACACGTACTTAATCCTTTCGCATTTAGTATTTCCTATTAGATCTCCAAGTTGACTTCTCTTTTCTTCCTTAGAGCCAGGTTCAAAGTCAATCTAACTTTCTGAGAAAACCCATGTTCTTGTTGACATTAAAAAAAAAAAAATCCTCCTTCATGTTCTTCATCCAAAATGGAATTGCTTCAAATGTAAGTGTCTAAGGCACAGTTACAAGCTCCACCATCTTCTAAAGCGCTCTGAAGGGCTGAGGGGAGCACAGCGTCGTGGCTGACCTCTTGTTTTGTATGTTCAAACTTCTGGGTTTGATCTTCAGTACCACAAGGGGAAAAAAAGAAAGATTTTCCATGAAACGAATTCAGTTACGTTTCCCTCTCTCTTCTAGCCGTAATTAATGACAGTTTGGCTCTCTCACAGCCTCACACCCTTAACAAACAAGAGGTGGGGCAGGAGGAAACTTTCTAATTTCCCCATCAGTCGGGCAAGGGCAAGGCACAGTAACTATGAAACTTCAGAGTTCCACACTGAGTTGTTTCATAAATGGTTAATTAAATCAAGAAATTAAATCAGGAAAATCAAGAAATGCTTCAAAAAATTGGAGCTGGGTGTGAAGGATACAGCTGTCCTTCCTGTGCTGCATTATTCTGTTGTGATTGACTGAAAGAAAGAATAACACACAGACTTTATCGAATTATTTCCATTGAAAATCTCAACAATAGATTAATGAAAACCAACATCTCTTTCCCTAAAGCAAGCTACTTTCTAACGATCTGCACACAAACTTTGGAGATGGTAAGCCTCCAAGCTATTCTCTTCCAAGACTTTAAATTAATTAGTACAGAGAAATTATTTTTATCTATGCATCATGTAAAGGATTCAAAAACTAGGTCAGGAACTCTTCTGCCTGTTAGTTAAGTTCTGTGCTGGTTGAGAGGACAGGAGCTGAGCAGGAGGTGAAAACAGACTGGATTGAGCCCCTGTTAAGTCATTAGTTAATAGTAACTACCAATTGCTTTAACCAACATGTCCAAAATTTCCAAAGCGGGAGAGGGAGGCATTCGGTGATAGTATGAATGCCTCCATTTTCAGAAACTAGTATCTTCTTTGGTGGCCTCTGCAAGACCTGTTTGTCTCCATCCATATGCCTAGGCATGTTTTATTAGAGCTGTAAGCTTACTGGCTTGACTTTTTCACTCTACTCAATGAATAGCTCACACTCAACAAAATTGGCTCGAAACATGAAGACAAAACATTCCGTTACTATAATCCACATCAATTGCCGAAAGCATTGGAGGTTACAAATAAATGGACTGACTCAGAGTCAGAAGGGACCCTTGGTCCTAATGACAAACTCCCAGCCAGTGTAGTTGGTTGATCATCTTTTGCTAGAACACTTCTAAGGATGGTTCAGCATGCAACAAGATGCTCTAAGATAGGTGTATTAAACAAATTAACAGCACCATGGTAACTTAGTACGCAGTTTAGAAAACTGTACTACGGTCATCCCACAATGGGAAAAGCCTCACACAGAAGCTGTGAAGAGTTACAGAAAGGATGTTAATTATGGATTCAAAGCAGAATGTATGGTGACAGACACAAAAATCAAAAGACTTACATAATAACCAAAGCAACACACACACACACACACACACACATGCGCACACACACATGCAGGCAGGGGCATGACATGGACACGGAGGACACGGGCAGAGACACAGACATGGATACACATGCACAAGTATTTATTCCGTGATGCAATCTTTGATTCTAGAACCTGTGCCACAGCCATCACTGGGTAGAGGCTGAGCTGAAGACTATCAGGTGTTGATGTTAATCTTCCCATATCTGTATCCTAGCATGTATTTTTTCCTTTTTCTGAGTATCACATTTCAAAAGTGTTCCTGGAAATGAAGTACATTCTGGAAGTTCACACATGTAAGATGTCAAGTACTGCCATCTTTCTCAGCATATGACTTCTCACATGGTTATTGATTTCCTCGCCCAGGTCACACTGCCCCTAAGCGATCACCTCCTGACACCCACTGTCATTAGCTTAGCTGCTGAGTGTGCGTTCCCTTAATCATGCTCCCACCACACCAGTACCCACTCTGTGCCCCCTGCCCAGTGTTCCGACATCACCCACACTTTCCTTACCCTCGTCCATGGCAGCTGGTCATATTCTGTTTGTGTCTTGTTCCTCACACTGCTGCCAGCGCAGGCACCCAGCGGAAGTGAGAAGACCACATGTTACGGCTGGTCTGTGCCCAGCTCTCCATGCTCTCCATGCTTCCTTTCGCACCTTTTGCTGTAAATAGCACGTCTGGCTGGACCAGGCTAGGCAGTCACCTTACCACCATATACTTGGCCAAAATCTGTGTGATTTAATTCCTGGCTTGACAGGAGTTACAAGAGGAGCTTAAAACCTTACAGTTCGTTCTTCATAGCTATGACAGAAAGGCCGTAGCTTGGTTTCTTCTGCTGTCATGATTACTCATGTGGCTTGACTTTCTCTTTATGATATTGTGGCAATAGCATCAGTTATTATAAGAATTAAAGCAACAAGCAAATAGGCCCAAACCAGATTTTCTTGGGCGGTAAGTATGTGTTGTATTTGAATCTGAATCACAAAGGCTTCCTAAAGGCTTTTAGGGACAAGAACAAGACAAGTTTTAAGACACACAGTCCCATAAACCTAAAAGCTGGTTGGCTCGCTCTATCAGTGCTTGGCAAGCTGAGTCCTGACAGTTTGGGTCTGCACCAGACTACCCGGCCTGCAGCGGCCACCTCATGTTCCGCACGGTGCCACTGTGTCCATCTTTCACTTCAGCGTTCTGCTTCGTGCTAAGAAAGGGTGTGCGGGTGTGGGTTTCGGCCCTCCTTGTGGAATACGAGGCACGTGATTGATTGGTGTGTCCGTCCTGGTGCAGGGTGAGAACAGTGAGGGCACACACTCCCTCGGTGACCTGGCCCTTTCTGGGCAGGGCCAGTGGGCATCACGAACCCATCACTGTGCCCGATTATCTAAGCTTTTAAGTCCCTCTCTTCTCTCTCACATTACTGTGCAGGCCACATTTGCAACCCGTTTTCAGGCTAATGATAGTCTTTTCTGCAATGTCAACCATTTTTTAATCGTATCTTTAAAAAACATAACCTTTAGGAAACAGTTTTCGATTTACTAAGGAATATTGTGAATGGGAGGATTCCAAGAGTTGGTTAAAATACAACATAGACACATAGGCAGGAGAAATAGTTTCAGAGGTCACTGTACAGGACAGGGACCACAGTTAGTAACAATGTACTGTGCACTTAGAAATTAAATCTAACTATGAAAAACTCACGGATATGCCAGTCTAATATAGCCACCTCATAAGTACCCACATTACAAACAGAACAGCACCACGCTTGCCAGGAGGTAGTAAAATTTTCAAGTATGAGAAGTTTCTCGTATATTTCTGTATACAGTTTTCTTTACTGTTCATATCTGATATCAACACGGTGCATTGTTACTATCCTCAGACGGATTTCCTTTAAAAAGGAATTAACCATCTTAACATGGGTTAGTTTGGGGGGTTGGGGTGCAGGGCAATGGTTGAGGCCTTATCCAGCACGTGGAGGTCCTGTGTTAAATGCCAGTGTTGGGAAAAGAATGAGGGTGTGGTCACTGTGGGAAGTACGTCTCACTACTATGCATCCATTATCACTGTCTCTACAGAGACAACGTTTGCAAAAAACCTTTCTATCCGTTAAGCAAGAACTCCCTGATCCTCCTTCCCCAGCTTCTGTCAATTCCTGCTTTAATTTCTGTCTCTATGAGTCTGCGTACTTGGCATACATGCAACCTTTTGTGGCCAGCAGACAGTGTTCAAGGCTCCTGTGTTTTCCATAGCCAGCATCTGCTGCCAACTTGCAAAGGAGCATCCGTCACCTTCTGCCCGCTGTGCTGCATTCTCGCTTCTCATTGACTCTCCACTTCAGACTCAACCCAGCCAGTTCCTAGTTCTGAGACCTTGTCCTCAGATTCTTAGCACCTGAGATCTAAGCCTTCCTAGGAGATCTTGTGAAAATACTAATTACCAGTCCCTGTTGAACCAATTTACCTATCTTTCTTAATTTTCATGACTTCCTTGAAAGGTGGGCACTAGCTTATGTGATTCCATTTTTTAGGGTACCTCAGTACAGGAAGGTACAGTGACTTTCAAAGGGACTTACGTTGCTACAAGGCAGTCCCAAACATCCTGTGGTGTCTTTCAGTGCCTGCCAGTCTTGGCTCTCCTTCCATGGGGTAGCTGTTACTCCTAATACACCCTAATACATTTACTCACTGAACCACAGCTGCGGCTTTTTCCTTTTGGACTCTCTCTCCAATGCACTGTTTGTCTGTTTGGGTCTCATGGTGCCAGCATTTCTGAGCTGTGCCCGTTCCTTACCTACTGACCACCTAGGCTTAGGAGTCCCCGCTTCTGCTGGTTGGCATGAGTCTCCCCTTCTCCCTTTCCCTCCATCACACATCAGTAAGGATCTAGTTTCTAGTCTCAACTTAATGTCAGCTAGTCTTCTCAGTCATTAATGTTTCAGTTAAACATAATTATCCAGGACAACTCAGGGGTCTTTAATATCCCACTAACATTTTACTTTGTTGGAAGGTTGGAAGTATGCAACAACTCACTGTCCAAAGGAATATGGTGATATTCCTTCGGCTTGGATTAATGGAAGACATTTTGTAGTAGGGAGATGCCGCCATCCGCCTAAGAGCAGCACAAATGTCAGTGTGTCTTCTGTTCACTTCTGAAGTCATCTCTGTTCTCAGTTGGACATGGCAGGCACAGGGGTGTGGGTGCTGTCATTTGGCTGTGCAGAGGGAACTGCTGGCATTTCAGGCATTGGGCGCAAAAGGCATTCTCAGGGAACGGCAAAGAGCTGACGGCTGCGGTGGGGAGCTTCTCCTCCCCACCCAGCGTGCCTAGGGTGCCAAGCTCAGCTGAAAAGCGTGCAAATCCGAACACAGGTGCCTTCGGCTGGCTCACAAGGCTGGGCTTTGGTGTCTGATCTCCCATCATCGCTTCGGGGCAAACAGGTGATCGGATGTGTGTGCACGGATGTGTTTAGCATGTGTGCAGTGCCGGCTGGCTGTCTTGGTAGACAGGTGCTCTTATAAATTCTCCCCTGGGAAACAGGAAGCTCCTACAGAGGTGGTCGGGCCCCTGAAGTGATACGACAAGAGCTCTGATTTATAGTCCCTTCGCTGGAGGGCAGAACTAGACAGTGTGAGGAGGGAGCAGCTGCAGAGGGGCTGGCAGCAGACCGTGTGTGGGTGTGTATGTGCGTATCTGTGTGAGAGAGAGGCGGGGGAACTGCGCACACTAGGCGTCTCCTGTTCAGACAACCAACTGTTACTTGAGGGTGATGCAAGAAAACACATTCAAATGTAAGTTCAAAGTCCCATAGCTTGCTGCTTCTATCCAAGAGCAGGAAAAGGCTTGGTGAATTATAGTTCATGACAGAATATGACACTTTTGGAGTTATAAAGGCCATTCTCAATTATTCCATTTTGTCTTTCTGCACACAGGATACTGTGCGTATGTAAAACTACACCCCCCTGAACTTGGCTTGTGGTTGGACTGCCTTTGGCTGGTGGAAAGCAAGCCGGGGTCACGGGCACTCCTTCCAGGAAGAGTGTTTAACAGCTAGTCTGTAATTTGCAGCTCTTCTCCCGCAGCTACGGCAATTTCAGATGTCTTGCCCTGCCTGACCTCTTGAGTCCAGGAGAGACTGTGGTGAGCAGAGCCCTCTGCTGGCCGGAGTCAGGAATGCAGTGAGTGAGGCCTGACAGGCTTCTTCAGGCCCCGCGTGGTAAAAGCGAGCACTGACAATGTGGGGTGCAAGCACAGTTCCAGAGAATATGAGTAGTTGGGAATCTGGGGCTGAGGACAACACGTAAACGTGAAAATGAATAGGAATGACAATGGAGTTTCTCAGATTATCCCCAGGTACAAGCTCGGACTCACACAAAGGCATTACTGAGAAAGCAGCAAGCTGAGTTTCAGCCTATGGGGAAGGCACAGAGGTTTGCTAGTCTCCTTAGACTCAGAACATGCACCTGCTGTGTCACGATGACAGACAAGCATTGGTTAAAAGGGGCAGGGAATAGCCACAGGAAGGTCAGTTGCAGGCAGTTGGGGCTGCCCTTTGCTCATCTGTCGTCTCTTTAATGAGAAGTTGCATCTCCAAATGCAGCAAGCAAGCTGCTGCCCAGGACCACAGCGTCCCCTGATATACTGACCCATTCAGGCAGGGAAGGACATCTGCAGCACACACTGGACTCAGGGAACCCAAGAACCCACGACAGGGCTGAGCCGAGCCAAGTCAGAGCCGCTCTGGAATGAAAACACCCTCCACCAACAGCTGGCCTCCCCGAGGCTATGAGGGGTGAGAGAAGCGCTTACAGGGGAGCAAGCCTCTCCAGCTGCGCAGCTCTCCAGCTCCCAGCAGCTTCACCATTCACGCCTCTCCAGAGAGGGTGCAGAGAGGTTTTAGTACGGTCTGTGGGGAGAGGTGGCTGAAGTCCTGCATGCGCTGGGTCACCTCAATGAACTATTGTGTGCATTCATTTTCTCAGTGGGGTTGGGGGGAGGGAGTAGCAAGCTAGCCCTCCCGTTAGCGGAGTCCAAGGTAAAGAGCTCTCACTGTGGCCACTTCCATACCTGCTTTCATTCTTCTCAAACTCCAAGGTGGGGGTGGGTGGGCTTGGCTGTGCTTCTATAATACGTGAGTCACAGCATCACTAAGGGTCTGAAGGGGCTGCTTCCATCTGACTAGACTGCAGAGGACAGACCTCATTAATGAAATGGAATTTGGCTGAGGGCTTGGGACAATATCTAACAGTCTAACAGTGCTAAGTGTCCATCATATGCCCTATGGTGGAGAAGGTTGACTCCTAGCGGTCATTGAATGGCACTTAAATTTCAAAATAAGGTGCAGGGTGGCATTTGCCTACATCCTGTCTGCACCCAATAGTGCAGAAGGATGAGCTACAGAGAACGTCCTCTTTGGTTCAGCTATGTAGAGTTAGGTGCAGAAAATGCCCAATAGTTCCTCATGGGGCGGCTGGCTGAAGAACTGGCAGGAGCGATGTGGGAGGGCACTGGGGTGGGGTGGGGGGAGCAAATCATCATCGTGAGGGAGGAAAGGCTTGAGGCTACCAGGCCAATGCAAGTGGGGAGGTCCAGAAGCTGCAAGGGTCACAGCTGAGGCAACAGTGGAGTACCGTGGAGCAAGAGTGTGTCGTCATAGGCCAGACATGACTCTGCAGAGCGCTGCCACTGCTCTCCCTGGCACTGGATGCAATGTCCAGTGTCAAGGCGCTGGCAAATACTCCCACCAGGACTGGGAAGAGGCCCCAGTTCTCCACATCTCAGCCCAACCTTCCCACATGGAAAACGAAAGCACTCTCTGGGTGGTTGTGAGGATTAAATGCAAGGATGAACCGGACATGATGGCATATGACTATAATTCTAGCACTGGGGGTAGATGAGTACTGAGGCAGGGGGATTATGAGTTTGAGGCCAGCCTATGAAACATAAGAGAGTTCTGAGCAGACTGGACTCTATAGAGAGAACTTATCTCAACAAAACAAAACAGAACAGAACAAAACAAAACACAGGAAGAGGCAGCACGACATCAGCATACGACAAGAGCTCAGCAAATAGTAGCTATGTTTTGAAGGTATCAAATTGTGCAGGTAGTTTATTTCTTTAAAGCTTGTTTGTCTAGTTGTTGGGTACTTATTACCACTAATCTTGGATATTTAACAAGCCATATTCTGCTCTGAAAGGAGCAAACAAACCAGAGGAGGCAGCAGCTCTGGGTAAACATTGCCAGATCTGAACCTCAGCAGTGTGTGCTTACAGCGCGGGTGCTTATGAGCAAGCAGCCAGAGCTCTGTGCATCTGGTCCTCAAGAGAGAAGAAACATTGAAAGGTGGCAGGTATGGTAAGTATCACACAGGGAATGAACTCAATTCTTGACAGAGCAGTTAAAAGTAAGTGAATACAAAAAATGTATTATTGAATTTAAAAATGCTAAGGAAAGCTAAAGTTCTGCTTTTCTGTCCCTGGGTGAAGGGAACTTCTCTGAAGCAGATGGTTGAGTACCCAGCTGCCACAGGCTTGCCAGGAGCTTGGGCAATGACATAGCCCTTATTACCTCTGTCTCTACTACCTCCAGGATGTTCTGGGCTTATTTTTATAAAAAGGATACACAATCAGATCAAATTTTCTTATGTGCCATTAGAAGTTCGTACTTACATGAAGATTTCTATTCTTATCATTTCAAATGTACACAGATACAGTGGAAAAACTTTCCACAGTTAGCTGAAACTTCGTTTGCATGCACCCCACTTTCCTTCATTTGAAAAGTGCCTTAAGCAATTAAAACCATTAATCCTGAGATAACAAGGTCAGCCTTTGCAGACAGAAGACTGCTATGGAGAGCACCCAAACAGGGTTCTGGCATTTGTCCTGGCACTGAACCTTGTCACTGGGAAATAGCCAATTCCAATTATTTACACTCAAGAGGAAGAGACACATACTGAACAGAAGCTTGTGAAACTAAAACACGTGTATTTTCCTTTGGAAGGAAGCTGAAGACATCTATTTCAAGATATCCAACTATGCGTGTTTATCATTTACCCTACATCACCCCTCAGCACACCCACCCAATCAAAAGCTTCCTCTCCTGTCATCCTTCCCCACTCACTCTTGGTTCCCTAGCATCTTTCCCCATCATTGTTCCATGCTTCCCTCTAGCTTTTCATCCTCCTGCACTAATCCTTTCTGTATTCTATTCACTCTGAGGTTCCCACTTAAAGTGCCTACCTAAGGTAAGCTTCTTCTGGAGATGAAAGCACAGCCTGTCTTCACTCCCCTCCACTCCCCTCCTCCCACTCCACTGCCTTTTAAAATAAAAAAAATGACTACTTCTTAGAACCATGGGCTCTGATCACAATGATGAGATTGAAGATGGCAGGTCCCAGCCCCAAGTGTTGGGTCTGATCCAATTCGTAGCTGATGCGGTTCAGGGGCAATCAGTCCTTTGCCAAGGTCACCCAGTATCAAGGACACTCTCCTCTTAGAGGCAGAATTCTAGCAGAGCAATGCTCAAGGAGGGGCTTCCAGGCAGAGGTCTGCTCAGGTTTGAGAATTGAATGACTTATGGCATGTGAGATGGCTTAGTGTGTGTGTGCAACAAAGCAGCGTGTAATTATGTTCCTGGGATTGAGCATGAAGCTTGGGAGAGCAGGAGGAACACACCAGATCCTTCATGCTGTGCTGACACTCTCCTGAATCCCACAGGACCACGTACTTCCAGTCTTTCTGCACAGCTGGTTGCTGTTCTTGGACACGTGTTTCCACCCATTCTGTTTCATTTGATAACCTCCAGCTCAGTGGCCACCCTTTGTTGGTCTAGAGTTCATGTCGCCTGCCATCACTTCACTCAGTTTCTGACACCTGTCTGCATATGGTCTGTGTGCTACACTGTGGGCCCTCTGAGGGCTTAGCCCAGGGTCTGCTCAGTTCCTAACCTGTCCTTCGAATGGTGACCAGCACCCAGAAGGTATTCAGCTGAAGTATGCAGAAAACTGATTGAACTGACATGGAGCTGGCTCAGTTTATAAATAAATCCAGTTTAAAAATTCACCTCCTTTTTTTTTTTTTTTTTTTTTTTTTTTAACGGCATACTGGTATAAGAGCATCTACTGGGAAATGGAAGAATTCTGGCTTGGGTCCCTGACAGTCTAACTAGATACTTGGAACCATGGTCATGCTTCTGAGAAAAGCATCACACTTTATTACAAAAGAGTTTAGAATTCCACAAGAAAATGGTGCGTTCAGATAGAAATTGGTGAGGGATCAATCAGTGAGTTCACTTTCTATGAAGTACAACATCTCCAGCCTTTTGGGGATGATAAGCTTTGCATTGGTTCGAATCCTAAAGTTGCAACGGTTCCTCAGTTAATACAGTTCCTCATTTTCATTGCTTCATCATAACTGTAATTTTACTACTGTTATGAATTGTAATGTAAACATCTCATATGCATATGGTCTTAGAGGACCCCCAGAAGGGCCAGGACCCACAGGTTGAGAACTGCTGCTTTAAGGCATCTTAAGAAGTAAAAAAAAAACCCTTTATTAATTGAGACCATTGTTGTTAGCATACACATATCATTTCAAGGCTTGCATATTCCTGTTCCAGGAAATGTTTTTCAGTGGGCCTGTGGCTAACCTCTCATATTATTTCAGGATCAATTCTGGTAGAAATTTATTGAAAGACAAATTCAAGAGATTCACGCTTTCCAAAGGAAACAAGAAGGTCATAGCTAGAAAGGAACACAGTCGCTTGAGTACACAGGCAAAATTTCAGACCCAGAGGGTTCAACAACATCAAATCGCATAGTCCTCCGATGAGACAGTAGCATGAAGGCAAGCTGAGTCAGCAAGCATGTGAAGCAGGAACAGGGTGTGGCAGTGACATGCACAGGCTTGGGGGACCACCATCAGTCTCCAGTAGTATCCCGGGAAGCATAACAGGAAGCGGTGAAGGGTGCCGCACAGGGGAGGGCTCCATTCTCATCTATGTTTTCAGACATAGTATCATAGGAGCCGGGAGGAGGAAGACAGCAAGCGAAGGCTCTGGCTGTGGCGCAGGCTAGAGAGCACAGACTCCTTGTGGGTGGCACAGGAGGCCTGGGAAGGAGCGATGGGCTTCAGACTTACCTTTCATTTTACTTTATGTTCTTAATTAAAAAAATTTTTTTCATTAATTTATTTGATGTGTATGAGCGTTTTGCCTGTGTGTGTAGGTACATCATGTGTGTGCAGTGCCCATGGAGATCAGAGAGAGTACATGACCCCCTGGAACTGGAGTGATGCGTGGGGAGAGAATGTGGGTGCTGGGAATCCAATCCTGATCCTAGCAAGAGTGAAGACTGCTCTTAACTGCTGAGCCATCTCTCCAATCTCCCACATGCCTTTTGAGGGCAGGTCCTGTTTAGCTCAGGCTGATGTTGAACTTGCTTTATAGCTGAAAATGACCTTAAATTCCTGATCCTCCTGCCTCTCCCTCCTAAGTGCTGGGATTACAAGCATGGGCCATCATGCTTAGTCTGGCATACATATATTTCAGCATTGGACTCAAGAAGATTTGACAATAAGGACTCAGGGAAGAGTTCTGGGCAGATGGTGGAATTGTTTATAGGTGGGAAACTATGAGTACAAGGAGCCAATGGACTGGCTTTAGACACACAGCCACAAAGTCAGCAGTAGCCATGGCGCTGCAAGGTGTCTGTCACTGAGGAGGCCTGGCTGCCATTCTTAGCATCACTTCCCCTACTACTACCAACCACAGAGAATCACTAGGACCAAGGGAAGCACAGCAGAATGGTGAGCCATTTGAATTAGGCCCCGTTTGCCTACACTGTAAGTACCAAATATATTTATTGGGAAGTGTTTTAGATGCCATTACGTTGACTATAGATTGACATTGACTGATGTGATACTGGTTTTGACGTCTCTGCCTCTGTAGCTCCACACAGACCTGCTTTGGAATAGCACTGTCATAGAATTGTCATTGAATGTTTCCGTTTCCCAAAGCAAAGAGCTTTAACTCATAATAAGCACATAGCTCACTTATCAGTGTAAATAGCAGCGTTCCTAACAGAGCACTTATTACCGGAAGTTATTTCTGCCTCAGACGGATGCATTTGCCACAGAAGAAAAGCCTCTTTAGCCACCAGTGGACACAATGTCATCTTAAAAGAGCAAAGCTTATGTTACTTTTTTTTTTTTTTTTTTTGAGCTCTTGACCTCTGCTGGGCTGTGAGCGCTCACACTCCTCTACTGCCCTCTACTGTTCAAGACTTGTCAGCAGCCAGCTCAGCCTGCCACACAGCAAGCACGGGAAACAGTGAGCTTATGGTGTCCGCCTCTGCTCCATCCAGACTTATTTCAGGGACATACACATGACAGGCACAGTTAAAACAATCCACACGGGGAAACAGATACTTGTTAAAGCACACTGTGAGCATAATTTTATGAGTGCCACTCCTCACTCTCCCATTGAGGTCATTTTAATCCCTTACTTTACTGTGATGGCATCTGACAATGGCACAGTTCAGCCCACACAAGGTATGTGTCTTCACCCTGTAACCTGCACTCTGCCAGATGCGTCTTCAAAGGCAAACAAGTAAAGGGACAGACATGCATGATAAGGACAGCGGATCCACCAAGCCAAATTCAAATGCTCCAGTCATTTCTCACCTCTCATTGCCAACACGCAGACTTGGTTTTTATGGTGGATCCACCCAAACTGCATCACTGCAGTGATCTTTAATGAGTGGCATCCAGGACTCTTTTTTTTTTTTTTTTTGCTACATGCGAAGAAGAGAAGCCATGTTGTAAAGCAGACAAAATAACTTTATGATTGTAGTTGAATGTGTTCAAAGAAGATGCATTTACTTTTTCTTGGTGAGCACTCATCTCAAATCTTAATACTTAAGCTAAAATGTTTCCATAACAAGTACTGTCTAGACAACTGATAGTTTCTTTGTGTGTGGAATCATGAGGGCCATCGAGGGTCTCTTCCCAGTTTTGGGAGCTGAAAAGTCAGCTTCCTTGATCCCATCAATAATATGTTTTTAATTTATAGAATCCATTAGTTCCTATATTTGAGACTCGAGACCATTCAGATGATGAAAATGGCGACCTTCCATAACCGAGGGAAGCAGTCACAAACCGAGAGTGTCCTCATTACCCAGAGCCCTGCCTCTTAGACGATTGGTTGCAGCCCCATGTGGAGCCTGACACTGGAGTGTGGGTTGTGGGAACGCTGACAATAGCAAAAAGAGTTCTGAATGTGCAAGATCCAAACACTAATTCAAAATTCAGTGTAGAAGCCCAGGGTGTTTCAGACAGCGCTTGGTGGTGTTGCATTCTTAAGCAGCTTTGCTGCAGCCGTGGTTCTGAGCACACACATAGTCACTGTGAAACGCCTTCAGCTTTGCTGCAGCCGTGGTTCTGAACACACACACAGTTACTCTGCATGCCTTCACCTGATGCCAGGAAAGAACATGGGTGGACAGTGGGCGTCACAAAAGCAGGTCTTACTCACATCATAGTCTGGTTTCCAAACAGGAAGTCAGTGATGCCACTGAGCCCAGTAGGGGAATTAATCCAAAGGCACAGATATATTCATATTGAGACAAGAGGAGGGAGCATGTAGTAATACTAGAATCACTACTAACAAGTTGGGGAATTTGAGTATAGGTACATCTTTAAAAGTAACACTTTCTACTGCCCCATAAATATCTACTTCAATACCAGGTCAAAAAACAAAACAAAACAAAACAAACAAACAAACAAACAAACACCATAGACAAAGGCATTCTGTGAACACTGCCCTGAAAACATAAGTTGGTTTTTAATTCTTTATCAGGGAAACAAAAAGGGCCCCAAGGTGACTGACACTGCATCAAAATTCTTCCCAGGAGTAATGCACTTGGAAAGGCTCATATATATCAGTTTCTCTGACCCCAGGGTCTTTTGGGTGGGTGGGGTAGTATACAGAACCCAATGATGACTGAGCTGTGACAGAGTGAATGTCAAATAGTTTGTAATATGGGATTCCTGAGCAAGAGGCAGTAGTTCTTGGCGAGTCAGAGAGGGACACACACAGTCATATGCAACGCTTAACCCAGGATCTGAGTATTTAATTTTGAGTCCTCTTGGTTTTGTGGGATGTCTTCAGTTTCTCCAAACAGTTATAAACAGCTAAGTTTTGTGCCTTCCCCAATGATGGAGTCAGGGGAAAATAATTCTGCTTAGCTGCCCCTATCTTTTACACCCAGTGTGTGAACAAGTATAAAAATCGACTGAAACCTAGTAAGCTGAATTTTGTAGCCTGGAGCACATTTTCTTTTAACTAACTAAACAAAAAGACTATGAAGAATTTTGAGGAAGACATGGGTATTTAAGCAAAGGCCTTGCTCATTTATATGGATTCAGAAAACTAAGTCTCAGACAATTCATGCTTTCCAATTCCTCTTGACTCGTAGAGAGTATTGATGGTAACACACTTACTTAATATTGTCTGACTGCGTGACTGTGCCCTGTTAAAGGCGTGGTCCTTGAGGAGCCTGGGCTCTGGAAAACTGGGCAAAGCCTTCAGCATGTATTAGTGAAAACATATGCGCATACTCAGCATTCTTCAGAGGGTCTGGAGAGGGCCCTTCCTACTGCAGAAAAGTCATTTCAGTTATTTCCAATAAATATTTCTTTCATTTGGCGCAGAGCTTAGCACCATGTTTTATTAATTAGCCTTATGTTTCATCTTAAAGACTAAAATAGGAACCTTTCAAGTTCCCCAGGATCCCAGATGCATTCTCAGTGGCATGCCTAATATCACCTTGGGGACTTTAGGGATTTGAGTGCTGATATTGCATGGGTGTCTACTGCCATTCAGAAAGAACTACCTTACAAAGCAATACAAGTTTTATTAATAACTCACACCCTAAAGGTGTTTTCAAAACTTCTTTTAGAAGATTGCAAAACGCCAGATGTAATTTTTTGTTGCTGTAGCTTAAAAATTAGCTTAGAAACACAAATACTGGGTGTTTATGATTTTAGAAGACTGGAGAATCTGTCTGGAATTCTGGGTCAAAGACAGCAGGTTAGGGTTGAGTTAGGCTTAGAAATGTTTTTCCAAATATGTAACAGATGACACTGCAATGCCGGTTATGTTCCTTCAAGAATCCCTCAACGCATGAGAGAATGTCCTCAGATAAGGAAAACAATCAGAAAGGTTGGGGCTACTTAAAATGGTGCAGAAATAACCCCTCCTATGACACTCACAACGGGGAGGAAGTGGCAGGCTACTCTTTATACACTCGGTTTTTGTTGTCTCTCCTGACAGGCATGGAGGGGTGGAGAGAGGCACAGCCAATCAGATCTTGTTCTTTCGGCCTCTCTTGAGTTTGGTAGGTGTTGGGGCTTGCACGTGCACCCACCCTGGCCTGTAACAGCCTCTAGCCCTCCCCTTTCCCTGGTGATTAGAAAAGAAAATCCTAGCAGGTTTTCTTAAAGCTGTAGAACATGTGTAAGGCCTTGGACTTTTTTTTTTTGTTTGTTTGTTTTTTTAACTTTCTGCTTTCTGTATCAGAGAGAACCTTATTCTGCAAACTTGCAGCTGACAACCAAAGGTCAAGTTCAAGGCCTGTGCTATCTAAGAGGTGAGGGATCTGCATCCCCAGCAGCTACAGTGCTCTGCATGCTGTGGGGGTGGGTACACCTCTCATTCCACAAAATGAGGCTCTGTCAAGATGCACTGAGGAAAACACCTAACTCAAAATTTAAAATTCCTAGACCACAAGGAAGAGTCTGAGATGGGAAGAGAAGACAAAAGTCTAAACCACATAAAAGATTGCACACTCAGTTTTTAACATTTCTAGTGGAAATTTCATGTAGGAAATTCACCTAACACTTTTGAGAAGTCAGAGTTCTGGACATGATGTTTTTTGATTTTCTGTCTGAAAGCAGGTATAGTTGGAGAGGATTTGAAGTGAGCGATCACTGTTCTGTCCTCTTCACACTCATTGAGGTTGGAATTTTTAAGAGTTGAGGAAACTCTGACTTTCTGTTGGCCCTTTCCCCACAGGCATTTCTGTTCAGGATGTTTCTCCATGTACACAATGCTTTAACCACTGTGCCATGGAGCAGGAAGTGCTTTTCTAGGCCCATTTCATTTTCCTATCCTTTTCTTGACATCCATAGAGGACAGGTCACTTGTCTTTAAACAGGGTTTACAGAAAGGTGAGTCCAGTTGTGGTGGCCAGCGATAGGTAGGATTTGCTGAAGGAGGTGGAGGCAGAGGATCACAAGAAAGGTGAGTTCTCCTGAAGGAGAGAGCTGCCACCATCCTCTTATACCCTCAAAAGCCAGAAAAACTGAGAAGCATGACTGAACTGACTCCATGCTGTATTATGTCATGGTGCCTGGAGAGACAGAATAACATTTCTCCAGCTGAGGGACAGCGAGAAAGAAATCATAAGCTGGGGGAGGGAAGACTCCTGAGACCCATTCCCGGTACACAGAGGAAGATCCATGTCGGAGGACTTGTGAGACCAGGGGGTGAAGGGTCAATATATGACAGTGCCGGAGATGAACCCCGACCATCCACTCCCCTCTCTCACAGAGAGCCCCGGCTGTATAGAAGAGATGAACCCTGCCGATCCTCTCCCCTCTTTCACAGAGAGCCCCGGCTGTATAGAAGAGGACCTGGTGCACACAAGGAAAGACAGAAGGGAAGGCTCCAGCCACACCTTCCGCTTGGACAGCTGCAGGCTGGGGAACAGAACATGCCTTAACCTTAAGTAACACTCAAAGCTTTGGTAATAGTGGGGGCTGGACATAGAAACGACCGGATGGAAATGCCAGTGCATTCTAAGTGTGGCTACACAGTTGTGGCCTTGTTTAAATACTCATCGCAGGTGAAAGGAAAGACCCAGAACCATTAGTTAGTCTAAGTCCTAGTGAGGAGGGGAGCGGTGTACTCTGCACCTTTCCCTCCTGAGCCACTCTTGTCTGACATGCAGTGCCTTGCCTTTGGGGACGGAGAAGATTTGAGATTGGAGGATGGACTGTGAGAACGATTGCACCTATTACTCAGGTTTCTAAGCATTAAGACAACAAATTAGAAAAGCAAAACAGGCTTTAGTTGATGTAACACACTGTCTTGATTTTTGTTTAACAGACTACCTCCCTCCTAAACTGCAGTGTAACCTTGAAGAAGAGATTTTATTCTCCCGGGGATTACATAGCATTTTTATAGCGTTTCATGAAGTGTGTGGCAGAATTTACTCCATTTCTGCTCCAGTTTCTCCTTCCGTACAACAATGAAGTCTCCACTTCCATTTTGCATATGATAAATGCACCCTAGAATGATTTTACGTGTGGTTATTTTTCCTGACCTAATCTTGTCACTTCCTTCCCCCATTTTGGATAATGCACTGATGCTCTTTCCTTCCTTTGTTTGTTCATTCGTTCATTCATTCATTCATTCGTTCGTTCGTTCATTTGTTCCTTCTCCCCCCTTCCTAATTTTCCCTTTTCTTTTTCTTTTTTAAAGACAGGGTCTCACTATGTAGCTCTGCCTAGCCTGGAACTCACTATGTAGACCAGGCTAGACGCAAACTCAGTGATCCACATGCCTCTGCCTCCCTAGTGCTGGGATTAATGGTGTACACCACCATGCCCCAGCCTGCTTTTCTTGATTGTAAAGATGTTTAGCATTATTTTGTGCAACATGAGAACAAGAGCTATTAGCCATCTTCTTGCTCTGAATACAGGTGGCCCCTGATTTCCTTGGTTTGATTTATTGGTTTATGGTTTATAACTTTACAATGGTGTAAGAGCAGGACTGATTTGGTAGAAATTATAGCTGTTTTGCCCCCCTTTGGTGCTAGGTATTCACAACACTGCACTCTTGTGTAATGCTGGGCAGTGGCAGCAAACACAGGAAGCCACATGACCACGAAGGGAAAGGACTGTGCGGCGCAGCCGTGGAAGAAGATGCTGGGATACATGACCATGAAGGGGAACGACTAGGTTCTACAAGGTGCTGTGTGGCCCAGCCGTGGAAGATAAAGGTGGGATACCTGTAGCAGATGCAGTTCTATCACTCTTCATATAACATAGGTTGTTCATCTTAAATGCATTTTCAGATTAAGGCATTTTCAACTTACGATGTGTTTCTCAGGCTATGACCTGCTATAAGCTGAGGAGCACCCATGCCTCATACATTTTATCTCTAGTAGTAACAATAATCTTGGGAGGACCATATTGACATTCCCATTTTACACAAGAAACTGAAGCCCCAGAAAAGCCAAGTTGGTGGTTCTGGTTAGTTGGTTAACATAGGAGGAAGCTATCTTCTAACCTGGGCACCCATTTGTTTCTTAAATGGTGAACAGAGGGGACAACTGTTTAAATCAGCAGAAAACTTGGATGATGTTTTCAGTTATGTGAGTGGTATAGATAGTCCTTTAAGGTCTGAAAAAATAAACACATTTATTGATCATAAAGGGATCACTATAGATAAAAATACACTGGGAGGTAATTTAAAGAAATATTATCATTAGGAGCATAATTTGAGTTTTGCCTTTATCCACACTGTAATTTCCCATATAATATATATCATTTACAACACAATACAATATGATATCATACTATTGTATGTATGGACATTTTGGTTTCTTTAAAAACTTGGTTGTGTTATGAGAATGTTTTTGTTTTGGTCCCAAATGTGGGATGGAAATGCTTTATCTACCACTGAAAACAGACTCGTGAGAAGCACGTGATGTTTTCCAGCTAGAAACTACCTTGTGTGAGGGCCATGGTTTTTGCCAGCTGGAAAACATCCTTGTCTGGACTCTGAGAACATATAGATAAGAGCCCAGAGACAGACAGAGGTCACTTTGCATCGCCTTGCTATGCTTTGCATCGTTTAGCATCCCGTGGCTTCACTTTGCTCTGAGAAGCTCCTAGAAAGAAAGGCTCCAGAGAATGTTTCAAGGTTGCTGCTACCATTTGCTGTTTGCTTTTGGACTGGACTTCTGAAATCCAGATGGAGATTGCTATTGCCCTAAAGAATCCAATGACCCTAACCAGCAGGATATAGCTAGAGAAGTCCATATCCCTTGTCCATTCTAACTTGCTTTCTCTCCTAACTAGGGGTGAGGGGTTGAAAGGGAGGTAGAGTCATTTAAGAACCCTAAATAAGGTAGGTTTTTGAAAAATCTAAGCCTACAATAGTATTTTAGCATGGAACTGTTCTCATTTAGGACTTTGTTAGTTTCACTGGTTTGTTTGCTTTAAATATGAAGTGGAAAGTGGATAAAATTGCAACCACATGCTTCCAGAAATGCCTCTAAAAGAACATAGGAATTCCTGCATTCAGACCAATCTTCTCTTTCGCTAGACATAATCTTATGATGTGATTTGGTATTAAATTTTCTTTCTGAATGATTTTTAAAATTTTCTTTTCAATATACGTGATCATTTTGTTTTGTGAAGTTCTCACTCCTCTGTTGGGTGATGATGACATCAGCCCTCCATCATTCCTTCTTTCACAGATTTCCAAGCTGGCCTTCCCCCACCCTCCACCCTTCGTGGTCCACCTTCTGGCCTCAGTTTCCTGACTTCCTCCCTCTCATCCCTCACACCTTCTTCCCCTTCCGCTGATTCCTGCTGCATGTCTAAGTAGGCCAGAGAGGATGTATCTTCATCCAAGTGCTCTCAGATAATCTGCCGTGGCATCACAAGGACAGCAGTTAATGTCAGTGGCAAATTTAACATGCTCATTTATTATCCTCTTCAAAGAAGTGCAGAAGCAGGGTCAAAAGGAGGAGACAGCTTACATGATTCAGTGGCTCGTGGAGGATGAACTGGCCCTAGTTAGAAGCTGTCTTCTTATATGTACATTTAATTGTACACTTGTGTTTAATGAGACAAATGTGCCACTGAAGTTTGTAAGCACTGAACACCCTCAGCGTAGCCATACACAGTGAATTTTCATTAGCCTTGTTTGCTGTTACAGTGAGCACCAGCAATCTCTGTGCACTAGCATTACACTGCCCCCAAATGCCCCTGCTGATATGTTTAGAGTTAATTGTCCTCTTGAAGGTTTTTCATATGGTTGTCCTATTGTGCATTGCACAAGGAGTCCAGACAAGCTGAGGCTGGCCATCAGTCCATGGATAGGGAAAACTTTATTCCCATTTTTAAGATGCTAATGAGGCAGAGATGAATCATGGGAGCATAGTTGTCTTATATGGAAGAGTCACATAGATTATGACATTCAATTAGGACATTTCAAGTCAAATGGTCATGCCAAATGTATAAACTACCACATAGAACAAAACTTTTACTTTTGGTTGTTAGCCTAGTCTTTAAGGACTAAGCAATCTCTCCTCTCCTCCCCGACCCACTACCTTTTAAATCACATAACTAGCCAGGCTATCTCAGTCCACCCTAACCATGTCTATCGTGTTTATCTCTATTGTCAAGAGTATTTTAGAATGACAAGATAGTTTTAAAACAGTCATGGCACAGCTTGTATTAGTCAGGGCTCCCTGGAGAAACAGAACTCCTGGTGTTTCCTTTATTCATGCCCACAGGCTGTCACCAGAAGCTGTGGCCCAAATTAAAGGTGGATCTCCCTGCCTCAGAATATGAAAATTAAGGATGGGTCTTCCCACGTCAAATGATTCAATTAAGAAAAATCCCTCACAGGTATATCCAGTTGCATGGGCTTTAGTCAATTCCAGGTGCAGCTGACAACTAAGAAGAGCCATTACACATCTAAAGGACTGAGCCCCTTTCCAACAAAGAGAAAGATGGAATCTTGATGAAAACATCCATTGCTGTAGCTCTTCAGCATTAGTTTCATGTTCACTTCTTTTTTAAAAAGGATTTTTTTATTATATAGATGCAGGTTTATTAGAAGCAGCTTAGGAGGAGTGGGGAGGGAGAGAGAGAGAATAAAAGCACATGCAGAGAGAAAGGGGAGGAGGAGAGACAGAAAGAGTGAATGAAAGAGAGACAAAGAGCAGAGCAGAAGAGAGAGGAAGGCAAGGGAAAGGGAAAGGTGGAGAGAGAAAATGACAAAGGGCAAAAAGGCAATTTATTTTTTTTTATCTCATATGCATTGGTGTTTTCCCTACATGTATGTCTGTGTAAGAGTGCCAGATCCCCTGGAACTGGAATTACAGACAGTTGTGAGCTGCCATGTGTGTTCTGGGAAATAGATGAGCAGCCAGTGTTCTTAACTGCTGAGCCATCTTTCCAGCCTAGTTCTGTTGGAACTAGGGCTGAGGGGAGAAGGCAGGTAAATGTAGACAGACACCGGGAACCTGGAGCAGCCTGGGCTGCAGGTGGGCTGCTGTATGGAGTATCAGGTGAGTGGGCTGAGAGGGAGCAGAAGCAGGAATCCGGGGTGGGGGTCGGGAGGGGGCTGTAGTGAGCAACACTGGAGAGCCTGGGCCAGAAGCGCTGCAGGAAAGCCTTTTTGCAGGAACCCAGGAGTACTGGGAGCTGAATGCCTGGTGTCATTGGGCTCCAGGAGCCGCCTGCTGACTAAGGGGGTGACCTTGCAGTGTTTACGTGCCAGGTCCCACCTGAGGCACTCTGGGGCCATCGTGTCACCACTCCACCCTTGTGCTCGTGGATCACTGAGGCTGGGACAGCTACTCCTCCCACTTAAAGAAAAGGAAACAAAGGGCAGCCAAGCAAGCTGTCAAGCTTTCAGGTTTCAAGGATGGTAAAAAGGATGGTCAAGGATAACCTCAGGAGAAAAGAGCTAGAGACAGAGGCGGTGTGGAAGAGATTGGAGGTGTCAAACAAGCTATAGGGTTGGGGGTTGTCCTGAGGTGCAGGCCTTAGTGGCTGTACCATACAGTGCACAGGCACCTTGGCCAACCCTTAGGATGGTAAAAAGGCAGGCTTCCCAGATCTAGTGAGTTCAAATTTCCCATTCTTGGTCCTTGTACTGTAGGAGGATGAGGACCAGGGAAAAGACAGAGGGTCACTCGCTGAGCCCGGAAGAACGGGGAGATACATGTTCTCATGATGGGCTCTGGTTTGGGAGCAAGACTGGACTGACTCTGCCGGATGAGGTGATGAGATGGTCCCAGAGACAGACTGACTGCAGTCTAGAGCTCCCTCTAGAGTCTCTTCTGAGTCAGCAGTCTCTAGCTATTTATCCACTGCTGAGCAAGGGGAAATACCTTTAATCCTAAGAAAAGCACTGACTCTGGAAGCCAGGCAGGGCCATGGCTGTCCAAGGCAAGACACTGTGCAGGCATAAAGCCATTCTGCCAGTAAAAATTTGAACTTTGATTGTCTTATCTTCCAATATTTCTCCCAAAGCCACGTCAAATTCTTTTGGAATGAGGTGAGGTATAAACCTAAAACACGTACATATCTGTATAACAGATCATTTCCCTTAGGCGGCCCTTCAGAAGCCTGTTTTCATTAACTGGGTGCTGTACTTACATGCTGCCACTGAGTTGTCCAGATGCCGTCTGTGGCTCTGTGTGAACCGTGAATACGAGCAGCTCTATGTTTTGGTCTCCAGAGTGTGGAGGCTTCATGTAATTTTTCACACGTGCTGTCTCTCTGCTACAAATGACTAGTCTTAAAAAAGATGAAAGGAACAGACAGTGGCAAGCCACTAGCACACCCAGAGCCTGTGATGAAAACAAATGCCATTCATAAGTGCCAGGGGAAAGTTGACAGCGTTGCTGGAGCTCTACCCAAACTTCCAAACTGTGATGAGAAAAACAGCCAAGGGCCTAACTGAAATCACCATGACTCTCTGGGACAGGTGCTTTCTTTCCAAGACTGAGATTTTGACCTCAGGAGAAAAGAGCTAGAGGCAGAGGCAGTATGGAAGAGATTAGAGGTTTCAAACAAACTATAGGGTTGGGGGTTGTCCTAAGGTCCAGGCCTTAGTGGCTGTACCATACAGTGCACAGGCACCTTGGCCAACCCTTAGGCATTCTCCATAGCAAGACAACTACAGCTGGGACTGGGCAGCACCAGAGGTGACTCTAAGGGGCAGTTCCCAGCAGCCAGGAGTAAGGCCAACCCAGGACACCATCCAGCTAGCAGCTCCCCCGAGGGAGACATGAGGAGCTACTGCAAGAGTTAAGAAGCACAGGAGGGAATGCCCAAATATTCTAGACCAATTGATTTTTCACAGAGCATGACCAAATGTAGGTGATCCTCTGCATCTTCCCCTCATCCCTTTCCATTTTTACTGCTCTGAAAAGTCTCTGGCATCCTATACTGCCTCTGGAATGAGAAACATCAATTTTGGTGCTACAGAGATAGACCTTACTCCTGGCTCTCTACTACCTCAGTCAAGGCAACTGAGCTTTCTGGTAGCAGTCCTTCTCTGTCAAGGTGGAGGGCAGACTCACGCCACCGTGCTCAGTGACAGCAGTCTGATAACAGCTGGCCCACTGCACCCAGGGGCCACCTTTCAGGGATGAGCGGCCCACTGCAAACGCCACATGGTCCATTGTCTTCTGGGCGTGGGTAGGGCTGGGCTTGGACTCCAGAGCTCTTGCTTTTCCTCTGCCCTGCTCTCCAGGTTGAGCCACACTGTGGGAGAAGCCCTGCTGCCTGTGAACTGCCACAGAGAGAGGTGTGGCTGACAGTTTTCTGCTGTCTCTGTTTACAATACAAAGAAAGTAATGCAAAATAATGGGAAAGAATGCTTATACTTGGATAATCCCATGAAATGTATTCATCCTCATCAAAAACTTCAAAAATCCATTTGTTGCTGGAGGAGTTAATTTATCTAAGAATGACAGCTCCTCCAAGGGAATGCACACTGCTAGCTTGTATCTTCCTCCTCTGTACTTGCTTAAGACCAAGGACAGATTTGTTTCTGTTTGACCAGGAGTTAGCATCATGTCTGGTCCGGACATGTAGTGAGTGAAAATATGTTATGCTTTCAAGAGAAAGTCTGTCTGTTGTTCCGGCACACACAGAACCTGCTCCTGGGTTTGGACATCTGGTCTCTAGCTGGTGGTGGGCCTTGGGGGGTTCTAAAACCTTTAGGAGGTGGCACCAGTTGGTGGAAGGGTGTTGCTGGAGCCAGGGCCTGAAGGTCACAGTGCCGGGCCCTGCTTCTGGGTCCCCTGACACTGCTTCCTGGCTGCTTGGTGCTAAGCAGAAAGGCAGCTGTAATCCCCTGCCATGGCAGCCAGAACCTCCATGCCACATCCTCCATGCCATCATGGACAGGCTCCCCCTCAAACTTTGAGCCCAAATAAATCTTTTCTCCCCTTTTATTTCTTGTCAGGCATCTGATCAGAGTGTTGAGAAAGTATTAATACACAACCTCAAGCTGTTGATCTCTTTTTGCATTGATCTGTTGAAAGCTGATATGTATTGAAGCACTATTTGTATTTGATGACATAATACTTTTCAAAAGTATCTCCAAAGAAAGAAGTAAGGGAAAAGGAGAAAGAGAGAGAGATGGCAGCCAGGTGGCAGGTGCTGTAGTGGACCATTGTCAAATCCCACATGCCTGCTGCTGCATTTTCTCCATGAGCTCAGCGGTGACCCACTCCCTCCTGCATGGGAGGCAGTGAACATACTGAGCTGGGCTGGCTCTCAATGCCACATCTAGCTAGGGGACACTGTATCTAAACAGCACAGAACCAATGACTGAAATCCTGGGGCTGTCGTTTGAGTCACTCTCTGCCCACAGCCCTGTACTTAGTTTAAAAGAGCGTAAGACACAAAGAAAAGCTTAACTTGACGGTGATAGCACCAGTTACCACATTCCTTCCGATCCCAAGTCAGAAAAAGCACAAGACTCACTCACAGTCTTAAATAGTGTGGGGAGAGCAGGACCCACTGGGTTGTGGTGACATTCCAAGCCTCTCTAACCATTAGGGCACTGTCTCCTGGCACAACAAGGACTCAGAAATGCAGTGTGCAGCTGGAGCAGATCCTGAGCCTCAGTGGAACCCCATTCGGGTCTTGTATGCAGTGTAAATGGAAAAACACTAGAGTCTTTTTTCCTTTTAAAAAATTCTCTTTATATGGTTCATTCAGCTTTCAAGATGTCCCTGATTGTGCATCCCAGCATCTTTATATACCATCTCAATGGGTCCATGTTCCCATGGCTTGGAGCTTTCCCCCCTTCCCCTTTTGAGAAATGGAAAGGAATATTTGGTTTCAGGAAGGGCAGTTGTAGAGGTTTGTGGGTTTGAGGTGAGAGGACAAAGAAGAGCATGAAATGATCCAGTTTAGCCCATCACATCTCAGAAAAGCAGAGCTGGACTGTTTATGACTCTGCTGGCCCCAAAGCCATACATGTGTGGTCTGTGGCCAGTGCTACACCCAGCCCAGAAAACCTCCTCATGGAGGAAGAAGCAAGGTCAGCCAGAGAGAGGAAATGGGGAAGACTGGGCTGCAAGTCCCAACTCCTCACTGAAGCCCAGGATAATCTTGTCTCCAAACCTAAGATGAGCTCTTGAACGCATCTGCAAGTTTAAGTCCTCAGAAAGGCACGCCAGGCAGCTTGCAAGCGTTAAACTTTCATCTTGCTTTGGGGGCATGCACAACTTCCCACAGGCTAGGTTTGGCCCCAGCAAACTTGACCTGCCGGCCGCAAACCCAGGGTTCGTCCCTGGGCTGCAGGCTGGAATCCTTGGGGTTGTATGAGCTGACCCCCTCCAGCCTGGCCCCTGCCTGTGTGCGGTGAGCTGTTATTGTTGGCTCCACATGCAGCTTTTGAAGGGAGCTCCAGGCTGCTTTCCTCTCCCTCAGCCATCCAGAGAGAGGCCCTCTAGAGTGGATCAAGGGCTTAAAAGAGCTCTTGGGAAAACACAGGTGGCCTCGGCCGCTAAGGCTTTCTGTGGTAGGAATGAGAGGCTCAAAAAGCCTTTAGTGTGGCTTCTCTCATGCTCCCTGGGGGCAGGTGCAGACAGAGAGTCCTGCCTTGAGCAGCCCACTTCAGAGTGGAACCAGGGTCTGGGGGGTCTGCCGTGGATGCACCAGGCAAGCACTGGCCTATCCTTTGGAGACTTGGTGATGGCTTTTCATTTGCTCCTTGGGAACATAAAAACATCCGAAAGACCAACTTGGCTGGGTGTGGTGTAACTCCAGCACTCAGCAAGCTGAGGCAGGAAGATTGAGAGTTCTAGACCATCCTGAGTTACCAGTCAGATCTTGTCTCAAAAGGCCAAAGAGGAAGGGTTTGGACCTGGAGAAAGAAGGACATGTGCCTTCCCGGGGAATAGACCTTAAAGGCACGTGTGTAGCATAACCTCTCAGTGTAGACAGGCAAGTGTTCAGGTCTTCCACCCATATTCTGGGTGCTCAGCCTCATAGTCACCATAAGATGACAGAGAACAATGTCATGAGGGTTGATCGTCACCTACAGCAAGAATACTTGTCCTAAGAATGAACAGTGCTCAGAGATTACCTTCTCACCAGATTGCACATGCGAGTTTGTTCCTTTTGCACAAATAAAATAGCAGGGAGAGGAGGCAGGAATCTGAAGGAATTGTGGGTGATACCTACATGAATGGGGAACATTATTTTTGTTTTGGTTTCTCACTTGAAAAATTTGTGAAAACAAACAAAATGAAGGTGGTTATACTGAACAGCTGATGTGTGTCTGACAGTAAGAAAACAGTTTTCTCTCTGGACTCTGGAGTGTATATGTGTGTGTGCGTGTATACATATGCACGCATTTTTATCTGGGTGTCTGTCTGTACACACCATCCTACAAAGCCTGATGGGCCATGCTTTGTGGCCAGCATTTGTTAAGTGTAGTGCTGTGCCCTAGCCACAGGGAAGCCAGGCAGCTTTGGGCGAGGCCAGAGTGTCACTATGACCTTTACAATCTGTTCCTTGTCACCCAGCTTCACTCCCACTCTCTCCTGTGTACTGCAGCTGGATACTTCTGAGATTTCTTCCTCTGAGTCCTTCGCATGAGCTATTTCCACTATGTGGAACAAACATTCTCTTCCCAATTCCCTGGTAAGTCCTCCTTACCTATTGGTCTCAACCTTGGGTATCCCTTCCTCCAGGAAGCCTCCCATGAACTTTAGCTGTGCTGAATTTGGAACTCAGCTGAGCCCACAGAAAAAAAAGTCTTAACCACAGTTTGTACTTTTCTTATATGCATGAGACAAAGCAACTGCAGGTTTAATAGTGAGGCTTCTCTACCACACATCCTGGATTTTGATCCTACTAGAAAAGGCAGGCGAGGGGCCGGGCCTGTTCCCAGAACCACACACACTGGTGGTCTTCAGGGTGTACAAACCAACAAAATGCAAAAGGCCTAGTTTCCAGATTGGCACACTTGGATGTCAGCAAAGTAAACTGCCCTTGCCTTTCTGCACAGCGTGCCTCACTGTCTGTAGACGGTTCTGGCTGAGAAGGTTAGCTACATGCCTCATCTGGGCCACCAGGCCTGCTGCTGCTCAATCTGGTGTCCACCTGTGCAAATCAAAGACGCCAGAAGAGATGTTCTGAGGAGCCTGACATTTAGACATTGGGAGCCCCCAAGGCAATACCACAGTGGTATTTTCTCATTCATAATCCTGCACACATAGGGGGAGGGAAAGCTCTTATCCCTGAGGCACCAGGTATACAAAGACATCTTCCCAATTCATTTCATCATTACCTAAATCTGGAAGTCTCCATGCCATATTTGTAGCCGTTTGATCTCTAGGTTTATATTCAGGTCATTCTTGGGCAAGCTACGACATTCTGAAGTCATTTAATCAGGCCCGTCAGGTTCCTGTGGAGTCTCAAGAAGTGACAGAGAGGATGGCTGCCCTGTTCTCTTTGAGCCCTCCTGGATTGCTCTGAGCCGTGAGAGGAACTCATGGAATAGTGGGTAGCCTGTCTCACTCAGCAGCTCACCAGTGGTCTATGTGTGTGTGTGTTCCACGGAGCTGCCTGGGTGCTGAATGATCCTACCCCCACTGCCCTGCATCCTCCAGCACAATGCACAGGATCTGCGGCACACTGAGCACACATGCGCAAGTGTCCATGGCAGGTGGCCCTTGAGGCCCTGTACTTCTACAGTTGGCTCATCAGGCAGGAGAGTCCAGGGGAGGCCCAGACCCTCACAGCAGGACGGCTTACATGCAGTTCAGTGACAGCATACAGATGAGCTCTGTTAGGTCCCTGCACTGATTTTTCTCCCAACATCTAAATACCAAGATGATTTCACACAGGAACGGGGATTTCTAACGTCTCTTGAAATATCCCATCTTGCAGCCTGGGCCCTGATTCCAACCTGGCGCTGAATAGGAAAGCAACCGCTCCTTTAGGGGTGATCTGGTCCCTTACCACCCACATTTTGCACTTACATTACCCACGTGACTGCCAGCTCTGTGAGTTACCCCCGATCCACTGGAACATGGCTGAGAAATCCAGCTGCCCTGTGGACAGAGGAGCAAGAGGAGTAGCAATTTGACTCCCAAGTCTCCAAGGTCTCAGGACAAAGCACAAAGGAGCTCAGCATCCAGAATCTGGGCCTTTTTTCCAGGTGGCCAGCTGTGCTTGTTCTGGCCATTGAACCTTTGAGCCATTCATATGTTTCTAGAGCTTGGCATGGTAGTTTGCACTTGGAACCCCAATACTCCTGAAGCAGAGGCAGGAGTCCAGCCTGGGCTATGTGGTGAGACCCAATCTCCCAAATCAAAACACGCATGACTGACTGCTAACTATCTCCTTGTGTACTCAAATAAACAAAACTCTGTATATATCACTGACCTGATTCACAAGAGAGATGCTGTCTCAGGGCAATAACTCAGATTTCATCAAGTCATACACAGGAAGAAAGAAAGCTGGGCACTATGTCTAGAAGACAGTGTTTCTCCTTGAGCTGCAAGGCTGAAGACTCTTAAAAAGTGAAGTGCCTGCAACTTTCATGATTTCTTTGTTTTTAATTGCTGAGTAGTATTCCATTGTGTAAATGTACCACAATTTCTGTATCCATTCCTCAGCTGAGGGACATCTGGGGTGTTTCCAGATTCTGGCTATTACTAATAAAGCTGCTACAAACATTGTTGAGCAAATGTCCTTGTATAATTGAGCATCTTTTGAATATATGCCTAGAAGTGGTATAGCTGGATCTTGAAGTAGCACTATTCCTAATTTTCTGAGAAATCACCAGACTGATTTCCAAAGTGGTTTTACAAGTTCACATTCCCACCAGCAATGGAGGAGGGTTCCCCTTTCTCCACATCCTCTCCAGCATGTGTTGTCACTTGAATTTTTGGTCTTAGACATTTTGATAGGTGTAAGGTGAAATCTCAGAGTGGTTTTGATTCGAATTTCCCTGATGACCAAGGACGTTGGGCATTTCTTTAAGTGTTTCTCTGTCATTCGATGCTCCTCTATTGAGAATTCTCTGTTTAGCTCTGTACACCATTTTTTAAATTGGGTTACTTGATTTGTTGCTGTTTAGCTTCTTGAGTTCTTTACATATTTTGGATATTAGCCCTCTGTCTGATACAGGAATCATGAAATTTGAAGGCAAATAGTGGGAACTAGAAAAGATCATCCTGAGTGAAGTAACCCAGAAGCAGAAAGACACACACAGTATATATTCATAAGTGGATATTAGATATATAATATAGGATAATCATACTGAAATCTATATGCCTAAAGAAGCTAAGCAAGAAGGAGGACCCTGGATAAGATGATCAATCTTCATTCAGAAAGTCAAATGAGATGGACATCTAAAGAGTGAGAAAACAACAGGGAACAGGACAGGAGCCTACCACAGAGGGCCTCTGAAAGACTCTACCCAGCAGGGTATCAAAACAGATACTGAGACTCATAGCCAAACTTTGGGCAGAGTGCAGGGAATCTTATGAAAGAAGGGTGAGATAGAAAGACCTGGAGGGACTGGAGCTCCACAAGAAGAGCAACAGAATAAAAAACTCTGGGCTCAGGGGTCTTTTCTGAGACTGAGACTCCAACCAAGGACCATGCATGGAGATAACCCTGCACAGATGTAGCCCATGACAACTCAGTATCCAAGTGGGTTCCCTAGCAAGGGGAACAGGGGCTATCTAGGGGAAAGGGGCTATCTCTGACATGAACTCAGTGGCTGGCTCTTTGGTCACCTCCCCCTGAGAGGGGAGCAGCCTTACCAGGCCACAGAGGAAGACTATGAAAGACAGTCCTGATGAGACCTAATAGGATAAGGTCATATGGAAGGGGAGGAAGTCCTCCCCTATCAGTGGATTGAGGAAGGGGCATGGGAGGAGATGAGGGCGGGAGGGAGGGCAGAATTGGGAGGGGATGAGGGTGGGGGCTACAGCTGGGATACAAAGTGAATAAATTGTAATAAATAAAAAAATATTAAAAAAGAAATAAAGAGCTAACACAAAGGAAAAAAAGAAAACAAACTGAGTCAAGTAAACCCTATTGTGAAGAGCACTACAATAGACTTGGCCAATCAGAAAAAAGAAAAATACAAACAAAGCAAGTGTAACATAAAGAGAAAAAAACAAAGTGAATACGTTGTAATAAATTTTAAATTTTAAAAAATTTTTTAAAATAAATTTTAAAAAATCTCAAAGGCTGCAGATGGCTAGAACAAGTATATCATATGGGTGATATATATATATATATATATATATATATATATATATATATATCCCTCCATCTCAGCAACTTGCAGCGCTGAACGTGCTATGTTCTCTGGTATCTCTGTGTCTTGCTCATCTAGAAAACGGTATTCCTTTCTCCAGCCTACTCCCCTGAGACAGCACCACTAACTGTAAGGGGGAGGGGTGGTGCAAGGCTCCAGGACATTTGCTGGTCCCTTCCCCTGGTGTGTGAGCCCCCCGGTTTATGTGCTCCCCAGTGCTGTGCATTGTTAGTTCACAGTTGGGAGTCTAATTTCTATTCTATATGTACTTATATTGTATTTGTATTGTATGAATACGTCTTGCAATACCCCTATAGTTCTAATGAAAGATTTGAAGTGGGATTAAAAGTTGTGAGGTGCATTTGACCGGGAGAGACAGCCCGCTACCACCTCACGGAGAGGAAAGGACCTTCTCAAAGTTAAATGATAACTTACTGGCAGGTCTGTTCAGATCCTCTGCATAGATAATCTGAAAAGTGAACGCACTTCTAGAAAGAGCACAAGAGCAACTTTCAACACCAGGGGAATTCTCGTTAGCAGGAAGTAAACAAGAAGCATGCCCTTTAGAAAATAAAGAGTTTGCAATAAATGTCTGAAATAGTCCTGGCTCCTGAGTATCATTATGCCCCTTCAAAATGAATGTTCTGGGAGGCCTGCCTTCTAATCAGCCAATGTGCTCATCAGAGCTGGCTATAAAAAGAAGCAGTACTTAGGTGTCCATCCCTTCGCCACAGAAGGAAACTGAATAACAACATACACGCGCTCTGTGGTCAGTGAGGGAGACCTTTGGGGTCTGGTTCAGAATAGCTCTTGTCCTGAGCAGTCCAGTCTGCTGGGGAGCCAGCAACTGGAGACTACAAGACTGGAGAGGGTGCAGTGAAGACATAAACAAGTGTTGCAGGGAAACCAGAGTAAGAGACACTGGGGACCAGTGTTTGCTGACCAGGGAAACAGGAGAGTAATTATCTCTCCATTCACTGTCACTGTCATCACAGCACATCCCATAACCATCAGTTAAGTGCTACATGCCAAATGTTTTTACTGAGTTTAATCCCTGCCACTCTACAAGTTACATTGTTTTCTGATTCCTTTTGAGAGATGAGAAAAATGTTGCAGAGGGGTAAGTTGCTGGAGGTCATGTGGTTAAGCAGGAAGGAGATGAGGAGAATGGGACAGAAGGACCAAAGAAGGGCTGGATGGTGGTAGGGTTTAACATTTGTATATACTCTTGCAGGAGGCATCCTGGAAAATTTCCAGGGCAATCCCCTCAGGACAAGCCTCTGAAGACAGGCCATGTACCACTGGAAGGGAAGGAGTAAAGTCAGGGAGCCTGTTCACAGCTGGGGGACCCTGATCAGTAGATATAATCTTGAGCAAGATGGGGATTTTTTACTCCCATTTAAAGCAATACAAGTTGAAGAGATCTGCAAATTCTGTACTTTTCCAAAATTCTACAGGGGATGAACATCGGTTGTCTGAAACTGCTGATATCTGATGATGGGAAAGCCCCTGGCTGGCTTGCTCAAGGTCAAGCATTTGACCCTGCTCAGCAAGGACCCAAACCTTGGCCTACTCTGTACCCACAGTCACCGAGTCTTTCCTACAGAGATATTTGTGAGGTTTCCTCCTCCTCATTCATGAAACTTCAGCAAGCTCTTCATTGGCAGGATTATGAAATACAAGTTCACCAGCCCTGTCCATTAGAAAAGATGATCGTTTCTTATTTGTATCTATACCTCACCCCCCTTTGCTTCCGTTAAGGTCAAGGTATAATAAGATAAACAATAAAACTTTCAACCAGAAATCCAAAGACTGCTAACAAAGAGGCTTGAGGGGTCTTTTCTGAGACTGATACTTCAACCAAGAACCATTCATGGAGATAACCTAGAACCCCTGCACAGATGTAGTCCATGGCAGTTCAGTCTCCAAGTGGGTTCCCTAGTAAGAGGAACAGGGGCTTTCTCTGACATGAACTCAGTGGCTGGCTCTTTGATCACCTCCCCTGAGGTGGCAGCAGCCCTACCAGGCCACAGAGGAAGACAATGCGGCCAGTCCTTATGAGACCTGATAAGCTAGGGTCAGAGGAAAGGGGGGGAGAAAAGGGAGGGAGAGCAGGATTGGGAGGGGCTGAGAGAGGGGGCTACAGCTGGGATACAAAGTGAATAATTTGTAATAAATAAAAAAAAAATTTAAAAAGAGGCCTGTGTGTAGTCCAGGGATTGAAGCAAGTCTTCCAGGTGTGATCACAGAAACTTCCAGATTCTATTGAAATGTCCACATGGTGTGTATTTGCAGCTGTCAAGGATATCCTCCAGCACAGAAGCATTCTGTGACTCACCTCCCACACACAGCATTAGCACTTGTCTTTCCACAAACTGCAGCATGCTCAGCACTCTACCCTATACTCCAAGTCAAGAGAAGAAGGTACCCATTTTCTGCTTGCTGCTGGCAGGACTCCTTATCCCACCTCTCCTCCAATGCTCACTGCCTCGTACCACAACTGGCCTGGGGACCACCAGGCCTTGCCTAACACATCCTATGGCCTGCCCTTTGTACACCTGTCTCCAAAGGCTCCTGGTTATTCCTCATCATTCCTGCTCTCGATTTGCTTCCAAACATGGCTGCCCTGACCCTGTTTGCCACTGGCCCAGCTCCCCAAGTCTCTGTTCCTTCTGGGATTCAGGTCTACCAGCAGCCTCTTTGTTCTCAATTTGTCTAATATCCTTTGTAGTTTTATTCTTCACTTAGGTGTAAACTTTCTTCTCTCCTATTTTCACAAAGGTTGCTTTCTCTCTCCTAAATCTCATGCCCCTGGGACTGGAGGAAGAAGACAGTCTTCATTAGTACTGATGCTGCCAGAAGTTTTGAGGAAACTCCCAGATTTTAAACAGGGGTGTTAGAAGCCAACTGTTTAAAAGAACAAAGCACAACCCAGGAACAAGGACGCAGCTCATGTCTGGGTGGAGTTAACTTAAGAACCCGAGTTGCTTTTTCAAGTCTACTGTCTCATCTAGAATAAGCTGCTCTGTTGTGGGGATTAAGGCAAGTTCACAACATGGACTTGAGTTCATAAAATGAAATGACTAAGGACATGTAGGTACTTCCAAAAGCCCTCAAAAAAACGCTTTCCTCATGAGCTCCAAAAACGCTGATGGGTAGTTAGGAAGGTGCACAGCCACAGGGACAGGCTTGTGGAGGCCCTCAGATGTGGGGTACACACATCCCATCAGAAAAAGCCAGATGACAGGTCATATATCTCCTTTGCACCACCATGGCGGAAGCATACCAAGGACACCCCTCTAACTTTGGCAACATCAGCAGACAGTTCTGCATGCGTATGCCGTATGGAGCTGAAAGTATTTCTCTTGAACTGTGAAGTCACTCATATTCCATTGAGTTTGTGACCATCACAATAACATTATCTGCATTCAATATCTTGGCTAGGCATTCAAGTAGAGCATTTCTGTAGACTTGTCTTATTTCCCACCCCCACCCCCACCCCCTTGGACACCTTTCACTATTTTGAAAAGAATGTTTTATATGAGCGGATCTCCATTAGCTGCCTTCTCCATCCTTCTCTCCCTTGCCTATGTCACCCAGGGTATTTACACAGCTCCACTGCCCTTCTAACATTACCCAGGGTGTTCAGCTTTGCACAGTGTTCCTGTTATTTGCTAGACGTTAGGGAGAGCAAATGGCTTGGCCTAACAACATTATCATGAGCCAACACATATTGATCTGTGCTTTCTGTTGCTGCTTCTTTCCCTGTTCCTTGTCCTTTCTTGCAGTCTCCATTGTGCCGGTACAGAGAAGAGGAAGGGGACAGGAAAAAGGCTGGCATCTGTTGTGGACTACACCCCTGCTCTCCCTGACCCTGTGGCTTCTGCCTGGGTTCTAAGTAAGGAGACTTCAGCTACAGAATGTAGAAGGGGAATGGGGCCAGGGGCCACCATTTCCACTGAACTCCTTTATGCTTTGGAAACACACAAAACCACTGTGTGGACCAGAGTGTGCTCCCTTTGGACTGTCACTCTGTCCTCCCCATTACTTGTCATCAGCCACAAATGGCTGGAAGCTTCTTCTCTTTGGAAACTACCATTTTCTTCCAGCACTGGCTCTCGAAGGGACAGAATTCATAGCTGTCAGCACCACTTTCCCTGTCTTGGATTAACTTTCTTCCAGGGACCTTAAAAAGATCCAAGTCCAGTCTTCCCTAAAGTCATGTCCAAAGTCCTCAAAGGAACTAAATGAACAAAGGAATCCATGGCTGCACAACCTAGGGAAACCCTGGTTACACAAATTGACTAATTGTTCTTAAGGATGACATTTAGAGAGTTTTTGCTATTAAACATGAAAATTGAGTGTCCTGCTCACATGGTGGAAAAAAAATATCTTTTTGCAACAAAGACCTTGTAGGACAAGCGCATTGCTGGATACTGGGGTCCAAAAAGTGCAATGACTTCCTCAAGGCTTCATACCCAATGATGGTTTTTCCTGGGTCTATAAAATTGAGATTTAATGCTGACCTTACACATATTCTTTTTACTAAATATAAATCACCTCACCCTCCATTTCTACAAACTGAAGGGTCCTAGTAATTGTTGCTTCCTAACACTGCATCTGACTTTTCTAGTCATTGTGAGAGAATACTGACAGAAGCAATGTAATGAAAGAGGGATGTAATTTCATCTCCTGCCTTATAGAGGATTAAGTTCAACACAGAGAAGGCATGGATGCTCAGCTTCATGGTGGTGGCAGGATGTGACAGAGCTTCTCCTATCAGGAAGCAGAAAGATCAGACTGGAAACAAAGTCAGGCTAGAAACACTCAAAAGACTCCCCAGTGACCCAAATCTGACCCTACATTGAAAAAAAAATACTCCAAAAAGTGCCACCACCTGGGATCAGATGTACATACACACACACACACACACACACACACAGCCTGCAGGGGACATTTCAGAACTAACACATAGCAATTCTAAGCCACCTATCTTAAGGAATGAGGCCAAGAACAGCATGCATACACTGGGTGGAACAAGGATGCCTATATATGTGTCCTATACCTTTCCCAGTGAAGCTAACACACCCCTGGCCTTTGGCCTGCAGGACCTCATTTCTCACGGCAGCTCAGAGCATATCATCTTCTAAGTCCGGGGCTTATGTTCACTTCCTCCCCTGGCTTAGGCTGGAGACGATGTTCTCTAGCCTCATTTCTCACATGGTGTCCACAGCCTCCACCGTGGTTAGGAGTTCCCAAAAGTCTTACCCTTGCTTGTCTAGGCTGATATTTTAGGGGTTTCTTCCTCAAGTATTATCTTGCTCTGGTCTACAGGAGAATATATTTGCCACATTTCTGCAGCTTTTGCAATATCTTGGTGTTTATACCTGACAGTCGATGTTTAGACTTCCTTTAAATGTATAGTTTCTTTCATTAGGCTACTTAAAAATCATTTTCTGTACACTGGTTTGAGGCCTCGCACCACTTTTTGGATGCCATAGAGAGTTATGCCCAGTTCTAAGGTTGCCTCTAGTGCAGACGATGGCTTCTGCACATCAGCGGACATGCTGACAGTGAAAAGAACAGCGTGGGGTGTATAGGTCTGTGCCTTCAGACGCAAACGCCCTGACTTCTGCTGAGTGTCAAGGCTGCCTGGGGAGTCCAGCTGCTCGCTGAACTACAGCAATGAGGACAGAACATTCTTGGCGGGAATCCCTGTCCTTGTGGGCGAGTTGCCTTTAAAGGAGACCTCCCAGTACCTGGCATAGAATGCTGGGTTCACTAGATGCTCAATAAACATGTTTTAACGGACTTTTGATTGAATGAAGGAATGAACAAGAGAACAAAGAGACAACATGGAAACAAAATATTGTAGGCTTGGCTTGGCTTTGGCTCTCAAGCAAAGCTTTAGTTCTCTGTGCTTGTTTTCCATGTTTTGGGATGCAGCCCTTTCCACATGTGTTTTTATACTCTGCAGACACTCCTCTATCACAAACACAGCAGGGGGTGGTCTAGTCAGCCACATCCTTAGAAAAATGAAAATTACATCTTTTGCACCTCTTTTGTTCCAAGAATAATTAATGTCATAAGACATTACTGAGAAACCCTGCAAAATGTCTTCAAGAAATGAACATTTCTCCAGCCCATCTTGAGAAAACACTCAGTTCAAACACTTGCAAGGCACTAGCGATGGCTGATTTCATAATTTACATTTGGACTCGATTTTTCCCCTAGAAAAACAGCAGAATGCTGTCTGCCAATTTACAGAACAATTGTTATTATTCTGTATCTATTTCAATGAGGATACTGTTACCCGGCTCTGTTTACAGTAAAACCTCCATCTGAAATCTCCGCACACCTTATGAATTTCACTCCAACTTAGCTTTCCGCCGAAAGCAGT
Organism: Meriones unguiculatus; assembly: GCF_030254825.1. Lineage (NCBI taxonomy): Eukaryota > Metazoa > Chordata > Mammalia > Rodentia > Muridae > Meriones > Meriones unguiculatus. The sequence continues at coordinate 148,126,103 of NC_083351.1, forward strand.
CACTCGGGTTCCATTCCCCATAGAAGCAAATTGCTGCAGCCGTCCACAGCTGCAGAGGCTTGCGCCCTGAGAGATTTTCAGTTACAATTCATGCTTCCAATCAAAACAGTGCCACAGTTGACATGATTTAGTGACAAGAAGGACTTGATTAGGGTCCAGCACATTGCCAAGCAAATATTAAACAACAGGGGATTTTTAATATGCAATAGTTGCTCTGTTTGCAACAAAAACAAGCCAGAAACAATTTCCTGTTCTACGGCTACATGAAATGGAAGCTTGTTTTCAGGAGGTTGTGTGTTGTGCACGTCTCGGAGAAGCAGGCTGCACAGAGGAGAGGGACCGGCGCCATACATAGCGCCATGGCTCTATCCTCGCTTCAAACGGTAACCAGCTGTCCTTCCCAATGGTACCGAGGACTCCTATCTAAGAGCTCGAGGCTGAGCTGGAAGGTGCCGTCCTGTGACACTCCAAGCTTCATCCTTAGTGTATGGCTTACACTAAATTGTCAAGGACAACCTGTGGTTGGAAATTTAATTCTTTGATGCTTTTAAAACACTGTTATTTTTTTCTCTCTAGAAATATAAATAAGCATATGATATGCTATGATTTTGAGCCTGAAATGGACACTGATTCGAGGGACAGAAAGAACAATTTTGGAGAGAATTTGTATATTATTTGTAGAGAAAAACTGACCTTCTTTGCTATGATTTGAGAACAGTTCATCTTTTAATATCCAGAAATGTAGTAAAAACCCCAAACCAACCAGCCAAGCAACCAACAAACCAAAAACTCCCAATCCCCCAAATTTCCACCCAAACCAAACAACAACAAAGGCTAATAAAAAAAGACTGCGGCAGAAGTCAACAGATCATAAAAAGCGCTCAGGATTGGATATAGTTTTCCATTGACAAAAGGGCTAGCCCTGTTATCATGACTCACTCCATAGCAGGAGCTCCAAACCGCACAGAGGAACAGCCTCACATCCAGCCCTCCACACGGGCTGCCCTAGGAGCTGCAGGAGTGCACGCACCCGCATGTGGGATGGGAAAGCTGCTGATGCTGTTGGTGTGTGTGGAACGGCAGGTGGGCTGCCTCTGCAATGCAGTCCCAGAAGCACCCAGGGCTTCTCATTCGGTCGGGAGGGCACACATGGGCTTTTTGCTGCAGTTCTCTTGAAAATAGGACTTGAAGAAAGAAAAAGTTCTTTCTCTCTCTTTCACAGGGTAAAATCCATCTCTCTCTCTGCCCTGCCTGATTCTTTCATTTTTTTTCTGGCACTGCCCACAAGTCTAGTCTAGCCAACTGAGCAGGAATGCATTTGCATTTATGGAGTTAATTGGCATCATATTAATTTTGCTCAGATTCTCTTCTGCCGATACTTTTTCTTTCTTTCTCTCTCTCCCTCTCTCTCGCTCTCTCTCTTTTTTTTTTCTTTTGGCAAGAAAGCTAATGAAAACCATGTTTGTGTGCTCAGAGGCACACTGGAAAGTCATTACTCCAAGGAACAGCACCGTCCACCAGTGAAATGAAAGTGTCCTATTTATGACAGGAAGGGCTACAGCTACACTGGAGTAGACTGCGCACCCGCACAAGGCACAGAGCCCAGGAGCTGCAGAGGCCTTCTCCAATCCAGACTGCGATCCCACCACTGCCAAACCCAGAAGGTTTCCATGTCCAAAAGCTGGTAGGGGCTCTACAATAAGAGGTACCTCACAGACAAGCACAGGAAATCCATGTAGAAAGGACCGTCACATCTTCACACCATCCAGCACCTTCCTGGAACTTCTCATTACTAAACCTCCAAATTGGTATTACTGTACCAAAGCATTGGTCTTTGCCATTTATCCAGGATTGGCCTGTAAGTAAAGCTGTGCTATATTCATGGCCTTAACTTCCCCTTAGACATGCATTTCACTATAGAGTCAAGCTCCACCCACCCCACCCCCATCCCCTTGCTTTTTTTGTGAATTATTACTGGAAATGCTTAACTAACTCCTTTTCAGCAGAGGATGTCCACTTGTGTCCTTGCAGACAGTTACCCCTTCCTTCTTGAAAAGTCAAGTCTAACAACAGGGAGGGTATTTTTCTTTCTATACATGGATCTTACTAGTTGCTTTTTACAATTTTCATTCTTTTACATAGATAACAGGAGCCACTTAGCTCTTGTGTGCAAAAAAACTATTGGGAGACAGTCAGCACTTTTTCTTCTCAAGGACTCTATAGAATTCTTATTAATATTATGTGGGATCTTGGCAGTAACACAATAGTTTTTTAGTATTTAAGTTGCAGCTCCCAAGAACATTTGCCTCAGCAAATGTCTATGATCTTAGGCTACCCTCCATGTGCTAAGGGCATAGGTTTGAGAACAGGCCCCTAGATTGCATACCTTCTTTTTTATCTCCAAAAGTATAACTCTTTTGGGGTCAGCAAGATGGCTTAGCAGGCAAAGGCACTTGCTACCAAGCCTGACAACCCGAGTTTGATCTCTAGAACTCACCTGACAGGAACTAACACAGGAACTTTGATGGTATTGATTGAGGGGTCTTGTTTTCTTGGCGTCCTCCACCCCTTCTGGTTCTTACACTCTTTCCACCTCCTCTTCCATGGGGAACCCTGAACTCTGAAGGGAGATAGTCGAGAGACTTCCCATTTAGGGCTGAGTGTTCTAAGGTCTCTCAAGGAATATATTTCTTTATGCTACTCCAAGCTTTCTCATGTTTACTGCAGTAGAAAACACATGATTGCTTGAATTCTGTATAGGGAGGCCTTTTATATTCCTCCCACTTTAGCAATAAATAAAAAGGTTAAACTCACAAATATCTGGGATCCTGAAGTTACATACAGAGAGATATGGGCATCAGAGAGCAGTTAGGAATTAAACTAATTATCTGATTTGATCAATGAAGATGTTTGTTTTGTTTCGGGTTTTGTATTGTTGGTTTTTCCGAGACACAGTTTCTCTGTGTAGCCTTGGCTACCCTAGACACGCTTTGTAGACCAGGCTGGCCTCAAACTCACGGAGATCTGCGTGCCTCTGCCTCACCGAGTGCTGGGACTATAGGCGTGCACCATAGTGCACAGCTCGATGCATCTTTATTAGGCCCTGGGGTATCACAAAAGGGCTGTGTACCGATGAGGAGCAGACGTCACCCTTCCTGTGGACGGAGGGGATGGGGACACACTGAGTCACACAGTGTGGTGGGCACTGTGGCACGCTGTGTCAGAGAGCAGGATGGGACACACAGTCATGAGGATGTGCATATTGCTGGAAGAGAACAGACTTCCTGCAGGAAGACAGGCGGACAGATTTCGCAACAGTGGCTGTGATGTTCCAGGCATGAGGAATGCCTTGCATGAAGACCTGGTACACAGAGTTTCAGAGTTTTGTAAAGTCAAAGTCAAGAGGCAGAGGGATTCTAGACAGAGTCTGTTTTTTACCCGCCACACCTACAATCCACGCGTTCCTTCCTGGCCTTGCCCAAGTGAACACTCTACATGTGGAATGCAGTGTTGTTTGTGCAGCTTTTCTCTCCTCCAAGACACTATTCCCAGACTGACTATACGCTACCCACAGGGAACCCACTCACCTTGAGAAGGCCCCATGTAGCATTACCGTGCCACTCCCTTGCACACACACCGCTGTGCTATCTTAGGCAGCTGGGTGTGCCTGACTCCATGACAGCCCAGAGCACACTGTATCAGGGCGCCTTTCACAAGGTCTAGGGAAGGAAGACACTCTCATCCACTGCCATCCCTACACAATGCCACCACATGGTGGGAAACCAATAAATATTTGTTGAACAAATACATGAGTTTAATGGGACTTAGCTCAATTATATTTTTATTTAGTAGTAAAAAAACAAAACTTCTACTTAGCATATCTTGACTTAACTGGTTAGGGGACAATCAGGCATAGTTAGGGATTCCCTAGTCTGTGAAAACCACAGAAAATTCACTCTTCCCTGCTGCTAGGAAATAGAGGACTATGTTTACTCTAAGCTAGCATCCACTAGAAAACGCTACTGATGAAGTACTGCTGGCAGATGTTTTGAATTAAAAAATGACATTTCAAGGTAATGATTTAGCAGACGACTAAACGTTAGAAAGGCGGAGAGGAGGAGTGGAGGGATGACGTTCAAATGCCTAGCTTTGTTACGGGGTCTGCTATTTTCTACCTCAGTTTCTCATTAAGCCGAGATCACTATATTTAAGATAGTTTAACAAGAGTAAACATGGAGAAACACAGTAATGAAAACTAAGAATATGCCTGCATGGTTTGGGGTAGGTCGCAATTATGGAGTTTACGTCTTAGATGCATCCTGATTGGTCCTTAGATACTTCCATTCACCCAGCAGTGGGCCAGGCTTTGGGCTCTATGTCTGGGATACAGAGGTGAGGAAGACAATAGTTTCCTTCTGAAGGAATCGACAGGAAGGGATTAAAGAATGTTAATGACAAAAATTCCAGCTACAATTTTTATCCCCATGTATGTATGGAAGAAGCAACAAGGAAGTTGGGGCAGGCTTGCCAGGAACACCCCACTCTCTCAAGAGCATGCTGTCAATCATAGGCAGTTCACAAAAGACTGAAAACTGGCCAGTCTGTGCCTCCTGTCACCATTAGTACAGCTCTCAGTGGAGGCCTCTACCTACGGCCACGCTCTCAGGTAGTGGCCCAGCTCTTGTGTCCCCTATAGCTTGTTCTGGATGTCTCCTCGAGCTGTGCCTGTATTAAGACAAGCCTGTGTCTCTAAGATTTTACTAAGCGTGGTTTTACTAAGCGTGGTTTTACTAAGCGTGGTTTTACAAAGCGAGGTCACTTTGTTTTCTGTCTGTAGTAACCTATGTGGGCCACCAAGAGGCACTATAGATTAACAAATGAGTGTGCACTGCTCTGTGAGGGGCTCTAAAGTGCAAGCTGGCTTAGCATCAGAAAGCCAGCAATTCTTGCAGGAAGACAGATGTTTGTCCAGCAGAGGGTACAGATGTTTTTGACCAACATTCCAAAATAAATCTTTTTATAAAGTATGGTCTAAAGGCAGAGGCTGTTTCTTACAGAGGTTTCTAAAGCTAAAAATAACTGCTTTCTTGGTGGGTCACCTGGGGTGGGGAAATAAAAAGACAAACAAAATGTTACAGGACAACAACAGACAAGAAGAGCCCTTACAAGCTAAAATGAAACTCTGGGGAAGGCAAGAGCATCTTCTTGAAAGGAGACACGCTGGAAGCAGCTCTGATAATGTCACCCTTGGCCTTGGTTTTGAATGACCTTATTCCAATAGGAATCCTTCTCCACCTTCGGGTGGAACTGGCCAGCATTTTGTGTTTGTGACATTACAGTCAGTTGCCATGGGAAGTAATCTGCTGTCATGGTTAGCACTCCTGGATCACAGAGAGGCGGTGGGGGGTGGGCAGCTAAGCAAATGGTATCTTTCCTGTGCTAGTGTATTCTTTTTAGAGCTTAGTGAGAGTCAGAAAAACTGGACAAAACTGCTATAGTATGATTTTATTAAAAAAAAACAAACAACATCTTCTAAATACTTGTGTGGGATTTGGGAAATGAAATTTCCATTGACGCAGACTACTCTTGAACTCACTAGCTATGGACAGGTTTCTCATTTTCTTTGTCCTAAATGAATTAAAGGTGGGTGCAAGTGACTCTAATTAGGACAAAAGCTTAGAAGGAGACTTCTAGCTTTTAGAATATTTAGTTTGAAATTAGCTATGTAAGTATTTTTCAAAAGTCTCCTAGAGGACCTGAAAACATAAATATTTCCTAAGACTTCCTAAATGTTTAACAGCATTAAAAATGCTCAAAATATCACCCAGTCTTTTCCTCCCACCCAAATCCTCTCCCCTAGAAGAGAGAAGAAGCAAAAGTCTTTGCCATAATAATCATATCTGGGTGGGCATCACTGGCTAATTATAATACAATGGGCTATTTTCAGCTAACTAAAAATAAGGGGAAAACTCATCTAGTGCTGGGAATGGTTGTGCAAGGGCACCACATGGGCCACATGACACCCACAAGAAATAAACGTGGAAAACATTTCAATTGCATGAAAAACACAGAGGGAGGACGAAGAAAAACAAGTTAAATAGAAACATGCCATGGAAGTGATGTAACTTGCCCAAGCTTCCAGTGATGCTGGGGTGAGCTCTTCTGTGTCAGCCATCAGGAAGTATATAAAATACCATGTAGGCTTGTATGTGAATAGATATAGATAACAAACAAACAAAAAGTTTTCAAAGCAAGTGCTAATATGTAGCCCAGGCTGGCCTTGAACTTGACATACTGCTGCAACTACCTGCCAAATTCTTCCCCTAAATAAAGTGTTTTGAAAAGTGTTTGATACAACTTTGTTATAGCTTTCAAATAGAAGCCATACGGATTTCATCAAAATGTAAAGCCTAACATATCCAATGGTAGGAACAGTAAGTTATTTTGAAATCCATTTTGGGGGAAAAATAAGGAACTAGCTACTTGTAGGGGGGGAAATAAGGAGCTTCTTGTGGTAGAAGAAAGGGATTAGGAATGAGGAGGCAGGACTCAGAACAGCCAAGGACTGTGCAGCAGAGAGGCATGGCTTCTCTCTGGGGGGCAGACTCTTACCTGTCAGCTTAAGGGGAGAGCCAGGTGGCTTCTAAGGGCTTTTGTGACTCTATCAGTTCAGGACTTTTGCTGTTACAACAAAAATCTTATAAACCCTTGGAGTTATATTGTGCCAACTCTAAGAGAACCTCACCACGCCTGAGCTTTACAGGCTGAAGGCTGGAGAGGCAGCTGCCTAACGCTGTCAACAATCTCAAGGGTAAGCTGCGTGCCACGTGTCCCTTCCTCATGGAACCATAGCGTTCATAACCAGATAGACTCATTCCTCCTACAGTCTCCAGGCGCATCAGCCTCTCACTCTCCCAAATTACTCATCCTCTCTCTCTCCTCTGACCTTGTTCTAGCTGGCTCTGTGGCTTTTTGCTGTGCAACATGCAGAAGCCATCAGGTGGAGCCTTCTCACCTCTCCTCTCCCAAATTCTGCCCCTGTGCCAACATGCTCCTTTCCTCCGTATCTGTGGACAACCTGTCTCTACTGTCAACCCAAATCAACAGCAAACAATGCCGCTTCTCTGCTCAAATCCCTGTTACCCTGTTTACACACAGGGACAAAGTCCATATGGGAATCATCGAGGTCCTCCCTGTCCTGAGTCCTGCCTCCTCAACACCTAGTCCTCCTTGCTCCTTCTGACTCTGCTGGATATGATCTTGGAAGAGACCTAGGGAGCCACAGCATCAGGGCCTTGGCCTTGGTGTTAGGTGTAGTTGGTGGGTCTTCACCCATGTCCAAAGGCACCCTGCTCTGTTCCATTCATGTATGTTCAGAATCTCCTTCAAAGAGCCTCTCTTTAGCCATGTAATATAAAACAGAACGTCTGCAAAGCACGCTATACTCTCCTTACCTCTCCCCACCCCATTCTCCAAAGCTATTATCAACCTGGGAGGGAACGCCAGTGTGCTCACTGTCACGCTGCATTGCACTGTAAGTCCACAATGGGGGACCCTTGCTGATTCTGTGCACTGCTTCGGTCAACCCTGGAGTTTCCGCCAGGTGTAGGCACTCATATTTGTTCAATGTTCTGACTCATTTCTCTATTGTTAAACAGTTAAGAAAAAGCTGGCAAAATTTTGGAATGGTTATGGAACAAACTAAGCCTCATAAATACAAATTGTGTATACCTCTGCCAGTTGTGGATGGCTAAATGGGGAAAGAAGTGCATGGCACACCTATGCCCAGAGAAAGGTGGGTAGAAACTGTAGAGCAACCCAAAGCCAGACAGAGATGCTGTATTCCTGACAGGCATTGCCCCTGACGGCAATAATCCAATGCTCTCACACTTCAGAGACCAATTTCCTTCTGGTGATTTCTCCCTATTCATCCTGAGTGGGCAGAATCACATAAGTCATGGTGATTTAGATTCAGTCAATCAGTTTTCTGTCAGCAGGGCAGCTCCAGCGGGCTCGTGAAGTGCAGTTTTTACGCTTGGGGTTCCATTCACTGTTGGACAATCATGGGAAAGAGACCCAGCATTCTGACCCGGAGACCAAACACAACCTTCCCAAAGGATGCTGAGGACACACAAATTTAACAAACTCACACGAGAGAGGTCTCGTCTATGACACACAATGTCAGGCTGTGCCCCTGTAGGTCACGTCTTAAGTGGCCGTGTCCTCTCTCATTAGCCTTTACGGCAGGACAGCCGCAGTAAGCTCTGTTGTAAATGTATTTAGGGTGAACAGGTATTAAGCAGAGCAGAGAATAAAGTCACAGAGGCCAAGGCACATCCTATTTCTGTTTGGTAAGGGAAGAGCAATGCCTGAGGCTAGGATGACTTTGGTGAGGAAGGCCTTCTTTCCGCCCTATGGATGAGAATAAACTGCACTGAATTTCCTGGGGGTGGAGTGTGACCCAGAGTCATCAGGAGCCTGAAGAGTGATTATAACCTTTCACCTAGTGATTCCATTTCTAGGACTTTATCCTAAGGAAGTAATCAAAGATAAGGACAAAGAATTATGTACAAGGATGTTAAAAATTTAGAAGCAACTAAATGTACAAAAATAGAAAAATGCCTAAATAAACAAGTCTTAGGATATAAGACTTACTAGTCTTAGGATATAATTCATATATTAAAATAAGTTTTTGTAAACAAATCCCTGATGTAAAGGTTAATCTGTATCAAAAGCAATATCTATATATCTGTCTATCTACCTATCTGTCTGTCTATCTATCTATCTGGGTTTTTTTCAAGAGAGTGTTTCTCTGTATAGCCTTGGATGTCATGGCTGGCCTTGAACTTACAGTGTTCCTCCTGCCTCTGCCTTCCTGAGTGCTGGGATTAAAGACATGTACCACTATGCCAGGCTTATGTGTATATGTATTTTTATATATATTTACCAAAGTATTTATGGTGATTGTTTTGGAGTGATGGAATTAAAAAGTTAAAAGGAGTTTTATCTTCATAATTTTGTACCATAAAGAGGTATTTCTTAACATGCAATAGTTGTGTTGGTTTGATTATAAATGGATGCATCAGCAGAAGGTCAGGACTCAAAATCCCATTTGATTCAAAAAGGTTGGATAACTTGATGTTGTTACGAGTGTCACTGAGCTCCTCTATTGGGCACATCATCTTTGTCAAAGAGTCAGTCTGAGAGAATACATAACAGCATGCAGTTGTGCCGCCAGGCATGCGCCCCCATCTTACCGGTGGGTTTCCTGGTCATCGTTCTAATTTAATTTGGATGACTACGGTAGGTCTCCACTTGGGATCCCAGGCAATGCTCATTACTGTCCTAAAAAACAAGCTGCTCAGAGGGCAGAAGGTTCAGGCACAGAGAGCTCTGTCTGCCTTTCTGTTATTTGGCTCATGGAACTATAAAAGTCTGGTGAGTCAACAGAGCGGCTCCAAACACAGAGGTCAATGCTGGGCTACTGATCTTGCTGACCCTACCCCAGAGCCAAGAATTGCAGTGCAGCCTTCTCCTCCCACGCCAAAACCATTAGCAACCAGCTCCTCCTGCTTGATTCTTTTACAACTCTGTTTTGAATAGGTAATGGCTCTTCCGGTGCCCACACACTAAATTAGCATGTCATTTCATGACTTTTCTTTACTGTAAAGGCCTTTCATGTGTCTGTAACAGTGCTGTGCTTGTTAGTGCTAATTCACATTAATTGGATGATACCCTCTTTGAAATCAGACTGTGAGCCCTGAAAGTCCTAAGGTCTAGAGTGGACGTGGAAGCCAGTTTATACACATCTGGCGACTACATAAGCCACTGTTTCAGGCAACAGGCAAGCTATTCTAAGCTTTGCTCAGTCACATTTTAGAAATGTTTTCAGACACAGCTAAAGGTTAGGAAACTTTCAGTACTACCCTCTGTCTTTTTAATTCCCCATCTATAAGCTACTAAATCTGTTGATTCCAATACCCTTGGAAGGAAGGCTGGGGTGGAAAAGTGCTTGTTAGCATGTGTAAGGACCAGGACTCAGATCCTAGCACTACAAAAAGAGAAAACAAAAACAAAACCAAAGCCCAAAGGCCTCCCTGCATGTGAGTGCCTTTCAGTACATTCCCATAGCTCCCAGCCTGAAATAAGGCTTTCTGGGAGATGCCTGCAGGTCGCTAGAAACCAGGTAGTTATTTACCGTCGTGCTATAGCCCTCTTCCTCGTAAGCCCCAGGAAGCATGTATCCCAGCCTCCCCTGCTAACAGAAGGGGACATGTAACACCCCTTTGGGTTATTTGTCAGGGGAGTCTCAGAGTCTCAAAACTACAGGCTACTGCTGCTGCTTTTGGTCGCCTCCCAGAAGCTGAAGGTGATCCACTCATACAGAAGACACCATGCACTTCAGACACAGGATCCGAGCTGGAGCACACCTGAAAGCTTCTTCCCAGAAGACTAGCTTTTATAGTACCAGAATGCTGGTACTACGAATGCTGCCGGGGGAGGGAGGCAACCAATAGTTCTAGCCAACTGACGGCTACAAACCAGCGTGGTAAGGTATCCCCAAGGCACTTACACCATGGTGGTGACCAACAGCTGCCTCACTGGACTTCCTGACTGCTCAGCAGGAGGGAAATCATGTCTAGAAACGTAGTCAAGTCTGCAGGCTTAGGGAGGGCATGGAACTTAGAGGAGAGCCTACCCGCAGCACTTTAGCAACCTAAGACAACTCCTAGCTGTGTTCTAAATACTTATTCTTTTACCTAGAGCTAAGTGTAGCTCTCCTCACAGAAGAAATTTCTTTTTGTAACAGGCAGAGATCATTACAGAAAATCACAACCAGTCAAAATGCAGACAGCAGCTGACCATGAGGTGCCCAGCCCCTATGAATATATGTGCAACATAATTCCTACAGCTAAGCCTCAAGAACATTATAGCAGAGAGGTTAGAGAGACTGTGACAGAGGCTCAGGAAATCTGCTGTGAGATTGTGATGTCTAGAAACAACAGGGAAACTGTACATATGATACTGCAACAATATGACTACCTAAACAAGGTCAAATAAGTAACACCAAAAGACATGCCATGTGGAAGGGGGAAATCTCATGGGACAGTGCCACAGCCATAGACAAATACAGGCAACTAACCAATGCTAAGACCTGGATAAATAGCCTTCCCAAGAGATGAGCAGCTACAGGTTATCCAAAACCAAGTGTCAGTCCTAAAATTATATATATATATATATATATATATATATATATATATACACACACACACATATATCATATATAAATACATATTTTATATATATATACACATATACACATATCATACACACACACACACACACATATATATATATATATACACAAGTAAAACTAAATGGGTTGAGCAAGGAGCAGGTTTAATTTATATATTTATGTATATTTACATATACAGTTATGCACTTATGAATACACACATATATGTAGCAAAAAACAGTTAAAGGAAAAGATGGCATGAATTTGAGATGGAGTAAGTAGGTAGGATACACTGGAGAGGGGTTGGAAGAAAGAATGGGGAAGGGGAAAATAATGCAGTTTTTCCATAATGTATAATATAAATTATATTTTAATTAAAAAATAAAAAGTATGTGTATGGGCTGGAGAGATGGCTCAGCAGTTAAGAACACTGGCTGTTTTCCCAAAGATCTTCCTGGAATTTCAATTCCCAGTACCCACATGGTAGCACACAACTGTCTCTAACTCCAGTCACAGGGTAGCTGACATCCTTTTTTGGGTTCTACAGGCAATACATATGGTACACAGACAGATATACAGATAAAAGACTTACACACATAAAAATCACTAATGAAAACTATGTGTATGTGTGTGCTTTTGGGTACGCATGTACACATGTCTACAGGAGCCCTTGGAAGCCAGGAATATCGCCCTGGAGCTACAGTTCCTGCCGTGGGGGTTGGAAACCAAAATCATGTCCTATGAAAGAGCAATATATGTTCTTAACGATTCAGCCATATCTCCAGACCTATGAGAGAGGTTTTTCAAAGTCACACACACACACACACACACACACACACACACACACACACACATATCTTAGATTAACAGTTTTCAACATAGGTTGTGACTCATTTGGGGGTTTAACGAGCCTTTCACAGGGTTTGCCTAAGACCATGAGAAAAACACAGATATTTACATTATAATTCATAATAGTTGAAAATTATGTCATGAAGCAGCAATGAAAATAATTTTGTTAGGAGGAAATCATGACATGAGGAACTATATTAAATGCTTGCTGCATTAGGAAGGTTGAGGACCACTGTTTTAGATGATGATGTACAAATAACATAAAATTTTCAACTAAAGCAGAAATCCATTTTAGAATAAGCATGAACTTACTATAAAAAACAAGGAAAATCACGAAATCTGCAGGCAAATGGTAGGAGCTAGAAAAGATCACCCTGAGTGAGGTATCCCAGAAGCAGAAAGACACACATGGTATATACTCACTTATAAGTGGATATTAGACACATAATATAGGATAATCATATTAAAATCTGTACACTTAAAGAAGCTAAGCAAGAAGGAGGACCCTGGGTAAGATGATCAATCCTCACTCAGAAAGACAAAGGGGATGGACATAGGAAGAAGGAGAAAACAGGGAACAGGACAGGAGCCTACCACAGAGGGCCTCTGAAAAGCTACCCAGCAGGGTATCAAAGAAGATGCTGAGACTCATAGCCAAACTTTGGGCAGAGTGCAGGGAATCTTATGAAAGAAGGGGGAGATGAAAGACCTGGAGGGGACAGGAACTCCACAAGGAGAACAACAGAACCAAAACCTCTGGGCCCAGGGGTCTTTTCTGAGACTGATACTCCAACGAAGAACCATTCATGGAGATAACCTAGAACCCCTGCATAGATGTAGCCCATGGCAGCTCAGTGTCTAAGTGGGTTCCCTAGTAAGGGGAACAGGGACTGTCTCTGATATGAACTCAGTGGCTGGCTCTTTGATCACCTCCCCCTGAGGGGGGGGAGCAGCCTTACCAGGTCACAGTGGAGGACAACGCAACTAGTCCTGATGAGATCTGATAGGCTAAGGTCAGATGGAAGAGGAGGAGGTCCTCTCCTAGCAGTGGACTAGGGAGGGGCATGGGAGGAGAAGAGGGAGAGAGGATGGGATTGGGAGGGGATGAGAGAGCTGGGATACAAAGTGAATAAATTGTAATTAATGAAAATATAAATTAATTTAAAAAGGAATTCAACAATTAATGTCTTGTTGTAATTAATTTTAAAAAAGTGTTGGGCTATATAATGTTTATTTTTAGCTCTAAAATTATCATGGTGGTATTATCTAACCTGCTATCACAAATAATAAGACACAGACACCTGTTAGATATTATAATTGCTCTATTCACCTTGGGTCAGGCAGATTTTTCTACCTAACCATTCACCTCTCAGTCCCCATCCAATGCCATCCACCTTAATCCTCCTTAATCGGACTACCTTTCATCCATAATCCCATAGTACTTGCTTTTATTCTTTATCTGGGCCTTTGGTGCCATCATTGGAGTCCTTTCTCCAGTCCCACATGGTTCCTTCTCCAAGCTAACCCATCCTGGTGTCCTGTTTGTCTGTTTCCCATGTGTCGTGTCTCTCTTAAACCACAAAAGCCCAGGATCCTTAGCCATGCATCCCCATTCTTCCCTGCCCACATATAGGCTGTTTAAGCAACTAATTAGACATGTCTTAGGCAGGTTTACAAAACAAAAATGGGTGTAATCAGATCTTAAATGAGCAGTGACACGCATCAAACCAACTTCTAACAATGTCTAAAGTCAAATTTAAATGATATTGAATAGTTTCAGACATCCTGTTAGTTTTCAATAAAAAGATATTAAATTGTTTTAATTTTTCTTAGAAAAAGGTATGAGTCTCTCAAACTCAAAACTACCTATTCCTAACTTTTTATACCAAGAGAAGTCACTTTTAACCAGTCTGTTTTAATAATAGCAACTTCTAATACTCTTGAGACCTGTAGGTTTAGTTTACAACTAACAGAGATTATTAATTTTCTCTAAACTTGCAAATCATTTCCTGAACGGAAACACACTGTATGTTATGAACTTTAGAAGTTGCAATGCCTTCTGTCCTTTGAAGAGTTTATAGTCCAGTGGGAGAGAGTGAGATTCAAATAAATAATAGCAACACACATGCCTTATGAAATGGGCTCTCCAGGGGTTCCCAGAAAACTGAAAGTGTTGGGAAATGATTCTTAGAGAAGATGACATTGACATTTGAGATTTGTCAGGATTTGAAGCTGTATGAGAGAGGGAAGGAAGAAAGGTGGTAGGGAAAGACTTTCTGGGTGTTTTGATTAGAAAATTTTCCTAGTAAATTTCTCTATACTGAAGTAAAATCTTGTTTTGTTCACAAGAAAGTAAACTGTGCAGACATAAATACGGTAGTCATCCTGTGGAGCCTTCGCCTTGGCCCTGGAGACCATAAGACAAAATCCAGGTGATGTTCTATGATGGCTTGGGCCAAGCCAGCAGATGGAAAACATTACTGAGCCAATTCTACCCCAATGACTGGATGCCAGCGTCCCTGTGAAAAATGAGGAGTGGGTCACAGGTCCATGTATCACAGAACATGATGGCTAATGCCACTGGGGATGTTCTCAAGTGATTTGTGTGGTTTTCAGAAGCCCTTCTCCTTCTATAATTTCTTGTTATTGAGAGTGAGAAAAATATTAGCTTAGGTTTGGAGAAGAAGTTGGACTACAAAAGGAGAGCAAGTTCAAGCTAGCGATGGAGAGCTGCTTGGGAAATGGAAGAAACAGGAAAATAACACAGTATTCTCTCACGGAGTGATCAGAATGTTTAAAGGTTATTAGTGAACAGGATTAGGAACAGAATATTCTGTTCTGTGTCTATAAGCCAACCCTGAAAATATGCCCAAATCCATAAGTTCAGGTCCTTTGAGGCTTCTTGAAGCCAACATTCAATCAGGTGGGAGAGCCTAAAACAAAACAAAACAACTCTCTGTTTAGATTATTCCACCCTAACCCACCTCATTTAAAACTCTGTAAAATGTCCTGTACAGGCTTGTGTGTTTGAGCACTTGGCTTCTGGCTTGTGGCACTGTTTTGGCAGGCTGAGGAATATTTGAGACTTGGGACCTAGGCTGCCAGGGGTTGGCCTTGAAGAAGGATTTGCTACCTTGGGCTCTTTTCTAGTGTCTCTGCTTTCAGAACAGGGACCAGCATCCCTCAGTCCCTACCTGTTACAAGGCACAGCTGACAGAACCCCCACAATCTGCACTGAAGCCCAAGGGCTGGGCCTAGAGGCTCTTTCCTATGTAATCCAGACATTTTGCTATCTCTCTCTCTCTCTCTCTCTCTCTCTCTCTCTCTCTCTCTCCATTTCTCTTTCTAAGTGTGCATATGTTTTCTCTCTCTCTCTTAGACCCCCATCCTCTGTCTCCCTATCTGTACAGCAATTTCTCTGGCCCTGTTCCTTGGGACCAGTGAATCCACCTGAGAGCAGTTTTCAAATAAACCTGCCTTTTTTATTCTTAATTCAGCTTGAATTGGCTTATTTCATCAGTGGAGAAAAACCTATTACACCATCGCACCACTGTGAATAGCACAGCCCTGGCTGCTGTGTCTTCCCTGCCAGGACAGGCTGTACCCTCTAAATTGGGATTCCAAACAAATCTCTCCACCTTTAAGTAGTTTGTGATGTGTAAGGCAGGTGGAGGTGGCTCACACCTTTAATCTCTGCACTTGGGAGGCAGAGGCAGGTGGATCCCTGTGAGTTCAAGGCAAGCCTGGTCTACAGAGCAAGTTCCAGGACATCCAGGGCTACACAGACAAAACAAAACAAAAACAAAAACAAAAACAAAAAAAACAAACAAAAAAAAACCTACCCAGAACAAAAGAAACAAAAGAACTAGCTGTGACAGGAGGTCAGCAACATGCTGTCTGTACCTTTCATCTATACTATCATAAAAGCCGCTGAAATTTTCCATTCAGCCAACTGAAGGCAAGAAAATAAAGTGTAAATACACAGCAGGAGAGCAATCTCACAGAGACGAGGGTAAGCGCTGGGAGACCTGGGTCTGTCTCAGCTCTGCGGGACCCTGATGTGTTTCAAGCTTCTCTTCATCCCTCTTGGTGGGGGTTAGGGGGGTGGGTGAGGATTTTGTTCCTGCCAAACTTCCCAGAGAGAAGAGTAAAAGGGAGATGAGGTGTAAGGACTGGATAGCCACAAAAACAAACAAGAGGTTTCTTCATAAGTCTAGATAACAACAAAATAATAATTACAAACTGTTTATGTAGAAACTTTGGCAATTCATTGTTTTATTCCTAGGGTCTGGTAAAGCTGGACTGTGAAAACTATTTACTATATAACTGAAGGAGTGAGTCCAGGTAAAACAATAGATGAAGTGTTTCGTATAGAATTTCTGAAAGCAATCCAAAAGGCTAACGAAAGCCTCACTGTGCCTCCTTAGCACATCATAGACAACAGATTGAATTTATAGTGCGAGTCTTAATGTCTTGAAACCTTTGTGCACAGGTTTAGACACAAGTGTACATGGACTTTAGGGAGGAAAATCCTTCCGATGCTACTTAATCTCATTTTGAACCAGTTTACTTGTCTATGTCCCATTCCTTTCTTCCTATCTGAATGCACCCCACCCCCAAAAGATGAGTATGTTAAGATGGGAAACTGAAACCTCTCATTAATTTGGGACTCCTCAATGAACTTTTGGGGATACTGGGGATTGAACCTGTAATCCTGTGCATGCCAGTCAAGTAGCCTACCACCACTGAGCTACCTCCACAGCCCAATTCCACGAGTCCTTGAACTCTAAGAGTATACAAGGGCAAGTGAAGGCCATCAGGTTCTAGCATGCCTTAGGAAAAGGAACAACGAACCCTGAAAATACTGTGCCCTTGCAGGAGGCACCAAGAATCCAGGAAGCTTGGGCCCTACTTGGCGGGTGTGGCTTGAGTGGGTGTGATAGGAATCCCTTTTCCCTCTCTAATTAATTAATCTTAGTCCCCCCCCCCCTTTTTATGTGTTTTTCTTTTTGGGGGAGCAGCTTTTTGCCAACTCTAGACTTATAACTATAAAGGATCTTATGGCTTCTACCTTTTACTGTGTGTTTCATAATCATATCCAGTGCTTTCTGTTATTATACCTTCAGCTTGACTTTGCTTTCTCTTCTAATTTACTTTTTGCTTTGACACTGTGTTGAGGGTTGTTCTGATGCTTTTTTTGATGCTGGTTGCTGGCCCTCAAGATCTGATTACTCCTGGATACACCTATCCTTGCTGTGTAAAGTTGCTTAAGACATTATATGTGATTGGGTGATGAAACAGCCTATATCTGAGCAGGGAAAAATGAGGTGAGCATGGATAAGGTTTCTGGGCTTAGGGATTCAGAGAATCATTGGAGACAGACAGACAAGAAGAAAGGAGAAAGGAGGATGCCACAATGGGTTATCATGAAGAAGGAACTCCATGTGGGCCTGGAGGAAGGACTCCAAAAATGGCGTGGAAAGGCCCAGATGAAGAATACAAGCAAGTATTTATAAGATTATGGATGGAAGATAGGATGGCTAAGGAGGATGGCCTTAGATGGGGGCTGGGAGGTGGATGGTAAGGTTGTTGAGATAGCATAGGTTAAATATGAGCCAGGCCCAAGGTAAATAAGGCAATTATAAAATCTAACAGGTGTCTGTGTCTTATTATTTGTGATAACAGGTTGGATAATACCACCATGATAATCTTAGGACTAATAATCAACATTATATATTTTTATTTTTATTTTCTACAAACACTGTATTTAAGAAACAAAACAAAATGAATTTGTGTATGTATATGTCTAAGTTCATGTGTGTGTACATTAAGGTTAGGGGTTACTGCAGCCACTATATGATTTTTCGGACAGGCTCTCTCACTGAACCCAGAGTACCCAGACTGGTCGTCTGGAAAACTCCTGTGCTCTTCCTGTCTCTGCATCCCCAGTACTGGGGTTAGTTACCACTGCACTGCAC
The DNA here is from genome assembly GCF_030254825.1 of Meriones unguiculatus. Classification (NCBI taxonomy): domain Eukaryota; kingdom Metazoa; phylum Chordata; class Mammalia; order Rodentia; family Muridae; genus Meriones; species Meriones unguiculatus. Next base: position 148,144,166 of record NC_083351.1, read on the forward strand.
TCATGTGCCCAGCACTTTTTTCCTTTTCCCCAAAGAATCAAAGAAATGTTATCAAAGTGCAGTGGTTGTACACATCAGAAAGAAATACAGCCAAGGTTGACAGTGGCTTGCATAGTGACAGTACTGGAGAGTTCCAGGTCATTGCTTAGGGCATTTTTATGGGGTCAAAAGGAGGGAGGAGTTTGGTTACTAGGCTTGCATCTTGGGAGGTTCTCCGTTTTAACCGACAGGCTTGGGTAAAGTAGGCCACTTCTCATACGTCCCTTCACACAGTGCATCCGATTCTGATCACCCATGTATATAGACATGAAAAGTTTGTAGAAGATTCTCCCTAGAATGTTACTTGAGGACACAGGTTGGCTTATTGCATATGCACCCAAAACCAGTTTAAGCCAGATCAGCCTTCCTGCTCTCTACCTGGACATAAGCACAGAACGAACGGTTCTGAAGGGGAGGAGAAACTCACAACTCCATTGTTCAACGTGGGCAGGTGTGTAGCTAGGCTGACACCAGGTCGCCAGTGCACTGTTGAGAAAGGGTGTGTGTGAGCAGTATGTGCAGGCGAGTGTCCCAGGCTGCCCAGGACATTGTCAGAAGAGGGGCGTGCACAGAGCCCAAGCCAAGCCGAGTCCTAAAATTATTCTCTATGCATGCCTGCCAGTATTTCCTACAAGTCACATTTTGATGAATTTCACAAGGTTTTTGTTTTGTTTTGTTTGAGACAGAGTCTCACTATGATTCCCAGGCTGGACTGGAACTCACAAAAACTGTCTGTCTCTGCCTTCTTAGTGTTGGAATTAAGCGCTTGCGCTACTATGCCTGACCTAACATTTCACAAGCAGGTAGAATGGAGTAAAGTTACTGTCATTCAGATATTGAATATCTTGTTCTGTGCTTTAGTCTTTATATATGTAGTTTAGAAATGAGACTTAAAATTTCAAGTTTGATTTTTTTTCACTGTCATTTTATGATAGATTTCTTTTTTAAAAATGTTTTTATGACTTCATTGAGAATTCCATACAATGGATCTTGATCATTTCCAGGCCCCTGCTTATCTTAGCATTCCTCAGATCCCCTCTCCCATCCCTAACCTGTAATCTCCACATCCTTTTAAAACTTTTATTTTAAACTTTATTTTAAACAGCTTGTAAATGAAAAACATCACACACCAAAAATTATGCAGATCCAAACTCTGTCATCTCCATGAACTAGAGTGAGAACAGCCATTCTGACGCCACAGAACTTCACTTTGGATTTTATACGTTCACTCTCAAACATATTCCTAGGCATCATTACTGTCTTAGCATCTGCCACCAAAAGTGAGAAGTCCACATCTGAGTTAGACGAGAAACACAATTAGCTTTGTATCATCCTTCATACCATGTCAATCGCCAGCCCTAAGTCCTTTAATATTTAGTTTTTGTTCTCTTTTCTACATTCCATATTGTACTCGCATGGATATTTGTTTACAAATATACATGTTATTGGCTTTCTTCTGCATATGGGGGAGAGCATGCAGTTTTTTTTTCTTTCTGAGATTGTATGACCTCACTTAATAGTATACATTCCAAAGCTATTCATTTTCCTGAAAATTTTGTGATTACAATTTTCTTTAGGGCTGAACAGTACTCATATACACACATTCTGCATTTTCACTGCTCACTCCTTTGCTGATGGATAGCTAGAAGGAATCTAATTCTTTGCCACAGTGAATAAATATAGGCAGTGCCATTCTATAAGCTGGGGTTCTGGACTGAAAGAAAAAGAGAAAGAAGCCAAGCTGGGCACCAGCATTATCTTTCTTTGCTTCCAGAGTGTGTGTTTAATGTGACCTGCTGCTTCCACTTCCTGCCATGATGCCCGACATGCCTCCTCACCATCACGACCTGTGCGCCCTCCAACTAGACGGCAAAACAAGCCTTTCCTCCCTCAGAAAATGAAAAAGATAAGTAACAGGGGATGTGGCTAATCCTCAGCGTGCTCCACTCCACATCAAGATTCAGTGGCTGACCCTGACTCAGCAGAACCTGGCTACCAAACACAGAAAATCGGGTGCTCCTCCAATCTGAGTATACAAGCCACAGCATGACTGACTTGGGGTAAGATGTAAAGATAGCTTGGGGCGGGGGTGGGGCAAAGGCTGAGGGGGCAGCCACAGGAAGGAGGGAGCTACTACATATATGATGTCTCGATAGCTGCTGCTTGAGCAGGCAGATAAGACACTATTAGCTCTTTACAGATGTTTGGTTGACTTGTTCTGAAGACTGCTGTGTATACTGGTTGGGGCCACCTCTGTCTGCCGAACTCTTTACACTAAAATAGCCAAGCAGTTCTATAGCAGCCATGGGGATAGGTTTGTTACAAGGCTGCCCTTAAGGCCTCTAGCCATTTCCTTCGGCTTCAGCCCCTCCAAAAGAGGTTTTCATTTGATCCATATGATGACATCACCATGAGGATATATTGTCCCTTTAACTCTGGCTATCCTCATCTCAAAAATCACACTAGGGTCTAGATAACTGCAGTGCAGAGGCAGTTTGAAGGAAGTCCCTGGAAACACTGGCCGCTCCTAAGTCGCATGCCCTGCCCTGAGAAATACCAGCTGTAACCCCACTTCATGTGGCCCCCAGGCTCCACCGCACCTCACTCTGTCATGATGAATGTGGTACATGGGATTAATCACCTGTGAGCTCCTCTCCAGCCCTGCTGTGTGGTTCTTCTGGAAGCTTCTATTATTACAGGAATAAAAGGAAAGGAATGAAAAGAGGAAGGGGGGCAGGACAGAAGGGGAAGGTGGTGGAGAGGCCTTCTGGGTGGCCACCTCTTAAGTGGAAATCTATACTTGTTCATATAAATACCACACTAAGTTGGCCGAATTCTCAAATCATATTTGCGCACTTAAAAATATCTTTATTTCCACGTGTGGATGAATCACAGATGGGGACATCCATTTTATAACAGACTGAGAAAATCAACACTAAAGCAAACGTTTTTGTTAATGCATAAAAACATTTTTACTTTAATTGATACCAAATAAGCATAGATCCTTCCAAACCAAGAACACATCAAAGAAGGGAACATACTCTGCGCCACTGGAGTGTCTAGTGAGCACAGCTTAGACGAATGAGCCCACAATAGGCAGCCAGCTCTTTTCCAAGTGTCATCGTGTTGATTAGAGCAGAACTTCTCACTGCCAAACCATAGGGATTTTACTTCAATGTCTTCTGGTACATTCCATCAGGATATCATTCATTATTCAAGGACAAAGTATTTCCATTAGAAAGGCTAATGAGTCCGACTAAAAATAAAATAAGAAGCCACTCGATTCATTTAGGAAAAACTATTACACTGTGCACCCCTTAAACAAAAGGGCCATGCCACATTCACCTCTGATGATGACCCCACACGGGAAAATTCCATAAAAACCTTACCAGGCCACAGAGGAAGACAATGCAGCCAGTCCTGAGGAGACCTGAGAGGATAGGTTCAGATGGAAGGGGAGGAGGATAGCCCCTATCAGAGGACTAGGGGAGGGGCAGGGAAGAGAAGAGGAAGGGTGGAATTGGGAGGGATTGAGGGAAGGGGCTACAGCTGGGATACAAAAATAAATAAATTATAATTATAATTAATAAAAAATTAATTAAATAAAAAAATCATACCCCCAAGTAAGCTATCATTATTAGAAGGAAAAAAAAAAAACTTCTGTTTAAAAGTACTTTTGATTCTCTCCCATTCCCCATACGGCTTGTTTGCTCCCAGGTTCGCGTGGAGGTACCGGGCACCTTCCAGCTGTCAAGATCAGAGCATGACAGTTGGACTGGCTTTTCAAGGGCACCTAGCCCAGGTTTTCACAGTGGGAAAGAAAAAGTTGCTCAGAGCTGATTAGAGACAACCAAAGCTCTGTCAGGGTGGGAGCTAGTATAATGTCTGGTGGACAGAAGACACCAGTGAGTGTTGTTGGGTAAATAGACGCCCTTAGCACAAACTAAAATTACTGCTGCATTTCCAGACCAGACCTTATATAGCATGCTGGAATGCACCAGGATAGTTCTGCAGTGAAGAACTGAAAGGGAACTCCAGATAGCAGGGCTCATTTCCATTATGTTTGTCCCAAATAAAAGAATAGTGAGACTATTACAAACCCACATTAGATTTTTGTCATGTTGCTATTTCTTCACTTCAACCAATCACACTGGGAGCCAGAACCTTCTGAATGCCTGAAGTCCTCAATTATTTTCAGATGCCCAGAGCAGTGATAACTGCTTCTACTGGCAGCAAAAAAGCCAGAAGGCATTCAGTGAGATTCAAACTCAAACCACTGGGATTGGGTGAGGTACAAGGAATGGAGAATGACAGATTCCAAAGTCTTCCAGATTTTTTCTTACTAGTAAAATTGTGAAACTATCTTGTCTGGTCAAGTAAGCCATGCATGTTCTACTGTCAGAAACTGCAGTGAAGCAACTGTCAGTCTAGAAAATGGGTGGATCTTGCACTGCCAGAACAGATTGCTTCAGTTCTCGCTGATTGTACTGCTAGGAAGAGGACCCGTATCTAACGGAGAAGAGTCTCACCCAGAGCCACAGATTCGCTTCCCTGGCCGGATACTCAAGAGTTCTGTACATGCATGCCCTCAAGTGTCCTGTCTTCTCATCCTTCTGCCCCCTTCTTCTGCTTTGCCTCTTTTCCTACTAACCCGGTCCCACACATACATCATCTTTGCTATTACATGAATCAGTCTCAGAAGCCATTTACAAGAAAGAGTTGGTCCTGAGCTTGGTGTGGTAGCACATACTTGTAATCTCAGCAATTGAAAAGGGGACGACGCCCTGGGGCAGAGAGTAAGACCCTGTCTCAGAAAACTGGGAGGAAGGGCTGGGAAAATGGTCCAGCTCTGAAGTGCCCTGGGCAGTGTCCTTGCTTTCCTGACAGGCACAGATAGGGTGATTAAAGAGGGCCTCCTGCCCCATTGTCCATAATTTCATACATCTCACCGTCTATCACAGTGACAAGGCAAAGTTCCTTTCCTGAAAGTCTGGTGGTGATTTACAGATGAGTTGCAACAATTAACACGCACGCATACACACATGCACTCACACACAGGCACACACACTCTCACACGTGTGTACAGGGAGAGAGACAGAAATATATGTACATTTTTGTGTTAATAAAAAATTCATTATTTTCTTCTTTATAGTATACATTAGTGACGGTGAGAATTAAAGGACTTAAAAAATAAACAACCAAATAAATTATGATCTCATTATGGAGCCCTGATTGTCATGGAATTCACTATGTAGACCAGGCTAGCCTTGAACTGAAACAGAGGTTGTCTCTGGCCTGCTAGTACTGGGATTAAAGGTGTGTGCCACCATGCCTAGCAAGTATTAAAATTTTCAGAAAAAAAGAATGTATGAGAGAAATGCTTAAAAGTTTTATGCATTAACATTTTTGGCAAATCACACAAAACTATTTTGTGTTATTGATTTTAAGAATTGCACCCTGGTAAAGGTAATTCTTATAGGATAATTCATTGTGAATCATACTATAATGTTATTTATGTCTGGATGATGGATACTCTCTGCCCAACAAAGAAGGACTGCCATAATCTCCCTTCTGAGAATCTCGACTGGCACACCTCTGGACCACTTATTGACCCCGAGGAAAAGAAGGGAGCTGGGGAGAGAGCAGAAGGGAGGAGAGGCAGGAGGAGGAAAACGCTCCCTCATCTTCCACTTTTCCTGCTCACACATTTTAGGAGTTACTCTAAGTGGGGTGTGGCTGCATGGCTCTTTTCAAGCTTGGGGAAAAGGCTTTTTTCTGAATTGTTCCCTGGCTGAGTTACGTGGTTAGCTGTCTGCAGGGTTGGTGAGTTAGGCGGGGCCTCCGCGCGTTCAGCGGGCAAGCGGGAAGGGCAGTGCAGGTGAGGGCAGGTGAGTCCCCGCGCTGCGCACGGTGCACCCCTGCTTTGAGCCCCTTTGGGGAGAGACTGTTGAAGGCAGTGGTTTTTAATACTCTGTCCTAACAGAAGGGGAGGGAAGTCCTTAGTAACCGAAACAGCTCAATTATTTTCGGCTTAAACAAATATCGAAAGTTTCTGAGCTATAAAATTTTCCTTCTGATGTGGTATGTGTGTATGTATGTATGTGTGTGAGTGTGTGTCTAAGTAAAAATCATTCTGTAATTTCACACTTTCCCTATTAGGAAGAATCTGGAAAAGTTTAACGCCAATTTTCATATTTGGAAAAATCCTACCAAAAGTACTTAAACCCACGAGTGTACCCACTGTGCTTCGTTATTCTCACTCTGTCCAGCTCTGGGGAATGCCATATCCTGTTCAGCTGCCCTCACGGCAAAACAGCCTTTGGTAAGTATGGAGTCAGAGTCCCACGGAGCCGAAGACCCCTCTAAGAGTTTATTTCAGGCTCCTGTGGAATATCTGTGACCGTGCTCCACTTTAGAGAACCATTGCTCAACAATGAAATGTGCTCACTCTGGCTTCACTAACGCATAGAGAACAACATAATCTAAATGGAATTCTGTAGCTGTACTTGGAAAATTCCATAGGTCTTCACAGTTTATAACTTTGGAACATACTGAGGTGAGATATTTGTACATATATATGATGGTGACAGGTATATAAAGGCAGTGTACTAGAGAAATAATAAGCTTCCTAAGGAATGGTTCTGATATGATTGGAAGTGTGTAAGCAAAAGGACATAAACCTTAATTGATATCTTGCATGAAAATTAACTGAATGGATCCCTAGACTTGACTGCAAGAGTTGAAACTAATTTTTTGTAGAAAAATGCAAATAGATCCATAATTATCACCCTGCACAAAACTAAAATCCAAGTGGATATAAGACCTCAATATAAAAATGAACACACTAAACCTGTTAGAAGAAAGAGTGGGGAGAGCCTTGAACTCATTGGCACAGGAGACAACTTCCTGAACAGAACACCAACAGCACAGGCTCTAAGATCAAAAATCAATAAATGGGACCTCATGAAACTGAAAAGCTTCTGTAAAGCAAGGGACACTGTCATTAGAACAAAACGACAGACTACAGATTGGGAAAGGATCTTCACCAACCCTATATCTGACAGAGGGCTGATATCCAGAATATATAAGGAACTCAAGAAGTTAAACAGCAACAAATCAAGTAACCCAATTAAAAAATGGGGTACAGAGCTAAACAGAGAATTCTCAATAGAGGAGCATTGAATGACAGAGAAACACTTAAAGAAATGCTCAACATCCTTAGTCATCAGAGAAATTCAAATCAAAACCACCCTGAGATTTCATGTTACACCTATCAAAATGTCTAAGATCAAAAATTCAAGTGACAACACATGCTGGAGAGGATGTGGAGAAAGGGAAACCCTCCTCCATTGCTGGTGGGAATGTAACCTTGTACAACCACTTTGGAAATAAATCTGGTGCTTTCTCAGACAATTAGGAATATTGTTACCTCAAGACCCAGCTACACCACTTGTGGGCATATATCCAAAAGATGCTCAAGTATACAACAAGGACATTTGCTCAACCATGTTTGTAGCAGCTTTATTTGTAATAGCCAGAATCTGGAAACAACCCAGATGTCCCTCAGTTGAGGAATGAATACAGAAATTGTGGTACACTTACATAATGGAATGCTACTCAGCAATTAAAAACAAATCATGAAATTTGCAGGCAAATGGTGGGATCTAGGAAAAAAATCATCCTGAGTGAGGTATTCCAGAAGCAGAAAGACACACATGGTATATACTCACTTATAAGTAGATATTAGACATATAATATAGGATAATCATACTAAAATCTATGCACCTAAGGAAGCTAATCAAGAAGGAGGACCCTGGGTAAGATGCTCAATCTTCATTCAGAAAGGCAAATGAGATGGACATTGGAAGAGGGAGGAAACAGGGAACAGGACAGGAGCCTATCACAGAGGGTCTCTGAAAGACTGTATCCAGCAGGGTATCAAAACATATACTGAGATTCATAGCCAAATTTTGGGCAGAGTGCAAGGAATCTTATGAAAGAAGGGGGAGATAGAAAGACCTAGAGGGAACAGGAACTCCACAAGGAGAGCAACGGAACCAAAAATGTGGGTACGGGGGTCTTCTCTGAGACTGAAACTCTGAACAAGGACCATACATGGAGATAACTTAGAATCCCTGTACAGAAGCAGCCCATGGCAGCTCAGTGTCCAAGAGGATTCCCCAATAATAGGAACAGGGGCCATCTCTGACATGAACTCAGTGGCTGGCTCTTTGATCACCTCCCCCTGAGGGGGGAGCAGCTTTACCAGGCCACAAATGAAGAAAAAGCAGCCATTCTTGATGAGAGCTGATAGGCTAGGGTCAGATGGAAGGGGAGGAGGATCTCCCCTATCATTGGACTGGGGGAGGGGCATAGGAGAAGAAGAGGGAGGGAAGGTGGAATAGGGAGGGGATGGGGAAAGGGCTACAGCTGGGATGCAAAGTGAATAAACTGTAATTAATAAAAATTTAAAAAATGTTCTTCTATTACCAGTGTAACACTGGCACATTTTGATATAAGAATCCTTATGTGTAGATTAAAAAAAAGTTGAGGAGGTACTATATTTTAGAAGTTAACGAATGAAAACAAGGTAATTTTGTTTCAGAGAAAATCAAATGTAGGATTCTAACAGTAACGAAGATAAGATGCATTAAAATACCACATTAATCATTAAAAGTTGCCTATGAAAAATCTAATGTATTTGACATCATTAAATCTTAAGAATGGCATGAAAGATTGGAAGCAGAAAATATGAACGAATGTTCTATATAACCAATGAAAAATACAAACCAATGCAAGACACACCTGTAAGCACACAAAGGCTCAGCCTCCAGAAGCCTCAAAGCCTCACATCTCAGACTTACGGCTGCCTTTTCACAGAAGAAGTCTAACCACACATTTCCACTGTAGCCAGAGAATGCATCCTCTCCAAGCATGGCCAAGGGAAAAGAGCTGTGATAAACACGACACCAGTTCAGCAGAAGAGTGTCACAGTCCAAGCAAACCCTGGGAAATACAGATCTTGGATATTTTCTTGGAACGTTAGACCTTACTGTAAGCCAGAATATAGAAATTTTATGAAGATTGCATTCAGCGAAACTAAAATGATTTTTGCCATGGATCTTTGAAAGAGTGCTGGCCAACATTCGGCTGTAAATGTAATGCTGTTTGAAAATTAATTGGAAACATAAATTGACTCTAGAAGAGCCACATGGTTCCCAGAATTTTTCTTAATAAGAACAATATGTGGAGGAGACACTTCTGAAAAGAAAAAAAGAATACAAGTCTAGAAAAGTGGTATTTTCTGATTTACTAAGTTATTTACTGGCACCCGCTGGAATCGAGCTCTGTGCCATAGGCAAATCCTTTCACAAATCTCGAAAGGAATGCACAGAGCAGCCGGCTCTATGGATGACTTTGCCTTACCTTGGCTCAGCCTCAACTGTAAAGGCAACTGCATTTTCTCAGATACTTTTCTGATTGATAATTGGGCTCCTGTATATTACTTTACAGATGTCCAAATGTTCACAGCAGGGCTCATTTTCAATCACTCTCACTCTAGCAGTCTGGTTTTGATGAAAAATAGATTTTCAAGGAGAGTTTTACACAGCAATCAAGCCTGTCTGAAGTCTGGGGGCCTTCCATTAGGAATTCACTGTATATATAATAGGACAGGAGAAAACAGAGACATACATACAGTATATGTGACAGGTGTAACTGCAAGAGTACTGGGTGAGGTAATAAAAATACCTCACCCACATGCATGCACACAGACATGCACACAAACACATGCGCACACCCCAAACCCCTCCTCTATACCCGCTATGCACACACCCACACACATGTGCATACATAGCACACACACCATTTTAATGGTAATGGAAATCCTCCTAGAGATTCTCAATGTACTTTGATTAAAATTCAACTATTTTCCCCTCTATACCTCAACTTCACAGGAAGGGGTTTGTTCAAATCAATTTAATTTCCTAAAATGCAATAAAGTAAAAAAGCGAAATAAAATGATTTGTCAGTCTATGGTTCCATTATGAGAGCTTGCTAGCTCTTGAGAAGCATGTTGTGGTATAACCCAGAAACATACTGCCTGCTTTGGCCGAGGATCTGCCTGAAAGCAGGGGCTCAAAGCTGCAGGAGTTATACACACCTCTCTTCTTCAGGTCTCCCATCTTCTCTGCTCATCTCAGTCATATGGGTACCCCCTGTCTGTCAGTGGGAGGTTCATGGTCCCCCACACTGGCAGTGAATGTCCTTGTTTAGTCTAAAATCTGAATAATTTTGAAAAGAGCTCTACCAGCAATGAAGTGAGAAATGACCTTACAAACAGTTGAAAGATTCTAAAGCTCCCAGTATAAAATCATTTGCAACCTAGACAAAACACTTGCTGAATTAAATAGCTATGCAGGTTTTAGCTGTTTCCTCCCTCCCCTGTTTGGTGAAATAGGGTGTAGAAAACCATGGGGACTATGCAGTCTATAAATCTGCTACCAGTCATATGCTGTGTGTATAAAGACTTTTATTATGTGGTCCTTAAGCAGCATATACTTGCCAGATGGGTGGATTGGAATATAAAACACATCTCAGAAGAAGCTATTATTGGGTCAGTAATATGCTAATTATATGGGCTTATGCGACCATCTGTGAGACCCCCAATGGCAAAGGCTTATTTCTAGAACCTCACTGTGGCTGCATCCTATATTGCCTCTTATAGATTTATGGGTGCCTGAGAAATTATCACTGTTGATACTAGGGAAAGAGGCCCTGGTGAATCTGCTGGGTTCACAATGTGTTCAGTCTTGATAGGCATGTATGATTATCGCATGACTTGGTAGACTTAGTTTTAATGGTCAAACTTCTGTAGCAATCTCTGCAAATTACATCACCATCTCACTATATTTATTGATATACTACCCATGAACACAGAAGAATGGCATTTAAATATGGAGATGAAATGTATGGTGTGACTCACCAAGAGAGTAATTTGTGTACCCAAGCGCTTTAGGTTAAGAGCATTGTAAGAATAAGCACTGAGTGAGGACAGAGGCAAGAAATGAACCACATTGTTTTTGCATTAGTACACAAGGTTAGGGCTAGTTTGATGTTGCTCTCAGGAGATAAATAAATGGTTGTTTCAAATGCTTACTCATCACTGTGATGCTAAGACTTTACTCTTTATCCAGCCCTATTTTCCAGGGCTTAGAGAACTCATCATTTTATTATTTGCTATCCCTATGAATTTTATTTTTCATATTTGTCCTCTTTTTTAGTATAACAATGTGGCACAAAATAAATATTCCCTTTTGTTAAGACAAGTGGAGGGACAAATAGGCTCTGTCACAGAGATAACATGTCTCAGGTACACTCAAGAGTCAAGAGCTGGTCTCATCTATCAGAATAAAACATACTGCTGCTCTGCAGAGCTGATGAGGCCATTCTTGATGGGGAAGCCTAGATGACTTTCTTCTCATCCAGTTTGTTATGGAAGCCCTAATTCCCCAACCTAAATCTGGAAGTGCATAAAGTTACTGTTCTGGCTTCAAGAATCCAATGCCATAGACATTCACTTCTCTGTGGGTAACATCCAGCTTCTCCTTAAAAAGATAAAAATCAGATGTTCTGACAACATGGGGCCATCATTTCCATGCCTAAATTGAGCTAGAGCTAAACAACGGGGCAGGATCTTGTATCTGACTCAGTTTGGTCCAATAGGCATGCTCTTTAGTTTTCTTGAATCAAGAAGGAAGAGAAATGAATGCTAGACTTTCCCAAAACCAGAATGTTAAGGCAGGATCCAATATCTAAATAATCAAAATATGTCCAGGAACACATACACAGAAAAGCTACAGCTTCACATAAATGCCCTCTAGAAAGCCCTTTGTTTATTAAGCCAGTTTCAACTTCATTTTGTCCCAGCCCACTTCTCCCCAGCAGAATGTTATGATTCCATCCTGCTCTTCCTCTACTTACGCAAATGTGTTCCTCCAAACAGGGGCCAACCAGGGCCCTCAGATCACTCTGCACACCTCTTTTCTCAGAGTAGCCTTTGCAGGTTTCTTTTAGGAAAGCAATGATTGCTATGAAAACAAGATCCCTGCTTGGTCACAGCTAGAGGGATGGGGGCTTCCCTGGCTTTTGATCATCTGGACATCATAAGTTAGAATGGTTGTGGGGCTACAGAGACCCTTTCTGAAAGAAACTGTCACTTTAACATTTGTAAGCAAGGCTATCAAGAGATACTATGATATTACACATTAGCCAAGTGACTTCTTGTTAAACAAGGAAAGGTGGCTAGAGAACTGCCCCGGGAAGACTTTGCTCCGAAATGCTGGCAGAACTGCTGATTAGATGGAATGAGGAAGGCAGCACGAGGAGTCATCAGATGAAGCCCCCATCAGTGAAGAGTGAAGTCAGAGCAATGGCTTCCAGCCAAAGGAACTCGGGAAGCAGATGGCAGCCAAATTAAAGTGTCATGATTAGGCTAGAGATCTCAGGTGGCTGTCAACTAGCAAATATAAATATGTCAGGGGGACTCAGCGTTGAAAGAAGAAGCCAGCCATGCACAACTCTAAATGATTGCTGTGGAACTCCATGCCTGTGTAAATAAAAATTAAGTCAAACAGAAAACGAAAATATAATAAGCGTCTAGAACAAGATTTCTAGCTAATTATAACAGAACATGAGGACTGAGGCAGGAAAAGATGTCACTGTGGTAATGGCCTTTCTGTGCTGAATACGCGAAAAGCAAAGAGCAAAACACCATTATTTCCTGCATTCTTCTATGTCTGAATGTTATATACATTACATACAAACAAAATAAAATACAAAAAAAGAAAAAGCTTTCCTAGGACACATAGCAGATTTTTCAGCTGTAATTTGGAGTAAAAATGAGACATTTGGGTCTTTTTTGCATTATTTATGCTTTTTAAAATTTGAATTTCCTTTGAAAATCTTCTTAGAAAAAGAATTTAGAAATATTTCAAAATGATAAAAATTTCCAAAAATATTTGCAAAGCACAGAATGTCTCTCATTCTTGGACACCGACACGCTGATTACATGTGCTGTGTTTGATAAGCAAAATATGTCACAATTAATTACAGACAGAGTGGCAGCTCTGTCATTCGCTGTCCAAACTCCTTTGAGAAAGGACTCGCCTTGGACTGTTGGCAAGAAGCCATTAGTGGACATGCCCAAATACTAAGCCACCGCCCACCCTCAGTTTCTGGGTGCTGGCCACACCACCCCCCAGGAGTGCCAGCCGTTGACTGACTATGGGGTATGTACTGGTCTTACCATTTTCTCTAAACCTATTGCCCTGGGGTTGCTCACGCCTTGCTCAGATCTATTTGCATGGAGGATCTCCCTCCTTCCCCATCCTGGTTTTGCTCTTCTTGTCCCAGGGGTCAAACTGATATTGCAGAAGGGTCTACACTCTCTCCCCTTTACCATCAAGGCCCTAATGAAGCTCCTACCCTTCCAGTTCTATTCCAGTTCTGTCCTAGTTCCGCTCCCTGGGGACCCAAGCAACACAGGCAGTGGCCTTTAAGGGTCTACACACGCCACAGGCGCTCTCCTGAATCCTCTGCTCTCTGCTGTACCCTAGGATCCTTTGTCAAACCTGATTACTCTTTTAATTTGTTTTTAAGTATATGATTCTGCCCTGACATTATAGGTTATGTAGGAAGTAGGTCCATGATCCAAGATGCCCCCATCACTGTAACCTTTAATGAATTTCCCATGGCCTTCATGAGTCCTATGAAGTAGTTTGTCAGGCTCGGCAGCAGGTATCTTTCTACACACCGAATCATCTTATTAGTCCTGTAACTACATTTTTCTAACTATTAGGGACCTAAGTATAGAGATCAGGAGTCTTACTTATAACATACTCTTACTGTGTTGATTTTATGGGGGTTCCTTTAGAGAAAGCACCATGTTTCACTGATATTTTTTTAATCATAAAATGATGAGTTTTTACCTTTGAAATTTTGATCCAAGAAATATGAACAATAAAGCCCTTAGCATGGTGACATCTTCCTCCTGCCCCTGTCCTCATGTTCTGTTGTAATTAGTTAGAAATTTTGTTCTAGATGCTTTTAAATTTTGGTGTGAAGCGCTGAACTAGGCTTGGAAGACCTGGTTTTGATTCCCAGCTTTGCTACTATTGGGTTATATGATGGTGGAAAAGCCACTCTCCTTCTCCGGGCTTTGATTTTGTAGTTTTAAAATGTGAGAATTTTAGATTAGCTTATTTATTGTAGTTTATTGTAAGTATGGAATTAGCTGGTGTGGAGATGGAAAGATGGGCTTTGAAATACGCATAGGAAATGCCAGGAAAAGGAAGAGTGCTGCTGATTTTAAGAGGGTAGGAGGCATTCCGGCAAAAACTTGGACAGGTGAAGGAAGGAGCCATTTTTTGTTTTTTTTTTTGGCTTGTTTTTCATTAACTATGGTCTTAGGCCTTTGCTCTTGAGCCAAACCAACTTACCACCACCACCACCACCACCTGTTACAGAGAGATCTACAAGCTGAAAGGCTGTGAGGACACAGCATGTCTGGGATCTGGGGAACTTACAGAGGTGGAGAGGCTAACACGGGACAGGAAAGGGAGACAGTAAGGGCAGTGAGTTGACCTGTCTAGCAGGCCTGGGAGGCTGCTGGGGACACTTTAGCTTTTACCTGAACACAGGTAAAGGGGAAGCTCCTCAAGTGGTTGAGAGATGGTCTGATGACGTTTTGAAGGGACAGTTGTGGTTGGTGTGATAATAAGAGATTACAGAAGAGCAAGGGCAGGATCAGGGAGAGCACTTAGGCCTCTTAGAGTGAGGAGCGTGCAGCCACTGGCCTAGCACTGAGCCCTATGTCCTTCCCAAACATGCTTTCTCAGTTAATCTTTCTTTTTTTTAAAAAAAAAAAATCTCTCTTTTAAAATCTTCTTTATTTTTACTTTATATGCATTGGTGTTTTGCCTGAATGTAAGTCTGTATGAGGGTGTCAAATCCCCTATTCTTTCTGTCTTCAAAACTGGTACCACGTGACACTTGGCATTCAAGGCAGAAAACTTTTACAATTGTGCTTTTAGCTTTTGAGTATTTGTTACAATTCAAATAAGCACAGAGGTTAAATACCTAGTAAGGGACTAGCCAGGAGAACAGGTTCAAAAAAGGAGAAACAGAATATATTATTATGAAGAGACAGAGAGTAGACTGGAGTAGGGATTAAATAGGGAGGGTGCGGTGGTTTAAATGAAAATGGCCCCCAGAAGTTCGCTATTAGGAAATGTGGCCTTGTTGGAGGAAAGTGTGTCACTGAGGGTGTGCTTTGAGGTTTCAGATGCTCAAGCCAGGCCCAGTTTTCATTCTTTCTTCCTGCTGCCCTGCTGATCCAGATGTAGAACTCTCAGCTACCTCTCCAGTACCATATCTGCCTGCACACAGCATGACAATAATGAGCATCTCTGAACTGTAAGCCAGCTGTAATCAAATACTTTCCTTTCTAAGAGTTGCCATGGTCATGGTATCTCTTCACAGCAATAGAACCCTAACTAAGACAGAGGAGAACTGGGGATAAGAGTAAAGAGGGAATATGGGGAGGGACAACTAACACTGAGGGCCAATTGGGAAAACATGGAAACCTACTATATACAAACTTTCTAAAATATGCATATTTATGAAAGGAATCTAAATGGTGTCAACCAAAAACAGTGGAGAATGCCCCAACTAGACATTTTATGGCACCAAGTAAAGCCTCCAGGACCAGAAATGAGTTATACCTTGTTGGGTCATTGGTCAAAAGGTCCGCGGAAAACCCTCAAACATCACAGACTCTTGCCAAGGCTGCTGGTACTCGCTAACCTGATGGTAGGCCCTATAACTAAGGACAGCACTTACTTATGTCATTGAACGCAGAGAAGTTGAGCTGGTGCCTACCTTCACTCCTACTGCCTAGTGCCCAGGGTACTGGAAGATCTTTGCATGCTACTGGAAAAGAACAGTAATCATCGACATTACCTAGCTACAAACCCTGCTACCTACAACAGTCACTGCAAGGCATACTGAGGTAATAGTGATACAAATGTTACAGGAGTGACCAGCTACTTTTTGATTGAACTTAAAGCCCACTCCCTGAGATGGAATTCATACCTGACACTGTTAAAGTAGCCAAGATCCTGAGACTATACAGGCGATGGACCTAAGGAAAAACTATTGCTGTTATTCTGCTAAAGCTAGAAAATGACCCCTAATGACAGACTGCTGTACCCATAGATCAACGCCTCACTCAGTCCACATCAGAGAAGCTTCTTGTAGTAGCTGGCAAATAACACAAAGACCCATAGCTAGGAAAACGTGCAGAGAGTAAGAGCTTATTAAGTACTCGGTTCTTAGAATGCCACAGTTCTTAAATTACAATGTTTTTATGAAATACCTTCTCTCAAGGTTCAGGGATTCACACAGAAGAGGAGACAGAGAGATTATAAGAGCCAGAGAGGATGGATAACTCCAAGGAAACAGTGTCTTCCAGACACAACGGTACTGAAGCACATGTGAACGCATGGAGACTGTGGCAGCATGCACAGGGCCTGCATGGGGCCCGCACAGGGCCAAGCCAGACAGGGGTCCAGCACTGAGAGGGGACGTGGACAAGGGCCCTGACCCTAACCAAGACACTCTCTCCAACACACCCTCAACGTGTACATTCACCACACTTCAGGGCAGGCTCCACACCCAGGCACAGATGGACAAGACAAAACGAAGTCAAGAGTATTCTGTTGATTTTAGCATTTTTTTGGTCTTATTTGCCTTTTGTTTATTTATTTTGACTTTTGTTTTTGTGGTGTTTTCTGCATTTCTTGTTTTTTTTGGTTTTTGTCTTTGTTTCTTTTTTAAACAGAGAGAGAAAAAGAACATGAAGTTGGCTGAGTAGGGAGGTGAGAAGGATCTGGGTGGACTGGGGAGGGAAGACATTATCAGAACATACTGTATACAAATTTTCAGTAAAAAGAACATTAGTCTTGGAAATTTTTTAAAAAGTTTAAATAGTAAATCAGATAATGACTGAGGAGTGGAGAGTATGTGCGATGGACTATGTATAGTAGAACGGTGTGCCTGCTCTTAAACCTAGCCTGCTTACCTGAACACAAAAGTGCCATGGGTTTATTCGCACGTGGAAAGGCCTTTTCTTCCGGGAAGCAAACTTAACCTGTGAGTTTGAGTTGTGAGGAAGGGATGGTGGCGTGCATATGATGCTAAGTTCTGTCCAATGTTACCACTGTAAGTGTGCACAGTGGAACCCTGGCAGGTACACTCAGGCCTTGACATGGGTGGCTAGGAAGGAATGCTGTGTGGTCCGGGGCATAGATCATCAGCAGTAACAGCAACAAAAGCAGTGATGACAAACACACACACATGCACATACGACATGCCATGCGCTGTGATATGTATTTTTCATAGCTGATACATGCACACGCAGCAGCTGTGCATGGACACAAGCCCTCCATAAGAATGAGTCTTTCTCCTGTGGATGGAGGGAGAACTTGAGAGGGTCCTCCCCACCATTTGCTATTCTCAGCTAATCGTTTTTGGGGAAGGAGCTGTCTTTTCTTCAAGTGGTGTAGCAACGGTAGATTGCCCATGCTCCAGTAAGTAACTCCCTGCCTGTGCTAATGCAAGCAACTCAAATTAAAGTCAGTATGTTAAAAAAAAAAAACAAACAAACAAACCCAAAAGACAAGAAAGTAGGCGGGTAGAAGAAGGGGGTCTGCAGGAGTGGGAGGAGGATGAGAGAAAACGACATGCAAAATGGTCTCTTCAAAGCAGTTCACTGCCCAAGCACCCTGTCAAGAGGTCGCATCACAAGTTGCTTCGTTGTTATGTTTTCTTTTAGCTCATTAATTTTTTTTCTTTAGGTTTGAAAGTTTTTAAAATTATTCTCCAGTTGATGTGAATCCTTTTAGACATTCATTCACTCAGCAAGTATGTATTTACTTCTCTAGTTTATAGTGGACAGGAAACAAAACTTAGAACCTAATCAGACATGTGTACTGAGGTACACAGACGCTCTTTGTGACAACAGCTGTATAATGGAGGGAAGTCACTGTTTCTCTTTCCAAGTCTGGGTGTAGTATTGTTTCTATGAACACTTCTGAAATAAGGACGGAGTTCATAAACTCCTCTGACTACTGAAAAGAGTCTTAAAAAAAAAAAAAAGAAAAAAGAAAAGAAAAGAGTCTTAACTCTCCCGTGATGGGAATCAGGCCCAGGGTCATGCGTCTGTGGTTATGACAGTGCTCTACCACTGGGTGACATGCCCTGAGAATGAGATCATAGAGGAGCCGTTCTATCCCCACTGATAATGTGGGAGAAGTGAGGTACTGATTGCTTTCAGAATGATGTAAGGGCAAAGCAGAGGCTCTGCGTCCTATTAGCTGTGGACGAGGCGGCAGCCCAGCATCACCAGCGACATTCTGGCTAAAGAACCGATGTGATTAACAGAATCGAGGCAGATAGGAGAGAGGCCATGAGGAACATCTCAAGATGACAACGAACTCAGAACTGGATTTTTGAAATTCTGCTTCAACAACACAGATAGCATTTGTATCTGGAACAGAAAAGACAGAGGCCTATTAGAGGCTGAGAGCTTTGCACACAGTGGTGGGCTACGGGGGGTGGGGGGGAGGGGAAAAGAAACCTCAGGAAAAAGCCACGTGGCTTCACTCTCATCTTCTCTCCACCTTAAAGTCAGGGTTTTATAAAACATACGGACTGATGTGTCACGGCTGAGCTGACAAACCTCAACAGTTTTGTGTCCTAACTTTTATTTCCGTGGCCCAGTAGACACTGGGCCATCTGCTTCCTTCTTTCTGTGCTTTAACCATGCTTCCTTTAATTCCTTGAACTGTGGTGCCCCTTCTCAGTCCTTCTGCAACCTGCCTGCTTCTGACTTAACAGTGTCACAGGCTGGGGACTAGGCCTTCGGGGGACGCTACAGCACCGGGGAACAATGACCTTGTCCCCTTCGTGATGTCTCCCCTGCTTCCCTCGGGCTGAACCACGAGCATCTCTTTGTTCCCCTCTGTATTTCCATCATTCACACAATTTGTCACAAATAGCATTAGGCATTTTTGGTGGCTTTAAGCACCTTCCTGCCCCCTAAACTAAAAGCTCTTCAGAACAGAATTATGTATTAAGCAGAAGTTATTTTGATACAAGATGAACTTAGCATCTCGCATGGTGTCTGTAAGATAGTGGGTACTTTATAACACTTGCTGTGCTTGGAAAATTCACAAAAACATATAACCAGTAACAAGAGGATATGTTAATGAGTGTCTACCATAGAGAAACTAACTCCTTTGGGGGTATAAGAAGCCAAACACAGGCCAAGCAAAGCATCAAAATGAACGCCTGAGACTGCTAGACAGTGGCTAAGAGCCTGTTCTTGCAGACAGCTCGGGCTCTGTTCCCAGCACCCACATGGCAGCTCACAACTGTTTGTGATAAATGATGCCCCCTTCTGACCTCTGCAGGTACTGCACACATGTGAGTCACATGTATACATGCAGGCAAAACACTCATACACATAGGTTAAAAAAAAAGACTGGTTATGAGAGAAACAGCAGTGCCAATCACTGGCGGTCCGCTCTTGCAGGGGTAGGACAAAAGCTGGGGTATTCACAGCAGAAGCAATAACTACAGTCAGTTGCAGTACTTGACTTTTACTCAGCACCTCCTACCTCTGAGGCAATTTGGAGCCATTATCCAACTTCATCTACACAGTTACTCACTGAGGGGCTATCGTTACTCTTTGTTTTATATATGGGAAAACTGATGTTTCAAAAGGGCACCATGATAGAGGTCTCACCCACAGGATGAGGCAGGATTCTAATTCCAAGTTGTACCTGTGAGACTCCTGAGCCTGAGGCAGTGAGACTGTGACCAGCCAATGTCCCAAAAGGACTCCTTGGAAACTCACAGCACAGTGGATGACAGGCAGGAGAGCACTCTGGGCTTGCCCTTTTTTTTTTTCATATTCTTTTTTTTTTTATTTTTTAATAAACAGTTTATTCACTTTGTTTTTTTTAAAAATTATTTTTTTCCCTTTTTTTCTAAATTTTTCATCAATTACACTTTATTCATTCTGCATCCCCCCATAAGCCCCTCCCTCCTCCCCTCCCAATCCCACCCTCCCTCCTCCCTCTGCTTGCATGCCACTCCCCAAGTCCACTAATAGGGGTGGTTCTCCTCTCCTTTCTGATCTTAGTCTGTCAGTTCACATCAAAAGTGGCTGCATTGTCCTCTACTATGGCCTGGTAAGGCTGCTCCCCCCCAGAGGGAGGTGATCAAAGAGCAGGCCAATCAGATTATGTCAGAGGCAGTCCCTCTTCACATTACTATGTAACCCAATTGGACTCTGAACTGCCCTGGGCTACATCTGTGCAGGGGTTCTGGGTTATCTCCATGAATAAGGAAATCATGAAATTCGCAGGTAAATGGTGGGATCTGGAAAGGATCATCCTGAGTGAGTTGTCCCAGAAGCAAAAAGACACACATGGTATATACTCACTCATATAGACATACAACATAGGACAAACCCACTAAAACCTGTGCATCTAAAGAAACTAAGCAAGAGAGAGGACCCTAACTAAAATGTCCAATCCCCATCCGGAAAGGCAAAGAGGATGGACATCAGAAGAAGAAGAAAACAGGAAACAACCTAGGAACCTACCACAGAGGGCCTCTGAAAGCCTCTGCCCTTCAGACTATCAAAGCAGATGCTGAGCCTGATGGGCAACTGTTGGGCAGAGTGAATGGAATTTTAGGTAAGAACTGGGAAATAGTAAGAGCTGGAGAGGACAGGGTCTCCACAAGGAGAGCAACAGAACAGGAAAATTTGAACACAGGGAACTTCCCAGAGACTCATACTCCAACCTGGGCTTGCCCTTTTGTGTCTACCTTCAGCATTTCAACTTCACAGCTGTTAGGGAGCTGTTCTGGGGAAGGCGGGGCTGTTAGTCCCTGGGGTCTGGAAAGTAGCCACAACCAGGCCTGTTGCATGGCACATGTGGCACTGTGTGGTGTGGTGATTTCCTGTAAGGTACTCATCCTAGTGACCACTAAATGAATAGAACTACCCTGGACCCACAGACTAACAGATTGGAAAAAAGTAGCTAAAATAGCTACCAGTGTCTAGAGGGGAATGGAGAGAGAGAGGGATGAAGGAAGGAGGGACGGAGGGGGCCAGACCTCCCCAGCTTTTTGACAGAATACTATAGGTCCTACAGCAAGCCACAACAAACTTGTGCTAGTACACACCCTGTACATCATATGCCTTCTGGCTTATTTGGGGCAAATCTTGCACACAGTATACTTTGTGGCTTCCTAAGGTTTTGGCATTTGAGTGCGTCGTACCCATTTGCTTGGGATCTTTTCCACTGGCTTCGGCAACAGTCACTACTCTACCCAGAGCAGAGCACCCTCAGCAGAACCACCAGCCCCGGGGAGATGCTTTTTGCGGTTCCCCATTCCCGGCACTTTCCTGAGGGGGAGCACTAGCAGAACCCCAAAGAACATGCGTATCACTGCCGTAGAGCCAAAGTAGTGGCCAGACTTTTTATGCCACTCCTCAAGGCTCCTTCCAAAGCTAACATTTCCAGGGTGTCCTGCTGCTCTGTAATGAAGCTAATTTTTTTCCAGGTCATAAGGAAAGGCAAACAGACTTTTTTTTTCTTTTTAACAGTGACAGGCTTAAAAACCAACAATATATTGCCTATGCTATACAATGGGCCCTTGTATTTTTACAGCTAAACAGCTTTAAAATACAAGCAGTGGACCTAAACTAAATCAATTTAATGACCTCAGGTGACGACCCCAGGGATGTCTGTTCTTATGGAAAATCTCTATCCTTCTATCTCAGCCACAGTGTAGCGTGGGCCCTACCAACATCTCTACAATGTTAATGAAATGGATGTGTTTTTCTTCTCAAAGAAAGGACAGCTCCTGTACTTAGGGTACATTTTGTACAGAAATGTTAACTCTGTTTTATCTACTACGAATGGGCTGGCATCTGCGTGTTTCTAAGTGTTATGAAATTAGAATCAAGAATTAGCAGAATCAAGCATGCCGGGCATTAAAAAAAAAAAAAATAACAAGTATAGCATGAACTGCCATGCCAGGATTTAGAAACTGGAGTTTTCATTATTCTTTCTGTATTGTTTGGCTTCCTTCATAAAGGAGCCCTATTAGCTACCAAAACTTGGGTTCCCCCTCCTTTTTCTACCTCCCAAGGTTTTATGGTTTTCATATACTGTAACACTGTAAAGAAATAGGAAGAAGTGGCACAGCACTGAGTAAGGAGACTATAAAAGACAGAGAGGAGCAGGGAGAATATGGGAGGAAATGCTGGAGCAGAGAAGAACATCAAGTCAGATACCCTGCAATACGAGGATGAGGGTGGTTGCTAATTACTAGCATGATGTCCCGTTCCAGGTTAGAAGGCAGGGACACTAGAGACCTCAGCTAGCTCCTCACATGTGCTAGCCTTGTGCTTTGTTAGCAGCCAGAAAGCAAAGTAACACTGAGCAGCCACAGGGCAGGGCAAAGTCTAGCAAGAAGTTGACATCAGCTTTTAGAAGGGAGACTGTACTGAGAATTTTGGTGTATTAAAAAACCCAGTTATGTTATGTAAACATGTTTTTTTGCTTTAATGCCAGGTGTGGGATACTGGGCTGCTTCAGATTGTCCATGGCAGCTGACTATTTGCCTTCTGTGTGCTCTGGCAGGAGCTTGAAGACAGTTTAATTTTGGGGACTCTGGAGAGGGTATAAATAGACTGGAGCCCCAAGGGAGGGAGTATGGCTATTCCTCTTGCTGGTTCGTGCTGCTGCTGCTGCTGGTGATGGTTTATCAAGTGGTCAAGAGAGAAGAGACCAGAAGAAAAAGTTGGAGATATCCTGATGAGATGAAGAATGGACTTGCTCCAAGAAACTCAATGGCCCTAATTAGCAGGAAGTAGTCTAAAAAGAAAATGCCCCCTTTCTCCTCTAACCTCCCTTCTTTCCTACCTTGTGCTGCATTGTAGGAAGGAATTGGAATGGGAAAGGGTGCACACACAAACTCAAATAGAACAGTTAAAAACACAAAACAAAAAACAACCCTAAGCCCACAGGAGACTGCTTAAGGTAGAAAAGCACTCACCACCTTCAACACGAACCATTTCGGTAATTCAATGGTAGGGTATAATTCCCCAGCTAAGCAAAGGGATCAGATTAAATCTGGTCTTGCAACTGGCAGTTAAATACATTACCAATGAGGCTAGTTACAACTGTGATTAGTTTTTATAAACTATTTCTTAAATAATGAAGTTGAGACAGAGGTCATACATTTCAGTACTTCATGCGATTACAGATATTTGAACAAGAATCCTATTTCATTTATAAGTAGCTTTTTTTTAAATAATAATTTTTATTTTTTTATTATAAGTAGCTTTTTACCAGCACATTTATTATAGGGGCACAGTAAGAGATTCATTCATTTAAAATATAAATTAATGTTAAATTTATCAAGACAAAAATAATGTTTTAATATACCAATCAGGTAACTTCATAGAGAGCTGGCTATCTTTAGTTCTAATATACACAGTGTCCCAGAAAAGCTGGCTGTTTAAAAAAAAAAAAAAAAAAAAAAAAAACAAAATGCAAAATTTTAGGCCGAAAGTCCTTAAAGCAGTGTATTAGTGTAGTCCTCACACATGGTGTCATCTGTGAAGTTTAGGAAAATCCACTAGTACCAGTCCACACGTAAGGCCAAAGACATCATTATCCCTAGAAGACCTAGAAGAGTACCAGGCACCAAGACCATGTAGCTCTCTACTGTTATGATTTGTAGTCAAAGATGAAAGCTTCAGAAAGCAATACTGCCCCAACTACCACCCTTTACTTGAATGTCTGCATTTGATCTTTGAGTCTGGAGCCCTTCTCAGTTGCTTAAGATAAAAGGTAGGAACATTCAGCTAAGTGTGGAAACTCATAGTGTGCTTACTCCAGCTTCTAGAATGGGCAGTAAGACAGTAAATGAGGTATAAACCCACAAGGACAAGGCAGACAGGAGGAAGAGGATTCTAGAAGATGGAAGACACACAGGTGAGTGGCAAGGGAACTGGAGCAGGGCAAAGCATATTGAAACACCACCCCTATATTCCCAACACCAGGTGGTGTGCAGCGTGTATGAGCAGTTTAGAATGCAAGATTTTTTCCTCAATCCAGCCGGCCGGCCAGCCAGCCAGCCAGCCAGCCAGATCTTTCCCTTACTGCAAGAGGACAAGAGGTATATCTTGGCTAAAGTGCAACAGAAAACCCCTCAAAGCAGAGACATCAGTATCAGCAAAGACCTGTGCTATTTAAATCCTTCCACCACTGTCAGAGACAACAACTATGAGAGCCAATTTACAGGGGAAGAAAGCTGGGGAAGAGGCAGGGTATTCAGAACTTTCATGGGTCCAGTATGACAATGCCTCTTCTCAATCAATCTTTGGGGCAACTGTAAGAAATACTTCAGGCTCCATTTCAGTGATGAGGAAACAGGGTTAGAGATAGCACATGTCTGTGTTCCTATAATCACCAACTGGTAGAACCGGGACAGACCCTGGCTGTTTCTAACCTTTGAGAATGAACCTTTGAACACTAACAAAACCTAAAGGAGGGCCCATGTTATGGCCATTCTTGATTGTCAACTTGACTACATCTGGAATTAACTAAAACCCAAGAGGCTGGGTACACATGTGAGGAATTAATGTATTAAATCGCTTGAGATGGGAGGATCCACTTTTAATCCAGACCTTTTGAGGTGAGAAGATCTACCTTTAATTTGGACCACACCTTCTACTGGGAGCCTACATAAAGGATATGGAAGACGCAAGCTTGCTCTTTTCCTGCTTGTCCTGCTCTCCCTGGAAAGTCCATTCCTTCACTGACATTAGAGCCTACTTCGCTGGGATTCTGTATAGTGAATACCAATGAGAGATCCAGCCTAATGGACTGAATAACTATGGGATTCTTAAACCTTCCATTGGTAGACAACCACTGTTGGACTAGCTGGACCACAGCCTGTAACCCATTCTAATAAATCACTTGTGTGTGTGTGTGTGTGTGTGTGTTCATTCTATAAGTTCTGTTCCTCTAGAGAACCCCTTTAGGTAAAATTTTTCTTTCCCTTTTCCTGACCACAGCTGGGAAGGTATAGTGTGTAGCCTGTCTCTTCTATATCTATACTCTATATAATTTCAAAGGTAAATTTGGTACAATGTAGCTCATTTAAGACCCTTCACTTTGGCAGGAGGGAATCTGGGATAGACTGCAGTAACTCTCAGAACAGGCATTTTGCTCCTTGCAACTTCAAAATCTAAATTTTTATGAAATAGGAAATGTCTAGAAGCTGTAATAATTAGATACAGATTTGTCCTTTCTTCTTTCTTTCTTTCTTTCTTTCTTTCTTTCTTTCTTTCTTTCTTTCTTTCTTTCTTTCTTTTTCTTTCTTGCTTTCTTTCTTTGCTTTTTCTTTTTCTTTTTCTTTTTTTTTTTTTTTGAGGCAGGGTCTCACTTTGTAGACAGGTGGTTCTCAGACCCACAGAAATCCTTCCAATTTAGCCTCTTCAGTGTTGGGATTATAGGCATAAGCCACCAGATAGCTTTTTTCTTTCATTTTCATTGCTAATTTTCCCACCTTTAATAAGAAGAAAAATATCTTGGCACTGAAAGAATTCTTAGGCTTACAGGTCCAATTTTCTCACTTACTAATGGAAACACTGAGGTTTAGAAAAATGATCTCTTCTGCATTAGTTACTTTTATGTTGCTGGATAAAACGCCATGACCAAGGCAGCTTACAGAAGAAATGGTGTGTCTGGGCATATGGTTCCAGAGGCATAAGGGCCCATAACCCACAGAGAGTCATGGCAACTAGAGCAGAATGCTGAAGGCAAGCATCTGAACCTTAAGCCTAAAGCACAGAGGAAACACTGGGAATGGAATGAAGCTTTGCAAGCTCAAAGCCCTCCCTAGTGATAAACTTCTTCCAGCAAGGAAACATTTCTTATACCTCTCCAAGCAGCACAACCAACTGAAGACCAAGTGGGCCTATAAGAAACGTTTTTCATCCAAATCGCCACACACTCACGTGAGAAAAAATATTACTCAAAGATAATACTCAAACCAAGATAATATGTTCTGCTCCTTGTATGTGGAATGAATGAAGAACAGAAGGGGAAGAAGTGGAGGGGAGAAGACAAGTTGTAGAATTAGTTTCAAAGTGCTAAGAGATGAGAAGCCTTGTTACTTCTGCTTCCTCTAAGGAAAACTGTTCTTATTACTCAGAAAGTCATCTCTGGAGTAAGGGTGGGATTATAAAGGCCTCTGACACATGATCAACATGTAAGCATGAGGCACGATACCCATGAGGCCTACACGGGAGGTGTTCTCATGAGATTGGAGCTGTTCCTTGCCTAGTGATGCTCAGTACATGCCCCATACTTGATGATACAACACATAAAACTATACCACAGTTTCTATTACTTTAGCTTGTACTTAAAAAGAAATTGTTACAAGATAGCATGCCACGTTATGCTGGGAGCAGCTTCATATATCCCATTCTTACCGAGACTCTTGATTACATCGAGGTCAAGTCAAAAGACTGACCACACTGCCCAGGGCCATGGGATACACTTCGACGTTTACACAATGACAGAATTTCCTTAGGACACATTTCAGAATGTGTCCCCATAGTCAGTGAGGCACAACTGTATGTTCCCTGCTTCTTTTCTTTTCACCCTCTTATCTGAACACAGTGGCTACCTGAGGTGTGACTTTACTGCAATCCAATCAGTCAAAGGGGGAAGAGCATCTACCTGTGTTCTGTCGAGCAGGAAATAGAAGGAATTTGTAAAAATTTAAAACATTCATTAATATGAGTATGTATATTTTCTCACTATTGAAAATATAATTTTTTAAACTAATGACATCTTGCTATATTACCATTTAATGAGTTTATTATTTTCAGGTTTAAATTCAGATTGACAAAGAACAGTAGCTAAGACTCACATAGATAAAAGCCTCTGGAGGTTCT
The DNA here is from genome assembly GCF_030254825.1 of Meriones unguiculatus. Taxonomy (NCBI): domain Eukaryota; kingdom Metazoa; phylum Chordata; class Mammalia; order Rodentia; family Muridae; genus Meriones; species Meriones unguiculatus. The sequence continues at coordinate 148,171,323 of NC_083351.1, forward strand.
CATTCTCAATAAGTGTTTAAGAAACTCCTGATCCTCATATGATCTAAGAACACTGCTGTACTGAGTCATAACACCCACAAGGGACTGTGAATTCAGAATTCAGCTTGTAATCATTGTTAGAAAATGTGCTGCACTATATAGTTTTGGTTAAAAGTATTAACCAAGCACTTTTATTTAAAATGTGCTACGAATTTCTTTAAAATCAAAACTTTCTTGAATCTTGTACTTCTGTTACTAATACAAAACAAAACTGAACTGCTGCATTTTGTCCTTATGAATATAAATGATGAACATTTCCTTCCTCCATGCCAGGCCTGTTTCTCAGTGCTTCCCACTTGCTCTCCACTAAGCCATACAACAATTCCTGGAGGCCCAGGAAGCTTCAATTAGAGTTTCCCGGAAGTTGGGAGGGCTAGGATTTGATCCCTGGCAGTCTGGCTCCAAGACCCCAACTACAAACCATGCAGTGGACAGCCAAGACTCAGCCAATGCTCCCGCCTTCAGAATCCTCCTTTCCTACTTGACAGAGCAGAAGACACTTCAAGTGCAGATGAAGAGAGGAAGCAGACAAATCAGGAAGGCTTTAAAGAGGCCCAACATGCAGATGGCAGTGTCTGCCTTCTGTTCCCTTAACACAGGGTGTTCCTTCAGGGCAGAGTTGTGCTTCTGACCTTGCCTTATCTATTCATTTGGAAAACAACACCCAATGTGTGAAATGCTTCAGGGCTAGGCAATCAGATGGCAGATTTAAAGGATTTTCCCCCCCTTGGGAAGTATGTTGCATCAAATCTCATAAAGACAATATGTCCCCAATTTCCATTATGTGACTACAGCTGCTGACTCAGTTCTCTATCAGCTTATAAAGAAACAAGACACTAATACGTAAGTTGGTACAAGAGAGGCCAAAGAGGCTGGCTTGAATGGTATGGTGTCAGCCTTTAGGCCAGTGAGGGAGTGATCTGCTTTTCAGTGATTGGAAACACATCCAACTATCATTACACTTGTAAGCTAGGTAGCACTGTAATGGGGGTAATAATAGCAATGCCGTGGAAGCCCTATATCTGTCCCAGAAGGCTAACTGCTCTCTCATGGAGAGCAGCTGACTGGGGCATTTTCTTCTGTATTTCTGCTAAAATTCAGATCCTTATTAGCAGAGAAGCAAAGACTCAAAGAGAGTGTTTTTGTGTAAGTGTTGTGATAGTTAACCTTCACTGTCGAGTGGACTGGATTTAAAATCACTTAGAAGACACATCCATGAAGGTGGCTAGAAAGAGGGTTAGCTGCAGAGACATCTATCTTGAATGTGGTAACGCTGTCCCATGGGTTGTATGGAATAAAAAGGAAAACCAGAGAACAAACCAACATTCTTCTCTTAGCTCCTGACCTTAAACGCCACATGACTAGCCACCTCATGCTCTTGTTGTCATGTCTTTCCTGCCATGATGGTAGTGAGAGACCAAAGAATTAAATACCAGATTTTTTTTTTTTTTTTTTTTTTGGTATCTGTTTAAAGTTTAAAGCACAAGCTTGAACAAAGGCCAACCAGGTAGAGACATGTCTGGCCACCTTTGAGGAGGAACCAGCTTAACTGTATTCTTTTCCTGCCCACTAGAGATACAGTTGCTAGGAAACAGACCCAGATGGCCAGCCAGAACTGTTTATGGTCTTGGCGCCTAAAGTAAACCAATCATTTCAAAATTCAATTTCCCTTACCCAATCATGCTTCGCCAAGGCATGGAACCTGCGGCTTGTGTTTTTTTCCCCTTAAAAACCTTGTTCCCCTAGACAGCCCCACTGCACTCCTCCTCTTCACCAAGGAGGTTGCTGTGACCTAGGCTTGAGCTTGGATTAAATAAACCCTCATGTATTTGCAGTGGAGTCGATTCCTAACAGTAGTATGCCTCCAAACTGAGAGACAAAATAAACATTTCCTTCCTTCCTTTCTTTTAAAAAATATTTGATTTTTAATTATGTGTGTGGGAGAAGGCAGGCTATGTGCATGTGAGTGCAGGTGGCTCGACGTCAGAGGCCACAGATCCTTTGGAGCCCAGTGTGGGTGCTGGAAACCTAACTCAGGTCCTTTGGAAGAGCATCTTTATTTCTCCAAGCCCTTGACCTTTCTCCTTTTAAGTAATTTTTGACAGTTTTTTTGTCATAAGAACAAGAAAAGCAATTAAGGCAAGTGTATCATGGTACATTTACCTACTATAAGAACATAATTTCTCATCTACTGAGGAACTCAACAGTCAAGAGACCAAAATGAGCCCCTCCTATGGGTGTAAATTTTTAACAATTTACTCAAGTCTACAACTAATCCTATTATGATATAAATATAAGATTAGAATAAAATTATGAATTCTTAGAAGCAGATATAAAACTAATACATTTTAACTTAAAGTAAAAGAGAAAGCAAATCACACCTGCAATTCAATTGTATATAGCTTCCTGGGACTTAGTCTCTTTTGTAACAAAGCTGGTGTTATTGCATGGAACTGACAGAGTTACAGATACACGGTGATATGGAAACACCATAAATGTGAAATGACAGTGCCTTACTCGGAACATATCATTTACCTACTAGCATACTTCTTCACTGACTTGCACTTCCTTACCTGAAAACCCAGGCATAAACAAAGCCATTGATTTCAGGGGCTCAATGAGTTAACTCACAGAAAGGACTCAGTTGGGAGTCTTTCTAACACAAGGGGCTCAATCAATGGTAATTTACAATAACATTGTTCTTATTATTTTTTTGGGAGGGGACATTGCTAATTTTCCAATAGCATACTTCTAGAAGCTTATTTATGGAAAAGCATGATTGGTTTTAGAAAAAAAAAAAAAAAGCCAGTTAGTTTTCCCACAGCTACAAAAGGACATAAGGATAATTTTAATTGTTAAAAATGCAGAAGTACCTCAAGAATGCCAAGGGTACTTTTAAGAGGAGTTCATCTCAGTAGACAATTGCTGTAGGAATAGCAGGCATTTACCTAGCAGGTCACTGGACCAGTCAGCACAGTAAACACAAAGTAATTGAAGGATATTTTTACCATATGCAAATTACTTCAAACTTATACAACAAGGAAGTAACCTGGGAAAAGGATGCAGCTATAAACTGGAATAAATTTGGAAGGAAATCTGGAAAGAAAATGAATACTTCTGTTGTAAGAATACTCATAGTGCAAATACTGAGTGAGACGCCCAACTGGGAGAAGGCATGGTGATCCCTGAATCCTGCTGAGGCTGTCATACCAACTGTCAATAATAGTCTGATTCATTTAATAACATTTACTATGTTTCTTAAGCTACAGTCATTTTTAAAGACAAATACCACTCTGTTTTACATTAACAATATCATACTTCAAAGTATGTCATAATATCTTTTAGGTCAACATTTTTCAACATGCATTACTTTTCTATCCCAAAAAAGTTTTATACTAGAAGAAAAAAAATATAATAACTGTCTTTCTATTTTGGTTTCTATTTTTCTACTATATCAAAGTAAAAACTTGGTTTCGTTTTTTAACTTAAAAATTAAATACACATAATACTTCCTCTTGCCCTTAGACTACCACACTATCATTTATCATTTCCTATGATTTCTATGCATGCACAGCATGATCTTATGTCATGGAGAAATGAATATGATCAATAAGTAAAGTTTAAAAATTAAAATAATTAACTTAGTCCACCATATGTTTTCCATCCATTGTCTTGCTACTGTAGTCACTGAATGTACAAGAGTGAAACGTAAAGGCACACAAGCCTGTGGTAAGACAGAATATTCTGGAACTGTGCTTTGAAGTAAAATCATTCCCTTAACATCAGGAGATTTAATACTACCATTTCACCATGAAAATAATCACAGATGAATGCCCTGACCAGGACTAATTGCCTTTGAAGTACTCCAAGTTCAAGCATTCAAAACAGTGCTTGACAAACTCTTTACCTTATCAAAAAGTCACAAAGAAAACAACTGTGGGCAAGTCCCAATTCTGTGGGATGTATATGTAAAGATCAAAGCACTAATCTTGAACAAAATTAAAAGGTATATAAGAACATGTCATTAAGACAGCCTAACTTTAAGTATTTGATCCTTTGTCCTTTTTTTACAGTTATCCCGGTTATGACATGACTGCTGAGTGACACTGTGCATTTAGTAAACAGAATCAGAACATCCACTGTATGTGTTCTTTACTCAGGACTGCTTTATGACATGTGTTCAAATTCTGGACCCAAGAGTCCAGCTGTGAAAACAAATCTTCTAGCCAGTGGGGAAAAACACAAAAAGTGAATAGAATAGGTTTACAGGAACAATCCCTTCTACCTGGGTGTGTCCTGTGGGATTTTAGAGGGTGCAACATTAAAAGCTGAAGGTTAACCGCGATGATTTGGGGGCTTTCATCCCGGCATCAGTATGAGGCAGAGTTGTAGCACATGCTGTTCCTTCTACCTGGAAGCACTTTCCTTCTTCCGAGTCCATGCCAAATTAGCCTTCAGGGCTTATCTGAAGCGACATTTTCTTGGGAAGGCTTTACTGGTTGCCAGTTTCATGCTCGCTCTACATTGTTTGTATACATTTCGCATACAGCACTTGTAACAGCTGCAACTTGATATTATTATGTGTTATTTGATCAGTTCTCTCCCATTAGACTATAAGTCTCTCAGGGCAAGGACTCATGGGTATCTCTTCCTATTATTATAGTCATTGATCTGAGAGCAAAGCTAGGTACACATTTAACTTGTGTTTAGGAAAAGAGAAAAGAGAAAAATGAGTAAGATTAAACAATGATAGTCCGTTGGTTAACTGGTTACCGGCCACTGTTAGACGATAATAATGGTTAGAATTCTACCCCAGGCCAAGCACAATGATTTTACCATCCACCCCGATTTTACTGAGATCCTACCCTTGCTCTCCTCTCTACTGCCTCTTGCTGCAGAAACATGCATGGAGTGAGGCATGGAGGATAGTATGGAGACCACAGTCCTGCAGTGTTGGCCTGCAGTTTCTGCGCTCATACCTCACACATGCTTCATCATCCTGGACCTCACACCTTGCTTGGGGACAGTGTGGTTAGGATTTCTGTTCACATTGAATAAGGGCCCTCTGTGGGCAGAGGCATAATCGGAAAAGCGGTCATCACATTACTGTGGCAGCCTTTCAGAGGGAGCATGTGCACGGGACACAGGGAAGCCTCCGAGAACCAGGGTCCTCAACACAGGCATTGAGGAGGCAGAGTCTGTCTGGATTGTGCTCAGGAGAGCGATGAGGCTCTGGGGGTCTGGGTTCAAGAGGCCTGGAGGAGGCAGCCAGGAGAGGAACACTGAGTGGCAACAGTTTACAGAGTGCTCAGTGAGTGCTTCTCTCTAGATGACAGCCTGAGTGTCTGCTTACAAGCTCTGCCTCTGTGGCTTGTTGAAGCTCAAGAGCGATGTGTTTCTCCCAATATAGAGAAAATAAAATGCTGGCTAAGCAGTGTGAGTGCACATAAGGGCTCTTCAGAGACTTTCATACACACATTTTTAGAGCTGGTTTAGGCATAAACTCAGCTCCTCACTGAGCTCCACAGCATCCTCTAAAAGGTATGACTACAACTCAGGATGTAAGTGCGCCAAAGTCCATGTCCTTAGCTTCCAATCAATTGGAAAAATTTCTAGTTTGGTGAATCCCCAAAACTAATTATTTTAATTATTTCAATCTTAATTTTCTCAAAAGCAGAAAATATAATACTGATGAAGGAGATAAAAGAAAGATATTAAGTTCATATGTAATCTTTTATTGAAAGTTAACTAAAAAAGAATATATTTTCAATATTTTTTGTTTATGTATTTTACATTAGAAAAATCTGAGGTAATAGTGTATATACTATTTTGATTAAACAGTTGGAATAAAGAAATATCCTCACCAACTTTGCACTTTATTAAATATTCTCCACAACTGCTTTTAGAGGAAGAATAATGTCCCTTTTATGGAAAACTACAATCTATTTAATCAGTATTACTTATTTTTGGACAGCCAATGTTTATTCGTGAAACTGCAAGTATCTTTTCCCCAATTCATTCTTTAAAGCATCATTAAAGAATGGTACTTTGTAGGGTAGGAAAATGAATGCAACGAAACACTAGATAATTTATTTTAATCTTCACACAGGATCCTAGTGTTGCTGGGGAGGGAGAGAAAGCTCTGCCTATGACCCTCATTTAGCTGTGACGGAAGTGTATGGTCCAAGGGCAGCAAAGTGATAAATAGATTTTGGCAGCTCATTCTCCTACCTTGAGTGGTATTACAGTGTGTCATTGGAGTGGGTCATTTAGAACAGGAAGCCAGGGACACTATGTGGTGTTCTCCCAGGGTAAATCCACAGACACCTCATAGAAGGCTTTGGCAGGGTTCTCAGCAGGCACACACAGAGGAGCACAGAAACTGGCTTTATTTGTTAAGGCTCAGATGCAGACGAAAGATTCACAGGGAACCCAGCAAAAGGGAATGCCTGGGCTTGGGCTAAAATAGCTTCTCTATTCTGCTTTCACAGAGCACAAAGGCTTTACTGATCTGCTGGGCTGTCATCTGCTGAACGTACACCTTAGGTTGGGATAAGAAACACACATCGACATTAATACTGAACCCTCCCTTCCGATGGGAAGGATAGTCGAGAGACTTCTAAATCAGCATCGATTTGTTTTCTCCTCTTACTGCAATTCAGCCCACTACGGGCAAAGTGAGGGCGCACCATAAAGACGTGCCCATCAGTCGCGTTTCTCGGATGCTCCGCTTCAGAATCACAATCATCGCTCACGAGGCATAACCTTACCTGCTAAGTGGTGACTTAAACAGACTAGAGCTGGGGTGGGACTGGGGGCTGATTCTTGGCTAATTGATTTCCTCATAATTTTATTTTTCTCTAAAATGAAAATAGCTCACTGATAGTCATGTTCCACCCCATGCCCCTCACCCTGCCTCCTGGCAATAGGAATAATAGAAAACAGAATACTATAAATACATGGACTATAGAAAAGAGACTCACAAAAATAAAAGAAAAAAAATTCCATTAATCCCATAGTCCAAAGACAGGTATTATTAAATAGATTGATAGGTGATGTATAGTGTTGGAGATTATCTTCTATCCGGCACATAAATATTTGGAGAAATGTTAGGCAAGCTTGCTATTTGACAAATATACACATATATCTTTGTGCCAATTCATATTGTTTTTACTGCTGGATGATTAAGCATTTTTGATACTTTTAAAGCACTGACATAATTTTGCTTTGACATTAAATTATTAAGACCATTGGAATGAAGTGTTTCGATGTTGACACGTGGCTTCTTTTGAAAGAGGAAGATTTTTTAGTAGGCATTAATTAAATAATCTAACCATTTATAGCTATAAAGTTCAGAATAAGCACAGTAAAATAAGCACAGTAAAAACAGAAACAAAACCATTAAAACGTCTACAGAACAGTTTGCTTTCTTAGAGCTGGCTTTATCAGTTGTTTACTTTCAAACCCAATTAAATTATAATTTTTGACATTTTATGTGTTGCTCAACATGTGTTGCTTAAAATGTGAAAATAAAAGGCTCAGATGATTTGTACAAAGCAAAAACATTAAAAGCAAAAATTGAATTAAACTAAGAGCTGTTTACTAGACTTTGTTAATTAGAAATTAAATTATGAAAAGCAAAAGTCAATTAATTCTCAAAAAGAATCTTGATTAGTATCCAAAATGATGAAGGAATAGGGTGTAAACTAGCTTGTTTGAGAAGCTTTCCACATTATAAGGAGTGCATGAAAAGGAGGCTATTGGTTTCCAATGTGTCAAAAGTCACTATCAAATGACAGCACCTAATCTGCTCTATGACTGGCTAGTCATATGTTAACAACACAGATAAGAATGACTAGAAAGATACTATAGGTTTCTATAACAACAACAACAAAGCTTTGGAGAAGTGAAACGCTTTTGAAAATGTTTATATATTATATGTCTCTGAGATTCTGATGACAGCTGCAGATTCTTTCTTTATACAAAACATTTGTCCATATTAATGTAGACATAGATGATTCTCTCATTAACCATTCTCTCTTCTTCTTTAGTTACTAAATCCTTAGAATAAAGGCTACACAAACTTTGGTTAATAGGACAAAAAAAAAAAAAATAAGTACCATGTTCAACCTCCAGGATTGTTTTAAAATTAGAGTAAATGACCTGTACAAAATAATGTTTTACTATTCCATTTTCATACATGTATATAATACACTTTCATCATATTTTGTTTTGTTTTATTAACTTAATTCATAAACTTCAAAGGGTGAATAAAATTAGGGTGGGATCAGAAGAGGGCCGCAGGTATTCAGGCAGAGGGGATGCACTAGGGCTGGAGAAGAGACGTGCCCTTCTTCCTTAACATCCCACTCACCACATCCTTCACAGGAAATTCCGCACAGTGGCAATGCAACTGACAATGACGCTGTGTTTGGCCTGCCATTCAAAGTAGCAATGAGCATTTGCAAGGCCATTAGTTGCCCTAACTGCTTGCCAGAGGCAACAAAAATCCAGTCAGGTTAGCTTGAAATCCATGAGTCCCATATCATTAACAGCACCCTGGTGAGGGTCTGACCAGGTGCCCCTAGCTCACAGCAGCTGTACCCAGAAACGGCACTGGCTGGAGCCTTCTCACTGAGGCTCTGGGCTGCCTGGCCTCTTGTTATGCCTACTGCTCTGCATAGTTCAGGCCTCGATTGCTGCTTTCATGAAGGAGTGAACTGTGTTTAACCTTTGGTTACAGGCTTTTGTGGTACCTCTTCTTTCTCTACCTTGGACATGTCCTCTACTCCCCAGGCCTGGCAACTGGTCCATGATAAGGATGCGGCAGCCATCATCCATGGTACATGCCCAGCAGTGTGTCCCCTGGATTCAACTTGTGGTAGAAATTATCACCAGCTTCACAGAGCAACGCTAGTTCCATGCAGGGATCAGGGATTCTCACCATCAGTTCCAATATGGCCTTGAACTCTATGATGGTGAAGCTAGATTGTGTTGCTTCTAAGCATGAAAGATGATGAGGAAGCCATTGGTCAAGAGTCACCTGTGCCTATCTGCTGTCACCTCATCTCACTGTGCTCTGGCATGGCTCACAGATGTGTTCAGCTGCCTCACGTCCACTTTACCCACCATGTTATCCTCTCTTGTCTCCCTTCCTTGCACTCTATCTGGTCTCTTCCTCATCAGAAATAAACTCTTACTTACTTTCAAGCTGTTGTTTTGATCTTGATCCCTTCCACACACGAGACATACAACATTTGTGTTTCTGGCTCTGGCTTATTTCACTTATCAAGATTATCTCTAATCAGGTCGTATTCTCATGGATAGGTGGTATGGCCTTCATCTTTATGGATGAGTTGCAAGTAGACAGGAAGTTTGGATCTTGAGCTACTTTGCAAAAGGAAAACAAACTATAAAACAAAGTAAGAAAGGGAGTCTGGGCCCTTGGTAACGAAAGAACCGCCAGCCTTGTTCTGGATGGCTTCTCTCTAGCACCCAAATGCTCAGGAGGGCAGCGAAAGTAGGCTTGTTAAGCTACAGTTATATAGCTGTTCTGCCCCAATATCTGAACCTCATACTGACTGATACAAGTTAGCATTTCATTTACAGACAGGTGTCTATAGATCTCAAGTTTATATGATCACATTAGAAATACAGAGGATACAACAATAAGTACTTAATGTTTATACTCTATAATTACTTTTTATATCCATTATTTTTTATAGTCTTCATAAACACCTACATAGTAAATATTGTTTTTAATCCTATATGCTTGTTGATTTAAATAGAAACAAGTACAATCTTGAGGGAGGGAGTTAGATAAAGAAGTTGCAGTGCAAGGCTATATTAGAATATTATGTCCCACAATAAAAATAATTTTAACAAAATCAAATCCTTGATTTATTGCACAAGTAAGTGATAAATGAGTTACAGAAGTTTTGAAAGTAAAATGAAATCAAACATTGGAGTGTATATATGCATGTCAACATTCAGATAAAAGAAAAAGTGTATGAGCATACACTGATTATTGCAAAAACATTGGAAAATTGGGAAAAAAGCTTAAGGGGCAATAATTAAATATATTGCATTTAGTGATATTATAGTAGTTTATAATTAAAAATGTCAGCCATACAATAGCAGTTATATAAGCTAACTGTCAAATCTTAATAATGGGTACAAATCATTACAGTGCTTTAAACCACATTAACTCTTGGTGTTAGACTTCTGTGATCCTATTCCCATCTACTGATTTCTTAATTTTTTTCATATTAGGGGAAAATTCAAATTTATACAAACCTTGAAATAAACGTATTTCTTTCTTTCCTCACTAGAAAGCCACAAACATTTGGAAATGACTCATTTTTCTTGGATAAAGTCAACTTTGGGGGTCTACAGAGGTTGATGCCCTGTAACTCGCTGTGCCGTGTTTTTGTATCCTGCAGGAGACAGCCTTGAATGAGGCTAACAGACAAGCATCCCAAGCGCTGCTCACTCCAAGAGCTGCACTTGGGTCCTTCTGAACATAAGATCAAGATGCTAGAAAGGTAGAAGATATTACTTTTTCTGCCAAAAGATTTGTGGATGATAAGTGGACAAGGTGACATATATGCACGGGGATTGTTTCCAAAATTACAGGAGAGGCAGCTTTCCCGCAAAAGGTGTAGTTTCCTGGTGACCTGGGAGAGCCCTGGGCCTGGAAAGCCTTGCTCTCCTCAGCCGTAATTCCCACGCATTACAAGAGAGAGCACCTATCACAGTTCCAACTTTGTACTGGGACGTCTGGCTGGCTACTCAGCCCCGTTAAGTCTTTTCTAAAGAAACCTTTTATATACAAAAACCTTTAGTTATTTTCTTTTGGCTGGACAAAAAAATCCTATCTTATAAAGTAGGTGTTCTCTACAGCATGAAGGTTGATGAAAACCATACCCTTGAACAGGAAGTTCAAAAGACAGAATGGCAGGCAAGAGCTGACCCATCTGTGTGGAAACATGTTACCATCCTTCGAGGGCCAAAACCGCTGACAAGAACACACCATTATTTATGAAAAGCCCCTGCTCCCTGGCTCTTGTCAGACTCGTTCCCAAGCCACTGCCGGGCTAGGCAGGCCTGCTGATATCTCCCTGGCCGCGTGTGCTCAGAGCTGTCAGGGACAGAGGTGCTAGTGACATGTGAGGAGGAAAACATGGTGGGTCAACCAATCGATGGCAGAAGAAGGAATTTAAAAAGCTGTGAGGAAAAAAGGACCTGCCAACACTGAACTTAAATATGACTCTCCATCAAACTTAATGAACCTTAAAATGGTGATGAGCAAGGGGAGGGGACTCCTTGGCAGTATTTTTCTACATTGGCTCAGAGGAGGTGTCTGGCCACATTTGAATCTATCCAATGTTTTTCCCACCTGCCCTTCTCTTCTCTTCTCTTTTCTCTTGTCTTCTCTTCTTTCTCTCTACTTCCTCCCTCCCTCCCTCCCTCCCTCCCTCCCTCCCTCCCTCCCTTCCTTCCTTCCTTTCTTCACTTTGGAAAAGAAAATATTCCTTCATCCGCCATCAGTGCAAAGCACACAAATTTAAGCACCAGAAATCACCTGTACCTTGATCAAAGTATGCTGAGAAAATTCTAGGAATGTAGCTAAGCTAGATGGTGCATCATCATTTTAGTGCCTACCTTACACAGTTTTTTCCTGTAAGGAAGACTTTGCTCTTCTGAGAGAATCAAGCTTTAGAGTAGTAATCCACAGATGTATACATACATGCATGCATACACACATATTCCACCTAACTGTGACCATGCTTAATTTTAAAATCTGAGTATGTCAGGAAACAGAACAAAAAAGGACAAGTTTTCTACATGTAGTTGCATCAGCAGGGGGTCAGTGTTCTCTGAACTATATTAATGATTCTATTAAGTGTTTGACTGTGTTAGGTCATCTCTCTCTCTCTCTCTCTGAATCTAGTTTTTATTTCTCCTGTCCATGAGCTTTCTCAACAAATCATGGGAAACTTCAGTAATACCCCACTTTGACAGGTCCACCTCTTTGCAGCCTAATCCTAGCCCCACCTCTTCTCTTACCAGTCCTACCCTCACAGTTCCTCCCTCCATTTCCCCGTCTCCTTTTTCTCAGAGAAGGGGAGGCCCCCAAGGTGTACCATCCCACCATGGCACCTCAAGTCACACAGGGTTAAAGTGGAACAGACAACATGTAAATTAAGGAAGAACACAACATTCTTCTGGATCTGAAATAGGGTTTCATGGTATGTCCAGCAATTACCCTACATGTCCTATCCTAGACAGGGGGACCTTGGAAAATGTAACACTAGAGTTTATTGCCCTCTTTGTTGCTAGCCCTGAAATGACAGCAACAAGCAAGAGATTGTCCAGTGCATGTGGCCATCCTAGTGCCTTGCTAGCGCCTTCATAAAGTGGAAACTTACAGAAGCCAGAGAACATGGTACCTTCTTACATTCCACTCAAGTCACTGACACAGCATTCATCCCCACACAAACACATTCCGTACTGAAAGCACACATCCCTTCCTGCTTATAAGAGCTGGATTCACTGTGTGAAAGGCAGTTTGTTTACAGATGCTTCGGTGTGCCTTGGTGTGCTATCTTCTGTTCCATGACAGAAATTAGTATGTGAAAAATCTTCATTCACCCTCAACATACTCCATTTTATAACTTTTTAAATATTTTTGATGATACTAATCCAAACTGAAGGGTTAAAGCATTCAAAGGACTCAGTGATTGTTATTATACGGTTCCTGGCACAGTGATCACTAGGCACTTCCTGGCTACTTATGCGTTGTTTACACTGTGCTTTGCCACTTGGAGTAATCTAAATTCAAGTCAGAGGGTTGCAGAGAGAACGAGAATTGCTCTCCCTGTAATAAATCACCGCTGTGCCAAAAACCCCAGGGAAGGTCTGATGGCTGCGTGGCTTATCTAGCCTATGAGGAACACATGAATAGAAAACTTACATGTGTGAATATACATCTCAACATACGCATGAAGACATTCTTATCTGCACACGGGAACAGTTGGACAGATGGGAAAGATTAGCACACATATTTAAAGATACTACAACGGGGCTCTGCCCTGGGAAGGATGTTGTCACACAGACCAGGTGTTCTAAGAAGGAAAATGTTCCTTTCCTCTCTAGTCCTCTCAAAAATTGCTCCTTGATATGTTTGCTGAGTTCTATGACATCTTTAGAATTTTAAGAAGTATTACACTTGTAATAACCACGTTCAGTCTGCAATTGAGGGAAAAACAAACATTTTGAAAACGATGATTTATAATATAGTCCTAGTTTCTAGCCAAGAACCTAAGGCTTTCTGGTTTAAATGCCTTAGAGAAGCCATGGGCAAAACATTATTACAATGTTATAACAATAAAAATTAAACATTACTAATAAAAATAAAATGCAGAAGTGCACATATAGACACACAAACACACAGACACAAACACACACACACTCTACAGGGTAGATTCTTATGCTACCCAGGCCAGCCCAGAATGCCAAATCCTTTTGCCATTCAAGAGCTGGAATTACAAGTCTGTGTGACCATAACAAGCAGAAACAGGATTTTGAAGAGCCTGATTAAGGTTCCATTTTTCTACCTGAATTGCAGGTGGGACACATCAATAGGCCTTTCTCTTTCTGCTTAACAGAAATTAAGGAAGGCCATCATTAATTTATATTTTTATATACACAGCATATGTATGGAGGTCAGAGGACAACATATAATAACCAGTTCCTTCCTCAAACCCGGGCCCTCAGGCTTAAGCTCAGGTACCATTACTTGCTGAGCCATTTCCAAGGCCTGAAGGCCATCATTCTTCATGTTCATAATACCCAATGACAGGGAGGGGGTGTGGGAAGGCTTTATTTAACCCCCGAGAACTATTTTTATGCAATTAGGAGATATGTCAACAACCAGTTGTAAAGCCTGGAAACAAACATACCACCGAGGAATATGCACAGGCAGCGTTATTTAATACGAATGGCCCTTCAGGGACTACAAAATTAATCTGACATGGCTAACTACTCCACAAAGGTATTTAAAACAACACACACAATACATAACTCTCATGTTTCATCACACCCAAGAGCCATTCAAACCCAAAGACACTAAGATTAGAAAGAAAGAAAGAAAGAAAGAAAGAAAGAAAGAAAGAAAGAAAGAAAGAAAGAAAGAAAGAAAGAAAGACCCAAAACAAAACCTGTACAAGTATCCTGAAGTCGATGACACACACGTGAAGCCACAGCCTCAGGGATTACCTAGTACATTATTTCAGTGACTTGTCCCAAGTAGTGATCCGACTGCCCCACAATGCAGCACAGGGTGAAGGCTCTGGCGGAGCATTTCTGAAGCAGCAGCTCAACGAACGGTTGGTGTGACCCAGCTGGCAGGGCTCACTATTGTAGGAATGTTATTCACCAAGTATTTCACCTTTTAATAAGATCTGAGATGAGAATCAGAACCCTAGAGAGAATGATCACATCTGGATAGCTGTAACTTAGTTGATTTTCATGTTTTCTGGGTTTTGAGTTTTCTTTCTTCTTTGTTTTCCCTTCTCTAAGTACTTTTTTTCTCTTTTGGTTTGATTTTGTTTGTCCTGGGATGATTTTTAAAAATTAAAGCACTTTTCTATAGTAAAATTTACTACTTTATAAACTATGCAATTCAGTGGATTTTACAGAACTCCAGATCCATTAGACCTCATTCCTCCTCTCCTTCCCTCCTTCTTGCTCTCCCCTGTATCCCTCTGCCAGAAACTACTTACCTTTATGCCTCTTTAACGTAAGTGAACTCATACAGTATGTGGATTCCCATGTCTGGCTTCTCTTTTCAAACCTCATCCATGTGGTGGCATATGTCAGTACTTCATCTATCTTCAGGACTGAAGTGTATGAATATCCATCTGATTAAACAATTTATGGTGCTGACACTGGGTTGTTTCTAGTTTGAGGTCATTGTAACCAATAATAACTGAACACTGCTTTATCAGTTTCCTGTGTACGTCCTCCATGCTCTTGGGGATAGTTGTGGAATTGCTGGGTGAGCACCTTGAAGTAGAATTGGGAACTTTAGGTTCAACTTTCTCAGGCTGCTAAACCTTTTTTCAAAATGTTATTATTTTACATTGTTACAAATAACAGATGAAGGCGTAAATATCAAATACTGTCTTTTCTTTTTATATATAGTCATCATAGCAGGTGCAAAATAATTTGTTTGTGGTTTTCATTTGCATTCCTCCAAAATTAAGCTTAGCATCTTCTATGTCTCCTGGTTATCCTCTTTGAAAAATGTATGCTTAATCTTGTATGTTAACTTGGCTGAACTAAAGGATGCCCTGAAAGCAGGTAAGCATTGAATGAATGTCATTTGTGTGTTGTGTATGTGCAAGTGAGGCTGTTTGCAGAAGAGATTAGTATTTGAGTTGGTAGATTAACAAGGATCAATCTACTGTGAGCCTGAACAGAACAAAAAGCCTGGCAAGACCACATATGGTTTCTGCTTGAGTGTGACATCTCTCATCTGTCCATGGACAATGGGGCCACTGGTTTTTGGGCCTTCAGATGTAAACTAGACTTTCATCATAGGCTGTTCTGCATCTTCAGCTTTCAGACAGTAGACTGTAGGATTCCTCAGCCTCTACAGACACATAAGCCAAACTTGTAACGAGTCTCTATCTCTCAACTTATATCTCTTTTCTGGAGAACCCTGACAAATTGATTTTGGACTGGGAGTGGGGTGTTGCTATAACAAATGGCAAAAATATTGAAGTAGCTTTGAACTGGATAATAAATAATGGCTGGAAATACTTTCAAAGGTTCATGCTAGAAAAATATACAGTGCTGTAAACAAAATTTGAAAAGTGATTCTAGTTACATCTCAGAATAGAAGAAACATGATGAAAACCTCAATCTCTTAAGGAATATCTAAGGGATCATATGTAGAATGGTATTCTGAGTCTGTTTGTAAATTCTTTTATTAATGAGACTGAGAACAAAATAAGAATAATAAAAATCAAAAGGAAAACTTCAGTTTCCCTGGTAACATTGTGAACACATGATTGACAAGAAAGTGAATCAGCATTAAGTGCTGATATAGAGAAAATTTTAATGATCTGAACGGATGATCAAACTAGCCTCAACCTTCCCTTAAGTCAAAACCTAACAGACTAGTGCCTGGACCCTTCAAGTCTAATAGTGGTTGAGAGAGCTGAGGACATTTAAAGCCGGAAAAGGTGGAATTACAAGGTTTAAAGAAAGCTGTCTCCATAAAATGAAAGTGTAAGGTTAGGAGAAAGTGCTAAAGAAGACACTGCAGCAAAATTTCCAGATCTATATAAGAGTAGATGAAGGTGGCTGTATCAACAGTAGGATGCGTAACAGAGTCTTTTCTGTCAAGTGCTATAAACGTGTTTATGACAAGGACAAATCTTTTCTTCCTCCCTACCTTGTACGCAAATGTTTTAATCCTCTCTCCACACACACCCAGTAAAATCTTTGTTTACACAAAAGGCCCTACTAAATTCTCAAAATTTAAGAAAATTATTGGCCAAACCCTCACTTGCTTTCCTTCACTCCCTTTGTATCAACTCTTTGAAAATAAATTGATTTCAAAAGGCTGTGAGGTGAGACCCCAGCCAATGGGGGAAAGACCCAGGCACCACCCAATTTAGGATAACAGGTAAGCACACTTCTGGCCCTGCTGCTCCCTTTTCCGGGAACACACTCTTGATCACCTGTCAAGTTTTGCCATATCCAGACACTCTGATTGAAGTGCTGGTCGCTTTCTTTGCCGCCCTGAGCTACTCATTCTCCATCGACAAAATGATGTTTTAACCAATCATCATTGTTCTTGAAGAAGACTTCATCTAAGATTTTCATACCTAGAGAGAAGTCAATGCTTAGATTCAAAGTGTTGAAGATTCTGCTATTAGAACCAAGTAAACTGAATCCAGTGCTTCCTTCTATCTGCAAAGGTCCTAGGGTCCTTAAGAAAGATAGTAAAGTTTGCTCCATGCTTTGAGAATGGAACAAAGCCTGTGTGGCAGTAGCACATCTGCTCACAACATGGGTTCCTTGATATTTTAAGCTCTACTATGGTGTGTGTATGTGTGTGTGGGGGGGTGTCTTGCCAAGGCATCTGGTCCTCCAGAACCTTTAATAAATACATACAATGAGATTTGCATTGTTTCCACAGCACAGCCCATGGATCAAGTTGTGCTTTTGGCTTTTAAGTCTTATTCTTTATTAGGACATACACTTCTTAGGGCTATAGCTACCATAGGTAGTGAATCTTTTGATGGATTGGTGCAGAGTACATTAAAAATCTTTTAGAAAAGAGTCATGATTCTAGAGCCCATTTAAAGTTCTGGTAATTCTTAGGAGGATGTCAAAATACATGACCATTAAAAGGTGATTTGGAGAAGTGGATTCCAAGTGTTATGGATGGTATTTAGGCATTCAGTGGGGGAACTAAAATACAGACATGCTGGAGCAAAAAAAGTTAATATTAAAATTAGCAGTGGTCTAAAGATGTGTCTGAAATGCTAGAACCACCTTTATGAAGGCAGAGCTGTTTCTCAAGGATGAACAGAAAAATAGCTCTTTGAGACAGAATCTGATGTTGTACAAGATACTGCAACCATTTCTGGAATGGTAAAAATGAGTTTAGAATAGCAGGGTTTGAAAAGATTGACTTCAGTCCTAAAAACACTTCTGCTATGTATAAACCACTATTAAGTAGCATTTAATGACTAAAAATCTTTCATGAAAGAAAGAGCCAGTGGCTACAGCAAACACCATTATTATTTTAAGTTATAATCATATTTTAATTTGTACATGAAATTTTCACAAAATAAAAAAGAATTCAAAAGTTACCATAGCTTCCTCAACCTTCAGCAGCTACTGCTTCTATTAGTTAGTGGCACAATCACTAAATTAGGCCCAACATCAGTGAAAAAGTTATAACTGAGTGAAGGGTCAGGTGATCATTAGCATTTTGCAATAATTTATTCTTTAGTTAAGACATAGACACTGGTAAAGAGCTGGTATTTTGAATAATTAATAGAATAAGATATTTAAAAAAACAGTTTCTATAAGCCTGGGGAACACACATACAGACACACACACACACCCCTCTCTCATAACTTCTCTGCAGTATTCATTTAGTCTGGAACTGAACATTTTCTAAGTGCTTCTGTTTGTTTACTTAAAGTTATTTCAAAGCAAAATCCTAAAAGTGAATTTTGATTATTTCTCATCATTTATAGAGCAAAACCAGAGATGAAAGGAATACTAAAAGAGACAAAAGGATATTAAGATTTACAAAATGCTCACTATTCATATTATAGGGAAAAATGAAGGGTTTGTCCAAGGAACAAGTTGATAAAAACTCTACAGACCTGTTAGAACAACAGGAGAGGAGGATTCTGAACAACTGAGGAAAGATACTGATGATGTTGCACAACTCGAATCTCAAACTGGATGATTATTTCCTTGTTTTCAGCCTCATGACTTCCACCCAAAATTATAAGGGAAAGTTAGTCAAAAGCCTGCCCCAAACCATGCTAGCAGGCCCACCAAGAGCATTTGCCTCAGTCTCTATCTGACAAAGCTGCAGAGGCAGGGCCTTAGGTCTAGAGCACAGGACCCGTTTCCAGTGGGCAGAGACAGCAGGGCACAAAACCAAACCAAAGGTCTCTTAAGCCCGCAAAGGCTTATGGAATTGGTCTTATTTTGAATTTCTTCAGGCTCTATTGCTTCTCTCTTTATTCTCATTTCTCCCTTTTGGAATGGAAACATCTATTATACACCAATCCTACCATTATGTCTTAGAGGCATATAATTCGTTTGGCTTCACAAGTTTACAAGTAGAGGGTAGTTGCCACTAGAATCACTATATTCTGATTGCTGTCCATAAGAGTGATGGCCATATTTAGATGACACTTTGAATTTTAAGTTTCAGAGTTGATGCAGGGATGAGTGATGATTTTGGGGGTACAGTTAGGATGCAATGAATACTTTGGCATGTAAGCAAAACATAAATTGAGGGAAGGTGCCAGTGGTGGGCAACTCTAGATCAATTTTCAGCCAATGGAAACAGAAGAACAGCTAAAATTTACAAAATCCTCAGCCTGCTCATGTTGTTCAAAAACCTGAGAAAATTACATTGAGATGTTAATCCTAGTGTGATGGATTAGGAGGGGGGTTTGGGTAGGTAAATAGGTAGGGAAGTGAGACTAATGCTCCAAAGGGCTCCCTCATGCCTTATACCATGTGAGGGCATGGCGATAAGGTGCCATCTATGAACTAAAGTAGGCCCTGAGCAGACACTGAATCAGCCAGCACTCCAGATATCCCAGCCTCCAGAAGTGAGACAAAAGGTTCTCATTTATAAGCCACCCAGCCTATGGCAGTTTTTATTAGCAATTCAAGAGACCACATTGAAGATTCTCACATTTAAACAGCCTTATTGGTCTTTTTCATTTGAGTTATGAACAATTTTGTATATAGCCTTAACACTGGACTATTATCAAACATAGTATTTGCAACATTTTTATGATTCTTTGAATTGTTTATTTTTGTTAATGTCCTATGAATCAAAATCAAAATAAGTCATTTTGATGAGGCCAAACTGTTTTCTTAAGTACAAAATTCTTAATGAAATTTACCATTATGATAACAGTGACTAAAGTGAAAATGCATTTTATAGTTACCTGTTTCACTTTATTCAGTTGGCAAATAAGAGAACAAAAAAGCAGCTTATATAGCACAGAAATCAAATTTTCTTTTTAATTCTAAAGTAAAAAAAAGAGAGAGAGAGAGAAATATCTATGAAGTGGGTAGACTGAAAATATCACAGAAGCTACAAGTGTTATTTTGTCATGATACATTTATAACGGTAGTTTTTATGTTTTGTAATACAATTCCAGGAAAAATTGCTTAGGAAGGACCTGAAGGGGCCTGAGCAGTTTAAGTTACAGCTATTTCTAGATAGCCTGTCTGCTTATGGAATTCCCATACTTAGAGTTTTCTCTTGAGGGGCTGGCTCAGCAGTTAAGAGCACTGGCCACTCTTCCAGAGAATGTGGGTTTGATTCCCAGCACCCACCTGGTAGCTCACAGGAATCTATAACTCCAGTTCTAAGGGCTCTGATGCCCTCTTTTAGCTTGGTCAGGCATCAGACACAATCACAGTGCCAAGATATATATGCAAGCAAAACATCAATTCACACAAAATAAAATAATCAAATAATCATTAAAGAATTGTTTTAGAATCTACATATGAACTAAACACTAGTTTTCCCCAGAAAATCTTTGCCATCTAAAGTTCTGAAGATATAAAAAACATATTTCCTCTGCAACATTTCAAAACATGCTCAGCCATTCAAATAAAATTAATTTTCAGACATCCATGCCAAAATATATGATATATTTGCTTCTTTTAGACAGAGCTCCAACAGCCAGCATTTCCCCTTGGTAATAATGAAATATGCTATGGTGATTTCCAAGCACCATATAGTTTTGCAATAGAAAACAAACTAGGGAAACTTTGAAGGCTGGGTGACAAGTGGGATTTCACCAGGCCCAGGGGACATTGCAAAACCATCTTCCCCACCATCTGTTGCTTTGTATCTAAAATTCTTCTGAAAGCCAGTCCAAAAAAAAAAAAAAAAAAAAAAAAAAAAATTTGACAAGTGAAAATATTTTGGCAACCAAACAAAAAATAAGACACTCAAAACAAACATCTTTCCACAAACAGTTGAGCTTTCTGTTGGATCAATCAAGCACGGCGATGCTTTAGTGAAGGCACAGGTTCAACTCACTGAGCATCCTGAGATACAATGGAGAAGGAAGAGTGGCTAGGGAGGGGGAGAAACCGGCTTGTTTTTCCTCGGAAGACAGAAGCTCTTTCAGGGAAGACTGTGCTTATTCTGCATTCTCTGTGGTGGATAAATAAATGCATGAAAGAAGGGAATAGCACAGAACCCTGGGATTCTGATTGGAGAGAACTGAGTCTGAATGATGAGTTAGTCTATTGTGTGTGACTCCAGTGAGGAGAGATCAGTAGCAACACAGTAGCATCTTGGAGAGGATTTAGGAGCCACTCCTCCACTTCTCAACAAGTACTTGGGAATCTGCAATGAACACTACTGACTTAAATACTGAGATATGATACACAAAACAGCAAAGCCCTGGCCTCTTCAAGCTTGCAGTCAAATACATCTCTTACACCAGCCCCCAATAAGTGTTATCCCCAGTACCATTCAGGTCAAGTTCAGGTAGGGACTGGATGTGTCATGGTCCAGGAATTAGTGACCCAAACACAGGTCTGCCCAGCCAGTAAGCCTCTGATCTTACTCCTACACAAACCCATCACCAATTCATCATGTAAATGAATTGTTGATTTGGACTCTATCATTTGTTTGGAGTCTGGCACCAAATCCGACTTTGCAATGCCCCATCTCTGGTGAGACACTTTAGGTCATGTTCATTTACCTCTTACAATGCAGAGGTTTTCTCTTAAAAGACTTCTTTTAACTTGCATTCTGCTAGGATATCAAAACCCTTAAAGGATGTAATGATTTAACAAATAGAGAAATGTGAACAACTAGAGATACTACTAAGCACATATCCAGCAAGTATGAGGCTCTGGGTTCAGCCCCCAGTACGGGAAGGAAGAAAAAAAGTGGAGGGTTTGTGGCAGAAACTAAGGAAGTGGGGATGATCTTCTAGAGTCAAGTCAAGTCAAGCATTTGGAGGGTCTCAGAGTAATGTGGCCAGAAAGCAGACACTTATACTATTACTATGCTATTTATGAGAATAATCCTATTAAGTATAAGCTAAACTAGAAATTAGAAGATGGTAGTGGTTATGAAATTGTAAGACACATGTGTGCCATGTAACCAATATTTGCAAACTGTAATACAATTTATGCTATGAAAATATATAGAGACAAAAAAAATCACAATGTCAATCGTTACTGAATTTGTATCACAAAATTCTTGATGAAATGTGTTATCAAAGAGCTCCTGTTTTTTCAGTATCTTAGAAGGGAATTGCTCTTAATTTCATGAGCTGAAATGCAAAATGTATTCAGCTACTCTAGAAAACAATCTGGCAACTTCTTTAAAAGTTAATCATGTATTAGCACTCAGAATTTTCACTTTCATGTATGTAGCCTAGAGGATTGAAATTTTACAACTTCACAAAAAAACTGCACATGAATGTTCACAATGGATATATATGTGTGTGTGTGTGTGTGTGTGTGTGTGTGTGTGTGTGTGTGTGTGTATGTATGTATATGGCAAGATCCAGAAATAATCCACATGCCTGTCAATAGATGAAAGGTTAAATAAACTGTGGTGAATATTTACTACAGACTGCTACTCAGCAGCAAAAAGGATACAAATAGGGTACCAAAAAAAAACTTCAGAAGAGTAAGAAGTGGAGGGGATGAAGAGAAAGAAAGAAGGAGGGGAAAGAAAGAGAGAGAAAAAGTGAGTTGGAGAGAGAGAAGGAAGGAAGGAGGGGTGAGAAAATGTGAATATGAGTATGTTATACCTTCTTTTCCTACTTTTATCCCACCTGCTCTCCCAACTTACTGGATGGTGCTATCCACATTTGAGGCAGGACTTTCTTCCTCATTTGCTTTTCTATATGTCAGTCATCTTTGGAAACATGCTTACGAACACTCAAGAGAGCTTTACTAATTCCCTGGCATCTCTGAATCCAGGCAAGCTGACAATCAACATTAAGCATCATACCAGGGTACATAATGAGTTTGAGAATAGCCTGGACTATTGCAGCAAGACCCCTTCTCAACACACACACACACACACACACACACACACACACAGCAGCAGCAGCAGCAGCAGGGGGTCGGGGTGGAGAGGTAAAATTATAAGTCTTAATCAGCTTTCCAAATCACTCAGGTCAAAGCAGAGATTGTTTCAGCAATCTCTTTTCCCATATGGGCTCACAAAATTTCACAAACCAGAAAGTACAAATAGTAATGCCAAGTACAGGAGTATCAACTATTACTTTTTGAAAATAAAAATATTAATATTCTTAGTGATGGTTCTATAGCCAATAAGAAGTATCATCATCATGGATATGAAAGACTAGGCAAATTACAGCATAAATAAATGTATACAAATCTGAATGCTGGAAGAGAGATGGTGTGTGTGTGTGTGTGTGTGTGTGTGTGTGTGTGTGTGTGTGTAGGGAGGTACTCTGTCTTCTGTATATACATATGGAGGTTGGAGATCAATGTCAGTATCTTCCTCTATTGTTCTCTATCTTATTTTTTGAGGCAGAGTAGCTCTTTGTACTGATAGCTCACTTTTCCAGCTACTGCCTACCCCCAACTCTCCCATGTTCCTCCATGCTGAAGTCTGTCACTGGTTTTTAAATGTTTATGAGCAATCTGAATTCAAGTCTTCATGCTTTTGGAGCATACACACTTCCACTTCCACGGCCTGATAAATGGTTCCTTAGCATTATTATTTAGTTACCCATGAAACCATTTTTCCATCCCTCTTTGATAGCAATGTTTAACAGCTTGTTAAACGAAGTGTTGAAAAGTTATTAGGATTACATTACATGTCCCCATTATTTAAAGGATAGTTTTATAGGTATTCTGGCAAAGCATCCAATGAGAATATTATCTGGATAAGGGATGAGTGAGCAGATTCATATGACCAGGCCAAACACAGCAGGTATCAAGAGTGAGTTTCTGGGTTTACTCCAGCATTTATTCTGGGTCTTGAAATTTTACTTTTTAAAAAGTAGTTTTTAGCATTTATCTTTATAAGTATATGCATGATATACCAAAGTTGCAAGTAATTATAAAGAAACTAATTACAAGTTTCAGTAATATTTTCATGGCAATGCAACCGTCATAACTTTTCCATATGTAATCACTACCTCTAAACTGTTTCAGAGTAAATCATGCAAAGCCACAGCTGTGAGATTAAGTATAGAAGACAAAAATCCCCATTTCTGGCACAACTTCAAATGCCTCAATGAAGACAGAAGATGTCAAACACAAAGATTACCCTGAAGCAGTGCAGCTCCCACAGGCGGAAAGAAACTACCAATGCTTTCCGTATGCTAACATATGGAAGACACTCACCTCTGAGACATTCATTATAAGGAAGCCTGGCTAACGAAAACTTTACAGGGCCACAGCAATCACTCCTGTGCTGTCGGAGATCTCTGCTTCCAAGTGCTGATGTGGCTGCAAGGACACTGGGACCTTTCTTTGTCCCTTTTCCTCACTCTGGCCATTCTTAAAACATGCCTATTGCGCCCATCTAAGACAGATCCAGTTTTCAGCATGCAACTCTCACTTGGTTTAAAACTCTCACTTGATTTAAAACTGGACTTTTAAATCTATATAATGTAGGGTTCCACCAGAACCCGGCTCACAGAACACATAAGAGGTTTCACACTTATCTATTAATATTGAGAAAGTTACTCATGGAAGAAGTTTCTTTAGTCCTTGAAGACAGCCCAGCTGTGCTGAAATGGTTGTTTGAAACAAAACAGAAACAGAAACAAAAATAATACAATAGTTTATTAAACAAAACTTTAAGAATTTATAATGATGGAGAAACCTGTATTTGGAGAGAGTACAGAGAAAAATTTAATTCTTAGGAATACTGAGTTAAGGGATTGCTACATATAGGAACAAGGAGACAAATGAAGATGCAAACAAGGGAGTAACATACCAATTCTCGCTTACAATGTTTCTGTGCCACCAAAACATAGTTTCTCTTATTAAGCCAATAAATCTTTTTTCAATCATGGTTTAAATAACTTTTCTCCTGGAAATAGACAAACTGACTTTACTATTTAGAATTCCACGTGGAAAAATAACCAAAGACTATCAAGTGCCCAGTAAGAACTATCAGGAGGAATTGCTAGGCCAGGGATATTGAGACGTTCTTTAAAACCTCTCTAAGAACATGGTGTCCTGAAGTACAAAGAGACATGCAGACTAGTGAGACAGAACAGCAAATCCACAAGGATACCCAGCCAAAGGGGAAATTCTAATACATGGTACAGGTGCAGTCAGCCCTTTGCTGAGACCAAAAGTATAGCTTTAAAATATCTATCTATCTATCTATCTATCTATCTATCTATCTATCTATCTATCTATCCATCCATCTCTCTGCATATCATCTAGCATATTTATTTGTGGGGGGTAGTGGTCAGAGGACGATTTCTAGAGCAAGCAAGTAAGCAGGGCTTCTCTATGGCTTCTGCTTTAGTACCTGCCTCCCGATTCCTGTCCTGCCTGAATTCCCGCTCAGTCCCTTCAGTGATGGATTGTTACCTGGAAATATAAGAAGAAATAAACCCTTTCCTCCCCAAGTTGCTATTAGTGGTGGTGTTTTTTTTTTTCTGCAATAGAAACCCTAAGATATCACCTATAACTAGTTATTGATTAGTTCATGAGGCTCTAGTGATCAATACAGTTTGAAATGGATGAGCACAAAAAGTTTATCCAAACTTTTCTACCAGGGTAAAAATGCTTAGAAAGAGCTTTGAGAACATATATCTTACTCATAGTTTTAGTAAGTAAAATATTCTTCCAGGTTCCATGAAGAACAAGGCATGCTAACAGCTCTGGCAATGCTGACAGCATGCTATTGGCTGTGATCAGTGGAACATGGTCCTCCCGCCGCTTGATGACAGGGCCTTCCCACACACATGACCAACAGATGATGAAACTAAGAGGTCTGAACCTGCCACAGTAACAGGCTGACTGGGCAAGGATATACTCAATTGGGCCTCCAGCAGACTACCTCCTTGATCCCCTCTTCTGCCTTTTAAACCCTATATTATATGGGAGAGTTAATGAGAGTTAATGTTTCAGTGGTATCCATCCTGGAAGGGGTACAAAATGCATGAAGGATATCAACTCTAGCTCTGAGTGAAGTTACCATTTCATGGGAGAAATCCAGAGTCAGTCTTTAAGGAAATGGAAAGAAGGGGTCCAACATAAATGTACTGTTACTTACACTGCTACTCACATCTCCAATCAAGTGTCTTCTTAAAATAAGTAAAGGACACAAGACAGAGAAGGGATAGGTATAAGAAATTCAGGAGGGAAAAAAATCCTAAGGTTGGATGGTTATATAGAAGTCCAAAAATCCTTACAGCTAGTGTACATGGCTCAGCTTGCCAGGAATACCCATGTTTGGAAAAGGCATGGCTTATTAAACATGCTTTCTTATTAGAACCTCCTAAACCAGAGACACTGAGAGAAAACAGATACCCTGAGACACTCCCATCACATAGAGGGAACCCAGAACCTTGCACTGATGAACAGTGACCCCAAAATGCACTCCAAAGCCAGCCACTTACTACAAAGAACTCATTTTCTTCAGCAGTCATGGATAAGAGAACACTGTGTTGTTAAAGAAGATAAATTACAGTAGGAAGACAATCAATCAATGTCTTCCTAAGCAACCTCTTATGTCTTTCATAACCAGGAAGGAAATGGGCCCCATGAATATTACCATCCATATTAGAGACACTATTGCTGTGATGAAACACCATGAGCAAACACAACTCAGGGAGGAAAGGGTTGATTTGGCTTATGCTTCCACATCATAGTCCATCATTGAAGGAAGCTGGGGCAGGAACTCAAACAGGGCAGGAACCTAAAGGCAGGAGCTAATGCAGAGTGGCCATGGAGGGGCGCTGCTTACTAGCTTATTCTTCATATCTTGCTCAGCCTGCTGTCTTACAGAACCCAGGACCACCAGCCCAGGGTGCCCCGTGCACAATCACTAATTAAGAAAGTGCCCCCAGGCTTGTCTACAACCCCATATTATGGAGGCATTTTTGTAATTAAGGTTTCCACCTCTGACACCTCTAGCTTGTGTCAAAGTGACATAAAACTAACCAACACAAATACCAAGCTAGATCACAGACGAGAGGAAAAAAGATGAAATAAGTTATGGTTCAGCGGTAGAGTGCTTGCCCAATTTGCATAAAGGCCTTGACTTGATCACCAGTACTGGAAAAGTGAGTAACAAAAAAAGAAAACACAGTATATTTATAATCTGATGACAAGAAAAATTAGCAATGCTTAAAGCATTGCTTTTTAAATGCATGCATTTAAAGAAAAGGATGCCTTTTCTTTAAATGCATATACTTTCATTTACATATCTTTCGTTTGCCAACCAGACCCCAATAAAGCTGGGGAAAAACTGATTCTCAAAAATGAGTTTAGTGGCTACATTTCTAGAACCGAAGGCAGACCTCAGTGCTGCAATCACGACCCCACCAGAGTGTCAGTTGTCATTTGATGAGAAACACCAACTTACCAGGTTGTGTTGATGTCATAATTCAGGCACTACCAGTCAAGACTAAGACAAAAAAGTGTCATAAGAACACAAAAAAGTGGCATCTGTTGCTCAGGACCACTGATGATTAACAAGCAGTATGCAAAGCCACAGCAGGAGATTTGGGGATCCTTTACCTAAGACACTGTGGTAAAAGGATGACTAACCTGTACTTTATCTGGAAGGGCAGAGCCTGGTGTTAACAAAATCGGGGTTTCTTGTTAACTTAGACATAGCCTACATGGGAGAGAGATGGTCTGGCATGATTAAACTCAAGAGGACATTTTCTTGAATGAAAAGAAAGTGTGTTGAAATTTGCAAGGTCACCAAAGTTCAATATTCCCAAAATGGCTTTTGACAGACAGTAGCCAAGGTAACCAACCTTTCACAAATAAAAATAAAAGCCTAGATTTTCTGCAAATGGAAAATTGCTACTCCCCATCCAAAGTCTGCAGGTATTTAAGAATATAATTAATATTCCCAAGCTACCTCTTCATGTCATCTTCTGACCAAGTCAATGACCCCAGGTCCCCTAGCACTCAGGATTCCAGTGACAGATTTATACAGTTAGCAAGGTTTGCCAAGAGGCTCGTATGCTACACTCTGTGCTTGATGCGTTTCTGGATCTCTGAAGACACTTAGGCCTGTGGAGGTTTCAAATTCCTGTTTACAATGATGTGAGAGAACAAGTGAGCCATTTCCAAGCAGATCCCAACTGCTTGTTACTGTCATTCCACCAACAGGGAAGTGGCCATGAGCACTGCAGTGATGGTACAGCAGAAGCCACACACTCCATGGCATTTGTGGGCCATAAATAATATTACAG
Organism: Meriones unguiculatus; assembly: GCF_030254825.1. Taxonomy (NCBI): domain Eukaryota; kingdom Metazoa; phylum Chordata; class Mammalia; order Rodentia; family Muridae; genus Meriones; species Meriones unguiculatus. The sequence continues at coordinate 148,199,567 of NC_083351.1, forward strand.
AATGAAGCAAGGGACAGATTTTGGAGGAGCATGGATCCCTAAGGAGCAGCCACCACTCAGTTCCAAGAATTCCTTGCACTCCTTACATTTTTTTTTTCCAAAGAGAAAACTACACCAACCAACCCATCTAGTTAGCTAGCTATGCAGATAAGGTCTATTTTTCAAGTTGGCTTTGGATCCAAAGTCCTCATAGACACTGAGTAGGCCAAACTAAACAGTGAAGGTATTATAGCTGTGTGTCTACATCCAGTTTGCTTCTGATAGGTTAAAAAGCAAAACAAAACCTGAGGAGTGGAATCAGGAGAATGCTGCCAAAGACGATTTCTTTGGGTCCCTTTTAATGCTGCAAAAGAAGTAACCCCGTGAGTTACTAAGAAGCCAACTGAGGGCCGGGCTTACACTCAGAGGAGTGGATTGAAAAGGCAAGAGACGGGAGAAACTACAAGGAATGTGATCTTGACACCTGTGATAAAGGGACATTCCAGCCAGCTTGACTGCATGCTGTCTCACAGGACATAAACATCACTCATTGGTTGTGGCTGTTTCGGTGATTATTACATTGCCAGAGTGATTATTTTAAAGCAGAAATTAATCAGTTAGTATCCACTAATCTAAATACCTACTAAGAAAATTCTTATTAAATGGGTTTAATTGCAGCTCCCATCGCCATATTACATTATCCATAGAAACCTGTGACAGACCTACTGGGACCAAACCCATGGAATAATTTTCTAAGATCTACTTCCTCTGGTGCTAACAGAAAGATATAAAAGAAAAAAAAAAATGCTGGTCTCCAATGCTGACAAGCTCGAGCACACTCTGTAAAAAGGGAAGAAAGAATTCTTGCCCTTCCAAGAACTTCAGCCACTAAATGAACACCTGTGTGTCAATCAACAACGGCAAATAAACAGAATGCCCAGTGGGATGGAAACACTGAAGTAGAACACAGTGGTGAGGAGGCAACACTGCCGGAGATGGAGAACCGTGGCTTTGGGCCCTGAATGGGCCGTGTTCAATTTCTAGCTCCTTCACCTACTAGGTCTTAAGTAAATTAGTTTGCCTCACTGAACCCGTCTTTCCCTCTGTGAGACCTGGCAGGAAAAAATGCATTTTAGGTTTGTAGTGAGGACCAAATGCAGGGAAGGTTCTTAATAAATCGTAGCCACACTGGTTTTTAATATTATAAATATATCTTATTTATACCAGTAAATTAAATTAAATTTAAATTAAATTAAATTAAATTTCTGAACTGTGAAAAAGTTGTAATATTCTCTAATTCATGACCAATATTTAAAACAATTTTTCTTTATTATTATTATTTATTATAATGTATTCACTTTGTATCCTGGCTGTAGCCCCCTCCCTCATCTCTTCCCAGTCCCACTCTCCCTCCTCTTCCCCCTTATGTTCCTCCCCTAGCCTACTGATAGGGGTGGTCCTCCTCCTCCTCTACTAACCTATCAGGCATGACCAACATTTTACTGTTTGTCTTTAATTGCTAAAGACAGAGTACTCTGTTGGCCCATTCTCCACCCAACATTATCACTACAGTCTGATATAAGGCCCTTCCCACAGTGATCAGACTGGAGAAGACCACGTGATTAAAAGTTGGACTTCATAATGTTCTGATGGAAGGCATTGAATAGTGTGTTCAGTGCTTGACCAGGAAAACTAGATGAGGGGACAGAAGGCAAGAACAGAAAGGCAAGAAAGATGAGCACAATCAGGAGAAATGGGAGAAGACATAGTAAACTGAATCAAAAGTCTTCAGGATCTTAAAGATTTGGTTTTATGAAAACAATAAAATGGAAAGCAGGACTTGCATTGACAGTTGCTATTATGTGTTCTCATTGTACAAAATGTTTCCCTGACAATATTTCCCCCGTGGGACATCAAGACTTATATTCCCTTTGATGCTCTACTCTCATCTTCAGACACCATTCTGTTGTCCAAAGAGAAACCCTCCAAAACTTGCCCCACATTTGTGCTTTTGCAAAGTATCACAAGAAACTCTGAAACAGAATCACAGCTTCCTTCTTTGATAGTTTTTATTGTTCGGTTATTTGTAACAGCTTTATTGGTAATAGCCAGAATATGGAAACAATCCAGATGCCCCTCACCTGAGGAATGGATATAGAAATTGTGGTACATTTACACAATGGAATACTACTCAGCAATTAAAAACAAGGAAATCATGAAATTTGCAGGCAAATGGTGGGAACTAGAAAATATCACCCTGAGTGAGGTATCCCAGAAGCAGAAAGACACACTTGGTATATACTCATTTACAAGTGGATATTAGACATATAATATAGGATAAACATACTAAAAATCTACACAACTAAAGAAATTAAGCAGAAAAGGAGGATCCTGGGTAAGATGATCAATCCTCATTCAGAAAGGCAAATGAGATAGACATTGGAAGAGGGAGAAAACAGGAAACTGGATAGGAGCCTACCACAGAGGGCCTCTAAAAGACCACCCAGCAGGGTATCAAAACAGATACTAAGACTCATAGCCAAACTTTGGGCAGAGTACAGGGAATCTTATGAAAGATGGGGGAGATAGAAAGACCTGGAGGGGATTGGAGCTCCACAAAGAGAGCAAAAGAACCAAAAACTCTGGGCACAGGGGTCTTTTCTGAGACTGAGACTCCAACCAAGGACCAAGCATGAAGATAACCTAGAACCCCTGCACAGATGTAGCCCATGGCAGCTCAGTGTCCAAGTTTCCTAGTAAGGGGAACAGGGACTGTCTCTGACATGAACTCAGTGGCTGGCTCTTTGATCACTTCCCCCTGGGAGGAGTGCAGCTATACCAGGCCACAGAGGAAGACAATGCAACCACTCCTGATGAGACCTGATAGGCTAGGGTCAGATGGAAGGAGAGTAAGACTTCTCCTATCAGTGGACTGGGGGAGGAGCATGGGAGGAGAAGAGGTAGGGAGGATGGGATTGGGAGAGGATGAGGGAGGGGCCTACAGTGGGGATACAAAGTGAATAAATTGTAATAAATTCCTATCAGTGGACTTGGGGAGGGGCTTGCATGCAGAATATGGGGGGGAGAGTGGGACGGGGAGGGGAGGAGGGAAGGGCTTATGGGGGGATACAAAATGAATAAAGTGTAATTAATAAAAGTTAAATAAAAAATTTAAAAAAAATTTAAAAAGGAAAACAAAGAGCTTGTTATGTGCCTGCAGACAAGATTGAGTTAACAGGGTTGTACAGAATCCAGAGAATTTATGGTCTAGAAGGGAAAGACAGATACTACTGAAATTATTACACAACTATATAATGAACCATGCTCACTTTAAAACACTCAGTAAGATGGGGTGCACTGAGGTAAATCTGGAGGATAGGGGAAGACTATCCCCAGGCTCTGTGGTTTGGAATGAGCTCTAAAGGGGTTAACTGTAGTGCCCTGGAGGGCCTCTGGTATGGAGGGAGCGTAATATATTTTAAGTAAGCACAAGGCCTGTGGTAGGAACAAAGGGAAAGAAAGAAAAAAATGTCCCCAGAGGGAGGCAATAATGGAAAATGATACTCTACAGCTCTGCAAAGCCCAGTACTGAGGGGTGTGTCGCTGAGTCCAGACACAGAGGATGCAGTGGGTGTAGAACACTATTTAGTAACTGTTGGGGACTCCTCCCTACCCTAGAGAATAATGTCCCAGATATTTTTCAGCCTGATCATGTATACTTTTGCCATTCTACTATTTTAGGGGAAATGTTGGTTTTGTTTTTCACTGTCAAATAGAAAGTAAAATAAGAGTCAGTCAAAAACCCAAAATATGGTGCTGGATGCATAACTCAGTGGTAGAGTGTTGCCTAGAAGATCAAGGTCCTACATTTGGTTCCCACCCTGGGAGAGGCAGGCACAACCCTATCAAATACTTCTATCCTCAGAAATATTTTCCTGATTTTTTTATAGGTTAAAACTGTATTTGAAATAATTTAGGCATGATTTGGCTCGAGCAAGAACTGCCAAAATAATAACAATAAGAATAGCTAAGGGTGGGCTAGTGATAGTTTCCCTTGCACATGGCACACCGGAAACCCTCCACCCCACACCTGGAAGGCTTTTGTTCTGCTGGAGGCTCTGAGGCTGGATGCCCAGACTCAGAACAGCTCCTACACCTCCAGCTTGGCACCTGGCAGGGCTGCTCCTCTGAAATGCCATAATCATGCCTAGTCAAAGGTCCTAGTCCATGCCATAATCATGCCTAGTCAAAGGCATTACAAGTGCCTGTTTCTAAAGAGGCTTGGACTCGGGGCAGATGACGTCATTCTTGTCTGGATTCCTGTTCCCTAGGAGAACAACTTGAGATCATCAAGAGAAGTGTGCTAACTCCCCAAGCACCCGCTCGCCGAGGTGCTCTGGACAGCTTTCTGATTTCTCTCAGAGAGGGGTGAGATGAGGAACAGGAAAGGGTGAAGGTAAAGGTAGGACAGAGATTAAATTTTGAAAATTAACAAAAATACAATCACACACTATTTGGAGACCAATCTCTAGGAACACAATGTAAAGCGCTCTGCATTTATTAAAATGGATAAGGTGACGGAACACTAGCAGCTGTAACCATAGTTAGTCCAGAGTTTGTTTTCCAAACTCACAAAAACGGTGTGCAGGCCCAGCCAGAAAAGTATCCAAACACACTGAATTAGCAAGAAACCTTTCTTGGCCGGTGACTGAATTCCTTGCATGGTCTTGATATGCACAGGGAAGGAACCTCAAACCCTACACCACTATGTGAAAAGAATTATTCAGATTAAACTGTTTTTTTTTTTTTTTTTTTTACCAGCATTACACAGATAAAGAAATAAAGTGTCCACTCATTTTAGTGAATGGTTTGGATAAAACCACAGCTTCTAAAACCTAAAACACTAACTCTTGTATTAGAAAATGTAAATTGCTAATGAGCACTGCACCATATCAGTTTCCTGTTCCAGTTGGCTGTCTGTCAGCTTGGCAACAAATCAAGAGCCTGAAGAAGAGGTGCAGCCATGTGTTTTGCTTTAAAAAAAAAATGAAAGGAATTAAAAAAAAAAAAAAAAGGGAGGGGCTTCATTTTATACATGCTTCAGTGAAAATCACCACCCCACTTGGGACCAATTCAGTGCAGGTGCTAAGGACAGAATAAACAGGCAACACACATAGACAGGCAAAGTCAGCCTCTATGAGAATTACATTCCTGAGTACATCTATGTTTCAAAACACAAATCAGTATCGCTGTGCTTGCACACATGCCCCTTTTAGTATCCAATACGTTAGTCTTTCATTCTGCCATCATCAAAGAAGTCTCAGCCTAGAGGCTGTTATATCTCTTTTTTATCATCCACTTACTCACTCACTCACTCACTCACTCTCTCACCCATCCATCCATCCATCCATCCATCCATCTATTATCTATCTATCTATCTATCTATCTATCTATCTATCTATCTATCTATCTATCTATCTACCTATCATCTATCTATCTTTGCCAGAATTTTAGGCTGAAATGTTTGTACCTCAATGTTTTTCTTCCCTCTCAGGATCGTAACAATCTCCTATAGGAGCTAGAGGGTCTTTGTTATTCTCTAATTTATGGTGGCTTTTCTCTGAATGAATGCTGCCTCCTAGAACTGAGGGCAGAAATATTAAGGCACCAGCATTCTCAGGATCTTTCTTCACAACCTCACTTTTATTACAGTTAAGATGCCATATACCTGTGATTTTTATTCTAGGCACCAGACTATAATTGACCAACTCCAAAACATGCAAAACAGAATCTTGTCTGACACCATCACCTGGCCCTTATCACATGTCTGTTTACTGACTGATTTTGCACCAATACTTGTCAAATGTTAGGACATTTTCTCTGGAGTTTATGAGTGATTTTTAAGTTCTATTGTGATGATTAGGGAGCAAAATGAGTAACATTTTTGTATTTACAAAAAGTCCTATTATAGGTCACCTTAAGGAAGTGTAAGTAATTTTATCTTAACCAAATGACAATCCTTGCCCTCCAAAAGCTTGTATTGAAAGAATTATAAATAATTACTAACAATCCCAATTATTATAGCTAATTGAATGTGGAGGGGCAATAGCAAGGTGGAAAAAAAGCTTTAGTCCTTTTCCCTTCTTCCTTTTCCTCTTTCTTTTGAGATAGGGTCTCAGTCTGTAGCCTAGGTCTAGAACTCACTATGTAGCCCAGGCTAGCCTTGAACTCATGATCCTCCTGCTTTGAGTGCTGGGATCAGGAGCCTGTGCCTCCATGGCTAGCATTAGTTTGAGGAACTATTTTAATCTATACCTGCTCTGCTGCTATTTTATAAGACACTCAAGCCATGTTTCTCAGTCTGCGGGTTGTGATCCGCTTGAGGGTTGCATGTCAGATAACCTGCACATCAGATATCTACATTACAATTCATAAATATGGCACAATAACTGTTACGAAGTGGCAACAACATAATGTTATGGCTGGGGGTCACCACAGCATAAAGAACTGTGTTAAACGGTCGCAGCATTAGAAAGGCTGATGACCACTGTGCTAGAGAAATTCAGGCTGAATTCTATGGGCATATTGAGGAGGCAGGTTCCTCCCTATTGTGTCATTTTTGGCCGAACCTAGCCCCAACCACAGCTATGTTTTCAAAACAACTACCCTTGTATGTAACACATTCTTTTCTTTATTATTGGGGAATTTATACCATATCTACTGTTAATAAAAACCTAGTAAAAAAACCTCTTAATTAATTGTCAAATCACAGGCATAATTACAGTCATTTGCTGGTGAACAATGGGGGTGTGTTCTGAGAAACACATCATCAAGTGATTACATCAGAGTTTATAACACTAATCTAGATGAGGACAGTTAATCACTCTACATGGCCTCTGGCTGCAAGCAAGAGGCACAATAAACATGTGAACCCACTGTCTCATAGTTGTCCATGGCTAACTGAAATGTCATTATTTGACATATGACAGATAGCACTACAGCTTGTACTGTATGCAGGTATAAAAATTGGTGACGCATACAATATGATCCATGCATTCATACACATATAAGTATCAGCACAAGAAGACTTGTCCTAATGTTATAATTAATAATGGTTGCTTTATATGAAATGTCAGGGAAAAATAAAGTACTTGCAAAAGTAATCTGTAGGGATTCCATACGTTACTGAGACTGCTTTGCTGGTTAGCTGCCTAAACAGGCAGCTCCGCATTTCTTTCTACACAGCTTGTGATACATTTTAAATATATAGTAAACATTTTAAACTTCACTTGATATGGCTATTTAGTAATATGTGCTGTGGTGAACTGTTTTAATATGTTGGACAGTAAAACCAAATGTAACAGTTCCAACATTTCTCGGGGGAGTCATCTGGGAACAGACATATGTTCTTCATCAGAGTTTGCAGCAGAAATCTTAGGAACCAAGAGAAGAAGTAAAGACCAAGGTAGAGCAATAGGGTTGCAAGCCACTGTAGAAAACAACCTGATAAAGCTCTCTGTTTCATTCTGGCAGGCCTGAGGAAAGATTTCTAGACACACAAAAAAGAAAAGCACGGTCCTTAGTGGCAATGTCTGATACCTGCATGTTGTAATACAGGAGAACCCACAGGTTAAAACCAATAGAGGAGATTTTTCTATTAACTCTGTTGGGCTCCTTTAGCTGCACATGTTGACTTTGTGATCATGGGTTGGTACACTGTCATCTACTCTAATGAGCTAACATTCTTACTCAAGTGCAGCTAATGCAAGAGCCAATGCTGGACCTACAGAATCACTTTTAGGGTTACCATAGCAATCCTTTGTTATTACCAAGCCACAAGGAATGCTTAAGGAAATGATTTCTGAAGTCTTGCAGTGTTTTGTTTTTTTTTTTAAGCTGAAATGGTATCCATAGGGACAGAAATATACAGAAATGCATCATCTTAAGTTTAATGTACTACTGCAAGAAAACTACGAGATGAGGAAAGGAAGCAGACGTGATAGTAAAAGAAATCTCAAAGGAGAAATGCGTATTACCGCCTCTCTTATTTTTCTTTTACAATTCTCAGTTTGAAAATGCTTCATATTTTGAAGGAAAAAATCTTCCACAAACCTGAGGGAAGGGCTTAATAAATCACAGTAGACCTGCAAATATTTGTGTGTTCATATGCAAGGAGTAACATTTTTCTAGATGATTCCTGAAGTACTCTATCTGGTAGACCTCAGCTGCAAGTTCTGTGTTTCTGCAGGGACACATGAACACAAGGTTAAGAACCATTGGTCTCATAAGAACTTTGGACTAGAAATCAAGAGGCAGGCTCTAATCCAATTCCTGCACTGCATGGGATATTTGGTTAGTGATTTGAGGCAAGGCAGATAACATTTGTTCTCTTGATTTCTTTGTATGCAAAATAAGTACACGGATTAACTACTGAGAACAGTGTTGCAGGATATTTGATCTTATTGTGAATCCCAAAATTGTAAACTGTAAAACCCTGTTTCTTGTTTGGTGTGGTTGAGTCCTATCTCACACCGTTAGGCCAAGAACTTTCTGTTTATTGTAAACCGGTGATTATGGTGTGGCTCAGCCATTCCTAGCACACACCTTTACTCTAAGGGCTTTCTGTACACAGGATTTAATAAAGTTAACCCTAGGTCAAGAGGCAGAGCAAGAAATGAACTGACAGGGATTAAAGAATAGGAGGGACTTTGAGTTGAGGTATTTAAGATGGTGTAGAGAAGTAGAAGGAGCTTTAGCTCTCTGGCTTTTTAAGCTTTTTGAGCTTTGAGCCTTGGGTTTTTTGGCCTTTTCCTCATGGGCTGTCAGCTTAACTAGTGAGCCATTTGGGTCTTTTCCATTAGTACATGAGCTGAAAAGGTCAGCTGGGTGCTTTCTCTGCCTCTCTGAGCTAGAATGTTTTTATCCCAGCATCTGGCTCCTGAGTCTTTATTGGTAAAAATAAAACTGTTGAGATTTTCATTTTTTAATAACAACAGAAGAGTTCCAATTTGAAAGCATAGTGATACTATGCCTTCTGAATCCTAGGCATAAAAATCTAAGCAACTACAACATCTCCCAAGAGTGTGCCTGGATTTATTGGAGAAAGGAACAATATCAGTTATTTTTCCATTGCTGTGGTAAAACACCATGGCCAACAGAACTTGTAGAAGGATGGGCTTACATTTCCAGAAGGATGAGGGCACACTGCCTGGGCAGCAGGCAGGCAGGGCAGGTGGAGCACAATGCTGAGGGCTCCCATGAGGCTTCACAACCTCAAAGGCCACATCCCCAGCAATATATTTCCTCCAGCAAAGCCACATCTTGTTGACTTTTCCAAGCAGCACCACCAACTGGGGACCAAGGGTTTTGACACATGAACCTATGAAGGACATTCATATTCAAACCACCATAGCTATTGTTATTGAAAAATGAAAACATGGTGAAAACTGAAACTCTATTATTTTTGTTTTAGATATAATTTGTCTTCTATCCCAAAACATGTTTGAAAAACTAGTAGTGCATCTGTAAATAAATGATCACAGAGAAAGTTAGCTTTGCAGGTGTACTTCACTGGAGCTGAGATGTGTAGGGTATGATTGTTAGAAGTGCAAGTTTATAGACTCTTGCGCATTCTTTGCTGTCCCAGGGGTTCCTACATTGTCCATTCCCACATTGCTTCTAAGGGAAAACTTACTTGGTTGTTTCTGAGTGAAGCTTTCAAGAGAACTACCGTTTCCCTGATTTAAAAAAAATAAATGGTGGGGGTACAGACTCAACTGGTAAATGCCCTTTTCCTTTATCTTTCTGTCCTTCTTCTCTAAACCCTGAGACAGACTGTCTCTGGAAAAGCTCCTTCTGCCAGACTACAATGATGGAACTGCAGCTTCAGGAGGAGGACATTTCTAATCTTTCAGAGAAAAGCAAATCCTCATTTGTTAGGTTCATTTAGTGCACAATATCCTGAGGCACTGATGCCAAAAGCCACAATCCCATATTATCACAAGGGAGTAAAGTAAGTTTAACTGCAAATTACCATTTCTATAGTTTCACCACGCCTGGAGCTTGAACCACAGAATTTCGAGATACTCTTAAGTTATTCATTCTTTCACTTTGCATTAAATTGAACTAAGCAGACCTAATGCCCTTATGACCTTGCATTTAAAGACACTATAAAAACCCAGGAGAAGCAGATGTATTAGCAGTAACATAAAATGTTTAACCAAAAAGTTTTTGTTAAACAATTAGTTTTATGTATTAAAAGCCAATATGTTCATTTGCAGGAAAATAAGTGAAAGTGGAAGACACTGTGTTAAATTAAATAAGCCAAGCACAGAAAGAAAAAGACCTGGAAATAGAAGAGGAATTATTGTGGAAGAAATGTGGTGGGCAAGATGAGTATAGGAAATAAACTTCTAGAGGAGGATAGGAGAATACAAAGGAGAGTGGGCATAAATCCTATTAAAAGTCATTAATATGCACAATTGATGTGTATCACTATTTATAAATGTGGCTTACTCCAAAAGAATACAGAGGTTTTGTCTTTCTTCCTGACTCAGTGCTTTTTGACCAGTTTCTCCTAGATCACTGGTCCTAACAGGCAGCTACTGCCTCATCTTAGTCCCCAGGTCAGCTGCTGTCGCAGTGCGGCTAGTGCCCCTCTGCCAGCTGCCTTGCACCACAACTGAGATTCTACAAGATTCACTCACTTCAGTATGCCATAAGTCTCAGCTGGGGCTTCTACTGCTGTGATGAAACACTGACAGAAATAACATGGGAGAAGAGGGTATTTTTCACCTAACAGCTGTAGTCCATCATGATGGAAAGTCAGGGCAAGAACGCAAGCCAGGCACCTGGAAGCAGGCACTGAAGCAAAGGCCATGGGGGAATGTTGCCTACTGGCTTGTGCCTCATGGCTTGCTCAGCCTTTCTTATACCACCTACCCAGGGATGACACACCACCCTCTGTGGGATGGGCACGCCCATGTCAATCATTCACCAAGAAAATGCACTCCAGACCAACATAGCGTGAGCACTTTCTCAGTTAAGGTTCCCCTTCACAAATGACTCTAGCTTGTGTCAAGCTGACAGAGCAAAGTAGCCAGCATGCCATGCAAACATCTCTCTGCCTATGTGTGTCAGCTGTAAAGGTATGAGGAGCTCAACCCTGTGTGCCAGATGTTATCAAAATTATTATTTATGTACAACCCCAAGTGGATACTAAACTAGTTCTCATAAAGAACATCATATAGGCTCAGCAAAATCACAAGTGATTAACAAGGGAAGTCATGTTCAACGTCAAGGCTCAAGGACAGGGAGCTGCCAGCTAACACACCACACTGCTAAGAAATGGCAGGCCACAACTTCTAAGTCATGGCTCTCTGCATTCAAACCGTCTGTTTTCCCCAGTACACCTCTCCACAGGATGACATTCCAAGAATACACTTCAAAATCTGCTTTGGGTTTCATTCTCTGAAGACAGTTCAAATGGCTTTCCTTTATTTTTCTTGTGGCTGGCAGGCGAACACTGAGATATACAGAGACTCATATTCTCTTTGAACTTAGCAGGACTGGGGAAGCATAACACTAGCCAGCATAAGCAGTCCAGGCCAACTTTCTCCTCAGCCCCCCACCCCAGACACCCAGAAGCCAGTCCTTGTTGTACATGAATAGAAAGCAGTTGCCCACGTGAGATGTCCCTGCAAAGTTATCTGTTAAGAACGAAGCAGATTTAAAAGAAAATGCTATGCTGCCTTGACCAACATCCTCAGCTTTTATTTTGTTTTACCAAGCACAGTTTCTTATTATTCTTCCTATACAAAGAAAGAATAGAGGTGCATGAAAGAAACTGTCAAAAACAAATTACCTTAGGAATAGATAAAAGAAAATATAAGTTTAAACATGGCCAATTGCTGTCAAAAGATATTATTGAAATAAGCAGAATTAAAGTTTGTTACCCTTCCAGGAGACAGGCAATCAATAGACTTCTATGGCTATAAATAATATTGTAATTTATTACAATGTAAAGAGGATGCATGTGCAAAATTAGCGGGGTATGGCAAACATGTACAACTAGGTGATACAGATAGATCAAGCAAAGGCAATACCTAAAATATTAACCACAAGACTGGTTTTTCTCTCCAGATACGAAGTACATGATGGAATGGCTGGGCATGCATGGCATGAACCAATATGGGCCAGCAAGCCTGAGTTTCAGCATGAAACTGATGTGGCAGCTGCATGAGCTTGAAGTAGGTTTTGCATCTCATGTCTAAAAATGCTTCATAGCCACAAAACCTGAAGTTAAAAGGTAGTTCTGCCATTTAGTAATTGGGAAAAGACAGCTTGCTTAAGCTTTTAACAGAAAACGGGGGTCATTTTATTATCCTGTCAACAGATAAGGCAGTGAAATGGTTGATGAAGAATTCTTTTATCAATTGCTCATTTTCAAAATTATTTAAAAAAAAATATTCACAGTAACCATACACTATCCACCAGGAATCAAATTCTGTGACTCGGTGGCAAGAAAGCCAAGACCATGCCCTGGAGTAACAGAAGCACAGCACTAACGACAGGCCTTTCCCGGAAAGCCGGTGGAGCCTTCCACAGGAGCCTAAGCATATCTGGAAGAGAATTCACTCTTCACGTACAGGTGCAGTCGCCCCACCTCACAGAAGTGACTCACCTCTACTCCATACGTTGTGACTAAGTGTTTCACCCTGATACATAAATGACACATTTTCCTTAGCAGCTTCTGTCCACACAAACCCTTCTTTTAGAACATTTGGGTTCTCAATATAATTAAGAAAGAAATGTCCATACTAATCAACTACAAACCTTGAGGAATATAGTCTTTGGGTGGCTACCAAAGCCGAGAGACAGAGAGACTGAGGCCAAGACAGAGAGAGAGAACAAGTGTCTGTGTGTGTGGTGTGTTTGTGTGCACTCATGTGTGCATGTTTCCCAGTGATTAACTCACATATGCCAAAGTAACACCCTCAGTACCACTTAGCCAAAGTTCATACTGGTTAAAAGATGTGTGCTTAATATTGTAAAGTAAAGGTTTAGGGAACACTTTATAATTCCACAATTTATTATTTTTTTAATTTTGGAGCTAACAATTTTTTTCCTATACAAACATGAATTCACAGAAATGTTTTCAAAGCAAGAAAATGCAATATCCTGAGCAAGTGTAAAGAAACTAATAAAAACCGTGAACTGTGGGGTCAATGAGCACCTTGAGGGAATTTTAACAGAGTATTCCTGGAGTGTTACTTCAGTTCCAACAAAACTCTCCACATCCAGATGTTCTAAAGCCTACCCAAACAACTGTAATTAGAGCATGCACACTAGCCTTGCTGTCTGTCTTGGGAACTGCTCATTTAAACATAATTTCCAACGAAATTCTTCTAGCATCCAATTTTACTTTAAATCAAAGCTTTGTTCTAAGCATTGTATAAACCATATTAAACCATTCTAAGTCAATATTTATTTCCAGCCAAACAAACACACGCAACAGCAGATAGTGCTGTACTTAACAAAATGGCAACAGATTCCACAACTTACTTAAGTAGATTGGAAGCTGGCAAGCAGGTTCCCGCCTGCGGAAACTGAAGTTTCCATCTTATCAGTGTTTTGCTGTCCATAACCAGCCAGAGAAAAGGTAAGAAGTAGGTGCCTAATATAATATAGTGCCTAATAGGTGCCTAATATAATACATGTACAGGACACTAAGATCTCCAGCACCTGGGTCAGAGAAGTGTCCATGGTTCCCCCCAACAAAGCCTACGAGTTCGAGAGGATGCACAACATGCTTCATTGGAGCTTCCCTGAGCAGGAAGCTAGATACACACACCTAAACACACACATAGACACATATGAGGGTCAATGAAAGAAAACCTGGACTGCTTTACAAGGATTCATGCTTTATGTGTAGGCTTCAGTAACTTCTAGCCATGACTTATACCAATTAAATGAGCTTTACACAAAACATAAACTATTGAAAATGAGCTAACATTCCATACGGATGCCTTCCTGAGTAAGAGCGCAGCTCTTACTGGAGGTGGATCATTACAGTTTCTGATAATTGTAGATCCCCCCAAACTAGCCCAGCCTACTTTGCTAGGATGCTAGCATGTCATTTTGGATAATACTAATTAACTAAAATTCAAACGACATATAACACTCTTAAAATAATATTCAACTCCTGAAAATGGCAAGTTCTAATCCATGACACTGTAAAACATCTTACAAAACAATTTGTATTTTGCTATTTGCCTAAGGCTCTGACACCAACAAACACTAATTCTAATAAGTGCTTAGCAGGCCTATCCTATCCTGGAAAAGGAAAGACAGCCTGGTGCTGCGGTGGCTGGAGATGGTCTCCTCCTCCTTCAGCAACAGTCTACAAGAACCCTGGCTTCTGGATTGGCAGGATTTGTGTTCTGTAATCTTGTCCCACACTCACCTGTGATTCTCTGCAGCAAGGGTGACAACTCAGACTCCTCAGAGAAGACGCGGGCCAATGCTTTCTTCACCCTTCCTTCGGCTTCTTCCAGGTCTTTGTCCACCGTCAACTCTCCAGTGACTGAGTAAATGTATATGAGGAGGATTAGCAGTTCCTCGGGCCTGTAGTCATCACTGGCTCTCTGGCTTGAGGACTTAATCATAGGCAGCAGCTGATTTAGCACAACAGCCATGGTTGAATCCCCAAGGCTCTGAAATGGTAGCAAGGACAGGAAGATATGTCAGCCTTCCACAAAGACAGAAATTGGGATCCACACTAGTTCAAAGGTGGCTTGTGAAATCTTTATGGTGCTTGTTGACCACAGTCTTCCATTTCTGTGCTTATAAATCCTGGGTAGAACAGCCTACGAAGTCTGGCACTGTAAGTTTTGTTCTGAAGAGCCTGTTTTAGAGAATGGCAGGCCCTTTGATAAAGATCTTATTGTGACTTGAGCAAATAAGATTGTAATTTTTAAAAAATAAAATGCAAGTGGTTCATCAAGTTGGGATATGGCTCATGGGCAGAATGATTAGCTAGCACATGAAAGGCCCTTTGTTTGATCACCAGCTCTGTAAGGAAATGTACGCACTGTGAAAACTTGACCTCTTAAACAAAAATGTTATGTAATACAATTTAAAAAACAAAGCTGGCAGATTATACAAACAACTGTCGATGTTCCTTTAGCAGAATCTATATATTCAAATAAATGCTAATGCTACTTTAACAGAAACTACATATTCAAATGAATATTGAGGCTCCTTTAAAAGAATCACTGTCTTGCAGGATATGCTCTATGCTGGCAAACACTGGTCAGAGTACTTTATAGCAACCAAAGGCAATTTCCTGCTAAAGCTGGCAAAGAGAATAATGACTCAAACTGGGCAATTTCACTGATGATGGGTTTAATACTTCTTTTGGTGAATTTGAAGATATTCACCTCAGTTTTTAATAAATATGTTTTCATTTTCTTCATTTATTTCAGGGTTAGGGTGTTTTGCTACATGTGTGCACAATGTGCCTGCAATGCCCGCAGAGGCCAGAAAGTGGCATTTGATATCCAGGGACTGGAGTAGCAGATGGTTGTGAGGCCCCATGTGGATGCTAGGAATCAAACCTAGATCCTCTGGAAGAGTAGCCAGTGCTCTAACCACTGAGGCATTTCTGCAGTCTATCACATCAAATTAAAAAATAACAGTAACAGTTTTAGTTCTTCCACCAACTTCTTAAGTTACACTAAGAAAAGAATTTCAGGATTCTTCACATGTGACAAGAGCATTGCCTTGCTGGAGTAACTATCCCAAGGAACTTCACGTATCATCAGGACTAATGTTGAAGTTTTTGGTAAAAAATATTTATATTCTAATTAAAGGCCAAATTATCAGAACTTGAAAGTTACATCATTAATTTTAAAACTGTTCCCTGAACATCTACTATGTTCTATTATTCTAGGCCTGGGAAACAGAGCAGAAAAATTCTCTACTCTTACAATTTATGTCATCGGGGAAAACACAATTGAAAAGCTGAGGAAGTAAATGCAGTAGGTGATGGTAAGTGCTACAGAGGAAAAGGATGCAGGAAAAGAGATGGGGAGACAGGACTTCAGGGAGTACAAGTGTTTGTATGTGTGCTACTCACTCATTTACATGGAAAAAGCCATGTGAGCAAGGGGACACCGGGACAGAGAAAGCCCTGTAGAGATACTTCCTTTAAACAGAGTGATGTAAACAGCTGAAGGTTAGACAAGGAGAAAGCCGCCCCAAAAGAGCTTTTCTGGCCTTTTCTGCTCAAAGTAAGATTCAGAAATTTATTTTGTACATACAAAAAGAGCCATTATCATTCATTTCTAATATAACTATGTTATTATAATATAATTATACTTATTATATGTTTATAGCATATTATACAAAAATAAAGTACAAGGTCTTTGGATTGAATAAGATAAAGGAGGGAAAAGGACAGAGATTTTACCAGCACATGGTAACAAGATGTGATTTACTAATTCATATTCACCCATCAAAGTACCAAGGGTGAGAAGGTTTGAAGGACCTAGAGCTATTGAACAACTCAGGGCGGAGCCCTCAAGGCTTCCCTGCTATCAGGTGTCTAGTCACTTGTGGTTGGCCTGTCAAGAGAGGGCCTGTTTCTTACTTCATCACCAGCAGATGTGGGTGGGGAAATAAAAATATTAGATTTGAAAACCTAATTCCACTTCTTTTTCTGTCCCATTATGTAGTTCCCTAACATCTTAGGATATTTTCACATCCAAATGATATGATCTGGCTAGAGGATGTAGAGCAGAAGGCCACATTATCCCAGGCTCTCTATTTACTTTACTACTGATGGCAGAAGGCAGCAGTCACACTCTTACTTTACTACTCAGTAAAATATAGACTGCTAATAAAATAAAATAAAATAAAATAAAATAAAATAAAATAAAAAGAGTAGCTTTACCATAGACTGGCAGAGAAGTCCAGAAATAACAAAGAGACTGTCTGTGAAGTGGGTCAGCTGATATGTAGGTATTTCAGCTCTGTCCCCTGGGGTGATCTAAAAACCATGACACCTCATAGCAATAAACACACCCAGATCCTAGTCTCTGATATCTTTCTTTGGTAAAGAAATCAGAACTCTCTAGGGAGATACCTGATACCTAGGAAATGGAAAGAAAATACAGGATGAGCCTGGAAAATCTTATAGTGCCTAAAAATAAAGCCATGCAAATACAAACAAACAAAAAGTAGTAGGAGTATATCAAAAAGGACCCAAGAACCAACTGCAAGACTTTCCAGCTGACCACAGATGGGATAATTTTAAAAACAACACAAAGTAGTACTTTTATATAACCTAAAGTACACAAAAAATATTCATCAGTTCATATTGATTCAAATATTATTGAACCAGGGCTGGAGGGACAGCTCAGTCAATAAAGTGCGTGCATTGCGAACACAAGGACCCAGAACCTGTTTAGAGGGGCGTGGATTCACTGACGCTGGAGTTCCGTGAGTGTGAGCACCTGATGTAGGTGCTGGGAACAGAACGTAAGTCCTCTGGAAGAGCAGCCAGCACTCTTAACCACTGAGCCATCTCTCCTGGCCTGTTGGTTGTTTTCTGATGCCTACTTTTCCTAAGAAGAAAGAAAAGATCAGAGACTCCCCAGATTGAAGCCTTTTGAAAGCAAAAGAAAAACTTGGGCAGAACTGACAGAAGGATGTGTGGATACGGCAGTATTTAAAGGATCTGTGCCACAGCTGTATGGCCGTGGGGAAAGTGTCTAACATTCTAAGTTTCAGCTTCCACGTTTGTGAAGTAAAAATGTCTGAATATTAGCTAGCCCCATTACACAGGCACACACTGATATAACACTGGCACAGACTGCTTCAACCACTCTGCCTCAAAGACGAAGTTACTTCCACAACAGGATAGTTTTTTTACAGACGAAAACATGGTGACTCTGTTTTTTAGGGCTAACTTTGCAGAACACATTTGGTATCATTTAGGATACACAATAATGGCCATATTTGACCAGGTCGTTCTGTGACCTCAGTAACATGGCAGTGCCTGGCATGTGACCTATTCTGTTACCAGCACCCAGGGTAACAGAACTTCCTTTCTGTTACCTCCTTTCTCAGAGGACTAGTTAGGAAAGCTGCTATGGGGATGGCACATGTTCTAAGAACAGGACATTGGCCATCTCAGAGGAGGAAGGGGCAGTCTGCAAACACCAAGTGTAAATCCTATCATGGGACTTCATGCAAAAGACAGTAAAAGGCCAAAGAAAATCAAATGTTACTAAATGCTGCTATTGAAGAGGTGAGCACAGCCAACCATGCCAAAGTGGAGGGTTTTAGAAAATGGCTTCTTTGTAAAGTTCCTGGGATTAAGTTTCCCAGTTGCCCTTACACAGGCAGATCTATTTGTAGGAGGCAGAGGACCTGAGCTATGTCTACAGTAACAAAGCATTTTGTTATTTCTGCAGTCTGGGCTCTTGTTATTCTTGAATCAGTCACCAACAACTCCATACAAAGGCCTCTTTAAAAGGTATGTTGTCCTCAGAGAAGCTGACTGTGAAATCAAGAGCTGGTCTCTGTTCTGGCATGAGGACCATACTCCATAGGGCAGCAGGCTGGTCCAGGCAGGCCCCACCTCCTCACTGAGAGCAGGAACTTTGCAGACACTCAGCCCAGTTCCAAGCCACTAGCAGAGAACAGTTCCCAACAACCCTGTTAGCCAGCATGTGCAGGCTGGGGAGATATTGCAATGGGGTCTTTGAAAAGCACCCAAACATCTTCTGCCTCCACACAGTACCTGCAATAATTAAAACTAACCTGTCACTTACAATAATATTGGAGGAATCTGAATTCCCTTTTATACACACCTCAGGCAGAATGCAAAAATGCATAATTCATTGATATACTCAAGTATCAACAAACATCTATTATGCAAATAGATACATATACCAAATAAACATGTTATTTAATTAATTGTAAAAATAATTTTACATAACAAAGAACAAAGTGAGACATGGGATACCGGAGGCTCAGAGGTGGTGGAGGAGTAAACAGCCATGTCATAAGAAAGTTCTTAATAGAGATGTCTGCACTTGCTTTGGAAACACCCAAACAAATCTTGATAAAACACATGCCAACTGTGTTTTAAAGAGCCAGAATCCAATATGAGGGAGGAATGAATTATAGGGCAGGATCCTCCTTCCAAAAAGTATTTCATGTACATTTACCAAGAGGGTAGGCAGAGTAATGCCCGCTTCCTGTTGTCTGCGACTATGTTATGTTACCACATGTGGCACAGACACTTCCAGATGTGATAGATTATTATGTTAGATACTTGATCAAAATGCAGAAACAGCATAAAACATCATTTTATAGTTGCAGGGAAATTCGATGTCTGAGAAAGCATGGCAGCAGGAGAAGGTCAGTCCATGGCAGCAGGCTGAGGCACAGGCTGTTCACATCGTGGCCGACAGAAAGCAGGAACTTGGGCCGCAAACAGGGGCAGGTAGAACCTGTTCCTAGTGACCAGCTTCTGCTAGGGAGGCCTCACTTCCCACAAGTTCCACTGCTTTCAGAATAGTCTCATAAGCTGAAGATCTAGATCTGAAACATGAGCCTGCTGGGAACTTTCAGAGTCGAACCATAAACTTCTATGCCTGGTTCCCAAAAGAAAAGGCTTTCCCAGGGAAACCGTTTCCAAAGTTTAGGTGCACGCTCACTCAGCAGCCTGGGGCTTTCTATACGTGATGTCCTATTGCCCCAGTGCAAAGTGTGCACTTCTCTCTAGTTCATCCTGCCCATGACTGCAATTATATTTATGTTCATTCACTTGCCAGGCAGCTTGTTTTTTCAAAGCTTTCTGTTCTGCTTTTGCTCTAGACTCTCACTGTAAGTCAGGCAAAAAGTAGCAAACAATAACCATGCCACAGCATGAATATTATGTTTTGAATTTTTTTCTGCCAAATAAATTAGTCCATTATTTCTCAATGTGGTTTAATTTAAAATTTCAGGACATGAGAAAAATATAGCCAGATTATTTGCGGAAGGTAGCAGAGTATCTAGATCAAGTCTCAATAGAGTCCTCATGCCCATCTGAAACCCCATAAATAATCCTTATCCTTTGCATTTCTATTGGTAGTCTGGTCTTTTGCATACCCATTTGAACAGGTAACTAAGAAAAGCCTTCAGGGACTGGAGAGACGAATCTGGTGTAACAAGCTGCTTTTCCAGAGAACCTGAGTTTGTTTCCCAGCACCCATTATCAGATGGTTTACAACCACCTGTAACTCCAGCTCTAGGGAATACAGTATCATCTTAGAGCCTCCTTAGGTATATATAGACACACACACACACAATCTCACACACATACAATTTTCTCTGTCTCTGTCTCTCTCTCTCTCTCACACAGAAACACACACAATTCTTCCCCAGCCCCACATGCACACACATAATTTATTTTTTCTTCTGTGAAGCCTTGGCTGTCCTGGGCTCACTTTCTAGACCAGGCTGGCCTTGAACTCACAGAGATCCACTTGCCTCTGCCTCCCCAAATGCTGGGATTACAAGTATGTGCTCATAAATCTTAACATAAATCTGAAGCTTCTTGAGCCTACATCTCCAAACTACTTCTCACTTCTGAAGACCAGGTCAGTGGCCTAACCAGAACCACACAGTCACATTTGTCCCAGTAGCACCCCACTTTCCTGGCACCAGTTTTCTGTGCTGACCACTTTTCATGTTGCTGTGGCAAAAGCAATGTGAGGTTGTAGACATTCCTCTTGGCTTGCGGTTTTACAGTATCTCTGTTTATCACATTGGAGAAGGCATGGCAGCGGAAACTGCCCTGTGGTGGGGGAACCTGCACTACAGGCTAGTCACAGTCACAGGAAGCAGCCAAGTCAGGTAGGAACTCTTGGCAGTTATAACCTTAAGAGGACGCTCCTAGTGACCTCTGCTAACCAGGATGTTGGTTCTTTGCCTTCTTAATGCTGTAACCCTTTAAAACAGTTCCTTATGTTGTGCTGACCCCCAACCATCAAATTATTTTCATTGCTACTTTAGAGCTGCATTTTCACTACTGTTAAAAACTGTAATGTAAATATCTTCTATGCAATATATCTGATATGTGACACCTGTGGGAAATTGAGGCCTACAGCTCAAGAACCACTGCCCTAAGGGTCCACATCTTCTAAATACCACTACAAGCTATAGCCTCGCTATAAAAAGGAAGGCATTGTAAGGTCCGGCTCTAACACTGCAAGTCTTGAGATGAGGCAACTATCCTACATTATTTGAGTAGGTCCACCTAATCACCAAAGTCTGTAAAAATATGGGCTTTCCCCAGCTATGGCCAGAGATGAGAGGATGCAGAGATGCAATGATACTATCTCTACAGGCTGAGGAGAGAGACCACAAGCCAATGAATACAGAAGCCATGGAAACTGGAAAGGACAAGGAAACAAATCCTTCCTAGCAACCTCTGGAGAGAAATCTATCCCTGCTAACATTTACTGCTAATTCAGTAAGATATACAGAATTATAAAGTAATAAATATGTGTTTGGTAGTTTCTGGTCCTTTGCAAAAGCAATAGGGAATTAATGCAAGCAGTCTGTGAGGTGGAAAATGAGAAGCTCCATATTAGAGTTTAGGATAGGGTGTCATAGTTTAAGTGTTTGTCCTCTCTAAAAAAATCATGCTGGAATTTAATTACCTATATATTAGTACTAAGAGGTGAGGCCTTTAAAATAAAAAGTTATGATGCCATTATAAAAGGCTCACTCTTGGCTCTTCCACCTTCTACCACAGCATGATGCAGCCAGAAGGCCCCTGATAGATGCTGGTATTTTGGTACCAGACTTTGCAGACTACAGGGCTTTGAACCTGTACCAAATTCTATTTATTATGTTGCCCAAGGTTAATTGTTCCATTGTATTAGCACAAAATGAACCAAAACATAGGGATCAACAAAATAAATTGTCAAATGATTAGATGAATAAATAAGAGCTTCCATCTCTATCTTTAGGGGACCAGTAAGGATCTTCAGGAAAATGACAGAAAGGAAAGGCAAAGAGTGATGTCAGAATTCAAACTTACTACATAACTTGCATACTACTAGTCAGCTCTGACTCCTAAAATCTTGGAAGCCAACATTCATCAGGTACATGATTATACAGGGCAGCGGCTTTCTAAGGGGGATCTGGAAACTCCTGAGATCCCAGAGTCCCTTCCAGAGGACCGAAGTTCAAAAGTACCTTTATAATAACACCAAGGTTTTACTTGCCTTATTCTCTAGGTACACACTGACAGTAAAAGCACAAATGTACAGTGAGTTAAAACCGCCAGTAATTTAACACATCAGGTGCACATCTCCTAACCAACACTGTGGTATTTTGAATGGGAAAGTCCCCTCTAGGTGCATGTATTTGAACTATTTGAGAAGGATTAGAAGGTGTGGCCTTGTTAGAAGAGGTATGTCACTAGTGGACTAGGTGCTTTGAGGTTTCAAAAGCTCCCACCAGGCCCAGTCTTTCTCTGCCTGCTGCTCATGGATCAGGTTGCACCATGTGTGATAATAGAGTAACCCTTTGCAACCGTAAGCAAGCCAATGAAATGTTTTCTTTCTAAAGAGTTGTCTCGGTCATGAGGTCTCTTCACAGCAATCGCACAATACTAAGACAGTCACTGTGCTGTTTATCCAGGCTTGTACTTACAGCTGGGATGAAAAACAGAACAAAGGGCTAGGTGTGTGGCTCTGTGGTAGAGTGGTGGTGCAAGCCTGTAATCCCAGCATTTGGGGAGGCAGAGGATCTCTGTGACTTCAAGGCTAACCTGGTCTACGAAGAGAGTCCAGGACAGTCAAAGCTACACTAAGAAATTCTGTCTTGAAAAACAAAAACAAAATAAAACAAGACTCCAGTTTGATCTCCAGCCCTGAAAACAACAACAAAAACCACAGTTTCACTTAAGGATTCCCTTGATGAAGTTGGGCTGGGTTATAAACACCTGTCATCTCAGTCCTAGAAAGACTCAAGCAGGAAGTGAGGGGTGGAGGAGAAGGAAGAAGAGAGACTTCAGCCACGTTTTTAACAGTGTATATGAGTAAAGGAAAATGATGTGTAAGCTTCTGTATAATGATCTTCTTCTGTATAATGATCTCGCTACATGAAGCACTTTGCAAATGATGAAGAGGGAACTGAACAAATCCCTGGTCTTAGGTAATGCCATTGCTCCTTTAAACAACGACAAAGAAATAGTGATTATCAAGGTTGAGACATTTGGCAAACAAATAATCAAGTGAAGTGCTGGGTTCATGGCTGAGGCCTATAATTTCAGTTCCCATGAGGCTGAGGCAGGAGGAATGCAAATCCAACACCCGCTTAGGATTCAGAGCAAGTGTGAACCACACCTGGACTATAGAGCAAGACATTGTATCAAGGGGGAAAACAACAAAAATTAAATATGTTTCTTTGAGGAAAACAAATGATAAGATCTTGGCTTCTAAGCAAACTTTCAAGGTTTGGAAAACATTTTTCTGCTACTGTCAGATTCTCTATCCTTATAGATTTTTCTGGTAAGCTCAGTAGTGACATTAAAATGTGATTTTTTTCAAAATATATATGAACATCCGTAAGGTCTGTAACTTTTAGTGAGTCAGATCTTCTAAAAGCAGGCATAAGGGGGAAAACAATTCACCCAAAATATAGGCCAGTGATTTTAATGTAAAAAAAAAAAAAAGATACAAAGCTCATTGATACTTTTTCAGATTCTACATTATTACTTCAAGAAATCAGTGCTTGCAGAGTTTAAATATCATATCAAAAATAATATCTACAAACATCTTGAAGAGTTGTCAAAACATTCCTCCTCCAAGGATTCTCTTCTGACGCTCTCTCCAAAGTGGCATCTGGCAGCCTCTGAACAGAGACAAATATGAGTGTCTGCTGGTCTCAGAGACCCGCAGAAACTTAAAAATTCAAAACAAACTGATACCATTCTCATTCCCTTTTTTCTTGAAAAAAAAAAAAAAGTTATGTTTATGAGGTATGTTAACTATACTAGCATATAGTGGTCTTTTGTTCCCCTTGAGACAAGATCTCTCTATTATGTAACTCTAGCTGTCCTGGAACTCACTGTAGAGACCAGGCTTACAGTGACCAGCTGACCTTCAACTCAAAGAGATACATCTGCTTCTGCCTCCCAAGTGCTGGGATTAAAAGTATGCACCATGACACATGTTGGACTTGTAATTTTAAAGTAACAAATGAAAATTTTAAGCTTTCTGTTTTAACAACTAATATAGTAAGTATTATATTTAACAATTTAATAAACATTCTAAAGAAAATTCATACTTTTCTATTCTTCTTTCCTTCCCAAAGCTTCAATGGTAAGCCAGCTGTGGACAAGCAATAAGATAAAAAGAAGATAGATTTCCTGGCCAAGAGTTTCTCAAATGCAAAGTGTATATGATTGCCTTGGAACTCCTGCTGAATTCATCATGTCTGACACGGAATCTGGTAAAGCTGTCTCTCTAACAAGTTTCCACATTGATATCAATGTTGTTTTTTCACCATGGATCCCATCATTTGAGTGGCATCTAGAATGGGCCACTCAACTCTTTCTAAACAGCCCAAAAGTGAAATAAAGAATTGTGCTCAAGTCATTGTATAAAGACCTTCAGTTCAGGACTCTACTTGACTGCTAACTACTAAAACTGATAAATGCAGCAGTTCTACTCAGATTTCTCTCTCTTGCTCCAAACCCACCAACAGGTTATTGGACTTCTCCATTTGGACATGTAACCAGCAAATTTAATTCAATAGACCTACAGCTAAAATCTTTTCCTCAGGGATCATGATTTACCTTCTGTAGCATTTCACACAGTTATCTCTTTGTACAGGATGTAGTTTTCCTTTTTTTTTTTATTTGCTCTCAAGATCCAACTTAAGTATGTTCTCCTCTGACCTCTGGTTGGGGGATAAATGTGCCTTTAAACCTGCTCTTCACACTCTGTACCTATGCTGCCATCATTCTCCCTGTTGACAGAGTTAGAAATTTAAACTGTACTGGAGTTTCCTTTGTTCCTGCCACACCAAACTAGCCAGGAAGTCCTAATGATTTTGTGTTTGCATCCCATCTTCTCTGTTCCCTCTTTTACTTCCTGTGTTGCAACTATCATTACCTCCAGCCACAATCTTACTCATTCTAGAATAAAATCTGACTTGGAATTATTTAATGGCATGCGTGTCTTTTACCTTCTTGGCCCTAAGTAACTGTTTAGCCTCATCCACCAAAATTCTTTTCCTCACAGATTGTGGTTTAACGCTCTGAACCATTTCCACTTGCCTCTCTGACTTTGCACTTGCCTATTTCTTTGTATAGGATATACTTATCCCTTTTCTTCATTCGGTCTCAAGACTCAACTCAAATATTATTCTCTCTAATCTCCAGTTTTCAGTTAAATGTGACGAGTTTATGATCCCAGAAAAGCTTTTGTGTCTTCTTAGGACCTTTTACCCCAAATTTCATTATCCATCTCTAGTTCCATTCTAAGAGAAAAAATAAGCATAAAATAAGCATACTATCATAAATTGTATTGCTCCTTCTATTGTCCTGTATTGTAAATACTATTATTTCAGAAGCAATTCAGGTTGAGAGAGGTTACTCTTCCAGGATGTCAGGTGGTAAGTGGATGAGCTGGTGTGCTTGCATATGGTAGAAGCATGTGTATGTATATGTGTGTGCACATTTATATGCAGGTGCATGTGTTCTTGGAGGCAAGAAGTGGATATGGCCTTCATCAAGCACTCCCTCTTCTTCTTCTTCTTCTTCTTATTATTATTATTATTATTATTATTAGTAGTAGTAGTAGTAGTAGTAGTAGAAGTAGTAGTATTCCTCACCTTCTTCTTCTCCTCCTTCTCTTTCCTTCTCCTTCTCCTTCTCTGAAACATGGTCGCTCAGTTAACTTAGAGCTTGCTGATTGGCCAGACTGACTGACTAGCAAACCTTTAGGGATGCTACTGTTTCTGCTTCCCCAGTGGTGGAATTATAAGGATTGGAAGCTTTTTACATGGGTCAGATCTCCATGCTTGTGCAGCAAGCACTTTTTCTGTCAGGGCCAACCTCACAGCACTGAACTGGGATCTCGCCTATAATTGTCCGGCACACATCTCTTCTCCAATGCTTCCCAATCAGGAGAAAGCAAAGTTTGTAGGAAAGGGGAGTATAGAGCCTTGGGAAAGGGAAGGTTGCACCAATGACTTTAGCAAAAATAAACAGTCAAAGGAGTCCAACTCATGAGATGACAGATATACTATAAGCGTAAGAGCAACAATACATGAATGTAACCCACCAGAGGTGGTATACTGAGCTACAGCTCCTTACAGCCCCTTGGCAAGGTAAATGACTAGCTGTAGAATGTTGATCAAGATAGGTCCAGTCACAGACATTAAGGCAGGCTGTGACTATATCATGCTAGCCCTAGTTACAGGCAGCTAGAGTCTCATAAGAAAGTGCCTCAGACAGAAGCTAGAACTGGTCTCAAGGTTCTATCCCACTGTAGCAAACAGCATGTGCTGTACAAACAGCGCAGTGCTTTGTGTGTTGAGTCAGTAAGATGACTCTGTGTGAAGGCATTTGCTACCAAGCATGATGACCCAAGTTTGATCCCTTGAATCCACATGGGAAAAGGAGAGAACTGATTCCTACAAGGCATATTCTATCTTCTTCAAGTGTGCCATGGCATGTGCTCTCTCTCGCTCACTCACTCACTCTCGCTCTCTTACACACACACACACACACACACACACCACAATGAATAAATAAAATGAAATAAAAGAATGTGATGCACTGAAGAGATATGGACAAGGAGGAACCCAGTTCTGAAGTCAGAAAACAGGATGGCAAAAAGCAGCTAATTTATATGTGCTACAGGGGAACTGTTGCATGTGGCAAGATGAGAGTGTCATAGCAATGAGGCAAAAATTATGTGGATAGGCTCAGTGATCTTAGGCTGGGAAATGGAAGGATGGTGAGAGATGAGGCAGAAAAAGAGCAGTTTTCTCAGGACTGGCTAGCCAGCCAGTTGCTAGAACTTTTGTTTTTCTTCTTAGACAAAATTCATGCAAATTTTGAGCAGAGAATTGTTGTGATCTGATCTGTTTTAAAGATCATCATTCAGGCTGTAGAGAAGAGAACAGAGCATGGCGAGGTGGGGTAGAAGCAGAAAGATAAAGATAGCAGCAAGTTCAACAACGCAGGTGAGAAACACAAAGGCCTCTGTCAAGGCAAGAGCACCATGGCCACTGGCCTGCAAAACACCTTGCCGTTCACGCCAGCACAGTGTACTTATAGGCTGGTAGTGGAGAAGGCTTTAGAGTTACTTCAAGATTCTTACACAGAGGATCATAGAAAGAGGTGGTTTAGAGGAAATGCAGACAGGAAAAAAAAAATGTTTACAAAGGGAGATATTTAAGTCCGGGCCTAGAGTAAGAAAAATAACAGCATGAGCAACAGACAGTCCAGAGCAGCACACAGAAGATGCAGCGGGGTTGAAGCAGGTACAGGCACAGGATGGATGATCTCAGAGCATGATTGTTTGCCGAAACTGAATCTCTGTTTGGGGAATTTGGAACCCATTGGCTTTCTGTGCCTTTAGCGTGGATGGTTCTGAGGAGCTGAGAAACAGTGATTTCCTTGTGGTTTCCACAAGTTTTCTCTTCTACTAAAAATACCCAGAGCTGAGCACGGTAATATGGTTGTATATAACTGTAATGTCCCATGCTGCGGAGGCAGTTCAAAGACAGTCTCTGTGAGTTTGAGGCTACTCAGGTCTATATAGTGAGTTCTAGGCCAGCCAGGGTCATACAGTAAGATCCTGTCTCAAAAAATAAAACAACTCACCTGAAAAAGCTTGCCCCCAGGAAAAACCAAGATAGTCATACAATGGAATACAACAGAGTAGTGAGAAAGAATGATCCATACTATAAAGCAAAGACAAGGGTAAATCTCAAAATGAAACATTGCATAAAAAGTCAGAAAACTAACACTGTGTTATCCCCTTTATGTAAATTATAGAAACCATGGAAAAGAAATCTGTTTTTAGCAGCCCCTACCCCATGATAAGAAGGAGTGGGCAGGGGCGGGAGGGCAGGTCTTCCAGGACTGCTGATAATCTTCCAGGCTGATCTGTGATTACACAGCTGTCTTTGCTTAGTAAAATTCATCGAGCTGTATATTTCGATATTATATTTTAACCTCAAAATGTTTTTAAAGTGCCATTATGCCAGGCCACACTTCCTGCATCCTGAGAAGAACAGAGCCATTCACTTAGAGTTCTTATTACAAATTAGCATTTACCCAAAGCAAGAGCAGGAAAACATAAAACGTTTACAAGTTTCATCAAGTAACCTCACTGGGACTCTTGTACCTTTGGCTAAGGGGACAGGGGAAGGCCCTGGTTCAGGGAAAGATGGAAAGAGCAACTTCAATGGCTGTTCAGTTTAAAACACACAGATGTTTTGTGGTGTGGGGGTGTAGCTTGGACACGTTTTTGTAATGCTTTCTCCATCTCTTGGGAAATGATGCGATGCTGTGCTTCAGGAGGAGCTGTCTGGCTAAGCGGCTGTTTTTTGCAAACAGGCCAGAAGGGCTTTAAGTTGCATAAAATGAGGGGCAAGCGACTTCTGAGAGCAGCATGGAGCACCGCAGGGAGTTGGGAAGTGTGCATCCAACAAAACCGCCAGCCATTTGTCTCTATCTGGCCACCTTTAATGATTTAAGAGCTCTGTGTCATGTTATCATCAATCTATTACCATGATGGAGCAGCCTCTCAAAACTGGAGTTTTTAAAATGCAACTACCCGTGACCTAAATTTCCTGCTGGTACTGTTGGCCTCAGGTTAGGCCTGTTTGTCTATCAGCAGGGGAACCAATATAAATAATAAAAACAGGTCAGCGCTGGGCTTTCCAAAGCCTCACTAAGAAAAAAATAAAGTGCACCCTGGCAATCGATGCCAGCTCAACATGTACATGCTCTGCTTGAACTATTGGTAGATTCTGTCCCAATTATAAAATAGCCCATAGTATGTACAATAGCTTAAAGCCTAATTAATTTCCTTTTCTCCTTGCTTACCTTTCAACTTTTTTTAATGTGTGTGAGTGTTTTGGTTGCATGCATGTCTGTATATCATGTGCATGTAGTGGAGGGGGCCATTGGATGCCCTAAAACTGGAGTTACAGATGTTTGTGAGCCACCATGTGGGTGCTGGGAATCAAACCCAGGTCCTCTGGAAGAGCAGCATGTGGTCTTAACTGCTGAGCCATCTCTTGCTTTTTAATCTGGCCAAGCAACAATTTCCGTAACTTTTAGCAAGTAGCAGACATGATATGAGTTTTCGTTTTGAAACCTAAGAGATAGTTGAAAACATGAAAGCATAAATTTTTGCTATCTCTATGAAGACCACAATAGTAGATTCTTCAGCCTGTGTAGGATCTGGCTTCCAGGGTTCTCAGTGCAGAGCTTAGAGATCGAAATCAGAGAAGATGGAAAAATTGGCTGGTGAAAAGGGGCAATGAAAGCAAGGAGACTGGCCCTTCAGTGGCCAAGGCCTCAGGCTCCCATAGGAGAGCGACTTCTCAGTAACAGAGCATTGCCCTTTGCATTCACCACCTCCAGCTCAACGTGTGGCATGAGGTCTTAGTGTCTTCTTGAAACAATGGGGTCGGTAGAGCTACAGATTAGATCATCTTAAGAAACAGTTTTGGAATGTTCCCTACTAATTGATGGGACAGGGGCCAGAAGCAAACGATGAAGTCAGCGGGCTTGCCAGTGCTCTCTGCTCTCCATGCTGATGCTGCTTCTTTCTGGTCTCCACTCAGAACTCACTAGCTTCTTCCTGGACTCCACAAATCAAGCAACTCCTCCTCTAAGACGTAAATATTTAGAAGGCTGAACTCTTCTAAGGGAAAACTACATTTACAAAGAGAGACGACCTGAGAGGAAGCAAGATGGCTCCTCAGTGGCTGAATTTCTGATTTAAAGGTAGCTGGCAAGCACTTTGGCATAGAAAATTATTTCTGGGTTTGCTCAAATTAGATTTTTACAGAAATTAGCTGAAAGCTCTCAGCATTGTTCGCCTATTTTTTTTTTTAAAGTGCACTGGTGTATATTTAGAAGGTCGATTGCCTATTTCTGTAAAGGAAGGATACAAAAGGCTATAATTTAAGCTATTGCAAAGCATTTAAATAAATCTAAGAGTCTCAAGTTCTTGTGCAGCATCCCATACCTCACAGGTCTCTTGTGGAAAATAAATAAAACGAACCCTCAACTTTGAAGTGTATGTGCTTGCTTGAGCACTACCTTTATCACTATTTTATGACCTTCCTCTCCAAAGGGAGGCTTCCATGTACAGGGGCTGGTGAACTGGATGCATTTACACACGCTAGTGATTTACCTGCCCACCGCCCTCCAATCCCCAGCCAAGACCTGGCCATTTGTTACTAGGATGCCTCTGCCAAGGAGGTGCTGTGTTACACACCCTCCCTGCACTGCCAACTCTCTCTGGGGGCAGCTTTGGCATGGATGTAGAACATCCACCACAGTAGGAATCAAGAAGCCTAATACCTATGTCCAACCTAACTATTCCCATGGAGCCTTTGGCTTTAGTTGTGGCCGTGTAGAGCTACCAAAAAATCCAGCTTAAAGGCAATGAGACCAAGGGGAGACAGGCACGGTCTGAAAGGAAAATGCCCCACATGGCCTCGGCCCCTGAAAATGGCAGGAACAGCACCAATATTTAGAATCTCCTCACATTTCCCTCATTGTTGAACAACTAGCAGTGTTCCTTGCGCAACAATGAGAGCACACAGAGGCAAGCCTTTAGATCTGCTTTCTTTCCCTTCCTCTCTGACTTTGCTTTCTCCACTCTTGTGACATCGGGATTATGCTTCCATATCCTTTAAAGTAGTTCCATATAAATTTTGCCATAGACTCTATTTCCTAAGAAAATGAGAAAAGATATAGAGTGAGGCCACAAAGGTGAATTACATAAGAAGAAGAAGAATGCCGGGACTCCAGAATTATTTTCTTTACAGGTGTTTATCATTATAAAAGAGAACTTAGAACTACCTTTGCTGTATCTTATAAATTTTATTATGTTGTTTGCTCAATTTTATTTGTCTCAAAATATTTTTTTTTTACCCATTCATTATCCAGGAGCATGTTGTCTAATTTCCACATAGTTGTTAATTTTCCAAAATGTCTTCTGTTGTTGATTTTCATGCCATTGTGACTTTAAATCTTTTAAATTTTATCTGAAAATTTCTGTGGCCTTTTAAGTGACTTATTCAGCTGAGCCAGCATGCCAGACCTAAAATATATTATAATTGGAGTTCCAAAATTTAAAAATAAAGAAGCAACGTACTGGATAAGATACTAGATGTAAATTTCCAGGATTGGTTAAAAGCATTAATCACCAGATACAGGATATAAAATATATGCCAAGCAGAGTGAATGTAAAAAATAAAAAAAACTAGAATTAAACATTAAAAAACTAAAACTTTTATTAAAATAGAAACAAGAAGAAGAGGAAGAAATGAGCATACACACAAAAGTCCGAAAAGCAATTTAAAATACCAAGAAATTAGCATTATAATGGCTGCAAATGTGTCAACAACAGCAGAAGGACAAAGTAGAGTCAACAGCCAAATTAACTGGGCTGGGAAGACGGCACAGTGGTTAAAGCATTTTCTTTCTTTTTTTAAATTAATTAATTTATTTTTACTTTATGTACATTGGTGTTTGACTGCATGTATGTCTATGTGAGCGTGTAGGATCCCTTGGAATAGGAGTTGCAGACAGTTTTGAGCTGCCATGTGGGAGCTGGAAATTGAACCCAGGTCCTCTGGAAGCGCAGTCATCTCTCCAGCCCTGGATAAAGCATTTTCTGGGCAAGTGTGAGGACCAAAGATCTGGTCCCTATAACCCACACAAAGCCAGCTGTGGTAGAATGCACTACTACACCATGATGGGCGCTGACATAGGAGGATCCATAACAGCACAGGAGCCAGATAGCTTAGTGTGTATGGTGGTGAGCAATGGGAGACCCTGACCTACACAAGGTGGATGGTAAAGGCTAACAGCCAAGCTTGTCCTGTGACTTCCACACTTGTGCCATGACACGCATGACACACACACCAAGAAAAGTGTCAACACACTTGTTATTTTTGAGCCTTTAGCTTCTACTGTAATGCTAAGTATACCCTAACATACACTGAAAATGCTGGCAGAGTAAATCAACTGTATTCTCCATCTCCACTTCAATCAAATAATTAAACCAGACACTTGGAAAAATAAAATGAGACTCACATTAATGGCGTCTGAAATTGGTTTATTTGCTCATTTTGTTAGAGTTCTGGGATTTAGATGGGGTGAACAGTAAGTTCACCACAAAGTTAGAAACATCTGCTGACAAGAAAGGGTGGGTTCCCATAATCCCATCTCACCCTAAATTCTCAGTTTAAAGAAATGCCTTTTATTTAGGAAAGTTAGCATGGAGAGTTTTGTGCATAATAGAGATTCCTATCAGCCATGCAAATGTTGCTGCCATGCAGCATGGCGCAAACAACCTAGTGCGTGTTTGCTGCAGACCATGTTGACAGGCTCAGCTCCAATTCCCGTTTACTCTGGTGTTTCATATTCTGCTGACTGCAGATAAAACCTCCCTCCACAACGGCTACATATTTCAGCCATCTCCTTGGAATTCCACAGGCGTTTGAATTGAAATATAGAAATTCATAAAGTGCCCTAACAAACAGAAACATATAAATCACTTTTAGAGTTAATAAAGTTTCTACTTAAGAGCAAATATTGTTAGAAAAGAAATAAATTGTATTTCTTAAAATTATGTAATAAGATACATTTTGGCTCGCTTCAAGTTCTTGAGTTTCCTGTCTTTAGAGCTGAAAACTGAATGTACAAATTCACTAAATACAAAAAAGTAATGTTTTCCATGTTGTTTAAATGTAATTAAATTGCTACTAAATTTACTTTTTCCCTGCACGTGTAACAAGACTGAACTGTGTGAGGCATTTGGTGAGTTTGTACAACTATGTACTTACGAATCTTTTCATTTTCTTTAGGACTGTGTCTATGAAATGTCCCCAACAGGCCCAGATATTTAAGCATTAACCCAGCATTCCTAGAGCCAGAGAGTTTGGGGCAAGCTGTGCAGGTTGGAATGTCAGGTTAAGTGCTTCCTAGAGAAAACCAGGAGCATGAAGAAGTCAGGGGAGAGGAGGCAGAAAGTAAGGTAGGAAAGGGATTGAAGTTTTCATCCTGAGAAGCCGAACAAAATATTTTCTGAAACTTGACAAATGAAATTTAACATTTAGGAGGATTACTAGAAGAACAAGCCTGACCTGCTTTTCCTTGGGAAATATCCCTCTTCCTTATATTCTGACAGAGACTATTTGTGGATATCTGCTAACACCTCTAAGAATAAAGCTGTACTAGATGGAAATCTCTGCATCCACAAATGTCTAAAAGTAGGGCAGTGCCTTGCCTTTCGTGTCTACACGACAATGCAGCCCAGAACATTATTGTGAAATATAAACACCTAACCAAGGACTGACTTAGTCAGTCCCATCAGCTTTACACCAATGTAACAAATGCTCTCTGCAAGGTTTTAATGTGAAATGTCCCCAACAGGCTCGGATATTGAAATATTACGTCCCCAGATAATGGTGCTGTTTAAGAGGCTGTGGCAATGTCTGGACATGGGAGTTAACCAGCAAGGAGCTGTAGGGTCAGGCTAGTTAGTGCCAGACTGCAGTCACAGCGCAACAAGTTACCACAAGTTCCCACTGCACGCCTTTCCCACCAGGACACACAAGCGCCCTCTAATCTGTGAGCCGAAATCATCCTTCGGGTGTGTCTGCTCGGACACTTTGTCATAGCAACTAGAAAAGTAGCCAGTATACTTGGTATGAAGAAAATCCCATCAAAATCTGTAACTATGTCACTGACTTTCCCTATTAGTGGGAAAGGCCCACTGACTGGAGACTGTTTTTTTTTTGTTTGTTTGTTGTTTTTTAATACTCCCTTGGGCGGTTCAACTGGGTGATACTGACGCTTTGGGAGCATCAGGAGGTGGAAGTCATTTTTGGCTGGCATGGAGAATGAGAAGCCCTACAGCAGTTATTAGCATTGGAGGTAGAGGGTGGGTTCACAGCACATGTTCTCCAGTGCCCAGCGCAATCCTGGACAAGAACTACGTATAGTCCAAAATACTGACTGCATCTCTCTAGGACGACAGGTGGTGAGGCTGTCTCCACTCAGGAGAGGCCTCCACATACCCAAATCCGCAATGACAAACCATCAAGGGTGCTTCTTAAAAATCCCACTCACGGTCTAAAATGAAATGGAATTACCCCAATACATTATTTTCAGTCACTGTTTTGGAGTAATGAAAAACATACGTGTTTGCGTATGTTCGCGCACACACACTCCCCCTAGTATTTGAATTATTTCAATTTAACTGTGATTACAATCTACAACTGAGACTGTCAGGCTTTCTTAATTAAGCTTCTTTCTAAGGTTAATCCACAACAAATGAACAATTTTCAAAATAAAAGCATTATATACAGAATTCAATAAAACTGGCTCCAAGTTAATTAAGTTTATTTTCCTTCAGTGATATCCTGACCTCCTTCAAACACAGCATGAACTATGGGAAAGCACAAAACTGCAAACCAGCTACTAACACAAAACATCAAGAGGGAAAGCGTCACACACACACACACACACACACACACACACACACGATCCCATTTGATCTTTATGGCAGCCCTGTGATTAGCCCACTTTACAGTCTGAGCTTCCCTCCTTCAGCCTTCCCTCCTTCATTTCACTCCCTACAAGTCCTTCCTTAATGACTCTCACCTTTCCCATCAGCTCTGATTTCTGTCTTCCCTGCTCCCCTCCATTCCATGCCCCTCTTTCCTAACTGCCACAGTTCACCCTGAAGTTCCTGCTGCATGTTTCTCTTTACATTACATCACCAGTTTCTGGACAGAGAGACCCCATCTCACTCACAGTATCCCTACAGTACCTAGGAGAGAGTCTTGCATAAGGAACAAGCAGAGCAAAAATTTGTTGAACTAGTACTTAATATGGGGAAAAAGAAGAAAGGAATTTAGCAACAGCTTTGACAACAAAGGAAGAGTTGCAAATAAAAAAGCAACAAGTAATTATTCTTTATCTGCAGATGAGGAAACAAAAGTGATCTCAGAAATTATGAGATATATATAAATATGAGTTAAGCCTTAAGTCATACTTATACTGAAAGAAAATGCAGGTGAATGTTTACATCATCCTGAGAGGTAGAAGACTTCAGCATAACACCAAGGGCAAAAATCAAGTGGAACTAAATAGGAGCAAGCCAGCTCTTAGCTAGGCTGCTCAGCTCCCATTTTGCTACTGAAAGAGGCTGTGTCCTCACCTGCAAAGTGAGAGCAACAACAGCTGTTGCACACAGGCGCAGGCATAAATGGATGGTTCAAGGCCTCCCACAGTGTTCCCTGAACTTTCCGAAAACAAACCAAGGAAAGAAACAGATTTGACTGCATAAAAATACCGTCTATACTTTAAAAAATATCAATAGTTAAATAATATCAAATGGCAAACATAAAAAGATAAATATTGTTAGTACATTAACATGAATATCACTCACAAATTAGATGAAAACTTCAATAGGGAAAAAAAAAAGATAAGGTTAAAGGGAAGACCCTCTCCCCTTCCGAAAGAAAGCAGAGTTTAGCATTTCAAAGCGTGATAATGTATGCAACTGGAACAACCAGGCATGAAAAACACCCCCTGACTTAAGGCAATTACACTGTGTTGAAGGGGATCGATTTGGTTTTAAATTTTGCTCATTAAGTCGGTGGCACTAATGATGGTCCAGTGCGGTCAGCGGTTTCTGGACCTTTGGTTAGCACTTAAGTTGGCACATTGCTGTTGATTATTTGTCAACGCTGAAATCCTTAAAATGCCTCAAAACCTACAATAGGTAGGCATTTTATGCCAAAGAATAATTAGTGCTATGTACAAAGACGTCCACTGTAGCCTTATTTATAAGGTAAATCTGGGCGTGATGTGATCCAAGAGAATAATCAGTAAATTAGAGGCTGTGATCCTGAGAGCTGTGATCTTATGGAAGACATATGATGGCATGGATAAAAGAGGAACTACAGATGCGCAGTTCTGTATGGTTTGTCTTCATTAAAATGATAATGAACTGTATAGAAACATGCTAATATGTTAACAATATCTCTTGGTAATGAAATTTGAGGTCACTTTGGCAAGCTGTAATATTTCAATTTTGTGTAGAAAATATCAACCTTTCCCAAAAAGGAAAGATTCAGATGCCCTTGATGGTGGCTACACCAGGCTCCTTGGAAAAATCATATAATGCCAAGTTCCTACTGTCTATAGAAGCAGTAGAGAAAATGCAAAGATAAAGTTAAACTAAATGCTAAAACTGAGGGAATAGCTCATGCTCAATGCTCAGATGGCAGGAGAAGGAAAGCTAAAGCCATAATCTCATGCTTACTCAGCAACAAAAAGAAAAAAAAAACAAAAATAAACATTAATTATGGAAGATTTAGTGTTCTGTATGGACACACTCAGAAATACTCAGTGTGTTATCTATGCCGTAACTCACTGCTTTCTGCACATCTGAAGAAACTCCTTTGGCTCTCGGTGCAAATACTTGGTCACAGCAAAGGAAAAAAAGTTAGTTCCTGCTTAAAAACTTTGAAGCTTTTAAGAGGGGATATGGCTATATGCCTGTGTGCTACTAAACGTGTGTGTGGACTGCTGTGTATGTCAGTGTGTGAACATATTTTGTGGCTTTCCAACTACACAATCAAAAAGACCTAATTTCCTAACAAATCCAACGTGCAATCAGATACATGCAGTCTCACCCTCCTCAGGTGAGAAGATGCAAGGAAGCAGGCAGGACACTGTCTACTGGGGTATGCATCCATTCCTCCTGACAAGCCTTACCAAAACCCAAAAGGCAAAGCGGGTGAGAGCCTGGGTGTCGGCGTGGAGGGCAAAGGGGGTGAGAGTCTGGGTGTTAGCATGGAGGGCAAAGGGGGTGAGAGTCTGGGCACTAGCATGGAGAGCAAAGAGGGTGACAGCCTGGGCACTAGCGAGGAGGGCAGCCCACTAACTTGTATTTTTTAAACCAGTGACAGAAGGCCCAACTGAAGACTCGGTTTTATCTAGTAAAATTAACCTGAAAATACAAGCCAACTAAGTATCGGGTTAAGGTGTTGACCTATTGCCCACGCTCTACATAGAGCCGCTCGGCTTTCTCTTGGGTGGCCACCAATCAGATGTCAGCTCCTACAGAAGTTTTCACCTCATTCCCAACTTCAGTAATTGATAAGTGGCCCCGTAAAGGCCATGTAGGAAATGCCCTCCCTTGAGGGAATGGACCTGCATCAGGCACATGCCCCGTGTCAGGCCCACTGGAAACAGGGATAGGGAGCCTTTCACTTGCCTTTAAGCTTTTGGGAAAGAAGTATGCTCTTCCTTCCTGAGTCCAAACTTCTCACTGCTACCAACACTTTTGCAACTACTTGGAAAGAGCCTATCCCTGCAAAGAAAAACACTAAGGAAGAGAGTGGAACTGAGCTATACACTCCCGATAAACCACTTCTAGAAGCCAAATTCAACTATGCCTGAAATCAATCACCAGTTGGTACAATTTTTGTTATAGGAAACCAAAAGGAGTCAGTAAGTGTGGGGCTGAACGGCTGCCTCCTTTCCCTAGTTGAGCTGCCCATCTCAGTCAGCACAGGTGGCTTTAACCAAACACTCCACACCAGGTGCTTAAACAACACCCATGCATTCTCACAGTTCTAGAGTCTAGGAGAAACTGCAATTAAGGTGGCAGTAAAGCAAGTTCTGGTTAGACCTTCTTTCTGGCTTGTAGACGTTGTTACTTTCTTGTGTTTTCAAGTATGTATGTATATAAAAATGGAGAAATAAACAGATACAGAGGTAGAGTGCGATGATACATACATACATGGATGCATACATACATACATACATGAAGATAGAGGGGAGGAGGAGGAAAAAGAGAGACACTCGTTTCTTTTTATAAATACACTAATTCCAACATGGGGTTCTACTCTCATGATCTCATCTAAATGTAATTAACTCTCACAGGCCTTGGGTTTACTCTGAACTATAATTCTCCATTTTCTTCAAATACCATCACATGGAGAAGTAGGCCTTCAACACAGGAAGTGACACTCCCAGTCTATAACAGTCCTCAAAACAAGGGCTGCAGTTGGTCATTCTGTGGACCTGTATACTCTTTACCGTACTGGCACACATCACTAGAATGCTATCTCCATAGGTTCATATCGCTGTTTACCTCAAAGATTAGTTTAGTGCTGGAATAGAACATCATTTCGTAAATATTTGCAGAGAAGTAAGAGGGAGGGAAGGGTGGATGAGGGGAAGGAGTGGCAGCAACAGTGACAAAAAATTCTGCTGATCAACCAACACCATGCATCACTGCACCCTTTACCCCATGCACCCAAAGGAAGACGAAGGGGATTCTACAGAGCCAAGGTAAAGGACGAGTCACAGAGAGGATAATGTGCTCCTCCTCCATAGTCAGAAGCCAAGCCTAAAAAAGACCTTCGAAGAAGAAAGAGAAAGTACCCAAAGGGAAAAGTTGGTGCTGGCAAGGATGAGGTAACACTGCAGAAAACAGAGATGCCCAAATAGATCAGGCAGACAAAGTCAGAGGTGCTGGAGGTGACAAGGAAAATGTACACATTTTTGATGACTGTATAGTTTGAAATACTATTTTCCTCAGGTTTCATGAAAACACAGATTTTGTTTTACTCTGTTTGAGCTACATAGTTAGCACACAGACTACTTCATTGTTTTGCAGGAAAGGAACTTGTATCACCAATGAAATGGCTCCCAAGCTATATTAATGTGGGGAAAACACTTTTCCCTCAGCTTTGAAAGACTCCTCTTGGCTCCCAGAAGGGATTACCTGATGTTGACACATGTTGTTACCTTGGCACAAAATGCCTTGTGGTATGGGAAAACTTGAAGTTCAGTTTTACATCCTCTACCCCTTAGACCACCAACATATACTTAACTCCCTTAAAACCAGAGACCTGTTGGGACCTGACCCCCTAACATTGGTGTAGCCAGTGTGTCAGGTGACCTGGACTTTACAGTGACATCACTGAGAACGTTTTCCTAAAGGAGCAGTGCTCCCTTTTCTAAAAGACTGTGGATCTTCAGACTGATAATTCTGCCATTTTCATCTCATTTCCTGAAAGTCAGGGTGAGCTTGTGAAAAGCTGTTCAACAACATGCTTATGTCAATTCTCACTCTAAATGTCTGTTCACAGCATGTGATGAAGATTTTATTAAATTTGCAGTGGCTTTCTGATCTTTGTAGTCTATGCAGAAGGGAGATTGGACATTCTTTTATACTTTTAACAATTGCTGGTCTGTGTCCTGCCTAAAATACCATAATTGTTTTTGAATAATAAAGCCAAATACTGTTTGACTTGGAAAAAAATAAGATACTTACTAAAGGAAAAAGTAGAAAGTATACTTCAAGAAACAAGCAGAGTTAGGGACTTTCCAAATAGGACCTCTATTACTTGGGAAACAAGATAAATAATTAACAAATAGGACCTCATGAAATTAAAAAGTTTCTATACAGTAAAGGAAGAAACAGCCAAGTAAAAAGGTAGCCTACAGAATGGGTGAAAAAAATATTCTCCAGATATACACCCAATAGAGGATAAGAATCTAGACCATTCAATGAACTCAAGAAATTCAACATCAAGAAAAGAAATACCCAATCAAAAATGGGCTATGATACTGAGCACAGAGAATTCTCAAAAGAAGAGGAAGAGGAGGAAGAGGTAACAAAGACAGACAAATGGCTAGTAAACCATTAAGAAGGTGTTCAACATTATTAACATCAGGGAAAGGCAAGCTACAGTTACACTGAGATCCTACCTCTCCCATCAGAAAGGCTATCATTACGGAAACACGACAAAATGTCTTTTTAGATCTACAAAGTTTTAACTGAAATTTTTGAGAAAACTCTAACAGTGATATTATGAAGGGCTGAAAATGTAAAATGTTAAAAGGCCAACAACAGAAGAAAAAAGAAAAAAAACTTAGCATTTCTAGGTTCACTCAACTGCCTGTACATTTTTCTCTGGCATTAACAAAAAGGAAAACAAAGTAAATTAAATGAGCACAGTTGTGAGTGTCCAGTACAAATGACAACCATGTGATGAAGCACAGTGAGAAACAAACTCTAGTACAACCTCAGCCAAAACTTCTTTAGGTGAAAGTAACTATGGAAATCAATTAATGAAGTGGCTAAGTCAAGGCCTGAATCCATGAACAAAATAAAAATGGGCATTTTTGTGTATGCAGCCATATGAAGACATGTGTGTGTTTAAATTGGAATTATCTTTACATAATAGAAATTACCCCACTTAAAATGTTTTAATTCTGGAGTTTAAAATGCATACTTAAAGAGCCTACCACAGAGGGCCTCTGAAAGGCTCTACCCTGCAGGGTATCGAGGCAGATGCTGAGACTCATAGCCAAACTTTGGGCAGAGTGCAGGGAATCTTATGAAAGAAGTGGGAGATAGTAAGACCTGGAGAGGCCAGGAGCTCCACAAGGACAGCAACAGATCCAAAAAGTTTGGGTACAGGGGTCTTTTCTGACACTGATACTCCAGCCGACCACTCATGGAGATGGCCTGGAACCCCTGCAAAGAGGTAGCCCATGGCAGTTCAGCATCCAAGTGGGTTCCATAGTAATGGGAACAGGGACTGTCTCTGACAAGAACTGATTGGTCTGCTCTTTGATCACCTCCCCCTGAGAGGGGAGCAGTCTTACCAGGCCACAGAGGAAGATAATTCAGCCACTCCTGATGAGACCTGATGAGACTAGGATCAGAGGGAAGGAGAGGAGGACCTCCCTTATCAGTGGACTGGGGGAGGGGCACAGGTAGAGAAGAGGGAAGGAGGGCAGGATTGGGAGGGGAGGACGGAGGGAGCTGCAGGGGGGGGATATAAAGTGAATAAACTGTAATTAATAAAAATAGAAATAAAAATAAATTAAAATAAAAACATATTTAAAGGTCTCAAAAAGAAGAGATGACAACAAATGCTAGTGAGGATGTGGGGAAAGGAGAATGCTTACTCACTGTTGGTAGAAGTACACATTGGTGTAACCACTACAGAAATATGTATGAAGATTTCCCCAAAAGCTAAATATATAACACAGAGACACTTGCAAACATCCATGCTCCTTGCTGTTCTATTCATAACAGCTTAGAAATGGACTCAACCTACATGTGTATCCATTAATGAATGCATAATGAAAATATGGTGCATATACACAATGCAATTTTTTTGCTTTCTTTGTA
Organism: Meriones unguiculatus; assembly: GCF_030254825.1. NCBI lineage: Eukaryota > Metazoa > Chordata > Mammalia > Rodentia > Muridae > Meriones > Meriones unguiculatus. Next base: position 148,241,065 of record NC_083351.1, read on the forward strand.
TTGATTTATTGTTTATTACAGTTTATTCACTTTGTAGCCTGGCTGTAGCCCCTTCCCTCATCTCTTTCTAGTCTCACCCTTGCTCCATCTTAGCTGTAAAGAAAAAAAATGAAGTTATGAAATATGAAGGAAAATAGATTAAACTGGAAATATTATACTAAGTGAGGTAACACATATCCAGAGAAACAAACATTACATGTTTCTCATACTAAAGCCTGATTTTGAATTTATTTATTTCTTATGTTTAACTTAGAGTGGCTGTAAGAGTCAGGAAGCTATAAAGGGTCCTTGGGAGAGGAACTTATTGGGAGGAGGGTAGCAGAACACATGAAACATGAAGGAAGGAGTTATGCTAAGGTTAAAGGTTTAAACAAGCATGGGGTAGCATAACAGGCTCCTCTAAAAGAAAGCATTGAAGGGGCCAGGCTTGTTGAACACTGGGGCTGGGGAGAGGAAACAGTGAATTAACCCAAAACTAAGGATGTGTGAAGAAGTCCAATGGAAACCCACTACTTTCTAAACTAAATTTAAAATGACATTTATTAAAAGGAGTTTGGGAGGTTGGAGAGATGGCTCAGTTCTTAAGAGCAATGGCTACTCTTCTAGAGGACCCAGATTCAATTTCCAGGACCCACATGGTGGCTCATAAGCTATCAGTAACTCCAGTATCTCCATAGGTATTGCATGGTTGTGATGCACAGATATACATGTAGACAAACTTATATACATTAAATAAACAACATGTAAAAGGAATAGATAAATAAAAAAAAATTAAAGAGGAATTTAAATGGAGGTGCCCTACATGGGTGGATAAGACATAGAAGAAAGACATGGGTTAATGAGTGAAAATCTCAGTGCCTGGCATAGGATACATATTATTCATCAGAGAGCCCTTCCAAATGCCCTCAAAACAACACAGGCTACTGTTATTGCTCTCAGGTACCCACCATAACTGCATAGTGGTGTTCTGAAAGAAAATGGCCCCCATAGGCTCCTAGAGAGTGGAACTATTACAAGATGTGGTCATGATGGACTAGGTATGGTTTATTAGAGGACCTGTGTCATGGGGGTGGGCTTTGAGATCACAGATGCTCAAGCCAGGCCAGTGGATCATGGTCTCTTCCTGCCACCTGTAGACTCCAGATGTAGAACAATCAGTTCCTTCTCCAGCGCCATGTCTGCCTGAGTACTGTCATGGTTCCTGCCATGATGATAATGGGCTAAACCTCTGAAATTGTAAGTCATCCCAATTAAATGTTTTCCTTTATAAGAGTTGAGGCCAGTGGTCATGATGTCTCTTCACAGCAATAGGAACCCTATCTAAGACATGATGGTTGTAAGACCCTTTTGCTGAAGGCACTGCACACTTCAGTTGTGGAATATGGAAAAATCAAGTTGGAACTGACCTGAAATTTTCCTCTATGTTGAATAGTTTTTGTAGGGATAGAAGGTGTTTTAGGGTTTCTACTGCTGTGATTAAACACCATGATCAAAGCAACTTGGGAAGAAAGGTTTTATCCAGCTTATGCTTCTGTATCACAGTTCTTCATCAAAGGAAGTCAGGTCAAGAACTCAAACAGGGCAGAAACCTGAAGGCAGGAGCTGATACAGAAGCCATTAAGGGGTGTTGCTTACTGGCTTGCTCCCCATGGCTTGCTCAGCTTTTCTTATAGAACCGAACCTGAGCCACCAGCCCACAAATGTCACCACTCACAATGGGCTAGGCCTTCCCCATCAATCACTAATGAAGAACTGCCCTTACAATTAGATCTTATGGAGGCATTTTCTCAACTGAGGATCCCTCCTCTCTGATGACTCTAGCTTGTGTCAAGTTAACAATAAAAAAAAAAAAAATAGCCAGTACAACTGACCCATTGTCAACTTGACACAAACACATCATTGTTAAGTTACAACCTTTCCTTTCTTGTTTATCCCCAAGATGACACATTAATATCATTATCACAATATATTTACAAACTTAGAAAATCCCACAGTCTGTACAAATTCAAACACTTTAAAATTTAGTCTTTTTAAAATTCAAAGTCTCTTAAAACGTAAAATCTCTTTAAAAATTCAGTCTCAAATATGGGCTCCTGTAAAAACAAACAAACAAACAAATAAATAAATAGATCCTTACTTCAAGAGGGAAGAACCACGGCACAGTCCCAATCTGAACAAAATGAAATTCCAAGTGTAAGTTAACTCAGTGTCTAACATCTAAGATCCACTCAGGATCATCTGGGATCCTCCAAAGGGCTTGGGTCACTCTCCACTTTCCTCCCTCTGCATCACACACAGCTTGTCTTCTAGGCTCCAACTGGCTTCACTCCACCGCTGCTGCTGTTCTTGGTGTTCATCCCACGGTACTGGAATATTCAAAATTCTGGTGTATTCTGCAGCAATTGGGCTGCACTTTCACCCATAGTCTCTCCTAGGCTTTCTTCATGGTGCCAAGCCTCAACTTTTCTGCATGGCACCTTCAAAGCCACTAACGCTGCACTTTCATCAATGGCCTCTTCTAGCCTCTCACAGTGCCCAGTCCCAGATGTTCTCCATGACCTCATCATGCCTTCGACACCAGCAACCACCTTAGGCTACCAAGTTTGGTTACCAGCAAGAGATACAACCTTGGCCACCTCAAGCACCAGCTTCTGTGTGTTGACCACGAGGAAACACTTCCCAGTAGATTTTACCTCAATGATGCTGGTCTCTTCTCAGTCACTGCTAATTTCTTTGCTCCAGATAACCAGCATCAATTGTCCCAGTAACACAAAGGTTTCACTTTAGTGGTGCTGGTGTCTTGTTAATATGGCCAACAGTTCAGCCCAAGCTGACTAGAACGACAGGCTCTTAACTCAAAATAGGAAACAACTCCTAATGGAGTCTTTAAACTTCCCTCTGAAACTTCACAAGCCAGGCCTCCATCTCAACATAGTTGTCTTCCAAGCGCCCACAGAGCATCCCCCTGAGCTTTCAATACTCAATGACTTTTCCAGCCCAAAGTCCTTAGACAATCCTCCCCAAAACATGGCCAGGTCAGTCACAGCAATACCCCACTATGCTAGCACCAACTTGTCTCAGTTAAGGTTTCTATTGCTGTGACGAAACACATTTCATTATGATCTTGCCTACTCAGCTGTAGAGTCCAGTCCTTCAGCATATAGACATGAAAGCTAGGCACTGGACAGGTGACTACACAAGTCACTCATCTCTCTCCCCTACCTGTAACTGGGGATATCAGTCCACTCACCCTTCTCATAGTTTTTCTGGGATGAATAAACGGATAATGGGTCTTTTAAAAATGTATTAACATACAGTAAGTGCTCATCTTTGGATATGACTGAATATCTTTAAAATATCATAAAAGGCTGGGAGTATAATTCAGTGATAAAACAACCATCTAGCTAAATGTGAGACTATAGGTCTGATTCCCAATATCATGAAAACTGTTGTAAAACAACAGTGATCTGTGAGACTATTTAAGGGTGATGCACTGAGAAAGTTTGATTATTCAGTTTACTAGCATGAAACAAACTAAGCCTATGATTACACACCCAGGAACTGAAAAAAAAATATATGTTGAAAATGATCTCTTTATTGAAAGAAACCATGAGCATAAAAAGCATCTAACTAGCCTGTGCTGAAGTGGGAAGTGACTGGATTTCCTAGGAAATAAAGATAAGTTTAAAGTCAAATAACTCAGCCAAATAGGTTTTTAGGAAAAACAGACATGATAAAAAAAAAAAAAAAGTCTATCTAGGAATGACAATGACAATGAGGAGGAAAAGTAAGTCTGCAATGGAAACTAAGAGAACTGCTGGTGTTAAATGGATGTGGTAGGCTAGGATTAGCACCACTTCCAAAGAGAACACACAGGGTTTCACTAAGTATTTAAGCAGCTTGAAAATTCCAGACAGTCAAGGCTGCAGTGTGCTTATCTGTTACAAAGAAACAGACCTACAGGGTATGAGCATATCCTGGTAGCAAAACAAAAGACAAAAATAATCTAAGAAGCCCCCTGAGGCATTATGTCCCTACATCCATCATTTAAATCTAAGGAGCTCAGTAACCTGGGATTGAAGATTAATCAAAATGGTCCATAGGTCAGTGGTCAGGTTTATTTAGTCATCAAAAAAAGCTGGCTTAATTAGCCAAATAGATTATGAAAGATGTCCTTTCTAGAAACCCTCACCTTGTCCACAGAGGGAATGTTAAACAAAGCCAGGAGCAGTTACTTCTGTGCTGTGTTCAACTTAGCTTCTCAGCTCTATGCTCAAAAGAAAAAGTAAAGTAAAATAAATGCAGGGCATGATATTCCTGAGGACAGAATGGAGAACCCCAGCATCCTTTAAGTCCATTGAGGTTGCTTTAAATAAATTTTACTCTTATCAAAAGAAAGGAATGAACACACATTATAAGATTCAATTTTAATTGAAATTAATTTTTTAATTGAAATTAAATTAAATTAAGATTCAATTTTAATTGAAAAGCATCAGGTGGCTCATAATGAAAAACAACACTCCACTCCCCTCCCCTCCCCTCCCCTGTCCTTCCCTTGCCAGTTCCCACTCTGCAGAGGAAACTGCTGTGGGTTGCTTGGAAGCATCGTCATTAATTAGCATGTTACACCATTTGTTTGGCAAACAACTTTGTTTTGGCTTTATCTACTGCTTTCCCTCTGTAATATGTAAGAATGAGCCCACCTACACCCTGCCACACACATACAACACATTTATATCACAACTTTCAGCTTACTATTGATAGATTTTAAATACCCAGGTGCAGTTATACCTTTGTTTCTTCTTTGATCCCTACAGAGCACACCTCTCCTCTCACAGGTAAATGTATTACAAGAGCAGGCACGCTTCCCTTTCTCTTCCTCCTTCCTCCTCAGTTATATTACCACTAGGTCTGCTTATGCCTTTGGAATTTTTTTTTGTTCTGCTCAGTGTTTACTTAAATTATGTAAGCAAAGACAAAATTCAATATTATCAATCACAACCTCTTCTAATTATACAGGTTCCTGTTAGTGGTACATTGGTGCTTGCTTTTGGAGACCATTATTCATTATGAAATCCATGCTAATTACATATATTTTCTTTCCCCATATATAGATTGGCATGGGTCAAATTTCTCAAATTACTAAGTTTTCCTCGATCAAGGAAGTAATAGTAATAAGCAGTTAAGACTCTGCCACCTTCAGCGCAAGTTCAGTTTATATTTAAAAGTAGACGTTTTCACAGTAGAATTTTATAGGGGCAGTACTGGAAAACACCAAGAAGTATCAAAAAGACATACCGTATCTCAATCACATGAAGAGACAGATAATAAATACACTACCTGCAGATGACAACAACCATCCACCATCTTAAGCCTTCTACACTGGGTATCAGCCTCCTGGACCAAAGGTTATCTTCATCCATACCTAGATGACCTCTGCACAAATCACCCTGCATCCCGTCTGCACCCAACACAGCTACAACGAAAGAGTTCATCTTGTGTTCAGGACCTCATCTGTGCACCAAGGCTTTGGATGCAGAGAGAGATGCTGAGAAAAAGTTTACGGATCTCATTAGAACAGGACACTAATGGGATTATAGGTTGTGCTGTGATGTAAATACCCCAAGTGGCTTTAAAAATGAAACTGGATTGTGTAGTGGTTAGGCAGGTAAAGAGCTTGGGCTCTAAAGCCAGAGGAGATGGTCACAGCAGTCACTGCCACTCACAGTGGAATGACCTGCACATGTACCCAAACTCCTAATCTCAGCTTCTTCATTTCAAAACTGAAGTTCCTGCAGAGTAAAGACAGACAAATAGACACACACACGCACACACACACACACACACACATCTATCTATCTATCTATCTATCTATCTGAATGACACTTAACCTGGCACATAGTGTATGTAAACCTTGATATATGAGGCACAAAATATGATCAAAACACACTGCATGTGTGTACGAAATTCTCAATAAATAAATAAAAAATGTTACAATAAAAAGTTAAAAATGAGACTCAGTAAAATTATCATTAGAATTAGTAGTATGGTACTGGTCAGAAAGCCTCACTTTGACCTCACTTATTCTTTGATGTATATATTTTATTTCGGTACACCTGCTGGAGTCAACGGAGTGGCTTTTCTTGCTATCAAAGCAAAGAGAACTAGCGGACAAGGAGAACATGGCGACCCTTCTAGGGCTGTGCAGTGTGTAACACTCAACTCCACACTCTTCTTGTGGGTCCTGGCTTCATGTTTCGTCAGTCACAGACTTTTGTCATGTTCCTTCTTACAGCAGTCCTTATGTTAAAGGTGCATTTCAAATAACTGAGCTAAAATGCTAAAAACAGATGTGTGTGCTGTCCTCCAAGAAGGTTGGAGAGATCCTAAAGAAAGTGGAGTCAGCATCACCTGTACTGAGGCTAGAACCCATAAAATAGTAGCTACTACTAACAAGCCCAAAAGAAGAAAGATAATTTGATTGTAGTGCCCTGTTAGATATATTTGGAGCAAAGGAAAGTATATTTCTGTGGAAAGTTTCAAGACCTTACAAATGAGATAAAGCCAAACGAGAAGAAAACAGACAGGCCTCATGGACCTCAGCTCACCATATGTGAAGTATCAAATAAATAGCTATTCTAATCTCAAATGCTAATCTCTCTTTTCAGCCTGCCTCATTTTATGGGACCAAATATTTCAAGCCTCATCTGGGTTCTATTACAATCTCAAAGACAACATGATATCTAGAAAAGCGTTTATATGTAAAAATCATTTAAAATCAAGCAGTGGTATAAACTGATGTCCAGACTCCATTACCCCTAGATTTCATATAATTATATTGCTTTTTCTTTAACTCCAAAATGACAATTTTCTCTTCTGGCACAGAGTTTCTTTGGCCCTACGTTTGATGCCAATGTAGTCTCACTGTGAAAACAAATTAGAAGTAGGTGGTCTGGTTAGTCTTCACAATGCTACATTTTAATCAGGCAAAGCAGTGGAGAGGGCGCTGTGGAAACGTTGGCGTATCTTCAAACAACAGTGCACGCTGTCTGTTTTACTCACAATGAAAAAGCTCTTCAGGAGATTTCGATAACGGTTCCCCTCCTACTCGAAAGTCCACATTTGTAATGTTTATATAAGTGGGGGTTATAAATCTTTCTCCAATAGACCCCATGGTTTCTAAAGCAGACTTCTTGTTATAAACGGCCTGTTTCCGTTTTGCCTGCCTAAGCAGGGCAGGCAAAGCCAGTTCACCAGAGACTGGAACTAATTTAATGTGCTCCAGGTTTAAGCCCCTAGCCTGTATGCCTTTACAGGGAGATTTTACACAGTGGATTACAGCTGACTTTAACAATGATTCATATGATAAGTGGCTTTCGATTTGTTTTTTAATGTCTGAAAAATATGCATTTGCAAAGGACATGTCATCAAAATAATTTTTTTTAAAGCAATACCCATTAAGAAAGGAAAAGAATTCAACTTTTCATCAAAATAAAAGCCTAAATGTTAACCATGCCAAAGGCTCTTGCACATGAATTTAAGGGCTCTACTACACAAAATAAGACAAAGTTGTTTATAGACAGTTAAGCCTGGGTCAGCTCCAAGAAATGCGGTTAAACTGATACACTTTACCACAACGCTTGCTCCTATTATTAAAAATACAAAAGCTACCATGAAAATGGGCAAAAGCCCTGTTCTTGCCAGCCTCAAAGATATCCTGTGTGCTTTTTTCAAAGACACAACATTCCTTGAAATAAGCGCGAATTGAAACAAAAGCGCATTCACGAACCTCCAGTACCCATCCTTCGGGAAAGAATGTGTCATCTGTTTAACTTAGCAACAGCCCTGACTTAAGAAAGCAAACTGGAACACAAAAGCCAGGGTTATGCCATTGTTCTGAGTCTGTAATGAGAGGGCCTAGACTACTCTCCAGAATGCGCTTTTAAAATATCAAATGTAGTGAGACAGATTTGTTCCCAAGCTGTTAGCTTCTTCCATTTCTTTCTCGAGTTTCCTTTCAAAGGGTGGAGTGAAGTCTTACAGTAGGGGGCAGTGTTGCACCGCCTTGCTTTCAGTTATAGAATCAGGGCCAGACCAAAGGAAAAATGGCCATAATTCTTCATTAAGACTTAACCACCCTAGCATAATTACCCTAATTTATTACAAAATTTCAGAGTTTTCCCTTGTAGCCCAACCTGCTTTTTCACCACCTACATACCATATTAAGATGTCTTAAGTGATATAAGCCTAAATGCTTTTAATAACAAACCCAAATCCACCCAGATACCCGAGACATGGCTGACTGCTATTTAGCCATTGAAGGAGAACTAGTTGTTGAATGTCATATTTTAAAAGCACGAAGACTTCTCCAATTGCAAATATCCAGATGTTCCTTATTGTAAATATAATATCACATTGGGAGATGGTTTAGAAAAATGAATGAATACTTCATCTTGGTCTAAAATGAAATGCAGAGTTGGTTTATAAAACACAAGTCAATGTGACCCATGCTAATTGGATGTTAATATTTAAAATATGGGGTAAGAAAATACAAGAACAAAAAAAATGTCTTCCTATCTTCCAGAAATAAACTTTTTCCCCCATCTGCCTGGGATGGAGCTGGGCTGGCTTGCTGGAAAGCATGGAAACTGACACCTTGTCAGTGCTTACTTCTCAATGCCTACACTGCTTTGGAGTTTGAGTGGGTAGGAGGAGGGGCAGAGCCTTTCCCAGGTCTAGGAATAAAACTTGTACATGTGTTACAGTAATTTTGTTTACCATATACAGTGCTAGACCAAGAATATATCGGTACAATACTACAAAACTGAGTAAAACTTTTATTTAATATTTGAAAGACTAACGGTTAATAAACAAAACAGTAATTCATTATTTGACTTCAAAAAAGGAGAGGGAGGTGCAATGGGCTAAAAAGATGGCTCAGCGGTCAAGAGTACTTAGTGCTCTTGCAGAGAACTCAAGTTCCCTTCTCTGCAGCCTCATCAGACATCTCATGACCTGTAACTCTAGTTTCAGGGATGGGTCTGATGCCCTCTTCCGGCACTTGCAGGCAACTGCTGGCCTGTGGCTCACAACCATGCAGACTACACACATAGAGATACAGCATTTTTAGAAATAAATAACTAAAATAAAATCAAACCTCCCACAGTCTTAGCAAGTGACTACTTATCTTTGCATTCAATGTCAACTTGGGTTGTTTTTCACTTGCATTAGAAAAGAAGGTTAAATTTAAACAAACAAAAAATTCTTTTACAGTTTCATAATTCCACTGGGTTTTTAAAAAAACAACAAAACCATGGCTTTAGAGATATACAAGCTAATGGTTTGAAATTTACAAAGGGACTCTAAGAATATAAAAAACGTTTTTGAGATGTCATAAGCCAGTAAAAATCCACAGCATCATATTTAAATGCTATAGAGTTTAAGTTTTAGTACTTTGTTATTTTGTGGTTCAGTATATTTTTGAGAATTTCTTTGTTTCATATTTTCTAGGGCTGTGTGTGCATGCACAATATTTGCTACAAGACCCCTTCCTCCATCTGTGCTATACCTTTTCAAAATTTTTACAGTTGGGAGAGGCTCTTTTCAAGACTGAACAGAAACACTGCCTCTATAATTAGAACTAAATTTCCTTCAAATTGAGCTCAACATTTGAGATGCCAGATGGGACATAATTCTTCATAATTATTGCAAAAAAGGGGGCCTGTGACAGTTGCAACAAAGTAATTGGCTAATGGAAGAGCAGCAGGTACGCATTTTCCCAAACACCTGTTTGAAACTCTGGGCCATTTGAAAGTCCCATCTTCTAATTAGTCTCTCACCAACTAAAGTAGCGTTGCCAAGGCTTTTTCAAGTCAGGCGAGGGGTCAAGGTTCTTCTGCAGTCAAGCTGATGAAAGCACTCCACCCCTCCAAAAGCATGTACTTATTTCATCTCCTGATAATGGCTCTGAGATGGAAAAGGAGGGAGCATTTTCTCCTCAGAGGAGTGTGTTTTCTTTATTATTTCACCCATTTCCCTGTCAAAAAAAAATCTTTGCATACTACACAAATGCTTACCTTTTCATCTCTCTTCCCTTTTATACATCTTATGATGAATGAAGAGATGACTAGAAACAAGAAGGTATGAATTTGGTATTGTGGGATATAATAAAAAATAGATTTTGCTTTTGTCTCTGATTCCTAACAAAGAGCTCCTAAAACCCCTTGGGATTTCCTGAGATAGAGTGTCTTTCGGGACAGCAGAGATGGCTTAGTTAGTGATGAAGAGCAGTGGTTGCTCTTGCAGAGTACCTGGGTTCAGTTCACAGCACCCACATGGCAGCCAACAGTCTCTAGCTCCAGGAGATCTGATGACCTTTTCTGACCTTCATGAAGACCAGGAATACACATGTTGTTTATACATACATTCAAGCAAAACACTGATACACAAAACAAAGAAACCTTATTTAAAGTGTCTTCAGTCACTCCAGCAAGCCCCATTTGAATGCATGTAAGCTCATACTCATGAAGAAACTACTGAGAGACCTCAAGATGATACCATGAAAAGGTTAGTCACCAGAAAGACCCAGTGATTAAAGTCCCAGAACTCTCATCTCCATCCACCAACCTGGGAGAACACGTGGCACTGGCAACTGGACTTTGTAGAAGCTCTTGAACAAGATTTTGGGACCTCATGGCTTGAAAATAGGGACTTTCTGGACAAGTGACCTACTGGGAGAGGACATGGAAATTTTTACCCTTTGCTTTAGTTTCTCTTGGCTGGTTATGAGTTGTGTTCTTTATATCAATTAATAAACATGGGTATTTTCTTGTCTTCTAAGATTTAAACCAACACAATTCTGAACATAAAGACAGTGTTCTGGGTAACCATTGCTTTATGCCCAGCCTGCCAAAAGAAGAGTGGTTAGGGGCTTATAGCAGGCCTTTGTAAGGGGGCAGTTCTGCAAGCTGAACCCTTGTAAATGGTCAGATCTGACAGCAATGCCAGCTAGAAACAGCAGTTGGTATCCAGAGAGCTGGAGACTAGGCTAGTATCAGAAAACATCCCAAGACACATTTCCAGAGTATGAACGGCCAAAATCCAGACTGTCTCCCAATTATCAGTGACAGGATATCTGAGTAGATTAATTACTTTGGCTGTCACACCAAAATAATGTAGATCAGGTGGCTTTAACAACACAAACTGTATTTTCTCACAGTTCTAGAGAAAGGAAATCTAGATTGGATTTCCAGTATAGTCAAGTGCAAAAGAGCCCTTCCTTTAGGTGACTGCACTTTTCATGCTCGCACATGAGAAAGAGAGGGAGAACTGCCACCTCTTTTGATAGGCTACTAATTTTGTCACAGTAAGAGCCCCATTCATGTCATGACCTCATCTAAACCTAATGACCTCTCAAAGGCCCCACAAGAACTTATCACAAGAGCTTTACCACAGCAGATTTGGTGGGGCACAGCATAGCGATCTCCAGACAAAACAAAACCTTCTGCTCATAGTGAGGGTTAAGGCCCCCTCCTAGGGATGGGTAAGCCTCCTGTACCTGAATGCTTACCGCCAGAGTATTAGAAAGTGGATGAACCCTCCCAGGCCTTGTGATGCTTGCAGGCTTTACTCCCTACTCAGCAACGCCTATTCTCTTCTCATTTGCAATCTCCAAACTAAACCCCCAACAAAAACCTAGCAAGATACAAGATGTACCAGAAGAGGAAACTCTGAAAATTACAAACTATTAAAGTGAATTGCAAATGGAAAAAAATAAAAAAGTACTGGGGCACCCTGATTTAATCAAAGTTGAAATGAAAGCATACGCACTGTCTCCATGACTAATGGCAGAGCTCCTCTGTGCACAGTGAAAGCAATAATCTGTTCCTGGAAAAAAGCCTGCAGCTTCCTGTTTGGAAAGTCAGAAGATAGGACAAACATCTGCTAATAACCAAAGGACTTTTCCTCTGTCACATGCAGAGTCTCTGCTCTAGGCTAAGTGTGCTCAGATCAAATCCTAACTATATATTTATTACTGAAAAATAAATGGAGATTAAAAATACAGTCTGTCTTGACAATATGTTTAATTTACATTATGTCCTTTAGCGTCTCATAGACTCAGTCTCTCAGTCCAACACATCAGAGGAAATCACGTCCACATCCCGTCATGCTCAATGACTTCATCTCACTCAACCTTCAGTGTACTTATTTTTTCCACTGATAACTCACCAGAATCACATAAATTCACTCTTTATGTCAATACTTTAAAAATTTAGTATAGTTCTGAGTATTTGTTTAAAAATATAGTTTATAGCATCATTTACAACTACCAGGAGCCTGTATCCTAGAGTCAGTGTGCTCAGCTAGTCCTTTAAGCTGATGTTCCACTCCAACGAGATAACTAGGAATTACTGAAGATTGTAAGTGCTACATCAAGTTTTAAAAGATCCAAGAAATTTAGGTTTGTGGTGGCAAAATAAACGCTCATGTAAGTATACTACCTCACAAACTCTACTAAGAATAGTAAAAAGAAAACCAAGGTTTTAGTCTTTATTTTTTAATAAGTCATCCTATGAATATGAAGTATAGAGGAGATGATAACAGGAAAATTTCTGAAACTAAAACAAAATAGATATGTGTTAGGACAGTCAGAAGAATGAAAACAGCAAGTTACAGCTGCTGAAAAAACCCTGAGAAACAGAGCTGTTGACACCAGAGCAGCCTCGGGACGGTGGGGGATGGCAGGCAGCAGCGCCTTGGCATGGGGAGGGCACTGAGGTAATGATGGGATTTAAAGTCCAGAACGTGCATCTGACCTTTCCTATCCCAGGCCAAACATCAGAAGGGAGCTCTTTGGAGGAAGTTGCCCATCCCAAGAGGAAAGTCTAATACCTACTCTAATGGTTCACCAACAGATCACCCACCTGTGCCCTTGGGAGACTGCATGTAGGCTCTCTGATCAACCTCAAACCCACAAGACCACACCCCCATGGCCTCGTCACAGTCAACCAACTACATAAACCTCTGTTCTTACCTCTCACAACTAAGAAACACCGAAAGCTGAGCAAAGGTTCTAACATGCAAGACAGAGAACAGAACAATTTAAAATAAAACAATGTAAAAAAAAAAAATCACACTTGAAAAAGGAAATGTCAAAAAATTACATCTGAAGTTGAAGAGAAAGTACTGTACCTGTAAGAAAAGAATGACTTTATTTAGTCACTTCTTTATTTATCTATTTGTTTATTGTGTGTAAGTGCTTATCCATCAGGGCACACATATTAAGCACAAAAAGAATGACTTTCAAGAATCAGTTTTTGCCTGTCACCCATGAGGATTCTAGGGACTGAACTAAAGTCATCAGACTTGGTCACAAATACCTTTACCAGTTGAGCTATTTCCCTGCACACTCCCCATTAAAATTTATTTTTTAAATTATAATATAATTATATAATTTCTCTCTTCCCTTTACTCCCTCCAAACTCTCCCACTTCCCTCTCCTTGTTCTCTTTCAAATTCATGACCTCTTTTTCATTAATTATTGTTACATACATATATGTACATACACTGTTAACTAAACTCATAAGCCCTACTCTATATGTATAGTTTCTGAACTATAGGACTGAACATCTGGTATGGGATAGCCAATTGGTGTACTCTTCCCTAGGGAGGCCTATTTCTTCCACTCTCAGCATTCCTTAGTCGCCTGCAGTCCTTTGTGTTGGGTCCAGGCCTGGTAGGCTTTTCCTTGTGAACTTCAGCATGTCTACTGTTGTCCTTGTTCCTCTCATATTTACACAGTCAGTTGAGACCTTATAGGTGTAACGTGTGACATTACTAGAGACGCAATTTTACAGAGCACTCTCCAATCCCTTGCCTCTTGCAGTCTTCCCACCCCCTCTTTCTCATGATCCCTGAGCTTTAGGTGTGGGAGTTGTTTTATAGATGTGTCTGTTGGGACTGGGCTCTATAATTATGCATTTTTTTTATTAGTTGTGGTTTTCTGTAATGGTCTCAAACTGTCACAAACAGAAGTTTCCTCAGTGCAGGGTAAGGACTATACTTAGCTGAGGTTACAAGAACAAACACTGAGGATACTGGTAAGGGACTATGCGGGTAAGTGGTGGTGGGGGTTCTCCTCCAAGATCCATGACTTCACTAACCTTGGGCAGTTAGCTAGGTTTCCAGTACCAGGTATGATCTCACTCCTTTTGAGCAGGTCTTAAGTCCAATTAGAGAGCTGTTGGTTGCTGCCAAGATACACATGCCACCATTGTAAACTTAGGATTACAATGCTGTGGTAGTCACTGTTATGGTTCATAGGCATTATAGTTAGCAAGACTGGTGGTTGCTTCTCCCCTTTGGAAGCTTGCACAGCACCATCTGCTATCACAAAAGCCAGTCCTCTGGGAGAGGGCTTTATGGTCAGTTCCAGCTCAGGGGCGGCAGATTCCTATATCTGAAGTTCACGTTGTCTTCATCGATAGGGACTCACCTACTATCTCTGGAGGAAACCAAGGGCAATAGCAATGGCCTGTAATGCTTGAGTGGTCTCTTGGACAACCCTGACTAACAACTCAAAAGAGCTTCTAATGCCTGGTACTGGGTTTTTATTAGATAGAAATACTATCTAATAAAGCTCTTAAAGGGAGCATTGTTATCCCAGATTAGAAAATTTCACTTAAACTTTGTGTGCATATTTGTAGAGACTAGGATAGAGCAACAGTAAAGATGTTTGAAAAAGTCATAAGTAACCATACTATTAACAATCTGTTTTTAAAAAAGACCTACAACACCCTCATTTTTAAGTATTTAGAATATAAACATATATGAACATACATTTAAAGAAGAAAAATCTGTTCATGATGACATGACTCTGTAATTATAGTACCAGAGGCAGAAATGAGTAAGTCTCTGGAACTTATCGGCCATCCAGACTAGTTGAATCAGTGAGCTCCAAACTAAGGGAGAGACCTTGTCTCAAAAAACAAGGTGGAGAGTGACTGAAGACAAGAGCTGACAGAGAACTCTGGCCCACACACACACAAAACACACATAGACAACACACAAACACACAATGAGCACATGTGCACACACACACACATGCAAACACACGAAAACACTGAAATGCAGTCACAATGAAGGAAGAATTAAGTCATTTGCAGGGAAATGATGTAAACAAACAAACTAAGTCAGACTCAGACAACTAACTCATGCTTTATCTCATGTGTAGATCCTATCTTTTATATGTGATATATAATCATATATATGTAAGCCACAGTGACACTCCATGAAAGCCACAGTGACACTCTCTAGGAAACTGCAGAAACTAACAGGGGTGGAATGGAAGAAAAGGAGGAGAGCATGAAGGGATTGGGGATGGGAAAGAGAGTCAAAATACACTATATACTTTGTAAGAATATATTCATGGAAATGTCCTTACAAACCCAGTCCTACCCACAATGAGTATGAACAAATATGTTTGCTGCCATGATGATAGTAGACTAAACTTCTGAAACTGTAAGCCAGCTCCAATTAAATGTTTTCATTTATAAGAGTTGCAGTGGTCATGTTATCTCTTTACAGCAATGAAAC
This sequence comes from Meriones unguiculatus, assembly GCF_030254825.1. Classification (NCBI taxonomy): domain Eukaryota; kingdom Metazoa; phylum Chordata; class Mammalia; order Rodentia; family Muridae; genus Meriones; species Meriones unguiculatus. The sequence continues at coordinate 148,256,659 of NC_083351.1, forward strand.
CAACGAGGAAATGAAACCAACTAAGAAAACTAACTAAGAAACCAAGAAAATAGGGTAAATGAGTTTTTATGTTTGGACGAAATATGTCAAAGTCATGCAAGTTTCCCCATGGATCAGGAAAATTGTATTATACAGCTTTAGCTTACTAGTCACTTTTACTGTCCTATAACATAGTCAATGATAACTATTTACATTTGACTATAAAATTTGTGGATATATATTACCTTCTAAAATCAAATTTCTAAATACCTTTAGGGAAAAAAAAGAAGCAATAAAAAAGAAGCATGAAAAAACTTCACATATTTCTTCTTTAAAAATGTATTATTATTATTGTGATTGTTACTGGTTGTGATGGTTGTGAGCAGCCATGTGGTGCTAGGAATTGAATCCTGCTCCTCTGAAAGAGCAGCCAAGGCTCTTAACTGCTGAACCATGTCTCCAGCCCAAACTAGTAATTCTTAATACCCAGAAAAGGTCAAATCGATAAAGATCACAGTTCAAGAAAGGAAAAAAAAAATGTGTGGGTAGTTTTCAAAAATCAGTATTAGCAACCTCACATACTTATATTCACAAGGAGCTGAAAACCTTGACAACAGAACAATAAATGATTTATCAGGGAGTCATGGCTGGAAATGCATCTATAATCAGCAATGACTCTAGGGACATCTATTGGAAAACACTGTGTACATTTAATACAAGCTATTTGTGCTAATACTCAGAAGGACTCTGTGCAACCACAGTATAGCCAGCTCTCCATATCTACACATTCTGAATTTAATCCATTGGAGATGCAAAATATTCAGAAAACAATTCTAGAAAGTTCCAAAAAATGTTAAATAGTTATGTGATTAACACTGTGAATGTTAATGTGAAGCCATGTCAATATTGTTATGTGCTGGCACCTGTGGTGGATCCCACTGTTTCCCAGATTTCAAGTCTCTCCAGGGTTAGCTTGAGAGTCATATGCCTCATATATTGTTCATGTATTAAGCAGTTAGGCCAAAGATGATTGTGTCTGTACTGATCACACAGAATTTCCTTTGTTGTGTTAGTCTCTAAAAGTATAGCAAAACAAAACAAAACAAAACAAAACAAAAAAAACACCTATTTGCTTAACACATTATCATGTTCATTAGATATAAGCCAGAGATGGTTTAAAGAATGCATGAGGATGTATAAGTTATATGAGAATGCCAACTATTTTATATAAGGAACTTGAGCACTCAAAGACTTGGTTACTAGGGCTGGAGGGCAGGAGGGTCGGAAGCAATCCTTTATGGATAGAAAGAAATGGTGTACTCGAGATGAAATGATGGTTTGCACTCTGAGTAACAATCAGACTTTTGGCTAATCTTGTAGTCACTGTATCCCTGATGCAAATGTCTACTTGACCATTCCTTGTGCTGCTAATAGAGCCATAAGACATCATTTATGAAGAAAGAATTTCATTGTATAACTGCTGCTTTATTCCTTCATGTATGTACAGCCTTGTTCACTCTGTTGAACTAACAGACTTTCCCAGAGGGTCCATGAGGTCAAAATTATTTTCATAATAATATGAATACACACATAACAACTCTATTAATTATGACCAGCCACAGTATTAGGACAGGAAAAATTTGGCAAGACTTAGGTCTTTGTTCTAAAGAAAATGCAGCATAAATCAGTAGAGGAGTGCTTTCAGAACTCAGATGGTCTTGAAGATCATACCTCATTTCTTAAAAAATAGTTAATTATAAAGAGTAGATAATACATTTTTTTTTTGTTTTTCAATACAGGGTTTCTCTGTGTAACTCCAGCCTTCCTAGACTCACTTTGTAGATGAGGCTGGCCTCAAACTCCCAGAGATCTGCCTGCCTCTGCCTCCCAAGTGTTGGGATTAAAGGCATGGCCATCAGGCCCAGCTTAGATAACACATTTTTAATGAGGCTCATACGAAGAAGTGGAAAAATTCCAGTGCAAACTCTGACCTGAGGATAAGACTTTGGGAATCAAAAGATTCCCATAGTGGCAATAAATTAAACTATAAATTTCTGAAATGTTGATATATGTATCTTTTTACAGTTCTTCTTTGAACTGCTGTTCAGGTAGCCAATCACCTTCCTGCTCTGGTCACTGTGGAAAAGATCTCAACTCTAGTTTTTAACTGTAGAAAGTGAACCCACTTGTTCTGAATTAATCCCCTGTTGAAGGAAAGCATCAAGAATCTAATTAGAGGTAACAGCATTAGATGTCACCTCTAATGTCTGACATCTGTCCTGAAAACTGTCCCTGACTTTATGCTTAAGACCCTGCTCCCTCAACTACATGGCAGCTGGGAAAGCAAATCGAAAGGAGGAGCTGGTGTTGACCCAAAGGGGCTGTGTGGAAGAACACGTAAATGGCTGATTCTGAAGATTTGTTTAGGCCAATAGTTCTGTGGTCAGGAACTCTTACAGGACTTTTCCAGAGGATCCATGAGGTCAAAATTATTTTCAAACTAATATGAATACATTATCTGCCTTTTCCACTCTCATTCTCTCAGGAGCACTCAGTGAGGTTTTCCAGAAGCCATGCGATGTGTGATCTGACAACAGATTGAATGCAGAAGTGTATAGGAGAATGCAGCTGTCTTCTATTATCCAGCATTAAAGAGATTTGAAAATGCAAAACAGTGTGATTCTTCTTACTAAATATTTCTGATTTGAAAATAACAATAATTTTCACAAAAGATGTCTTCATGTTAAAAACACAATTATTTTAACAGATAACAGTTATTCTTGTAATACTTAATACTTTTAAATATTCTATTTTAATTTCTAAGGTGGCTAATATTAATAAATATCTTTAATCTATAAAAACAAAAACTCCTTGACATCCAGAACAATGTTCAAGAATGTAAGAGAGTACTTTGACCAAAATGATTGTGATCCACTTAACTGCTTGTTAAGTATGGTTAGACCATACCTGTTAAGACCAGTAGCATAGCCAGGGAGTCAGAATGTCAGGCTTAACAAAGAGATGTCTCCCTGTGCTTTTCTGCATCCTGTTTTCTTTCTTTCCCTCTTCAGTTGCCTTACAGTACTGTGTCCTCCCCGGCAGCAGCTCCTCTAGCTAGGCTTTGACGGATGCAGGCAAAGCACTTTTGTTCAAAACTTAAAATAATTTGCAATTAGAAAAACTCTTTCTTAAAAACAAACACTCCTTTCCCTCCCCAAAGCTGGCAAAGTTAACCATGTATCATAGCCTTATAAGAGTCATACAGCACCTCGTAGAAAGTCTGTTTGGGTCGATGTCACCGTTGGCACATCCAGGCTGATATAACCGCAGTAAAAGTAATTACCTAATCAACAATTACTCGCCCATCTCACAGACCAAACTGTGAACACAAGCAGGACAGGAGAGTGTTCGGTAAGTAGAAAAGTTTAAGGGAAAACAGAACAAAGTGCTGGGTGGGAGGAATAAAGATTGATTAGAATTACAGACAGATGACTAACATTAAAGTATAGGAAGAACTATTCACATTATAATGGAGTTTGAGAGGAGCTATTTTCAGCAATCACCTGGAGTCATCTTTTTCCTTGACATGATCATAGTTTTAAAATGAAAGTAAATGGATCATTCAATTTCTGCTTCCCAGACAACCTTAACTCCTCATGATGACCACGTCAGTAATATTTAAGCAGCCCCTTTACTTGTTCTGTCTTGTTAGAAAATAGAGTCAAGTCAGGTGTGATGCACACTTTTGCTTTTATCACTCTTGAGACAGGCAGGTGGACTTTTCTGTGTATGAGGCAGCCTAGTTTACATAGTGAGTTCTAGCCAGTCCACCCAGGGATATATTGTGAGACACTGTTTCAAAAAATAAAACAAAGAAAATAGAAGCTGGAGAGATAGCTCAACAATTAGGAACATTGGTTCCTTTTCCAGAGGACGTGGGCCCAATTCTGAACACTAATATGGAAGCTTAAAACTGTCTGACACCTTTTTCTGGCCTCAGAGGGCAACAAGCACACACATGGTGCACAGATACACACACAGGCAAAATATCCAAACATGGAGGGAAGGAAAGAAAGAAAAAGAAAGAAGGGAAGGAAGGAAGGAAGGAAGGAAGGAAAGAAGGAAGGAGGGAGAGAAGGGGTAGGAGGGAAGGAGGGAGGGAAAGAAGGAAGAAAAAAGGAAGGAAGGAAACAAGAGTTGAGTAAAAAACAAGATAAAAGCAAAACAATTGTACATATAAGAAAACACTAAGTAGTTAACTTAGTGCAGGTAGACAGGTGGCCAAGACAAGCCCTTAGTCTGTGTATGTTGTCATGGCTGCTCTAGTTATTGAAATATGGAAACACTACAGTAATAACGATAAATGAGGTGTGTGTAAACACATATGGTCCCAATAAAAAAACTGTCCAGCTATGGCGATTACACTGAAATTATTTAGTAGGCTTTGTGCAAAATGCACTTTTTCTTTTATGAACCTGACATCTAAAGACAAGCCAACTATATATAAAACTCTAGCTGTGGCTCTATCAAGCACAAGCAGAAGGAGATTAGTGGAGATAGATCTCAAGATCACTAGCTTTTATGTTTTATTGCTGCAGGTGTATAAGAAAAAAAAATTCCCCTGGAGATGCACAATGCCAAAATAAAAACTCCAAAGCCTTCTTTGGAATAAAGAAAGAAAAAGGCTGCCTCAGAGTTAACTCACTCTGCTTTAGAGTGACATTTGACAAAGTGGGATTTGAAATTAAAACCAGACCGAGTGTAGCTCCAAAGCCTACCTGTTCTCAGTCAGTTCCTGTGGAAAGAAAAAAAGAAAGAAAGAAAGAAAGAAAGAAAGAAAGAAAGAAAGAAAGAAAGAAAGAAAGAAAGAAAGAGAATTGAATCCATACACAAAAGCTTCATGCTAATTCAGGCTAAAAGAATTAAGATGTAATAGTCAAATAAAAGAGTTTCAGGGAAATTTTAAATCAAAGAGTTCTTCAGACTTTCAAACTAATAATGCCACATGGTCTCCAATGCTTACTATTATTTTAATATATGCTAAGAATAAAATATGAGTGGCAATAGTGACATTTACCTCTGCAACCACAACCAGCACTACCTCTACCAGAGCCACAAGCCCACCCCCACCACACTGCTGGCCATATCTCCTGCAGTCAGGACTGTAGTCCAGCAGGGACCCCTACCTACTACAGCCCTTCTGGTGCCTCTGCTTGGAGCTCTTAGATCCCACTCCCTCCCTTTACTCAGGTCTCCACTCAAATGTCACTTCTTCAGAAACATGTCATCCAAATTCTAACATACATTATGGTCTGGATATGAAGTGTCCCTCAAAAGGATCATGGATTAAAGGCTTGCTCCCCAGAGAGTGACATTATTTCAGGAAGCTCTGGGAACTTCAGGGATTAGGCAGCAGATGGAAATAGGCCATTGAGTATCCTTGGGGCTGTATGTTCATTATAGATCTCTCTCTCTCTCTCTCTCTCTCTCTCTCTCTCTCTGTGTGTGTGTGTGTGTGTGTGTGTGTGTGTGTCCTCTCCCCTCCTCTGCTTCCCTCTTTCTCCCTCTCTTCCTCTCTCCCCTCCTCTCCTTCCTCCCCCACACTTTCCCTCAGACCTATAAGCTGAAGAACCTCTTCTGCCACATGCTCCCACCTCAAGTGCATGGAGCCCAATGACTGCGGACAGACCCTCTGAAGCCATCAGTGCATGGAGCCCAATGACTACAGACAGACCCTCTGAAGCCATCAGTGCATGGAGCCCAATGACTATGGACAGACCCTTTGAAGCCATCAACAGGCTAAGCTTCCTCCCTGAAAGTTGCCTTCCCAGGTGTTTTGTGAATAGGCAGAGTTTCACTGATGTCAAATATATGATGCTTTTCTCAACCCTTGTTCCTCATTATTTCCAACTTTATTTTCTGTCACTGCAATTCCCACCAATGCAATCAAGTGCTACAGGGGCCATTACAGCAAGGGCACCAACCAATGAAGCCTCTAAGCCAATTACCATGTGTAACACAATTCATATATTTGTAGATTCAGCTATTTTCTGTTTCCCTTACTCTGAATGTAAGTTCCATGGAGGCAGGAATTCTGTGGCACTCACTGCTCTCTCCCAACCACACGGAACAGTGATTACCAGTCACACAGTAAGTGCTCAATATCACTGACATGAGCTTTTCTGGGTGTCTATGTGTTAAAATTTTCTAATAACTCATCAGAAACTCAAGAAACATTCTTATATGAAATGTGGCCAGGTTTTGTGTTATTTAGATTATATAAATTCATATGCAAATGTGGTCTTATAGACTTTGTACATCAAAAATATCCGAGTAACAATAATTCAAAATATTGAAGATTTGGAGACTATAAGGAAGCCTTCACATGTGTGATGAGAACCCCCAAGATATCAGTTCTGATCGCCTCTGCTGCCCAAGGAAAGAAGAGGAATCCCTCTGAGAAAGCAAATATGTGTTACTGAAAAGTAATGGATTCCTGATTTAAATTACATGCTAGGTATATAAAATGCTTTCATATCTGTCCTTTCAATAAAGCAAAATAAAGTTTCCTGTGAAGAATGTGGTAGAAATTTACTACAAAGGTAGTGTGGTGCTTATTTGAATGATGGCAAAACCTAGCATTATTAACATACTGGCTAATAATGAGGTGGTAGGCAGCTGAAGAACAAGACAGACAGCAGTTACTGCAACGATCAAATAAGCATCTCTAGCCAGCAGCGTGTGGTGCTTTACCTAGAAGCACACAAAGCTACCTTAATTGCACAGGTGTGGAGAGGGTTTTGAAATGTCAGGCAAGCCTCCTTGGAATCCTATGAGTGAGATAGTCCTGACTATCCAAATTAGTTTATAATATTATATTATTATAATCCTGATAATCCAGACTATCCTCAAAAAAATAAGGAAGGAAAATAATAGCATATTTTATTAAAGAAAAAACTATGGATAAAAGTGTGTAACAGTTGAAGGTAAGGTCCTTCAGGAGGCTGGATATAGGGTGCCTTTGGTAGAGTGCCTGCAGAGCAAGCATAAGGACCTGAGTGCAAATCTCCAGCAGCCATGTAAAACAGAGTAGTCTGCGTGTGGCACTGCACAGACAGATGGACTCCTTGGGGCTTACCAGCCAGCTGCCTAGGTAAATACAAAAGCTCCAGTTTCTCCCAAAAACTAAGGTGGAGAAGCATTTGGTGAAGATGCCCTGACACCATCCTCTTGAATAGAAGTGTATGCACATCTGTACATACACACACCCTCCAACTCCTGATTACTGGAGTCCTTGTCTAGTGAACCTGGAGCTCACTAGCTGGCTATGCTAAATAATGTTCTCTGGGGATCTGTCTGTCTTTTGCACTTAGTGCTGAAGGTACAGAGCTTTACTGGGTGCTGGCTCCCAGCTCAGGTCTCCATGCTGCCAAGGTAGAAACAGCAGCAACACACCCTCATCTCCAGCCCCTCAACACAAGTCTTAGCAATTATATGAATTTGGTAATAATCTGGCCTCAGCAATGCTACCGCAGGCTGAGCGGCAATGTCTTCTCACCTCTAACTCCTCCAAAAGGCGGGTCATGACATATCTCATTCAATGGCTATTATCCAGATTTGAGGTTAAGTTTCTGCTGTTATTCCCCCCGCCCCTCCCCGCTCCCTTCCACAACTACCCATACTCATTTCAAATCAAGAGATGCTGTACTAGGAGAGAACAATCCAGTGAAGATTAAAAGGTATTTCCAGGAGGCAAACAGGATGAAAGTAAGAACAGACTGATTTTGCTGGTGGATGGTAATTGGGAGATGAGTAGCAAGAAGGCTGCTCCAGGCCTTGGAAGAGGCCTGGGAGGAACAACAAAGAAAGCTGCTTAGCAACAGGTGGAACCCACTGTGCCCACGGAATCCTTTTGTTCTTGGTGTACCTGACATTACTTTGAAAAAGTCAAATCCCAATCCCAGTGAGTTTGCTGGCCATATTGTTTTCCCATCATGCTCATCACTAATGCAGCTTTTCACACCGTGTAGCATGAGGAAAATGGTTTCCAAAACAACCATCTCGTCTGGATTATGTCTTTCCGTTTAGCCTTCTCTGTTTCTTTCCCACAGAAAAATGATACAAATTGTAACTGTTCTAAAACAGTGAGAGAATATAAAAAAAGAAAACAAAAAAAGAAATAAGAATCTCAGTGTGAAAACCCATAATTGTATTTAAATTGGCAAGACAGTCTTCAGCACCTGCCAGAAGCCGACATACATGTATATGCTCTGACATTCTTCAAGGCTCTGATTGAAGAAATTCTTTTTAAATGACTGCAAACAGACTGCTAAGAGTGTTTTCCAAAAAGCTTGTCATTTTTACAAATGGGACCATGGATGTCTATGATAAATCTGAAAAACATTAAGTGACAAACATTTGCTAATAATATCTTGGGCTTACTGTTTTATTTGAAGTGTATATTTAGATTAATAACAGATCATGATAACTTTTCTAATGACAGTTCTGGAAGAAGTGAGGAAAAAAAGACTTGAAACTTCAGCACCACTTAAATTCATTAAAAGTAAAAGGGCTCTTCCAAGCAGCATTTCCTTTTTAGTATTGATTCCAAATGACTTTCCCAGTGCAAGTCAGAACTAGTTCTGGTTACCATATTTAATCATGATTTCAGAGATATGTCAAGACATCAAAGAAATATCATCACAAGTAATGTACTGGGAGAAAACTGGTGCCCAACAGTTTAAAGCCCTAATTTGTACTGTGTCTTGTTTAGTTACTGTGAGCTCTAAAGAGGAATATAACTTCAGTGCTATGCATTTAATTTGGGGTCAGATATTTGCAGACAAGAGGAGAACTGGATTCTGTAAAACTGTATCTACGTTGTTCCTCAAAGGAAGTTTTGGGTTCCCCCATCCCCCAAAAGAACATGGACTGGTCACCAGATGTGGAGCCCATATGGCAAAAGCACAAGAGCCCTGGGACAATAAGAATGGAGTTAATAAGCGCAGCAGGCGGGAGTAACACTCTGAAATGACTGACAAATGTCTGGTGCTATTGACTTTCTTGGGGGAAAAAACATAAATCACTATTTAAACCTAGAAATATGACTTAGTCAGATTTCTACAACTCTTCCATTTTTTAAAAATATTTCACTTTGAAAGGAAATGTGCCCATATGTAGTTCATTACTTGGTCTGAATTAAAGTTCATGTGAACACTAAAGGAAGCTGACCTAGGAGTAGGCAGAGGCAGCTCTAGCTGGCACAGTGAAGCTGGTTCACCTGAGCTCTTGACCCCATTGCAGCAAACTGGTGGCCAAAGCCAGCACACTCTGAGTCCAGGTCATCTCTAGAACTTCATCCGTCCTCCCTGAATGTCATCCCTTTCTCCACAGATGTGTCCCCAATATCCAGCCCATCCAAATAAAAGATCCCACGAGGTGCCATACATTATTGGATGTGCAGTTCTAGCATTATTAGTTTCTGACTCTCCCCAGCTAGGAAGTTTCCTTCTTTTAAAACAGGTTACATGCCAGTTGCTTGTAGAAAACCTCTGGATAGCCTAGTCAACGATATGACTTCATAGCTAGCTGGCCCAGTGCCTGTGAGTGCTTGCTGCTTTCCCAGAGGACCGGAGATTGGTTCCCAGCATCTGTGTCAGGTGGTTCCTAGCTGTCTATAACTCCAGTTCCAGGGGATATTACACCCTCTTCTGATCTCCACAGATACATGTGCACATGTGAATACATGCACACAGACACACACATATACGTAAATAAAAAAAACCTAAAAAAATTATGCCCACAGCATCCTCTGTGCTCAAGAGTGTACTGGTTATCCTTGGTTGCTGGCTTTGAGGTTTGTTGGCTTGTTTGTTTATGTCACCATATAAAATATGAGAATATTTTTCTATTGTCTGCGAAGAATGTACCTGAAATTTTGATTGGTACTGCTGTGGGCTACTGAGAACCACCTGTACCTGGAATTCCAGGAGATACAACACCCTTTTATAGCCTCCATGGGCACCACGCATCCAGGTACAATACTCATCTATATACATGAAACAAAACTAATTTTTTTTAAAGTATAGTGGGCATGGTGGTACATGCAGAGAAGGAGAAGGAGGTGGAGAAGAAGACAACAACAGCTATGAGGTGAAGCACCCTACCTTATTTCAAACTATACCACAGAGCCATAGTATTATAAACAGCATAGTACTGGCATGAATACAAATACACAGTTCAATAAAATAGAGCACCCAGATGATAATAAATTAAAAAAAAATACAGCTCCCTAATGTTTGACAACGACACAAAAAAACATACACTGAAGAAAAGCCAGCACCTTTAAGGAAAAGGTGCTGGGCAACCTTGATTTCAACATGGAGAAAAATGAAACTTGACCCTCATCATTCATCATGTATAAAACTCAACTGCAAATTGATCAAGGACTTCAATATGAGTCAGATAGTCTCAAGCTACTAGGATAAAGTAGAGAGTATGCTTCGACTTCAAGGTGTGGACTTTTGAGGATCCCCACAACACAAGAAGAAAGGCCAACAATTCAGTGGGATCTCATGAAGTCCAAAGTATTTACACAGCAAAGGAAACTGTCAATAAAATGACAAGGCAGCCCACAAAATGGGAGAAAATCTTTACCAGCTGCACATTAGACAGGGGATAAGTATCTAAAATACACAAAGAACACATAAACCTTAAAGAAAAGTTCTCAAGACAAGAATAAAAATTGCTAGCACATGCTAGCAAAATACAGATAAGTCAAAATAGAAAGGGAGAAGACTGGGTGCAGAAGAGTTCAAGCACAGATGGGATGGGAAATAGGGAAATAAGGTCCTGGCTAAAGATTAGCCAAAATAAAGTCTGTGTGAAAAGGCTACATGGAAGCCATGATCCTCCAACCCAAGGAAAATATCCGTAAGTGGGCAAAGTAGAATACAGGGGATATGAAAGGAAAGGGAGAGTTATAAAAGGTTAAGAGTTTAAGTGGGGATACAGAAATTGAGGAAAGCAGAAGATAGCAGATAAGTTGGCCAAAACCAGTTGGTAAGATAGGTGTGTGTGTGTGTATGTGTGTAGTTTTATATCTCCATTTTGAAAAAGGAGTTAGGGAATAAAATAACAATAATGCTGATTCCTGAAGGAACGAGTTACTAAATGAAAATCTCAGTGCTAGTTACTGTGAGTCACTGGCCAAGGAGGCCCCAGAAGCAGTTTAAATAGCACAGGCTATTGTCATAACTCTTGGCTACCCACCATAATTAGATGGTGTCTTAGTGAGGATTTTTATTGTTGCAACAAAAAAACATGACTAAAAAGCAAGTTGGTAATGAAAGGGTTTATTTAGCTAACTCTTCCACATTGGTGTATATCAACAAAGAAAGTCAGGACAGGAACTAAAGCAGGGCAGAATCCTGGAGGCAGAAGCTGACGCAGAGGCCAAGGAGGTGTACTGCTTATTAGCTTACTGAAGCAAGCTAGTAAGCAGCACTTACCGGCTTGCTCAGCCTACTTTCTCATAAAAACCAGGACCACCAGTCCAGGGATGGCACCACCCAAAAAGGGCTGGGCCCTCCCCCATAGGTCACTAATGAGAAAATGCCTTACAGCTGGATCTCATGGAGGCATTTCCTCAACTGGAGCTCCTTTCTCTCTGATGGTTCTAGCTTGTGTCAAGTTAACACAAAACCAGCCAGAGCAGATGATAAGATTCTAGAGCTAAGGACACCACTTACTTTGGATGCAAGACCCAGAAATCAATCTCAAATTGACCAGAAACCTTCTCCCTGCTGGTTATTTACATAATGCTGGAAGGTGATGTAGGCTGCTGAAGAAAAAAAAAAAAAAGTTATTAAGATCCTTACCCATGCTGACCCTGTAAAGCCACAACACTAACCTGCTGGTAAGATGTGCCCAGTGGTACAACGGTGGCATGGCAGCTGTGGAGTAACCAACTCATTAGATATGATATCTGATTAGATATGAGGCCTGCTCCACAGAAGGGATTATCTGGTACTATAAACGTCATAAAAAGTCAAGGAGGTGGCAAGGGAGATCATAGGCCTTAGGACTGATCTGCTATTGTTGTTTTGCTAAATGGTCATGTCAGATTGTATTCTAAATATTTGTATTTATACTCAAAAGTTTTTTTCCTTTTAACTTTGGTCAATAAAGCTTCTTTTGGGTAATAGTTAATGCAGGGACTCATACTGATCACAGTACCACATATAAATAACTGAGAGTGTAGCTGTGGACCTTCAACTTTCTACCATCCAGAGCTCAGGGATCGTCTTGGAAGAGGGGTTAGAAAGAATGTAAGAGCCAAGAGTTAGGAGGAGGGCTGTGCCCTGCTCGCTTCTGGGCATGGCAGGCTGTCGTACTCAACTCACAGCAGCTGTGGTTACTTGCACAAGATCAAGGCCATCAAAAGTCAAGCACAGATGGGGAGAAGTCCCTGAGGCTCCACCCCTGTTGCAGGATCTCCTGGCAGTTGATGAGTGCTTCTCGAGGGGGAGCTATCCTTTGAAGATGCAGCTGCCGGTAGGTAGGTCAGGCAGCACTGGATGGTCACACACCCGTGTGCATATGGGCAGCAGTGACTGAATTCAATGAATTATTAACTACAACAAGAAATGCATGCCTCTTAAAGGGAGATGGGATAAGGGGCACCAGTACGATTGGAGGATGATAACATGAATGTATATGATCAAAGAATAAAGAGTATTTTAAAAAAGAAAACCATGTCTTTAAGTTGTATCTAAGATGTCCTACAAATAGACATGAGCAAGATAGTTTCTCCAAGGGAAAATAATTTCAAAAGAAACTTCATTACACAGTGTTTATTTCTCTTATTCCTTAGACATCTAAATGTGAGGGCTAGGAGTGTGGCCCAGTGGTAAAGTCCTTGGCTAGCATGTGCGAGGCACTGAGTTCGATTCATAGCACTCCTAAAAAAGTTATAGAGTTAAAAAAATGAAAAGAATAATCTTATCCATCACTGGTATAGCCAGCATGGTAGACCAGGAGCAGAGGCTGAGGACAGAGGAGTCGATGTAGTGAGACGCACAGCGTTATTTTTTTCCTTTTGGTCAAGGAAACCGGACTGACTGCTACTCTAGGTCTTCACCAAATGAAGACCCACCCACATGCATGCACCTTCAACTACTGCAGAAAGCCTGCACCTCATGCACTTTTGGTAGCCCCCTAACACACTAAGAAACAAAACTGTCCATTGGAGTTTACTTTGCCTGATTACTGACGACTCTGGTTTCCAGCTGGAATAACACATGATGTCATCACTTTCGAGATGAGCCTGGTTTAAGAGCAATAGTTTACACGACCTACATTCTGAGTTCCTTTCTAATCAGGTGCTTGGCACAGATTCACCCGCTTGTAACTTGGCAATGCCTCCACACTCAACAAATGCACAAGAAGGTCTGGAACACTGTTTCATATTTCATGCTTTTCTCTCTCTTTCTCCCTTCAATAATCAAGATAATGCTGCGTTAGTTACTATGCTGGAAAAGATATGCATTAAAATAAAATAGAATGTAAAAAGCAAGTGAAATTGATATCCTCGTAGTCAAATGTGTTGGGGCTCATACGGTCCAATCAAAGACTTGCTAAGGATTTAAAACTAAGTCAAAAGTCTAAGTTGAGGGAGGTGGAAGAGACAGCCCCATAAGTAAAGCTCATGTGTGCAAGTACAGTAATGGGCAACACTCCATTTACTCATGGGTAAAACTCCACTCTGTAAGCATGAGGACTTGAATCAGATCCCAGAGCCCATGAAAAAGCCAGGTGCGGTGGCACAGAAGCCAGGTGTGGTAGCACAGGTGTGTAGCCCAGAACTGGTAGATGGAGACAGGTAGATGTCAGCAGCCTCTCTGAACAGACAGTCTGGCCAAAATGGTGAGCTCTGGGTTCAGTGAGTGACACTGTTCCCAAAAATAAGGTGTGAAATTGATAGAAGAAAACATTCAGTGTGGACAGCTAGCCTCCACATGCACACACAAGCATAACACACACATTCACGCACGCACACACACACACACACACACACATACACTTTGATACTTTGATATCAAGTATCAAAGAAAAATTAATTGGAAACACTGGATTTTAGTGATACTGCTAGTCAAAGAGAAAGTTACTGATGACTATAAACAGCATATTATCTAAGATTGTATAGACTATCATATTCTTACAACTCCTATCCTCATACCTAAAAACAAGTGTGAGAAAAATTAATCAACACTCATTCTGGTACCTTACCCCAGTACAAATGCTCTAGGACTACGTGGTTGAAAGGGGGTTTTAGTATCAGACAGTCTGGGTTTGCAACTTAGCTCCCATATTAAGCTGTTAATAACACTAACATTTTTATTAACAAATGCACTAGCAGTAAGATCATGGTCAAACTCATAACCTATTCTCAAGCTATAATTAGTTCAAATCAATAGTTCATGAAATTTATTTAAAACTGGTTTTATTGGGGGCTGGAGAGAGAGCTGGCTCGGCAGATAAGAGCTCTGGCTGCTCTTCCAGAATTCAACTCCCAGTACCCACACGGCAGCTCACAACTGTCTGTAACTCCAGTTCAGGAATCTGACATTCTCACACAGACATGAAAAACACCAATGTACATTAAATAAATTAATCAATAAGTAAGTAAATAGATAAATCAATCTGGTTGCTTGAAATCTAGGGCTTCTTTTTATTACAAGGGAATAGTAACAGAGCACCCAGACATGAGCTAGCCTGTGTTCAGGCCTGTCCCTAGAGATCCTACCACAGTGCTGATAACACTGCCATCTGATGCCCATTGCACAGTAGAGTCTGGACAGTCAAGGAGCCCCGTGCCTTTCTTGTTTCGCAGCTTCTCTGTCTGCAGACCTCATGTCCTCAAGAAACGGCAATTTCGTGGAATGAAACAATTATTTTGAGAACAGCTTTTCAGGTTAGTTTTTTCTTCTATGATTTGGAAGTACCATATCTCTTGGCAAAGTCAAGTGCTTCTCTGGAGAGGTAAAGAAGGTGATGGAGAAAAAGACAACTTTTTCACACTAGATTAGTCAATTTTAAGGTTTATTGATTCTCCTATTTGTAAGTAAGACAGTGTCCCCACCACCACCAAACCAGGTGTTCTTAAATGAAAAAACTAAAAAAGTTCACAATTAAGAGTGTCAGTTAAGAGTGAGCACCTGATGATCCATTATGTTAAGCTTCCTAGACCTCTGTAATTCCTAATGCTCTTCAGGACTTTAAAAGAACCTTAAACACCAGCAGCTTGGATAAATAAATCTTATATAGCATGAATATACTGCATAAATATACAGAAAAAAACAACAGCCTAGGTGGTGGGAGGCCAAAGCCCTAGGCCTAGTGATCTCGGAACTATGGTACAGGGACTCAGGCAGCCTTCCTGTGACCTGTCCTCCATCACAGGCCAGCCTGGACCAGGGCAGGCCAACGATGAAGCACAAGGCAGCTTCAGCAGCTGCACACAGACAGCTGGCTCCAAGAAAGGAGAGGAGGCAGCAGCGGGGCAGATCCTCATCTTGGAGAGGAACAGGAAGCACTGCTTGGGGGAAGGACCCTTCCAAGAAGAAAACAGGTGGGCCACACTTGGCAGGTCACCCCAAATTTACCCATGAAGTCAAGTATCACTGTTAGAAGGACACCATGGGGATGGTGAGAGCGAGGCCAAGGGTGTGCTAAGGAAAGCCCACAGAGATCTGCTCTTCTCTGATGCCTCTCTCTGGGATTGTTTTCTTTCTTCTTTCACGTTTTATTTATGTGTGATTTTTATGAGGGTGGATGTTCAGCCTGCATGTATGCCTTCACAGCACATGTGTGCAATGGCCCTAGGGGCCAGAAGAGGGCAACAATATCCTGAGACTGGACAGACAGACAATAGTGAGCTGCCACGTGGGCACTGGGACTCAAGTCTGGTACCCTGGAAGAACAGCCAGGCTCTCTAACCTGCCGAGCCATCTCTCCAGTCTTGGGATTATTTTTCAGTGTATTTTGTGAAAAGCACACTCCACAACTGTCCTTGGGGGGAAAAATCCTTCTCTGGAACAGCACCAAGGCCTGAGTTAAGGGATCATTGTTTTCTCCTTCTTTGCTCAGTCTTTATTCAAATGTTATCATCCGTGGCTTGCAAAGGGCAACAAAGCCGTGGGACATAAAGACTCCGCTATTATGGCCTTTGGCCAAAGAAAAGCAGCCTGGTCGGAACTTCTTCCCAGAAAGCCTCAATCTTAATTATTATAAATGGCTGAAAACAAGGCATAATAAAATAGGACCTCCCAGGGCGATGGCCAATCAGGAATAGTGCAATAATGACCATTATATTTCCGAGCCAAGCCATGTGGTTTGAAAGCTAACACAAGCATCAGGGAATTCAGAAGGTAAAGCCACCAATGTTACAGGACTAACAGATATACTGCTATTTAGTTTACCAAATGTAGTTTGTTTTAGAAAGGGTAATCCAAAATTTAATAGATTAAGAAACCAAACCATACCCTTAAAAAACTACTTTAGCAGCTTTAAAAATCGTGTGCTTATTTTTTATTGATTGCAAAGACAGATACAATTTAAACTAAAGCAATATTATACATGTATTACTTTGAATTGATTTATAATTCATTTAGATTTTCATTTAAAACCTATTTTCCAAAGTTGGATGGTTTTATATAAAGCAACAGCAAAGAAGGATAATACATACATACATATATATATTTACAAAATGTGTGCTATAGGAAGTATAAACACAGCTGCTTCCTCCACTCCATTGCTTGCTAGCATTTTATAACCACCGTAAATTATATTACACCCAATAAAAGCTTTTTTTCCGGTGACAATTAGCATAAAAACATCAGCTATATACTGAAGACTTAAGGGAAAATACTGCTGAGTATTGTCAAACAGTAACTTTTAAAATACAACCTTTTTTTCAAGTGGCACTCATTTTTCTTCTATAAATTTTAATTTAGAAAAAGTACAAGGGAGAATATATTAAAGGCGTTACTTGCATAAAATAAGGTGACATTTTAAACATGTTTCTAATCTGAAGAAAACAAATGATGATTCCTGTTTATTGAGCACTTGCCATATGCCTGGCACTGAACTTCATGATGTGTACCTATGCTTCATTCAGTCCTAAAACAACACGAAGAAGGAGCTGCATTCATATTTCTGTTTCACCTTCTTATCTAAATTTTCTTGCCATATTATAAAAATGGAAAATTCCACATCCTTAAAGCCAAGGGAAGTAAATCTCGGTTTTGATTTTAGAGACTAACGCTGTAGTCCTAGTATGCTACTGCTGCACAGCATAGCAGCTCTAAGTAACAGCAGGGGACCACATATTTCAAACAACCTGCTCAAGCACATGCTAAGTTTTTATCATGAAAACTATGTACCCAGCAGGATAGCAAAGCAGATGCTGAGACTCATAGCCAAACTTTGGGTAGAGTACAAGGAATCTTATAAAATAAGGGGGAGATAGAAAGACCTGGAGGGCATAGGAGCTCCACAAGGAGAGCAACAGAACCAAAAAATTTGGACACAGGGGTCTTTTCTGAGACTGAGACTCCAACACAGGACCATGCATGGAGGTAACCTAGAACTCCTGCTCAGATGTAGCTCAAGACAGCTCAGTCTCTAAGTGGGTTCTCTAGTAAGAGGAACAGGGACTGTCTCTGACATGAACTCAGTGGCTGGCTCAGTGGGAAGGGGAGGAGGACCTCCCCTATCAGTGGATGTGGAGAAGGGCATGGGAGGAGATGAGGGTGGGAGGGTGAAGGGGGACTGCAGCTGGAATACAAAGTGAATAAACCATAATTAATAAAAAAGTAAATTAATTTAAAAAGTATCAGAGCTACGTTCAATCTGACTTGAACACTACATGGTGTACACATAAAACATCTATGCATATGCACAATTTTTGGTGTTTTATATATCAGTTAAAACTAATTTTAACACATTTTTAAAATAACCAGCACAGGTGCTGGAGGTGTGGCTTAGCAGTTGAGAGCACTGGGCGCTCTTTCATGTGACCTGGTTAGATTTCTAGCACCCACTCAGTGGCACACAACCATGAATAAACTTCAGCTCCAGGGGAGCCAACACCCTCTTCTGGACGCCATGAGGAAAATGTAGGCAAAACACCCACACATCGAAGATAAAACAGTACAGTAATTTTTAGAAAATCAATGCCATAGTTGTAAACTGAAAAAAAATTAATTTAAAATAATATAATTCTTTAAGAAAAGAAAGTTGCTTTGTGATCACATCATGATTAGCATCACAAGTCTCTGTGTGTGTGGGTTCAGCCTGTGCTGCTTGTAAACAGAATTATTTGACAATTACTATACATATGCTCAACACATAAAGTACTGCTGTGGACCCTGGGGATAGAAGAGAAGGAATTAGGAAGACCTTTCATCTCCTATTTTTAATATAATTTTTGCTGGATAAACATGAGATTTCCCCAAGGGTTTATTTTGAATAAACTCTTAATTAAAAGCCTGATTTGGTATATTTGTATTTCAAAGCCTGAGCTGCAGTCTTTGCAGCAGACTCCAAATTCTATCAGTGAGGCGAGTGGGTGCCATGTGCCACTTTTCCAAGATGGGAGCTGTTCTTCTATGACTTAGGCCATAAAATCAACTGAAGTTGCAGTGATGGAGGCCCAATGAGCAGAGTGCAGCTGCAGTGATAGAGGCCCAGCGGGCAGTGTGAGGTTGCAAAGATGCAAGCCCGGCCAGCAGTGTGATGTTGCAGTGATGGAAATTAGATCTCAAAGAAGTAATCAACCCTCAGCTCTGGCTGAGATTTCACAAACCCTTGGGATAAAGCTAAATGTTGCCCTTGTTCTCAAAATAAACTCAAATGCTCCACTTTCTAACCAAACCTGTAAAAGGATACTGAGTATATATTTTGACTTGTTACACTAATGGGTGAGTGTGTGCCATATAAAATAAATGTTCATAAACAAAGAGCAATTATGATGGCTAGTTTATAGGTTTGTATAGGCTAAAACCCCAAGGAGACAGACCAGCCAGAGCAATATGCACCTAGAATCACAAATCTTTGATAAGTTCAGTTTTATTCTTCTGTCATTTTGCTCACTTTTTATTGAAGGGCCACTCTGATACCACCACATCTAATAAACAATGTAGAATTCAAATAGTTCATTACAAATGAGATAACTTAGAGTTGATATTTTCTTTTTTAAATTTTTATTTATTTATTATTTCTTACAAATTAATCACAAATGTATCCCGGCTGTAGGCTCCTCCCTCATCTCCTCCAAGTCCCACCTTTCCTCCCCTTTTGCCCCTCCCCTAGTCCACTGATAGGGGAGGTCCTCCTCTTCTCCTACTGACCCTAGCCTGTCAGGCCTCATCAGGACTGGCTGCACCCTCTTCCTCTGTGGTATGGCAAGGCTGCACCCCCACCACCTGAGGGAGGTGATCAAAGAGCCAGCAACTGGAGTCCATGTCAAAGACAGTCCTTGCTCCCCTTACTAGAGTACCCACTTGGAGACCGAGCTGCCTATGGGCTATATCTGAGCAGGGTGTCTAGGTCTTCTCCATGCGTGGTCCTGGGCCCAGATTTTTTGGTTCTGTTGCTCTCCTTGTGGAGCTCCTGTCCCCTCCAGGTCTTTCTATCTATTTCATAAGATTCCCCTTCTTTCATAAGATTCCCTGCACTCTGCCCAAAGTTTGGCTATAAGCCTCAATATCTGCTTTGATACCCTGCTGGGTAGAGCCTTTCAGAGGCCCTCTGAGGTAGATTCCTGTCATGTTCCCTGTTTTCTCCCTCTTCGGATGTCTGTCCTGTTTGCCTTTCTGAGTGAGGATTGGTCATCTTACCCAAGGTCCTCCTTCTAACATGTTAGGTGTACAGATTTTAGTATGTTTATCCTATATAACTCAAAAAGTTAAAAATGCAAATAGATCCATACTTATCACCCTGTACAAAACTAAAGTCCAGGTGGATCAAAGACCTCAATATAAAACCAGACACACTAAACCTGTTAGAAGAAAAGTGGGGAAGAACCTGGAACTCATTGGCACAGGAGACAACTTCCTGAACAGAACACCAACAGCACAGGCTCTAAGATCAACAATCAATAAATGGGACCTCATGAAACTGAAAAGCTTCTGTAAAGCAAAGGACATTGTCATCACATCAAAATGATACCCAACAGACTGGGAAAGGATCTTCACCACCCCTATATCTGACAGAGGGCTAATATCCAGTATATATAAAGACCTAAAGAAGCTGAAAAGCAATAAATCAAGTAATCCAATTAAAAAATGGGGTACAGAGCTAAACAGAGAATTCTCAATAGGGGAATATTGAATGGCAGAGAAACACTTAAGGAAATGCTCAGTGTCCTTAGTCATCAGGGAAATGCAAAATCAAAATAACCCTGAGATTTCACCTTAGAATTTGTTTTAAAAAATGTTACTCAATAAATAAAAGTGGAGGAAAAATAACCACACCCAGCAATTCAAACAAGAGAAAAGATGAATAGCCAATATATATAAGCTTCTCAGGCTTATTAACTACAATCATACAAAATTTATACAAAAGGCAGTGACAGACTGCTCTAAGATGTGGGTAATTTGGATAATACTGAAGTGTTGGACACCAGGCTGAGAAGCAGTCATCCTTTGCAGAAACATCACCTACTGCAACTTGATACTTGGTAAACTCCACACTGTGAGTATTCTTGGACAAAATGCATGCCCTGAGGAAACAGTTCCTCCATTGGCTTCTGAAGACAGGGTAGAGGGCACTTAATGCCTGCTTCTACACACACCTCTTCAGTGGAACAGCCCAGATCTACACCTCTGTGTTACATACTTCGTTTGTATACTCATGGCATGGAATAAATGAACAAACTATATATATATCACTTTGGGTTGTCTTGAAAGTAGGAAATTGATAGCCAAAATCAATTATTAAAGGATATTTGCAGTATACTGTAACTTATGCAAAAATTCAAACCCATAATAACTGTGCTGTACTATTTATATAGAAAATAAACATTTAGAGAAAATAAAAAAACAAGAAACAGAGCAAGAAGTACCTCTATGGGAAAAAAGAACAGGATGAGGGAAAAATCTCTATCAAAGATGCTTCATTTATTTACTTCTATTTCTTTAATTAAAAGGTCTAAGGCTAATTATGGAAAATGGTAAATTATATTGTACCTGAATGGAAAGTGCATACATATTTGCCATGTTATATAAGTTTATATTATACAACATAGACTGATTATACAATATAAACCATATA
Source organism: Meriones unguiculatus (assembly GCF_030254825.1). NCBI lineage: Eukaryota > Metazoa > Chordata > Mammalia > Rodentia > Muridae > Meriones > Meriones unguiculatus. Next base: position 148,277,974 of record NC_083351.1, read on the forward strand.
ATCTAAATTATTATATAATTTAATGTACAAATGCTTTATAATTTATATTTTATAACATAAAAATACACATTTTTAAAAGTTTCCTATAAAGATATTTCATAAATCACAGAAAGTTCTTCCCCAACAAACAGACCTCACACTAAACACTACAAATAGAATTTACCTCCCTTCATTTGTTGCTAATCATTACTGTAAGGCATATGGTCTACATTGTTTAAAGATTACAGACTGGATAGTGCCAAAAGAATTTAGGAACCTGGAGTTTCTTTCAGGAAAACTTGCAAAAATTAAAGACAATGGAGATCTAGAAAGATCCAAAAGTCATAAAAATGAAAGGTTTTCAGAAGTTAGCAAGATGACCAAAAAAACTTTTTCTTATAATTTAGAAGTCAAAGATAACAATGTTAATTTTTTATGAAATGTGAAAATGTTCTGGCTGAACTTTAACTGGGTGGCATTTAGAGGGTCTTATACAGGGCACATGCTTATTTCTTTTCCTATTGCTGTGATAAAACACCATGACCAGGGCAACATACAGAAGGTAGGCTTTATTTGGACCATAGGAGTAAAAGTCCATCACTACCACAATAGGGAAGGGTGGCAGCAGCTGACCGCTCACATCTTAAAGCACAAGCATGAAGTAGAGAAAGCAAACAGGAAATTGAGTGTGGCTTTGACACCTCAAAGCCTGTTCACATTGACACACTTCCACCAAAGCCCAGTTTCGTGAACCTATCCAAACAATGCCACCAACCAAGGACCTAGTATTTAAACATCTAACCCTACTAGAAACATTCACATTCAAACCACAATTGCACTTGAACAATATGATTGCTCAAATGATAACAGATATCAAAGTGTTTTTCTGAATGTCAAAACTCCAATTAGTAACATATTACCAAGTTCACATAGCAACATACCTGGAGAAGGAGCCTTTCAAATGCCAGAAAGTTGTCCCACTTGGCAGTCTGAGGGTGCTTCAGAGTTTGAGCTGTGGCCATCCCAAGCTGTAGGAGCCCACAGTGATTTGTAAGAGCTCTAAGGTTGTTCTTGAACAGCTGAATATAGGACATGAGCTGCCCTGGAGTGACTCTTCCTGGAGAAACATAAAAAGGTATCAATGTACCCTCTTCACATTACTGAATAATGACAAGGAGCCTATGAACAAAGCCACTGTCTTAAAGGTGCACAGAACTCCAGAGCTAATCAATTATGATTCTTCCAGCAAGGCAAGGACAACAGCAAAGATGATCATATTTGCTGCTTTTGCAAGGAAAAAAAAAAAAAAAGAATTCAGCCAAGTGGATTTCTCAAAGCCATATTGAGAGTAGAACTCATTTGATAATTCCCTAGTATCCTGAAAAGTTTTCAAATATTTGTTGATCTCAACAAAGCGTATCTATGCATGACATATGATACAAGAATCAAAGAGGTACATAGAAAGCTTTTTAATTGTGGGTACATGTATAAAAACATGTTAGGATTATGGCTAAAACTTTCACCACTGGTATCAAGAACTTCATAACTGTATTCATGAGGTTGAAGGCTGTATATTACATGGAACAAAAGTGGATGGCAATGAGGGTAGTTTGTTAGTGAATGTACAAAGTGCATGTAAACGCATGCACACTCCTTCCTGGTCCTTTGATGGATTCATTGTCTACTCTCCGATCTGTTAAATTTCATAGCTGATAGCCTTCAGAGTCTTTACACGAGGCTCTTACACATCAAACTCTCCTCATCAGGCAAAAAGAAGGCACTGAGTCAAGTATAACTGTAACTCAATAGATCACTCCTCCAGACCTCACCAATTCGTGCTTGTGGACTGTTCTGAGACTGAATTTCAACTGCTTATTGTTATACTCACAGTTATTTTAATTGTTAACAAAACCACCTGCGTTGACTCAGTACCTGCAGGTGCTAAAAAAAAAAAAAAAAAAAAAGCCCTCTCAGGAGGACTCTCAGGAGGCAGCAAACTAGGTCCATACTCATCTGTTAGCCTCACCAAAGGCACCCAGAGAGAGCTATCTGCCAGTGTTAGCCAGCAGATACTACCTAACAAGAAGATTGTGATACACATAAAACAGACCTGGGCATTAGAAACTTAAAAGCTTCAATCATGTCTGCCTTTTAAAAATAATTTCATGGCAAATGGTGGGATCTAGAAAGGTCATCCTGAATGAGGTATCCTGGAAGCAGAAAGAAACACATGGTATATACTCATTTCTAAGTGAATACTAGACATATAATATAGAATAAACATACTAAAATCTGTACATCTAAAGAAGCTAAGCAAGGAGGACCCTGGATAAGATGATCAGTCCTCACTCAGAAAGGCAAATGGGATAGACATCAGAAGTGGGAGAAAACAGGGAACAGGACAGGAGCCTACCACAGAGGGTCTCTGAAAGACTCTACCCACCAGGGTGTCAAAGCAGATGCTGAGACTCATAGCCAAACTTTGGGCAGAGTGGAGGGAATCTTATAAAAGAAGCGGGAGATAGAAAGACATGGAGGGGACAGGAGCTCCAAAAGAAGAGCAACAGAACCAAAAAATCTGGGCACAAGGGTCTTTTCTGAGACTGATACTCCAACTCAGGACTATGCATGGAGATAAACTAAACCCCTGCACAGATGTAGCCCATGGCAGCTCAGTATCCAAATGAGTACCCTAGTAAGGGGAACAAGGACTGTCTCTGACATGAACTCAGTGGCTGGCTCTTTAATCACCTCCCCCCGAGGGGAGAGCAGCCTTACCAGGCCACAAAGGAAGACAATGCAGCCAGTCCTGATGAGACCTGATAGGCTAGGGTCAGATGGAAGGGAGGAGGACCCCTATCAGTGGACTTTGGTGAAAAGCATAGGAGATGAGGGAGGGAGGGAGAGTGGGATTGGTAGGGGATGAGGGAAGGAGCTACAGCTGGGATACAACATGAATAAACTGTAATTAATATAAAAATAAAATTAATATTAAAAAATAATTTCATGAAAAGATTAAGAAATACTAAAGTTCCTTTTTATCAATGTATGATGGTAAGCATCTAAGAAAAAGAACAAGAAATGACTATACCTCATGATTTTCTCTGGTTCTTCAACAAGGTACAGACTCATCCTAATGTCTGTCTGTCTATCTGTCTGTCTATCTATCTATCTATCTATCTATCTATCTATCTCTCTCTCTCTCTCTATGTATCTCTCTCTAGTTAGCATACAAAATAATAGGTTTCATTTATGACATCTTTATATCATATATCACTCACCTCCTCAGCTACTCTCTCCCATCCCTGATTCTCAAAGTACAACCTGACAACTTACTTGTTCATACACTAAAAGAAAAAAAATGGAAAAAAAAAACTTCATCTTACACTTCAGGTTTATAGAAATATTATTTATATATAGTTACAATCCACCCTTTACTGGCATGGAGTTCTATGAGTTTTGACAAATAAAGACAGCATTTGTGTTGGTTATCCACTACCACAACCTGGATGTAGAACATTTTTCTCAATCTAACACACTCCCTGCTCTGTAGTCAATTCCATCTTTCAACTCTACTCCTGATGAACACTATAAAATGCCTTTCTTTGATTTCCATTTGATAGTTTTTCCTTTCTAGAATGGACCTTTCTAAATGCAACCACACCTGAAACTACTTGAGCCTGGCTTTTTTCACATCAACATAGAATATTTGAGATTCATCCATCCTTTTGATTGAATTAATATCTTTCTCCTTTTACTTTCTGAATATTACTTCATTGTATTAGACATACTATAGCTTAGGTGTTTATTTGTCTAATCACAATGAAATTATCACTGGGGTTATCTTTAATTCTTAAAAACTGTAAACAAAGCTTTCACTAACATCTAAGTACAGACTTCATGCACCTATGTTTTCATTTTTCTTTTGAGTAGTTAGGGTCATATGCCAAGTGCATACTTATTATAAGACTCTAGCAACCTAAGGCAAAATGGGCTATCTCACAGCAACATTTGAGAGTTCTAGTTGCTTCATAGCAGATAATACTGTCAATCACAATATTTTAGCTCTTCTAACAAATATATGGTGATAGCTCCTTATGGTTTGATTTGCTTTTTTCCAAGGACTAGTGAAGTTGATCATCTCTTCAGGTATTCATCTGACATCCAATCCTTTTTCAAGTAAAGTCTCCTCCATTCAGGCCTTTTCCCTGTGTCTTAACTGGTTTCCTTATTATTTATTTGCACCATAGCTTTCAACTATCCATTAATACAATGTATATTTCCATGCCAGGAACAGAAATAACAACATCAATGCTAGAAATGAACCTACCGACAAACATCTCCTCGATGCTCACTGATTAACTCAGCCTCATGGATTACATGTAATGTTATACACCTATGTGTAAATGTCATTTTTATAGGACAATAGGCTCTGAAACTTAATATATTAAATATGTGAAAACAAACACCGACCTAGTGTGTTCGGATCCCAAGATTGGTGTGAGTTCTGTGCACTAGGCTGCCTCTTTGCAAATTACGCTGGACTACATCCTCAGCCTTCTCCGTGGATTTGTTTATGTGCTACACTGCAGATGATAGCAGTGTGGCTCAAAGAGACAGCCATGCTTGGCTAGCATGTGCAAGGCTCTAGGTTCAATCCTCAGTACTGGAGTGAGCGTGGAATGACCTTAGGATGTAGCTCCATATAAAGTGCCCTCCTGTTGTGCAGAAAGCCTTGGGTTCAATCCCCAGCACATCAGGAGAGTAAGGCATGTGGTGATACATTTAACAATCATACAAATCCTTTTCATCATGACTGTGACAATAAAGAAAAATAAGTCTCCAGAATATGAAAGTCTATGTGTGCCATGGGACTCTTTTAGAGAGACTGTAGGAAACGAGAATCACCAGATGATCCCTTTAGATTTTTATTGTAATAACTCGTGCTCTGCTTTTGTCTCACCCACTCTAGGCAAGCGGTCTACTATTGAGCCTAGCCTCGGCAGATGCTCATTTTAAAAAGAAGGGTGTCTTTAATTAGAAAACAGTTCATTGTTTTCCTATTAGCACTGCTGAGACTCACACTTAGTCACTGTATTTAGGCAATGTCTCCTTCCTACAAAAGGCATGTGATCTAAGGAAACAAGGAATGCCAACCAACTCCCACACCATGAGCTAACAATCATGAAGCATCACTGTGCTGGGCCACAGTCTATCCTCTTCTTCCACACCACACTACTAACACAACATTAGCTACGCCATGAAAGCAGGCCATTTCCTTAACTATAGTAATAGTCAAACTGGAAGTTGGCAAAGGAGTATTTTAAAGAGATGCTTTAAAATAAGCTTGTGACAGTTTTTAAAAATGCAAACTTTATTTTAAAAAATGCAAACCAATCAATTAACTAAAAAAAAAAATGCTTACATGATATCATGATTCCACATGATGACTCCATCAGGGAGCAATGGTATGAATGGCATTTTCCTACTTCTGTACTTTTTATCTGTAAACTATTTTTACTATGGGACTTTATGCAAGTTAAAGCATTGCATTTATAAAAGGAAGATGCTGTAAATATTGCATATTTTTGTGTTTGTAAAAAAATGTTGCAAATAATTAGACAGAAGTAGTTTTGCATCAATGTTATTATGTCAAGTAAAGTCATCAGACCAAAATAAATAAATAAATAAATGCTACCATGAGAAATTAAATAAGGCTCCCCAGTTCCCATCAACTAAACAGCAAGCAATATGAACCAGGCACTGAAGAAGTAATAGAACAGTTAGCCATACGTCATTTCATGAAAGAGAAGAGCAGGGCAGGACACCTGTCAGCCAGATTTACATGGTGATTTAAAAATGTCAACCCAGAAGGCTTTGCAAGATACTTTTAAGGACCATAAAAGAAAGGTTACTTTATATCAAGACCACAATGATATACAGCAACTTTTTGGAAAGTGACATTTTGACACTGGAAAAGTGACTTTTAAGTCTTTAAATCCTAATTCAGTACATTAAAGCAAACTTATTAAAATACCATTATCTCTTGGGGGGAAACAAAGTAAATGGACGGAGCTGAGCAGCATGAGCTACAGAAAGAGCTGAGTGCTAATTAAGTGGTGCCCACCTCCAGCTCTGCCTCTCAGCTCTGCTGGTCATGCCTGCCCTGACTTGCATCCTGTTCAATGGCCACTACCTTTAGTGTGTTCGCCTTTGCCTCCAATGCTAAACAGCGTCCATTTCTTATCACTTCTCAAGAAGTCAACCTCAATACTTTATATCAAGTCCTACTATTTGTTAAATGAGTAATGTGGAAAAAATTAACTATATCTTTTTAATGGTACCAGTATTTTATTAAGATTTTTTGTTTTTGTTCATGCTCTGACTACAAGGTTGTATAAGTATGCGTGTGTATATGTGACGGGCGGTTCCTGAAGGTAAAGCTTCCTTTCACAATGAGCCTTGATGACTAAAGTGATCTTTGCAAATCACAAGTTTGTACAGGCAGGCAGATAAATAACAGAGTAAGGATGCAACTCTGCTGATTTAACTATTAAGGGCAGACCGCACTAAGAGTGAACACAATGTTGGTAGACTCAATAACCACCAAGAAGAGCCAAAATGCCACATAGTGACAACAGGTGGTGTAGAAAGGGGACTTGCTGGGAAAGGGGGTTTCAACTGGAAGATAAGAGAGGATAATAGTGAGGATGTTATCAGAGTACATTGTGAGAATGAAACTGTGAAAGAATCAATTTGATTTTAAAAAAGAATGGCTGAGCAATTTTGTAAATTATGTACAAAAAGCTGAATGCCTACCCCGAATACGTGGGGTTTTTTGGGGAACACCCAGAATAATGGGAAGCAACAGAAAGAGATCATTATGTAGTCTATGAGCAGACAAAAAAACACTCAATACCCCACCTGTTGCTTATCATAACATACATCATATGCTTAAACAGTTTAATTTGTTGCCACATATAAAAGGTATCACATTGTTCAAGTTTTTAAAAGCTATTAAGTCCTTTTTCTTCATTGTACTCCTTAGCTTCCTGTCTTTCAGCCTTTAAATCATTTGCCCCTTTGTTATTGGTTGGTCAGAATTTATTGGTACTTATATTTCATTTCATATGCATAGTATTACATGTTTTTCTATAGGTTATATCTAAATGTACAAAATCAATCAACACTGCTTACCTCAATATAAACTATATACCTATTCGTAACAAAGCTCAATTATATACAGTAGTTGTATTTCCTTATTCACAAGTTACTTTAAGAAGCAGATGGCGAAGGAAGGAAGATGGAGGATAATACGAACACTTTATATATGTGGTCATCTGAATTTCCCATAAACTTGCACTAGTATCTCTTTTTTAATACTCTCTTGATTCTGAAGCAAAGTAATGTCTGTTTCTTGTAGAATGGACAGATGTTTATGCTCTCTGGGAAATTTGACTTTATTGCTACCACTGATTTGTACAGTGGGTAAAGCTCTGTCTTTCAACAGCCACAGAAACTGAGGAGGAATAGTAACTGCCTGCTTCCCACCTCAACTGAGGTCAAAGGGTAAAGAAATATGGTTAAGGTGCAGATGGAGCGATTTAAGCCACACATGAGAAAAACATTTCCTGATCATGACGACTATTAGACACAGAAACAAATTATTAAAAGGGAGAGACAGATAGAGAAGGCCATATAAATCTTCCTCCACAGGGATGTGAAGGGCAGTATATACAGCCATCTGTACAGTGAAGCTTGGATAAAGTACAGCTGTGAACCGATGTCCACTTTATAACACCATAAATACAAGAAGGCTTGAGCGATATGCTTTATTAGTGTGTGTTCTTTTTACACACACTTTTTTAGCCCTGTGGTCACAGTATATATATGGTCATAGTAGAAGAAGAAACTAATTTGAAAATAGCACTTGGTTCTATGAAGCAAATCAATTCAGTGGGCCCAAAGAAATCTGCCAAAGGATCTTTTCTGAGGCTAGTCTGGAATAAAGCACAACCACCACAGAATCACGGGTCCCAGAGAGAATATAAACAGCTCTCACTAAAGCGGTGAAATATAAAACCACCAGAAACAGCTCTGGCTTGCCTTTCTGTGAAACTCCCACCTTCCCAGGGCTAATGCTGCCTCAGCAATTACAATGCAGTGGGTAGCAAGAAGGAGACTTCCCTATCCAGAGAAGGAATACCAGGTACCAGAGAAGCACTTCCTTGGTGGGCCCACCCTGATGCAAACAACTTCTACTCTTAAAAGAACCACTGGTGCCTGTCCTGTTTGCCATTCTCAATGAGTGAAGCATCCTCTGGAGTCCTCCTTAGTGTGTAGCTTCTTTAGGTCTGCAGATGGCTATCCTATATTATACAGCTAAAATCTGCTTATAACACTTTATATAGTATTATATATATACACTATATGTATAATATATATATATATATATATATATATATATATATATATATGTACCAGGCCTGCCTATCTGTTTCTGGGTTACCTCACTCAGGACGATCTCTTCTAGTTCCATCCACTTGCCTGTGAATTTCATGATTTCCTCTATAGAAGGTCCTCTGAAAGGACCCACCAAACAGGTGATCAAAGAAGATGCTGAGACTCATGGCCAAACTTTGGGCAGAGTGCAGGGAGTCTTATGGAAGAAGAGAGGGGTAGGAATAGAGGAGACAGGAGACCAATAAAGCTAAAAGATCTGAGCCCCGGGGGTCCTGCAGAGACTGATGCACCAACTGAGGACCATGCATGGAGAGGACCTAGACCCCTGCTCAGATGTGGCAGTGTGGCAGCTCAGTCTCCACGTGGCTCTCTGAGGGAGCGGAGCAGGGGCTGCCTCTATCGTGAACTCGGTTGACTGCTCTCGGATCAGTCACCCCTGATGATACAGCCTTGTCAGGCCACAGAAGAAGAGGATCCAGGTAGTCCTGAGGAGATTTAATAAGCTATGGGCAGATGGCAATAGTGAAGAACTCTGCCTGTTAGTGGACTAGGGGAAAGGGATGAAGGGAGAAGGAAAGAGGGTGGGACTACAGAAGGTGGGGGAGGGGCTTCAGTTGAGATATATAATGAATAAATTGTGAAGAAAAAAAAACTTAAAATAAAAAAAGAATCCCTTAGTAAAGAAACTCCCACTCATGAGCCTTGAGCCTTTTGCCATATCATGCTCTTAGGTTTGTTTGTTTTTGTTTTCAAACTCTGGCCCCAGGTTCTCTAATTCAGAATCCCATTGCAGAATGTCAATGGTCAACTTCAGGAGCCTAGCACTCATGCTACCTTCCACCTCCAGGCAAAGGATCTCTCCAACAAATAGACAATGACATTTAGAAGAAGAAAAGTGAAGGAGAGCTCTGAAGTACATTACAGCAAAAACTCAGACAGCCGCACACACCACAAGGAAACTTCTTGTCTCTGCAGTCCCTGCTCCCATCAAAAAAGAAAAAAAGAAAAAGAAAAGAAAACCAGGAGGGTGGGCTGGAGAAACAAACCAGAAGTCCAGAGTGCCTACTGCTTTGGCAAAGGACCTGCGTTAAGTTCCCAGCACCCACATTAGGTGGTTCACAACTGCCTGTGATTCCAGCTCCAGAGGATCCTAAACCCTCATCTGACCTCTCCCAGGACACACACACACATACACACACACACTCGTGCGCGCAATTAAACATGAAATAACTCGTAACAATAAAAACTTCGGGAGGGACTTCTTCCTGAAATGAAGCTATACAGGACTCCAGTGGCCCACATCGCTGCTGCAGATCTCTGTAGCCTTCACTTCTTTAGACTCATGCAGGGCACAGGTGCTGACCTCAGCTTAGGGAATGGCCTTGAGCTGACTAGAGTGAAATTTACCATGTGTGATTCCAGCAAAGGCGCTCACATTGTGTCTTAACACACACCACTGTATAGTGGAGCGATATACTATGTGCTGTGCCATCTTGAAACAAGGCCTATTTCTAGAGTGGAGCCCTACTAGAGGACCTGCTAAAGGCTAGCAACCGCAGCATCCCTTTATCTCCCAGACTCTGCCATCCTGTACCATGCTGGCTCATTTGACAAGACACCATTTCCTAGGCAAACTGTTGCAGCTCACTACCCTACGGCAAGAACTCTCCCCAGCCCCCACCCTCTGCCATTCAACTACTTGAAGCCTAAGCCCAGTCCTGCAGACCTGTCCCTGGTACCTACACCAATACAAACCCCAGAGCTCTGGAGACCCCTCGTCCCAGACTAGCAAAGCAGCTGTGATGTGGCCACAAGCCTGTCCTCTTGACAAATTCATCCATTTTATTTACACTGTTTTCATTGAGTAACTGTTTTCTTTTCCCCTCCCCTCCCCTTTCTTGGCATTTCCATCCCCTTCCTAGCTTTTTGTATCCACACCGTACTTTCTGTAGTATTTGGACTTTATCTTATTGGTTGTTTTTATTGTTTTTGTTGTTCCTTTACATTTAAAACTTGCATTTTCTTTTTTTATTCCCCTTCATATATTTATCTAATTTTAGGTTTGGGTTTTTTTTTTAAGATTTTATTCATATATTTTGCCTATATGTATGCATGTGTACAACATGCATGCCTGATTCCCAAGGAGGTCAATAGAGGGCGTCAGGTCCCCTGGAACTGGAGGTACAGTGGTTAAGAACCATGTGGGTCCTGGGAATGAAACCCAGGTCCCCTGTAGGAATAGCTAGTGCTCTACATTGATGAGCCATCTCTCTTGCCCCTCTAATTTTGTTTTCAAAGTTTTCCATGATTGGAACTTGGTTTTGTCTTTTATTTCTTTTTTAATCTCTTGCTCATATTCCTTCAAAATATTCCTCTATACTTCTCCTTTTTCTTTTCATTTATATAATCTTGCTTCTCCTGTGTTTTTCTTTTTCCATGTGTTCTTTTATTTTTTTTTCACTTAATATATTTATCATTTCCCCATTTACTCAAAATAAGTTTTAGCTTCACAGAAAATTCTACGTTAGTTTTTTTCATTGTCTGGTTTACAATGATTGGTGATGTACTAGTGTGCTTTAATCAGTTTTCCTGGTATTTTTGTATCTAGTACATTGTGGTGGTGTTGTTACAATAGTTGTTAGTCTTCACCGCTTGATTCCAGGGATTGAACCATCAAGAGGAGGCACCTTAATAAGATCTCTAAATGAATCCGAGAATATATTAAACAGATGTGCATACTGTACCATAAAAACATAAGGAGTATGAAAAGTGTGGGCAGCACAATTTCTTTAAGAGATAATACATATCCAACTACTAAATTCATAGACACTAAAATGGATAAAATTCTGTGTGCAGATTTTCAAGTTTACTCATAAAAATAATCAGTTACTTCAAAGAGAACACAAACAAGCAAATGAACCCACACCAGACCATGGAGAGAAGAGAAAAACACAGCAAAGTGGGTGAGAAAATCAGCACATAACACCAGTTTGATCACTAGAGCCTCCATAAAAGGTCAAACGCAATGATATGTATCTACAATCTGGGCAGTAATACTTAGAGACAGGAGGCAGATACAGGGAACAGAGTACAGGAGCTCTCCAGTCAGATCCCCTGACATACACTGTGATGAAGCACAAACAAGACAGACCCTGCCTTAATAAGGCAAAACTGACTCACAAAAGTTGTCCTGGGACCTCCACATAAGCCCTCGCTCATATGCACATACATACATACAAGTGCACACACAAAATAAAATAATGTTTAAATTAAAATGAAACTGTCATATGATCTAGCTATTCCATGCCTGAGTATATATTTAAAGAATGCTAAGTCAGCAGGCCACGGAGATTAGCACATCCATGCTTATCACTGCAGTATTTGCAATAGCTAGGAAATGGAACTAAGCCTACCTATCTACCAATATGACAGAAAGATAGAAGATGGACAAAGGAAGTGTGCAAACATACAATGGAATTTTTTTCAGCTGTAAAGAAAAGAAAAATCATGGCAGCAGGCAAATGGATGGAAGTAAAGGCCTTTATGTTAACTGAAATGCCTCTAGATGCAGTCTCAACTTAAATGTGTGTCTGTGTGTGTGTGTGTGTAGCTAAAAGTAAAAAGGAGACCTTGAGGTGAGAAGATGCTCTAGAAGAGGGTAGCAGGGAGCAGAAGGCGTGGCTGTTGAAGGAGAGACAGCGGTGAAGAATGGGAGGGGAGGTCTGCCAGCAAACACTATAATGACCGACCAGCTTTACTCCAGAAATGGAAATATGAAGGCCTTTCCTAGACAAGCAAATTTAGAAATGTGCTTGTTAGGTGTAGCTCGTGAATTCTTGCTTGTTTGTTTAACACAGGGTCTCATAACTATACAGCCCAGGCTGGTTTAGAACTTACTATGTAGCACCAGTCGGCTGGTTGGTCTCAAATTCATGGCAATCCTGATCCTGCTTCCAAACCGATCTGTCTTATAAGAAATCTCCTCCCCCTCCAGCCCCCCGCCTTTTTCTGAGTCAGGGTGACTTTTTTGTGAACTTCTGATCCTCCTGCCTCTACCCATGGAGTGCAGAGCTCACAAGCGTGCAAGATCAGGTCAAGTTTTATGTAGTGCTGGGGACTGAACCTAGGGTTTATTGCATGCTAGGTAAACCTCTGCTACAGTCCAGCCTTCATTAGAAATTCCTCAAGAAAATTCTTCATTTAGAAAGAAAATGAAGGTAATTACTATCAGGAAAGTCTCCAAAAGTATAAAACTCATTAGTAGAGATAAATATATTGTCAAATACAGAACACTTCATTGCTGCAATGACAGTATGGAACCTTTTAAGTTTCTAGTATGAAGGCCAAAAGTTAAAATGTTCAAAAGCAACTCTAGCTATAGTAAGTTAAAGGAATATAAAAAAAAAATATGTTGATTGTAAACACAGAAATGCAAATTTGGGGGAAAAGGGTCAAAGCCTAGGCATTTGTTTGTGATCAAAGTTGTTATGAGCTTAAAATAGTTTATTACAACAATATGTCTTCTGTAAACCTCATGGTAACCACAGAACAGAAAACTGCAGCACATGCACAAACAGGAAAAAAAACAGGAATTAGAGCTTCACACTGCAGGAAAAAACACCACAGCACAAAGGAAAACAACAAGCAAGAAGTAATGAACAAGATACAACCGAGAGCAACCAAATGGATGGATCACATCCTCACCCAGTAAGGAGCCTACATGGAAAGAGTCAAAGCGGCCTAAATAGGAGAGACCTTTTAGCTTCAAAACACACACGGACTTAAAGTGAAAAGGTGAAGATAGCTCATATATGTGTTGGACAAGAGAAAACGAAAATGGTCTATATTTTAAAGGATGAAACAACATTTACACCAAGACTGTTGCAAGAAGCGAATACGCAGAGTGTGAATACATCAGAGAGATGAAAGCTGGCTCGGTGGTTGAGGACACTCCTTGTTCTTACGGAGGATATGGGTTGGGTTCCCAGCACCCACAGGGTGGCTCACAGCAATCCTAACTCCAGTTCACGGGGATCCATCATCTGTACTCTACGGGTACCAAACTGGCACATGCAGCGTACACACATGTAGGCAAAACACTCATGTACATAAAGTAAATTGATCTTTAAAATGTATGAATATGTATCAAAGCATTAAAAAAGTAAAGCAAAAATTAATAAATGTAAAAAGAATTAGGCTCTAGTTCAGTAATAGGAGTCTTCAAGATCCTATTTAGTCCAATTAGACCTATACATTCAGGAGTAGTGAAATGTGTGTACTTCTCTAGCATGCAAGGAACACTCTAGCAAGGAACATTCTCTCAGAGACAGAATATTACATCACAAAACAATCTTAATGAGTTCAAGATTGAAATAGTTTGGCTATGCTTTCCAACCACAACAGTGCGAAGTTAGAATCAACACCAGAAGGAATCTTAGAAAATTCACAAACATGCAGAAATTAAACACCACACTCCTCCTGAGAAGCTAAAAGATAAACCCAAAAGGGAAATTTAGAAGTATCTTGAGACAAAAAAGAAAAGGGAGCAGGGCTGGAGAGATAGCTCAGAAATTAAGAGCACTTACTGATCTCGAAGACAACCTCCTGAAACTCTAGCTCCCGGGGGGTGTGATGCCTCTGTTCCTGGTCCGGTCCCCACGCCATCTGCATCTGTATCTGTTCATGTTCTCCTCCCTGCTTTCTCTCACACACACAATATAGTAGTTTGAACAAAAAAATACCACCAATAGGCTCTAACATTTAACATTTAACAGTTGGCAGTGCTGTCTGGGGAGGTCTAGAAGAGGTGTACTTGATAGGGAAGTAAAACACTGGGAGGGGGCTTTGAGGTTTCAAAGCCTGGTATCATTCCCAGTGTGTAGCCTTCTTTGTGTCTCTGTATATGTCAGTCTGGTTTGTCTGTCTGTCTGTCTGTCTCTGTCTTTCTGTCTATTTGTCTCTGTATCTCAGTGACTAATGCACACACAATAAAAATAAAAACTCTTTAGAAAAAAAACAGTAACAACTGATTAAAATCTATGGGATGCAACATTCTAAGTGGTAGGTTTATACTAGTAAAAAAAACTTATAGATCCCAAATAATGTTACACTGAGCCTCAAGGAACTAGAAAAAGAACAAACCTTAAGTTTGCAGAAACAATGCAGATCAGAACAAAAACTGGTTCAATAAAGAACAGAAAAGACAGTTTAAAATGAGTAAAATGAATAGTTGGTTTCTCATAAAGAGAACCAAACTTCCAGAGAGAGAGAGAGAGAGAACCCATGCACTTGCTGAGGTACATAGACCTGGATCAGGATGAAGTGCAGTTTGTTCTCTACACAAAGCTGGGCCTGGATGAACAGCATGGCCAAATGGCTATGTTAAGCAGGAGGCTTGTGCTTAAGTGAAGACCCAAAGACCAACGAGTCAGGGTTTCATCGTCTTTTACTCTGTGAGGCCTGCACCAGCTGCTCTGAAAACAGCGTCCCTCTTTTCATATGACCCAGTTGAGTTGGCTGCATCACTCATTGATATGTTGTGCTCAATAAGTTCACAGGCCTAGTTTTCTGATATGATTTTGATACTCATGTGTCTGTGTGGTGTTGGTGTAATTTGATAAGTTCATAGGTGCTAATGATTTACTTATGTGAATAACTCATTTGTCACTCTATGGTTCGTGGTTTGTGTTGGACATACAATGATTAATTACTTACACAAACACATTCAGTCACTCAAAATGCAGCTTGAGAGCTGGAATTTTATATGCTGTGGGATAATCTATAAAAGTCTGCAGCCTGACCTCCACACCCTCCAAGAGCCTAACAAATAAGAAATAGACATAATAATTACAGTGCGTTTTTTAAACTGACTCTTTGGTTTCTGAAACAAGTTCTAGCTGTGAATCCCATACTGGCTGAGAATTCTCTACTCAGTGCCGCTGTCCTCCAGCTACTGCTCTTCCTGTAGCAGCTTACCAAATGCTGGGATTTCAGGCATGTACATACCATCACACCCAGGTTACAAGTATGTTTTCAATAAATAAAAACGGTATTTTATCTTGAACTCTGGATAAGGTCTAAAAAAAAAAATTCAATGAGTTCTACCTCCTTTTTTTAATTTAAATGTTTTACTTTTTTGAGAATTCCATATATGACTACTGTAAATATATATTTTCCACCCCAATTCCTCCTGTTCATGCCCATGACCTCTCAAATTCAAGACTTCTTCTTTAATTATTATTGTGTAATCTCTCTCTCTCTCGATCCCTCTCTCCTTTTTTGATATTAGTGACTCCACCGATCTCTAAAGAGTTGGGCCAATTTTGAATCCCATAGATTATGTCAATCTTTTCAATAATGATTCCCAAAGATGTCCCATGAACTCATGTTCCTGATACTTTCAGGCAAAGTCAAAACAATGTTAATAATACTGAAGTTTGGCTACTGTGCTGTATTTGTACTGATGGTATAAAAAATGATAGTGATCAAAAGTGTGGGCTTTACCACTAATCAGACGCTAGCACCAAATTATACAGATAGTTAGCTTCTGCTCAGAATAGGCACAATGCAAATGTTACTCATTTGAACACATTTCAGCCTTTGGAACTAATCAGAGAGAGGGTAGTAAGGGGACAGAACAGAGAGCCATCCATTGTGCACCTCTGCGAGAGTCAGGGCAACAAGGTGAAACTGTATTCTGTAGAGTGAATATAAGGATGAGTTCTAGGAATCTAGAAAAGAGAAACAGGGAATCTAAAGGCAAGAGAAGGCTGTGAGTTGGCTTAGTGGGTAACGCATTTGCAGCACAGGAGTGAAGACCTAAGCTCAGTCCCCAGTACCGAGATAAACTGGCATAGCACGGTGCCTCTATAATCCCAGTGTGCTGGAGTAGGAAACATGTGGTCTTATGTGGAGAATGAAGTGGAAAGAGGATAAAAGGTTAAACACTCATTAACTGAGCTTGATGACAGATCAATACAGCAGCAAACTGGAAGTAAAGACTAGAAGGCATGAACCTATTAGAAAGATGAAGGTATCAGAAAAGAATGACCTGAGGACAAGAGTGGAAAATTCCTAGGAAAGAGACATGACAGATGCTCCAGACACACCAAGTGGAACAAAGACGTCAGAAAGCTAATCTGTAAACATAAGCAGTTACACATCACACTAAGCAGAAATACTGTGTCTTTCTATTGCACGCACATTCATCAGGCAACTCATTCACTGAATCAACAAGTACTATGCCACCTGGCATGTGCCAAGTTCTTCAAACAGCCCATGAAGACTAAGACATAGACACTGTCTCCTAAGATTTAAGTTAATGCACATTACAGTGTGGCAAGTGCTAAGAAAATGTGGTGGTTCCTTAGGAACCATGGTAACCAAGGAATGGGTGGAAAGCGGGGAAGACGGATGTAAACCCCACAAAGAAAGCAACATCCACATTAGCTCATAAGAATAACATAGGTTTTACAATAAAAAACAAAGATGTACAACCGTGTACACACATTCTTGGGAATGTATGTTAGAAAGTGAGTAATATACTGGTCAAGGTTGTGGCAGGCAAACGATAGTAGATACAAACAGGGAAATGTGTAATTTTTAAAGAAGGGACTTCTTACTAGCACATAAGCTAAGAAAACCTGATGTATTAATAAAGAACAGAAAGGAATACAAGCAACGGTACAAGAAAGAAGCCAAGCAAGTAACCTCCTGTATGTGCCCTCAGCTCCCTGACTAATCTGCTCACATCTCTCTAGTTAGCAGCTGACTGAGGGTTAAGGGCAGGAAAGCCTATGAAGGCAGTAATGGAGGTCAGCCTCCTGGGCATGCTAAGAGAAGAGGAGACAGCAGAGTTAGAGAAACAGGCAAATGCAAGTATCTCAGACAGAGCAGCAGAGACCTGCCTCTGAGAAGGGTCATGCTGAGGGACAGATGGTAAAGGTTGAAGGCAGGGATGGGGCACACGGGTGCAGCACAGGGCCCAAAGCATAAAGCCATACCACAGTTTATGTCTGGCCAGCTTCTCAAGGTAATGTGGGTCCCTTGGAGGGTTTTGAGCAAGGGACTGGCACAAACATAGCTGCACATGTAGCAGTGTGGACACCCACTCTGGACTCTCTGGAAAGAGACTTTATGAGGAAGTCAGACAGACCCAGGCTTGTAACTTTTCTTGCTATGTGACAGTGTCACAGCCCAGCCAGGAGACCAGCAGTTCTCAACCTGTGGGTCCTGGCACCTTTGGGAGCTGAACAACCATTTCACAGGGGTTGCATATCAGATATCCTGCATATGAGATATTTATACTATGATTCATAACAGTAGCAAAATTACAACTATGAAGTAGCAACAAAAATAATTTTATGCTTGGGGTCACCATCACATGAGGAACTGTATTAAAGGGTTGCTTCATTAGGGCAGGTGAGAACCACTGCAGTAGACAGAAAGCCTCTCCGCTATTTGAACACATAAATATAATGTATACAGTTATTAAGTGGCTAGTTAAAAGAATAAGAAGAACCGAAGGCTATCATAGGAGTAGCAATAGGAAGATGAAGATGCCAACACTGCAGTGAAGAAAACAAAACTTAGAGATCCATGGGTCGACATTTAAAGTCCCAAGAATAGGGCACTCCTCAACAGCCACTCAGGAGAGGGACTGTGAAAAAGCTTCTCCAAATGTTGGATGAACAGCAACTAGAACCACAGGAAGGCACCACGCCTGAGGTGGTGGCACTGCTCATGTGGCACAAACAGAACAAACATTCCTGGGAAGCAGACAAGAAGGAGCAAGTACCCTCTTTCTCCTCCACCCCACAGTCTTCCCCAGCACTACTTAGAGCATAGCCTGCCAGGGAGCCAGAGGGGGCAGGCATGTGCTCTGTAGAGTCCCAGCCCCTGCAGCATGAAACAGCGATGGAGCCATAATCTGAGGGACAATAACTTAACAGCACAGGAATCCTGCAAAAGAAACTCAACCTTCCTAATCCTCGGTTTTCTAGTCTGTGAAATGGGTGTAAAAAATGAATAGCAAACTCACATGATTATTAAGAGCATTGAGTTAATAAACTATGCAAAATTTCATTATAGTGCCTGTAAGGGAGCAGCTATTCAATAAAAGTTAATTTTCTTGCCCTTTTCAAAAATTGGTAATAACAAGTAAAACACAGAAGCAATATGAGAATTAATTAGTATATGTATGGCTCTAGGAAATGGCTAGATTTTCTCATATTTTGTAAATTATTCCTATTACATGCTATATTGATCTCAATTTGTGTTTAATCTCTCCTTTTGAAAACTTTGTCACTCACTCTCTTTCTGTCTTCTGGCTTTGCTCTCTCATTCTCCTGATCTCTCTCTCTCATATACTAGTATACAGTCACATACAAACATACATATACATATACACACACTCCTCTTATTCTCAGAATTCTTTGTAATAAAGTAGTATATATTATAAATATATATAATATATAACATATTATAAATAAAGTAATATATAATATTATTCATACATGTATAAATATATGTATTTATGTATATATAAATAAATAAATGTGACAAAAACCCAGTTGGCATCCAGCCACAACATGGTGATCAAGGACCAAAACCAGGAAGGAGTTTTTTCATACTGCTGAGCACCATTCTCATATTCCCCATTCTCCTATCTGGGGAAGATATTTTCTCGGGTTTTATGGGTAAACTGAATCTGGCTAATAGGCAACAGAAGTGACTCACCCTCAGATATAACTGACTCTATACCCTTCACAATCGGGAGGAACTAACATTACAGGAAACATAAAGCCTGTGAGAATGCTGCAAAGGACAAGGACAGAGCATACCATCCTCATAGTTAGTGGTCTGGGGAATTCTTCATGCAAAGGTATTAGTGTCCCAACTGCACCTAACTAAGAAGAACTAAAATGCTTACTCCTGCCACCTGCTTCCACACTCCTGGCCATGAAGGCCGTAGATTCACTTCTGTATCTGTAAGCAAGTGACTTCTTTTACAGAAGAAGAAGAAGAAGAAGAAGAGGAGGAGGAGGAGGAGGAGGAGGAGGAGGAGGAGGAGGAGAAGGAGAAGAAGAAGAAGAAGAAGAAGAAGAAGAAGAAGAAGAAGAAGAAGAAGAAAAGAAGAAGAAGAAGAAGAAGAAGAAGAAGAAGAAGAAGAAGAAGAAGAAGAAGAAGAAGAAGAAGAAGAAGAAGAAGAAGAAGGGAAGAACTAAAATATCAAACAGAAGTCTTGAATATAGCACACTCTTTCAAGGCATCTAGCTGAAAGGACAATAATGTCTCCCCTCAGTTCTAATGCGCTATTCCTGCCACAAGTCCAACACCAGACAGTATGTCCCTTATGCTGAGAGCAAAAGATGAAGCCCTGAGAACCTCTCCGTCACAATGAAGTGCAGAGAGAGGTATGCTGGGAAGGAAGCACAGTCTGCAGCAGGGATTTCTATTCCTGTCCTGTCCGCATGGCCTTTTTGGATTGAAACAAATGCATTTCTTAGGGTCTATTTGTTTTTGACTTTCAGAATACATTTTTTCCTTTTATGAAACTCAGTGGGAAAAATACAATTCCCTTTCCAGTGTTTAAAAAAAGTCACTTTTCTGGAATGTATCTGCTTAACTGACAATTTAATAACAAACTCTCAGTGAGATGGCAGATGTTTACATATACAATGATAAAATGAAACTTTCTCTTTGTTTTAGCAATTACTTTTATCATTTAAGAGAACCAAGTTTATTTCTATTGGTGCTCATAATGCTGAGGGACTTTATATTGAAGATCTGAGCTTTCCAGAAGGAAAAGCCCTCTCATAAATTTAAACACAAGTGAATCCTCAGTCTAGAATCAAAATCTGTTTAATGTCTCAAAATACCAGAAGCTTTGATTGCAGACAGAAAAGAAATCATACGTTTGTAAAATTTACAACAGAGGCAGGGAAGTCCTGAGCTGTTCAGAGAAGAACATTTCTAGTGGTAACTGCTTTGTTCTGTTTCGCCGACACTGAGACACCAGAATGTGCCTCTTTCATGATAAGCTGGATGGTAGGCAGCTTTCAAATATTGACATTGTGGTGCATTTAAAACTTGCAGTTCTGTTCCTTACTTTTCATAGTCAGGGTCTGTCTATGCAATGAGACCCACAAGAATTCTGGCCAGAGACACTAAGCAGAAGTGGGTAGCCACACTGTGTTATCTTTGAGGGAACGGCAGTTGGCACAAGGACAGAGCATGAATTGACCCTGCTAACAATTGGCTGTTTCTTTCTTTCCCTCCACCCCCACCTCCCCTGTCTGGAGTTTTAGGATAAAGAATACCATTTTATCTCTTTTGGGTTGTGGGAATTGATAGGAAAAAAAAATCAAACATTTAAATTTTAATTCTTTTTGGAGTTACTCATGGGTTTTTTTGTTTTCTTTTGTTTTGGTTTGGTTTTGGGTTTTTTTTTTGGTTTTTTTTTTTTTTTTTTGCTTTAATTTCTGGCTTTGGTTCTTTCCCAAAGATAGTGCTTTTAAGAAAAGTAGAGTTTATTGCTCTTTAAAGAGCCCAGTGTTGAGCTATAAAAATTGATTTATGCTCTAGAATATCATCATACGTTTTAGCGCTAACACAGTGTAAGGCATCATCAAGGTCTTCTGTGCACTTTGGCTTTTCTTACTTCACAATATGAATTAGTTCTTGTTTCTCTGCACTTATGAGTAAGGAACTCCAAACTAAATATACTTGTTAGAAAAAAAGAGGCAAGGAGCCCAGCACAGTGGTGCATCCCAGACTGGGGAAGCTAAGGAGAGAGGATTCTGTGTTCAAGGCCCAACAAACAGAGCAGGGGTGGGGTGTCCCCCACTGGATAAACTGGATTCACACAGATGAAGTTTGAATTCCTAGTACCCACATAAGAGCCTGGCATGAAATTACCATGCTCAAGAAGGGGAGATAAAGGATCCTTATGCCTTTGTAAATAATGTAGGAGGTTATGGAGCAAGATAAGCAATGATGTCAACTTCTGGTCTTCATATGCATGTGTACCTATACATGCATGTGCTCAAATACAGTCAAACATGCATGCACATGAATACACACATACCATACACAAGTACATATCTTAAGAACAAAAAGAAGGTGAAATAAGAGGAAGGGGGTTGAGAGAAAAATAGCAAGGTAGGAAGGCAGAAATGGGGACTAGAAGTCAAACACCCAAACGGTCTGAAAGCAGCAACTTCTGCTCCAAACAGGTAGGATTTCTGCATTGCCTACAAGGCTTTCGAGAGGCTTACCCATACTCATCTTGATGGGCAGGTTTTCTCTGCTGGCTGCTTCCACTAGATGTCTCCGAACTTCCATCACTGCTTCTTTGTGCTTGGTGTTCAGTAAGACTTCCCACAGGGCCTTGGCTGAGGCGTCACTGCAGTGAACACAAAACAGTTTAGAATAACTTCCTACTGGGAACTGAGAAGGACTACAAGAAAAGAAAGCCTCAGGCATTTCCTTATGAGTACTAATCCCATCATTCCCACTGGTAAGTATTACCTTGATACAAAGTAGCTAACTCATTTAATGAGCAGAGTATTAAGGAGTTAAGGGGACAACATAATCAAGAGGAAATCACGGGGGGATACAAAGTGAATAAAGTGTAATTAATAAAGAAAAAATATATAAAAAAAGAAAGTATGAGAAAATCATGTATTAGATTTTTTTTGAGACTTTTCACTTGAAACTAGTTCACAATGCAATTCGTTGCTAAAAAAAAACACATGAATGTCACATAAGCCAAAATTAAATGTAATGCTAAAAATGACATCAATAGTGACAGCACTGTGTCAACTTGAGATAGCAAACTGTCTGAGAAGCACAAAGAAATGCTCACTGAGAATTCTTGTACAGATTCTCAATGGACTTCCTAATCAGCAGACTTCCTACTGAATAAGAATGAGGGCTCACACTCAGTAGCAGGCCCTGAAGTATTCTGCTCCAGGCCTTCGGTTGGAAGGATGGCACGTATGGAAGCCTTTACAATTAGCTGTTGATAGCAGCCCAAGCACTGCATTATGCAGGGACCCATCTGCGCTCACTTCCCAGTAGCTCTCTGTCTCATCCGCCATGCTGTGTCCCCGTTATAAATGAATACAGTGTTCTTTCTGGAAGGCCATTGCCACGAAGCCAAGTATACACATTTGTAGTAACATTTTCAAAAGCCAATCTAAAGGAAACAAGGGTGACTTCTGTCCTTTCCTAAGGACATCTCCACTTAAAGCCCCACTAACTCACACTAACCTCTCAGTAAGAAGGAGTAGCTCTTATTACACTCTACTCTTCCATAGTGAAGTGACAGCTTTAAACTCTCAAAACTGTTAACTCCTCCGATGGTTAGATTGGCTACCAACCTGACAGACTGAGGGAGACATAGAAAATCAGGAAATCACATTTCTCATCATATCTGTGAGGATGCTTCCAGAGGGTCAATGAATCCAGCGGGAAAGTTCTGACATGAATGTGGCTGTACTGTCCAATATGCTGGGTTGGATGGAAATGGAAATGAAAGGAACAGGTGACGCTTCAAGCCTGGGCTTGGCCCTTGAGTGTGGGCATTCTGCTACTGTCGCCACTACTTGAGGTATAAGACTCTCCATTCAACTGTTGAATACTGACTCACATCAGAGACTTACATGAAGCTTTTAGGCCTCCATCCTAGGCCTAGGGCTGGACCTTGCCCCTCACTCCTCCGTTACCTCATTCAGGTGCATCCAGCCTCTTCGATTGAGCAGCTCTAGCTTTCCAGCAGCTCACAGCTACTGTGGAACCCCCAGTGTGCAACTGTAGAAGCCCTTTTTGTAATTATATATTCAGTCATTGTGCTTCTCTAGAGGACCCTAATAGAACTCTGCATTCATTATGCTTAAGTTTAATTAAATAAACAAGTAAATTATATGGCATACCCTATATGTAGGGGCGTACAGATAAAATAAACTTTCAATGATTTAAAATCTGGAAGCTGACATTTATAATAAATAAGTAAGAACATTACAAAACTGTGATACGAGTAATGAATGATGAGTAAAGAGAGTCCATGTGAATATAGTCCTATCTGGGAGGACAGAGACTTGGGAGCTGAGAGAACTTCTACTGCAAACAAGCTAGTGCAAAGAAACATAAACTCTTAGGCAGCCAAAGGAAGAAGTGATAACTACTCAGGACAGGGCACGTAAAGGAAGCTCAACAAGGATATCAGGTCACAGTTACAAACAGGAGAAAGGCGCATTTGAGAACATACAAAGATGTACATGTGAGGCACCTAAGACTGCTTTGCTCCTCCCTGAAGAAACAGGGGTAAGACAAAGATGGTCTTCATCATAATTCAGTTATGGGGCTTTCAAGAAACACCCAATTTCTCTAAAGACTGGAATACAATAGAGAACCACCAAAGAATGCTCAGCTTCCCAAATTTATGGTCCACAACCACACCCCATCTTTTCCCATCAAAAGGACCTCTCCCCAGACCCCAGGTCTCAGCCTCAACACAAAAGCTGCGGAGTAGAGCATACTACTCTCTTCCTTTCCGTGAGAATATGTCTGTCATTAATGCAATGCCTCTCTAAGACCTCAGCGAATTAACTGACACTGCGGCTGCCTATTAGCTTACAGGAGTGACTGAGACGCACACTCCAGAATCACATAAATATGTTAAAACTACAAACATCGTCCCTATCACCCAATCCAAATACATGGCCTGTCGTGAGATCCTCTTAAGCAGATGACTTCTTCCTCACAACTGTCTGTAACTCTAACTTCCTCATTGACTCTGTCGGCCATCCTTACACACACGTTTTTAAAATTAACTTTTTTTTTTTTACTTTAAGGATTTTTGAAACATAAACAAAACAGTTTTAAAGTATATTTTCAAATACTATACTACGTTTTCTTTTCAAAGCACTTTAGAATTTATAAAGCTGCTTCTTTCCTAAGATTCCCTGCACTCTGCCCATAAGTCTCAGCATTTGCATTGATAGTCTGCAGGGCAGAGCCTTTCAGAGGTCCTCTGTTTCAGGCTCCTGACTTGTTCTGGATGTCCATCCTTTGTCTGATGTCCATCCTCTTTGCCTTTCTGGATAGGAATTGAGCATTTTAGCAAGAGTCCTCCCTCTTGATTAGTTTCTTTAGGTGTGCAGATTTTTTTTAATTTTTATTTTATTTTATTTTATTAATTACACTTTATTCATTTTGTATCCCCCCCCCATAAGCCACTCCCTCCTCCCCTCCCGATCCCACCCTCCCTCCCCTTTCTGCATGCATGCCACTCCCCAAGTCCACTGATAGGGGAGGTTCTCCTCTCCTTCTTTCTGATCTTAGTCTATCAGACAAACCCACTAAAATCTGTGCATCTAAAGAAACTAAGCAAGAGAGAGGACCCTAACTAAAACGGTCAATCCCCATCCTGAAAGGCAAAGAGGATGGACATTAGAAGAAGAAGAAAACAGGAAACAACCTAGGAACCTACCACTGAGGGCCTCTGAAAGCCTCTGCCCTACAGACTATCAAAGCAGATGCTGAGCCTGAAGGTCAACTGTTGGGCAGAGTGAATACAATTTTATGTAAAAAGTGGGAAATAGTAAGAGCTGGAGAGGACAGGGTCTCCACAAGGAGAGCAACAGAACAAGGAAATTTGAACACAGGGAACTTCCCAGAGACTCATACTCCAACCAAGGACTATTCATGGAGATAACCTAGAACCCCTGCACAGATGTAGCCCATGGCAGTTCAGTGTCCAAGTGGGTTACATAGTAATGGGAAGAGGGACTGCCTCTGACATAATCTGATTGGCCTGCTCTTTGATCACCTCCCCCTGAGGGGGGAGCAGCCTTACCAGGTCACAGAAGAAGTCAATGCAGCCACTCTTGATAGGTGTGCAGATTTTAGTAAGTTTATCCTATATTATATGTCTGTATGAGTGAGTATATACTGTGTGCGTCTTTCTGCTTCTGGGACAGCTCACTCAGGATGATCTTTTCCAGATCCCACCATTTACCTGCAAATTTCATCATTTCCTTGAAACAGTAAGATCTGGAGAGGACAAGAACTCCACAAGGAGAGCAACAGAACCAAAAATCTGAGCATAGGGGTCTTTCCTGAGACTGAGACTCCAACCAAGGACTATGCATGGAGATAACCTAAGACCCCTGCACAGATGTAGCCCATGCAGTTCAGTATCCAAGTGGGTTCCACTGTAATAGGAACAGGGACTGTCTCTGACATGAACTGATTTACCTGCTCTTTGATCACCTCCCCCTGAGGGGGGAGCATCATTACCAGGACACAGAAGAAGACAATGCAGCCACTCCTGATGAGACTTAATTGACTAGGATCAGAAGGAAGGAAAAGAAGACCTCCCCTATCAGTGGACTTGGGGAGGGGCATGCATGCAGAGGGTGGAGGAAGGGAGGGATTGGGACGGGAGGAGGGAGGGAACCACAGGGGTGATACAAAGTGAATAAAGTGTAATTAATAAAGCATTTTTAAAAAAGCAAAAAAAAAAATAAGAATTTATAAAGCATATTGCTCTGATCCTTTCTTCTCAGGATCTATGTGATGATAGCTAACTCAATCTAAACAGACAAAGAGAAGCTAGCCACCTAACTGAAGTATACTCATCCTGAAATGGCAAAATCAGAGATCATATTCAGGTAACTTTCTAAGGATGAGGAGATTGCTCCTGGGGTAAATCACCTACCACAAAAGTGTGAACCCATAAAAAGGGAAGAAACAATACTATATATCTGTAATCCTGGACTCCTATGACAAGGTAGGAGGTAGAGACACAAGAATCCACAAAAGAGTGTGGGCCAGCTAGCCTGGTATACACAGAAATGAACACAAAAATACGTATCAAACAAGATAGAAGGTAAGGACCAACAGTCAGCGTTGCCCTCTGACCTGCAAGCATGTCATAGAGATATGCACTTGTACCCTCACAGATGAATATACAGAGAAAGAGTGTTTTATTTTCTTTCTGAATTTTCAAATTTTCCATATATCTACATGTAATGTATATTATATATATATAATCTTTTAAAAATGAAAGGACAAAACATTGCAGTCTAAGTTGCCAAGAGAGATCACTGTACTTACTTTATGTTCACTACATCCTAAAAATTAGCTATTTCCTGATCCCTGAAACTGACAGAGTGAAACCACTTACCTCACATCCTGTTTTTAGTAATTTTTTAAGTGATGAGAATTAGAACCTCTGACCTTAGACAGGCAAAGCAGAGCTTTGCTACTGAGCCATATCCACAACCCTGTATATTTCATATTTTGTTTTTCCATAATAAAAATAGTTTAAGCAGCATTAGAACTCGATTCTAAAACTCCAAGTGTCAATGAGCTTCTGGAACTCTGAATAACTCACTTGGTCTTCCTGGAATGTTGTATTTCTAGGAGGTGTGATGTCATTTTCATTTACTGAGAACTGTGCCACAGGTAATATGACAATCATATCTCATGGAATAGCAATTCTCCAGGATATAATAACCCCATCTCAGAAATGAAGAAGCACATTCTTTATGAAGATTAGTTTGGAGTCCCTCCAAGCTTCCACAAAATTCTGTTGAGTCTTCCTGCCTTTCTGATCCCTGTCTCAAAAGGCATAACTTTTCTTTTTTATCTCTTTTCTGTCTCTTTCTATTGGATGCTGGCCAGGGCCTAAGTTTGTTATTTGTTTGTTTGTTTATTTTATTTTTTGTTTGTGTGTTTATTTGTTTGTATTTTGGGCTTTTAAACTCCTTCCCTAAATATCTCCTCCCCCTGATTGGCTGCTTTTCTGCTGTGTGACTAACCTCCATGCCCTAATTCAAAGGGTATGGCTTTCTCTCTCCATCTTCCTCCTCCAAGAAGCTGCTAAGATTGACAGCTTGTATATTTTGTGAGTTTTTCTTTTAGATTCTGATAAAATTGTCCTGTGCTTAAAAAAAAAAAGGACAGGAGATTGGTTTTTCCAAGTTACATAATCAACACACTGTTATTTAAATCCATGCAAACTCTATATTAAGCTTGATTGTACATAATTCTGTAAAAGAAAAGAAACTAGAATGCCAGCATCTGAGGATAAAACCCTACCACATTTGGGTCCTCCAGATTCAAATGTATAAATTTGTTTTACTTTTCCAAAGTACAACTGACTGACTGGTACGTTAGTTCTTTCATTAAAAGTATTTTTCCTTCTCACAAATCTAGTAACAGTAACAGAGAGACATCCCAGAAACTTGTAGAATATGAATTAAGTATGTTTCTACCATTTCCTTTGCTTTTCAAGTCCTATTGTTGAGACATCAGTTCTAATTCATTGTGGTTACTGGAATATAATTTTATAACAATCCATTCTTGGAAGTGCATGATAATATGGTAGTGTGTTTATCTCATGAAAAGATCCGCTGCCTTACTATGAAAATCCAAGTAACAAATTATGACTCAGCTTGGTCAATTTAACAGTAGTTAACATGTTTGTTGGGTTTCTCACTGCTGTTGTTGTGACTGTGTTTCTGTTGGAATAAGGAGACTGGTGACACAGATCCCGTGAGTAAGTCCAGCTTCCATGCACACCATGAAGTTATTGCCACTAACTCTATAGGACGCCAAATACACACAAATGTCTGTTCTTTTTTATTAGATATCTTATACCTTCAAAACTAAAATTATTTTGACAAATGAGCACATTTGAAGACTAACATACCACAACCTGCCACAGATACTGTCTTAATGTCTTCCAAGAGACTGCTTACATGAAAATATGGTCCTTTCCATTCATTCCTGGATCTTTATTCACTGTAATTACTAAGATCTTAATGGAATTTTAGAAGTTGCCTAAGTTTGGCAAGTATGAAATGTCAGAGTCAGCCTAATAGAAATAAACAGGAAATATTCACCACCAAATAAAATACAAAGACGGCAGCACTAATTTTTTAAAGGTGCTTGAATGTTGAGTCACAGCACTACTTCAATCAAGTGGAAGGCATGTAATTAGGAGGTTGATGTTCAACTATGAATGCACACTGTCATCGTATGAGTAAACTTGGGGAAATGGTTTCTTTATGGTGTGCAGGGAAGCTGAGCCTACTCACAGGATCTGTGTCACCAGTTTTTTTTGGTTTTTTCTTTTTTATTCCAACAGAAACACAGTAACAACAGCAGTGATAAACCCAACAAACATTTTACTAGTCTTAAATAGAGCAAGCTGAGTCATAGTTTGTTAACTGAAGGTATAATGACTTCCATTAGTGTGAGCTTGATGAACTAAATAAATTACTCAGATTTCAATAGTCATCTTTCCTCTTGACTGCTACTTTAAACAATTCAGCTTTAAGAAATGTGCCCATTAACCTTGACCTCAAAAAAAAACGTGAAAGAATTACAATATAGGAGACATTAATTAACCAGCCTTTCCTTCATTGTTCTTTCAAAATATCAGCACTTTCTGCAGCTGAACATTCATCGAGTAACTGCAGCCTCTGGAGAAGATCTAACAGAGAAATAGGAATGGAGTATGCTCCTTCAGGTGACAGGAACAGCAGCTCTGGGAGAACAAAACACAGTCCACATGTAAGGTAAAGGTCAGAAGCAAACTGAGGAATAACCAGGGATACGTAGAGACCTTATCTCAAAAACATAAAAAAACAAAATAACAAAGGCTAATATCCGGAATATATAAAGAACCCAAGAAGTTAAACAGCAACAAACCAAGTAATCCAATTAAAAAATGGGTACAGAGCTAAACAGAGAATTCTCAATAGAGGAATACTGAATGGCAGAGGAACACTAAAAGAAATGTTCAACATCCTTAGTTATCAGGGAAATGCAAATCAAAATGACCCTGAGATTTCACCTTACATCCATCAGAATGGCTAAGATCAAAAACTCAAGTGACAATACATGCTGGAGAGAATGTGGAGAAAGGAGAACCCTCCTCCATTGCTGGTGGGAATGTAAACTTGTACAATCACTTTGGAAATCAATCTGGCACTTTCTCAGACAATTAGGAATAGTGCTACCTCAACATCCAACTATACCACTCCTAGGCATATATCCAAAAGATGCCCAAGATACAACAAGGACATTTGCTCAACCATGTTCATAGCAGCTTTATTTGTAATAGCCAGAATCTGGAAACAACCCAGATGTTCCTCAACTGAGGAATAGATAAAGAAATTGTGGTATATTTACACAATGGAATACTAATCAGCAATTAAAAACAAGGAAATCATGAAATTTGCAGGTAAATGGTGGGAACTGGAAAGGATCATCCCGAGTGAGTTATCCCAGAAGCAGAAAGACACACACGGTATATACTCACTTACAAGTGGATATTAGACATATAATATAGGACAATCATACTAAAATTTATACACCTAAAGAAGTTAAGCAAGAAGGAGGACCTTGGGTAAGATGCTCAACCTTCATTTAGAAAGGCAAATGGGATAGACATCAGAAGAAGGTGAAAACAAGGAACAAGACAGGAGCCTAAAATGGAGGGACTTTGACAGACTCTACCTAGCAGGGTATTAAAGCAGATGCTGAGTCTCACAGCCAAACTTTGGGCAGGGTGCAGGGAATATTATGAAAGAAGGGGGAGATAGACCTGGAAGGGTCTGGCACCCTACAAGGATAACAATAGAACCAAAATATCTGGGCCCAGGGGTCTTTTCTGAGACTGATACTCCAACCAAGACCATTCATGGAGATAACCCTACACAGATGTAGCCCATCACAGCTCAGTCTCCAAATAGGCTCCCTAGTGAGGGGACATGAACTCAGTGGCTGACTCTTTTATCACCGCCCCCTAAGGGGGGAGCAGCCTTCCCAGGCCACAGAAGAAGACTATGAAAGACAGGCCTGATAAGACCTGATAGGCTAGGGTCATATGGAAGGGGAGGATGTCCTCCCCTATCAGTGGACTGGGGAAGGGGCATGGAAGGAGATGAGGGAGGAAGTGTGGGATTGGGAGGGGACTAGGGTGAGGGTACAGCTGGAACACAGAGTGAATAAATTGTAATAAATAAAAAAATTATATTAAAAATAAGAAAAAAAGATCCTTGGTGAAGTCATAAGGGTTTGATTGAAAAGCCACTACTCTCTAAAAGATGAGGTCTCCACAGAAACTGCTCAAAAACAGAGCAGGAAAAAGCACAACTGAAGTTTTAAAAAAAAATAGGCAAAAAACAAAATCTAAGGGCTGGAGATAGATAACTCTGGTTGAGAGCATTTGTTGTTCATCCAGAAATCACCAGTACCTCCAGCTCCAGAGAATATAACACAATTCTTTGGCCTCTGTGGGCATCCACCAATGTCTCTCTCATACACACCCATTTTTAAAAATTAACTCCATAACTATCAAATACAGGGAAAGGCCTGCTAGCAAGAATGCTAGCAAAAGTTAAGAGAAAGAGAAAGTGCTGGAAACACAGCTGAAGAACAACCTGGACATTCTGCAGAATAACTCTAGTCTCTGCAGCATGAAATTTAAACAGAACCCAATATAGCCTGCAACTGGTTAACACCCCAAGAGTTAGATTTTCAGAGCTGATGCCTATTTCTTTCTTGGCAGTGAACACAGCCCAATTAGGAACAGCAATCACTTACTTGTTCAAATGTAGTAAGTCTTTCCATTCCTCCTTTTTCCACTATAGCTAACTACAGAGTTTTCCTGACTTTGTTTAAAGGAGCCATAGTTTCCATTTAAATTAAGAATCCCAAAGCTACAATGACCTACAGGTCAATCTTCTCACAACACAGAGACTACCGCTATTTTAAATTCCTCACTATGGAAGAGGTTTAGAGGTCTGAATGTGAATTCCCTATGTGAAAGAGGTAGCATGATAGCAATTACAGACAAGAGCATCTACCTGCAAGCCCTCTATACTCAACATGTAATTCAAACAGAATTCTGAAAAGTGTGTATGTGAAACATAATTTTCCATCACAAAAAAAAACAGCTTATAATAGCTGTTATTTTCAATTATTTCAAAACTTTATACTGGGCACACTTATTCTTTAATTTTCAGAGAAGAATTCCATAAATTATTCATAAATTCTGTTTTCTAAAGCTGAACCTAAAGAATCTCTGGGTCTTTTTTTTTTTTCTCAACTTCTGTACAAGTACATAAACAAAAGAGGAAGACCCACCTTGTTGAGTTGCTTCTGAATAAATTTTGACAATGCATCTTAGAACAAAACTGTGGCTCAGAATGCAGGGCTTTGTTTTCTATCAAAGTGACACAGACAATAAAGTGCTTTTGCAGAAAGAGTACTCGTTAAAAGCAAACAAACAAAAAACCCAACCAAGTACAAGCAACCACACACACACAAACACACACACACACACACACACACACACACACACACACACACACACCAGTCCAAAGCTAGAGCATAGTTCAGTGGACAAATCCCAGCATGCACCATTCATTGGGTCAACCTCAGCAATGAAACAACAAAGCAGTCTTTCTGAAACAAATCCAAAAGAGACATAGGCAATCACACAACATATGGTGATGTTTCGCTCAACCATGGACCACATTCAGGATAGTGCCCCTATAAAATTTAATGAGCACCTAGTGACATTTTTGCAAAAGCATCTTTCACACATTTGTGATTCTGTGCTGCTAGTTAAAGGAACATGTAGTGCATGAAGTTATATACAGTACCTGATTCTTGATGCCACAGTAAACTGTTAGTGGTTTAATGTATGCACTATGGTCTACTTTTATTGTTTTAGACTATTGTCCTTATTTTTAATTTATTCTATATGAGGGGGGTGTTTCCACACCTGTGACATGGCACTCACATGGAGGTCAAAGGACACGTCAGCTTGTAGGAAACCGTTCTCCACTTGGACCATGTGGGATCTAACTAAGATGTCAGGCTTGGTGGCGAGCTCCTTTCCCACCTCCTTGACCCTCCTTTTAACAATATTCTGTTAAGTATTGAAAAAGCATAAGCTAGAATGCTCATGTTGCTGTTTGGCTTGACCTTCTCTAAGTCCTAACTTATCCCATCCTCAGATCTTGCTCTCAATATGTAAATTCAACATCTACCACCCATTCATTCATTCACTCATTTGTCTCAACTTCCAGGTACTAGTCCAGGTAATGGGACACACTGGTAAATAAAACTGACAAGTACCTCTATTATTTGGTCTCTCTACCAGAAAGTACTCTCTTTCTCTCTCTCTCTAATAGAGAAGAGAACAAAATAGAGCATAGCTAACTGTAATAGGAAAAGCAGTACTGAAAAAACGTACAAATGAGACAGCAAACACAAAGTGGTAAGATAGACAGAAAAGGACTCACTGAAAATGAAGAAAAACTTGGGGCAAGTGTTTGAAGAAAGAAGGGTCAAGGAGCAGAGAACGCCAGGAGCCAAGCACTTGAGACAGGACATTGTACATCCTATGCAAAGAATAGTAAGAAAGCCAGCTGAGCTGGAAAGGGGCAGATAAGGAGGTGAGAAAGAAAGGACCTAGACAGTCAGGTGGCTTGCAGCCTTACAATCCACTGCAAGTCCTTGGCTTTCACTGGGAAGGATAAAGAAAGAACAGGAGAAATGGGCACTGTAGTCTGAAGACTCAGCAGCAGTAGGCCAGAACCAGGTGGTGCACACAGCTCAAAAATCAGGTAGAGGCTGTAGAGGTTGCTGAAAGACAGGGGAATTAGAAAGAGTGGGGATTGGGGCCAAGAACAAAAACCCACTTCAATAAGAAAAAGGAGGCTGCCTCCTTCTTGCCAAAAATATTTCACATAATCCAGGGAAGGGTGGACAGGGGCGGCAACACCAAGCTGTACTGTATTTACGTTCTAGACTTCTCATTTGCATTGGCAGGAACTTCAATGGTTATAATTGCAAACAGCCTATTATGAAAATTGTATTAACAATAAATTTTTATTATAAAGGCTTATATCATACTTAGAAACTTGCTTTTTTAGTACCATTCCATTGCAGGCACATTTGTTGCCAAGTACCCATCTGTTCTGCATTTTATGCTCACCCTCCTCTCATTGGGAAGCTTCTGGACGCTGTCAGGGGTAGTGGTAGTTATTGCTATTGTGACAGACAGATGGTGCGTGCTAGGAAAACTGTGACTTATTTCAATTCCTCCTTTGTGGACAAATCATTCAATGTAACTACTTCATCCGCCCACACAATTAAAACAATGCTACCATTTTTCTCCCAATTATTCCTTATACTTTCTCAGTATATATTTCTGTGTCTTTTACAATGCACTTCAATTGTCATTATTTCTCCAGCCCTGCCCTCACTAAAGCTTTATGCTTTACTCAGACCCCTCTACAACTCATCTTTGACATTTGGGGTCACACTGTCATCTTTGGATGATACTCAAAACTCATTTTCTGTAATATTCATTTATAGTCTAATGAGAAAAAGAAAAGAGCACCGGTGAAAGCCAAGACATAGGCTAAGGATGTGCTCAGAGGTAGAGCTAGGTCATAGCAGAAGCTTACATAGAAGGCTGTCTGTTTAAAATGCAAGAAGAGGCTTAGAAATCATCTAGAGTAAAGCCCTCGTTGTATAGATGAAATAATAAGCATGGTTTTGGTTGTGAGTGCCTAAAAACGGTGATTCAATTTAGCTTAAACAATGAAGAAATATATTTTACAACAAAATTTGAGACTCAAAGAGTGTGTGGGAATCCAAGGGCTGCTCTTCTTTACATCAATCCTAGTCACTAGCCTTCCCTGCTACAGTAGTTTGAGGAGTCCTAGGAGCTTATGGTCCTTGTCCGAATTACACTTCTACAAAAGAGGCCTGGGGTGATGTAAGCACTGACTCAGAGCCAGACCACCACCACTCTAACTGCATATGACACCTTAAGGCACATGATTTGAATGGGGAGGATAGAATCTATCTCACAAACTTGAGAAACATAAATGAGCTGACATATTTTCCATATTCAGAAGCTAAATGACAAATCCTCTTAAGTGTGTTCTATTAACAAAGGGCATCTGCTGTCTTGTCTCTGGAGAACTACCTCCCTGCCATGCCACATGATCTCAGCATATTTCTAATGTAGTATGAATAGCTCCCAACTGCCACTGGGCAAAAGAGGGACAAATGGCAATATAGGCCCATCCACCAGTTTAGTTTCTGGAAACTAAAGCCTAAGCAGAATAACTAAAATACAGAAAGCAGTTAAGACCCATTCTCTCTGACGTCAAGGCCTTGAAGAAGCTTTTCCTAAATTTTCTCTCCCTGCACTCCAATTATTTGTACTTTCAAAACTTTGATCAACATTTTTTCTTTGATTTTATGATCTATTAAACACCTTTTAACAACCCCTTCTTTTATTAAAATATGGTAATATTTTTTTTGTTATTCTATAAAAATTATCACTAACAAAAAAGACTCCTAAGATTAAATAATGAAGTGACTTTGTATCTTACTGAGTCCCTGAGTCTGGTCAGGAACCAGGCTCAGCCCCATATGGACAGCACAGAAGGGAAGATGGTGGCTCTGAACTCAGACATACTGACTGCATGTCTAGCTCCACATCTATGTAATCTACTGTTTCTTTACCTCCATTGTTGAACCTGAAAAATAGGGAAACCTGCCTCATTGATTTCCTATAAAACTTAAAACAACTTCCCAACTACAAAATGCTTGTGGACCTTGTAATGGAAGCTTTAGTTTTTGTTTTAATGTGGGATTTAAGTTGGGCCTTAGTTTGTCCACAACTGATAACTGCCTCCTGTGGGCTTTGCATGCTGGTAACAGCCTGCCTTGTGCAGCAGGAGAGGGGCATGGTTTAGGACTCTGTGGGATATAAATATAAGGGCCCAGAAAGAGAAGGTGCAACAGTTTGGAGAAACCAGAGACTGATGGTGTGGTAGTGCAGAGGAGACAGAGCGCAGCGGCTGGAGGAAACTGCTCCCTGCGTTTGCTATGGACGGAGACTGGCATAGCCCCCAAAGAACCCATCTACCCATAGCAGCTGGGAGAAGAAAAGGGGTCTGCTTCTCTCTCCCCACTAATGTCTAACCTAGGACTAAAGGGTTGGTGGAAGGCAGGTAGAGGCGTAAATACCCCAAATAAAACAAGTGCAACAGGACCTCATTTCCACACTTCCAGACACAAGGCATTGTATCGATGAGATCAACCTGATCACATTTACCTTATGCCTGTCTGAAGGATTGCTCACCGGTGGCAGTTCCCATCATGTCTATACTTTTCTTATTGTGCAAAACTCACGACTTCACTACCACAACAAAAGCGTTTCATGAAGACAGAAATGCTGGTTGATCTTCTTTCCTCTCCTCATATTTCTTAGTTCACAGAAAGACCTTAACTGTTAGCTTCCAATGACCCTCCAATCACAAGGATCTTGGAAAGAGCTGCAAGCTCTTACTCTAGTTCCTCATTATTTATATAAACACAGAGAGAAGACAAAGTCCCGAACTTTCCATTTTTCTTCCCACACCAAGCAACAGCAAAAAAAGCTGAAAACTTCAGATGCTACAAATTAATTCAAAATGATAGCAAATTCCAAATTTATTATCATTTCAATTTGAAACTATAATGCTAAAATATCCTATTTTGTTTAAAAATACAAAATTGATAAGAAAAATAAATACTCTTATTTCATTACTAATATATTTAAAAAAATAATCCAGGGGCTGAGAGCTGGTTAAGAGCACTGGTTGCTTTTGCAGACCTACGTTTGATGCCAGCACCCATATGGTGTTCACAACTGTCTGTAACTCTGGTCTTAAGAGATCTGACACCTTCTAACATCCATGGGCATCAGAAATGGTACGACGACAGTCATTCAGGCAAAACACTCATACACATAAAGATAGATAGATAGATAGATAGATAGATAGATAGATAGATAGATAAGATAAGATAGACAGACATAAAAATAATTTGTCCAAGAATAAAGAAGAAAGTTGAAAAGGTGTGACAACATATGTTTTTTATTATCATGTCTAAAGAAAAGTTCTTTTTTTTTTTGAAGCACTACATGACTTAATGTACATATTTTTTTCTTTGTTTAATTTCTTTAAATGTGTAGAAAAAAATATACCTAGAAACAAAAGCCTACCCTATGCCAAAAGCATAATGTTTGCATATAAAATATGGCACTGACTCATAGTTATATGGGTCACATTTAGTCGTCTGAGAAAGCCAATTATGAAGAGAAACTGTGGAATCCTAGACTTCATTCCTACAAAACTATCTATCAAATGGGGATCCATAAATGGAGATCGCATCCCATCCAAAGATCTTCTAGGTCTGTGTGATCCAGCTGGAATACAAACACACCTTTAATCCAGGAGACAGATGCAAGCAGATCTGAATTCAAGGCCAGCCTAGTATAAAGCAGGTAAAGAAAAGCCTTTAATACCAAACAATGAAGGTAAAGTTTAGTCTTTCGAGGAAACACCCATGTTTGAAAGTGATGTCTAATTGAGTGGCAGAAACAGCAATGAATCAGAAAGACCTGACAAAATAGGATGCATGCCCAACTATCAGGATAAGAGAGAGGAAATGGAGCTACTGAAGGGACAATGAGAGAAAGAGAGAGATGAGGTAGTTTTTCACTGGAACAGTAATAGAGAGACAGGTTGCAGAGATACAACTCAGGTGAAGACTCACCTGAGACTCAACATCAGCGACTCACTTCTCTGATGTTGGTAAAGGCTTAAAATACCAACTGCCGGCACGCCTATAAAATCCCATACTCTTGGGCTCACTATGTTTACTGAGTATGATTATTTATATATTTAAAGGTGGTATTTTTCCTAACTATTATCCATTATGAATTTTTGTACTGAGTAGTGTTTTATTTCTTTATTCTTTCTTTCTTATTTTAAAAACAGAATCTCACATAGCCCCAAATGGCCTTGAACTGGTAACTAGCCAAAAATGATCTTGAACACCTGATTTTTCTGCCTTCATCTTCCAAGTGTTGGGATAACAGATTCATTTCTTTTCAAAAGAGATACTCAGTCTTAGTTTAAAAAAACAAAGGGGGGGGGTGGAAGAATGAGAGAAAAACAAAACAAAGTCATGTCTTACTTAGATTGTGCTAGGCAGCCTGGTGCAATCACGTTCTGGTTTTCCTCCACAGATTGGACAGCAGTGAGCTCTGCCATGTTGACTATCACATCATTGGTGTGACCTGGAAGCTGCGGGAGCACTGAAATGATCTTCTCTACTAAGTTGTCTCCATGATGTCCAACCGCTCCTGTTTAACCACACAAGCAAATGTAAACTCAAAGAGGACAGGAAAACGTTAGCTGGATGCATGCTTACGAATGTTCATTCTGCCAAAAGTTAACAGACACTCAATAACACCAACTTAGAATTTTCCTCTTTGTCAAATAAATCATGTTCTCAATTATCTAGGAAATGTATGCCTCATGGATTGAATGTAATGCTCATGAAGACAGGCTTCTCACCTGCTCCAGAAACTATTGTGCCTCCAGCCCCTAGTCCAGCAAGCAGACACAGCAGCACCAATAACTCCTGTGTATAATATCAGTATGCAGTCGACTGATGAGCTACTGTCACAGGTGCTGCTATCCTGAAATTCTGAAGCTGAAAATCTATTTTTTTTTTTTTTTGATGATGATGAATGCACAATGACCAGAAAAAACTTAGGGGACAGGTAAGAGTAAAAAATTTCCTGCCACTTCAACTCCGTGATGACAAGAGCGAACTTATTCTAGTTCACCTGGTATCCTCCAGCTCCAGCATAGAAAGTTAACTAGTAGGCTCTCACTAAATATTGTTGAAGGAGGAGAAGAGTAAGTGGACACATGGCATCAGCCTACAACGAAACAACATTCGCCAACATTTACTGAATGCTTTCTGTAGACCAAGCATCGCTCCAAGATCTGTAGTTATACACACCAGTTCCAGGGATAATGGATGAGCGATGGGCTGCAGACAGAGATTTACAGTACTGCATAAAACTGAGTGGTGGCAGCCCAGGCCTGTAATCCTTGTGCTTGGGAGGTGGACGCAGGGCAATGCTTGGTCTATGAAATTAACTTGTATCTCTAAAATCTATCACTGCTTGGATGGCATCACTCCAACCATGGGTGGGACTCAGCCAAGCTACAAGTCTGCTTCACTTCCTGTCTACTCACATGTTGCTTCCCAATGCCTCTCTGTCTGAGTTTTGCCATGTCGTACAGAGGAACTACTTAGAAAGGCCAAATCCAGAATCCAAAAAAATCATCATCATCATCATCGTCATCATCATCATCCTTACTCACTGCAACTACTACATACGCAGGGCTCATGATGGACCGTGTACCAAATTCCAAGCCCTGAATTTATAATGTATCATTAATTGTGGCAACAAATCTTTAAGTGTGAATCATTATGTTCAGTCACACCATAAAGATTCCACTTAAGTAGCCTTCTTGAAATCCAGTAAACAATTTATTAATTACACTATAATGGCTATTCTGAAATTAACTAAAATCCAAAAATAGGGGGTGCACCTGTGAGAGATTTTTGCTCAGTATGAAATAAGTAGATCCATTTCTAATCCAGATCTTTGAAATAGGTAGACACAGGCCTTTAATCCAGATTGAGGTGGGAAGACACACCTCTAATCTGGGTCATACCTTCTGCTGGAAGCCTGTATAAGTACATAGAAGAAGGAAGATTTTGCTCTTTGCCTGCTTGCCCTTACCTTGCTAGTAAATCCATTTCTTCACTGGCATTAGAGCCTACTTCAGGATTCCAGCATATACTAAAGACCAGCTTAGATAAGCAGCTTTGTGGACTGAGCAACTTCTGGATTTTTGGACTTTCCATCCATAGCCAGCCATTGTTGGGTTAGCTGGACCTCAGTCTGTAAGCCATTCTAATAAATCCCCTTTCTATACATAGAGAGATATTCGCTCTATGCATTCTGTTGCTGCAGAGAACCCTGACTAATACACAAAGTAATATTTCAAGCCAGGTGATTGGGTTAAGGAAAAAGAAACCGTCAGGCCCCACAAGAGTGAACTGCAGCAGAGCTGATGTGTGTCAGGTAAT
Organism: Meriones unguiculatus; assembly: GCF_030254825.1. Classification (NCBI taxonomy): domain Eukaryota; kingdom Metazoa; phylum Chordata; class Mammalia; order Rodentia; family Muridae; genus Meriones; species Meriones unguiculatus. The sequence continues at coordinate 148,317,475 of NC_083351.1, forward strand.
TTTGATGTTAAAGAAGAGCATTCTTGTAGTGCCAGAAGATTACACTTCGTTAGGAGAATAACCAGGTCCTACTCACGCTGTCTGTGATTTGTGGATGTCTTGGCACTCAGACTTGGAGCTGTTTGTTGAATACCAAATGCATGCAGGAACCAGAAGAAAACCACTATTCAGAGCACAGTCAGAAGAGTAAGTGAATTTTATCTTTACACTAAGTTTTACACTAGGTAGAGATAGTGGGATGTTACAATGTATCACAACTATCTTCCTTTCATCATCTCCCTTTCCCTCCTCACTAAATTAAAACTTTTTGTTGTTGGTTGGTTGGTTGGTTTTCAGGGTTTCTCTGTGTAACTTTGGCTGTCCTGGACTCACTTTACTGAGCAGGCTGGACTCAAACTCACAGTGATCTGCCTGCCTATGCCTCCCTCAGGGCTGGGATTAAAGGTGTGCACCACCACACCTGACTTAAATAATAACTTCTATACATCTCCGCTTATCACCAGAATAACTTTTCTTTGATCCTGATGCATAAATTCTGATCTTGTCCCCCAAATTTTTCTTATTCATTCTGTCATCCATAGTTATTTGGCACAAACCCTGTCTGTATGTCTGTGAGTATGGCATCTGGCTGCTGCTTGTTGCTCCATCCTATCCAAAACAGCATCATCTTTGAAAAACTATGATTCACTAAAGTCCCTGCAAATTAAAACTGATGGTATGCCTCTCAAAACTCTCAAAATAAAATAAGTCAGATCTGAAATGGCTGTTATTTTCATACAGCCAAAGTAGCATTTGTTTTATTAAAATATTATATACTAACAACCCAAATGCTTAGAGAAATGCCTTTTTTTGTGTGTATATGTGTGCACTTATACATATATTCATATGATTGTGTATGTGTGAGAGAGTTTGTGTGATCTTATTATGTAGCCCAGGCTAGCCTTGGGCTAACAATTCTCTTGTCTCAGCCTCCCAAGTACTGGGATTGTATGCACGTGGCAATGTCCTCACACAGAAATAATTTTTGATTTGTTTTTTCAACCTGTGATATCTGTATTAAAGCAGTTCTCTAAATCATATTTTAATTATCTTCTAGAATTTCAAAACTTTCTATGGTGAATACATATCCTTTCAATAATAACTAAAAATACAATTTATTCTCCCTCATCTTCCCATGCTTGCTTACTCTTCCTCTCTCCTTCATCCCTCTCCCTCTCTCTTTCTCTCTTGCATGTGCATGTAACTGCAAGTACTGTATATATTTTTTACCCTCAAAGTTATCAACTGTCTCATAAGGGAAAGAATCTCTTTATCTTAGTCATCACTGTCTCACTAGGACCTGCAACAATGCAGAACACGGTGGACATCAAATAAATGTTTACTGAAAAACTGGAAGGTGATACTATTTTCAAGAAGGTAACAGCAAAATGATGAGAAAACTGTCTAGATTATAAACTTGATATTAACTATACTTGACCAAGCATGATGACACACATAAACAATCCCAGACCTTGGAGATGGAGGCAAGAAGATCAGAGTTCAAGGTCATTTTCAGTTACATAACAACTTCAAGTCCATATGAGACCTAGTAAAACAGATCACACACATTTTTCTATTATTTTTGAAACTTCCAATTTCTCATATAAGCACATAAATCATCTAATGGTAAATTATCAAGAATAGCCTCCAAAATATTACTAGTTTATCATATAAATTATATGTAAATTAACATCTAAATCATATACTAGAAGTATATTTTCTTTTGCTTCCTATGCAAAATACCTGCAGAGTAATTTAAATTGAAATCCAAATCACTACATTCATTCCAAAAATTTTCAAATCATTTCTTGATCTTTAGATCTTTTGTTGGCTGCAGCTCTTACTAGTTATACCCCAATCTAAGCCACAACTTAATTTAGAAAACCTCAACAAATTCTGGTAACCATTACTTCATTACATCAACAGGCCAGACCTCCCCAGATCCCCAAGCTTGTTGTATACAAAAGGACAAATCAGTAAAATGTCTGAGCCTGTAAGTATGATCCTGGATGCCAGGGTCTAGGCCAAATACCAAACAGACCCATGCCAAAAATGACTTCCATAACATTAATATATCACACCCACTCCATCTCAGTACTCTCAACACCTCTGGAAGCTATACCATCTACACCAAACAGCCACAGGCAGCCATTCATTTCCCAGTATTAAGTAACTTATTATGGTCTGAACAAGTAGTAACTTCCTTTTATTCAGTAGTGCAGATTTTAACATTCAAACAATATAACTTGCAGTACAAGTTTTTTTTTTAAAGATTTATTTATACATATACAATGTTCTGCCTGCATGTACACCTGCAGATCAGAAGAGGGCACCAGATCTTATCATAGAGGGTTATGAGCCACCATGCGGTTGCTGGGAATTGAACTCAGGACCTCTGTAAGAGCAGGCAATACTCTTAACCTCTATATTCAAACATCTTTGTAGCAAATGAAACCTGAAGATGACCATATGCAAGGTTATTTGGGTGGTTACTCAAAAGAAAAATACTTGCATTTATAAGCTATTGGGGTCCAGGAACAAACCAATCTAAATTACAATCTACCCTACAAAGTCTACTTGACCTTTTCTAAAAGAAAGCATGACATAATTTTAAAATGAAAAAGAGGCAGCAAGGTGCTTAGTGGGAAATGGTGCTTGCCACAAAATCTAATAATCCAACTTCATTCCTGAAACTCACATAGTTAAAGTGAAGAACTGACTCCTGCAGGGTGTAGAAATTTCTTGGCTTACATTATGCCAAAAGAGGATTATTTTCAGATAGGACACAAATCAGTCTTGGACTCCCACACCAGAGGACAGGCAAGCAAAGGATGTCCCAGAGAATAATCTTTTATCCTACTCTGGTTTTATCACCTCACTAGATCATCCACCTATCATCTCATACATGTGGCCTTGCCCATTTGGGAGATACTCTCTAAAGTTGTAGAAACTCATTCCCTGGGAAGATGGAAACATCTACTCCCTCCATATAAAAGCACCAGTGACAAACCAAGGGATGATTGCACCAACCCAACTTGAGAAACCAATGACTTCGTTGGGCTTCCTAACAGAGCATGAGTTGGGGGTTAATGAGAGAAGCATGAGTGCCCCAAAACTACCCCACCACCAAAAATCTCACTCCAGCATAGATGATGACTTCCCCATAGCTACACAGATGAAGTACTTACCCCCTTCAGTAAACCTTCCACACTAGACACAGCCTAGCACATCCCAAGTTTCCTTACAGAGAGGGCAGATTTACATATAATCTGCCAGGAGGTGCCAGAGTCTCCTCCAATTTCTATGGAAGAAACATCAACAGTCAGCAAGCTCCACCCAACTTACAGGCCTCTTTTAAGTAACACAGCTGCTCAGATAAAGACATGGGAGTTATACTTGGAGGGTAGCACTCTACAATGCCCCACTTACCCACACTCAGACTCCCAGCCCTGCACCCTGGCCTCTCTGTAGGACACTGACCTTGCTCACCTCCACCAAAACACTCTTCACTGAATATTTGAGAAGGTGAGGAGGAAGCATGGTCCTTGCAATCTGAATGTACTTGATAAATAGTTCAATAACTTTTGACGTCTGTGTCTCACCACAACTTACAGTCTCAGCACTCTCTTGGGATTCATACTGCAACAGTTATCATAGGCCTTTGACAGAAGGCCTGAAATTGTCTTTTTTATTTGTTGCCTTGAATCTACACAAAGAAACCTATTTGTTTCCTTTCAACATTTTCTCAGGTCCTTAAAATATCTCCAATTCACTAGGTATGATGGTGCCCACCTTTAAGTCCAGCACTAGGGAGGCAGAGGCAAGAGAATCTCTGTGAGTTCGAAGCCAGCCTGATTTACAAATTGTGTTCCAAAACAGTCAGGGCTGTTACACAGAGAAAACCTGTCTCAAAAAAAAAAAAGGCCCCAGCCCATATTTTGCTGCTTTCACTACTAGTTTAAAGGACACTGTACAAGGAAGCCAACCAATGGAAGTATCTTTAAGATATTTAGAGATTTTAGGTATAAATAGGCCTTTAATCCCAGCAATCATGAGCATTAGGTAGGCAGATAATATGAGGCTGTCTCATTTGGACAAAAGATGAACTTGGAAATTAATAAAAATACATGGAAATATTGATATAATACTGTCATAAATGGCTACTACTTACCATTTGTGTGGTTTGTTTGTTTTGTTTGTTTGTTTTCTTTTCTTTTGGGGAAGGACAAATTCTGAGCCTTAATTTTATTCTTAAAGTAATGACTCACCTAACTTGTAAAAAGATCAAATAAGACAATGTAAATGTAGTTTTTAATCCATGAAATAATTGCATAATTATGGTTAATTGATATCATTTCTTTTCTAAGCCTTACTGTGTGGCTTCAGCATTCCACTCACACAATGGTACTTACAGAATATCCATGGGGAATGGCCAACGGTGCAACTTAAATAACTCAGAAGCAATTAGAAAAAGTGTGTTAAACTTAATAACTGTCCAGTACCCAGTAACCTTTAATCCATTCATCCACCCCGTCATTCAACAAATGCTTATTTCCAGGCTAGTGGATGCCTGCAATCCTTGGACTTAAGAGGCAGAGGGAACAAATTCAAGATGAGCCTTGGACACATGGTGAGTTCAAAGCCAACAGGAGCTACTTTGTGAGACCCTGTCTCATAAAGCCAAGGCCCAAAGATGCAGCTTAGTAGTAGGGCATTTGCCTAGCATGCAAAAGGCCCTAAGTTCAATACTACCCATCAGTCAACAAACAAATATTGACAACATATTGTTTTCAAGTGACTCCTCCAACCACTAGGAAAGATATAGGAAAGTAGAACACACACACACACACACACTCACAAGCTTCTACGCCATTCTCATGAAAGGAAAGGACAGGAAGCAACCAATTATTAGTTCTGGGTAGTGGTCAACATGATGTTGCACAGGCAGGACAGGGAGTAAAGAAAGTAGTCGGGGAAGGTCTCTCCGGGAAGTGAAGAAAAAAGTCATATGGATAACTGAGCGAACATTCCACTGACTGGGACAAGGTTGGTGTGTGTGAGGTACTGTGTGGGAAGAGACAATCCTGGAAAGACATGCATGACCTTGAATACTGCTGGTTAATCTTTGTTGACTTGACACAAACTATAGTTGTTTGGGAAGAGGGAAATCCCAATTAAGGAACGGCCTCCATCGGACTGTCCCATTGGCATTTTTGTGGTGCATTTTCTTGATTAATGATTGATAGCAAGGACCCCACCCACTGCAGGCAGTGCCACCCCTGGGCAGGTCCTGGGTTGTACAAAACAGCAAGTCCAGTCAGAGCGTTGCTCCAAGGTCTCTGCTGCAGGTTCCTGCTTGGTTGCTGCAGTGACTTCCCTGGAAGTCTAAGCCAAATAAATCCTTCCTCACCAAGTCATCTTAGGTCTTGATGTGTACTATAGCAACTGAAATCAAACTAGAACACATGGATACTATAACGGGAGGACACAGCAAAAAAAAAAAAAAGCATGATGAATTTATGGCTAAGATCACACAGTAAAATCACCGAATGCTTACTCTCTATCTTTTGTTCTTTTTATGTTTGCAAACATACGTTTGCTGAAATGTTTACCCTTGCATGTGCTTGTAGAAGGCAGAGGTGGACAACACGTGTCTTTTTCTATGGTGCGCCATCTTATTTATTTATTTAGTGACAGTCTCTTGCTGATCCCGGAGCTCACTGGTTGCCGAGACCTGCCTCTCTATAGCAACAATCATCACCACGGACCAGCATTGCAGTTAGGGATGCATGCCCTCACACCCAGACCATCACACCCAGCTGTTACGTGTGCCCTTAGAATCCAGACTCAGGTCCTCGTACTTGTGTAGCGAGCACTTTACCCACTGAACCAGCTCCCTATCCTTTGAAGTCACTTTTACTCCTTGCTTTACTCTACTGTAGTAGACACTATTCTGAGCTTCAGGGAGAAGAGGGGAGTGCTGTGACTCATCCATGGATTTGGTAACACAGACATCACTGGGGAAACCAGGATCTTGGAAGTATTGAAAACTAAAAGCCATACAAAAATGAAAGTCAAGAAAAAAAAAACTGACATAGGTGATTGTGGAAACAGCAAGTATAAACAACTGTCTCAAGTCTGCTACAATATGAAGCCAAATAAAATAGAAATGGAAGTTGGGTGATCATGGGGTATCAAGAAAGGACATGCTGCATTCTCTCTGTATGCCAAAGATGAACATCTGGAAGAAGGGGGAAGTGTTCTACATAGAGGTACTCAGCAGAAGTAAATGCGTGAGAAGTGATAAGAGAAAACACTGAGCTAGTCTACAAGGTAAAAATGTCAGGAGGGATGGAGTGTTCCTTCTTAATCTGAAGGAAAGAAACATGTCCACAATGTGTAGGAGATTTGGTGACGGGAGATACTGATAACAGTTTTTGATTGTTCTCACTGACCTTGAGTAGCATGAACATACTGAATTATATCTACTTAACTATAGAGCAAAGTTGACCTCTGAAAATAAATTCTCACATAATGTGTCAAAAAGCATTTTTCTTCACCTATTTTAAGGTTAAAGTTATTCCTTGACACATAAATAATTAATACATTGCTGCAATTTGAAATTACTACACAAACCTCAACTTAATGAAAGCTAAAAATAAATCAATACACATTTAAAGATATTTTTCTACAATTCTTTTTATATCTTCTTACATGTGAGTAAGATCAGTTTCACTTTTTTAAAAAAAAATACAATTACCTATTTATTTATACATTTTGGTGGTTCATGTGCAAACCACGGGGTGTATGTGGAAAACAGAGAACAAGTGGAGGAAGTCAGTTCTCTCCTTTTACCACGCCCATCACAGAGAACGAACAAAGGCCAGCCCCCCTGGGATAGTGGTTCTATAATCAAGAAGGTTGATAAAGCCATATGGAGCAAGCCAATAGGCAGCATCCCTCCTTGACCTCTGCATCTGCTCCTACCTCCAGGTTCTTGCCGTATTTGAGTTCTGTCCTGACTTCCTTCAGTGATGCCATGCTGTGGAACTGTAACCCAAATAAACCCTGTCCTTTCCAAGTGTTTTTTGGCTATGATGTTTCATTAGAGCAATAGAACCCCTAACTAAGACAATGGATACCTGGAAGTGTCTAAGAGTCTCAGGTGGTGGCAATTTCCTCCATATCAAGGTTATCTCATTTTTCCGTCTCTTGCACCAAGTGCAGTTGCTTTTTAAAAAGCAGTAATACATACTAAAGCGGTTATTAGCCCAGTTAGAGCATTTAACAAACTATAATCTACTTTGTCTCCATCCAGCCTTCCACCCGACAAAAACTAAACTCCAGACGCTGTCAAATTAGGAACTGATTCGTTTAGTTCATTGTCAACCTCAATATGAAGCCAATAAGATACATGCTGAATCAATAAAAAGGCCTGTAGCTGGGAGAGTGAAGATGAAGAACTCCTAGAAATCCCGCTTACCCGTGAGATCCAGAGTTCTATCCACAAAGATCACGGAAGCCCTCCCTGTAGCAGTCCTCTTCCTGTTCTTGGCAGGGGCATAATTTGCCAGATCTGTAGCGATGACCCGACTGAGGGAACCCACAGCGAAACATTCCTCTCGCACCCCTAGATGCTCACATAGAGAGCTAAGGCCTGACACGAGGCATCTGATGTACAGCAGCAGCTCTGGGGTCAGGGAGGCGGCATCCACCTCGGCCAAACTGTTCAGTCTCCTCTTGTCGGGTCTGGCACTGTTAAGAAGATGTACATCCCGAGGGAGCAGTGGGAAAAGGGTAGCAAAAGCAGGAGTAAATGCAAGGTGCGGAGCAGCAGGGGCGAGCAACAACGGGATGTGGAACACCTCAGCCGTGTAGTTCATGTTGCCCATCCACTCACACAGTTTCTCCTCCAGCTGTTCGAACACCGGCTGCTGCCCCTCTAGCTCGGCTGCCGCGGCCGCTGGTACGTGGTTAGCAGTGAGGTGGACTGCGTGGCTCACGGCCGTGACCACCACACAGTACTGAAAGTGACTGCGGCAAATGATATCTCGTAGAGTGTCTAATACCCGGCCTTTCAGCAGGCAGCTCAACACGAACACGGCCCGGGGCTGCTCGGCTCCACCGCCAATTGCGTGGGGCTCAAATTCCCTCAAGTTGCACGCAGGACCCTTTATCGCCTCCAGAAGCCTGCTTGATCCGCAGCTCCAGTGCAGGCTCTCTGCGCAGGCGGCGTCCAGGTAGACCACCGACCGCTTCACTTTGGCCAGCACCTGCTCCCAGCCTTGCTGGGCGAAAGACAGCACGCCCGCGGAGCTCATGGCTCGGTCCTCGCCGGGTCCCGGGAAAACTAGCCGGCTGATGGACAGGGACTTCGGTCAGAACTCAGGGCTTCCGGGTACTGAGTACCTTGAGACTTTGACAGTCAACACAGTCCACGTGGGCCTGCCTCTGACGCTCTCTGTGTGCGCGCGCGCGGTGATGACGTTCAAGGCGTTGATTGGCTGGTTCGGCGCGCGCGGGCCGGTGGGAGGATTGTCTAAGCGGGGAGGGAAAATGGACTGCGCTTAGAGATTCATCATCCTGAAAACTTGACAGCTGCTTTCTAGGAAAGAATTGAAAACGGGTTATGTTCATTCCTCTCTGTCAGCTCCTCCCAGTTAAGAATCCTCAGGAATAATAAACCCTACTCAGAAGTTTAATATCCTCAGCCCAGGCACTTCCCCATGTCAACTTTGAGCAGCTAGAGAAAATAGAAATAACTACTGCTACACAACAGTTGGTCATAGATAGGTTATCTTCTGCATCAATGCAAACATGCCTCGTGAAATACCTATTGGGTCCAGCAGGATGGCAAGCCAGATGGCCTGAGTTCGATCTTCAGGTCACAGCAAAACAGAAAGTTGTCCTCCGATCTCTACAGGCTCACCCTTGGAAGAGCACAAGTCCCCGCCCTCAACACACACAGTGAGATCCTGTCTCCCCAAACACACACATAATCAAAAGACTACTTTTCGGTTCACTTCACAGCTACTGAAATTTAGCAAACCCAAAGAGAATCATATCTCAGTTTGGAACCTGTTTTTATTTAATTGGGGAAGCAAGTATAAAAATTTACTATTTTAACGTCGCGTGTGTGCGTGTATGCGTGTGTGTGTTTCACTCAAGATCTCACTATATAGCCCTGGCTGTCCTGGAACTCGCTCCATGAACCAGGCTGGTGTAAACTCACGGAGATCGACCTGCCTGTGTCTCCCAAACATTGGGTATAAAGACATGTGTCGCCATACTTGGCCTCTCGACATCAACTTAGTAGTAATTTATTCGTTGTCTAATTATTATAACGAAGCACTTCTTTTCAGTACTTCTCAAGAGTCTATATCATATTAAACTATATCATTATTATCGGCATTATTTTGAGGTGGGGTCTTACTATGCCGCCCAGGCGGGTAGCTTATGAGCTTGAGTGAATCACTAACTTCAGCTTCCAGAATACCTGGAAGGTCAAGTGTGCACTACCAGGCTCAAATTAGTACCATCAACATCACTTCTAAGAATAAACCGCAATAAATAATAAACTGGAAAACAAACATACTTAGAATGAATGTGATAGTGCAGAGTGATGAGGTCATAACATGGGGAGTGAGAGGTGGCATACAAAATAGTAAATAACCTATCTTAGGGCTTTCCCATGGCAAATGGAGAGATAAAGAGACCTTAACCAAGGAAGCATATCCATACAAGGAATTTAGTTTGGGAGGAAGGAAGGAAGAGGCCTTTTAAAGATGGTTGTTAGTGATTTACAAGCTTCTCTACTTGGAGGAATCATTTTCAAAGCTTAGCTCAAGGGCTACCTCCACTACACAGGCACTTCTAATGCATCCGCCATCATCCATCAAGTCTTTGGTTTAGTCTAAACAATGCTTTGAAAGATTCCTTCCAGACTGGAGGGAAAAACCATTCACTCTGCAAAAGACTATCCGCTCTTTCGTGAAACCATCAAATTTTATTATAGATACACAGAACAATGAAGATAGAGATAACCACAGTGGCTTCTTACAGTATCCCCAAACAGGCAGTAAACCTTCTTTTTGCTTCTTCTGTCAAAGGCCAAGAAGATATTGTGTGTCACACAACAGATGGAAATGAAAGACAAAGAACGCAAAGGCAGATTTGGCCTAGTGAAGAGTCTCTGTCAAATAAGACATGTCTATCATACCCAGTGGAAGCAGCATATGGTCTAAAACAGAGTTATCACCTCTATTCTGCTCCCCGTGACCTCATCTGCATGCTCAGCTCATGTACATTCTGCCCGTCACTCCACTCCCAGTACAGTTCTCCTCTGTCTCAGGGCCTTTGCATGCTCCTAATCTCCCTGGCCAGTAGAGCCTATCCAGGAACCCACAACTCACTGCTTCTCTTCATCTAAGTACCTCCTTTTATTTATTTATTTATTTTTACCTCATCTTATTCGTGTTCCTGTACCACTTGCTATGTGGTGCAGCTACATTAACATTATATAACGATGTAGTCATTTACACCTCCTCCCTTTTAACCACTTTCCCCGAGTATTAATACAGCTATTATTATTATTATTATTATTATTATTATTATTATTTATGTTTTTTTCAAGACAGGGTTTCTCTGTGTAGTCTTGTCTGTCCTGGACTCCCTTTGTAAACCAGGCTACCCTGGAACTCCCAGAGATCTGCCTGCCTCTGCCTCCAGAGTCCTGGGATTTCAGGAGTGTGCCACCTTCCCCCACCCCAGCCACACCCAGCGCTATTATTATTATTAATCCTTAGCAACATGGTGTATTTCTATGTTCAGTATAGAAACTTTTACTGAACATAGAAAATGTTTTACTCTTTTATTAGAATAAAGTCTTTATAAAAGAAAGGATTTTTAATTGCCCAATCTATACAACCTTGAAGAGTCCCTGATACTTGGGTAGACTTTCCTACATATTTGAATCCAGAAAAGATTTTACAGAGATGATAGTCCTTAGAAGTTAAAACAAGGCAAAAATTTCCGACTGATGGGGCCCTCCCCCATCAGTCACTAATTAAGAAAATGCTATGCAGGTTTGTCTACAGCCTGAGCTTATGGAAGCATTTTCTCAACCGACCCTCATTTCCCTCATGACCAGTTTGTGTTAGAAACCGGCAGGCAAGTATGATTTTGTGCCAAGTAAACACGTGAGAGATGATGGCCTTCAAGATTTTCAAATAAACAAATGGTGGAGGGAGAAAAGCATCAGGGACCAAAAAGAACAATGGTGTAGTGTAGCAAAGGGAACTGGGGATTGGAAGGAAGGTTGGGGGAAGGGAACTTCAAAGAACACCAAACGCCAGAGCGAAAGCCACTCCGAAGAGCAAAGCTGTAATCCTTGAGGTAGGAGGAGCCAATGACTCTGCGCACGCGCAGTGAAGCTCAGGTGCCTGCGGCCGCGGAAGCAAAGCCACTTAGAGACGCCTAGCCGCTTGGGTGCTGCTGCGCATGCGCCGGCGGACCAGTGGCTGATTCTTCATGGTCGCCGCCTCCACCGAGGTCGGCCCTGGCTGGATTTGAGTCTCGCGCTCTCTCCGTTCGCTTACCGGCGGGTTCGCTCCCCATCTCGCGCCCCAGGACGGCGAGGCTGGGCAAAGGGTTGAAAGGGGGCTGTTGATCGCCGCCTTTAACTTGTGCGTGGGGCGGCCATGTCGGCCGGCGAGGTGGAGCGCCTGGTGGAGCTGAGCGGCGGGACCGGAGGGGATGAGGAGGAAGAGTGGCTGTATGGCGGTACGGAACTTCCTGTCTGTCTCCCGGGTTCTCTCGGGCCTTCCTCCCGGCGTCGCAGGCCTGGGCGTCCGGGGCCTCTCGTACTAGCTTGGCCGGCCTGAGTTAGGCCGAGCGCGGCCTGCACCTCCCGGCCCTCGCCCAGACCCGCAGCCGCTCACCGCGCGGTGGACGCGGGCCAAGGAGGCCGGGCAGCCCCGCTTCGCCCTCCTCCCCACCGTCCTGGCCTCCTCGCTTCTGTGCTCTCTGTTCATGCCCTTTCTATCGCTCCTGAGCTGCTTCGGTGTGTCTCTTGCTCGGTGGCTGTTGGGTGCCCCTCCTGGTTCCTTTCTTCCAGAAACAGTCATTCTGTAATAACAGCTGAATAAAGTTAATGCTGTAAAACTAAAGTCTTGTTTCTTGATGGTCAGTTTGTATGGAATGCACCTGCAAGGGTATCTCCTTGTCTGAAAGTCGTGCTTTTAAAATATTAATTAAGAGAGACAGAGATGGAATACACTATGGGTCCATAAAGAAAACCCTGAATTGTCTTCTGTGTTAAGGTGAAGTTTTGATTTTTTAAGAGACTGCTCTATAGTCCACGTCATAGTACCTCGTGACTTTTCCCGTAGGCTTGTTATTCAGTGATTTTGTATTTCTGTGTCCCCAGATTTAACGCATCATATACTTTGTTTTTCTGTAGGGGACATGTTTGATGTCTGGTTTTTAACTTTTAAGTCGTAACCTCTCCTGTTATACTATATTTGAAAGTATTTTGTCCTTGCCTAGAACATAAATTCTCGAACATAAATTGCTTTAGATTATATTTTAGTGGAAAGATTGAACATCAGGACTATTCTTAAAACGTGAAATGTGTTGGGTTTCCCTTACCAAGATGTGTGCGTCCTCTTTGCCTCTTAAAGTAAGCCTGTATTAGTAGCAGTAAAGCCTTGATTTTTTTTCCCGTAATAGATGTATCTTGTTTTATAAAGCGATCTAACTTTGGCTATGCTTGTAGGCCCATGGGACGTGCACGTGCATACTGATTTGGCAAAGGATCTAGGTTAGTGCTTGTGACGTTTCCTTCAGATTTTTATACTAGCTGCTTAAGCTTGGCTTCTTTATTTAAAATACTTTATTTTATTTTATTTGGTAGATGAAAATGAAGTTGAAAGGCCAGAAGAAGAAAATGCCAGGTTGGTGAACTCTCCTGTTGATGTTTTATGCAGATTGTGATATTAGCAGGTTGCCTAGTGTTTCATTGTAATCCTTGGCTTAATTACACTTTGACCAAAGTTTGGAGGACTTTTTCTATTTCAGGACCAATTCTGTCTTGGTTTCTAGTAGCTTATAGGACAGTTTTTTGGAGTTTGATATGTGCCAACTTTTCACTGTTGAATAACTTTTTATTCTTAAAGTTTAGTAGTGGAGTATATAAAATAGTTGGATTTTTTTTTTGTTTTATTTTGTTGTTTTGTTTTCCGAGGAAGGCGTTCTCTGTGTCCTCTTTGTAGCCCTGGCTGTCCTAGAACTGTGTAGATCAGGCTGGCCTCTAACCCAGAGATTCACCTGCCTCTGCCTCCCAAGCTAGGATCAGAGGGATGCACAACTATGCATGCCTGAATGTAGTCATTAAAATACTGAGAAAAAATAATTCACTGTCAGATTTTAAATAACAAGTGAAGATTGTTGCTTTCATCATTTATTGGTGTTTTTATAGTATAATTTACTTTAGGTGTGATTTCGTTTTTTTCTCTTTTTGAGACAGGCCCTCATACTGTGTAGCCCTGACAGACTTGGAACTCCTTTTGTAGACTAGGGTGGCCTTGAACTCAGGGACATCTGCCTGACTATACCTCCTAGAGTGTTGGAATTAAAGACACATGCTACTATGCCTGCCTCAGCTGTAATTTATTGCTTTACATTCCTTTAAATTCATAATGTATTTAATTTTTGGAAGGAAACTACTCACTACTATACCATGAACACAATAGATGGTTTTTAAAGTTGATTTTTCCTTGTTATTATGCAAAACTTATTATTTTTCAGTGTGTGTCTAGGGAACCAACATTTAATCAAAATTTCACTATACCTCATTCATATAAGTACGTGGCTAAATTGACTTTACCATGATCAAGGTAGCGGTCTGAAATAATGAATGGTTTTAAGAGAAGTTAAGGGCTGGAGAATTGGCTCAGTTGGGGAAATGCAGCATAAGCATGTGGACATGAGTGACATCCTAGGAGAGACATAGGTAGGAGCATCTAAAGAAAACGAAGAGGGTTGGGAAGGTACCCGATGTCTTTGGCCTCCACATGTATCTTACATACAGAACTCTTAAAGACTGTTTAGATTTTCAGAGTGGAGGGATTCATACTTCATACCTAGCATGATAGCTGTAATCCAAAAGATAAGACAGCTGTAGTGACAGATGTAATGGCTGTTTATACATTGCTATTGTAAAGTTGCAACTCTCTGGAAGGATATTCTGGCAGCTTCCTCAAATGGTTAAACATAGAGTCATCATTAGTTAAGCAGTCCTACTCACTTTAGATTAGAGAAGTGAAAACATACACGACCACAAGAACTTGAGTGTCGGTGCTTTTAGCACAGTTGTGGCTAGTCAGAAACTAGGAGATAACCCACCTGGCCCCCACTGCAAGTTAGTAGATTCAATGCGGTGTGCCCTTGGGGAAATATTTCGTGGTGGAAGGAAATCGAGTACTGACTGCTACAGTATGGATGAGCACATTGAGCATGTGTTAAGGGAAAGAAGCGACTAGGAAGGACGTGCATGGCTCAGTATAGAAAGTTCCCAGAACAGGCAGATAAATCCATAGCAATAGAAAGACCAGAGTTGTGGGGTAGAAGAAAAAGGGGTGACTGGTGAGATATGCAGGACTTCTTTTTGGGAATCTATATACACATTCTAGGATTTCTAGTGATGGTTACACTGTGAACAAAATATATCCCTTTAAGTATAGTCGTTAAATGGATAGATGTGACTTATTCCTAATTGCGTTTCTAAAATGAATATCGGCAGTGAAAGTCCATTACAAGTAAATTCTTTTTCATCAAAGAAAAGCACACTAAAACCAAAAACAGTGGAAACATGGAAATAAGGAGTGAAAGTAGAAATAGCTTCCAAAGAGCTGAAATTAGCAGTGTTCTTCCAGATATGTCCCCTCTTTTCTTTACTCATTTCTGGATTACCTGAAATTTAATGATTTATGTTTGGAGTTTATGTGTTTAGCTCACTTCCTTAAGAAGTTGGTAAGTCTAAAATGATTGAATGTTTTCTGCACATTCATTCATTAGGTGAGCAATCAAGTGTGTTACATGGTAAAGAGTTACAGTGAAATACACATCTTTTTGAGCTAATCCCTGTCTCTAGATTTTATTACTTAACTCTAATTCTGAGTTCACTTTGTGTTGGTTTCTTGTTTGTTCCGTTGTAAATTGTGTATTGTGTTTTGCCTGCATGTGTGTTCATGCACCATGCCTGTGGAGGACAGAAGGCATTAGATCTCTTGGGACTGCCATTCAGATGGTTGTGAGCTGCCGTGTGTGCTGGGACACAAACCTAGGTCCTGGAAGAGTAGCGTGAGCTCTGAATGCCTGAGCCGTCTCTCCGTCCTCAAGAGTTCACTTTCTCATGGTGCATGCTTGAATTCTCTGGGACACAGCATGGTAGTTCGTTTACTTTGGCCTCCTCCAAGTGCTGATGCCTATATTGGCTGTTAATTTTACTTGAAAACTTTTATGTGTCTCTCATCCCACGTGAGGACGTTTGCCTTTAAATCTTTACTTTTCTAGAAAAAGCTTATAACTTTATTATTCTTATCTCTTAATGGTGATGAGGAGTTAAAAGTTCTAAAGGTAAAGGACTATGTGTAATGAAGAAAGAGTTCAGACAGAGCCAGGCTTCAGCTTGGTATATCATTGCGTTATCCTGCCTGGGTCCCTGCAGTTGAATTTGGCCCTCTTCATTGTGACAGGTTCATTGCCGAAGCCTCTGTCCTTAAGCATTGCATTACACTGATGTTAGTGCTGTCATGCTTCACTTATACAGGCTTTAGCTGATTATAGTATTCTGCCCTATGAAACGGAAAGCACACTGAGGGCTCATTCCACCATTGCAGGCATGTGCATAATACCAGCAGGCAAGCAAAACTTGTTTATGCCTCTCTGGAAGTTTTTTAAGCAAAGTTAAGAATTATAGTAGTACATTTATCTTGAGTCCTGTGTTAGGACAGAAAAAGTTGAAGTTTTCTGCCTTTTTCCTTTTGTTTGCTTTAGTTGAGTATGATGTTCTTGGCTGCCACTAAGAAATATTAAAGAACTGAAGTTTAGGACAAATCAGTATGGCTCTAATGAAAAGAACATCGAGCTTGTCCAAAACTAAACGTTTACTTTGAAATGATACTAAAATTTCTCAGAGCCTTGGGCCAGATCAATTCATTGTTTTGTATGGTGTTTCTTTCTGTAAAATAGCTAAAGCTAACTGACAAGAAACTGACTTCACTATAGTTTTTTTAAAAAGCTGAAATTAGCAGTGTTCTTCCAGATAAGCCCCCTTTTTTCTCTACTCATTTCTTTATCTGAAATATCTGGAAGTATTATTTTTGGTTAGTGGCTTAAGTCTCATGGCAGTGTGAATGTTTCATTGTCAACTGAAACAATTTTTGTTGCAAAATGACAAGTCAAATTTGCACAAAGCAGATAATAAAGATTCAGAGTTAAAGTGGTATGGTGTGCAGTAAAACTTGAATTGTGTCCTACCATCAAATTGTATTTCTTTAAGGATATTGTTGGGCAAGCCAGGTAGTGGTGGCCCACAACTTTAATCCTAATACTCAGGAAGCAGAGGCAAGTAGATCTCTGTGGGTTCCAGGCTTGCCTGGTCTGCAGAGCAAGTTTCAGGACAGCCAGGGCTGTTAAACAGAAACCCTGTTTTGAAAAAGAATGGGGGAAAAAATGTTGGGCAGGGAGTGGTGGTACAGGCCTTTAATCCAGCATTTAGGAGGCAAAGGCAAGCAGATCTCTTGATTTTGAGGTTAGCTTGGTCTACATAATTCAAAGACAGCCAGGGATATGTCAACTGATTGTCTCAAATAACCCAGCCATTACTTCCATCTAAGTATTTGTTTCATGCCTGTCAACAGGAAAGCAGATAGATTTGCTAGTCTTGTTTTTATCATCCAGTAGAGCTAATGACTTTGGAAAATCTTATCAATGTTAGCCTGATGATAGGGTAATCTGTTCTTGAAGCAGCACATCTGACTTATCTGCTCACTTTCTTTTTTTGCAGTACTAATCCTCCACCTGGAATTGAAGAGGAAGCTGCTGAAAATGGCGTGGCAAAACCGGTAACATACATCTCAGGCTTTGAAACCCTGTTACCCTGTTACTCTTGTGTTTAAAATCTGTGTTAAGAACTTGAGTTTACAAATAGAACCAGCATTTAACATAACTTTGAGCATCCTGTGTGACTTGACCTCCTCTGATGTCAGCTGCTGCATCTGATATCATCAGAAGAGCATGGAGAACTTAGTGAGGAGAAAAAGAGTGGGAAGAAACTTCAGAAGGGAACATGGCATCAACAAAGAATCAAATAGTTGTAAAGCAACTGACTGTCATACGTGAGCTTGGTTTCCAAAGCCAACATTAAGTCCATAACCTAAAGCTGACAGTTTCTTAGGAATGCTCTCTGAATGTGATACTCCCTGACACTGTGACTATTAAAATGGTGATTGGGATGTCCTCTGATGTTTACACATTTCACTCCTGAACAGAGACGGAAACGTGTTTTCTTTTTACTTGAACTTATTAAAAAACAAACAAACAAACAAAAAACATTTTGCCTAGGTTATCTAACACTGTGTAACTAAAATATAATAGCTTTTTAGATCCACACTAAAACCATTGTAAGCAGATCCATTGTAATTTGAAAGGTACATGCTTCTTCAATCATCCACTTGTTGAGTTTCTTCATACTATAATTGATGACCTTGCAAAATAAATCTGAAGTAGTGTAGTATCTAAGATAAAATTCTTTAAAAAGAAGTACTTCAGAAATTCTTAGGAGTCAAACATTTTTGAGGTTCAATGTCAGTATTAAAAACTACCAAATAGTTAACAGAGCATGTATTATTGTTATCTGAAAGATGGCAATAAAAGTTCTCTTTCTTAGTCATAAGCTTATTAATTATTGTAGATCAAGTTGGGATAACAATTTTATAAGTTTGTAATTTGTACTCTAAAACTATTTTTAAAAACAGAATAAATAATGTTGTGTTTATTAGTATTAAATGCTGAATTGGATTATTTAATGCATTTTGTAATTGTTTATATTGGTGTAGAAAGTGACTGAGACTGAAGATGACAGTGATAGTGACAGTGATGATGATGAAGATGATGTTCATGTCACCATAGGAGACATTAAAACTGGAGCACCACAGTATGGGTAAGTTATTATTCTCTTCCTTGGCAGGGTCATGTGTGCCATGGCTTGCATGTGTAGTTCAGAGGACCCTTATAAGACTCTTATGTTTCCACTCAAGTTGTGGGCTTTAGTCTGAGTCACCTTGGGGCCCTGAGTTATGCCGGTCTGAATTCACATTGTGGAGACACTCAGTGGATTGTCTAGGGTGATTCTGTTGATTTTCATGTTTTCTGTCTTGCCAGGAAATGAAAGAACTTTGTTACAGTTTCAACAGGTGGTTACTTTGCACCTGCAGTTAATTACATACTTGGAAGCAGCAGTGTCTGATTGCATTTAAAACAGCTTTGCTACAGAATAGGCTAGTATGAGTTCTTTGGTTAGAATTAGAACAATGAAATTGTAGTTTGCATTTGTTATTTTTTCATTTTATTATACAAGCCTTAATTTAGGTCTTTAATTTTATATCCAGTACAAAGTAACATATTGCTTCTTGGCTGCCATAATTTATTGTTTTGAGTTAATTATCTGTTGGGCCTTCTAGGCCACTGTGCTGGCAGCAAGATTTATGTCCCATAAACTGTACCAAGTAGATGGACTATAGTACAAAGAGATATTGAAGGATTGAAAGAAAACATTAAAATATGGATTGCAGTTTTGTTATGGTGGTAGGATTAATAGTTCTTTGGGGTTTACAAATTAGCTGTATAATATGACTACTAAAACTTTTTCCTTGTCTTTGGGAGGTTGATTTGTTTTGATGATGATTAACCATTTAGAATGGGATGAAGTGGAATTTCAGTGTTGTCCCAGATAGCTAAGATTGTTAAACTTTTAAAAATGTTTAAAAGTTTTAAAAATGTTTAAAAATGAGAACTGTTTGTTTATTGTTCCTTAGTTTGTTTATGGATTGAGGGCTTTGGTATTTGCTTTGCTCTTATACTTCTGTCCTTTTTTTTTTTCTTTTTCTTTATAGACCTTGAACTCAGAGATCACCTGTCTCTGCCTCCCAAGTCCTGGGATTAAAGGCATGTGCCACCACACCCAGTTCTTGAGTTCTTTACATATTTTGTATATTAATCCTCTGTTATATAGGCTGTCTCTGCTCAGTTGTTTGCTTTGCCCTTTGAGCGAGTGAATTTTGTGTAATTCCATTCTGTCAGGGCTTGGTTTCACTTCCTAAACTATTAGATTCATTTTCAGATAGAACTTGCTAAGTGCCTCTTAGATTGTTTTCCTTAGCATACCAGTTTTGTTCTTTAACCAGTTTCAGTAGTCTTGCTCAGGGTGAGATACAAGGATGTCGTTTCATTCTTCTGTAGGTGGACATTTGTTGAAGTGTTGATGTTTTGTTGATGCTCAGTAGTTGTGTGAGATTACTCCTAAATCCTTTGCTCCATTGATCTGTTGTCTGTGATTGTGCCAGAACTGTGTTTTTGTTACTGGCTCTGCAGTCTATTACAGTCAGGTGTGGTGATATTTCTGGCAATGTTCTTTCAGATTGCTTTGAGTATATGCTCCCATGTGAATTTTAGAATTTTTTTTTTTTTTTTTTTTGTAAAGAATGTCTGTTGTATCCAATCAAATCTACATTGTTTTTTGCTGATAATGCCATTTTCACAGTATTGTTTTTATTGGAGAGGTCTTAGGCTTCTTAGGTTTTCCTTTTTTGTTGTTTGAATGAGATTGATTTCCTGATTTCTTTCTCCCTATGTTCTTTTTTAGTATATAGGTGTGATACTGATTTTAAAAAATAATATATTTTGCTCTTTGACAATTTTACATGTTTATAAATAGTAAAGTCTGGCTACTCGATTTTCTGTAGAGTCTATAGGGTCTACAAGTAGAGTTGTTATTTGCTAAAAGAAATTTTTGGTGTTTTCCTTCCCTTTTATTTCCCATTTCTAAAGTTAAAGCTTTAAGCTCTATCTTGTGGAAAGTGCACATGCTTGTTTCATTACTGACTTTAGTGGAATCATCCCACACATGCTGGCGGTACATTTGAATGTCATGCCAGTTTGCCATGTAAAGATACTTTCCGTCCATTTCTAATTTCTTGAGGATTTTTATTGAAGGGAGGTCAGACTGAATCAAAGGTAAAAATTAGAAATAATAACATTATTTTGGTAATGGTGGCTATTGGACTCAGAACCTTCCCAGTGCATGCTAGACAAGTGCTCCTTCACCACAGCCCACAAAAAACACTACTGAGCAGAACAAAAGCAAAAATTATCAAAGGTCCAGCTAGTTGAAATTTTAAGGGAAAAGAATGAAATGAAATAACATGAGTATAATGTGAAACATAACTCCTTCATAGGCTTGAGTATAATCTGAAAGCTTACTAATCTTTTGTTCACAACAAAGCATTCTTACCTGGTCCCCCGTGTCTCCTTCTCTCCCCCAAACAGTGTCGAAAGCTATTTCAGTTAACACTGATACTTAATTTTATTTTTTTCTACTCATTAAAAATATGGTACTTTTTTATTGGTGGTTTTTATTTGTTTGTTTTGGCTTTTTTTTTCTTTTGGCTTTTTTTGTTGTTGTTGGTGGTGGGTTTTTTTGGTTTGGTTTGAATTTTGTTACTTGGTCCTGGAACTTATTATCGAGACCAGGCAGACCTCTAACACAGATATTGTCCACCTTTGCCTCGTGAGCACTGGAATTAAAGGGGTGTGCCATTGTGTCCAGCAACAAACTCGTTTAAAGAAAATTATAGTAAGACCCTAGTGGTCTACGTGACTTGGTCAGAGTTGTACACTAGTTGTGTTTGAACATGGGTTGGTTTAACTTCAACTCTTTGCCATATGGATATTACTACATTTAAAATGTGACTTGGTGTTCTCATTTATGTATGTGTGTGTATATACGTGTATACATGTATATACGTGTATATGCACATATACATATGTATGTGTTTGTGTAGTCACAACCCAGATATAGATGGAGGATATTGCAGGTGTCCTGGAAGATTTCCCTTTGCCCTTTAGTTAGTAACTTCTTGTTAACACTGTTTCTCTTATTCTCCAGATTCATTGTTTCACATTTCTTCTAAGGGAATTCATTTTTATGAATGCAATACTCCATGTGAGAAAGACTGAAGTGGGTGATGGGATTTGGCAGTGTGCAGGCCGCTTTCCTCACTGCGGTATTGCTAGATGTTCAGGAATTGGGAGGTGACAGCAAAGGTTTTTCTCAGGATATTTACTGTAATGGCGTAGTGCGGGAGTAGCTGGGAGACTTTTGAGATGGGAAAAATTATATTTAAAAAAAATTATTTGAGATGGGAAAATGTCAGGCCTTTAAAAGAAAATTAGTTTAGGGGGCTGGAGTTCGCACTGGTTCTTGCAGGGGATGTGGGTTCAGTTCCCTGCACCCACATGGTGCCTCAAAACAATCTGTAACTCCAGTTCCAAGGGATCCCATGCCCTCTTCTGACCTCTTTGGACACCAGGCACACTTGTGATGTACATACATGTAGGCAAAACAACTCATACACATAAAATAATCTTAAAAAATCGTGGTCTACATACATGTAGGCAAATAAATGTGCACATAAAATAATCTAAAAATTTTAAGAATTAGTTTTTATTCTGTAATAACTAAATAAGAAACTTGAAAAATTAGTGTAAAATTTGTGAATACCGATTCATTCACTTACTCTGGGTTTATAACATGTTGACTATCTTCCTATTTTGTTGCTATATGTTTTTGAGGTTAATTTTTATTCTGTTTTTAGGAGTTATGGAACAGCACCAGTAAATCTTAATATCAAGGCAGGGGGAAGAGTTTATGGAAATACAGGTAAAATTCACAGCTTCATCACTATGAAAATAGGGCGTAATAGCTCAGATAGGCCCTGAGTAGATTGTATTAGCTCTTTTCATGAGTAATGCTTGACTACCTGTGATACACATAAGTGGCCTATGAGGGACATCTCAGCTCAGACAGCAAACATGTGTCCTCTTCTGATTGTGCTGCTTTGCTTGTTTTAAAACCTTTTAAGAGAAACTTTTCTTTACTCACAAAGCATATAAAACAGAAAGTTAACACGTGGACATTAGTATTAGCAACTACGTTGATGTAGTGGTCATTGCTTTTGTCTCTTGAGATAGTACCTCATGTAGCCTAGGTTGTCCTTTACCTAGCTGTGCACCCTGAGCTCTCCTTAAATTCCTGTTTGCCTTCCTTTCCCAGGTGTGTAGATGATAGGCATGTGCTGCCATGCTAGACTGTAATGTCTAAAGCTCTGACCTTTCCATCCTGTTCATCTTAAGAATTTCATCGCGAAGTTTGGCTTTGTTTAGTTTTATGAATGGTCAGGACGGATGGTAAAGGGTCTCTTATGTTCTCTCTTTTTGTCTTCTAGCTTCTTGCTAATGTAGCCTCTTTCCATTTTGCATTTCTGTAAAATAGGAACCAAAGTCAAAGGGGTAGACCTCGACGCGCCTGGCAGCATTAACGGAGTCCCACTCCTGGAAGTAGATTTGGACTCTTTTGAAGATAAGCCATGGCGGAAACCTGGTAGGATTATTTTGGATAACATTAATCTCAAAACAGATTTTTAGTGTAGAATGATCAGAAAAATGTTTTTGAGGAGCAACATGAAATACTCTCTTTTACAGTATCGTTTTATTGTCCTAAGCAAATAATGAGTATTGAGGACTTGAATGAGTAGTAACTCTCATTAGTCCCTGGAATTAACATAAATGCAGGCTCACATTATTTATAATAATGCCATTTCTAAAGGACATCATTCTGATCAAAATGTTTTCTAGTCTTTGCTTCATTTTGGTAATTTTGAGAACTAGTGAAAATTTAAGGGATGTTATGACAATCCCATAAAAATACATTTTAATGTTTCTCTTAGCATATATTTATTCGTAACTATGGATCTCATGGCATTTCCATACATGTGTATAGTGTCCTTCAGTCATATCCACCCCTTTGTCCTTTTCAGCGCCATCCAATCCCACTAATATTACTCTCTTCAAAGCTTGCCCCTTCTACTTTCATGTCTTCCCGAAGTTGCCATTTTTGTACCACACTGTATGGTGGTGTGCTGCTGCCATAGAGTTAAAATATGTGCATCCTAAAAGTGTATCTCATCTTTAGGTGCTGATCTTTCTGATTATTTTAACTATGGCTTTAATGAAGACACTTGGAAAGCTTACTGTGAAAAACAGAAGAGGATACGGATGGGGCTCGAAGTTATACCAGTTACTTCAGCAACAAATAAAATTACGGTAATTAGGAACCTTTCCAGAGTGACCCTGCCTTTTCCACTGTTCCACTTTGATTCCCCAAGTAAGCCACTTTCCCCCCCCCAAAGAGGTGATTAAATGCTCTGTAACAGTTTAGTTTTGTTTTGTTCTCATGACCGTGTTTGTTTATTTCCCCCTCCTTCCCCTTCACTTCCGTATTAATGGTTACCGTATGTTTTCAGTTGAAATCAGACTAGCCACAGCTAGTTTGTTTTTACGTGGCCTGTCAGTTAAAAGTTGTGTGGTATCTTAATGGGGAATATGTTATTTAACTTAGGCCGAAGACTGTACTATGGAAGTTACACCAGGTGCAGAGACCCAAGATGGCAGATTCAATCTTTTTAAGGTGAATTTTAGTGAATTATCCTTGGTTGCTCTCATTTTTTTGTTCTTGAGTCTGCTCCCATCCCATTGGTCAGGGGAGAAAATTAAAGTGGAGATAGCTACCTTTCTTCCAAACCTTCAGCTTCCTGGTGACTTACTCATTTGCTGATTGTTGTTTACTTTTGCAAGCATGTGACTTTATAGCCTGTCACACTAACAAATGCCAAATAAAACTGTTGTCTGCTGTATTCTGTGAGATAAGGATAGCACACGCTTGGATATGAAGGTTGTGGTCACAGGTTCAGTTCATTTTCCTTAATCTGCTTTCAGAGTATCGGGTTTTGTGACATTTCCAATTTTTAGTTTTTGTGGGTTAAAACATGTGATTAGTCATTTCTGGCTTTCAATTTTTCCTTTTTTCACCTGGGTACTTTCTGGAGATTGGTAATTTATATTTTTTGTTAAACATAATTTTAAACATTTGCTAATTTTGTGTTATTATTAAGTATTGCTTATGATGTTAAACTTCAGAACTTTTGGTATAGTTGTTAGTACAATAATATGGATGACTACCTTCTTTTAAAAAATTTGCATTTTGTGTGTATGTAATATCAGGGAACTCAGAGGATAGTGTGCATGAGTTGGTTCTCTCTTTCCATCATGGGATACCAGAGAAGTAAACTCAGGTTATAAGGTTAAAAGGCAGGAACTTTTATTTTACCCTCTGAGCTATCTTGCCAGCCCTTAGGTTCTCAAGTTTTATGAACTGGAGTTAAATTTTGTTTGGCCATAAGCTCTGATGTTTAGCGTGGTTTTAGTAAATCAAGCACGTATACAGCTGTGTCCTCAAGTGTTAGGTAATGACAGTCTCATGCTTTAGCTACTCAGATTTTGAATGTAATCCTGAGGGCAGCATCTGAGGACACATGTGGGTAGTTAGGATTCAAAGTGACCAGGCAGTGAAGGTGTTCAGGAGTGCTTAAATAAGTATGCTTTAAAGAAATGAAGTATTGAACTTGGAAAACTGACAGTTTTTGCACGTTTACCACCTGTCCAATCTTGTGTCTTTTCACCTCCTACCTGCTGTAGAGATGCCCATAGTTATACCTGTACAGTGTAAGCACTCCCTCCATTTTAAAACCCTTTCTCTCTCCCACTGTCTTCTTCACCTTCTCCTGTTCATTTTTCTTCCCACCTTTTAGTTGACTACACCAAACAATGTGTTAGACATGGCCTCCTCCCTGCTGTAATGGGAAGCTAGGTATTCAGTAAATAGTACGCCAACAATTACATATTTATGTACCCCATGCTATTTGAAAGACCGCAGAAGTGACAGCAAAGCAGTATCTCAATCCGTTAAATTTTTTAAGAAATATTTATTGGTTAGTCCACATTCTGTTTTCTAGACAGGTAGGATACAGATTTTTATATGTAGTCAGTGTCTTCAAAGGTCTTGTTACACTGACGGTAGGCAGATAGTTTCATACAACAATATACTCGGATAATGATGCTAATACGAAATTTTAAGAAGAAAATAGAAAGTGACAGGTGTGAGGCTGGGAATGGTAAAGGAAGTCTGTACTACTCCAAGGGATAATTTGAATGACAGTAGTCCTCTTAGGGCTGTTGAAATACATGGTGAGATTTCTTGTGCATGTGTGAAACTGTGGGTAGTTCTAAACGCTATGTACTCTGTTTTCTTCCCCACGTGCATATGCACAGTAAAGTTTAATTTACAAATTAGTCACAGGTAGTGATTAATAATAACAATTCAGAGCCATAAAAGTTATGTGAATATGCCCCAAATAATTACTGTACTCTAGATCGTAGCAACCTTAGCATAAGATGACTTTTCTTTTGATGCTAAGTCAATAACTGTACTGAGCGGAAGTACTTGACAACTTCTCTTTGCCATCTCTGAATTGGCGGCCTCAATACCTTTGTGCTTTAGAAAAATTTTTAAGTAAAGTAGGGGTTAGTCAGACATTAACACTTTGCTACCCTCACAGTCATTTTAGTATCTCAGCTGAATAATTAGCAGGATGCTCGTACGCATATGGTTGCATAGACAGAGGGATGGCTCATGTTCAGGTGAGATGGAGTTGGAAAGGTGTGGAATTATCATATTACTCACAGTTTGCATGGCTTAACTTATGAACTGTCAGTTTTTGGGAATTTCCCACTTAAGTTATTTTAGTATGTTTTAACTACAAGAAAGCAATAGCATAGATTGAGGTCAAGAAAGCTCTTTTACTTGAATTAGAAGAATTTGTGAGAAGATCTGCAGAAAGGATATTCTGAACCCCCTCCCAAAATAGTTAATACAGAAAACCCTGACAAGAGAGGCGCTTAAGTGTCCAAAAACAAAAAAAGACAAGAAAAAGTCGATCATAGTTGCTTTAGTAAAGATGAGTGGAGGAAGAGCAGGAAGAAGCAAGTGTAAGGGTGTACAGTATACAGCCACATATAAGAAGCTGCTCTGATCTGATTGAGTTGGCAGTTAAAGCATCTTGAGCAGAGTGGAGACAGGAGTTGGCTTGCTTTTGGGGAAGACTTCTGTGGCTCCATACAGAGGGTATAGTCCACAGCTTTAGGAGCAAGGGTAAAGAGTACCTGTCCTGGCAGCTGCCGTACACCGATGGGTTTGACTATAAAAATAAAGTTGACATCCTGTATATTAGCAGGCGTTAGATAATACCTGTAGTGTTTTGTTTTCTTAAAGAAGTTTAGTAGGTGATGGTGCCACTCTTATTAGTATGAGGATAATATGGAGAGGATCGGAATAGGGGAAATGGGTAATTAGTTTAGTTTACGCCATAATTTTTGAAGTGTCAGTTTGATATTCTAAGAAATAAAATATAAATTGCTGCCATTCACAGGGACAGTTGGGACTTAGAAGGTTATCTATATTCCTGATCCTTTAGGCAGGGTAATGTGTTTCTTTTTTGTTTCACCTTTTACACACACACCCTTTTTTTTTTTCTTTTTTTTAAAGTCAGTTCCCCACCCCACCCCTTGTGTGTGTGCGTGTGTGTGTTTGGCTGTGTGTCAGCACATACATGCTGTGGTGCATTTGAGAGGAGCAGAGGACAGCTTTCAGGAATTGGATCTTTCCTTTTATGTGGATATCAGGAATTAAAACTTGGAAATAAGCAGCCGTATACCTTGAACCACCTCACTGGTTCTTATCCCATATTTTTTCATAGCATTTTATTATATTGTGCTCACTCTTTTTATTATTTTCTCAGAGACTTGGGGTTTTGTTTTTCTTTTGGTAGTCTAAGCTTTTGGAACACAGTATATAGTTAATAGATGTTTGGTAAATGAACTATTTATTTCCCCTGTCACCACATCCTGGCATTTCATCTGACAGATGTGTATCAAATCAATTTCAATCTTTCTTAGTGATGATCATCATATCCCAACAGGATCCATACATTTTAAATGAACTTGCTTTTACTAAGCAGTAGAATTCAGTTTCAAATACACCCAGTGTTAAGGCTTGATTATAGGTAGGTGCCAGTCAGGGGTAAAACCAGTCACTAGTTAATAGAGACTGACTCTTTAGGTGAATACCTAGTTTTATTTTATTGAAATTTGTTAAATAATATTTTTTATTTAATGACATAATTACATTAGTTCCCCCTTTCCATTCTTTCATCCAACCTCTCCCATGTGTCCTCCTTGCTTTCAAATACATGGCCTCTTTTTTAAAAAGTGTTTTTACATATATACATATGTTCCTAAATATAATCCACTTAGTCGTGTTGCGTCACTTTTTTATTTCAGTTAAATTTTTTTTCATGCAATATACTTTGAAGCATATTCTTTTTCCTCCCAGAGCTTCTACCCACCCAACTTTGTTCTGATTCTTTCTTCCTCTATCTTATAAAAAAAAAAAAACTAAAACTAAATCAAAACAAAACAAAAACCTAGAAGACAAAAATGCCAAGACAAAACAAAAGTGTACCACAAAACCATGTAGTCCATTTTGTATTGGTTAACTTCTGGGCATGAGGCCTAACCTGTAGTGTAGTTGATAGACCCAGTGGACTC
Organism: Meriones unguiculatus; assembly: GCF_030254825.1. Taxonomy (NCBI): domain Eukaryota; kingdom Metazoa; phylum Chordata; class Mammalia; order Rodentia; family Muridae; genus Meriones; species Meriones unguiculatus. The sequence continues at coordinate 148,345,354 of NC_083351.1, forward strand.
CACTGGAGAAAACTGATTTTCCTTTTCTCAGCAAATATCAACTGCAAATAGCTTCTTGGTTAGGGGTGTAACTTTATGTCCACTTTCCCTTCTCCATGCTAGTATTTATCTAGTTTGAATTTTTGCCAGTCTTATTTATGCTCTCAGTCTCCATGAGTTCATATGTGTATTGTGAATGAAGTTCATTCCTTAGAATCATTCATGACTTCTGGCTCTCACACAGTCTTTGCACTTCTGCATAGGTTGCTGAGTCTTGAGGGGAGGGGTTTGTGCTAATTACCATCTATTGCAGTAAGTGTCTCTGATGAATGTTGAGTGATACCCTGAACTATGAGTGTAGCAGCAGTTTGTCATTAGGAGTAATTTTATTGCTATGTTTTTTTTTGTTGTTGTTGTTGTTGTTTTGTTTGTTTTTTTTTAGCAGCATGAAAGTAGGTTTCCTCCAGAGATCATGATCCAGCTAGTCCCAGGTGCTTGATCCCTTTAATGATGTCGGATAGAGGTTCCATCTTGTGGAATAGGCCTTAACACTAATAAAAAGGGGTTGATTACACCCATAATATTTGTGCCACTGTTGCCCCAATATATTTTGCAGGCAGATGGCTGTTGGATGCAGTATGGCTGGGTAATATTGATGACTACTTTTCTCATCTGGTAGTATGCAAAGTACCTTTCAGGACCATAAATGTTAGTCAGTAGGTGTGAAGTATTTACTTGGGCACTAGTTCGATTCCCAGGAGCAGATTCTTCACATTAGTGTTACAGCAGATCACATTCTAAAATCGAAAATGCTCAGAATGGCTAGTAAAGCTTGTGAGTAAAGAAGAGGAAGATTCTTTAAGGCTTTCTTTGAAATCAGAAACATAGAGTCATAACCAATTACATCCTAGACTAATTTACTTTGTTCATGAGTAATTTATGAATCTCCAAGAGTTACAGTTGATTGGGGCTTCTCAGTGACAAACTGAACATTTTAGTAAATATAACATTATCCTTAAATCCATCTTTGATGCCTTTTACCTAATGCTAATCTCAGATGGGTTCGTTTTAATAACCAGGCATGGTGCATTCTTCATATTTAACTTCAGAGCAGATGTTAAAAGTCCCTCATATTTGAGTGTTCTGCTAAATTAAGCAAAATAGTAACCCCATTTTTCTTTTTGAAGGTACAGCAAGGGAGAACTGGAAATTCAGAGAAAGAAGCAGCACTTCCATCTACAAAAGCTGAGTTTACTTCTCCTCCATCATTGTTCAAGACTGGCCTGCCACCAAGCAGGTTAGTTAAACAGTTATGTTCCAGCATTGAGATCTTCATGCTGTGTCTGTAATGTAATGCTGTTTAAATATGAAGGCTTCTAGTGTTCTACCAGTACAAATTGAAACACCCTACTCACTCCACTTTTAGTTTGAATTCAGTGTAAAAAAGCTCTTTGGAGTGCTTATTCTACCTTAAAAACAAAACACATGAGTATGCAAGAAATGAACCATGGTATAGTTAATAATCTTCCATGCAGATGTGGTGACTGATCATACTGCTCATTGTGTAGAGTCTTACATTTGATTTGTGAACTTCCTAGGTCAAGATCTATGGACTTGAAGGTATTTCTGTAAAGAAGTGATAAAAATTTCATCCATAAAAGTCTCATTGACTTTCTTTGCTTTCACATAACACCCCATCTGAGTTTATAAAGTACTAGGAAGGAGTAGTAATTATGGAGGAAAAAAAATGTCCTTTTCACTCATGTGAAATTGTTGCTTCATGACAATGAAAATAAAAAATAAGTGAAGACCAGGGAAGGTTGAGATTGCCAGCAATTTAGTCTTGGATTAGGCCAAGGTAAGAAGTCTGGGCCTGAAGTAAGTCAACTCAGCCGTTAAAGATTCTCCACCAGACTGTTTATCTTTTGTTACTTGCTTAAATTTATACTCTAGTTATCTCTTTTCATTTGTTTTACAAATTTCTTACTATTTTGAGAAATTATACTTCATAGTGCAGTAATGGAAGAAGAGACCTTAGACAAGCATAAGGCTCATCTTTAACTAACATAGTCTTTTATTTTTGGGGGGTGGATTGGTTGGTTTTTGGTTGATTTGAGACAGAGTCCCATTTTTGTGACCCTGGGGTCTGGAGCTGGCCGTATAAACCAGGCTGTCCTCAGAAACACAGAGATCTACCTGTCTCTGCCTCCCGGATGCTCAGATTAATGGCATGTCTTCCCGTGGCCAGCTAAAATAAAGATTCTTGAGGCTATAATCCAAATGAAACATTAAACTAAGCCAAGATTTTTATGGATTGCTATAGAAATATCTTAAATGTTATTTAAACAATATGAAATTTCATGAAGCATTTGGTTAAACAGTTTATAACCACTAAGGGGTATTGATCCCTTAATAAATAGTATTCTTTTGGATTTGGGATTTTATAAAAGGTAATTTTGATTCATTGAGTTTCTGTGTGTTCTGCTTTAGAGTTCTGCTAAGAGTTTGGAATCTGGACTCAGATTTCTGGAATTTAAATTCTACCTCAGCGATTTACTAGTTGAGTGTTCTTGGGCAGATTCTCTAATTTTGTTAGATTTGGATATCCTGATTGGTGAAATGTAATAATAATAATTCAGTTTATAGTCTAGTTACATGCGTCCTATGAATTAAATTCTGTAAAGTGTTGCACAACAGTGTTTGTCACATGAAAAGGCTCTCTGGGTATTTGCTGATAGAGAAACTCCTTAAAAGTTGCTGGAGTCTTTGTTTTCTTTGGGCTGCAGTCATGCTGAATTGTGTTGGATCTTGTGATGATATAAATGCTTTGTATTTTCCTCTATTTGAAATGAATGGTAAGCCACAATGGGGCAATATGCTCATCAGACAGAGGTTCTCAATTCTCAGCATAGCTGCTTTACTAAGAACAGTTTAGAGCCTGACTAGTGATAGAAACGGGGAAAAGGTTTAACACATTGTAGCAGATACCCGGAAGGCATAATGGTGTCCCAGACCTAGGTAATGGTAGAATGCTCAGAACAGTTAGCAACTGGGTGTATTCCAAAGGCTCGCAATGGCATGTCTGAGTTGATTAATTGTAGATTGTAAAGTTATCCTCAGCGACGTCAGGATTTTTCTTGCTCAACACAAATGTAATGATTGGGTTGAGGTGCCTATTTGATATGAAAATGGAACTTGGAAAGTTGGATATGTGGTTGTAGAATAAGGAGGAACATATTGGTTAGAGACAGAAACTTGAGACAGTGAACACTGTTGAAAAGTGAGGCTGTGGAATTTAGTTAGACCATCAGAAAATAGTAATCAAGAATCAGTAAGGACAGAGCCTTGAGATACTAAAAGAAATGAATGGAAATCACTAAAAGGTACCAATAAGGAGGCTAGTGTGTGGAGTGATAACTGTCAAACATTAATGATAAATTGGTCAAGAAGATGAAGCTAAATGTCTATTAGCGCTTCAGTTGTGAAGGTCATTGGTGATCCTGACCAAAATCATGTACATTGAAAACATACAGGTAAATTGAAAAGACTTGAATGGCTTCAATAGAAATGAGATCTGCCTTTAATCCCAACATTCTGGAGGCTTAGAGGCAGAGGCAAGTGGATTTCTGTGACTTTTGAGGCTAGTCTGATCTACAAGATGAGGTCCAGGACAGCCAGGGCTACATAGAGAGAGACTGTCTCAAAAACAAAACAGAGAAATTGGAAGAATTAAAAAATAAAAATATGAACAATTTTAAAAATAACATTATTTTCTTTTTGTCTGTGGGGCCAGAACCAGGGAAATGTGGCAGTATAAGGTCAGATTTTCAAGGTAAAAGAAGTTGAAGCATTTTGTGTATTTGAGAGTGAGTTAACAGCCAAGCAGTGGTGGCGCACACCTTTAATCCCAGCTCTTGGGAGGCAGAGGCAGGCAGATCTCTGAGTTTGAGGCCAGCCTGGTCTACAGAGTGAGTTCTAAGACAGCCAGAACTACAAAGAGAAACCCTGTCTCAGAACGCCAAAAAAGGGAGAGAGGGAGTGAATTAACTAAAAATATTAATGATGAAAGAAGTGAGGAAGGGGACAGTTGTAGCTCAGTGTTCTTAGTGAGGCCAAAGGGAATAGGATATGACATACATGGGCAGCAAACAACTCGGTAACTGGAGATAATGTGGGATACATGGGTTTTCAAGTCTTAATTTAGTTCCTTTGCTGAGTACAGGTAGAAACACGGACCCTTGTAGGAGATTACAAGTACCTATGCAAAAAGTAAACGTAGGTAGATTATGAGGACAAAGAGACATTCTCTTCAGATTGCTAACTTTTTTTTTTTCTAGCAAAATAAGATACAGACTTACTAGGAGAAATTAAAGATGGTAGAATGGGGTGTTAATGTTTGAGAAGAGAAGCCCAAAATAGGCTTTTTGGAGTAGGTAAATAAACTAGTGGGGGAAAAAAGAATAGGATTACTTGGCATAGCTGGAGGACAGCAGAGTACAGGGCTTTCTTCAGAATGCGAGTCATTATGTTTTAAGTTGTTAACAGAAATGAGTTAGTAAAATGAAAAGTTAATGGCATAAAGAAGGAAGCTCTGGGCTTCCAGTTTGTCTATTACATTGATACCATGGTTTTAGACAAGCAAGGTCAAGTATGCTTTAGATGTGTTCATCAAGCCTAGCTGTAGTTGTATTTCACAACGGTGGGAATTACGTCAGGTAATTATGGGTAACTACGGGATAGAGTGCCCCAAAAGGAACGTGTACTCAAGGGGTGACAATAGTAATGACTGGATTGAAGTAGAGATGGAGACATTGGAAGGTACGCATAAAGAGAGATGGGATGAAAAAGATGGTAAGGGACAGAAAAAAATCACACATCAAAAAGATGGGAAAACGAGCAGGCCATCACTATTTCAGAATATGTGAGTAATTGCCCCGTAACTGAAAGAAGCATACTCAGCATGCTATTATTACTAACTACTTTTGAATATAAAGGGCAATGCACTCATTACTTGTTAGAGAAATTTGTTTTCTGGATTCATTTTCAGTTAATCAAAAGTAGGCTTTTATAATCATTATAAAATATTTTTTCTAAAATGTGTCTGAGAGTTTTCTATATATGGATATTGGTTAAAATCTTTGGAAATAATTTGTATTGAGTTTGTGGACAGATAATATTGTCAGTATTGAGACATAAAACAGATGAATAAGAAGTGATCGGTGATATTGTCCCAAGCACTGGATTTCCATTGCTAAAATCTTAGCTTGCCTTACGGATATAGGTAGATGTTTGCAGAGAACTTCTTAAATATGGGATTAGTAGAAATGGTGTGTTTGTAACTTCTGATCTGCCCAGCAAGTTTGCATACTTAATTAAAGTTCTACGTTTAATATAGCAAAATGCTTTGTTTAATCCTTAGAAGTTTTCATATTTAAAATTTTCTTTGAAGACATATCTATAGAAAAGTGATATAAATTTACATTTTGATAAGGTTTTGCAAACAGAATATGTTGTTGTAAAACAATATAGATTGGAAAACAAAAACTTTTTTTACTGTTTTGTTTTGAAATAGTCAAACTTAAGAGATGCAAGTAATCTCTGGAGAGCTTATGTCTACACAGTTCACTAGGTCCTAACTTACCGTCTTTGCTTCTTTAAAATACTGTTCTCTTTAATCATTTGGATGCTAATTTCTATAGTAACCATTGGATGCATTGTTCTCTTAACCTCTAAGTTTCTTATGAATATGGATTTCTTAGTAACACAGATGGATATTTTATTACATAACTGAATAGGGCACAGTTATCAAACTCAGGAAAATCTAATACTGGATCAATACTTTTATCTAGTACTCAGGTCATCATTTTTGCCGGTTATCCCAATGTTGTCCTTTACTGAAGTTCTTTTCTTCTTGATCTTGAACTCAGAACAGGGTCATTCATTTGAGTTCTCTCTCCTTAGGTGTTTGTCATCTAGAGTGGCTTCTTGGCTTCTATTGTATTTTGAGACACTGAATTTTAGAAGGGGTACTGTAATTGTTTGATAGATGTCCCTCAGTTTGACTGTGCCAATCCTTCCTTATGACTGGATAGGCTGTGCCTTTCTCTTCAGTGCACCAGCCTCGAGATAATTATTCTAGTGCTTGTGCTGATGCCTTTCTGGTTCTGCAGCAAGTTCCTATTTCCCCCTTTATATTTAATAAACAACTTTTGCTTTGGGAATGTTGCTTGGTTTTAAAAAAACTGCTTGCCCTGCCATGTGCAAGGCCCTGAGTCTCATCCCTAGCACCATTAAAAATAATAATTTTATAAAGAAACTGAGTACAAATGTAATACAATTTTTTTTTAATAACCGGGTTGCTACTGTAATGTCTGAAAACAGTGACTAACTTTTAAAAATTTTGTTAAATTTTCTCTGTAATATGTTGGGTGTGTTGCCTGTATGTAAGTCTGTGCACCACATGTATGCATGATGTCCACAGGGGCCATAAGAGAGTATTGTTGGGTCTTCAGGAACGGACAGGGTGGTGGGCTGCCATTTGGGTGCTGAGACTTGAACCTAAGTCCTCTATAAGAAGTGTCAGTTCTCTTAGCTACTGAGCCATCTACCCAGTCTTAATTGCTCTTGTTTTATATGTGTGAGTCTTTTCCCTGCATGTACCACATGTGTATCTGCTTCTTGAGGAGGCAAAAGGGTCCTGGATCCCTTTGAATGGAGTTATAGGCAGTAGTGAGCAGGCATCCTATATGGATGCTAGGAACCAAACTTGGATTATCTGAAAGAGCAACAGATGCTCTTAACCACCTAGACCTTTCTAGCTCCTGTTTTTCAATTTTTGCTCTTTTTTGTGAAAAGACTTATTGGTGTACTTTTTAAAAACGCTTTTATTTACATTTTTTTATTTTTCTTTTTTCCTACTCTACCCCAATCCTTTCCAACACCCCAACATGAGGTAGGAGAGAGAAAGGGTTAGTGGGAGAAGGGTCCACAGTTCTCTGAGGTGCTTCCTACTGGTTAGGGTCATCAGGTTCCTTGGGGCCATTTCAGTCCTTGTTTCAGGCGATCTCCAACTTCTTGTCTCACTGCATCAAGAGCATCTAGGAGTTGTGGGGGGAAGCAGCAGCAGCCTTGTTCTTTCTCGGAGCTCCCCTCTGAGAAAGGGAAACACTCAGTGGGCTCTGGCATTTATTCTCTCTCCAGAGTCCTCAGATAACAAATTATCTGCAGCTGGCAAAGAGCTTCTCTCAGAGCCCACACAAGGCAGATAGTCTGCTGCTGTGGACAATCTGAATCAGTCCCACATCCCACACCCGGGATTAAAGCAACAGCAGGTTTATATCCACAACAAAGATTTTACTATGTAGCTTAGGCTAGCTCTAAACTCAATCGTTCTACCTTACCCTCTCTAGTGCTGTCATTGCGAACATGCCTCACTGAATGCATTAATTCTTATATTTGAAAGAATATGTACATATGCTGCTGATAAGTATGACGTCTTTGTACTTATGGTGTGTGACTCCCATGTATAATTTTATATATACTGCAGTTTGTTTTGATGTGCCAAATTTTCCAAATTTGGGCAGTGGAACTATCTTCAGAGTTGATTTTGACGTGTCTCCACACACGTGCACGTGTGTGCATGCATGCATTAGCAGGGTGTTAAAAGCTCATCTTGTACTTCCCAGGTTCCTTTTCAAAAAATTTACATTCCTCTTAGGAGGAAATGCTGATGCAAAAGCAAGATCAGGCTGGTAGCTGTGCTCATTATACTGAGGAGCAATTTTTATTTTTCGGGCCTCTTTAGCACTATAAAACTACTATTGCATATTTTTAAATAAAGCTTAAATCATAAAATCATGTTTGTTTGTTTTTTACATCCAGTTTGATACCAGAGTGCTTTCTTTCTCAGACTATGCCATATTGTGTCTTTTTTTTTTTTTTCTCATAATGAGAATCTGGCTCCCAACAGCATCGGTCTAATAATCATTTGATTGATACTTAATTGCAATCTTAATTGATTTGGAATTTCTGCTTAGCCATTAAAACACAATGAAAATTGAGTTCAGGAATTGTTAGCAGTTCTTCCTGTTCTGTTTTAGACTGAGGCTGAATGGCAAACATATACTCATGTGCTTTCTGCACAGGGTATTTTTCTAGTCCTTTAACACATTACTTGGTTCCTTTGGTGTGCTCACTTTTAGCATTTCTTTTCCTCCATGACTGCTGATACAACTTCTCTTTTTGTATGTGTGAAATATTGACCACAGACTAAAGGTAGGGCTGTCCAGTGGAGTTGTGACTCTTACTAATTTAGTGACAGATTGACTTCAGTTCCTTTGTAGTTCATCCTTCCTGTTAATCTGTTTTCAGAAGTAGACTTAAAATACTTTTTTTTTAAGTAGCTTTTTTTAAAAGTTACTAAAAGACTTTTAGTAGCTTTGAAAGATCATTGATCTTTTACAGGAGTGGCAAGAATATAAATAGCTGAACTTATTTGTGACAGGTTCTTTCTGTGTAGCCAACTTGTGATCTCCCTGCCTCAGGCTTCTCTTCTAGCTTGTGCTGGAATTGCAGGATTGTCCCATGTGCCTCCCTGAACTTACTCTGAAGCATGTCACTGGAAATAAAATAGCTTTGGAAAATTACTTGGAAAGAGTTGTTACTTTCAGATATTTAATTTATCATAAGTTTTTATGAAACATCAGAGTACTACTGTTAACTGGTTGTACTGACTACTTTTATATGTCTTTGAGAAACAGAAAAACAGTACTAGTTTTTTTAAGTGAGATTTTGTGAAACAGCAGAAATTGTTATTAATTCGTAAGGGTACAAAATTTGTTTCTTTGATAATTATTTGGACATACCCTTGATTCTTTTTTCATTTCTGCATCTTAACACCAGACTATGTTGAAAAGTATTTCTAAAAATGATCTGTAGTTAATAGGATATGATAACACATCTAAATATAAGTGCCTCTAGCAGCCAGTTTCACAGCAAGGGCTTTATGTCTTGAAAAGAATGGCACTGTAGGAACATGTCAGAGCCCTTGAGAGAAAGCATGCCACGGAACAAATAAACAGGACAGGGGGTGGTTAGAGACAACAGTATGTAAGAAAAAACACAGAAAATTTATCTCACCAGAAACAGCACCTCTTCTCAGTCTCAGCCAAGTACTGCCTCCAGGAAAGCCAGTTCAAGCGTTGGGAAGTGGCAGGATCGATATGGGAGGGCCGAGTCACCTGATCTAAGGTAAGGCTGTTTTAAGCATTGGCTACTTGCTCATGTTTAGATCATTGGTATTATTTTGTCTCTTAGTGTATAATGACAAGTTTTGAGACTACACCATATTTCCCCCCAATGATGCTTTTTCAGAGCGCGTTTGAGGCGTTTTACTGAGACCCAGCATGTGTTGTTACCCATCCTTTGGGCCTTTTATAGTATGTCATTGTTATGCTAGACCACACTGATGGGTGCTCTAAACCTGTTTTTCTCTCCCCCTTGTTGCATGTTAATTCTTTGTTTCTATTCATACTTTTATGATATTCCCAGCTATTTCTTATGCATGAAATGTAACTTTGTGAACTAGTTTTGGGGACTTGCAAAATTTGACTCCATAGAATCTTTGTAATCCGTCCAGCTAAGCCTGCTCTTTTATTAAGTGGGTCTATCCGATATCCTAGGTTGTACTGTTTTCCTTATTAATGAGTTGACTCATGTTCCCACCACCCATAGAATTTTGATTTGTGTTTTAAATTTTGTACTCAACAATGCATACAGTCACAGACACATACTGTCATTTCTCTGAGCCTTTGAGATGGTAATGATATTATTCCTGAGGAAACAGTGAGTAGTGTTGTCCACATAGGACGCATTGCCAACAATAGTTTGTATGAGAGATGATACTCTGATGCATAACAATAGTATAGACTGGACAACTTTAACATGGCCTTGTGAGATTTTAAATAATTAGAACCAGACAAGGGCTGATTTTGTTATTTAGCTTTGTTTTATGTTGTTGAAGAATTTTATGTTTTCTTCCTAAGTCTAAATCACATGCTAATGATCTTGTGGTTTGATTTTAATCATTTAATTTAAAAAAATTTTAGATACATAAATTATGGCAGATGCTTTCGATTATAGCATTTCATAAAAAGCAAAAGAAAATTCGATTTTTATAGTTCTCTCCTCACCTCGCTTCCCCTGTGGAGGCTTAACTAGTCATTCTTAGTGAATTATAAGACTTCTATTGGGTTTCAGGTTTACTGTTAGAAAAGAGTAAGTTGTTCATGTCAAGGAAAAAAGTAGGACTTCTTAAAAAATAACCTATCAGGCTAATAACTGATAAGGTGAAAAAAAAACACATCAGAACAGTTTTATGTGGTTGGTTGGTTTGTTGGTTTGTTTGTGGGTTAAGAATGGAAAAAAAAAGGAGGGAGCTGAAGAGATGGCGCGGTGGTTAAGAGCACTTGGTGCTCTTGCAGAGGACCCGGGTTTAGGGTGCAGCACACATGTGGCGGTGCACAGTAGCCTGTAACTTCAGTTCCAGGCACATGGTGAGCTCTTCTGACCTCGTGCACCAGGCATGCGTGTGGTGCAGAGACATGCGTGCACATAAAACACTCATACACTTTAAAGAAATAAAGCCCATTCCCAGCAACATGTTTTTAAAAATGTAAAAGTGGTATCTTATTTTAAAAGTCTTCATTAGCAAATTTTAATTTTTTGTAATGACACTAAAATCTTATGTGTAGAACCAAGAGAAATTTGAAATTATTTTTAAAAAGATTTGATATAGAATCAAATAAAATAAATGTTTTTCATATTAGCAATTAAATGCAATTCAGAATTTTAATACTTGTATTAATGGTACTTCTGTGTAATAAAGAATTTGATTTAGTGCATCATCATTTCGGTTTATCCTGCCCAGCAGCATTGCTGCTCAAATTGACTTAGAGGCTTGTTACTGGGTTATCTGAAAGATGCAGATCAAATGCTAGCTTTTAATGGGAGTTTTGCCGTATAAAGTTATAGCTCATTTGTTAACATTTAGAGCCTCTCAAGAGTCCTTTAAAATGTTTGTTTAATTTATATTTTCTGCCACTAGATTACTAGCCACTTTCAGAAGGGTGTAATGCATCTCATTTGCAAGCTGAATGATAGCTACTTTTGCAGTAGACACCCTGCATAGTACATTCTCTACATTCTTTCACTTGCTTTGTGCTCTTCACACCATTTAGAATGTCCCTCATTCTCACCTGTGCACTTAGGTTGATCTTGTGCGTTAGTCCATTCTTTCCTACAGTAGCTTAGGAGAGGTGACAGCCATATGCCCGTGAGACCTCACCAGCTGTATCTGTCTTTAATTTGGGAATATGGAAATTTCAAAAGCTAGGGGTTGGAGAGATGGTTCAGTGATTAAGCTGACTTGTTACTATTGCAGAGGACCCGGGTTCAATTCCCATTACCCACATGGAGGGTCACAACTGTTTAACTCTAGTTCCAGGGGACCAGACCTCCTCTTCTGACCTTTGTAGGCATCAGACACGCAGATGGTGTACATACAAGCATGCATAAAAGAAAATAAATAAGCCTAATTTTTTTAATATAAGAAAATTTCAAATGTTATTTTTTAGAGAATAAATCTTTGAAATGTCTGCTATCCAGTTTTAATTAGGAACTGTTATTTTTAAAAACCCTCAGAAATACAAAGCTAGAAAATATTCTGGTTTTTCTTCGTAGCAATAACGCATCTGTAAGCCTAATTCACACAGTGTCCTCTTGTCTCAGTGTACATACATATACATATATTCACTTATGTTTGGGGCCTTGTGGTCTTTCCTCGAAACCTCTGTGTGCTAGTTATGAACATCTGCTCTTCCTTAGGTGAAACTTCACACTGTTGAACTCCCCTGGTTTTATTGAGCCTTACACTGTTGTACTTTGCACAGCGTTGGACATTGAGAATGGATCTGTAAAATTCACTTTTGTTTTTGTTGTACAGATAACTGCAAATTTTGTCTAGTTTTGGCACTTTTCAAAGCATATGGTTGTAATTCATTTCTGAGTTACAGTCAGCTTCTAAGTAGTATTTGCTGATTTTTGTGTCATTTATTATGCTTTTTATAATAAAATCATGTCTGATTTTAATACTGTACTTTTCCTTTTTGGTAAGCATAAAAACTCTATGTCTTAAATGTGTGTTTCTGGGTTGCTTAGGCAAAGCATAGTTCTTGTGTGTTTTATTGCTAATGAAATTTAAGGATTACTACAGTCTATCATACTTTCTCCCATAAAGAATTCACAGGGTACAGTTTTGCTCCCTATTCTCGTATGTAAGAATGTGAAGAATAGTTGTGTCGTAAGTGAGGAGTTAGAAATATAAGTAACGTGCTTAGTTAATACAAGTTCTAGAATTGTTAGCAAGTAATCTGCAACCTAATGCTTTGTGGCTATCATACATACTAACCAGCTGTGCACTTGGGATGCCTTTGCCTCGCCTACTAAAAGTGGATAGCTTAGACATAAAATTAAGACAGTGATTAGCACATAACATTTGCCCTAGTTGCCAGTGAGAAATTCCAGTTGTATCTTTATTAGCAGCCCTTCAGTTCTTTCTGGTACATCAGAATCATCAAAACAAGAAATTTTAATTTTATTTCAGAGATGTTTTCATATTTGCAGGAATTTACAGATAGAAACATTTATGAACAAGAACCTGTTTAAGCTATGGATAAACTCAGATATCCAGAGTGCTTAGTTTCTGTTTTTTACCATATAGTGGAGTCTAATATTAAGAGTTGTGATAAAAGCAGTTGTTGACTCAGCCTTACTGAGGAGGTTTGGGGGCGAAATTATCCTAGGTATACTGTTGACATCTGAGTTACCAAAGCTCTTCTTAGAGTGAAGCTCTGCTGAGTATTTTCATGCAGTAATCTGTCCGCTGAGATTGTTTTTTCAGGGAGAGCAAGTAAAGAACCTGCCTAGTGTACATGAGGCCCTTGGTTTAATCCTCAGGATGGTGGAGTGGTGAAGTTGATGGGGACACAGTTAGAGACTAATTAATGTACTTCGGTGTGGTCTCATAATGTGGGTGGCTCGGGAATAATGGGGTTTTAAATTATTCCATTGTGTTATATCTTAGGTACTTTTGTTTATTTTGGTACATCTATAAATATGTCATAATCCAGTTGTGAACACAGTGGCAAATTCATTCTGATAAAAGTGAATTAGTATGGTTTTTAAAAACTTGGGCAAGGAGGTCTTATGGACGGAGGTGACTGCAGTGTTCTGGCCTTCCTTCTGAGGGTGTTTTGTGATGACTGATTTCTCAGCTGCATGTTTTTACAATCATGGTGTTTGCCCTCTTGCATCTGTGTGATTACTCCACTTAAAGCTGAGAAAACTTGTGCTCCTCATTTAAGGTAAAGTTAGAGGGCTGCATACCTACTGTTCCAGAAGTTTTAAAAACAGTTCTTGTGATCAGTGGTGAGACAGTTCGTTAGACATCTTTCTTCTTACAAAAAAGTTAGTCTTGTATTGAGGCTTACTTTTCAATGAACGCCTTTATCAAGTCAGAATTTGCAGTTGAAACTGCAAAATCGAACAAATGTAGCAGTGTTTTTGATGGGAGTGAGTTTTCAAACTGGGAAAGGGAACCAGTTCTGCAGTGGAGAATAGCATAGGAATAGAAGCAATAGATTATGTTGGAATAAGGGCAGAGGTCATATCCTTTGACAGGAAGCAGTCAGTGATCTGCATAGTTTTGTGTTTTTTGGTTTTGTTTTAAGTTTTAGGGTTTAAGTCTGAGGACTGTGTGTCTCTTATTTGTATTTTTCTCCTATATGTGAAAGTTTGGGTATTTTCCCAGTTATAGTAGAATATATTCTATGAATCAGGAGAGACCAGTGATTACGCTCCCTGCTCTTGCAAAGGACTACTGTTTGATTCCCAACACATACATCCTATGGCCGTGAGCTGTCTGGGACTCCAGCTCCTGGGATCCAACACTATTCTAGCCTCCAGAGGCACCTGCACACCCCTGAATAAAAATGAAAACAGACCTTTAAACAGAACATCTCTAAGTCACGTGCATTACTCTTGTTGCTTTCCTGGGAGTGCTAGGAAGTCAGTGATCTGCATAAAATTAGAAAGGCTTGAACATGCAAGAAATGGTTATTGTTGATACTGGTTTGTATCTGAGCTTTTACTGGCCATAGAAAACAGTGCAGGATGTCAGCGTACTTCGATGACATCTCTTATATCTTTCTACTTTTAATGGTAGGCTCTCTTCATTTTTGTAACAATCAAGTAATAGTTACTGAAAACAAACTTGATAATGCATTATTCAGAAAGGTCCTGATGTTTTCAAAGGAGATTTAATTACCTTGTTGGAAGGAAGCATATGTAATTCTCAGGATTAGAAGGTTTCAGGTATGAAAATTGATTCTGCCATCCAATTACTGTGTCAATTAACTGTACTCTGCATTTTGATCTTACCACATATAACAAATATACACTCGTTTAGTTTATTTAAATTTTAATGGATTTCTTTTAAGGTTTTGTTTTTTGTTTGTTTAGATTTAGCTATAACAGCCGAGGCTTCTAAAAAATAGCAGGCATTGTTATTCATTGTTTTGGAACTTGACTTGATAGCTGGAAAAGTGTTATATTCCCAATATTTTACTTCTGTGAAGTTTTAAAGCTTGAATTTTTAGGACTGAAAGATGAAACAACTCTTGCATCTGCTTTTCATAGCCTGTTTCTGCAATGATTCCTCTTTCTTGTTGAGCACATATATGCTTTTAAAAGTCCTTCTTCAACTACATAATGGCTTTTATTTAAAAAAAAAAAAAAAGTAACCTAGAAGGTATTCCTGTTAAGTTTGTAGTATGCTTTGTGTTAGGCCATTTATTCTTACCCTCTCAAGCTTGAGAGAGGTTGTAAATCCCAAACTGCAGGTAAGGCAGATTTATAAGTGTTTCTCTAAAGGACAGTCACCAGAAAAATTTGGTTTCCTTTTAATGTTTCAAAGCCTGAAATATATTACTAAAGAGAATGGTGTATATGGTTTGTTTTGTGTGAAAATTACCATTTTATTCCAAGCCTTTTTGGAGAACTTTTAAGTGTTTGAGAAATAAAATTATATTTGTTGGAATTTTATTCCAATTTGTCTAGTATTTACTATTACTATTTGTTTCGATTTCATGAAGATAAAATTGTTTACAGAATACATTAATAAAATGATTTTTTTTAAAAATCAGATTACAAAGTAGTGTTCTTTCAATGTATATTCATTTTAAAAATATATCATAAAAAGTGTTTCTTAATGTTCTTATTATTTTTCAACCATCTAATTAGATGAAACTAAATGGGTTCAACTCTTGTGTTTCAGGAGATTACCTGGAGCAATTGATGTCATTGGTCAAACAATAACCATCAGCCGAGTAGAGGGAAGACGGCGGGCAAACGAAAACAGCAATATACAGGTTTCATATTTAAAAATCAATTCTCTGCATTTTTGTTTAATTGATGCAGTATACTTATAGCCCCTAGTGCTGGGCTGTGTTATTTGCTTTCAGTGCTACAAAGGGATTTCAAGTGCAAAACCATTGGCCTTATTCATATTTATTAGTAAAACTTTCCATTTATAATGTATAATTATCTCTCAATTTCTGGAAGTTTTCCTTTGCTTGCTATAAAGAGAGGGGAAAATTACCTAGAGTCCTACCACCTAGATTTGTTTGTCAATAAAGTATATATAACATGTTTCTCAGCATTTATGCTTCTTAGCATCTTTAAAGGTAATTTTTTTTTTTTTTTTTTTTAGGAAATAGAAGATAGTTCTTTTTCTTCCTACTATTACAATGTTATAACTTCTTGAAATGGTTTCCAATTTTAATAGGTTATGAGTAGAACACTCAGGAAATTGTACTCAAGTATAGAGAAAAAGTTTAAAAGAATTATATATTTAAATGATATGTTTTAGTAAGAATTCAAGAAGTATCAATATATATTGCATTGTCTGGCTTTGCTATTGCAAACCTCGGTGGACATCAGAATCTGTCATGTGACAATTAGAAGTCTCAGTCTGTGTTAGTAACCTTAGTAAGTTAGTAACCTTAGTAAGTTTGGGTCATCCTGTGGTGTTTGTTCTTAACTAGTCACATGGACAACACTATACTGTTTTCTCAGGGGAAACTTTTGCTTTTAACTGAGGCTCGTATGAAAAGTTATTTACATTTCATAACTGCTTGTTTTCCAGCTGTTAACACACTTTTTACTGTGTGATGAAATTAGATCCTCAAATGCCCGGCCTATTGGCATGTGAATTTCTCAGAGCTAGGTCTTTTCTGATCATTGCTGTACCTCCAGTACTTGAAGGTTGCCTGAGATTACTAGCTGTACCGTGTTGTGTTTATGGAGTGTTTGTTTCTAACTTGAGATGCTTTGATTAGCTCTTACTGGAAATTTTTTGGAAGTCTAATTTTTTGCCATAGGCTTTGAGTATGAACATTTTAAAAAGTGTAAGTGTAGGGCTGGAGAGATGGCTCAGTGGTTAAGACCGCTGTCTGCGCTTCCAAAGGACCTGGGTTCAATTCCCAGCACCCACATGGCAGCTCACAACTGTCTGTAACGCCAATTCCAAGGGATATGACACCTTCACGCTAAATGCACATAAATTAAAATTAAATTATTTTTTTAAAAGTAGGAGTGTGAATTATATACTCACATATGTACATACACGCACATGACCTACAGAAATATTAGTCCCCAAAAGTGTGAGAATTAAAGCCACCTTTTATTTCACCTTTTGGAGTAGATACAGTAAAGTTAACAAGATTAACTTAGGTAAGAACACTTATACTTATCTATTTAATTATGCTTTAATTTTAGGTCCTTTCTGACAGATCTGCCACTGAAGTAGACAACAATTTCAGCAAACCACCTCCGTTTTTCCCTCCAGGGGCTCCTCCCACTCACCTTCCACCTCCTCCATTTCTTCCACCTCCCCCTACCGTCAGCACTGCTCCGCCTCTGATTCCACCACCAGGTAAGAAGTGCGGAAAGAAGGGCCTTTGATTAGCAAGAGGTTCTTTTACTTTGAGCTGAAATGTGGAAATATATATTTGGAAATATTACTGTGGCTGATTATACTGCATTAAAAGTAACATTTTTATCTTTAGTAGGTTCACACTGACTCTTACTGTTTATTCCTAAATTACTTGTTATTGTATCTTGTTATTTTAGCATAGCAGCAATAATACTTTATAGTAGAGAATATCAGATAACAATACTGACCTCAAAATGTAAGAGTAACCACAAACTGAACTTGATAGTGGTGTGTGGAGAATCCTTCTGAATTAGAAACTGTATGTTGACTTGTATTGAAAAAAGATTCTAACGTCATTTTTAGAATTAAAATAGGATCAAAAATAATATGTTGTTAGATTGGAATCGATCTGGTAGTCATTCTTTTTGTGTAATAGTTTCTGTTTAGGAGAAGGCCACTGGGTCCTAGGTATTTAATGTTTCTTTGAAGCAAGTCAGAATAAATTTTATCATGTTTTTAACTACTTAGAAACCAGAGCATTAGTAATAAAGAAAAAAGTCTGCAAGCAATATCCACAGTTTTCCCAGTGGTATTCATTACCTTCAGTCAGTAAATTTTCAGTGCTTCTTGCCTTAAGCAGCTTTTTACAACGCTGTCAAGTTGATTGAGATTTAAGGTACATTCTAGGGAGAGTAATGGTGAGCTTCAGGCCCTAGTTGAATTATGTGGAGGCATGTATTAGTAAAATTACTTGTTCCTGAAGACCCATGTCTCCCACTCACTCATTTGTGAGTGAGCTGCCCGCTGTAAGGTACAGGTGTGGTCAGTCTACAGTCTGGCTGCTTCCTCCCCAGGCTTGTCCTAACCTGCAAAAGTCGCCTACTCCATCTGCCCTGTGTCCTTAGCTCGTTAGAATCCCTTACTGTCACTTCAGCTCTTAAATAGGAGCAAAAATGGTCTGTGGTCTTGGAAAAATTGTTGTCTTGGAATAGAGGGAAATTCAGTATGACAGATGTTCTTCTCCAAGATAGTGTTTCAAGACAAATGAGCACAGAACACAACCAGCTCAAACTGCACCTGTGATATTTGAGTCTTGTTGAGAATTAATCACATGAAAGGAACTTAGGTGGTTCATAGTAAAGATATAATGTGGTTCCTTATTCTCTGAAAAAAGAAAAATGTGGTAACATGTAAAAACAATTATTGGTGAATATGCTCAACTTTGCTAGTACTAAAGTTCTTGAAGTTTTTGAAAATTTAAAAATCTTTTCAAAATTTTATTTTTAATCAGCAAATATTTTATTTGTTTATGGGGTACAGTATGTTTTGATTTATGTATTTACATTATGGGATGGTTTTAATCTTATTAACATACAATCATTTCACATACTCAATGTATTTTATGGTAAGTCTTCTTAAAAATCTATCTATTCCTTAAAGATTTTAAGCTTAATTGTATATGTGTAACTGTGTTTTTTGTGTGGGTATATATGCATGTATTCAGGTAGGCACAGTGCACGGAGGCCGGATCCCTCTGCAGCTGGAGTTCCGTACTGTTGTGAACTGCCTGATGTGGGTGCTGGGAACTGAACTCAGATCCTCTGAAGAGCAGTGTGACCTCTTTACAGCTGAGCCATCTCTCAGGCCTCAAAATCTATTCTTGTAGCCATTTAAAAAATAAGTTGTTGTGACTAACTCTAGTTACTGTTGTACAATATACAGATTGAAACATTGTGTCCTCGTAAACAACATCTGCCATTTCCAACTCATTCCAGCTTTTGCTAATTTCCATTCTACTCTGCATTTCTCTGGATTTGTCTCTTAGATTTCACATGTGAGCTCATTCATTCAGTGTTTGACTCCTTGTATCTGTTTTGATTCTCCTAGCCTGGTGTTCTCCAGACGCATGCGTGTTTTTACAAGTGACTGAGAAAATGGAGGAAAAGTTCTTATTTGCTAATAAAGTAGTATCCTCATAAGGCTAACATTTTTTAATGTGTGTTTGAGACTAGTTGGCCAATGAAAGCAATGAGGGAAAAGTATGCATTAGTGAGGAATATTTTGCTGTTTTAGAATATTAGGAGACTGTAGGATATTGCTGATAGACCATGGCAGTATATGGAAATGTATGTTTTATCAAATAGCAGAGTTATTCCTTCTTTGTCATATTACCCTCATTTAAGTCTTAGGCTGGAAGGAAGGCTTCATTAGGTGGAGGTCCTTGTGACTAAGCTTAGTGACCTGGATTTGATTCCCAGGATCCTCATGTGAAAGGAGAAAACTAACCACTGACTTCCGCATGACTCTACCATTCCTCCCACATACAAAACAAATCAAATGTTAAAAAAATAGATAATTTTTATAGAGATAACAAGTCTTTGAACAACATTTAGATTATTATGACATGGTAATATATAGTACTGTTTATTTTTCTGTAGATAAGTCTAATTATATATTTAATGCTCAATTGTCTGCTTTCCATATTTAAGTAGGAGATAGCCATTACATGTTTGCTATCTGGAGTTATCAATTCATACTAAATTATTTGTTAGTTGAAACCTTCTGAATTTACTCCTTGTTTTTACTGTAGTGTGCCTTGCTGCTAGGAGTATAAAGCATGTCTGTCTGAATCTGCCACGGTGCTCTTCTTGTGTCTACTTGGCATTCTCTGAGTATGTTAGCTGATAGAACTAGCCAAATGTTTATGTTTCCATACCACCCGGGGTGACTTTTAGATTGCCACGTAGTACGTCTGTTTAGCTTTGCACAGTCTGAACTGTGTGGATATGTAGGTATATACCAGCTAAAGGAGAACTAAATCTTTAGGTGCAATTTGCCATAGAACCATGAGCACACTGTGTTCTGAAATCACTGTCATTTAAACCACTGTGGGCTCACAGGCACCTCATAATGGGAAGCTGTGTGGGTTAGGGTCTCTTTTTAAGTATTACCTCTTGGAAGGTACTATGTTTTTCTTAAACACTTTTTTGAGACTTTCTTTATATTTTAATGTTTACTTTTTTTTACTTTTTTATTTTAATTTTTATTGATTATACTTTATTTACTTTGTATCCTCCCATAAACCTCTCCCTCCTCCCCTCCTAATCCACCTTCCCTCTCCTTTCTCCATGCATGCCCCTCCCCAAGTCTGCTGATAGGGGAGGTCTTCCTTCTGATCCTAGTCTATCAGATCTCATCAGGAGTGGCTGCGTTGTCATCTTCTGTGGCCTGGTAAGGCTGTTCCCCCCTCAGGGGGAGGTGATCAAAGAGCAGGCCAATCAGTTCATGTCAGCGGCAGTCCCTGTTCCCCTTACTATGGAACCCACTTGGACACTGAACTGCTATGGGCTACATCTGTGCAGAGGTTCTAGGTTATCTCCATGCATAGTACTTGGTTGGAGTATGAGTCTCTGGAAAGACCCTTGTGTCCAAATTTTTTGGTTCTGTTGCTCTCCTTGTGGAGCTCCTGTCCTCTCCAGATGTTTACTTTTCTTAAAATTAATTTTCTTTAAATATAATGAGACAGGTATATTAAAGATATGTCTGTGTATTTGGATGTTAATAGTTTTTCTTCAGAAAATAAAATGGCTACATATCTAGATTTGCTTGGAACAGTCCTAACTTACACCTTTTATCACAGCTTTACTACACTCTTAGCTATTCCCTGGTTTGGAAATTAAAATTTGTGGCCATGTTTGTTTGAAGGTTTAAGATAGTAGGACTTATGGTATGTGTATTCTTAAGTAGTTATTAAAATTATGAGCTGAAAGGTCTGGAGGGGTGGCTCAGCTGCTAAGAGTACCCGTTGCTCTTCTGGAAGACCTGGGTCCAGTTCCTAGCACTCAAATGGTGACTCACAACCACCTGTGACTCTAGTTCCAAGGGATCCGATGCCTTCTTCTGACCTCCAGAGGTACTGGGCATGCATGTCGTACACATATGTATATTTATATGAAATGTCAATACACGTAAATAAATCTAAACTTTTTTTCAACAAATAAAAGCTGACAGAAAGAAAACATTGTCAGATAGTTGACAGGAGCAGTATTTTTTCCCCTTCCCTCAGATGTCCTCCTCACACATGTGTGAACCTCCTCAGGAGTACAGAGGTCGGAATATTTTTGGTCATTATAAGATGAAGAGTAAAGGAGTCTCGTTTAGACAAAGATGAAAGAGATTTCTGGGAATGCCAGAGTGCTTAATATCTCTACATTAGTAGTCACTTGAAAACAAATAGTGATTGGTCGTGTAATTAGAAATCGGTTCACTGTCTAATGAATCAGAAACTTCTACTCCAAAATTTCTTCAGGAAATTTCTAAGGTGCTAAGTTGAGTACAGCCTATCTTTTAGCTCACCTATTTTTTTTTTTTTTTTAGAATGACACCTGAAGTGGATATTAATGAGGTTTAAAATTTTAAGCAATTAGCTTGAAAATAGCAGAAGTGAATGGTGCTAGACAGTTTTCAGGCATGATTTCTTTATTAACCAAGTTGAAGTGGGTCTGCATCTGCTAAGAAGGCTGTATCCCAGGACTGTGGGCACGAAATAACAGCATCTTAGAAGGTTCTTCCTCAGTGTGAAGTACATAGATTGTTGTGAGTACAGAGGTCAGGGAGCATGTAGAGAGCAGAAATAGGAATTCTTTAATCCGTTCAACTAAAATTTCACTGTCTACTGGTATTGCATTATCTTATGTTTAACTGACAGTTTTAACAATTGAAAATTAGAATAAAATATTGTAAAATTAGTAAGATTTGGTGTTATAGGATAGTTTATTTTACACGTCAATTGTCAAATATGTGTAGTCATTATTTTAACCATTTGTGGCACTGTTATTTATTTTGCAGCCTCCCTGTACCTAAAATTTTTTCATCATTCCCATTTCTACCTTTCCAAGAGTAACTGCATTCCTCCCAGGTGTTGGTCATCTCTCTTCTGCTTTTGCTTTTTTAGGTAGCTGAGAGAGGAGTAATCTTATTATTTGTACACTGATGTTTGGCCTATTTTGTTTCTAAAACCACGTTCTAAAATTTGATGGTGGTGAACTAGTTTTAGGGAAAACTCGTAATTTAGATGTTTAGTTGTTAATTTGCTTTAATGTAAGTTTTTATACGTAAGTTGCTTTTATATGTAAGTTTTATAGATATTAAAAGCTTAAGATGAGTTTTTAATGTTCTTTTTTATATGGATGCTCAAATCAAAATAATGTCTGTAGGGTATGGGTACAGGTCCTGGCTACATGTACTCATGTGGAAGTTTTCCTTTTTTCTTTTCTTTTTTTTCTAAAGATGGGGTCTGTGTAGCAAATGGTGACCTAAAACTTCTACTCCTCTTGTCTGCACCTTCAGAGTGCTGAGAGTACAGGCCTTTCTAACCTTATGACCAGTTTATGACATTCTGGGGATCAAAGCAAGGCTTTGTGCAAGTGCTGTGCCGGATGAGCTATGTCCTCAGCCCCCCATTACATACAGTGCACCCCTGGCCCTGCAGCTCTGTGGTTGTAGCGTTTAAGCATACTTTGAGTGTTTGCCTCTCTTTATTCTGTTCTTCCAATGGCTTTATAAGAGTTGATAAAAATAACATTTTCTCTACAATATTGACATTTGTGGAGGACTGGTGGTGTACACCTTTAATCCTGGCTTTTTGGAAGGCAGAGGCAGGAGGATCTCTCTGAGTTTGAGGTCAGACTGATCTATGGGAAGAGTTCCAGGGCAGCCAGGGCTACACAGAGAAACCCTGTCTAAAAAAAAAAAAAAATGGTAGGTAGGAAGGACAGACAGAAGAGTGATATTTCTATCAAATATGTTTTAATTGGAGATAGAATTTTATTTTCTGTAGGAATTAAATATTGTAAATTTGATGATTGAGTGGATAAGAAATATTCTGGTAACTCAGTTGATTTACATTTTGTTATCATAACATTTTAATACATATTTTTTACAATGACTTTATTCCTTATTCAGTTTAGTTGGTTTAGTCATTGAAAAGCAGTGGTTCATAGTATTCTGTAGTGTTCTGTGTATATATGTGTGTATGTTCATGGTTTTAATTTGTGAGGCAAAATGATACTTAAAAGTATGCACATTTGACTTTGTATTTTTGTAAAGCCTCTGAATTTGGCTTAAAGTAGAAACAGGAGACTTAGGTCAGGCTTTTCTAGCCTTATGTATAGTACTGATGGGATTTGGAATTTAGTGAGAAACAGGAAGCAGAACTTATATAATTCTGCCTTTTTTTCCCCTTTGTTTTGAACTTGAAAGAGAAAAGATAGGTATGTATTATGTTTTCTATTACTACATTACAAATTATCCTAGGATGTAGTAGCTTAAAACAGCATATTGTTACATAGTCTGAGTTGGGAACAAAAGAATAGCTTAGTCAAGTTCTCTACTTGAAGCTTTCACAGCCATTTCTACGAGCTTCACTGGGGAAGGTTTAGTCACTAAACTCACTCACTTTAATAAAAAGTCAGCTTTCGCTTTATAAAGATTTATTTTTACCATATGTGTATGAGGGTTTTACCTGCATGTATGTATGCCATATGCATACCTGGTACCTGTTGAGATCAGAATAGTGTATCAGATACCCTGGAAAGGGAAATTACAGATGTTGTGAGTCACCATGTGAGTGCTAGGAACTAAGTCTCCCTGCAAGGGATCAGTGCCTTTGTTTCTAAACTTCTGAGTCCTCTCTGTAGCACCCCTTTCTTCTTTTTGTTGGGCTGTGGGTTTGAGTTCCTCAGTGACCGTGGTTACACCAAACAACTGAGGTAGTATAGAAAGAGTGCCAGCAAAATAGAAATCACTGTCTCTTGTAGCCTCGTCATAGATATAGCCTCATCATTTTGCTGGTTTGATGTTGTGTCTGTGTAATGACACTGATGTCCCTCTCACTTAGACGAATCAAATGCCAGAGGTGTGCCAAGGCATTTGTACCCAGAGGAAGGAATTGTGGGACCATGTTTGAAGCCACCTAGCATGCTTCTACAAGTCACAGGAGGAAATAAATTTGCTTACAGTCAGTTGTTGTTCTGTTTTTGTTTTTAAGTGTATCTTCAGAGTATTTTGTGGGAATTCCTAGTTAGTACAAGTCACTTTTGTTGTTGTTTTCTACTATTTAGTAGGAATAGTGCCTTTCTGTTTCGTTGTGTCAGTTCCCCAGGTAAAATTTTAGGTTCCTTTCCCATCCCCCTTTTACATTTAGGAATAATCATGACATACTGGAAAAGCTACACATTCTCTCTGTGTGTCATATCCCATATCCCTGTCCCTTCTGTGTCTGACAGTATATATTGTCATTGTATTTTACTCTCATATGTCAATGCCTTTGTTTCATAAAAAATTGGTTTTAGTTTTCAGCTGTAAAACTGAGTCTCTCAAAGTTAAGAATAGAAGTGTGGGTTATAATCTAGTGTGTGGTCCTAGGCTAACAACTTTATCTCCTAAGGATTTCTTGGGAGCGCAGAGGTGTTTGTTTCTTTCTTTGTTTTAACCTTAGAAATTTTGAAGGAGAAATTCTAAGAGTGCCCCAGCAGTCTGGAGTCTGGACTCGAGGTGATTTTTGATTCAGGGAAGTACATGAATATGAATGGATAATTACTTTCCTGAAGCTTTTACTGTTACGGAAGGCTTTCCAGGGAAATGGTCATTTTTCAGATAAGAAATAGAGAGCCATATATTTGGCACAGGCTTTTAGTTCTAGCACTTGGGAGGCAAATACAGGTAGATAACTGTGCATTCAAGGCCAGCCTATTTCCCTAGAGAGTTTCAGGCTACATAGTGAGACCTGTCTCAAAGCAAAATAATTCCTATGTAATACATGCATGTATGCATACAGATGCAGGTATCCATGCATACCTATAGATGTAACAGAAGTAAAGTACTTGATTTGTATGTTTAAATCTATTGGAGTTGTCCAGGGAAGGAAAAAAGGAATGAATGAATTTGGAATGAATTTCTGTCTCTTACATTATTTTGGTTTTGTTTTTCTTAATAAAAGTTAAATACTAGATCTGTTTAAGTAAAATGTGGCTTTTCCTTTATATTACCTATTAAACTTGCTGAATTAGTATTTGAAAATTACTGTTTTCCTCCCCCATTAGGGGGAGCAGCCTTATCAGGCCACAGAGGAAAACAATGCAACCAGTCCTGATGAGACCTGATAGGCTAGGGCCAGAGGGAAGGGCAGGAGGACCTCCCTTTTCAGTGGACTTAGGGAGGAAAGTCCACTGAAAAAAAGTCCATGGAAAGTCCATGGAAAGAGATGAGGGAGGAAGAGTGGAATTAGGAGGGGAAAAGGGAGGGGGCTACAGCTGGGATACAAAGTGAATGAACTGTAATTTATAAAAATAAATTTTTAAAAAAGAAAATTACTGTTTTGGATAGTTGTCAAGGAACTGTCTGTATGTTTCATCAATTTCTAGTCCTTTTCCATGACCAATTGTTTACACTGAAGTAAACTCTTCTGTTAAATAAAGGTCTCTCTGGAAGAGCCCTTTGCAGCATGCAAGCTTCCTATGGGAAAGACAACTGTTTAACATTTTGTTTCTTTTACTCTGTTCTTAATTCCAGTTGACTTTTAAAAATCTGTTCTAGGATAGTAAGATTAAAATTAAAAACAGATTATAATTATTTTTAGGTAGGATTTTTTTAATGTATTCATTTTACATGCCGATCATCATAGCCTCTTGTCTCCTCCCAGCCCCATCCTCCTTACCCCTTCCTCCCATCCCAGTTCCCTAGTCCTCAGAAAGGGGGAGCCCTCTTCCCTTACCAACTGAGTCCAGCCTATCAAGTCTCTTCAGGAATGCCTGCATGCTATTCCTTTGTGTGGGTAGGGTTTCTAATGCTGTGATAATACACTAGACCAAAAACAACTTGGGGAGGAAAGTCTTCATTTGGCTTATACTTCACATTCCATCACCAAAGGAAGTCAGGACAGAAACTCAAGGCAGGAGCTGAAGCAGAATTTGTGAAGAACACTGCTTACTGGTTTACTCAGACTGCTTTCTTACACAGTTCAGGGTTGGACCCACTCATAATAAACTGGGACCTCCCACATCACTGTTTCAGAAAATCTTGGGCAGACTTGCCTATAGGCCAACCTGTGGAGGCATTTTCTCAGTTGAGGGTCTCTTCCCAAACAACACCAGCTTGTGTCAATTTGACGTAAAACTAACTAGCACAGTAATTTTAACAGCTTTTGGAGAAGAATTGATTTGGTCACATACCTTCTGTATTTTTTTTCCACAGTTAAAATAGTCTTAAGGACTTAAGTCCTTAAGTCTTAGTCTTAAAGACTAAGTTTTGAAGACCCCTGGCTAGTAATTGTGTACCTTTTTGCACAGATTCTCCTTTTAGTAGGTGAGGCTAAGGTAGTTGCTTGAAGTTCATAAACACATTGAGGGAAAATACCCATAGAGAAAGCAGATCTAGCAGTGGTCTTACACATTTAAGAAAGTCAAAACCAAATTCATATGTTGAGTATGCAAATAAACTCAGATAGTGAGGTTCAGTAGAGATTTGTACTATTGTAAAGAATATTAAGTAATAGCATACAAAAACATTCACTGTTCCATCTTCCTTTTCTCATTTAGCTTTGCATTTGGGATTCTTGGTTAGTGCTATCTGCTAGGTCCTTAGACTTCAGTGACATGAGAAACATTAAGATAAAACCTTAGGGTAGAGGAAAATAGGATTGCCTGTGGTTAGCATGGTAGGTTAAGGCTGCCATGGCTGCCTTACATACTGTTTCACTTGCTGTTTTCATAACCTGTTTTTTTTTTTGTTTGTTTGTTTGTTTTGTTGTTCATGGTGTTGTAAGGCCATATGCTGTTTTAAGTTGTTGCTCATGAAAGCCTTACTAGCCTTACTCCACTAAAACATGTCTGTTGGAACATTTTAAAGTAAACAAGCAGCAGCATTCCCTGGTCAAGAAAACATTTGAGAGTGCTTCTGTTTTCTTGCATGCAGTTAAGAAGTTAATTTGATTTCCCCCTCCTTTGCACTAATTTTGAGGCAGTTTTAGAGACAGAATTTAATAAACTGTTTGAACAATTGAACTTATTTATAATATAAAACTTTCAGTGAAAAAGTTGTTTCAATTTTTTCCCGTTTTTTAACTTGAGATCATTAGTTTTCTTCAACTAAAAGTAGTTCCAGTTTGCATGTATTGGCTTTCATGTATTCTTATATTTAAAATTAAGATTTAATTTTGGTTGCTTAGTACTTAACAGGGACGTTTGGCCAATGCAAGTTTAGAATGCTCATGTATAGTTATTTCTTAAAAGTTATAATATCTACACATTTCATTTTGCTAATACTTGTAAAGGTAATCATCTATGTTTACATTAATATGGTGTGTGTGTGTCCGTACATAAGTTTTCTATACCTTTTCTATTTCCATAAGTCAAAGAAAGTATTGACTATTTTCTCCTGGCAACAGCAGTAAGACAGTCTTCACACTTGAGTAGCCCACACTGGCCTTTACAGAAGTAATATTTTTCTTCGTGCATTGTTTCCGTTAAACTGTTAGCTAACAAAATTGGATTCTCATGACCAAATTTAGTGAGCTTTTCAACGTTATGGAGTTTGATATTTGTGTATCACAAGTGTGCTTTTTAAGTGATGTGCCTTTTAACTTCATTTGTGATTCCAACTAGTGAGCAATCTTGTTATGATGTTGTTAGGCTGGTTTTTCATCAGGAAAGTTGGATGCTGTACTTGAATCGTTGGTCTGCAAAAGAACAGAGCGCTTCTCTTGAGTGCTAAGCCAGGATGCTGAGTCAGGGGTTTTATTTCAAAGATTGTTTTGGTGATGGCATAAAAACATAACAGGTTCTGAAATCCAGTTACTATATTAAATTTCATCACTTGTTTTTTAGGTATTCCAATAACTGTACCACCTCCAGGTAAAACTTTTTTCATGTTTTCTCCATCATTGTTAATGAACATGAAATTTCAAGCTTAGAGTTACAGGAGGGCCGGTTGTTGCTGCGGTTAGAATGTCCATTAGGCCACTGGGATTTCAAGGTCCTATTTTCAGCTCTGCCTTTGCTTCATTCCAGCATTAAGACATTCAGTTGTCTAAAACTTGTCTTACCCATTTCTCACCTTATCAATTTGTGAGGAAAACAGTAGCAGATAGAATAGAAAATCACTGTTTGAAAAGCTTTTTAGACCAATGATTTTTTTTTATTGCATGTAAAAGTGACTCAAAGAGAAAAGAAAAATAATTTATCTTGATTTTTTTCATAGCTTCTGATTGTTTACTCACTGTCATAGTTCATTGTCATGAGAAAATAAGGACTGAACCACACAGCAGCGGTATGGCCTACTGATTAGCCAAGCACTTGTTCTAATCGGTAGGAGTGTTTATGTAGCCTAGGGATGTTTTTCACATTTTTGTCAGTTATTTCTTTTTATCGTGTAATGGTGAACCCAATAGAAAGTATATTTACTGAGTTGAGTGTAAAAAACCAAGGAGTATGAGGAAAGTGACAGTGACAATGCTGAGAAGAGTGGGTCTTAATTCAGAATGGCCTGGATGAGCATAAAGAGAAGTTTAGATGGCAAAGGTTAGTGTCCATACTTAGCTAGAAGCAGTCCCTGGCTGTGTGTGGGTGTGCAGGGAGGCCTAAGGGACTGTGTGTCTTTGTAGTCTGAAACACTGTGGCTGTGGCCTGGCAGGTAGGACGTGGCAGGGCCCGCTGTACCCGCTGCCAACCCTGAAGAGCTGGACAGCCTAAAACTGGGCAGTGACAAGCAGAGTAAATTTGACATAGTTTGAAGCAGGGCTATCGATTGCTGTAAATGAAGCTTTGAGAAGAAATGAAAGGCCTGGGTTCATGTTCCCTGGTAGTACTGAGAGGGCATCAAGTCGTTAGGAAAGTTGTCAATTAGTGGCAGACAATGATGTTACACTCATGGCTTTGTCTCCATCAGCACATGAGCCAGAGGGCAAGGGATTGACACTGTTGAATGTGATGCATTTCCTAATAGTGGAGGTTGTTAAAAGTTGGGGGGAAAAAAAGAAAAAGTAGGTCTCAGAAGTTGTGGAACTGTGAAATCTTTGCTGTGGTGCTGTTATACTCTGACTTTGAAAGTATAGAGGAGACTACATGCTTAGGTCCCTTTTAGCTGTGTTACTCTGCGGGATTTCATTTAGCTATGTGAGTGACTGAGAGTACTGACCTCACAATACAAAGGTGCAAATTATCTGCCTCCAGACTAATCCAAAAATCCCATTATGTGCCTTGCTTTGTAAAGTAGTTCACAGGGTTGTGCTATTTCAGAAACATTTCATGGCAGATGTTCTTGCTGTGAATACATATATTTAGTGGTTAAATTTTACTTATAAATTATACTTTAAAGAAATTTCTATAAATCTGAAACTCATACTATTTTTAAATGAGGTAAATGCTATATATTATATGTGTTTCTTCAATCTGATGGCAACATCACTGCTGGTTTTTTTTTTTTTTTTGTATTGTTCTGTTTTGTATTTTAATGTGGAAAAGGTAAGGCATTGAGACTAACTTTCTTAGACGCACAAAATGGGCTGTGTGTGGTGCTGAAAATAAGACCGGTGTCCTGACAGTTTGTGCTCTGTGTGTTAGACCAGACTATTAATTCACAACGTTTTTGCTCTAAAAAACTGTTTATAAGTTTCAGCTTTATTTCTCCTGTTCGTTATGACGTAGAGAAACACGTTTGTGTCCCCAGAAAATATTAGTGATATTCAGCAACTGTGTTTCACTCTTAACATTACATATGAGTCCTGTTAATATTTTACCCTTTTGGTTGAATGTTTCAGGTTTCCCCCCTCCACCAGGCGCTCCACCTCCATCTCTTATACCAACAATAGAAAGGTAAAGCTGTGCAGTACTCTGTATTGGTGATCATTGATAGTGTACAACAGAACCTTACTAACGTGTCTTTGCTAGTACTTTCTAATGTTTATCTTTTATAGACATAGCAACTGTCCATGTAAAAGTTTAATCTGTATTAATTACTTTTATGTAACTTTAGTCTAATATCAAAACAGGGCAAATAAAATTTAAAAGGTTGTTAGAAATCATTAATAATTAGTTTTTATCTATTGCAATGGGAAAAGAACAGCAGTACTTCCTGCTCCCCTGCTGTATCACTTCCATGCGGAAGGAGCCAGCCTCTAAGGCAGAAGCCTTATTTTTTTCATGCCTTCTGCTTAATTTTCTTAATCCCATATATTGAAGAATATTCCCCTGACGAGCAAACTTAGGATTTCAAGTCAGTGTTGCTAACTTTCAGTCTCTCTGGACTCAGTTGTGAAGTTTAGGACAGCACATGTTGCAGCAGGCAGAACTCAACTAGTAAACAGGGATATTACATTACTTCACTCTGACTAGAGCTAGTCTAAAAAGTAATATAACAGCAAAGGAAATTTGGGCTCCCTTCATATGGTGGTATCAAGCCATCCAAGTGCTGCTCCAGGAAGCAAATTCTGACAGGTATAGATTTGCTGTCATTTAGTTCTCGTTAAATACATACTTGTCTCCCAATCAAACGTCCCATTTAAGTACTAATTATTGATGACTTATAACTAATTTGTAGCCATTAACCAATTTTTTAAGGGTAAGTTTTGAACCTCAAACATTCTGTTAGCCTCAATTCCCTGCATCTCAATGAGCCAAGCTGAAATTGATTGCATGAATTACACTAAATAGTCCAGCAAGTAGCTACAAATCTCATGTTTTTGGGGTGAAAAGGTCCGTGTTGTCATATTAAAAGACCCTGAGACAAATTTTTCAAATATGCAAAACAGTTATTGAGTTTTGAACAGCACAGGATTACAATAAATTGATCATTAAAGCTTGTTTTAGTTTTCCAATGAAACATTGACTTCTACGGACAGTTTATTCTTTTAAAGTGTTTAATTTTTAAGGAGTTAAACTTTGCCTTGCTAAACTTTGCACTGAACTGTTAAGATTGAGCATTAATTTGCATCCTATGTAAAAATACTTTGTTCCTCCACAGCGGCCATTCATCTGGTTACGACAGCCGTTCTGCACGAGCATTTCCATACGGCAACGGTAAGTTACTTGCCACCAGATCCACTGTGAGTCAGTAATATGTACTGGTAAAGAGAAGTGGAAACGTGCTTTCATGGGTTAAAGTAACAGAAATATCATTTGAAAGAGTAAAGTCTGTATATACCAGATACTTAAGAAAATACACTTTAATTATCAATTGAGAAACTTTAGAAAATGGTTGGGCAGCGGGTATTTGATAGTTCAGCTTCTCCTGAAATCCTTTAGGGTCTGTCTTAGTCTCACTATTCAGGAGTCATGGCATCCGGCTAACCTTATTTTTTTTTTTTTTTGTGAGCAATGTGCATGTCTTCCTTGTCTGTGCCCCTCAGATACTCCCCCCCCTTTTTTTTTTTAACTTGTAGAAGCTTATGATGGTACCCAGCATTATAGGCTTACTTTGGAGGCAAGTTTGGTTTCCAGACTGCCACAATAAAGCAAACATGATAAGACACGTTGTGCAAAGCTTTTTATTTTCTCATGCATAAAAATGCAGTGTTTGTTTATATTATGCTCTGTAAGTGTTCAGTAACAGTTTCAAGGAGCGTAAAGCCCTTAATTTATGTTGTTGTTGTTGTTGTTGCTGCTGCTGTTTTTGCTAAAAAATGTTAGTGATGACTTTAGCCCTTTGGTGACTCATAATTGTTTTGCTTAATGAAGAGTTTTGCTTCGGTGAGCGTGGTGGCTACTAAGAATGGCTGTGGTAATTTCTTAACACTGCAGCGGAGTTTATTGTATATTGCATCTTTTATGACAGATTTTCCTGTAGCAATGTGATGCTATTTAATTGCACCTTCTTCCATAGTAGGATGACTTATAGAGTGTCAGGTTTCTCATAGAATGCTACCACTTCAGGAGCTAAGCGTATGTGCTATTCAGGCTCCCCTTGAGCTCTCTAGTCATAGTCCTCTCTGCAGGTACTTTCTCCACTGAAGCCCCGAATTCCTGCATGGGATAGTGTACATGTCAGTGGATGGGGAAAACAAAAGTGTACACAGTTCTTAAGTGAAACAACTCCCAAAGACAGCAAGAGAAAAGCATATTAGGAGCTTGTCTCACTGGTGTGACATGAAAGATACAGAAGCTTAGAAAAGTCTGGATTATAGAGCATTTGTACCAAAGACAGCAAATGAGAGATCTAAAGGTGCTTGTTGAATGTCTGTTGCTCAATGGACATCTGTATCACCCTTGGAAGATTCATACAACATTGAAGGAGATAGGGTGGAATATGGTAAAGCACTGTCTTCCGAGCATGACAGGGCCATTGCACTCACACCTGAACTCACAGCAGCTGTGATGACCTGTAATGACTGGGCCTGTCAACATTCCATGTTGGAGGAAGACGCTCCCAAGAGGCCCCACCTTTTCCTAAGGATATGTGTACAGCTGGTTGCTCAGGTATCTCATAGCAGTCAGTAAATTGTCTACTTTCTATGTGCCTGTAAATAATACTCCGTCCATGCTCCTAAGTAACTCTCATAAACTCATTGGTTTTAACTGACTGACTGGATAAATGTCTCAGGCTGTGGTTCCAAGATAGAATGTTTGACCAGCATGTATGAGGGCCTGGGTTCAATCCCTACTACTGAAAGGATAAGGAAATAAAGCCAGTAATAAAGAAAGGAGCTGGTAGTGGGTCTCCAGGCTAATAGTCTCCAATGATCTGTTTTCATTCTTCTACTAAAGAGAGCAAGAGATAGACCTGAGCCTTTGTGGATTTGATTTCCTGCTTATGGGCAAATGGAGAGTAGGAAGCTTTTCTTAGATATGTGTTGCCTTCTCAGTTGCCGTTACCTCAATATCATTCTTGAGATGTATTTCAGAGTAGCATGTTCTGGTCTCTCTGGGTGAAATCCAGAGGTAGACACTATAATGCCCTGTTTCCTCCATTGAATGTGGAGGGGATTTTAATGGATTTTAAAGGGATTTCTGTGGTAGAATCTATGTCCTGGTGATATGCTTCTGAATATCTTTAACAAGCTCTTATAGGGTCTTTGGGATCCAAATTGTGTTAGTTACCTTTGCTTTCAATCCCCCAACGGTAGTTTATGGCTGTGTTCCTCTTCTAGCCATTCTACCTAGGTTGGAACCTCACTCTGCCCTCTCTATAGTCATAAGCTCTTTGGAAGTCTTCGTCATTAAACTGAAGGGAAAACATTCCCTAAAGCCGCGGGATTATCTTAAAGCACCTTGTCCTGCTCTTTGCCAAGTGTCCCAGTGTTAGCCATCATTTTCACAGTCACCACCATCTCCAACAGGGTACAAACTCTCTCTCTCTTCTATACCCCTAATGCAATAAAAGTAATTGTTGAAGCATAGGCTCTAAGATTTGTGTCTTGGGTTCAGCTTATCTTAGGTAACCTTGGATGAATTAAAATCTTTTCCTTGAAGCTGGAGTTCAAATTTAGCACAATACCTATGATATTGCTCATTGAGTTCATTTGTTTTGGGTTTTTTTATTTGTTTGTTTTACCTTTTTATGGCATCAAGAGTTTCTGTCACTTGGTCTGCTATATGTTTGGGGACGAGTGAAACAAAATGACTAGCCCATATCAGAAAGTCGTTCTTGAGATTACTGACCCAGTAATCTTGTAGAGCTTTCTTCTTCTAATTAAGGACTTAATTTTTTTTTTTTTTTTTTTTTCAGAATGTTAGGTGTTTGTTTCTATTCTTAGGAAGCAAGAACTCTTACTGTCTATCCTCCCAGCTCCCCACCTGGGGCAAGCATTGAATTAGGAAGGGAACTGTAAGAATTATTAATGGAGAGGAAGACTTTCCTTACTCTAGCCAAGTGAAGCTTTACAATAAAGACAACACACACAGCTTCGTTGCAGTTAGTTCTGTTTTACCTTTACCTTCTTCTTTTTATAATGTATAATTCATTCTCATACCCCTGAGCAACATAAAATGATGTTTTCTGGATATGATTTGAAGACAGCATATGACAAGACCTAGTTTAGAATTAAGTTTTGCAGGAATATTAGGTGACAACCTTTTTGTTTTTCTTTTTAAATTTTGGCTCATAAATTTGGAGGTTCCCATCCATAACTTAAACAAAGCCATGACTCGTAAGCCTTGTGTGGTGGAGTTGTGAAGCAAAACCGTTCACCTGACAGAAATGACAGAAGAGATTCATGACCCACAGTCCTCCTGGAGAGCATGCTCCCTAAGATCCAGAACTTGATAACAGGCCCAGTTTCTCTTTTTAAGAAATATTTAAAATTTACTTTGAGAATGGGTGTTTTGCCAATATGTCTGTCTGTGTATCTACTACAAGCATCCTTGCTGTCCATAGAAACCTGAAGAGGGAGTCATATCCCCTAGAGCTGGAGTTAAGATAGTTGTGAGCTGCCATGTGGGTGCTGGGAATCAAACTTGGGTCCTCTGGAATACTGGCCAGTACTTTTAACCCCTTTTTAACCTCTTCATCCTCATGAAGCCGCTGCCCTCAAATCCTTTTCCCATGTTTTTGTGTACATGTACCATGTATTCAGAATATGTATGGACTTTTACAAAAGACTTTATGTTATGGGTACTTTGCTTACATGTATGTCTATGTACCACATGCATGTAGTGCCCATGGATACCAGAAGGGGTCATCAGATGCCCGTCTGGAGTTACAGACAGTTGTAAGCTGCTGCGTAGGTGCTGGGAAATAAACTAGTGTCCTCTGGAAGAACAGCCAGTGTTCTTAACTGCTAAACCATTTCTCCAGCCTTCAAAAAGATAGACTTTTAAAAGTGAAACTTAATAAACTGTCCTGTACCTGATGAACTCAGTGGTGCTTTTAATTATGGCTATTGGGATGTTTCGTATATTGCTTTTTCCATCCTTCGCAGGACTTCCTAGCTCAACTACTGGTTGTTGTTGTTTATTCTTTATGTGAAAACATCTCCATTTTTGTGATGGTTTCTCTTAAAATTTGCTATGCATATTTAATAATATGTAATGAAATTATACATGAATGTTCTTAATCAACGCAGAGATGATACTTCTTAGGCTTCTTAGGTTTCTCTTGTAACTTACTGGGGTTCATTACTTTATTCTTAAAGGAATATGTACTTCCTGTTTATTTGCTCAATTACTCTTTCATCTTAAGTCTTTTTTCTAAAATAATTTTCCTTTTTTGTCTTGGATAATAAGTTTTGCTTTGCTTTTGTTACTGTTTACAAATGTCTTCATTTTATTGTTTAAAAAGGTTTTTGGTGTTGTTTCTGTAGACGTGGGTATTGAATCCATTGCCTTGTGCATGTTATACAAGTGTTCACTCAGTGAGCTATACCTAACTCTTTAAATGTAATTTCTGTATCTCATTTTCTTGTAATAGTTCAAAAATGTCCCAGTGTCATCTTGTTTCTCTTTTTAATATTGGAAACTTTGTGGTTTAATTCTTATTCTTGCCAAATAAAGAGAATAAGAGTGACAGAAGGCAGGATTGGGAGGGGATGGGGGTGGGGACTACAGCTGGAATATAAAGTGTAATAAATAAAAAACATATATTTTAAAAGGAGAGAGAATAAGAGTAAGTACTATAACCTTTGTTTTCACTGTGCTTTTTCCTGTTTTCTTTAGTTGCCTTTCCCCACCTTACCAGTTCTGCTCCTTCGTGGCCTAGCCTTGTGGACACCACCAAGCAGTGGGACTATTATGCACGGAGAGAGAAAGACCGAGACCGAGACAGAGACAGAGACAGAGACAGAGAGCGAGAAAGAGACCGGGACAGAGAAAGAGAGCGGACCCGAGAGAGGGAGCGGGAGCGGGACCATAGCCCCACCCCAAGTGTTTTCAACAGGTTCGTGGGCTCTGCAGCACAGTTCATTCTTACTTTGCAGTTTTATTTGGTGTGAGGAAGTGAATTCCAGTTCACTGTGAAAGGAATGCTCAAGGTGTGGTGAGGAAGGCCTTTTTGGAATCATACTCATTTCATTGTTGGGGATTCCCATGACTGTAAGCAGCAATTTGTAAATCATGGCCCTTAAGGGAATTTTATATCCCCCCACAGATTTCTGTCTTGTCACCTAAATATAACTTTTTAAGTTTAATTAGTTAATTCATATACATTCCTAACGTGTGTATTATTTTAAAATAAAATTACCAGTTTTAAATACGTATCTTGAGTTAAAAATACCTTGATTTACTAAGTATCATATCCATTTTTTAAAGTATAAATAACCTAATGTTAACAGCTGAGGTTCTTTGTGTACGCCTGAATTTTTATTTTTGTGCCACATTTCTAAAGGAATTCTCAAGGTGTCCTGCAGAGCAGCGAGTTACCTTACCTCATAAGCACAGGTCCTGTAGAGGTAAAAGGTTGTGAAAACCAAAATACTATGCTCTGAATTGGTACACTGCTTTACTTCCTCCAGAAATAATACTTAACAAACTGTGTAACTAAATGCCGACATTTATCTGTACACTCATGCAAACAGATGGTGAAAGTTGTGTTTCACTTACTTTAGTGTACACTGTGATGGTACCTAAGGTGGCACATTAATAAGATGACTGAGCCAAGGTTTTCAGAGTGATAGTGTTGATAGGCCTAAACTTGATCTGAAAAGTTCAGCCCTTACAGATTAGTGTGTAGTTCAGAATCCTCCTGTCAGATGAGACTATGATTAGGCAGCATGGAGAATGAGAGTACCAGCAGAGCCATGCTGACTGCTGGAGGTGTGGCTTGGTTGTCATTTAAAATTCTCTATTAGTTTTTTTCTATTTTTTTTTTAATCTGTTAACTTTCACCTTTTTCCTTTCCATGCAGTTGACTTTTAAAAATTCTTTCATTCGTGTCACTCACATTTTGAATCCTGTTCTAAGCCAGAAATAGTGCTGTATTCTAAACATACATAAATATTCATACATTGTCTTTACAAATTAAATTTCACAGTGCTGTTAATCTGACTAGGACTAGATTTCTTAGTCAAAGAGTATATGACAAAGAACTGGAAAAGTTGCTTGTGAATTATATATAGTAGGTGTTTAATACATTTCATTGATCAAATCCATAAACAATGGCAAGGCATGTACATGTAAGTGGGTGGCCATAGCCACTCAAGTGCACAGTTCTGATTAAGGTCAAGGACAGTATTTTTTTTTTTCAGGAAGTTGACTGGTTTTAATGTAGTTGAAATGTATCTTTGAAGCAGCACATTGTCTATAAAGTGTGAGTGTCATAGTCGGGTATCTCTGTACAGAAATTCACAGGAAGAAGATTGTTGCATCACATGTTACACATGCAAGCACACACAGGCTCCTGAGTTTCTGCTAAACTGGAAAACATTAGTGGTTAAACCATGTTTTTATTTTCTGGTTTCTGAACTCTAGGGCATTGCTTAAATTTGAGTAAAAAGCTAAGGCCTGAAAAGCAAAAGGTAAAAGAATTGTGTACTCTGAATTGTTCTGGGAGAAACCTGTACCGGGGGATATACATGGGAAGTAAAAGCTGATTGTTTCCAACGGCAACAGTATTCTAAAAGCAAACTGCACAAAATGTGTCACAATATAAATTACAGCATCATTGTTTTGAAAACTAGAGAGCAGTTTTAACAGCTGTCTTTAAGCCAGTTTAATTGTGGACCAGAGAGAAGCCGAGTTGCTGTAGTATGTTAGAAAATGTACTCTAATGAGCTCCAGGCCCAGAGAAACTTTTGCACTGGGGCACTTATCAGACAGGGATGGAGAAGGGGCCACTGTTTTCATGAAGGGCCAACTCCCCAGCATAGCAGTCTGTTGCTCACATGACTGCCTACAAAGGCCCCAAAGGTAGCAAATGACATTGACTACAAATAACTGCCCTTCATTACTTTTATGTGAGCTTAGTTGGAGTCATTGCAAAGAAAACCTTATTTGTTGATAGAGTTAATTGTAATATTCATTTGTCACTATGCTGGTTTGCTTTACCTTGGAGATTATTAGAAGCCTTTGTAGGAAATGGTCCGCTTCTGAGATTTTAAGTCCTGAATTATTTGAAGAATTCCATCTATTTACTGTTCTGTGTGTGTGCACATGCTCGTCCCTGGTGCCTCTCTAGAGGTCAGAGGACAACTTGGAGGGACTCATTTCAGTCATTCTGCAATATGGAACCTGGGGATCAAACTTAAGTTGTCAGGCTTAGCAGCAAGTGCCTTTACCTACTGAGCCATCCTTTCTTGCCCAAGAATTCCATTTATTGATTGCCTGCTCTCACACCAAGCACTTTAAGTATTATTGTTGGTTTTATAGAAACTGAATAAGATTGTCAGTTACAGATGAGAAAACAGATTTAAAGGGGTGAAGTTCCAGTATTAGAAGTGGAACAGGCTCAGAATGTGCTGGGCATTCATGTATATACTGCCACTGTATGCTGCCTATCAATGACATGCTCCTTGGGGGTGGGGGGAGAGGTGGGTATACCCATACATGGATATAGGCGGCATCTGTGTGTATTAAAACATGTTTTTATGGCATGTTTTACAGTCTGCATCTATCCGGGGTCATTTTTTGGGCAGCAGTGTGTTCTGGCATTAAGCAGCATCACTGAGCCACTCCTGTCACCAGGTCACAGGCTGCTTTGTTCTTTTGTACAGCCTGGGCTTACTCAGTCTCTTCCCCACCCAGATTCTTGAACATCTTGTTGCTACACATTGCTTAATTATATTGAACATGGTTTTAGAAACTGAAGCTTTTAGCAGTATTCTAAAATATGTTTATTCTAAAGAACAGAATTTTCTGATACTAGGTTTTTTTTTAAAAAAAAATCTTAACTTTCATGCAAAATACAAAAGGGAGAAAAAAAAGCATGGGGGTACGTGTGCGCTCTTAGCATTCAGAAAGGTGAGGCAACAAGATGAAGTCAGTGCCATCATGGGCTACATACTGAGAACAGAAGGAAAAACAAAGACTTAAAGGACTGATACAATGAGAATGTCGTTGAAGAGATATAAAAGATAGGAAGGGGGGGGACCTGTTAACTCTGGCAGTCGGTTCTGTTTTGAGTCTTGGTAATTCTATCCAAAATCAGGAAGTAGATCTGTAACTGTTTTGATACATTTGAGGTTTTTAGCCATGTGCCCTCTTTAACACATAAGATGGAGATGAAGTCACTAGGCCGTCTAGTTTGTGTGTTCTGTGTGGGAATGCAGGTGTTGATGTCATTTTTTCTTCGTGCTTATTCTTCTGCACTTCAAAGTTGTACTGTTGCTGCTAGTACACAGCAAACATTTAAAAATTTTACCTATATCTGTTGTCTCCTGTGGAAGCCACTCTGAGCCACATATTCTTGCAAAAAAGATTTTAGTTTTTTGTACATAGCTGAAATACACAAATACATTTAATAATTTTTTTATAATTTTTATTTTTTTATATTAAATACAGGTTACTTTACATTTAATAATTATAAAATGGGAGGGAGATAAACCTGCTGATTAAAATGTAATCAACTACCGGTCTTTTTTTTTTTTTCCAGAAATAAAATGTGTGTGATATAACTCATCACTAAAGCTTGGTAGCACAAAGCACCTGTAACAGGGCGCCGTTACTCTAGTGTTGTGGCTTTCCTAAGTTAGATGTGTCACTGATCTGTCCGGCCAGCAGAAGTTGGCGTGCGGGCCTCTGTTAGGCTTCAGAAGCTTGTCCTCTTGCAGTCAGCTGAATTAGTAGCCCTGCTATCAGTGTTTCCACTTCCATTGCAGTGACGAGGAGCGGTACAGATACAGGGAGTATGCAGAAAGAGGCTACGAGCGCCATAGAGCGAGTCGGGAAAAAGAAGAGCGGCACAGAGAGCGGCGGCACAGGGAGAAAGAAGAGACCAGACACAAGTCCTCTCGCAGGTTTGCTCTTTAATAGTGTCCAGTGGGGGGAGGGGAAGGGGGAGGGTGAACATGGCACACACGACACAGATTTTCAAGTTGCCAACCACTAGACTTAACTGAAAAACCAAGAACAATCTGTCGTAGCTCCTTCCTATGAGCGCCAGCAATTTTTAAGTAAACAATTTGCATTTCTTTTACTATCTCCAAGACAAAATAAAACATAAGGTACCTTGGTGGTTTTTGTTTGTTTTGTTTTACATTATCTCTTTGATAGAGAGAAATTAGGGCATATGAGCCAGTCTTTATAATAAAATATTAAAGTGCTGTTTGGTTTAAAGACAAAATTGAAGGCCTGCAGTTTTAAAGCAAAAAAATTAGAATCAATTTTGGTGCCCACTGTAACTGAAAATTCACCCTATAAAATAGTATTTTCTATTCCAAGTTATGCTTTTCAATCTTTCAGAACAAAATAATGGGTTCTGGGATGGTATGGGTGAAGATAACCCTAAGACGTATTCTATGTATAAAATCTCACACAAAATAACTCTGCAAAATGTGTTCATTCAGAAAACAAATGGGTTTATCCTCCATCCAGGCTTACATTGATTATTTAGACCAGATTGTTTTTGTCACCATCTGTTACTGAAGCACTTAAACACAATCCTTTTCCTGCAGTAACAGTAGACGTCGTCATGAAAGTGAAGAAGGGGACAGTCACAGGAGACACAAGCATAAAAAATCTAAAAGAAGCAAAGAAGGAAAAGAGGCTGGCAGTGAGCCCGTCCCTGAACAGGAGAGCACCGAAGCCGCGCCCGCCGAGTAGGCTCAGCCTCTTATGTGTGCTAGTCCCAGGAATAGATGCTAAAAATCTTATTTTTCTGGATAATGTTTAAGACATATACCTTTAATCTTGTTCTGTTAGAATGAAACGTTAACTTTTTCTTTTCCAAAATAAAAGTATGCATTTTTTTGTGTTAAATTAAGAATCTTTGTCTTGTAATATTTAAAGAATGAAAACAAAGAAATGACTCTATATCCAAAAAGGTAATGTGAATGAGTCAGCAGGGGATTTAGAGCAAGGCTGGCTGTGTGTCCACAGCGTGGTGAAGGTCAAGGGCTCACCGTGGCTCGCTTTCTAGGTAGTGGGGTACTGTCACAGAAGAGGTGCTGCAGAAGACCCCTCCTGAAGCAAAGCCAGGCTTCATCTTACTGCTGTGACACTCCTGCATGTTCACGAACTTGGACACATTCTTGATGTCAGTTTTGCTAGCAGTTTTTCAGTGTTCTGGATTTGGGTCCTTGGGAACTGAATGGACTGTTTCTATATCTAAAATAAAAAATGGTATGAGGCATTT
The DNA here is from genome assembly GCF_030254825.1 of Meriones unguiculatus. NCBI lineage: Eukaryota > Metazoa > Chordata > Mammalia > Rodentia > Muridae > Meriones > Meriones unguiculatus. The sequence continues at coordinate 148,386,593 of NC_083351.1, forward strand.
GGGTGGCCCCTGTGGCATGTCTTACGTGCTTCCCAGCAGTCACGAGTATAGACACACTTAACTGGCACAGCATTGGACCACTTCATGGTCATCTGCTTGAGCAAGGATCATGGTGGGTTTTGGCTGCTGTTAACATGTTTTCCAAGGCTCAATGGCAGAGTAGAATGTGGGTCTTTTTTTGGGGGGGGGGGTAGCACTGTTTCCGTATTAAGAGAAAAAATAAACTCAGTGACAGTACTATATTAGATCAGTTTCTTATTAAAACCAAACACAAGCTTTAAATCTGAACTGATCCCAGGAGGGATTGCAGAGAGTCGGGCAGGGAACTTGGTGTGTGGAAGGATGAGAGCCACAAGTTAAGAGGACAGCTGTCACTTAGAAATACTTATTTTTCCTTTAAATCCTCTGCCATTAAATTTAAGTGCCCACAATGTGCTCCTTCTTGAGCTCCACTTACACCGTATTTTCAACTGATTTAAATTAAGTGTGGCATACAAACCATTTTAGTTTTTATGGGCCTTTTATTGAATAAAAAAATATAAACTTAAAGATCTGGAGTGACGAGAAATCCTCCACACCAAATAAAAACTATCATGAGTTTTTATTTTTGAGAACGTTCTCTGAGGTGCAACTTGCTTTCATAATGTCATACTTTTTCTGGCATTTTTTACAATATATTCTTTAAATATAAAAATTGACAAGATAAATACACTTTTACTTAGCCTATCTGTGATTTTTCTAAGATCCAGCGTTGATTTTATAAAAAAGTACCAGGCCAAGAAGCAATAGTGAGAGTAATTCTCCCTTTCAGTTCTTTGAGCATCCTTGCCAAGCAAGCATGTACCATGCCCGACGTACTTCTACCGTTGACAGCAAGAAGAATGTCACCACATCTAAAATAAATAAAGAACCACAGGATTGTGATCAGAATCACTTCATAGTTGAAGTTACTCAAAGTGGATTTGGGTGGTCCTAGTGTTTGCCGTACTTGTTCATTTTAATTCTAATTAGATTTTCCCCTCTTCACTTAAATTCTCCAGTCAGCTTGTGTTAGAAGGTATAATAAGTAGTATAGGAGATTGCAATATGGGACCATGGTTGGTTATAATCTTTGTTACTACCTAACTAGTTCACTCATGTTTTAATTTCTCACTCTTCAAGAAAGTATAATATATGCTTTCTTTCGGGGGTGGAGGGCAAGTTTTTACATGTAGAAAACAAAATACTTGAATATTTTTGCTAAGTAATTATTACCTAATTCTTCCATCGTTGTATGCTGGTGTTCCTTCGACAATGGATTTGATAAAAAAAGGTTTGTTACCACTGTATTCTTCATAGCCTCCTACAATGTAGAAGCCCAGACTTCCAGCTGTGTTCCTCCGTAATATCACATCTTTACAGTTATATAAGTACCTGAAACAGAATATAATTAGTGTATGTACAGCTGAGTTTACTAGTTGTCACTTCATCACTTTTTTTTTTTTTTGGACACTTAAAAAGTGAAAAGTACTGCGTGTATGTCTCCCTCAGAAATAAATGATAGAACCTTTTATGCTCTTAACCAGTGTTTGTATTTGGTCTCGCTTTGCTATAGTTAAGTATATTTTCACCAAAAGGACTTAGTATTATGTTTTGTTTGTGTCTCTACTGAGAAAGATGGTCATGGCATTAGCTAAGGACACAGTAATGCATGAGCTAAAAGTTGGATATGCCTTAATACTTCTAATGATAAGCCACAGTGGAAGGTACTGAGGGAATATAATTTTTATATGCTTGTGGGTTTACATAATTCCTAAAGACAAACATCCTCTGAATTAGTGATTAGTCACAAGGAAAATAACGTATGCTAACGGGCTTCCTTAATTTGTAGAGTTTCTATTGACCCCTAGAAAATACTGGTTTAAACTCACATAAACTTGCAGGAAACTGTAGACATAAAACAAATGGAAACTGGGACAAAAATAGTAGAACAGTTGTTGTAGGAAGAAAACCAACATGGCATAAACTGAAGCAGAAAGTACAAAGGGAATGGAAGAAGGACAGACCACAGCTGGCCTGATAATCAGTAGAATCCTCAACTAGGGATAGTCGTGGCTGTTAGAGCAGAGTTAGAGCTAAGTGTAAACTGCCTTATCACAATAAGGAAGTGTTGGGCACTGGAGTTTGCTCTAGGGTCCCTTGTCTACCATGTGTGTCTATGGTCTAGGAATTGCTTTAACTGGAAGATAGCATTCTTATGTTGGTAGAATTGAAGATGTTTTGTTTATAGACTGTACCTTAAAATAATCACTTGCTTTTTGATAATCAATAAAAATGATCTTGTGAAATGTTAAGGAATGAAGCTTGGTCATTACAGTGGTTGCTGGCCCTTCTCATCATTTAATGTCTCTGATGGCTATCCTTGGTTGCAACTTTACTACTTCTGGAATTAACTAAAACTCAAGCGGCCGGGTTCACCAGAGAAAGGATTTTCTCTTAATTAAATCATTTGCAGTGGAAAGACCGACTTTTAATCCAGACATCTTGAGATTGAAAGATCTACCTTTAATCTGGGCGTACTTGCTGGCAAGCTATATAAAGAGCTTGGAAGATTGAAGCTTGCTCTTTGCCCTTGCACTCCTTGGTAAGTCCATTCCTTCACTGGCTTTGGGGACCACTTCTTGGGAATTCCAGTGTATACAGAAGACATCTAGCCTCATGGACTGAGCAACTACTAGATTCTTTGACCTTCCGTTGGTAGACAGCCAGTAAACCATTCTGTAAGTCTCAATAATCGTTATATGTATTTCATCCTATCAGGTCTGTGCCTCTAGTGAACCCTGATTAATACAAAAACCTTTTCCATGCTGTTGCTTTCATTTGAAATAAAACAGGCCCATTTTTGTCTTTTATGCATTGTCATACATGTCATGTACAACCTTTTCTTTTTAATGAAAACTCATTTTTACTGTTAAGTACTTACCTTGTTGCCATTAACCTATCAGCAGTAGCACATGCCTCCTGTAGGGGCTGTGGTGTACTGGATACCACGCTAAGTTCCACTTTATTTGACTGTAGTTAAAGCATCACACATTCCCACCTTGGTGGCTATATGCCCGTTTGGGGGGTTTTTCTTTTTTTTTTAGGGGGGAGGTTGGTAGAAAAATAGTAATTAGGTGATTCCTATTCAGAGCTCTGCTCAAAATTTCCAGTCATAACTCTTTTAAAACATATAAATAGGTGTAGCAGTCTCTGAAACTAATGTTTCTTCTCATCCTTTGGACCATTGTTTTTGTTTGTTTTCTCATTATTTTTGTGGGCCTTATTTCAGCATCCAAATATTTGATGTTGACCAGCTATAAACGCAAGGATATAAAGTCATGAAATTAGTTAACCTAATATTAGATTACAAGTGTGTCTTTTCCTAGACTCTTCATAGTGGAAAAGGCATCACCTTAGGTCGTACATTTGGCATTGGGTAGTATCAGTGAATATGCAAAATCCTTGTATGCTTGTAAGCATCCATTCAAGAAGGTATCCATGTCCCTACCCTTTTATTATTTTCTTTATATTGAGCATTTGCCTTTGTTATAGTGGCAAAATCTCAGACTGGTGAGTTAGGACTGATGATTTTTTTTTTTTCCCTGCTCACATTACTTCATTCCTCACTGGGAAACCTGGCAGCTGTCTTTGATTAGTAACCTTTCAGACTAAGTGACTTTACCCCCTGGATGTAAATGTGAGCTTTTTTCCTGCTCTGAGCTCATTCTCTCAATTTAGGCCTAATTGAGAAAAACTTAGCGAGGTGTACGGAATGGCTAGGGCTTTAGTCACTTTTCCCAGTGAGATTGTGGTCGGGCTCACAAACTTAACTTCAGTGCTCGAATGGAGTATAAGAAGCCTTGAGCTGCTCAAGAAATGAAGGTTTCAGCCTAGAGTAATGGCTCAGCAGTTAAGGGTCCTTGTTACTGCTCTTATAAAGGACCTGTGTTCAGTTCCTAGTACCCACATGATGGCGGTATCTGTCTGTAACTACAGTTCCAGGGCATCCAAATACCTTCTTTTGGCCTCCCCAGGCACCAGGCATACATGTGGTACACATGCCTACATTCGGGCAAAACACTTAACACATAAATTAAATCTTATTTTTTTTTTTTTAATTCCCTAATCTGTCTTCTATACCCATCTACTCAACATGGCTTTGAAACACTACCTGGGTTTAAGAACGGGGGAATATTAAGACAAGGGAGGCATTGACTCTCGAAAAACAAAAAAAAAAAACAAAAAGAAAGTCGACCATTAGGATGTAAACTGAGTCCACTGGCCAAGCTAGTTTCAACAGAATGTCTTCTGCTGGATAAGATACTTCCGAGGTGTGAGTGCACTAGAGGTCATGAATTCGTTCATGTTCACCATGCTTCGTATTGCATTATCTTACCCATAGAGAATTTACTAAAATTGAATACTTTGGTCTTAATTTGACCTATGTCCTTTTTTTTTTTTAACAGTTTTTATCATTATTTTTATATTTTAATAATCACAAATCCAAAACACTAAGTCTGTGAATTAATGTATTTGTAGAAGAAAAACAAGAATGGCCAAGTTTGGAAGAACAGGAGAGGAGAGAAAATGATTTTCTGAGGACAGAAAATGATTGTGTAACCCGGTTTCTGACCATCTACAACATGTTACCTTCATTTTGTTAGCTCTGTCTATTTGAGTATTTTCACATTTTTGCCCTAACTTACAACATTTCCACTAATTTAAAATCTGAGTAGAATGCAGCGCCTCTTCCTGTGGCTAACTCCTGGGTCAGGTCAGTTTTGCACCTGCATTAGGGCTCCTGTGTAAAATGCTCTCCCTACATGCACTCCTGCTACTGTGTGCTCTTCAGGTCATGAACCAAGTACCTCTTTAGCTGATACTTAACCACCAAGGAAAGGAGCTCATCTAATACAGGTGGGATAAAAAAATCTGCTCTAAGTAATCGTCTGCAGAACATTGACTGCTTGTTATTACTTTCATAGTTCATAATAGTAGATGTTTGTAATGGAATATCTTGTCCTCTAGATTCTGAAATCAATAAAAGGTGTTTCCTAGTACATAAGAAGGGACTCATTATCTCATCAGTAAGTGTCTACTCAACAGCAGTCCCAGACCTTATGAAATACTAGACTTTTTTGGAAGGGTCTCCCCCATTGTTAGAGTAAATACTAAAAGGCATCATTTTACATATTAAATATAGGTAGGCCTGGGGGCAAGTGTCCAATACAGTGTTAAAAGTAACTCTGTTCTTATGATGTGGCCATTTGGGTTTTGACCAATGGGGTTTAATCACACAGGGAAGGTGATAGGGAAAATGACAAGAAATGGTAGCATAAGTGGCAGTGAAAGCTATCTATGCCATCCTGGTACAAGAGTCTCGTTTGGTGAGCTTCTCCAGAACTTGCTTTATAGTAGAAAACAAAGACATAAGTTACCGAAGCTAAATACAAGCTTAGCCTTCTCTTACTATGTCAAGAAGGGTAGGCTCAGCTTGCGAGCTCCTCCGTGCAGTGTGAGCATGTCACCTGACTGCTCTGAGCCTTAGTTTCCTACAGAGTCAGAGTAGGTGATTCTCACGTGATGGGGGAGTGCAGAGAGCATGGGAAACTCGGGAGAAACCCTGGCCCTTGCTCGGGGCTCATAAGCATTCATAAGCTGCTATTATGCTGCCTGGCTTAAATGTACCGAGACCTATCTCATGATGAACGTGTCAACAATTTAGCTAGGAAAAAAATGTTGATGCCTGTTTCCTTCCCCTTCGATTTTGATCATCCTGATTAAAATATGTTAGGAGCTTCAGGAGAGGAAAGGGTTAAATCCTTAGGCAAGAAGAGAAGTGAGTTCATGCAGATTTCTGCCATGCTAGTCCCGGATGAGAACATGCTTTGAAGAACTTCCAGATGTGGGAAGCGGGCCCTGAGAGCCAACAAAGTAAGATGTCATCGGTGTTCTCGGAGGCTGCTCCTGTTGAATGGCAGCTGGTAATCTGAAGAGCAGGCAGGATGGCTGGAGCTGCTAGCGGGGTGCTATCTGGTGACACACTTTTAACTGGTTCCCCATCACCTGCTCTTGCCCCTTGCCATCGCCTAAATCTGAGACCCACTGGTTTCACTCGGGAAATGCCAGCATGGCATACGAAGGCTACCCTCTTCATTTACATTCCTGCCGTGTGTTGCGCAGCATGATGCCATGGTGTTCTTGAGTCTAGGCCTGCTGACATGTGCGTCTTCACTGGCCTTACGTAACTGGCAAGACTTTATTAGGGCAAATAACCTTTCTCACATTTTGTTGAGTGAAGGGCGAAATGTAAATTAGACATTTCTGCACATGGAGAGGTTCAGTTGTGACCTTAATCAAACAGGTCAGATACAATTAACGTTGCTAAGGTGTGGTTTGGAATCTCTTACTACACAAATGGCTAGAGCAGTGTTGTGTCAGGAAGAGCAAAGCTAGGTCTCTTGAGGCCCTGAGCACTCAGGTTTAGAAGTTCGAGTAGGTCCCACCCCCACCTCATGGAAACTGAGGCTGCACCACTGGAGCGCACATCCTGAGATGAGGACAGGGACGGGACAGGACTGAGGCCTGAAAAGTGCCAGGGTAATTGTATTTCAAGTTTCCATCTGGCAGAATGAAGATACGGTTCCCTTTGTGCTTTAAGTTTCACTATCAAATCAACTAAGAAACCTGGAAACGCAGACTTCATCTTCAGCAAAATTTAGAGGTAGCATGTGTGAGGGAGAGCCACCTAAAGGTAAAGGGCATCAGAAAGGGAATTTGGCAGAGAGGACAGTCGAGCAGGAAAACCAGCAGAGCCACAATGAAGGCCTGCTCTAACCACACGAAAGTGGGCAGGCAGGTTTCCCCAGGTTCAGCTTGGCAGAGAAAGACATGTGCAAAGGGGTGAGAACCCAAGCAGATACCCATGAGGGAAAGAGGAGCCTGCGTCATATGGCTGGGCGTCCTGAGTGGCCTGCTAGGCTGACCTCGGTTGGTTTAGGAGAACGCACAAAGCCTATACCTAGAATATGGCTCTGACCCTTTTATTGGTCTTCAGTAGACAGCTGCTCAGGAAAAGAAAAATTATCCCACTCAAAAGAATTTTGAACCAACAGAGTTCATGGTACACAAGGAAGCAGGTACAGAGAGGGGTCAGAAAAGAAATAAGAAAAACCATTCAGTAGGAGAATGTTACACAAATTGAATGCCCCTATAGAATATGAAGTTGATAATCAATCACATCACTATGATTTGAATTACCTACACGGCAATGCGAACAAGGACTCAGTGCAGATGAGATTTCAAAGATGATGCCAGGCATGGTAACCATGCCTGAAGAGAGCCCCAGTACTTGGAAGGCAGAGCCAGGAGCATTGCTGGAAGTTTAGGGCATCCTGGGCTGTATACCAAGGCTCTCCCTCAAAAAGAGAGGAGGGTAGAGAGAGGAAGGAAGGAGAAAAGCAAAGACAACACATGGAGAAAAGAGTGTACAGAACATGAACACAGAGGAGAAGCTGCTCAGACATGAAAGTGGTCACAAAGGAGCAGCTGTAAGACTGAACACTGAGGAGTGAGAGAGCCGAGGAAAACAAGCCAAGAAAACAAGTAAACAGAACCAAGACAGCTGAAGAAAACTGAAAGAGCCCATTATCAAGTGCGTACATCTGGAGTCCCTGAAGAGCTGAGACAACAGGACAGTTTCTTTTGAACATGAGGTAAAAAGGCCAGGCCGCATGTGGAGAGAAGGGAATGAGATAGCTCTTGTCTTCCCACAGCTTCATTCCAACTATTACAGGTGCCATCCCTAAAGAAAAAAACGTGACACAATCTTGCGATATCCGCCTCACCTGCCCTGGCTTCACTGACGTGCAGTTCTTTAGCCCGTCCCTGCAGGCAGTGGGCATTGATGCTGCACTGACTATCATGATGCCCAAATCAATTCTTGGGTTTTCTTTTTAATTTTCAAAATGTTTGGAACATAACAGCTGACAGGACACCATTGTGCTTGAGTGCATAGATACCCAGGCTGGGGCAGGGAACTACAGCTGACCCCACAAGCTTGCTTTTATTCATGGATGGTCTGTGGCTGCCTTTATGACAGCAGAGTGAGGGGTTGCCAAGGCTGCACACCCTGTAAGCCTAAGCTGGCCAGCATTTTGCAGAAACAGTCAACTTCTCATATAGACAGACCTTTCCCGGAAAAATACTCCATGATGAGGGTAATGCTCGTTACCTCTGCTTAGTGAACTGAAGGTTCAGGAGAGGGGAGATGCTTCCTCCGCCCTCTGCTCTGGTACCCTCTGACCTGCTCACCATGTCATTAAATGCTGCAGGCAGGAAGGGTAGAAAAGGGCTCTGAGGTTCCGGAAGTCCCTGTCAGCTTGTGTTGACATCGTGTCACACTTCCCTTCGCTCTTGGAGGAAATGAGTGTGGTCTTGACAGCCCAGAAAGAGCAGAGAACGGCTGCCAATGCCAGTTGGCTCATGGGAGAAGAGAGGAGCCAAGGGCTTGATGCCTTCTTCCCCACACGAGGGAACAGTGGGGAGTATGGCAAAGTAGCTTTCAAATAAAAAGTATAAACAGACTTGGGGTTACAGTTCCAAAATTTCTTCTAAAATTTTTACTCAGTATAATAGTCTCCTATTTAGGCTCAGCTGTAAAGTGTTTAAAAGGCCTCAATGCTCAGTGTTCCACCTTCTAGGGATTCCGACAGATCTACTGCTTTAAAAAGTAATGTGATCAACTAGTAGAAACCCCAAAGGGAATCTACACCCATTTGTTTTTGAGGCTAATAAGTAAATAAAAGCTACCTACTTTCAAGAAAATGTTTTAAAACCAAATAAGTGCCCTGCTTCCATTATTTCATCCTATTCTAATACATCATTGGTAACATCAGTTTTTAACATTTAAGCTACACATTTGCAGGCAATAATCTAAAGGCCAGCAGATTTTGTTCTGGTCCACGGAAGCAAATATCAAATTTACCTGTCTTTTAAATAGTCAATTCATGTACATAAGCCATTTTGTGGGAATCTCCCCAAAGTCATCAACTGAGGTAATTTCACAGTTCATTGCAAGGCTCCAGGTATACCTTAGCACACTGGCAGCCCGGCTGCTTTCTAGAGAGCTTTCTGGAAGAGTCCCCAAAGAGAAGATGTTCTGAGCGGCATCCCAGCCAGCAGATGCTTGGCTCTCTGGAGCCCCAGCGTTCTGCTGTGTGGATAGTCAGAGCTTCTAGAAGCCTCATGGTAGGCCCACAGCTGGTATGCAGTGCCCACTCCTATCCGTGCGAAGATGAAACGGCCTGAGCTGGTGTAACTGAGCTCATGACTGTGGAAACACAGGCTGAATTTGTCAAGTCAGCTGAGCCCCTGCTACACGAACCCCTGGTAACCGCAAATGCCTCGAGGTCAACGCCTAGAAGTTTTTCCGCCTGGACTTCCACCTCCATCCTAAGATGTCTAGATGGCTTTTCATTTGCCAACAGAAGACAGAATCATTTCAAGCAGCCCCGTAAATAAGACTGGGTCCTAGCAAGATGCTGTGCCCAGGAATCAGCCCCAGACAGTGAAAGAGTGGTTTAAGAAATAGAATCCATAGGGGTGTAAAAACTGGGACTCACTGTGGTAATTCCAGCCACATGACCCAGGATGGAGACCAGTCACCAGGTGGGCTCACGTTATGATTGGAGTCCAGGGGTGCTGGGCTGCAGTCTTCCTGCGGCTCCTGTTCCCTGACTTCCAAGGCTTTGAGGACCACTGTGGACGATGTGCTCTTCAGTATGGCAACGGCCTCCATCCGGCTGACCTCCGTGAGCTCAATTCCATTCACACTCAATAAAATGTCACCTGAGACCAGAGAAGCAGAAGCATCCTTGGTGAGTCAAGTGGGATTCTGCTCCGTGTGTGGAAGGACAGGGGCTGACTGGACATGTGGACAGGGTGAGGAGAGGCGTGTATCTCTAGCTTACACTGACTTGAGGCTGGGTCTCATTTAGCAAATGGTAAATAGAGCACGTGGGAATGTCTTCTTGGGAGTCCCTAAAGATTACCTGTGGCTGTACACGAAACAGCTTTGTTGACTAGTTAACCAGAGAACCTGAAATTTCACTCTTTCATGTTAATTTCGTGTTTTCTTTAGCACACAGTGAGAGCAATTGACTAAAAGCTCCACTGTGCTCACAGAGCATGGTGTGTAGGACGCTACCAGCAAACAGGGACTGAAGTGAGAGTTAGTGTCTGGCACAGGAGACCAAGATAGACAAAGAAAAGGCCTGGACCTGAGCTTTCTCGGAGGTGGAGTGCAGTCACCATTTCCGGTTACTGCCTCTCTGTGCTGGGCAGAATGAGCGTTAGCTAAGCACCTACTTTGTTACAGAACTGCTCCTAGAGGTCACAGGCTACAAGAGCTCTCACTAAGTCACGTCCTGTCGGACCTGATCATTCTCAAGCCCTGAGCAGCAAGAGAAATTTAAAATGTACCTTTTTACCCTTGCTTTCTATTTCATTTATTTCTTAGCTTCTGTTTCTTTTGCCTCTTTTTTTTTTTTTATCTTAAATCTTAGCCCTAACAACAATTGTGCTAATCATTTCTCTACCTAGGTGACGACTTCATGGCTTGAACAGTGTTATTGGAACACATCCTTGCAGAGGTCAACTGTAGAAGAACTCAGAACAGGGATGGCTAACGGTGAGAGCAATTGACAGAAAGCTCCCAGAGCTCACCAGTGAGCAAAGAGTTTATACCGTCGTCAAATCAACGTTCGTCAGCTGGTTCATCCCATTTAGCCCACACAACATGGCACGGTTCATAAGTCAGCTTCACTACTGGATCAAGCCGGCAAAGAACCAGTTAGAATGTGTGGAGCTAAATTATACTTTAGAAGCGACCTGCTCACGGGTGTAGCGGCTGTCTGTCCAGCCTGGAAGGTCGAGGGGCTCTAGCTTTCCCAGCAAAGCTGCCTCACACCCACTCACACGCACTAAGAAGCCTTGACTTAGGCACTCGTGCTCATTCTAGTCGAAGGGACACAGCCATCATGGCCAGCACCCACTCTCACATGCTCTCTGAGACTGACAGAGCAGCTAGCGAACTCAGCAAGCTGCTAACTCCTCCCTGGGCTCTGGCACCCCAGCACCTTAATCCTCTTCATTTTGTACCTGTTTTTATTCTTCCATCTCTGCTTATGACTCCTCCAGGCTCAACACTGATGACATAGATGGGCAGGTCCCATTCCCTGTGTGATGCTCCCCCTCCAACGGTCATGCCGAGAGATTCGCTGGGGTCTTTTCGGACACTTACAACCTTCTCATGACAAGTGGCTGCAGGATGGAGGCGCTGAAGGCACAGACAGAAAGAACGTGGCACATGCGCTCACAAGGCATTTCCACATGCACACATTCCGCCATTTGCATCCAGAGGTGGCGGCGCTCGGTGCCACAGAGGACACACGAGAACCATCCTGTAACAGAGTTGATGTGTTGCAAACTCCAAAAGTTTACTTGGAATTTATGCTTCAGAACAGAATAGTAAATAGAGAGGAAACAGCCCGGAGACCACACAGAACTCCGAAGCTTACAAAGTGAACTGTATTCCAAATCTCTCCTGGGTGTGTGTGTGTGTGTGTGTGTGTGTGTGTGTGTGTGTGTGATCCATTTCTGACAGTGGTAGGCCAGCTTCTCAGAAAATTTATCATTCATGAGTATCGGTTCATTTTTTTCCTTCAGTACACTTTTCATATTTAAAATCATATTTATTTATGGTGTGTGTGGAGGTTTGCGGTGAGTGGGGGGCCATGCTGTATCATACATGTGGAGGTCGGAGGACAACTTGCAGAAGTTGGCTCTCGGGCTCCGCCATGTGGGTCCCAGGGACCAAACACAATTTGTCAGGCTCGACAGCAGGCGCCTTTACCCACTGACCATCTTGCTAGCCCAGCAAGCTCTTCTATGTAAAAAAAGAAAAAGAAAAGAAAAAAAGAAAAAAGAAAAAATGGACCTGGGCTGATGGCTTGGTGGCTAAAGTATTTGCTGCACAAGTCTAAGGAGCAGTGTTCGAATCATGGAGACCTCATATAAAAGCCAGGTGTATGAAAAATGGTGGCTCAGAGTTCAGGGATCTACGGGAGATGGCTACCTGGACTCATCAAGGAGACAAGCCCTGCCTCGGTGAGAGACCCAGCTTCAGCAGATACGGCGGACGCCTGAGAAGATGCCAGATGCCATGCTCTGGTTCCCACATGCGCACGCTCACACATGCGCATGCTCTCACAGATTTGTAGATGCACAGATGCACGTGCAAACCATACACACATGCAAAATCTCGCTCTATTTTCTACATCGTGCCCATTTCAGTACTTTCCAAACAGCTGGGCTAAGCGGCTGAACACCAGCGCGGCACGTGGCCTGTGTCCCTGATGGCTTTTTGCCTTCCCCACAAGAAGGAGAAGGAGGGAGAGAGAGAGAGACATAGATGGTAGTCATGGAGAAACCCAAGCCTCTGGGTAAATTCCTCGCGCCGAGTTGCCCAGCTTGGGTCAGGAGGAGGAAAGTATGACAGACATAATTCCTTTCAGTCTTTTTTTTTTTTTTTTTTTTTTTTTTTTTTAATTTCTCCTCTCACCCTACTCTGGAAGCCTTGAACTGTTTAATACTTAAAAGCCTGATTTGTGATGAAATAGTTCTCGCTGATTAAAAAACATGGGCAACTAAGAACGTATGGACTGTTGATCCTTTAGAATGTTTACCTATGGCTTAAAAAACACAGAGCATTTTAGACATCTAGAAAGCATCATAAGATCAGTACCCAGGGTACGGTTAGCATGTCTGTGCCACCGCTCTGGTCGCATGCCCTGTCCCCTCACACGGGTGGCCACTGGCCTACAGATGGTGCTTGGTGGTGCTTAACTCTTCAACTGGATGGAATCACTTCTGTTCCTCAAGTCCTAGCTTGCATTCCTTGGCATTTCCTGGGAGCATTTAAACTCCTATTTTCAAATGCCATGTTGTTTTCCTGAATCGGCTTAAAACCCAATCATCAAACAGCTTGGGTATCACTTTTAGGGTGTCAGGGCATCTCAGAGGCAGGCTGAAGTGTGAGGGGAAAGAACTGCTTTCCCAGTAGACTTTACGTTTCTGGGAATTCAGACATGTGAGGGAGGCAGCAAAGATCTGATTAGACCATCTTTGCTTTTCTGTGGCTTGTGGTACGTAGGTAGAAGGAATTATAGAGACTCACTGTGCTATAGGCCTCATTTATAGTACTTTAGTGAACGAAAACATAACAAATTCTATTTAATTCAACTGAATTCATTAATTAGATACAAGCTTTAGGTTAAGTTTTTTTTTTTTTTTAATCTCACATACAGTTTGACATTAGTGAACACTGTCAGATAACTTTTAAACATGGTATTTATTAGGAAGAAGGACCCATGGAGTCCTTATCCATAAAATCCTTTCCTGGGGTGGACTTTATCGGCACAGGTTGCCTCCCACACATAAACATGGAACTTGAGGATTTGTGGAGAGGTGACTGCTTGGAGATTTAGAATAAAGGTGATCTTGGGCTCCCTGATTCTAAGGCAGAGAGGTTTTCTGCAAACATTGCTCAAAAACATCCTCAGCGTGTGGCCTGATGTGGAAGGAAAGAGACATTCATCCATTTCACTGTGTCTGTTTCAGGAGTAGGTTTCTGGTTGGTTTTGAAACATTGGTTTATTTATTTATTTTAGTCTACGTGTGTGCACCATGTGTGAGCGAGCAGCAGTACCCTCAGAGATAGAAGAGGGCATCAGATCCCCTGGAACTAGAGCTACAGAGAGCTGTGAGCTGCCTTGTAGGTGCTGGGGGAGGATGGGTCCTCTGTAAGGGCAACACGTGTTCTCAACTGCTGAGCCTTCTCTCCGGCCCTGCTCATTTTCAGTAGCAAATAACACGACGGCTATTGATCAGCTAACGGCTATCGATCAGCTATCTGGGTAAGCAGCTGCTCGAAGCTGCTCATCATCACGACAGAATGCTAGACCAAGGTCAGAGGACTCTCAATCCCGACCGGATGGTGTCTGCACCAGTTAGACACACACCTCCACAGGAAGCTCACTCACTACATCTATTAGCAGCCACAGACAGCTACAAACTGGCTGGGTTGCCCTGCCTGCGGAGAGGCTGCAAAGGGAGGGAGGGGCTGAAAGGGAAGTACTCTACTCACAGAGGCATTTTTCTGGGTGCACGGTGGTATGCACTTTTCCTGGGGCCACTAAGATGGCCCAGGAAGTAAAGGAGCTTTGCCATCAAGCCGGATGACCTTAATTCAAGCCCTGGAGCCAATATGGTGGGAGGAGAAAACCAACTGCCACAAGCTGTCCTCTGACCTCTACACATGTACCATAGTACATGTATGTCTACATGCATACACACCGAAACACACAAAATAAATTCATCATTTCATAGATTTTTTTTTTTTTAAGTTTCTGGATTTGACTGACATAAGACAAGACACGTGCTCCTGGCTTGTCTAAGGCTCTACCCCCACTAATGTTCTGTGGGCTTCAAATGCTAGAAGTATCTCCCTAGTCACATGTGAAAACACAAAAATATTAAACATAGCAGGGGAGCCAGGCATGGTAGTGTGCACCTGTAATCCCAGCACTCGGGAGGCAGAGGCAGGTAGATCACTGTGAGTTCGAGGCCAGCCTGGTCTATGAAGTGAACCCAGGACTGCCAAGGCTACACAGAGAGAAACCCTGTCTCAAACAAACAAACAAACAAACAGCAGGGGAACCACAATTTCCAGGCATGTTGGGCAACTCAAAAACCATAAACCAAGCAATAAAGATAATCTCAGGCTCCCTGATCATAAAGCAGAGATGTTTTCTGCAAATGTTGCTCAAAAAGAACTCAACTTGCAGCCTGATGTGGAAGGAAAAAGACATTCATTCATTCCATTGTTGCCTTTCAAAGTTAATGGAAAACACTCGTTATGCAGAACGATTCTTAATTAAAAAACATGGCATGCATTTGGCTTACACTAGAAATCAGGTTCCCTTAGCAGGGCTGTAAGCTGGGATTTAACACTGCCCCAACACCTTCCTCATCACTCTCGCTCGGATCGGAGACACCTGTTACCTCCCAAGTAGGAAGATGGGACTTTGGCCTTTAAGTTTCACGAGTAGTGTCTATTGAAACGACAAAGTCCAGAGATAGCCCTTAGACACGTGCGCGTACACGGCCTTCCCAAGAAACAGCCCTGTGCAGGAGCTGCCAACACACCCGGCCCGGCCTCACCTTAAAAGCTGTGTTCCTCTCCCCTGGGCCTGGGGACGGCTGGCCATTGCTGATCCAGCCAGCTTCTTGAAAGATGTCTGGGCTGGGCTGTCGAACCTGGCGGGATATGACGAAGTGGACACGTCTTTCACTGGCCTGGACAAGAGGACATCAAGTTAGACATGTGCACAGGCCTAGCTCCAGGGCCTTGTGAGGAAACTGCTTTCATTTTGCCTCTTATTTAACGGAAGAATCAGGCGTCTGGCATCTCTTTCCTTATGTGGTGCTGGAGACTGAGCCCAGGGTCTCTGAGCATATATTGAGGTAAATTCTCTGCCATGAGGTCCACCCCAACCCCTCTACATTTCTTCTTCTTCTTCTTTTAATGTGGTCCAAGCTGGAAGGGCATATATTTTTCAAAGATTAATTTAATTTTTAATAATGTGTGTGCATCATATAAGGGGGTATGCATGTAAGTGCAGGTGTTCTCCAAGGACAGAGAGGGGATTGGAGTTCCCTAAATCTGGTGTATGTATGGCTGTGAGCCACGGGGTATGGGTCCTGGGAACCGAACTCAGGTCCTCTGCAAGAGCAGCGTGCACACTTCACCAGTGAGCCATCTCTCCACCCCCACTCTAGATTTTTCGTGTCCGTGCCCAGCTTGTACTTTGGCAAAAGCGTGAGTTATTTAACTTGAAACCAGGGACTGGACATTGCTTCAAGGCAAAAACCTAAGAAAGGACTGACTCATGCAAGTCTTTGAAGAGACACCATTAGATCTTCTTACTGTGCTTTTAATGATGAGCTCGGCTGCAGACCGAAAGCCTTCCTTGGGCACCAACGTGAAGCAATCTATATCAGAGTTCTAGACAAAAAGTCAGCAGTGAAGAAAGAGAAGCAAGGTCGGAGGCAGCAACTCCGACATTACGGAAATGTAAGTCCTGTGACTATAGCAGATTCTGATCCTTATGAACACTGGTACTTGGGCAGAAGATTCTGAAGGGCAAACGTATCACTTATCATGAAGGCTCATT
The DNA here is from genome assembly GCF_030254825.1 of Meriones unguiculatus. Classification (NCBI taxonomy): domain Eukaryota; kingdom Metazoa; phylum Chordata; class Mammalia; order Rodentia; family Muridae; genus Meriones; species Meriones unguiculatus. Next base: position 148,402,909 of record NC_083351.1, read on the forward strand.
CCAAAGGATGAATAACTGATTAGCTTTCTGCCATGGATAAATTTCCTGTGCCTCTGACTGCGAGTGTCAGAACCCAGACATGCCAATCCTCTACGTTTCAGCTCTGCGGGGAAGAAAAGGTCAGGCCATAGGCCCGAGGAACCCATCAAAACAGCGAGGTTGATCGCCTAACTAAAGTAGCTGGTGAATCCTCCCATCGCCTCAGTAATCTCTTCAGTGAGCAGTGGTAATGGAAGAGCTATGGACTGATCTAGTTAAAGAGGCATATGGGAAAAACCAGGTTCAGAGACCAGGAAGGTGGAAGAGTGGAAGGTCTGATGGTCCCTCTTGTCATTACAGCTCTTGACCATGCACCGCAGCAGAAGCGCACACTGACAGGGTCACGGAGGGTGGTTATAACTTAGACTAACTTTTAATACACTGATTGGAGTGTAGTAAGAATATTATAAATATCACAAGCGGATGGCCGGCTAGGTGAGCTGTTCATTCCATACCCATTTAGAAAATGCTACCAAGTGGCTTGACGGAGGAAGCTGGAGCTCCGCCCACTTTCCTTTCTGCACAGCTCAAACTCACCCAAGTAAGTGCTTCCAGGCCCTTCCTGTGAAGACTCACACACGAATGCCCACAAACATGCGTGCGCCCATGCACACATGCAGAGCTCAGGTAAAACAGCGCAGACCTACAGCGTCACCAACTGTGTTCAACTCCTGGAAGAGAATCTTGTAATAATGTGTCTCTTCTTCCGAATTGCAAGCCTCAGTTCTCTTCAAGAACTCTCTCAGGTAAAACTCGTGCAAAGATAAGCAGCAATAGACGCTCGGGTCAAAACCTCAGCCCCTGAGCCCGAGTGCGCCCTCTTATCTCTGTGGAGACCCCACTGTTGAGAGGGCTGTTGGCAGCACTTTGGCTCTGGGCTGGAATCGTATTCTGCTTGTCTTGGACGGCGAGCAGTACATGCTCCGGGCAATGCCGTATCAGAAATGTGAATACTGCAGGATTACATTCGGCTCAACTCGCTGGGCGAAATCCAAACTGCCAAGCAGCAGCATGCGCAAAGCTAGTTAGTTAATTCATGTCTTTGAGCACGCCATTTCTCATGCTGGCTCAAGAATGAAGTGCTGGCAGGACCAACACCCCAATAAATTACACTGGTATCAACTGACTTGCAAGTAAATTCTCTGCAAGGCTGGATCTGTGGCTCTTACCAGCCACCTCATGAATTGTCCTCCGGGAGGCTGTTTGGTGCCCCTTTTTCCACAGCCTCAGAGGTATGAGGTTGGCTGATGTGTTTGTTCTGGCACTGACTCTTAGCAGCAGCTGGAGGCAGGCTTGAGAAACAGTCCTGGGTACGATAGTCTTTCTTTCTCCTGCAGTGACTGTGGTACGTGAGAGGAGAGACAAGGCAGAGGTACAGAAAGGATGAAAGTAAGATCGATGCTTGGTTTCGTGCCCACATCTACTCAGGAAGATGGGCACAGCAGAGTTGGTGTTTCAATGAGAAGGGGCGGCCAAGAGGGCCAGAGGTAAGTACAGGCAGAGCAAAGGTTGGCCGAGACCTCTATGTGACACTGTAAGCTTCTTACCCAGCCGAGGGTTCCCCCAATTGTAAGGAAAACTGAAAATGAATATGGCATCTGCGCTGCTTTGGACACACACATACACACACACCACCCCAAACAAATGGAATTTAAAAAAATTTTGACAAAATTCATCATTTGTACTCTTTTCAAATAGGGAACGGTATTTCTATGCTGCTTGGTGACCTCATTTCTTCTTCAACATTCAAATATCACTCTTACTTCATTGGCTCACGATAGCAAAGCCCTGGGCACTGTGGGGCTCCGATGGCATTAATGTGGAAAGTCACAGATAGGCAAGAGCTGCCAGATACTGTCCCTCCACATTTTCCCCTGTGGGCCCCCGTTCCGTTCCACTGTAACATCCTGGCCATGCTGTCAATCCGCTCATGTGTCCATGCCCCCCCGAACCAGGACCTAAACCTCCCTAGGCAGCATGTGCCCCTGAAATAGAGCACTAATTAGAAAGCATGTCTTTAGACTGAGCTTCAGTCAATTCTAGCTATATCCTGTAGGACAACCCCAAACCATTGTCTGCCATGACAACCATTGTTAAAGATGACTCACTTTCATCTCTGGCTCTTTTCTGGGGCAGCTGTTTCTGCCCTCTTCAATATTGATGCTTAAGAGGCGAACCTTGGCCCCACCCTAATGAAGCTGGATAGAGCTGGGGTGTAGACCCGGACCAAGACAATAAATTCTAGCCTAGCCATCTCAGGAGAGTCTTCTTCCTAAATGGACCAACAGCACAGAGGACATCAGGATGGAATCCCCATTTTGTTATTTCATGCAAAGACTACTGTCCCTGTGTTCTGCAGGGCCAAGAGGTACATCCATTTTCTTCATTAACAATCCATTGGAAGGTGGCGGAAAGGTTGTCAGGGCCTCACAACAGCACAGCCTGCCTCTAAAACCATGTGATGGGATATACATCTTCCTAGGCCATTAGAACCAAGCTGCTAAGCTAGGTCCCCAGTCACCCTTGTTGACCATGTGACAGATACGACATACTATGTAACAAGGTTGGGAACAAGGTTCTTGCCCTTACCCTCCTTCTAGTGAGCAAGAAACTTGGGGAGAGAAATTCTTCCCTCGGAGCCAAAAGCTGCAGGCTCCATAAGCACAAGCCTAGAATAGGCTAACAGGCCATGGGAAGCTGGTGAAGGAACGTGTGAAAGCAAACGTAGAATTTGCCCATCACTGAGATTTCTAGTACTGAGCACAATGCCTGACACACTGTTATTATTATCATCGTCATCATTACGACATCATGAGTCTCTCTACAGAGTAAACCTCATCCGCAAGCTAAACACTGTTAGGAACATCTGGTCACAGAGCCAGGAAATTGAGGGGCTTTGAGGAAGGGTGGTGAGGAGATGTGAGGATTCCATCAGAACTGAAAAAGGAGAATTAGGTCAGGCGTTTGCTCTGTTTTACTTAGCAGACTGTAGCGCCATAATCAGTTTTATATTCTCAGCAGCATATTACCTTTTAGAAATAAGAGAGTGGGTGATGGTGGACATACAGCTGGTGATGTATAGAGGGCCACAGAGAGGTCAATGACAAAGTCAAAATGAGATTTTGGTACCCAGGTCCCTGAATCTGCTGATTGATGGACAACAGGACGCAGACACTCCTCTGCCTCAGCACCGCTTCTTTTCAGGGAGCCGGAGGTTACTATTCCCGGTATTATTTCTCTTCCACAGAAACACAGAAACACACATCGGAGGTGGGGGAAGGTGGGGATGAGCTCTGGAGAAAGGGCAGTGGGGTTTCCAGGCCCTCTAACACTTGGATGTACAGCTGCACATGGGATGCATTCTCATAAAACGTACATGTAAGTGCTATATGGGTTTCCAAGTCCCACTTTCTCAAAAAAATAAAATAAAATACAGATTTAGAGTCCTATTTAGTAATCATGTGGGCTTTGAGAATTGAGCATAAGCAGATTTAAGTTTAGTCTATGCACACTAAATTTACTGCAGGACCCTGGTAGGACAATTTATGGAAGCAGGGCTTGGATTCCACATGAGCTGTGCTTATCTGTAGAAATACACAGACCTAGCAGGTCCTGTTTCACTGGTGGTTCTTATTGGCTCCCGGGGACTTGAAAGTTTGAATTCCCACAAAAGTTCTGCCTTGTTCTTTCCAGGTACAAAGTACAACTCCTGAGGTGGAGAGCTGTCTTTAGAGTAAGTGTAGGCAACATGAGCCGGGCATTGTTTACTTTGGGGTTCTGTCAAAAGCCCTATCACAGTCTTTTCCAAAGTTTGAACAGGCTGACTTTCAGTTCTTCGATGAAATAACTGCATGTTTAAATATTATTTCATCCAAAAACCCAAAATCACACATATGGCAGTATTACTATAAACTGGTTTGATTTTTTTTCCAGTTTCTGGAGTTGCCTTAAAAGAAAGAATAAAAGGGAAGGGTAGAAGGAGAGGGAGATAAAGAAGGGAGGGAAGAGGAGGGAGAGAGAGAGATGGGGAGAGGGGGGAGGGGGAGAGAGGGAGAGAAGAAAAGTCAGGAACAGGACAGGAAAGGAAAAGAACATGGAGGGTTACTCAATTTGAAATTCACAATTGCTTTCTTTGTTGTCTCTTTATATTTGAACTCCTAAACAAACATAACTCACTAATCTAGATTGCACATGGATGGAAATTCCTTATGTTCTTAGAACTCCCGGGTTCTCGTGGTGATAACTGGATGGAATAAGCCGACCCTCTGGGATACAGATGTCGAGATCTCTTTTCCCTCTTTCATCTGACTTCTCTTTGTTCTGTTATCTCAAGTATGACATCAGATAGTTCCCAAAAAAAAAAAGGTTGTTTTCCATATACTTTTTCCAGAAAGGATGCTCAAAAAAGCTTGAGGAATTAACAACGGTGAAGACCCACGTGGTTCTTACTATGCTGCTAAGAGAGTCTGCTGCTGCTCCGTGTAGGAGGCGTCTTTCTCTTTAAGGTTTTCCTTCTTACAGGGCCTAACAGTGTCCTAACCCTGGGGACTGGTGTGCCCAGGCTGCTGCTGAGTAAGCTGAGGGTAGGGGTTTTACATATGTAAAGTTGGCCGGATTTAAAACAGTTGTGAGGGGCTATACTTCCAGGAAGTAGTGTGGAAAAAAAAAAGTGTGTTGTCTGATGGGAGAGAAGATGACCAAGAGGACGCATTCTCTGGGAATTTCTCTGTGAAGCAAACGTGATTCATGGAGGGAGACAGGGCCCACATGGGCAGTACAGTCAACGGCCGGGCAGAATTTGAGTCTCAGTCTTTGAAGGGTATTTAGTTTAATCCCTGTGTCCTGGTGTGTGTTACAAGTATCACATAAATAAAATCCACTTTTCAGAGACAGAAAGCTATTGCTTAGTTGGTTTTTTTTTTCACAGTGTTTTTTTTTTTTAATTCTTTTCCAACTAGCTTTACCATAGCCTTTCTGATAATTAAAAGTTTTCTTTCTGCTTATAAAGCAGATTGGCTTTGTTTAGTAAGCAAAGGGATTTTTTAAAAAAGGAATTCCCACTGTTAGGCAAGATTTTATTTCATGCATTTACTTTCTCAGGGAAAAACACGTCCTTCTGTTATTAATCTTCAAGAGTAAAATGCCATATGTAATCAAGATTTTTCCAAATAACATGAGTTAGAGTTTTTCTTTTGCCTCTTGCGAAAGTACAGTTGGCAAAGATGTGCTCCAGAACAGAAGTTTCAGAGAGTGACCTGCAGAGGGTGCTAATATGTGTAACATGAAAAAAATATTGATAATCCCTTAGGGTCTAATTTTTAAAGGCGAAAAAAAAAAAAAAGTAAGCTAAGATGGCTACTTCCTAAGGGGGAAAAAAGGCTTTTATTTCATGTATGACTATTGCACCTTGTCTGTTTTTTTAGTCTAGCTCTGCCTTCTGCCTTCTTGGGTGTACAAAATCAGGGACAGGATGTTTTTCAAGCTTTGAGAAGCAAGCAACCATGGACACCTCATTCACCAATGTGCTGGGCAGTGTTTGACACAATAGTGGCCGCTCAATTAATGATAACTAAGCAAAGCCAAGGGGATTAAAAGTAGAGATTACATTGTAGGGTGAAAGAGCATCTGTTAAAACAGATGTAGGTCTGGTTCTGGGGTAAATAGCTTAATAAGAAAAATCCTCAGAGATTGGAGCAATGAGCAAAATGTATTATATATATTTGCCTATTTGCAATTTGAGAAACTTTTTAGACACTTACATATAATAAGCACTCATTCACTGAGTGTTTAAAAGATCTAGACATTGTTCTAGGTACTTAGAGGCTGTAATAAGTCACTATACTCTATATACTATATGCCACTATACTTTTCTAGATTGGCAGGTAGCCTAAAACAGAAACAAAGTAGGTTGCAGGACAAAGGGAGGAGGGGGAAGGAGAGGGAGAGAAGTGGAGAAGAGAGGGAGAACACACACACTGTAAGATTATCAGTGAAGATCATGACTATTTTTGTCAGTCGGGGTCTTACTTGGCTAGTTACTTCTTACTTGAAAATGCCAGCTCTCTGGATTACCTCACTCAGGATGATCTTTTCTAGTTCCACCCATGTGCCTGCAAAGGTCATGGTTTCCTTGTTTCGAATAGCTGGGTATTATTCCGTTGTGTAAATGTGCCACAATACAGAAAGACATGCATGGTATATACTCACTTATAAGCAGATATTAGCCATATAATATAGGACAACCATACTAAAAACTACAGTCCTATAGAAGCTAAACAACAAGGGAGGATGCTTAATTCTCATTTAGAGTGGCAAACAAGACAGAGTCCAGAAGCAGTGGAAGAGAGGAAACAGGATGGGAGCCTACTATAAAGAGTCCTCTGAAAGGCTGCACCCAACAGGGGATGGAAGAAGATGCTGAGACTCACAGCCAAACTTTGGGCAGAGCTCAGGGTGTCTTATAGAAGAGGAGGGGATAGAAGGACAGGGAGTAGACTGGGCCCCCACAAGGAGACCAACAAAGCTAAAAAATCTGAGCCCAGAGGGTCCTGCAGACACTGATGCACCAACCAAGGACCATGCATGGAGAGGACCTAGAACCCCTGCTCAGATGTAGCCAATTGGCAGCTCAGTCTCCATGTGGGTTCCCAAGTAAGGGGAGCAGGGGCTGCCTCTGTCATGAACTAAGTTGCCTGCTCTTTGATCACTTGTCCCTAGCAAAGTGGCTTTACCAGGCCACAGAATAAGAAGATCCAGGCAGTCCTGATGAGACTTGATAAGCTAGGGGCAGATGAGATGGCAGGGGAGGAGAACTCTCCCTTTCAGTAGATGAAGGGAAGAGATCAGGGGGAACAGGGAGGGAGGGTGGGACTGGGAGAAGTTGAGGGAGGGTGCTTCAATCAGGATATATAATGAATAAATTGTAAAAAAAAAAGTAAAAAAAAGCAAAGAGAAAGAGAGACAGAAAGAAAAGAAGAAAGAAAAGAAAAAGAAAAAGAAAGAAAGAAAGAAAAGAAAGAAAGGAAAGAAAGAAAGAAAGAAAGAAAGAAAGAAAGAAAGAAAGAAAGAAAGAAAGAAAGAAAGAAAGAAAGAAAGAAAGATGCTAGTTCTCCTTGCCTTCCCTAGAGGGAGGGTGGCAGAGTGTGGTAATCGCCTGAGCGCTCCTGCTCATGTGGGTGTTTCCGACTGGGATCTCAGGGTGACTGCTGACCCACCTGAATCAGATGAGCTGCGCTTTCTGGACTGCCAAATCGGAGGTCGTGCCCATTGATGGCCAGCACGCGATCGTTCTCCTCCAGCTGGCCGTGTCGGTCGGCGACACCGCCGTTTAGCATGTTGAAGATGAACACCCCGGGCTCGTCCACTCTGCGGACCAGCTTGATACCGAGCTGCTCCTCGGGGCTGCTTTTGTGGAGAATGACGTGGAAGCTGTCATCACGGGGTCCGTGGGAGTCCTGAGCCTGCCCATTGCTCCTGCTGTGGAACTTCTGCTCCCGCAGCACCGTGAGCCGCAGCACCTGGCAGGGCTGCCGCAGGAGCCGCAGGGCGTAGTTATGAGGGACGTTGCTGATGTCCATTCCGTTAACCTGGGGGTGGGGCCGTTTGATAGTGAGTGTGCCTGCTCCACGACTTCCGGCAAGGTCCAGGCCAGCATGGGTCTGATCTTTAGCATCACACGGGCCCACAGAGTAACGGAGGTATTCTCCCCTAGCTGGCTCCACTATCTCCTTTTCTCCTGTATCCAAATGGCCTAACCGTCCCCAGTAATTTTCTGGCCCCTATGACTCCAGCACTTTCTTCCTTCATCCTCCTCCTTTACCTTGGCCCATATGTCTACTTGCAGAATCCTGACCTTCATTTCTGTGGCCTGCCAAGTTTTTTATTTTATTTTATTTTAGTTGATAGAGAAGGAAGGAAGAAAAAAATTTAAAAATGTGAAAGAAAAAGAAAAAGTCACTTTCCATGCCTGGCAGTGAAGGCACACGCCTTTAATCCCAGCAGAGGCAGACACAGGAGCATGTCTGTTAGCTCAAGGCCAGCCTGGTCAATGGAGCAAGTCCCAAGACAACTAGGGCTACACAGAGAAACCCTGTCTCAAAAGCAAAACAAGCAGATACTTTTATATTTTATTCAAATTTGCATTCTTTAAGTCATGGGAAGCACAGGCCTGACCACTTACATGCAGCCAATACCAGTTGATAATATCCAACGCCATTTAGAACAAAAGGAGTTGGCATTTTCTTTCTTTCCTTCTCTTTTTTTTTCTTTGTTTTTTTCAAGATAGGTTTTCCCTGTGCAGCCTTGGCTGCCCTAGACTCAGTTTGTAGACCAGGCTAACCTTGAACTCACAAGATCCAATTGTCTCTGCCTCCTCGTGTGCTGGGATCAAAGGTGTGAGCCACCACACCAGCTATTTTCTTTACGAAACCCTTCAACAAAGTTTTTCTTACTGGGTTACCCATAATTTCACTTCCAGACCCTCTGTGTGTGGGCATGAGAGAGAGAGAGAGAGAGAAAGAGAGTCAGAGAAAGAGAGGTGTGTGAGAGAATGTATAAACATAAATGTGTTTGTATGCAGAGCATCTGTGTGAATGTGCCTGAGCATGTGTGTTTCATGTTGTTGTATCTGTGAGTGTGCATGTGCATATGTGAGTAATTTTGCACGTCAAAGTATGTGAGTGTTCCTGACCAGGTGTGGATGGGTTTGTTATGGTATCTGTGTGAATGTGCCTGAGTGTGTTTTCACGTTACATTATCTATGTGAGGGTATCTGAGCGTGTGCGTTCTCTTGCGTGTTAGAGTATGTATGTAAGTGCGCCTGAATGTGTTTGCATGTTACAGTATCTATGTGAGGGGGCCTGAGCATGTATGAGTGTGTTGTATGACACACTACATATGAGTGCCCCTGAGCCTGTGTGTTATATGACACACTTTCTGGGAGTGGGCCTGCGTGTGCGGGTATGCACTGATACAGTGTCTGTGACCGTGTCTGGATGTGTGACAGTGTGAATAGGAAGGCCAGGTATGGACACAGATGTCTGCAAGGTCCCCTGCCTTTCTAGTTAGGTTCCAACTAGAGAGGGGTGAGGGGGACTTGAATGATTTCGGACAAACTAGTGCAAAAGCAGATTCTAGGCTATTTACTGAGAAGCTGATCCCTCTACAGTACTCCTTAAATATCCCGAAGCCAGGCCTCTCATTTGGGCCTCGCTAATAACCTACGGGACTGCTGCTGCCTCCGACATTCTGGCTTTAATTACCCTGGCTCCACAGGCCCAGCCTGGGGGCTGCGGCCCCCGATGTTTGCCACTGCTCTGGAAGAAAACAGTTCCCAGCAGTCCTGTGCTCTTCCTGAGAGGGGGCCCCACAGACGGCTTCTTAAATTTCTAAGGGTTTCCTAAAATTTCTTGTACTTGAAGCCAATCGTTAGAGGCACGTTGGAATGAGCTTCGAAAGAGCCATAGTTTAGGTCAACCAGCGCCTCCTGCTGCAGTTCGGAGATGAATGGGGCTCCCTCAGTGAAGGCAAGGAGCACCCTTGTCGAAATACAAGAGAACGCTACCCAGAAGGTGACACAGTCTGCTGTCCCGTTATCCCAGGGCCAACCGAAGTCAGGGTCACCCGGCAAAAGGTTCCTGCATTCCTTTCCTCAGCAAGTGCCTCCAGCTGAGGGCTAACAGAGAGCTTTTTATTTTATTTGATTTTATTTTAATGCAGCCCTCCCAGGCAGTCATCTCCCTTGGAGCCGGAGGGGGGAAAGGGGGGGAATCCTGCTGTGAGTTGGGTCCTGATAGTTTGCGGCCCACTAGAGTAATGGACACTGCCTGTGCCACACCCCGGGCGACCAGTGGGAATGTCAACATTTCTGCAGTAACTGCTCTCAATTATTTCTCCTCTCATTCCAATTAGTTTGCCAAACAAACAGCTCATGCTGGGACAGGGGTCGACCCTCTGCGGGCCTTCGAAGGGTGGGATGAGACTGTTATCTGAGTATCAGATAAGAAGCAGATGAATTCAGGGCGGGGGGTGGGGGGGAGCCTCCAGGCCCTTTGGCTCCCGGTTGACAGCTGTCTGACAAACAGTCGTTCCCCCTTCCTTTCTGTCCTGAAAATCCTTCCGGAAAGTCTCTTCTCTCAACCATGCCGTAGAGGACGGTACGCCTAAGCCAGGCCATTCCACTCCTGCCTCCCTGAGAATGCCTGAGTCATCAGACTAGATTAGAGATGGCCATTAAGTTACAGGAGATTCTCCGTAGAAGGGCCTCTGAGCACAATTAGATCAAACACAGCCGTTTCCATTAATCTGCTTTACAATTTTAGAAGATACATGCTCCAGTCTTATTTTATCCTAATGTGTTTTTTTTTTTAAAGGAGAGGAACATCAAAAAAAGAAAAGAGTAAATGGAGAACGAAAGGGGGGAAGGTGAAAACAAAGTAGATGGGGAAAAAGCGAGAGAAGACAGGGAAAATGATACATTGACAAGAAGTTATAAGCAGAGAGATGGGGGAAGACTGAAAGACTCATCTCAGTTATATCAGGATTCATCATATGAGATTTATGTCAATATAACTGTGAAAAGTGAGTGTCTGCCTTTATTTCATTATATTCACCCCATTAATCATCCACCTAGCCAATATCCACTCATATACCCATCCATTCATCCACTAATCCACGAATTCATTCATCCACCTATTTATCCATCCACTTACTCACCCACTCTTCCATCCATCCACCTACCCACCCACCCATCCATCCATCCGACTATCCGTCCATTTACCTACTTAACCCATCTCTTACCGGCTCTGAAGGATTTCCCTTATTCATCTACCCATCGATGTATCCACCCACATTTCTGGCCAATCACCTGTCTAGCCTTCCACCTGCTCATCCAACCATTGTTGACTTCTACGGACTTAGAGTATGTGCCCCTCAGAGCCTACAGCTCACACTCCCGGAGCCTCTGGTGGCAAGACCATGCCTGCTGGGCACCTTGAGGATGATGTCTCCTGGCAGCAGACGTCCGTCCCTGGCAATCACTCCATCACGATAAATATGCTGGATGATGACGTGGACCAGCGGGGTCTCACTGCCTCCCACGAGCCTGATGGAGAGGCTTTCATTGGGATCTGCTCTGTTGATCTTGATGCTTGTGATCTCGCCATCTGGAATCAGGTGATACAGCCTGGGGAAGACTGGAACGGACAAAAACAGTACTGTTTCAGACATCCACTCAATGGGCACTTCCAAGGCCTCTCCTCGCCAAACTAAACTGTTCACCGCTCCTTGTGCACATTTCCCACTTGCCTGCCTTGGTGCTGGTGCACATCTCTCTACCGGAATGTTTCTCATCCTGGGCCGAAACCCAATTTTTTCCTTCAAGGCATGCATGAAACAATCCCTTCCAATTAAACTTTATCCCAATCCCTCTTTTCTGTGCTGTCTCTAATCACACAATTCCTGGGAGGCTGACTCTAGTTCTCCTGGCATTCAACCTTCCATTATTGCTATCTGCACTGACGTCTCATGTCACCGTGTGGACGCTAGAAACTATGAACAGGCTGTTCCCGAGGTTAGCTTGGTTGATGGCTTCATATAATGTTTACACTCCTTTGATTACTCTGTGGAGGCAGCAATTTCTGGCTGTTCCATGGTTCTGTGCACAGATCTCTCTGCGCACAGATCTCTCTGCGCACAGGAGCCTTCGGCCAATGCTTACTATTCAAATAACAACGAACTAATGAACAGATGTCTTCAGGGAGTAAACTTGGATTTCATTACTTTCTTATCAAGGAACAGAAATAGATTCTGCTCTTCTGTCCTCTTAGATCATTTTGGAAGATCTCAGAGACTCTGCTTTTCAGCTCCAGGACTCATCAGCCCTCTAGCAAACACTGCTGTCAATAACAGGAAGTCAAGAGACCTGGTTCGTAGTCACAAAGAGGCCAAGGTCACAGTCTTACGGCCACTTTCTGAAGGCTTGTCCCTCATCTATCTGGATCCATGAACTCAGTGCTGAGAGAGAATCAAAGATCATGAGATCTGGGGTTTTCTAACTTTAGTATTTGACCCAAGAGTCGTCTTTCCCCAGGACACCTTTCTTAGCTCCCTCCTTGATCCTCCTTGGCTGTGCCAGATACAGAAAGCTGTCTGGGTCACTAGGCAGCTCCATGGTAACAGGCAGTCCTTTATTCATGGTGTATGTGCACACACATGTATGAGTGTATGTGTGTGTGATGTGTGGTTTGTATGTATGTGTGTGTGTCTGTTGAAATGCACCTAGAAGGGGCCATGAAGTAAGGCAGCCTAAGAACCAGGTCAGGAACACCAGGAGGTACACTCGTGGCCTCATTAGCTCCCCAGGAGCCAGATGCTCACAGACAGGTCAAAGTCCACAGAGACAGGCACTAGGGACCAAAATCCCAGAAGCTCTGACTGGCACTGTTTTCCCACTTCCGTTGGAGAAGAAGCATAGAGAGGGGACACCAGTTGCTGAGAACAAGCCACGCCTGGTCTAGGAAGTGGCTTCTTTTATGTAGCTTGAGGCACAGTTAGGATGCAGAAGGCAGAGACGTTTGCGTCCTGCAGCTGCCTTAGCCCTAAGAGTCACCTTTAGTCCTGTCACTTGGGAAGATATCCTATGAGTCTGATTCTGCATACGCCACTTATTTATAACTGTTTTCAAATTCTATAAGCATTGATTGTTTCTTTAGGTGAACTCAACTCTCTAATAAAATTATGCTGGAAAAAAAAAGTTATGTTGCAATGACCATACAGCATAATTAGGAGGTAACGTAGTGATTGGAGGAAGCCATTGTAAGTGTGGGGCTCAAGCTCCATTCAGACTTAATTTAATGTCAGCAAATGGCTTCCGTGAGGCTCTGTCTCAATCTGCCAGTTCCTGGTGCTAACAGCATGTGGGTGACTGAGTTCAATCAATGTCTAAACTGCTCCGACTGCATTAAGTAGGCGTTACCACAAGTCTGTCTGGTATCATAATGGAATTTTTTTGAAAAATCATTTTAAGCAAGGAAAGAAAGTTTTGGAAATAGTCATCAAGGCTCCCGATTCTCCCTCTTTCTCTCCCCCTCCCTTTCTCCCTTCTTCCTTTACAACAGACACAAACACTGTTGTCCTTAAACAACTGGAGGATATCCGATTCCGTGATCTGAAAGGACATGCCCAGCCACACTCTTAAATGATGTCCCTTAGAGCCAGACCAATGAGATCCTTGTGACTTTGAAAGGTTAAAATGATTTTTTAAAAATTTTTAAAATTTTTATTTTTTTGTATTAATTACAGTTTATTCATTTTTTTATCCCAGCTACAGGCTCCTCCCTCATTCCCTCCCTATCCTACCCTCATCTCCTCCTATGCCCCTCCCCAAGTCCACTGATAAAGGAGGTCTTCCTCCCCTTCCATCTGACCCTAGCCTATCAGGTCTCATTAGGACTGGCTGCAATGTCCTCCTCTGTGGCCTGGCAAGGCTGCTCCCCCCTTGGGGGTGGTTGTTATCAAAGAGCCCGCCACTGACTTCATGTAAGGTACCCACTAGGTACTTACTAGGGCGCCCACTTGGACACTGAGCTGCCATGGGCTACATCTGTGCAGGGGTTCTAGGTTATATCCATGGTCCTTGGTTGGAGTGTCAGTCTCAGATTCTAAAACTGTCAAAATTGTCCTAGTCTGGACACGAGAGAATCTGATCAAAGTTCTCTTTGTCTGAAGATGGTAGGAGTTAAAAATACTCTTCTCTGGGCACCGAGCTAAGGAGCTCGGATGCACTTTCAGTCCTCACGCTGACCTATGAAGGTGGCTTCTTATCCCTCTCCAGGTGAAGAGCTAGGCTGGCAGTAGAAAGCAGATGGAGGGCGCAGGCTGGCCAGCAGCTGGGAAGCCACTCAGGCATGTGAGGGGAGAGCACGGAGGGCACGTGGTGAGAGGGCAGCACAGGAAGCCTGGAGTCTCCTGCGCTGCTCAGGAATTTTCCAAGGGCACAGGTACATAACGTGTCTGGGGCTTTAACGTTCAACCCCAAAGAATGTTTGGAAGGTGTTAAAAGAGACAAAGGCCTGAATTTGCAATTCTGCCGTGTGTGTGTGTGTGTGTGTGTGTGTGTGTGTGTGTGTTGTGGTGGTTGGTTAGCTGGGTGACTCTGGCTACTTACCTAACCTCACTGGATCATAGGAATGACAATCTTTATCCCTTAGCATTCTTTGGACACATGCATGACTCAGAGCGCTGGCCGAGCTGTTTCTATTTTTTTTAATGCTATTATTTTACTGTACAGTTTAATACGAACCAGATGTGGTGCACACCTGTAAGCCCGATGCTCTTAAGAGGCAAAGGTAGGAAGATCACTGCAAGTTTGCGGCCAGCCTGATCTACCCAGTACGTTATAGGCTAGCTAAGACTACAAAGAAAAAAGAAAAAGAAAAAAGTTAATTTAACCTAAAAGTTTCAATATAAAATGAAAAGAAAGGTAGAAAACAGTGTCTCCTCAGCTCCACTTATATTGGGGAAACATAATCATACACGCACTCAGATTCAACAGCTTTCTCTGTGTGGCTGCAAAGGTCAACTACTGTCCCTTGGTATACTGTCCTGAAAACAGGCACAGTGACAGTGAACTGTCCCGAGAGCCACGCCAATGAGATGCCAGTGACCTTGGAATGTGCCCTGGTCATAGGGTGCCTGTGAAAATTCATGCGAAAAGGCATGCGAACACTCAGAGCGCCCCGCGAGTAGATTTAATCAGAATACCAGTCTGTCACTCTGTGCCAGCCTTCATGTAAGATGCTTTTTTTCAAGGGCCTGGAGATGGGTCAGGGGCTCAAGGCACTGGCTGACCTGAATTCCAACCCCAGGACCCTCACTGTGAAAGAAGAAAACCAACCCTCACAAGTTGTCCTTTGACACTCACACGCACCGTGACTCATGAGTACATGTGTGTGGGGCGTGCACACACCATAACTAAATGAATGCAGAACATTAAAACAATAAATCAAAACAAAGGGACCCATTTGCTGTCTGTTTATGTGGAACTCGCAGCAGCTATGGCTTTTTCTTTCTCAACAGAAGACTGTGTCCAGTGCCCAGTGTTGAGAATGAAATAAAATAAAGTGGTTTTCACTCTCTAGTGATAGTCCGTGGGCATTAGGCGAGCACCTGGAGCCCAGGTTGCACATGCACTTTCCCTCACCCGTGTGAAAAGATGACAAAGAAGACAAGAGTCCCTGTCCTTACTGGGGTGAGGAGGCTAATCAACGTAAACAAACAAACAAACCAACCACAATCCCATCCTCTTGGGAAGAGAGGGGTCACAAAGGGTGGTTGGTGGTCAGGCTGTCGCCATCCCTAAAGCAACTCTGGAAAGCAGGCCTGTGGCCAGCCTGGGGGTGGGAGTCAAGATTCCGTTTACCTTCAGGGACAGTGGCGTTCTCAGGGCTTTCCCTGCCCTGGTCGGTGTGGCTGGCGACGGCACTCCCACTCTTCATCCTTCGAAGAACGCTCAGGGCTCTGTTGATCTTTTTGAAAGATCGGCTTCTCATCGTGGAGCGCTCAAAGGGCCGTGCTGAGGAAAGAGACGGAGCAGAGATGGGAGTTACAGGACCGCAGCGATCATCCTTTGGCCAAGCCTGCTGCTGTGTGCCTGAAATCCTGGCCCTTGGGAGATTAGACTGGAAACTCAGGAGGTCAAACCCAGCCCAGGTGCAGAGTGAGACTTTGCCTCAAATAAGCAAACAACAGCAAAACAACAACAACAAAGAACCTTTTATGTATAAAACATTGAAATGGGACAGTAGGATATTAAAACAGTGACCACCTCTTAATAATAAGAGTTTATTTACGTGTATTTGTAATTTTTTTTTCAGTGAAATAATGTATCTTACTTACTTAAAATCTATTCCCCTCCCTTGGGTGTGAGTGGATAGAATACCACTTTCCAGAGCAAGCAGAGGAGGTCCCCTCACTGCAGGGACCATAAATCACCAGGCCTTGCCTCACCCGCCCTCACCAAGCCGGATTACACAGTAGAAATGATCTGAGGCACTCAGTTTCATTTTGCTATGGAAAACTGGACATTGAGTGGTGGCCAAAACCCCCAGCACCATTTCCCTTAAAAAAAAAAAAAACACAAAAAAAACATTTCTAGAACTTTCCACCAGTAGTATATTCTACAGAGGGCAATCCCAGGGAAAACCGAGAGTCCATTCCCAGACCTCCACCCACTTGACTCACCCCTTGTTCGGTTGCTCCGGCTAGAGTCTGAGTCTGAGGGGTTAGCTACTGGCTCACCATCCTCCACGGAGGACACGTAGGCAGGGTTGTCTAGGCCAGGCTCATCGGTCATTAAAGAGATGGTGGCGGCCGCAGAAACCTCTGGGGAGGGTGTCCTTGCCGTGAGGCTAGCGCAGCCGTCAGGGCAGCCATCTTGAGAGCGCCTTTTCCTGTCCTTGGTCAGGCCATAGTGAGAAGCACCTTTGCAGCTGGAACAACCCAGAGGGGCAGTTAGCACGTTCAGTCAGGGCTCCCCCCAGTACATACGCCTGGCTCTGTACAACCCTCCCCTTCACACGTAAGAATTTGATATATGCTTGCCAGCCAAATGCATAATTGGATCGAGAGAGTAGTTTTTTGTTTTGGTTTGTTTGTTTGTTTGTTTTTAAGAATTGCCTATTATATTCTCCAAGCATAAGCGCCACTGCTGAGTGGTAGAAAATCAGATCTACCCGACTGTGGCTTGAGGGCGGAGGTCTCCAACGTTTGCACTTGGCATTTGCTTCTCGGCAGTATTTATTCTGACTACAGAAGCCCTCAATCACATTCTCAGCCCTTTCTTCTGGGATTGATCCCACAGCATCGGACACAAACACACGAGGTCACTACCAGATCCCGTATTTGGCTGACCATGCAAACAGAACTGCCCTTGCCACAAAGCCACAGGGTTTACTCAGAACTGCTATTCTCTAGGGGTGGGCGTGGCAGCTTCCATTCCTGTTGCTGGGTTGGTCTGGCAGGGCCTCCCACACTCCTCAGAGGAACCACCAGCAGGGGCTCTCACACACTGGAACACATCACATCTCACAGCGCTGGGAGAGAAACACTTCTTTGATAGTTTTTCTTTTTCTTTCATTAACAACAGAAACCTTTTCTGTCCGTTTCCTTGTTTCTATCCATTTTACTCATTCCATTTCACCAAAAAACAAAACAAAACAAACAAACAAACAAACAAACAAACAAACCAAACTTTGTAGAGTGGCCCAGTCATTGGTACAATAGGAAAAGGGAAAGATGTCCAGGGTTCAAAGGACCAGCACTTGCGACAATCTAGAGCCTTCTTTTTTCAAGAACTCATTTTTTGACCCCTGGGCCAGTCATTTCAGTTCACTGGCAACGATTTTGGTCAGTAACTGATGATGATTTAATTAGCGCATTGCACTGCTGGAGAGGGCGTCCAAGGACGCAGCCACTCCGTGTCCAACAGAAATCCTTCTAAAAAGAACTCCTGTGTTAGGCAAATGGCCTAACAGGTGAGTTGACTGGTGTGCACCAGTGAATAAACGTCTGCAACCTTACTTGAGTGATGCTTTGTGACCCCGAAAGGAGACAGGAGCTGCTGTGACCCTGCAACCGAGAGGCTTCAGGCTGACGCTCAGACCTGCCTGGAGGGAGCCTAGAGGTTTGCCCTGAATGTACCTTACCTAGCTGTGTGATCTGAAGCCATTAGACCGGATGGTTAAAATTTCTGCCCTGGGGGCTGGAGAGAAGACTCAAGAGCCTAAGAGTTCTGGCTGTTTGTATAGAGGACTTGAGTTTCCTTTCCAGCACCCACGTCGGGTGGATCGCAACCTCTACCACTCCAACTCCAGGAGATTCAGCACTCTCTTTTGGCTTCTGCGGTCACTTGCACACATGTGGCAATCTCTCTCCCACACAACCAACCAACCAACCAACCAACCAACCAACCAACCAACCAAACCAGCCAACCAACCAGTAAATATACACACTCACTGTAAACAATTCATACACCCCAGGAATAAATATAATAACTAACTAAAATAACTAAAAATTATCCATCCTCTAAAAATTTTCATTCCACACATAGTTCTTGGCATAAAATTTGGTTGACATGACGTTCTGCCAGGAGCATCGCTCCTTGCTAGATATATAGTCAGTTCTCAGGAAACGGACGCCATCCCTTGACTTCTCCCATTCTGAGATACTCATCCTCTTACTTTCCCGTCTCTGGGATCAGGATGTCCTGGGGACACTGAGCAGTTTTGCTGCTGAGCAGCACTTGTGAAGGTGCCAGCACCTGAGCATGGCTGACGCGGTTACAGTACTGCCACATACCTCCTGAGGCGCTAGGCTCATGCTTCTCTTTACATCACCGAGTTTAGTTGCCATGCAAATGCCTTCCAATAGAATCTGTCATGGACATATAGTTCTACCCAGAGATCCCATCCTTCTGCTTTCATCAGAGAAGCACTCTCTTGCAGTACATGGTAATTAGAACAGAGGCCCATAACTGGACATATGCAGAGAGTGAGAGGCTTTGGAGCACTCGGTCCTACATGGGATGTCTTTATCAAACCCCTCCCCTCAAGACTCAGGGCTCTATAGAAGTGAGGAGGTGGAAAGAGTTTAAGAGCCAGAGGTAGCGGGCACTTCAAGGAAACAGTGTCTTCCGGACACAATAGGGCTCACAGTTATAAACTCGGGAGCTAAGATAACACACAGATCTTCACAGGCTCAAACCAGATGGAATCCCAGCACTAGAAAGGGGAAGTGGACACAAAGTCCCACTTCTAATTCAGAAGTGATTTGCAATTGGTACCTGCTGGAAAAGGGCCACTAGGTGTTATCAATTACACACCCAGGCAGGCCCCAGGCTCAGGAGTAGTTGGCTATCACAGAAAAGACCCCATGTTTTTGTGAACTTTTGGGTTATTTTGTTTTTCTTTTCTTTTTTTAATTGAATTTATTTTTTATTAATTTTATTTTGGTTTTTACTTTTGACTTATTGGGGTTTTTTTTTGTTTTGATTTTCTTTTTCTTTCCTTTTACTTTTCTTTTGTGTGTGAGAGAGAAAGAACACAAAATTTTATGGTGAAAAGTGAGGAAATCCTAGAAAGAGTTGAGGAAAGGGAAAGAATGTGATCAAAATATATTTATGAACAGGCTTTATGCTTCAGTACTAGAATAAAAAGTTACTGAATATACCAAAATCTAAAAAGAACCCCAAAGCAAAACAAAAACAACAACAAACAAACAAAAATAGAGCAGAGGGGTGCAAACTTTGTTTTAATGAAGCTGACAGTCACGCTTAGAAGAATGTCGACAAAGTTGTCATTTTTCCTACAAGGAAAAAGCAATGCTTCATTTGCTTACTTGGTTTACTTTTGTGTATTTATTTTATGTGTGGGTGTTTTTGCTTACATGTATATATCCATATATACGAACTATGTGCAAGCCTGGTGCTAGCAGAGGCCACAAGAGGGCATCGGATCCCCCATAAGTGGAGTTACAGACAATTCTGCGCTTCCCTGTGAGTGCTGAGAGCTGAGCCCAGGTCCACTGAGAGAGCAGCCTGGGTGCTCTGAACTGCTGACCTCTCTCTCTGGCCCCAAAATGCTCCAAGGGTTGGAGAGATGGCTCAGTGGTTAAGAGCACACACTGCTCTTGCTGAGGACCCTCGCTCAGCTCCAGCACCCATGTCCTGCTGTAACTCAAGCTCCACAGGGATCTGACTCCTGGCCTTCATGAGTTCTCCACTTGTACTGATGTACACGCCCCCACACACACACGCAGACACCCCCTACACATCCAGAGACACAATTGAGAAATAAAATAAATACTTAAGAAAATATTGTCTCTCATTAGAAAAGACACTCTCCCAAGGAGATGAAAAGCAGTATTACTTTTTTTTTTTTTTTTTTTTTTTTCATAGAAAAGGATCACCGCTATCACACCAGGCAATGCAACCCAGGTTAGGGGGAGTTGCTCGGTTCACCTAAAGCCAACAGAATCTGGTGTGAGCCATGTTTAATGGTGTCTGGGGTAGTTTAACTGGAGGCACATTCTCTTTTTTTGTCAGCAAATACAATACAGTACTTTCAGTAATCAGTGGCATCCTACCTGTGATGAAATGTGGTGTTACTTTTAGAAGGAAGGCCTGCAATTACAAACTTTACACCCTCATTTTCTAGAAGATGGACAGCGGAGGACAAGCCAACGCTTATACTTTTGAGCTGTCCCAACACCTCCCCTGGGAACCTGGGAAGCCTTACCACCCCTTTGGAATTTTTTATTATTTTTTTTATCATCCTCATTAGTTACTTTGGCTTGGAATTATTCTGGCTACAGAAGAGTAAAGGGGTTGAAATGGGGAATTTGAAAATTGGAAGAAATGCTGTGTGATGGAAAAAATCAGAGCCAGCAGGCATTGGAGAGCGCCAAAGCTGTAATTCGAGAATGGAACACTTCTCCGTGGGCCAGCGGCCTTTGGTCAGCAGTGCAGGGAAAGGTAGTTCATGACATGTTAGTGGATTTGGAGACAGCCTCTCTTTGTAGGCAGTGGTGCTCTTGACCATGTCTCAACCAGAGCTGGAAATGCATTTCCCTAGAATATAGGTGACTGGAATGGTACACAGTCTGGCTTTCTTTGGAGGACATAGCCCGTCCCAGTGAGAAAGTTGAATCTCATTCAGGTGCCTCCGAGCACAGAAGAGAGTGAGTTCCAGGACCATAACCATTAAAACACAACATTTCTGCCTCAGATTCCTGAGCCTCTTAAAGACATATTTTTGAGTCCAGGAAAGGGAAACAGCATAAAAATTAATGACTAGACTTCTCTTTATCACTCAGTTCCTAGCTGTAGTTATAATAGCTGGGGAGGATGCAGCATCTAAATGGAAACATTCAGACTCATAAACTTAAAAAAAAAAAATCAGGATAACGACTCATCCTTCTGTAATGTCAGCTCTCTCCATCTTCTTGGCTTAGCCTGAATCTGAGGCACAGAGTGATGTATGAAAGCAGTGGCTTGTACTTACTAATTATCGCTTCTGCTGTGACTAATACTGGGGGCTCCTGATTTACAGGCACTAGAAAAGGAGAGGGGAAAGCACTGATTAATGTTGGCCAGGACAGGAAGATAGGAGGCACCCTGGGCTTTGTTCAAAGCAAGCAGGATTTATGCTCTCTTCAGCTACCTTGAGCGTAAGTACTCTCAGGTGGTGATGGCCATGAACTTGAAGGATGAGCATAGGGAACACAGAAAACCAAAAAAAAAAAAAAAATTTTTTTTTCAACTCAAACCACAAACTTTGGATATGCTGTCTGCTCAAACAAGCATCCTGAAATCATTTTTCTTGATGCTGATGAAGTCAGGTCCTGGGCTCCTACACTGAAGCCAGCAGTGAGCGAAAGATCAGGCAGCTTCTGAGGGCGCCAGCACCAGCGGCCTTGCAGTTTTTTAGAGAGGAGGGGGATTGAGTGTGTGAAGAGAAAATGAAATTTTCTTTCTACAAGATTCCGGAGTCTGTGGTGTGAGTTGCTAATGGGAGCTGGAGACTGGAGTTCCGGATGGCCCCTAGACATGGTTCACCAAGGTCCTAAAGGGGAGGGGGGATCTCCACAGAATTCAGCCTGCGGGGTGGTACTAGCTCATCTTCAAGGGAGGGGCTCCCTGCTGTCTGTGAACTGACCCACTTATCATAGCGTGCAAGCTGCCCACGAGAAAGCAAGCCTCCATTCTCTCATCGTCATCAGAACAACGGTGGTGAAAGCCTTCTTTGAGCTAATCTTCGCACTAACCTCTCCCTCAGTTCACTTCTGATACAAATGGGACTGGGACTTGGCAACTCGGAATTCATTAACTGCCCAGACTGCTCTCACTTTAACCCTGGGATTGAACTCACAGCTTAGGGAAGCAAGGAAGACAGGTTGTGAGGGGGGAAAGCCAGGCAGGAAGATGGTGAACAATCTTGATTGTGGCATAGATTCAGTTGCCATTAAAGCTTTACAGAAGGGATAGTCCTGTGTTGTCAGAAGCAGGCAATCTGGATACTAAAACCCATACTTCACTACTAAAACCCATACATCACTGCAAAATCTTTTGATTTTTTTTTCCATGTTGGCAACACATCATGCCTAAAAACTGTGTGGTCCAAGCAAAATACAAACACACATGTAGCACACATCTATCTCAAAGAAAAGCACATTCCACCTCTGCTAATAAGGAAAACTGCTAATCCAACAAACGGTTGGGACCTGTTTCCCTCTTTTCAGCTAAGAAGAAATATAAAGCCAGATGGTGGTGTTGCACCCACCTTTAATCACAGCACTTGGGAGGCAGAGGTAGACCGATCTCTGAGTTTGAGGCTAGCTGGTCAACAAAGCAAGTTCTAGAATAGCCAGGGTTACACAGAGAAGCCCTGTCTCGAAGAGGAAGAAGAAGAAGGGGAAGAAGAAGAAGAAGGGGAAGAAGAAGAAGAAGGGGAAGAAGAAGAAGAAGGGGAAGAAGAAGAAGAAGGGGAAGAAGAAGAAGAAGAAGAAGAAGGAGGAGGAGGAGGAGGAAGAAGAAGAAGAAGAAGAGGAAGAAGAAGAAGAAGAGGAAGAGGAAGAAGAAGAAGAAGAAGAAGAAGAAGAAGAAGAAGAAGAAGAAGAAGAAGAAGAAGAAGAAGAAGAAGAAGAAGAAGAAGAAATATGACCCTTCATGCATTCTGCTTTCTGCTACTTATATAAGGTACATGTGCAAGGAAAGGCAAGACGGGTGTTGAAGAGGGCTTCCTTTTCAGCTACCTGTCCCAGCCACTTTTCTGATTGAGTTGGAGGTTAAGAGTGGATTCTCAGTTGTCCTTCTTTCAAAAGAACCAATAGGTTGCCTGAACCTGGAATTTCACAGGAAAGGAAACATCCAGTTATCAGATATAACTATTATTTCTTCATGCAAAGGGAGTCAATGGTGGAGGACTCTGGAGAGAAGCCACTTTCCTGCCACCAGTTGGGTCTGAGGCTTTGGATGCCCCATCACCTCCATATCACAGGATGAGTGACCCCGCATCTGTGCCTCAGGTAGAGGAGGCCAAGGGATCAGCTGGGAGGCTCTGCTGTGGGAAGGGAGATAGCTCCAGAACAGAGTGGTGGATGTCCCTTGTGGAGGAAATGAGCTGTGGGGAGTCCCACAAGACTATCTGTCAGGCTGCTGACGACCCTCAAGGATGAAGAACTGCTCCTGTGTGTTCAGCCCTAACCCCTCTGGGGCTTCCACCCTGGCCCTGGTCCTCCTCACGTCATACACCCACGGTTTTGTGCGTGGCCCCAGCTGACTTTCCTTCCTCTGCTCTACAGTCTCTCACCCTCTAAATCCACCTCAACCACATGGAAAATTTTTATTCAGAAACATGTTGGGAACATGTTCTCTTTTGCTAGTGGGAAGGAGTCAGAGCTCTTATTGATATCCCAGGACTTCCATACTACCCTCATGGAATCTAGTGGAGTTGGGTAACTCAAAAGGGAGATGGCTGGAGGAACAGACACCCACCAGTGTCTTCCTACGTACTAGGTGCTGTTTTATGAATGTGGCCTCCTTTAACCCTCCCAACTACTCTGAGACATTAGTTCTCATATATCGCCTCTTCGACAAAGAGAGGGATGGTAGAAGGGAGAAAAAAGCTTGTTCAAGGTCACCATGAGAAGCCGGGATGGTCTGAACCCAGGCCATGGGTTCCATGTTTTCTTCCCTCACACAGCCTGGCCTCCAGCCCAGGGCCCTCCAGCTTCCCTGAACTCCACACTCACGTATCAAGCCACCCACTCCTCGTCCTCGCTTTGACACTCGACACACAGCCTCAGCACAAAATCCACACAGCCTGAGTCCACTGGCCAAGCCAGCTATTCCCACATCCTTCCTGCTGGGTCAAATAGATCCTTATATCCAGCCTATCTGTTTGGGCCAGAAACCTCAGACTCATCCTCGATTCCTTGAACTCCTTTGCTGTATCAATCCAACCCTCCCCCACCCAAAAAAAAATATCCAGAAACTAACAGATTCTCATCAGTACTGCCATCCAGGGCCACCTGATTCCCAGTTATTGCCATAACCTCCTAAGAGGGTTGTATACACTACAGTTGTTCTTCCCTATTTTAGTCTATGGTTTTGACACAGTTTGAAATGTATCCCTCAAGGGTTTGTGTATTGAAACTTAATCCCCCCCGTGGTACTGAGATTATGGAATTTTAACCTGAGCATGGTGTTTGGATACAGGAGTCTTTGGGAGGTGACTGATTAGGAGTAGACAAGGCTGTGGGATGGAGGCCCTATGACTGAATGCTGGTGGTCTCATAGGAGAGAGACAACAGCCTCCTGTGTTTGCCACATGATGCCCTGTGCTCCCCACGGCACTGTGCAGTCTCAGAACGGAAGCTCAGCCTCACCACCACCATGCTCCAACTCTTCAAGATGAGAGCGTGAACCCCTAGTGAAGCATGAAAAACAGCTGCACATCAGGACAGCTCAGATGGTGACCTTCACGGAGAAACATTTACCTGAATAGTTGTTTAGTTCAGGTACAATAAATTATTACAATCATTCATTTATCAGGGAGGATGCTCACAGCACATGCCTGTGGAGGTCAAAGGACAGCTTGTAGAAATTGCCTCTCTTCTTCTACAGGTGGGTCCTGGTAGTCATCAGGCTTGGTGGCAAGTGCTGTTACCTACCAAGTTGTCTGGAACAATATTCTAAAGCCCAAATAGCCATCCAAAGAATGCAATTAATGAATTTAAGTTCTAAATGTGGTGACAGTTTCTATATTAGAAAACTATGGTATGGACAGGTATGGTAGCTAGCTCACACTTGCCAGGACCAGATGGGGTAGGACATGCTTGCAATCCCAGCATTTAGGATGGTGCAGGGGGGCTTGAGTTCAAGGTCAGAGCAGGCTACAGAGGAAGACTTTGTCTGAGTGCCACAATTAATCCAACTGGGTGAATCAATGGCCACACAGCATTCCTTCTCTAGGATAGGGATGCCTCCTTTCTCCCTGTGGGGCTTGGGAAAAGCTGGCTCATGGATTCTCATGTCTTTCATGGCTGGTGGTGGAGACACCAGTTTGACCTCCGCTAACTGGTTAGCTCTGGCCAACCACAGGGCTGTAAGTAAACACTCGCTGAACCAAACCGAGTAACAGTCATTCTCCGGGTATTGCGTTGACAGAAACGCTGCGCTGGGGATCGCAGGCTGTGCCCACACAGCCCTGACAACACATAGTTACCTGTGGTTGGCTGTGACACGGGGCTCCTTTCCCTCCGCAAGCTCATCCTATCCCTCTTCACTCTCACATATGCCAAAACCAAAATGATGGGGAAAGGAGAAACGGCGGAATATATTCTCGGCTGGCCTTGGTTTTCCTCACATACTTCCCTACGCAGTTTTATTGTTTTGTTTGGGGGGAAAGTTTCTCACTACAATGTAGCCCAGGCTGGCAAGCTGGCCTTGACCTCATCCTCCTCTTGCTTTAGGCCCTTGCATGCTGGCACATAAACCTGTGCCCCACACTCTGCTTCAGTGTGTGCTTTAAATTCAGTATGCTTAAACCCGTCACTAATGAGTGGGGCTGCCACATACCTTCCTTTGACGAATTATGCTGGTGGGCATTTTTCAGAGTAGTACTGATATATATGATTTCATTCAACGAACGCATGGAGGGCCATGTAAGAAAAAAAAAAAAGTGTAGACTTTCAGGTTGAAAATATCTACTTGGGAATCATAGGCCTGCCGCCGTACTTAACTGCAAATCTAGATAAGTTAGTCCCCGTGACTCGTTTCTCATATGTCAAACGGACCCAGTGATGTTTATTTACTACGAGGGTTAAATATTCATGGGGAGTGCCTGGCACTGCCTGGAATCCAGCACCAAGGCAATGAGCAGTAACTGGGGTAATTAGTGTACTTCAGGGTGAATGTCAGTCATGGTGCGTGCAAAGAAAAGGACTGTGCAATGTCCACACACGAGATACTGACACACAGACAGGAAAGCCATCAGGCCTCGTTGATGGAGAGAAGTAGAGCCTAGTGTCAGGACAGCTGAGGCGCAGAGCGCCACTCTACTTAGGGGAATCAGGGAAGGCTTTTCAGAACAGGCAAGTCCAGAGAAATGAGTCCCGTCAGCTAACAGCTAAGGTGTAGGTGCTACATTCAAATGTAAGTGCGTGGTGAGAGGTGGGCACGGCGGATTCCACAGCGTCCCTGTTACACGCTGTGGGAGGTGAGCACGCTATGGGAGAGCGGAAGGGAGAGCCACAGGAGGAGAGGTGTCCAGGCAGAACTGTAGATAAAACCTGGGACGCCTGACTACTAGCCCCACTCTTGGGGCTGGCGATGGTGGGCTCCTAAGAAGTCTGATGCTAAGGCTGGACAGGGAGGAATGAAGCTGGCAGGTGCTCTTTCGGCTAGTCACTTCTTTAGACTCTCTCTGACCATCAGCCTAAACAGGATTGCCACTGCCAACTGCCTGCCAGCCATTTCGTGGATTTACAGTTAGCACTCAAAATTTCTCCCCTTCTTCCTTCCTTACTCCCTTTTTTCTTTTCCTCCCTCTTCCCTCCCTCAACCCCATTTTTTCCCTGCCTTGATGATTTTGAGATAGATTCTCACCATGTAGTGCAGGCTAGTCTTGAACTTGTGATCCTCCTGCCTCAGCATCCTATGTGTTAGGCTTACATGGGTGTGCCACCACGAGTGGTGTTTCCCTTTTAAATGACTATTCCTCCCTCCCCCCCCCAAAGATTATGGCTTGCAAGAGAGCAAACTCATGTTTTCCCTGGTTGCCAATGAGCCCTCAGTACAGTGTGCAAGGCGCAGGCAGCCAGTGCTACAGGCTCAGAGGCCTGAGAGCAGCTATTTTTTTTTCTTCCTCCTCTTACTAGAGCCTCTCTGTTCCTGCTTCTAATTGTGTTGGACTAGGCATGGTTTAATAGTTGCAAGCTGCTTTCAGCCTTCTTGGAGTCGGGTGGGGAGGAGGCAGGCTATACATTTTAAATACACTACAATATTTCCTGAGTCCTGGAATGTAAAGCACTGGAAATCTCTCTTGCATTTGAGATAACAGTAAATGCATCTGTCATTATCTTCCACACACTCCCACTGAGGCTCCTGAGCCCATCCTCCAGTGGGACCCATCCCTGACGATCAGCTCTCACCATGCTACTCAGAAGAGCTGCAAAGAACCACAGCGCAGTTTCTCTTCATAGGACTGCTCTTGTCCCCAGACGTTTTGGTCCTGAACACAAGCCCCTTCCCAGGAATTTTCTCAACTCTGATTGGTTAGTTATTGTTTGCATTTTATTCACTATAACTGTATTTTCTCAAACAATTCCTCTTTGACCTGATGACATTAGGTATAATTATTCTTAACGTTCTCTTGATCACTTGCCTAGCTATCAGAAACCATGCCAGTAATAAACACTAGTTGCTTATATGTAGTTTGGGGTGAGGTTGACCTGAGTTAATAATAAGTCAAGGAGGTCACCCAGAGGGCAATGTACCCTTTGGTGGTCAGGTTAGAGCCAAGGTATGAATTTGAACCTAGATGGACCTCCTCCTAAAGAGCCAACAGATTTCCCATCTCCCCAGCAGCCACACACATCCTCTTCTCGTTTGTTCCTCCCTTCTGCCTCCAAACTGCTGGGGGAAATGTTCCCAGTTCTCCAGCCACCCAGTTCACTTGTTAATGAACAGCAGAAAGGAAAAATTTCAAACGAGCAGAGAAGCCACATGGAATAGGAAGTTGGGTTCCAGCTGCCTGAGGCTCTGGGATGGACACGAGGTGTGAGGAGGAGCAATGTGCCCTCGGGAGAGAATTCACCAGGTAATGAACGGTCTAATGCCAACCTCAGTAGGCATGCATGACTCAGTTTACCCAAGATGCTGTGCATGCCTGAGATACAGTTGGCTAGTCTCTGAACAGAGCCAGTTTCTATTTGAAGGGAGGATAGGGGTAGAGTGGTGGGAAAGAAGCACAGAGAGAAAGTGGATCGCTTTCCCCTTCATAGTAATGGCTTTTCTCTCTCTTTTTTTTTTTTTTTCTATTAACTTATCAGAGATAGTTTCTGTAAGAACCTGTTTCTGTATTTTGATCCTTTGAATCTCAACTCACAATGTGTCATCTATAGCTGGGGCAGTTCATACTGACAGTTCACTTGCTATGTACTATGGACCAGGCACATTGTGGAACATGACTCACACCAACCCGTGATGGTAATATTGCTATGCCCCAACGTGCTAGTGAGAAATGAAGGCACAGAGAACTGACGACCTTCCCAAGCTCGCACAGCTGGTGCCCGGCAGGGATGGTCGAATTCTCATTGAGGTGTGCACGTCAGGGCTGTAAGCGGCCATGCACACTGATGGCTGACAGTTGGGAGGTGCTGAGGACATGAGAAGCAGGGGAAACCAAGGAAAATTAGAAGCAGCCTATTGGGGATATTCTATTCTCTACTGCACTATCATCCGCTGCAAAGATCTGATCTGCCTGGCGTAGTCTATTCCAATCAAGCCAGTGCCTTCAGGCCTGAAGCGGGGAGACATGAGCCACAAACATCACACTGCCTGTGTCCTTGCCTCTGCCCTGTCACCAGGGCCATTTGCCAGCAGAGCGCACATCCTGGGTCCCTGCATGCCCTTGGGCTTCCTGTTTCACTGCCATTCTTCATCTCCAGAAATAACCTAATTATCTCCGGGAATAGTTTCGGCCTCTGTGTCCTAGAAGCAGAAGTTTGAAAGGATCCTAGCTGGGCTTTGTGGGCACTGTGAGGTGGGTTATTTATTCTGCCTCTAGAGGGCGCCCTTGAGTCCCAGGTTTTCTATACTCCTGTAGGGATTAGGCAGGGCACTTGGTGGAGAAAGCAGGCTTTATCAAGAGGGGAGGCACTGCAAGTAGCCCATACTGGCCGCTGTGCCCTGTTTGCTCCTGTTCATGACAGTGCCCATGACAGTCATTAGACTGGTGCTTTGATAGTCAAGGGACTGGGGCTTAGCCTATTCAACACTGCCCTAACTGGGTGAGGTTGCCTCTGCTTTGCAGGTGCAGACAATGAGGTTCACTGTGGTGGCAAGTGCTGGAGAGTCAGACACAGCCTTGAGATCCCGACGTTGATCTAAATCCTCTGCAAATCTGTCTCATGACCATGTTTAACAATGTCACTGTCCTGAAGGTGGCTTGGAAATTCTGAGCACTTTACGTTCACCCTGCTTAAACCCTATTATAAACCCGGAAGGCAGGTGACATCAATATCTCTCTCTTGCAGATCTGAAAAAAAAAATGCATAGCTTAACTAGTCCAAAGTCACTGTTAACCTCTAGCGACTAGCAGTCCCTGTTTGCCTGGTACTAAACCTGGTTCCGAGATGCAGAATTTCCGTATTAAAACTGTTCAGTCCCAGGCAAATCAGATGAGCTGGCAGACAGTGTGACTGGCAGTCAGAGCTGTGACTCCCAAAAGGTTGCTTTTACCGGTAACATTGCTATGTTGTCTCCCTTTCTCCTGTGTTTTTGGCCTAAAGATTTAATGGAAGCTAGCTGAGGGATGGGGTGGGGGATTTCATGATCTCAGATGCCTCTGAGTGTATGCTTCATTGGATGCTGTTCTCTTAGCTGCATGTCCAAAATGCCCTTCCTGCCAACAGCTGCTGGAGTACGTTCCTTTACAGCAAACCTGCGGATTTAAACTGTAGGCCATTCCAGTACTTCCCAGGTACTCAAAGAATCAACTCACTGTTTAGTTTAGACAAAGCCTAGCTGATAGCCAGGAGAGTCTGATAAATATGTGCGCTGCTCCCTGGGGTACCTCAGAAGAATTCCAAAGCCCAAACCAGATGTGCAATTGACAGAGGTTGATGAGGGATGGTGGCGGGTTTGGGCACACTCCACATGCCAGGTCAATTCTTCATAGAGACGTCAGGATAGTTTATCCAGCCCATGACTCGCTGGCCTCTTTGAGGTCATCAACTTCTCTTCCTGGAAATCTTGGGGGAGGGGAGCTGGTCATTCCCAAGCTACAGACAATGGGGTTTTCTGTCAACGGTTTGGGCATTCTGATGTATATGTGGGGGTGGTAAAGGAGGCCAGCCTTTTGCCCAGCTTTTGCTCATTGCTATTTTTGGTTCCATTGAGAATTATTCTGCTTACTTTTAAAACACTTGGAAATGAGCTCAGCCTGGAGGCATAGGCCTATGATATCAGCTACTCAGGAAGCTGAGGCAGGAGGATTACAAGTTCTGCTTTATCTAGAGTTGAGGCCAAACTGGCCTGGCCAACAGAGTGAGACTCTGTCTTAAAGTAAACAATAATAATAAGAATAATAAAATAAAATACAAAGAAGGCTAGAGATATGGCTCAGTGGTAGAGAGACACGTGTGCATGTGTGCAATTAAATAGTACATTTTTGGGAACTAGGCTATGGATCAAATAACTGCCTTTTACTTCAGGGTTGATGGGAAATGGCTTTGGGGGTAATGGGAAACAAGGCAGCCTGACCACTGTGGTTTTCTGACAGATTTTCCAAATTGCTTGGACATGCAGATGCCAGCAAGAGTCTGTTTTTGGGGAGGGGGGTGTTCTTTACATTTTTGTGAAGCCCATTCAACCCTGTGCAGAGGGTTTATAGCTCCATGTGGACATAGACATGGAGAAGGTGGCATGGCAGCATGGAAATTACTTCCAGGTGACATTTCAGGACCATTCCTTCATTCCTCCACATTTATTACATGGCACTCCCTGGGTAACTATGAAAATGCCCCATCTGTCTAAGCCCTCTCCAGGCTGGACATTACAGACCCTCTGAAGCACATGACTCGACACTTGGATATTGAGAAATTGCCCTCTTTCTCCCCATTTGCCAATATGTCACACGAAGACATCTATCTCTTTTGTGCTAAAATCTCTTTTGCACAAATCAAATTTTTTAAAAATTCTCATCTTTCCAACCAGTTCCTACATTTGTTTGCTAACTGAACTTCCTTTTCTTTTCAACACGTTTAAAGGAAACAGTAGTTCTCTTTCTGAAAATCACATTTCATGACCTCAAAAATGATATTATGCCAATGTGGAGTGCAGAATGGATGCCTCTCCCCTGGAGTCCCTGGGCTTTCATGTCAGTCACCTTTTAGCTATGGCTCTGCTTGAGCTCATTCACTGGGCACAGCCGTTGCACTAAACCAGGCTCCTTGCAGTCTGATCATTAATAGTTGTCCTCATGTCACCCATTTTGGCTGCAGGTTTGTGTCCAAACTGGCCTTTCCTCTCTGGCCACCACTCAAACAAATACTATGTGTTTAAGTCAAGGCTTGCTTCTAAACCTCACTCAGAAGTTTCATAGTATAGTATAGGATTAGAGGTGATACTCAAGACCCTCCGTGGATGCCTGAAATCACAGGACCAAGGCCTATGTTATCCTAACCATACGTATATGTGATAAAGTTTACTATACAAAGCTGGTGCAGTAACAGACGGCAGCAAGACAGTGCAATGAAAGCTATGTAAGTATGCTCTTCAAAGCACCTTCTTGTACCACACTCTCTACCACAAGTAAGTGACTATGCAAATCTGCAACCTCACCAAACTCATCCATGGATTCAGTCATTCATTCCAGAAACACTTAAGTAGCTACTACAGTCAACTATCCATCAGATAGAAGGTTGGGCACTCCTAATATAGTCCTGGTTGTAGCTGGCAATTTTGCACAGAAATAAAACAAATACTCCAAGGCCAGTGTGAGCTGCATAGCCATCCCTCCATATCTTCAGGTTTCCCTTCCATGTGTTCAATCAAACATGAATATGATACGTTCTTTTAAAAAAAAAATTCCAGAAGGTTCTAAATGTGATGTAAAACTGTGAAACTTGAACTTGCCACCTGCTAACCACTTTGCTGCATCCGTAGTCAGGAAGAACAGCTTTCCCTGATGCATTCTCCTGTCATTTCAGAGATGGTCCCCTGCACCAAGTCCATGGCTCACATGCCTTTTGTATCTTTCAGTTTATATATAAAACTGTATATGGCATTCATTCACCAAATACCTCCTTAGTTTTGTTAGAATCAAATAGAAATAGCTTTGCTTTTCTGATTTAACCTCAAAGGTCACTCACTGGGGCTGGGGACAGGGTTCAGCAGATTGAGCACTTGCTACGCAAGAGAAAGGTGTTTGGCTCTGATAGCCCGACCACCAGTGAGTGCCAGGGGTGTGGCAGTCCAGCTGGAATTCCAGCATGGAGGGACAGGGTCCCCAGCTGGCTCAAGCTAGCTAGCTAGAGCTCCTTATATGGGTGAGCTCTGGGTTCGATTGAGAAACTCTACCTCAATGAATAACAAAGAGTAACAGAGGAAGACTCCTGATGTCAACCTCAGGCTCCATGTGTGAGGATGTACACACGTACACACACACACAAACACACATGGAAAAAGGGTAATTGAGATTCAGGGAAAAAAAATTTGAAAATATGGAAAAACTGAAATAACCCACGATTTCAAGTCTCCAATTCTGCTGTTAACCTGCCTTCAACATTTTCTTTTATGCATGTACATGTATATGCATATATATACATATGTATATATGTGTGTATGTTTCTGTACTGTTTGTCGATAATTAGACCAGACAAAGTGCACCATTTCAGAGATGGAATGCTCTGAGACAGACTGCCCAACCCCTCTACCATCAACACATGAACATGCCTTTTCTGCTTAGCAGACGCTGAGCACCAAAGCCACCGGACTCCAGCCTCAGCTAACTGACCCATAAGGTAAGGCCTCTGGGGTGAGGCCACTTCCCAGTGGCTGAGAACCCATTCCACAGGCCTTTCCTCTCACTGTTACTTACCCGGCTGAATTACACATGCCTGCTTATACCCGGCTGCCCACTGAGCAATGACTACCTCATGAGCTACTGAAACCACTTTTTCCTCGGTGCTGGCTGGGGCGGATACTCAGTGACTTCCTTGTTCTACCTCGGAACTACCCACGGTTGAGGTCTGGGGAGATCCACACAGGATGTGCTGATCCCCACAGGAATGAGAATTCAGTTTTGTTTTGTTTTGTTCCCTTTGCTATGGAATCATTTCAATTTGATAAAGCAGGGTGCCCCCTTTCCCTGACTTTCTGCTGAATCTGATTACACTATTTTGTCTAACACGGTAAGAGTTCTTTCTTAAAAGTTTTATTTACTCACATGATATCATGGTTATATCATATAACCAGGCAAACAGCCCATCAAAGAGTGGCCCATATGATCCCGTATTCCTGGAACATTTTTAAAAAATATTTCCTTTTGTTATTTTTAGTGTGTGTGTGCGTGTGTGTATGTGTGTGTGTCTGTCTGTGTGTGTGTGTGTGTGTGTGTGCTGTCTGCCTGTCTGGTATCTGTGTGTCCTTGCAAGCAAGTGCAGATGCTCTCAGGTGGCAGAGGCTCTGATCCCACGGAGCCAGAGTCACAAGCGGTTGTGAGCCACCTAATGTGGGGGCTGGGAACCAAACTGGATCCACTGCAAGGGCAGCAAGCGCTTTTAACCGGAGTCATCTTTCTAGCCCCTATTTATGGAGTTCTGTATCTCTCAGGGGCTACCTTGAAAAGCCACCTTAACAAACACAGCGATATTCCTGAGCTTAGATCACATGAAAGGGTTTTTTGGCTCTCTTGAATGACCAGAGCTTTGGAATCTACTGACCCAGAGACAAGCCTGAGATCTGTGAGGGAAGGGCATCAAGCACTGGAAAGTAGCAGGCTCTCAGCTCTCCATGGTGGAAGCACTTGTTGAAGGGTGATGTGGGAATATTGTAGCAATTAGCTGTAATTAGAATCTTGATTGTAATCACCTATGTGAAAACTAGTCATTCTAATCCCTGTTCAAAAACTGCATGTAAAATTGAAACAACATCCCAAATAACTTCTACTTTCTCATTATCTGACTTAATTTTTTAATTTATTTCTTAATGCCCATACATGCAAACACACACACTAAAACCCTTGAAGGAGTAAATGCCATAAAGTCCTACGTGTCTAGCACAAGTTCTCATAATTTTTGCTGAGCAGAAGTTGTGTGTGTGTGTGTGTGTGTGTGTGTGTGTGTTAAAGGTTTGGCCTTTCTTGTTGACACTTTATTAAGACCCTAGAGATGGGTAGAGATTCACCCATCCCTACCCCTCGAATGCTTGTTGGTTGTTTGTGAATTTTGTAAATTGCGTATTTTGGTCATCTTTACCTCCTCCTCCCCCCACTTCTCCCACATCCATTCCGATCTTCCCTATCTATCCAACTCCACAGCTTTTATGTTTTTTTAAGCCCATCAAGTAGCATTTACACTGCCCATATCCTCTTGGTTTTGTGGCCTTCTCTGGTGGATCTACCCACCACGGGGCACACTTTTAAAGAAAACAGACTCTCCCTTTCCCATCAGCCTTCAACTGCCAATGGTGCCTTAGCCGGAGGTGGGACTTGGTGCCAACCTCCTTACTCCGTGCTGGAATTTTGTCTGGCCTG
This sequence comes from Meriones unguiculatus, assembly GCF_030254825.1. Lineage (NCBI taxonomy): Eukaryota > Metazoa > Chordata > Mammalia > Rodentia > Muridae > Meriones > Meriones unguiculatus. The sequence goes on from NC_083351.1 coordinate 148,437,483, forward strand.
AGCCTGCACAGATCTCATGCATGTTATCTCAAATGCTGTGAGCTCATATGTGCAACTGTTGTGTCCAGAAAAACCCAGTGCTCTACCCTGATCGAACCCTAAACATGGTCCTGGCTCCTATTTTTACTGAGGGTGCCTCTGAAGCTTTAATCCACTGTATTTCTTCCTTCTTCCCTTCTTTGCTTCCTTCCTTCCTATATTTTTTCCTTTTTCCTTTTTTTTTTTTAACTTTCTGAGCGATTCTACAACCCAGTGAAGGAGACAGCAAGAAACATAGAAAAACCTACAAGTGAAACTTAAACTTGGCCTTTTGCCAACCCAGTTTGTTACTAACATGGTTTATGACCAAAATCTGTTACCAGAAACTATACTGAAATCAATGGGTTCAAATATTTTAATATTTCTAGAAGGGGGAAATGGAGTCCCTAGGTTTATTGGGATACCATGGCCTTCCATGCTGCTCATGTAAAGCTCTTGCTCATTTGTGAATGGAAACAGGCTATGAGGCTTCGTGCCTTTAGCATCGCCACAGGGGTGTAGGTCTTTCCATGAGGGAACTTGCTGTTAGCATTCTTTGGATCTGTGCTCTTCCAGATACTGTAGGTTTTTATGAAGATGTTAGTCAATTCATTCATTGTGAATTGTTCAGTATAACATAAAGGTTGATAGCTAACTTCGGTCATCTCCAACTAAAGAATGGACTAATGACAAAGATTAAGGAAATGATCGATACAGACACTGCATTTGACCTTGGTAATTTTGAATGTGGCTCTGTCAAGCTGCACATGTTCCAAATACAGACACACACACACCTTCTATAGAGTCAGATGGTGTGGGAACGTGAGAAGATCGTGGCTCCTCTGTGTCACTGCTGAACCTGGATGACTGAGCCAGCTACTTTACAGAAAACACAGTCAGTGCCCAGGCGCTTCCAGACACTGCAAAGCCAACAGCAGCGCTCTGCTGGGCATCGGAGAGCACTCACCGAGGACTCTGCTCAAATCCCTCCCCCTCCTCCTGCTGGCCTGTCAGGAACAGAGGATCTAGATAATTACAGGAGAGGATTTGGCTAATTACAACACTGAGAACTGACATCCAGAAAACGGCTTTCTTCTCTGTGGACTTAATTACAATCTGGCTGGTCGGCCTTAGTCTTAAATTGACCATCAATTGGATTACATAAAACTGACATTTTAGATAAAGGTCTTTGTTCCACCAGAAAACCAAGACATTGTGACTCACTGCTGCTCTCTTAATGCTAACAGTCTTCTGAAAAAGATAGTTTGATAAATAGTCCCTGCAGCTTAATGTGTGTGTGTGTGTGTGTGTGTGTGTGTGTGTGTGTGGAAGGGGGAGCACAAACACATGTTCTAAAATGACAGTCAGTAGACTTTCCCTTGACCCTGTTATCACTGTGTCATGTTAAGGTTTGAGTAAGAACTGTCTCCCACAGGCTCATGGGTTTCAGCTTGATCCCCTGCTGGTGGCACTATTTGGGGAGGGGCTAGAAACTTTAGGATATCGACTTCGCCAAAGGAAGCAAGTCGTTGGCATGCTGTTGAGGTTTTATCTTGTTTCTAGTCCCTTCCTTGCTCTTTACTTCCTGTTCACCCGACATTCCCCCATCCTGTATGTCCACTGACATGACATTCTGCTCAAGTACTTGCAGCCAAATGACCACAGACCGAATTCTCTGAAATGGAGTGAAGTCAATTGTTCTTCTTTTTAAGTGTTCTCTTAGGTAGTTTGGCCACAGCTGTACCAAAGTAAGTACTACAGTCATCTCGTTAACACTGTGGTGGATTTCAAGAACTTCTGATGGAGAGAAAGGTGGAGGTTTCCTGTTCTAGAAACAGCTGAAGAGCCACGCTTGAAGGTGGCAATGGCCCCTAGAGAAACAACACATGTTATTTCCCACATTCTATGATCATTGCCAAATCTCAGGACCAAGCTGGTGTTTGTCTCTATTATAGAGGTATGTCTCTTACCCAAGGTCATCTAGTGAGAAGGGTTTTCCTTGGAGAAAATCCAGTTCTAACACAACTAGTAAATTAGGTAAGAAAGGGCCCTCTGTATCGAACCCCCACTCCTTCTATCAGTTAGTGTCACCTCCAGGACCTAGACAACTCCTACAAAGTTGACAGCACTTCTGAGGAATCAACTAGATAGAGACAAAATACACAACTGAGGGGCTGGAGAGATGTCTCAGTGGTTAAGAACACTGTCTGCTTTTCCAAAGGACCTGCATTCAATTCCCAGCACCCACATGGCAGCTCACAACTGTCTGTAACAGCAATCCCAAGAGATCTGATACCTTTACACTAATGCACATAAAATAAAATTAAATGAGTTATCATAAAAATAAATACACAACCGAGCCATTGGGTCCTGCACACGTGTGCCTATCAGGGATACCGTGGGAACTGTCATCCAGACAGTGCTCTGCTTCTCAAACTATGTGCCAAGAAAAGGAGATTTGCAAAACAGCTCCACCCATGCCAAAGCAAGTTTGCTTCTAATGAGCACAGGATCTGAAGGCAGACACAAGGAGGGAGGGAGTCACAGGGTGCACTTGGGGATTCTTCATGGCATGATGCTTCCAGAAGGCTTTTGTATACCAGGAAAATAGTCCTTCCTCAGCTTTGAAGCCCCAGCCCACCGCATAACTCACACACTCTCACTCTGCTTTCTTGGCCTCAGAACTCCCAAAGCTACCCAGTGTGCTCTGTGATCCCTCTTCTAACAGATTTTCTCAACTCCATAAAAGCTCTGTAGTTCTCCAAACTTGAAGAGAACTGCTTTAGGTCTTAAAGCCAGAGGTCTTAAGACTGCTTTAGACAGTCTTTGCTGTACCTAATAATATCAAGATTCTACCACTCAGCCTGGTTCAATCCCTGCGTCCCTCTCGTGCTTGTCACCACAGCTCCCTGGATGAGGCACACCAAGATTTTCCCTTTTTGCCATTTTATGCTTCGGCCCATCCCAGCTTATCTGACTGCCCAGGACAGATCACAGATGCTAGCCTCCTGGAGACAAGACCAGCTCTGTTATGACTTCGGCAGACCCCAGAAAAAGCTTGTCCCCTGTCAACAAAGTTCACTGGCCATCATCAACCATGTGGTGAGAATTGTCAACCTGGCTGGCCGGCAGTCAGAGGCCCAAACTGCTATTTTGGGGGCTCAAAACTGCTTACCCTTCCTGTGGACTGGGTCACGGAAGGTTTGTCTTGGACAGAATCATGGCAGGCTGTGCTACTGTCTGGGATGGTGGGGGTGTGTGTGGGGGTGGAGGAGCTGTGGGGTTGGGGGAGGCAGCGGCACCTCTGGTTCTGGGAGTGCAGCCCTTTGTGAGCTCACAGCCACTTTTTGAAAATACCACCTGAGCAGCGCCAGTCTGTGCCCTGTCATTTGATAGAAGAAGCAATTTGCAAATTGCGTGCTGCAAATTGCCAGTACCCGTCTAATTATTGTTTAATCAACATAGTCATTTGGCGACTGGCATTCCATTTTGCAAAATGTAAGTTATTTGTCTGGAAGCCACCTAAGGAGACATGATAACAGTTGCTTCCTGATTTAGCCAGAGCGACTTAGACTTCTGGGCTCTCGGTGGCAAAGAACACAATCTGTGTTTGCCAGACTTTGAATTTTGATCTTTTCCCAGTCCCTCAATGTGGTGCCATCCTGTCTCCTGGTGCAAGCAGCAAGCTGCAGATTTCAAGCAGCCACAGGACCTCAGAGGAGAACAACCAACCTCAGCCATACGATGCTCTGATGCTAAGCTGCCAGCCACAGTGACTGCTGTCAACCTAGGATGTGTGCGCAATTCAACTCGGCCACTAGGACGGTCACCCAGTACAAACTGACAAGCATATGCGCATCATCTCAAGCTCTGGGATTACAGGTGTGTGCCACCAGGCCCGTGTTATGTAGCGTCAGTGATGAAAGCAGGGCTCCCTTGGTGCAAGACAAGGCCTCTACCACTGAGCTTGCATCCCAGCCCATGTGTACGGCATGTTCTGAAGTCTTAAGAAAGAAAAAAAAAAAAAGTCTGAGTAACGTGCATCAAAAATCTCTTCCAATCACTGGCATGATGAACAAACCAGAAAGCCAGTCACGGGTGCACTGCCCACTGGGCACCTTCCTGAGGGTTCATCTTCATGTCTGTGTCAGAGGCTTAGCTTAGGGGACTTACAAATGCTGGTATAAAATGGGTCATGGTTCCCACGTCAGTGAACGTGACATTTACTGAGGGACCATTTCTGTAACCCTGAACTCCTGCATCTGAATTACCCAGTCGATCAAGCCCTCAACCCTGGCGTGAAGTTAACCGACAGCTGCATGTTATAACATCAGGATGACTGCTTTGGGAAGAGATGTTAAAGTCCGGTGCAAACTGTTGACCAAGAAGCTAGTGAAGATAGCACGGATTAACCCCAACCTTGTAGCTGTTAGGATGAGAAACCTGTTCCTCTGGCCACACGGGCCCTCGAGTCCCGCCGCAGGCCCCCAAAGCATAGGAACTGTGGGAAATGCCCTGCTCCTATTCATCACTCAACAAAATTTTACTGCCTTCCCAGCTTCAAGACCCAGTTTAGAGATCATCTCGCAAAGGTTTTCACTCTAAGCCCCAAGGCAAAAGTACAGCGGACTCTCCACGTCAGTGTTTCAGCTAAGCAAACCCAGAAAATACCCCGAGAAGGGACTGCATCCGGACCAAGTGTGTGAGGCTCTCTCCCCGCTGTCATCATTCTCCAGTTTATACACTGTAAACCATCCACCCGGTGTTTACATTGTATTAGACACAATCTGCAGTCCAGAGATGATTTTTTACAGCCGTACATGTGTGTAACAACATACCACTTCATGTAGGGGGTCGCAGGCATCCTCAGGCTTTCTTATCCTACGTACACATGTGTGGTGTATGTGTGTGTGTGTGCGTGCATGTGCATATGTGTGTGCATGTTCATGTCCGTGTGCATGCATGTGTGCATGGATATGTGTGGTGTGCATGTGAGTATGTGTATGTGTCTGTGTGTATATGTGCATGTATGTGTATTTGCATAGGTATGTCTGTGTGCATGCATTTCTGCATGCACATGTGTGCGAGTATGTGCATTTGTGTGTGTATATACGTCATTTGTGTATGTATGTATGCATGTGTGTATGAATATGTGCATGTATGTGCATATGCATGCATGCATATGTGTGTGTGTATGTGTGTGTGTGCATGTCTGGGCTATAACCAATCTCGTGCAGATACTCAGAGATCACTACGTTTCCTTTTGAACCTCAGGTGCTTACCAATGTGACTTTATCCATTTATCTACTAAAACGTTGGGTCAGGGGTTAAAGGTCATCTCAGCTATCCAGCAAGCTCAAGGCTGTCCTAGGTTATATAAGACCCTGTCTCAAACCCCCCTAAAGTAAAATATACTGAGGAGATATACTTGCCCCTGTTCTGTCTATCTCACTGTATTCTCTTAAGTAAACCACTTAATTTTCGGGGATATGAATCTGTCTATCTCACTGTATTCTCTTAAGTAAACCACTTAATTTTCGGGGATATGAATCTGCTTTAGACAGTCTTTGCTGTCCCCAATAATGTCAAGATTCTACCGCTTAGCCTGGTTCAATCCTGCATCCCTCTCGTGCTTGTCACCACAGCTTCCTTGATGAGGCACACCAAGACAGTGGTTAGGACAATATCTAGAGAATGTTTTCTGTAAAAATGATGTTATCTGGCAGCTAGCTCTTGGATTCTGCTTGCTCTGACGCATCTCCACCCTGTAAACATATAAGCTTGGTGAGAATGGAAGGAAAGAGCAATGAACGCGCCATCCTGTAAACTGTGAACAGGATCCAGCGTGTGACTGAGAAACCCCACATTTGTTGAACGTTTGAACCACGCTGCGGGCAAGCTGCAATTTCCGCACTTCGTTTTCCTTGACGTTAGGCCACAATTAACATATTAACATTCAGAGTTCTAAGAGGGATCTTAGCACCCGGAGATCTTAGGGTGTTGTTGCTTGCGGCTCAGTATCATCACTCTGGTGTTCTATTTATTTCTCTCCGGGAACATTTAGGGGACAGACATGCTGTGACTGCTTGGAAGAAAACACTTTCTGCCTCAGTTTCTCTTTCTGGTGGTCTCTAGTAGAGAGAAATACATCAGCCAGAAGCTGCCATCCCAAGGGACTATTTACTCTTTTGGTGAGAATCAAATAATGATGACATTGTTTCTTACTATATTTGTAATTCAGTGGCTTGTGTGCTTAAGAAAGGAGTGAGCTGAAGACACATTTAGTGGCTCTGTCAAGAAAGCACCTGTTGACACTAAGAAGATGCATATGTGTGTGTGTATGTGTCTATCTCCAGAAGCAGTAAGGGACACAGGGTCCCCCCCCCAAGCTACTTTTAAATAAAGTAATTCACATTCCTTGAGGAGTATCAGGGAAGGCTCTTCCCTGAAGACTGGAGCAGCCCCTCTGAGTCCAGCATTCTGTGAGGCCCATAGAAAATTCTACTCGTGCCAGTTGGAAAACAATGTTCCCAGTAGGAACACTTGGGGAGGAAGTTCCAACCACAGGAGACAGACTAAACAACAGAATTCCCAAAAGCGTTTGAGTCACACGTGTGTGTGCACATCACATTCCACTTTCCTAGTGCCTGGGTTCCAAGGGACTGCAGGGTGCTGGGGGCAGGAGGGGTGCAGTTCAGACAGCCTCGTGCCAGATACTTCCTCCTCTATTTCAGGGCCCAAAGTCCCAGCAGGGGGCCAGTGTCTGCTGTTTTCCTGAGGCAATGTCACCTGGGACATACCCCGCCTCCAAAAGAGCCCTTTATTAAGTCCATGTCATTAAGCACCTGTGCTTTCTCACTGCAAGAGACTGAGCTGCAGGAGCAGACAGCATCGTGTTGTTTGCTGCCAGGCTAAGGGCCTTTTAGCCAGCGCTGGGGCCTGGGCTGTGGCAGGCAGAGCTGTGTCCTTCTTCGGATAGCTCTTGGCCCTCTAGGTGGCCATGGAAACGCGGTTAGAGTATAAGTGCTGTTGAAAGGGAAGGAAAAAACCTCACTGATGTGCAAAGGAACCAGATTTGCTGGGAAACTTGTAAAAATAGAAGCCTAGGCCCCTACTTTCCTCTTGGGAATTAGAAACCCAAAGACAGGGGATCTCAACCAAGGCAATTATTTCCTGAGGGGCCATCTGACAGTGTCGGGAGACCTTTCTCATTTGTCACATCGTGGGAGGGTAGTGGATAGGGGCCAAGGATGCCGCTCATCATCCACAGGTGGACCCCACCGCAGACGAGCCTCTGGACCAAAATGCCAATAGTACTGAGGTTGGCTTCTCTGTGGGAAGAGTCATCTGGAACCTGTGGGTCTTCTGTTTTCGGATGGAAATGCAGGTAACATGTGTATTCGCATTCACAAGAGATTGTGTGGAAGCCTGAACCTGATGATGTCAGGTTCTTGATCAACTCTCCACTTATTTCTTGAGCCAGGATCTCTCACAACTGAACCCAAAATTGGACCAGTCATAACTAGCCAACTAACCCTGGCAATGCTGTTACCAGGCACTGTGATCACAGAGGCTGCCATGCCTGCCTGGCATTTGCATAGGTCCTGGGGATTCAAACTCTGGTCAGCATGATTGTGCCGTTTGTGTTTTTTTACAAGTTCCCCAGGAAACCCTGACGGACACTGACTTGAGAACTCTGTACATGTCTTGGCATCCAGTCAACAGATCATGCGGGAAGATGGTGAGGGTGGGAGGAAGTGGATGTGCCAGGCATTATCCCTGAAGACAGCTCTAGTCCCCCCCCCATAAAGGCACCATGGCACTCTGGGAGTGGGCAGGTAAGTGAGCCACCCAGAGCAGAAATGTGAGAGCTCAGAAATGTGTCTCACACTGCCAATTACGCCACCAGAGCTGGGGCAGCTTGGACATGATTAAGGCCTCCTCTCAAGGGCACTGTGCTTGTACACAAAGCCCTGTCTTCAGCTGCGATTACCGAGAGCTGAGAATGGATAGGGAGTGGGGGCTTTGGAGGTATGAATGTCTACTCTGTGCAGTGGAACACAACATGTGACAGGATTTAGCAGGAAGAGCTCCATATCTGCTAGGACTCAGGAATAGCAGGCCAAGAAATGCTTCTGTGGTCCTGGTCTCTCTCTCCCTTGCTCTCTTTCCCTCCCTCTCTTCACAGGCCATATCTTTCATGAGGCTGGATATTTGCAGGTCTCAGTCACCTGTTTCTCACTTCACCAGACCTGTCTAACTCGGCCCTGTTGAGAGAATGCCAGCGAAAGTGCCTCTTAAGTAGTTGCTGTGGAAAGAACTGGATCCCAACTGCAAAAGGAGGGAAACAGGAAGCAGGACCATGAGCAAGTGAGAATGTTTCCCTGTTGTTATGAGGCATGGAAGTGTGCATGTGGGTGTTGGCGGACAGTGTTTATTATTTTCTTGAAACAGTTATAAGAAACAGGAAGAGACCAAGAATAAACTTTTCTTCATGAATCCTAACATAAGATTTTTTTGTTAAGGTACACAAGTTTTGGGTTGCTCCCTTTGCTGACTCCTCTTGTTATTTTTGCAAATTCTAGTGTAATCGTATGCTTCCTCCTGAAACATGTTTCTAAGACATTAAACCTACATGCTAGTGTTTCCATAGTGATTAAATGTTGGGGCAAACTATTCCAGTCTTTTTATTTACAAGAACACATGAGACACTGAACTAATCAAGCCAAACTGACTTCCTATACTGACATGAATTAGAACATTCTTATTATATTAGAACTTTTATCATTGTAATCTACTAATGAGTATTTTACATCACCCTGTTGGTGTTCTCAGAAGTCAGTGTGTAGTAGCCTTCTGCAATTTTGACTTCTTTAAAAAAACCTACAGAAATATTACAAGAATGTGCTTCTGTTTCAATCCCAGGTGTGGAGACATGGGGCTGCTTCGGACTGTCCACAGCAGCTGACTATGATTTGCCTCATGCTCTAGACGGGGTGTGGTTTTGCCAGCTACAGATAGTTTCTTTGACTCTGTGACATGTGGAATTCGGGAAACTCTTCAGAGGCTATATAAATGCTAGGACCCTGAGAGGTAGTTTGTGAGTAAATGTGCTCAGAGAAGAAATAAGAAAAGAAGAAATTAGATTAAAAAAGCTCCCTCTCTCTCTCTCCCCCCCCTCTATCGTTTTTTCTCTCCTATGGAGTCATGGGGGGGGGGTGTGAAGCAGGAGGGGGGTAAAGGGCAGGGGAAAAAAAGAATCTTGCAAAGTAACAAAGCCAAGCTACATGGATATTGGTTGGAATGGTGTGTGTGTGTGTGTGTGTGTGTGTGTGTGTGTGTGTGAGTTTATGGGCTCTTAGGGTTGGGACTACCTGTGCTTCAACCTTTGGAGTCACAGCACCTGATACCTGCTGCCAAGGGAACCACCACTCCATTTCACAGTTGAGAGAACTCAGATAACAGAGCGTTATATTCAGTAAGGGTCAATACTCCCGAGGGCTTTAGAACCTCAACAACTGCAAGCCTCACAGGCTGGTCACTTAATCCTGACCTGAAGTCTTCCTGTCTTTAATAAGCATTTCCAGTGCTCTGCTGTTGCCTTATCATTGTTGTTTTCTTGGTCACACCATTACAACAGAGTGGCATGTTACCTAACTGTGAAGAACGGGACACCCATGATCAAGCACAAGTCAAACAAGTGTTCAGGGAAAACCACAAGGCAAAGGACAACCGCAGAACATCTTCCTGTGACTGAGGCCACCCATCACCCACAGAGATGCCACAGCTCATTCAGAAGAGGGCTCTGATGCGAAGGCCACAGCCACCAATCCTACCTCCCCTAAAGAACAGCACTGAGTGGAAGAGTACCCAAGCCACACACAGTTCTTACAAGACAGCCTTCATCGTTCTCCCCAACCTTTACCCTAGAACACAATGTGCTGTATAGAAGCAAATTATAAAAACATGTTTGGCAGCCCAGATGTACCAGCGCCAGACCAAATCTCAAGGCTGCTCCATTTGCAGTCTGGGGCTCCCATTCCCACACAAGTGTTTTGGAAAGACAGTTACAAATGCTTTTTGGTGACTGGCGTCCTTGAGCCAGCATGCTCAGTGCCTCTCTGGAGCCACGTGGAGGGTGTGCATGCTTGCGATACATCATTCCTTTGGGCCTCTATCACCAGTTGGCTCTAATCCTCTTAATTCTGCACCTAATGAGGCATCGACTTGGCTAAACAACAACAGAAAAGCTGGGATAGATTACATTTATTGCGCTATGATATAGATACCCGCATCCATGCAGAATTTCTGCTCCAGCTACAGGATCTTTATACCGAGAAATATAGACAATGTATGTTCCCATGTGGTAGCAAAGTCCAAACATCTTCAACATGCAGTTGATACTTACCATTTGATAACCACTCAGGAAAAGTCACCTTTTTGCTTACGACTTTACTGAACAACACTAGGCATGCAATTAGGTGAAGACTTTCCTCTCATCTCGAGTCTAGGGTGATGAGCAGAGAAGGTTAAAAAAAAAAAAAAGCAGTCAAGTTATAGGACCCTCTGTCGGTTTGTATGGAGGGTGGTGGTTTGAAGGAGAACACCCCCGCCCACAGATTTGAATACTTGGTCACCATGGACTGACTCTACTTGAAAAGATGAAGAGGTGTGGCCTTGTTGGAGGAAGTGTGTCACTGTGGTGGGCTTTGAGGTTTTCAGCCCAAAGGCTGCCTGTGGGTTCAGGCAGAGAATCCTCAGCCCCTTTCCCACCATGTCTGTGTGAAGAGCTGCCATGCTTCCCACCATGATGTTAAAACCTCTAAAACTGTACACCAGCTCCAACTAAATACTTCCCTTTACAAGGGCTGGCATGATCATGGTGTCTCTTTATAGCAACAGAACACTGACTGAGGCGTGGAGTAAAATCTCAAATGAATTGTGAATCAATTACCAGCAGTCCTGTGATCTGAAATGGCACACAGCATCCTTGGTGTCCAAGTATGAGAAGGCGTGGGGTCCACTGGTTTTTAACTGATTGGCTTCTGCCATCTGAGGGCAAGGAAGGGGGAGCTACAGTGTTCCTCCTCTCAGCTTCTCAGTACAGCTTTGGAAACACTGGTATTAGTCCTTTTAAGTGATTGCCAAGAGCTAGCTGACTCGCTGCACTAAATGTATTCTTTTAGCATTCTCTCCTTCCATCTCTCCATTTATGCTTAGCCTAATTGTGTATCAATCATTGCGCTCTTGAACCAGACTCATGAGGCTCTTGGTACCCCTGGGGTCCACTCAAGTGGGCAGTTCTGCTCTGACTACTTTTCTGCCGGGCTATCTCTCTACCTGTCTTTGGTCTACACCCTGAGTTCCACCCCAGCAAATCTACCAGGCCCCTTAATCTAGCCAGGAAAGGAAATGTGAGTGATTTTAAGCAGATAAATCACCCTCTTCCATAAATGCTCGAACTGCCCCATCAGCTTCTTCTTTCCTGGTGTAGGGAGGCTGCGACTGGGGCAAACTGGTCCTGTGTGACCCAGACAAGGATTAACCCAGTGTCCTAAGGCTGAGCAGCCTGTCTCTTGACAGTAGCTGCTTTTTTAAATCATTCTTACTATAAAATATGAAACAGAAGACCCAACGTCTGAAGAGAAATTTGTACAATTCAATCTGCCACCAGCTAAATACTAACGTGTTATTTTAAGAAGTCCAACAATTACAAAAACAATAAAAATCACTCCTGAACATAGAACCTAGGATACAGGAAGGGAACATATGTCACACACTGTGGGGGGGGGGGGGCAGAGGGACAGTCCCTGGGGACTGGCAGTGCCTTTTCTACTAGGCTGGCCGGGAAAGCCCTCTGCTCAGTGGGGCCTCTTTGGCAAGTCTGAGAGCCAAATTCACAGGCTCCAAAAACTGCCCTGGCTGAGTCTTTTGCTATAGCTTTCCTCACCGAATTCAGCCACATCCAGGCTCCACAGACTCCCGGAGGAGGAGGCAGCGAGGAGGCAGGTGGGTAAGCCTCACAACCCTCTGAGTCTTCTGAATGGATTAGGTTAATCTCTGAAAAAGCAGACACTTAATTGCTCTTCAGGTGCAATTAATCTGAGTTAGCGGTAGGTTTAGTAAGAATCAAGAGACTCCAGATGGGACAGAGTCTCTACAAGGAGAGCAACAGAACAAGAAAATTTGAACACAGGGAACTTCCCAGAGACTCATACTCCAACCAAGGACTATTCATGGAGATAACATAGAACCCCTGCACAGATGTAGCCCATGGCAGTTCAGTGTCCAAGTGGGTTACATAGTAATGGGAAGAGGGACTGCCTCTGACATAATCTGATTGGCCTGCTCTTTGATCACCTCCTCCTGAGGGGGGAGCAGCCTTACCAGGCCACAGTAGAGGACAATGCAGCCACTTTTGATGTGAACTGATAGACTAAGATCAGAAAGGAGAGGAGAACCTCCCCTATCAGTGGACTTGGGGAGTGGCATGCATGCAGAAAGGGGAGGGAGGGTGGGATCAGGAGGGGAGGAGGGAGGGGTTTATGGGGGGATACAAAATGAATAAAGTATAATTAATAAAATAAAATAAAGTGTATTCCACCACAAAAAAAAAAAAGAGACTCCAGACGGATGACATGATACGTGATTTGGTTAAAACGTCTTCCCCGCGCTGCCTTGGTCTCCCTTGATGCATCTATGACCCCAAAGCTATGACTGAAAGAGGCTTCAGATGCACAGGTGTTCGGCTCACTTGGGACACCAAAGAGAGATTCAGAATGCCGCAGCCATTAGTGTCCTGTCTCATTCTTTTTATGGCCAGGAAAGGCTACATGAGAACACTTTGGGACAAGAGCCGTTCGGAGTGGAGGGGGAGGGAAGAAAAGGTCATTGACGACCCTCAACAGGGACAACGTGTTCTGTAACTTCTGGAAGTAATCAGGAAGAACGAGCCAAACAGCCGATTAACGTTCAAGTACAGACAGTCTTACATGGCCAAGTCCAGGAGATCTGACTGGTTGAGGCGGGTCCAGGAAGGAGACGAAATCAACCTGGGCCCATCGAGAGCAGAGAGGGATCCAAGGGTATAGTAAGTTTTACGGTTTGCTTTTTTACTTTTTCTTTTAGTAAGTTAAGATTCTCCGATTACAGTCTGATCGGCGTGCAGTCACATTCCACGTCAAAGGCGGCGGGGCCTGGCGCTTTATGGCAAACACACCGATCGAGGGCTCCACTGGGTACCAAAAGCCCACATGGGTTCCTGCCAAGCGAAGCCACTGAATGCCCAAGGCTATGTGATCTGAACTAGGCAAGTATCCAGAAGATAGCCACCATGTTCCCTGTGCCATCTTGATGAGTTTGGAAGCTGCCGTAGCCTCTTTCAATCCAAAGAATAGCAGAGCTTATAGGTATTTGCTTACTGAATTACCTATAGGCCCAGATGTTTCCTAAGAGTCTTCCTTTCAAGTGATTTGCTTATGCATACGATTTTTAAGACTTCAGAAAACTAAGATTTCAGAACTCTGAAGTTTCTTCTTTAGTTACCCGAACACAATTCCTAAGAGTAATCTTTCATTTGCAGAAAGTGATTCTGCTTTAATGGGAGTTTAAACCCTGTTCCAATCTATTCCATGCACACAAATACATAGGTCTCTGTGAACTGTTGGCCTCCAACCCCTCCCAGTCAAAGGCACAGCATACTGTGGACCTTTAAAGCCTGCCTCCAGACAGGGCAAGTAGCTTCCAGAAGTCTGCCAGGATGCCCAGCTGAGCAAAGCTACTCTTCTCCCTTTTCATGACCGACTGTCCCTGCACAGGGCACTCACTGCAGAAGTTACCTTGGCCATGTAGTTACTTAGGACGCTTAGCCCTGTCCTCTGCTCAGGGTGAATACCTGAGTGAAAAAAACCAAATCACGGGCTATTTGAGTAAAGTAAAATGATATACACCAAGTTCTCTGTTCCAGCTAACGACAAATGACGATAAACTCTCATCTGGGTACACACCCACACCAAACCGGAAGCCGAGGCCCCTGCCGCCTTGTCAAGACAGCCCCACTAGGCATACTGTATTGTGAACAAAGCTGTCTAGGGGAAGGGTCCCTGGGATACAGAGCGGCTACAGATTGGAGTGTCCCCGTGTTAGGTCAAACATTTGCCCTGAGTGAAATAAGAGCAGTGGATTTGATTCTAAAAATAAACGGCAAGACCATATTCTATGATTTCAGGATTCCCTAGCGGGGAGGTGGAGGCATCAAATAAGTTAGGACATTAGCAACTGGGTCAAGTTTAGCAACATGCTCTCCAAAACCATGCTGACTTGGCAAGGTTATGTTTAGAACAAAACCAAACAAAAAACAAAAAACAAGGTTGGGTTGAATAAAATTATTTCTCCAAGAAAGGGTGCCAAACTCTTCTCATGGTGGAAAGTTCTCTGCCTTGAGAGACTTAATAGTTTCTATGAAGCAGATCTGATCAGCAAATTCCGTTGCTCTTTCTTTGCAAAAGAAATTTATAGCTCATGTTTCTTGTCTCATTCCAGTTTTGAAGTGTTTATATCAAGTGCAAAAAGCAGGCGTCTCTCCAGTCATGTGTCAGAAGCCCTTACGATCATCCGGCATTTTGGCACACTAGAGGCAAGGAGAGCAAGGAGCCAGGACAACGGCCTGTATCAATGAAGCTCTGCAGGGGAAAAAAAATGACAGGGGTGGGGACAATGAACTGCTTCAGGAACAGCTCAAAAAACTGGTAAGCTGTCCTTGAGGCATAAACAAACTAGGTCAAGCCGCTTGAAAGAACATGATTTAAAAGGAAAAGGGACAAATATTGAAATGACAGCTTATACTGCCCCTCCCCGCAAAAAGATAAACTCTTTAAAAGTACACATGGGGGATGGGCAGGAGACTTATGAATTCATGTAGATAAGTTTGGACTAAAAACTAGGTAAAGGAATATTTGGCAAATATGAGGACACATAAATCAGCTAGGCCAGATGACACAGGGCCTCGGGGAATGAAGGAATTTGACTAATACGCTTACTGAACAATGGTGTAGTAAAAATGAATAATTATTTCTGAAAAATTACCTTGCACTCAGGGGGGATGTCAGAAAACTGGAAAAGGCCCAACAACATGTGAAACTGATTCAAAAAGCAGGCAAAGGGAAAGAGTTTAAAACAACAACAACAACAATTCGGTGACTAATGTATGTGATGGTTGGTTTAAAAACTGAGGGAGGAACATTACGGAAGTAAAAATTTAAAGGTTAAAAAAAAATAAAAACAAGGATGAGTAAATAGAGAAGCAGCTGCATTTCAATTGCCTCCCGCCCCCAACAAACATAGGAGAGTGTCTTAAAGATCACAATACTGTGCTGGGCGTTAAGAAGAATATAAGGGGGGGGGGAATTGGGGTGACTGGACAGCATCTCAGGAAAGGTCTTACTGACATTATCAGTCTAAAGATTCAAAGTTGGGTACGAAACGGATAAGAATTACAGAATCGTAAACACGGTGTACTGAGCCCAGGTTTCTACAGTTCTCCGATGTGCTGATCTGAACCGAAAGGCGGCTGATCTGAGAATGTCAGGAAATGCACGGATGCTCAGGTGGGGAATCCCCCCAGAGACATGAGATGAGAGGGAGGGGGGGGGAAGTAAGCAAACTTGGCTCCGTACGGATGGGTACGACTCAGCAGAACTCACTAGAGACAGATCTGAACGGCCTGGGGGGCCACTGAAAGCAGCACCGTTTGGAGACACAGGAGCACTAGGCGTGAACGCTCACCAAGCAGGGACGAGCCATGAGGTGAGAGGCAGGCTTTAGCCTTCATAGAAAATCCTCCTCTCCAAGAGGGAGACCTGCCCGTGTCAGCTCCCTTTACACCACTCTTCACTCGCTGCTCATGGGACTGTGGGATGCGGGAACCATCATTCGTTACAGACTTAAGAATCTGACTGTTCAGAAGTCCTGTGTGTCCATTAATCTCAACACCAGATGCTGTTCCCGATGCCTGCCAGCCTTCCTTCTGGCACCTGCTAAGTACTCTTTTTTTCTCCCAGGCCTTCCTGAGGGAGACACTTCTCTTTGCCCCGCTTTCTTTCACCGCTGGTCTGTACGTT
Source organism: Meriones unguiculatus (assembly GCF_030254825.1). Lineage (NCBI taxonomy): Eukaryota > Metazoa > Chordata > Mammalia > Rodentia > Muridae > Meriones > Meriones unguiculatus. The sequence continues at coordinate 148,453,619 of NC_083351.1, forward strand.
CTTTATGCCTGTGTCATCAGCCCAGAGCATGCCTGGCATTTCACAAGCACCTGATAATACTTACTAAATTGTGTTTTCTTTTAACCAGGTACAAACTCTTCACTCCTCTACAAGGCGGGGGGGGGGGGGATCCTAGGTTGAAAAACAACACTTAGAAAACACTAACACTGGGGTCGGTTCAGTGGTTAAGAGACGGTTCAGAGGTTAAGAGCGTTGGCTGCTCTTCCAAAGGTCCTGAGTTCAATTCCCAGCAACCACATGGTGGCTCACGACAATCTATAATAGTATCTGGTGCCCTCTTCTGGTGTGCAGGTGTAAAAACAGGCAGAACACTATACATAATAAATAAAACTTAAAAGGAGAAAAGAACACACCAACACCAGACAGAGGGTCAGAACTTAGAAGGAAAGCAGTAGAAAGCATCTTGATTTGTTTTCCAGAACAACCGTTTATATCCACTCACCAAGAAAGGCCTGTTTTTAACTGATAGACATTCTCGACTTTGCTGAGTGTCCAGCAAATGAAAGGAAAATGACCACAAGTGCTAGTGATCATGACGAAAAATCAATTGGCCTCCCTAGCCTAATGTGGCTGACCTCTCCATGGAAGAAAGAGGCATGAGGGAGGCTGTCCCAGCAAGCCACCTGGAAAGTGAAAGCTGAAAGACCATGGCACTGAGCAACTGACTGAGAGACAGGGGGGAAAAAAAAGACCCCAATTCTGCTATCCTGTGACTGAAGAGGCACCGTCTGATTTAGAGAACACCCTGCTCTTCCCAGTCTCCTTCACCTCTCCAGTTCTATTTTTAAGTCCTAGATACCAGTTCTCAAGGCTCCAAAGCAGATGGTGAGTGTCTAGGGGCCTCTTATGGGAAACTGTCCTCTCTCCCAGAGATCAGAATCCTGTTGTGAGGTCTAGAGGAGACCCAGGAGGACCAGCGGGGAAGAGCCTTGAGTCGGAAGATACCAACACTGATCAGCTTTTCTTTTTCTAAAGAAAAATAAGAGAGCAGGTGGCTTATGGTGTAGCGAGGCTGGAAACACAGCCAGCCAGGATGGGTGGTGATGCCCACGTGCAGGCGGGGTGGTGGTGGCTGCACGTCACTGCCTCAGTCCTCACAAACCTCACCACCACAACAGTCATCACAGCTCATAGAAGTCGGGGCCACTGTCCAAGGACAAGTACCTCAAAAGCATGGTAGAGCCTGTTCTGCCTGGCTTCAGTTTACCTGAGTGGTCATTCTAGAAGGTCATGGTGAAGCTGTCAGCAGGGCTTGCGTCACAGGGACGACAGACCCCTACCCTGCTGGGGGTGACCAGATACTTAAAATTTTTCACTTATTTTATTTGCGCGTGCATGCATGCATGCGTGCGTTGCGTGTGTGCGTGAGTGCACACGTGTGTGGACTCAGATGTCATTCCTCAGGAGCCATTTATCTTGAGTTTTGAAGCAGGGTCTCTCACTGGGACCTGGCACTGGTCAATTAGGCTAAACTGGCCGCTCACAAAGGCCCAGGGTTCCTCCTCTCTGCTTCTGCCTTTGCCGAACCAGATTATATAGGCAAATGCCAGGATGTTCAGCTTCTCCCATGGGCGCTCTGGCTTGAACTCAGGGCCTCATACCTAGCTCCACCAGCTCCACCTAGCTCCACAGAAACTGTGGTGGCATCTTCTGAGAGTGAAGGACTTTTCCAAAACATGTTCAGTGGAGGGTGGTCCTCTTTAGTTTCTCATCAATTACATTTGGCTCACAGAACCAAAACTATTTGTGGCTGACCGCTTTAACGAGTGTCTTTGGGATGAAGGCAAGAAAAAAGGACATGGAAATTTCTGAGGGAACGTGGGAAGAGAAAGGAGCTCCTCATTTTGGAGTCTGAAGACTTTTGCTACTAAGGATCAAGAGTTCCAGAACACAGAGGCAATATTAATTTTATATAGAAATGTTTTCAAATAGTAGTGTTAAAAGAGAGCTCAAACCAGGCTTCTGCCCCGAGCATCTATGACCTGAGTATAGTTCTGTTCTCCCTCAGGGTTTCTGGAAATCTCACAGATGAGACTGTTTAACAGTGAAGATACCCCTCAGCCTTGGTATCCCTGTGGTCAGAGGATACTCATGTGCACACAATAATCCATGGACACATGATAATCCTGTCCCATAAACACCGAAACCACTTCTGTGATTTTGTTTAAATTTCAAAGCAAACTCTTTGAACATAATAACCTCAGAACTCAAAACATCGCATACGTAACTACTGTAAGGACGGCGAGGCATGACTCATGAAAAGCACACAGACACATACGGGTATGTCTTATTCTTTCCCGAGGGGCCTCTCTGGTAAGCCCCTGCTGCTTACAGCCATGCTAAAAATCCCCTTTAACATACTTCAACTCATTGAAGCTTAACCCTGGAACAACTTCTCACTGTGAAGTCAAGGATCTGGCATGAGCTGAGTGGACATTCCTAAATGGGAGGAGGACTCCCTCAGCTGCTGCAAGTGGCCGCGTGGGGCCGCGTCCCTACCCTGCCACCGGTGTACAAGAGCATCTTGAAGCTGTCCTCTTGACCACCGTCAAGAGAAAGTTCTTCTTCAGCATCACGTTAGCAGGCCAGAGAAACTGCCTACATATTCTGCCCAGAAAAAAAGTTTAATCTAGAAAGCAGCACTTCCGAATCATCTTCATCCTTCGACCTGGCTTGAACTGGTGTGAATTACAGGCCTGGAGTAATTTGGAGACATGTGCCAGCAATGTTGTTGTCCTGGCAACCGTGTGAGAAGCAGCTGGGGTGCGGGGTGCTAACTGCTCTGGCCCACTCAGGGTTGCCTGTGGATGCCTTCTAAGCCTCACTGCGTCTCTGTGCCTTGCTGCGCAAAGAAGAGTCCTCTGCATCTGCTGCAAAGGTCAGCTGAGGCCGCTGATGTTTACAGCACACTTACGGCTGCAGATGCTCAAGCGCTTCACGTATGCTCTATCTGAGTCACGATCCCAGGGGACAGGCACCGTCATTATGAGAGATCCGGGGCTCGGCCATCTACTGAAGGTTACCTAGCTATGAAGTGCCCAGTCTGTGCTTGAACTCAAGTCTAGGTGGCTTCAGAGGCCACGTTTTCTTCTTTGCTCTTTTGAAAATGCTTTTTACTAGCACATAGTAATTATATTAAAAAATAGCTTTCCCTAGGATGTTTCCATACATGTCCATAATGTGTCTGGATCATAATTATCACCCCCATTAGTTATCCTCTCTTGTCCCACTCTCAGTCCTGCTAATTTCCTTCCTCTTCCAAAGAAGCCGTTTCTTCTTTCCTGTCTTTGTGTGTGAATATGCATACGTGTGTGAGAGAGGGGGAGGGTGGGGGGCACTCAGTGAGTTTCATCAGGGCTGTTCACAGGAGACTAGATGAGAGTTTGTTCTCAGGAACACGGGTACCTTGGCAGCGACCACCACCGAAGAGACCACATTTTTTAAAGGACAGCAAACTGCAGGCTGTAGTTTGGTGCGGAGCTTCGTGTGTGTGAGATCTTTAGACTCCCACAAAGACCCTGGAGTGCAGCATTCAAGAGTGCAGCTTTGTTAACCATCAAATGGCCCCAGGTTGCATTTGTACAACATCGGACAGGGAATTCCTATGATGCCACTGCCGGAGCATGCCCAGGAGGTCAGACTCCATCAGAGGACGGACACTCAGTTCCTCATGGGTGATGTGCAAGGTCATGTGTGTCACACCTATAGTATTATGTAGCCCAAAGCTGTTAGCCAAAAAATGCTAACAACTACTTTGATTGCTCCCGGGGATGAATACGTCATACATTAACGAACGCCTTGTACACAGCAAAATGTCATGACTTATTCAGGGTCACACAGCCTGCTACTGAGAGGACTGAGTCACCTGGGTAAACTATGATGCCTCGGTTTCTCTATTTATTACACGAGTTGTTGGGTTACCTCCAGGATCCCCTGAGGCTCCAAATAGCTACAGTGCTGGGCCACAGGTATCACTAGACTCCACCAGCCAAGGAATGTGCTGGGCTGAGTCATCATCTTCGAATTGAGCAAGGGGAAGAGGAAGTAGGTGCTGTGGTGTCAAGGTAACAAGAAGGGAGCTGAATAGCTGAGGGGTGACTCCTGAGGAGGAGGGAGCGGGTGTGGCCCGGGACCCATCGCTGAAGTGGAGCATCTAGGCAAGCGTGGCCCCTGTCTGCTGACAAATAGCTCAGGCGGCTCTAAGATGGCAGCCACCTGCCTCTCCACTGAAGCAGGGAAGGAGGGGCCGTGCCGCCAAGCCCTCTTTTCTCTGATCTCTGTTTACCCATGGGGGGCAGAGCTGTGTTCCAAATTTCATCAAATCAAAGACTCCATCTATTGTGAAATGTGCTATTATTTTACAAATCACCAAGAAAAGTGGGGCTACTTTTCTTTGCATGTTTTAGAGATATTACAATATTTTAGGGTTGTATATTTGTGTTATTACTAGCCAAATCCACAACGTAAGGGCTTCTTCTATACTGGGCACTGTACTAAATACTTCATGTTTTATTCAGTGCTCACCACAGCCTGTGAGGTAGGTGTTATTACCTTCCTTTTTGTGAGAGAAAAGCTGAGGGGGCTGAGTAGCTTGCCCCAAATTTCCCTTCGTAAGGAGCCAGCCAACCTGACCTCAGGGCATCCTGGTATCCACACATCAGGCCACCCCTCCCCTTTCTCATTAGAACCACTTAGCCATAGCGTCTGGGTGACAAGAGGACTCTCTCGTCTTGAAGTATGGCTTCTTCCTATCTCATTTGTTTTGGGTAGAATTACTTAGTGAAGGGAGAGGCTTGGGAAGAGTGCCCAGGTCCTCAGGAGAGTGTGCAAGAGTGAAACAGGAAAAATGGGCTTGAAGGACCACCAAGCCTGCTTCTCTGGAGGGATGCAAGAGAACAAGAAACCCAGAGACAGGAGGAGAGTTACCTACACTAACGGAAAGCAGGATTACTGTGAGACTGTCCATGGCTCAGGGTTCCAGGTACACAAGCACCCCTCAAAGAGCCCTAGTTGGGCTTAGCAGTCCTAACACTTCTCTTTGTTAAACACTATCAGTTTCAGCGCACCTCGCTCCTGCTGAGCTAATGTGGATGTGTGGCTCCAGGGGAGACAGACCACAGAGAACTTAGAAGATAACACAGTCCTTTTCCTTTCTACAGAAGAGACAATGACTAAGGAAAAAAAAAAGGATGTCTGGTGTTTTGGTCTGGAAGTTTTATTTGACCTGCAAAATCAGGCCATTTCCTGCCTGTTTCTTCCAAGACCCACCCGGGATTGTTGGGGAGAAATTGTCTTCTGTTAACTTCGAGAATGTTGTGTTCTTATGCCAAAGAGTCCAGGGAGCTTATTTCTCAAGCAACAGTCGCCAAAGTGTGAGGAACTGGGAGCAGGGTAAGGGGAGGCTGCCCTAAACCCTAGCAACTGCTTTGCCTTTTAAAATGTTTTTGTCCACGTTCAATAACGGATATATTAATGTAGTAGATGTTTGCAGAATGTAGAGATACCTATAGTATGACAATACATATAAATTACATACAGATGATATGTATTACTACATAATATGATAGTATATATGGAAATATATGCATATGTCCATGAGCTATATATAGCTTTGTATAGCGATACCTATACATGACAAGCATATGAGTATATTCTCTACTGATGTAAGGCCATAATTTAATAATTGGAAACCTATTATCCTGGGGAAAAAATACTTCTCTCTTGGTGGCCATCAAAGTCTCCCTAAATGTCTTGGGTGACTTGTCACTAAAAAACTGAACTCAGATAAAATGGCAAATAAATTCATAAGGATTTTAGCATGCAATGCTTTGGATATTTGCTTAAGATTTCTTCAACTTGGATAGTAAATTACAATCTACAGTTGCCTAGCGTTTGTATTTTGTCAAAACTGTGTTTCTCCAGCTTCATTTTTAACAACACTTTTCTATTAACACAGCTTGAATAAGGAGGAGGAGGAAAAGGGGAAGAAAGAAGAGACAATCAACTATGTTTACAAGTTGCAACCAAATTACCATAAGGAAAATTATGACATGGTAGAGAGAATTGGAACTGACTGGCTATTTTATGTTGAGGGGTTATTGTTATCCTGTGTGTGGTTATTAGTGTTGTGGTCACAGTTAAGAATTTCGCCGTTTCCTGGGAGTGGCGGCACACGGCCACAACCCGTGGGGAGGCTGTTGCAGGAGGACCACAAGTCCAAGGCCAGCCTGGGTTATAGAGTGATTTCTTGTCTTAGAAATAAAACCAACAACCAAAAAGAAAAAACCAACAACAACTAAACAAAACCACCTTTTAGAGTTGACATATTGAAATATTTACAGATAAAAATGATAATCATGCCTAAGATTTGCTTCCAAACAATTCGAGGGCTTACCTCGAATGATGAAAGAAACCTGACCATGAACCAGTAACTGTTAAAAATGAACACAAGAGATCCAGAAGTTCTTTATTCTCCTCTCTCCTTTTGTTGTTTAAAATGTTCCACTGCAGCAAGTTAAAATGAAGTTGAAAATAAATGAACCAAACTCGAGTAAACTCGTGTGACTAGAAAGATAAAAGCAATTGGCCAAGCCTTGAGTAGAAGCTTGAAACTACTGGGTTTGGAAGGAATCAAGGTTTTTCAAGGAAGAGCACTTATACCAGACAGTGAAGAGTTAGGAGACAGAATTGCTTCAGGGCTGGCAAGGGAATTTGGGATTATCAAGGTGAAAAAAATTAAAGTAAAATCATGGAGCAAGGTCGCCGTGCTCTGTGGACATCAAAGAATCATTACAAAGAAGCTTTCAAAGAGTCTAGTGTAAATGGATCAGAAACATGCGCTTCTATTGCCTTCCAAATACGCAAGCCTAAAACGTAAGGGGAAAATGTGAAAGCATGTGCTGGAGGCTGGGCCCACAGCGCCGTGGGAGAGCACTGGCCTAATGCGGGAAGCCTTGCTTTCCACCCCCAGCACCACCCCTCCCACCCGTCACTGAAACGCTTTGAAGACATTCACTGAACCCAAAACAAGTCCTTGAAACTGATCTTCACCCTTATTAGACTATAATTTCTCCACCTCAGCCCATTTTATCTATAGACCCCGTCTCTTTCCTTTTAGGTTCTATCAAAACTTGGCCTCAGCTACTCAAAACATATAGCAAGAAAAAGCCAGAGACTGTTTTTTTTTTTTTTTTTTTTTTTTTTTTTTTTTTTTTTTTTTTCCTTTCAAGATCAGTGAAAGAGAAACAAAGTCTTTGAGATTCAGTTTGGACAACAGTTGCTGGCAAATCCATAAAGCTAAACTAGTTAGTGCAGACTCCAAATGTGCTGGGGGGGTGACAGTGAGGAAGAAATGGACGCCGACTTCATTCCTCTTGTCCCTTCCTTCTCTTCCTCTCATACACAGACTGGAAGGAATGCAACTGCAGTAACCTGGACACACCCGTGTGGCTCTATTTACATGAAGCTCTGTAGAGGATGCTTTTCTGCTTTCTATAGTCCATGGACCAACAGCTGATGTCAGCAAGGGAGGAAAAAGAAACGCTGTGATTGCTGTAAGAAGACCTTGACCCAGAAAAGAGAAAGCCACTAGCTAGACCACCTAGTGAGTGACAGACAAAACTAAGGCAACGGTCTTCTTGCTTCCAAGCCCAGAAAGTCCAGCTGTATTTGATTGACAGCTCTTTGGCCCATAAGCCCCAAAGCAAGGTCTCTAGAGCAGGAAGTCAGTGTGATTCCTCAGAGGTGTGCTTGGCAGATTGCCTCGAGAAAGCTCTTCTAGGGAGGTGGTGGGTGTTTAGTGTCCTTGGTCCTAAGACACTTGGTGGGTGAGCTGTGTCCCTCTGCCCTTGACTCCCGGACTGGACCCCGCTTGCAAGGAGGATACAGGCAGCACTTCCACCTCTCCTGCTGCTCGCAGCTGCTTCTCCAGGAGGCCTTGCCCCTCCATAACCCTAAATATTTCAGGTTGCAGATTTAGATTCACTCATCTTAACTTTTCTGGTACACAGTGCTGGTGGGATCAGGCCACGCCCCTGCGGAATGACTGTGTCACAGGGAGCGGGGACTAGCGTGTAACTTCTCTCTCTAGATCCTGGAAGAGCTACTATGAATAGTGACTCCACTGAGAAACCAAGACTATTTATCTGGCCCTAAGTTGGACAGAGATGGTGCTTGCTGGCTTTCTGAGAAGCAACAGAGCTCGGCAGCAGCGTTAATTTCGTGGGTGTGTGTTCTAGTCGTGCTGTGCTGAGCTGCCCTGGTGAGGACTCCCTACAATGGAGAGAGAGTGCGTTTTGAAAGGCAAAGCCTCACTCAGTATACTGCACAGCTTCTTGCGGCTCACTCAATCTGCCCCACACACCTGAGCAGGTCACAGAAGCCGCCAGAAAGGGACAGCGAGTGGCATTTCGAAAGGTGACAAGAACTAGGAACTCTGAGGGTGGAGGAAGCGTGAAGCCTTTCCACTCTCAGGACATTTTCTTAAGGGTTTGCTGCGGCCAATGAGACGCATGCTGTACTCCCAACATTGATGCTTTTCCCTGGAGCCTTTGTTTGCGAAAGCAAATGTTTGGTTTAAACTGAAGAAATGTTAGGCCGCCACGGAGCAGGCGATGACCACCTCAGTACGTCAAGTTCAGAGCCGTGTTCTGGAGCATCTGAGAGAAGCTTAGCTTGGGTTATGGTGAGCAGTTGGCATCTGGTTTGTAAAGTTTTATCACAGCTTGCCTTGATCGTGGATGGGAAACAACCTCACTCAGCTTAAGTCTCCAGGCTCAGTTCTTCAGAAGCTAGCATGCATCCCTCAAGCCACTATCTGGTGAGTAGGACTCTAAGTCCTCAGTGATGCCCAGAGAGGAGGACGCAGAAACACAAAGCATAGAGGTGCCTTCCATCAGATAAGTCGATGGCTCCCAACCGGAATAAAGGGCTCTTTAATAGCCAAGCCACAGAGTGGGAGACAGTGGCCCACATGGGTTATCTGGACAGCTCAGGGAGGGAAATGGTAGCTCCATCCCCAAACAGGTAAATTTTACTAGGGTTGAGTTAAAGCCTAAGAATCAGGAACTTTAAACACACTCTGGGGGTTCTGGAGAACCCACTTGTTCTCAGATCTCCATGTACATGTCCCTATGAGCCCCCTCTGCTGAAGGGAAGGGAAGGGGACTCAAGGAGGCTGTGGGCAGTGATGTTCTTGCTTGTCTTTGGGGTCTAGGCCCTTCAGAAAGAGAAGCTGTTAGCCCGGTGCTGCTATGTTCGTGTTGTGGGTACATGGTGCCAGGGGCAGAGTCCAGGCCCTGTACACCTGTGGCGAGTGCCCTCCCACAACCATAACCTGCAGACCTCAGTTCTTGTTTTTAAAGTGCATACTCTGGAGTGCCCTAGACTCCTGCCTCCAGTTATAGACTGGCACCCAATACCTTCGTTGTTAGCTTCTTCTGCTGGGTCCCCTCTCCTCTAAACCAAGGCAACAAGTGACGAAGAAGGACCTTAGCTGCCAGTTAGAAACTCTTGGTCCCCGAGGTCAAACTGAACATGAGTAAGTTATCTACAGGGTGGGACACAGTGTTGTTGCTTGGATTAAATTAGTTTAAAATTAAATTAGTGTCACTGGGTATTATGCACATAATCATATTATATATTTATTTATAAATATGTTTTATATAAGATATCACATATCATAAATATATAATATGTATATACTTATATTGGTATATATTTATTGTGCATAATATTTATATATAAATATATAATATTTAACATATAGTCTGTAGTTGGCCATGGACCTCACCATGGACTTTTGCCTTCAACATAACTGACTTCTATTTTAAACATTTCCTATGTGGAGCATGTCAGTGTGGGGTGGGAGGGTCCCGGAGTGGATTTTGAAACACTTAATGATTATCTCCAGTGTCCTAGGTAGGTTCCCAGTGGGCAGAACACAAGCTGAGTACTTGGTGCTAGAGAGAAGGGCGCTCAAGAGAGATTCAGCATCTGGAAGCCCCTGGAGATACAGAACAAGCGTCATCTACGTCACAGAGTCCAGAAGAGAGGAAAGGGAGGCCAGCAAGCCCCCATGGCTCTGTCTCTGAGGCCCTGGTGACCATGGTAGGAGATGTCCTCTTCATCTCAAGGACATCCCTGCTGCCTCTGCTCTGGGGTATTAAACAAGGTTAGTTGTCCCCTCTTGGTTTGGAATTAAATTGTCGAAGTTTTGGTAATAACCAGCGCTGTCATTCGGAAATGCTCGCTCCACCCCTGAGTGTGCCTGATTCCTACCTATACTTTAAGGTCTGGCTCACACCCCTAAGTTCTCTGGGAACCAGAAGTGGACAATTTTCACCTCGGCAGTAACTGGAAAGTTCTAACAAGTTCTGAGCAACGACTTTGGATATGCTATCATGGAAATTCTGAGCATCACGCTTTCTGGAGAGCTTCAGAGTGACCCGCTTGCGTCTACTCAGGTAATCCATGAGAGACTTTGCCTCCAAGTCACATACTTACAGGAAGAATATTGTTAAGATAAAAGGAAATGCTTTCCTCCAACAAGGCCATCAAGACTGAAAGTAGCTAAATAGAGGGGCTCTTCTGTAGCATCTAGAGTAAGCCAAAGGGTGGCCCCCAAAGAGAATGCCTCTCAGATTGTGAATGTGGCCTTAGATAAAATGCCTTAGGACTTAGATTAGGCTAGGAGTCCCAAGATATGATCATGCTGGACTATCCAACGGGGCCTAAACATAGTGACAATATCCTTACAAGAGGAGGATAAATTAGGATTCTTCTCTGAGGTTTCCTAGCATGTTCAGGTCCAAGGTTTGGTACCAACACTGCGGGAAAATAAAAAGAGAAGGAAGAGGATGGAAAGAGACATAAACAGAACTGGTAAGGATGCAGAAGAAAAGGTCATATGCAGACACAGAGAGAAACCAGAGTTACAAAGCCACAAGCAAAAGGATGCTTAGAGCCAGCAGACTCTGAGGAGTACAGGGAAGGATTTTCCCTACAGCTGTCAGCATGGGTGTAGACTTGCAACCTGAGTCCAAGTATCTGGATTCCAAAACATGGAAAAAAGAAGTATCTAGGTACCCAGTTTGTGGACACTTGTTACAGCAGCCATGGGAAACTAATACAGTAACCAACAAGGATGCAGATAGGTGGGGTGGGCAGAAAGGATACTGTGGCCCTGGGTTCCAGAGACCCCCCAACCTCAGCCACCCTCGGGAGAGGGGAAGGAGACTTCATACAATCCCAGTGTGCTCTGCCACTGTCTAGTTTCTAAGGAAGGCTTTTTGTAATGTCACAATCTCCCTAGAGGTCCTCACAAGTGAAGGCAGAGCCATACACTTTCTCTCTGTGACTTCTGATCTTAGGTAAACTGGCGCGAGATTTCAGTCAGGTAAGTAGGACCAGACACTCCTGGAACGCAACATCTATAAAACGAATGACTTGCCTTCAAGAGTCTTATTCTATTTGTCAAGCATTTACTGAGTAGCTACTGTCTTTGACAGACTGTGTAGTCCAACTAAGTACAGAAGTGACTCTGGCTGTCTCCACGCAACTTGGGTAAGCTTTCCCAACCAGCACTCTAAGAACCCCGTTTAGATTCCTTGTTTCCTGTCCTGGCCCTGGTAGAGCACACCTGTCACCTCAACACTCAGGGGACCGAGGCAGGAGAGTGAAATTTCTGGGCCAGCCTGGTCCACACTGAAAGATCCCGTCCCCGAAAGAGAAGGCATTCTTGCTGTAGTTTCCTGTCTGGCTAACAAGAAGGAATTTTGTGACACATCTTTTGTGACTGATGGAAATCACCCACACCTGTCTGCAACCCTTTCAACAAAGGAGTCAGAAAAACACGTATTTTAAAGTTAGAGGCCTAAGTCATTTCTTCTCATAAAATAGATGCTAGTCATGTAGGAAAATATATTTATGTTTTAGAAGTACACTGTGAAGTATCTGAGAGTGAAATTTTATGATAGCTACAATTTACCCAAGACTATTTTAAAGATATATATGTGTGTATGTATTATGTATTTTGAGGCATAGTCCTACTGTGTAGTTACATAGCCTGGAGCTTGCTAAAATATTAATCTTGACATTGGTGTGATGGTACTACAAGGTATCAATTGTATGGTTCTTTACTTTCTATAAGTTTAAAATTAGTAAAAATAAAACTTATCCTTTGAATGTATAAGGTTACCTTTCCCCCCTTACTGACACTCCACCTGACTTCAGGTATCGGCTCTGATGGTCTCAATAAAGGGACTGTCTTAGCTATTAGAAATCCCCTATACACGATGGGCATCTCTGCTTGCAAGCTCTGATCTTAATTGCTTTCTCAGTTCTATTTATGGAAAGGCAAAGAAGTCACATCTATCAAGAAAAGGCTGAGCGCACACATACACATACACATACACACACATACACACACACACACACACACACACACACACTCAGAACAGCTTTAGCACAGAAGTGGGGGTGCCTTGTTGGGGAAGCAGCACCTCCATTAAGATGATGCTTTCTGTTAAGTCACAGAGCACCAGGCGTGCCTGCCTTCGCTGCTGCAAGACATTTTTTTTGTGCACATTCAGTATATGTAGATTACTGCCGGAAACAGAATAGACCAGCTGGGAAAGTGACTCAGAAGCCACCCCCATCTACCCAACACACACACACACACACACACACACACACACCGAGAGGGGACTCACAGTTCCGAGTACAGGAAGTGCAGATTGCCCACATTGTCAATGTAGTTGGCAGGACTCAGCCAGGGCAGGACCAGCAGCAGAAGCGCCTTCATTTTCCAAGCAGCCTGCCGCCTTCCTCCTGACCACCTCCTGACAGCCCAGTGCAGCCCCTTTAAGCAGATCTGTTCATGTACCCACAATCAGAAAACAATAAAGCATCTGACTTGGAGCGCGTAGACTGATGCACGTTATAGATCATGAGCCTCTAAGAGGATTAGCTCCTGGCATCTCCAGTAAGGTGATGGGAGATTGAAGAGACCCACCATGGTTGGCAAGAGGGCTGAGGCTGAAGGCAGCAGGCTGATGCCTGGGAGAGGGCTGGGCCCCTCCTGCACGATTCGGACTGGCTCCTGGGAAGCAGCTGGTACATTTACATCACTGGCTGGGAGCAGCCAGGCTGGGAGTGAAGCCGTGTCGGGAGAGGGCATGGGCACAGCACGTTCAGCTCTGCGCGTGGGTGAATGAGTGAATAATCAAAACACACACTGCAGCCTGCTGCAGGGAAGACACTCAAATTAGCATCTCTGGAGCCAAGCCTGGAGTCCCCCAGCTCTGTGACGCCGCCACAGACTCACAGGAGGTGTGGGACACGAACCACGCCTCCTGAGCCTGGGTACACACTCAGAACACGAATTTGTGACATTTTTCCCTTCACTATTCTGACACCGGGGATGCTGTGTTGGGCAGTTTTGAATATAGTCTATTTTCTTTGAGACTAGCTAATGAGCCCAATGGACAGTAATGCTGTGTAAACAGGGTCTTGGTCTGTGAGAAGAGAGTCACCCTAAGTCCTCCCTGTACTAAGGGCTGGCATTGCCTTGTAGCTCCGGAGCCTCTCAGTAACTAAGATGAAGTTAATCTATGTGGCTTTTCGTGAGGACCTGACCCCATTACTTCTTCCAGCTTAAAGTTATTATGGGATTATGTACGAGAGTTCTGAATGGCCAAGACACTCCCGAGACTCCCTATTCAAGAAGAGTTAGTCCGTCTTGCCAAACCAAGGGCTAAGTCTTCAGAGAAATGGCTCGAAGGGACAGTTTACATCCCAGATCGATGGACTGCACCTGTGAGAAAGAGGGGCGATCGCAGGAGTGTCTACAGGCAAGGAGGAACCGTGATCAGCTCTACAGTGTCTGAGAGTTTGGTGTCAGAGTTGGGTGGAAGGTGAGGCAGGGCTATGAGCATCTAAACACATCCGAGCTTTGCTTGTGGACCAAACGTGCATAGTCTAGATCAGACATACGCAATTCCTGAGAAGGCCTGACATACTCGTTGCTAGTTTTGCTGAGGCCCAAACTTGAATTCTCTGGCAGGGAAGGCTGGTATGTGGGGGTGAGTCAAAGCTGGTCAGCAGCAGCAAGGAGGAAGTCGGGTTTGGAGTTAGGTGCTGAGGTGACAAGCTTGAGATTTAAATCCCAGTTCTACCCGGTGTTGGGTGTCACAGGCCTGCTGCTTACCCTCTCTGAGCTTCAGCTTCCACCTCTGTAAGAGAACAGCAGCAATTGCAGTGTTTAACTCAGGAGAGTATTGTTATGAAGGTGGAACAAAACAGTGCTTACATCAGTGACTAGTTTGCTAATGACTCTTGGTAATAGTGACTGAGCCTAGCTGCTGGCTTGTTTATCCTTCTCTCATCTTGTCTTTCCTCCTTGACTGAGGAAGATGATATGCCACCATCTTTTCCTAAATGTGGGTTTTCGCAAGCCCTTCGTAGATGCATAGACCCCCAACTCACAAGCAGCATGCCGTTTCTACCATGACTTCGTAATGATGTGAATGGACGTGGCAGAGTGCTACTCACGACACGATATAGATTCTAGGAAAAATGAAGGTTCACCTATTCATTTGTCTCCTTGCATTTCAGGATAAATTAGTGGATGAATGAATGAATGAATGAACATGCCATACGGAAATGAAAAGGGTCTGCGTGTTGCTCCCTTGTCATATTGCAGCCACTGCTGGCCGCACACCAGATACCTCATCTTTCTTCTAACAGAAAGAACCCAGGTTTTTCTGTGGCAGAAATACACTTAGCCTCCCTTGCAGATCAGTAGTCCTGGACCACAATTCAGGCCAATAAGCCAGAAACAAAATTCACTGGTACAGGCATCCCAGAAGGGTCTTTAAAGGAAACAGTCTCGGCCCCCTTCCCTCCTGAAACTTCTACGTGACACGATGGCGAGCAGCCATTTTGAGGCCATGCAGTGACAGGCTTGAGGGTGACACCAATCTGAAAAACAGAAGGAAGCCTGGATTCCCGATGGCATCAGGGTGACGTCATCTTAGTCCTAGCCTTGCTGCCTGAGACTCTGTGTTCCATGAGAAAAATAAAACTTCCAGCTCCTTATTCCTAAACCACTTGATGTTCTCTGGCCTGCCAGATGTAATCCTAATCAGCATAATTCCCTTGGGGAGAAAAGTCTCACTTGGAATAACCTCGTATTGTTTTACAGCTTCCTTGAGAGTAAACAATCTTAACCCTAATCCTTGCCCTGGTGGGTTTCAGGCTGTCCTCTTTATCCTGCAAAGCCGCCTCAGATATGCACCACCATTTCCCATTTTCCTTTCTCTTCACTGAACAGAGGTGAGGACCAAGGTGCATCCAGGGTTAGAAGGTCACAATAACGGCCAGCATGGTGGCGTACAACTGTAATCCCGGCACTTGAGAAGCAGAGGCGGATAGATCTCTGTGAGTTCAAGGCCAGCCTGGGCTATATAAGCAAGTTCCAGGAGAGCCAGTTACAGGGTGAGACCCCGGCTCAAAAGAACAGAACTCAGTCAAACCAAATCAAGTCTCTGTAAGAATGCATGCTCGTGGGCATGTCCAGCCAGCCGGAAGTGACCAACCAAATAGACTAGTACTATTTTCACGGGTTCAGAAGTGATGCCCTGCTGTGAAAACCTGCCTAGACAGTGGACAGCCAGCTAAACCTGGACTGTACTAAAAACAACAGAAAAGCCTCCCTCCCCTTAGAAGTCAAGGTTAACAGACAGCCCAGAGCAGATCTTTGAAGAAGACACTCCGAGGACGTTGGCCAGACTTAATTAAAAGACACTCCCCTGAGAACCTGCAGCCATGTGGGGACTGAGCCAATTGAATCATGTTTTCATTTCAGCTTCTTTCAAAAACATTGAACAATGATCTCTTTTGTCTTGCCAGTAGGTGCTTTGGTGGGGCCAGCGCCATTATCTACCACTTTTAAAGAGTAAGAAAGACGGGGCTGGAGAGACAGCTCAGCCAGTAGAGGCTAAGGCTTATAACTAAAACATCTAGAGACAGAGGGAACGGTGTTGGTCCTATGAACCCACTCAGAGTGAGAGGTTTTCAGCTTCTCCAGCCTTCCAAGGTCATTTCCTCAGAAGCGGAAATCACAGCCTTTTTCATTAGGACTCAGGTTCTTATGGTCCTTGATAAATGTCACTCAAGCAGATGAGGTTGTCACACAGTGAAGATATGATATTGACTTAAGTCTTGCTCAGAAGCAAGGAGTGGCTAGCTGGAATCTATTTGCATTCTCAATGACAGGAGCTATAGAGAGAGACTTCCCAGCCAGGCCCTTTGCAGCTGCCCCGTGACATCTCCTGGCATTATATTTTGGTTAGGAAAGCTGCCATCCAACTCAACCAGCCCTGTCCCCCTACTGGGAACTCTGAGAAGACACATGACATCATCTAAAGGCGTCTATGAGGCCAGAAATCAACAGCACCAGTCAGATTCCATACACTGAGACCCTGGCTACTAACACTACCAGGTAGGTGATCCAATCTTGAGGCAAGTGTCAGCAATGAGCCAGTCGCTCACAGCCACAGCCCATCCAGCAGGTTTTACCAAGGCTTCCCCCAGCTCTGGCTCTGAAGGTCACCATGTGTAGATGGCCGGAATCCTGGAGAATGCCTCATCTGCTTACAGATGTAGCGCAGCCGTATCCAAGATGCAAGTCTACCGCCAGTTAAAGATGTAAAATTTAGTGAAACAGGCAGAAGTTGTTCGAGGGTCACATACGTGGAAGAGTTAAGAGTTTCCGTCATCGAAAACTTGGTGCGAGTAGTTCATGTTAAATAGTGAGCAGCATGTTAAGGACCTTCGTCACTCCACTCCACAACGCACCAATATTGAAAGCATAATGTTACACGCCATAAATATATTCTTGAAGACAGAGTATGAGGTCGCTCATGCTAGCCTTGAACTGCCCCAGGTTCTGTGGTGCTGGGGATCCCACCCAAGGCTTTGTGATAGTCCAGCACTCTACGAACTGAGCTCCACCCCAACTCAGCAATTCTTAAGTTTTCTATGTGTATCTACTGAACAAAGTAATAATACAGAATGATCAAAAAAAAATGCTAAGTTGTTGGATGTGGTGGCACATGTCTGTGTTTCCAACACTCAGGAGAAAGGGGCAGGAGAGGATCTAAAGCTATCCTCAGCTGCAATATAGAGGTCCAGGCCAATTTATTACTCATGAGAACCTGTCTCAAAAAAATGAGAAAAAGGAGCAAAATGTCTTCACAAATGCTCTCCCCAGAATGGGGATAGGATAATGGTCTCAACTGTCTTGAGGCCTCATGCAAAGAGACACTTGTCTCCTGGTCACCTGAGTCTTTCCAGTTTGAAAGACGCCTACAGCAGTAGCTAGTGGATCTTCTTAACATCCTTTTAAAAGGAGTAAAAGGTGGTCTACCGACCAGCAATGGCCAAGGTCTATGAAGGATGAGAAGGCAGGGCCAGGGTTAGCTTCAAATTCTTAGTCTATGCCAATCAATGCTTGTGCTGGCAATGGAGGGCATCTGTGTATATATTAAGCACTTGATGACTAATAGGTATTTTGGGAAATGCTGGTGTCAACCTACTTAGGCAGCTCCAGTGTGGAGGGAGAAGTGTGAGAGCAGGTGTTGAGAACCATGCTTCCTTGAGGTGGGGGTTTCCTCCCCAGAGAGCCACAGCTTGAAGAGGTGACCAAATTTCTGTCAGTCTGGGGTTCTTCCCTCACAGCTCTTTCCCAAGTGCATATCATTACCAATTGTGTGATTGTCAACACTTCTCCCCTAGCTTCCTTGAGATGTCCTGATCACAGGGTGGCGTCAGCAGGGGGATGAATGAAAGTTGTGTTGGGGCAATGAAATGTGGAATCCTTTCCCTGTAACCTCATTGGTCTGCCACAGTCGACCCCAGGGCTTGCTACCCTCCATCACTGCTTGGTCACCCTCAGAGAGGAAGCATCTAGAAGCTGAAAGGGGTAAGTAGCAGTACCTTCCCTACAGCCCAATGGAATTTAGCCCAGAACTGCACGATGTTGGTTGGGTGATTCCCAACTGGATTGGATTTAGCGGATTTATAAACCTCAAGAGAACTCTGAGATAACAAGTTTGAATTGTGTGGCCACTTGTTACCACAGCAACAGGGAACTAATACATCTCAAATAGAAGGAACGATGACACCATGGTAGGAACCTGACATTGGCACACACGCAGAGGGATGTCCACCAGGACCCTTTCTCCTCAGGTCTCTGATATTCCCTACCCTGGTCTTGGCATAATTGCACCAGAGCCTACCTAACCTTGACCTTGGACTTACTTTCCTCTCCATGATGCCCCTGACACTTAGCCAAAATCATCAGCAGAGGTCACCAAAACTCTCCCTCCCCACGATTTCCTTTGACCACATCTTCTTTCGGGGAGCTATGGAGATGGGTCTCTGTGTCTGAAACCAGCATTTACTGCAAACCTACACTGGAAACATCCGCCTGGGCATCTAGAGTCCACCAGCATAGCCAGTACCGTAAACATGAGCTACGCATTACACTCGGGCCCTTGTATGATAAAAACTTTCATGTTAGAGAACCTACTTATGTCTCAGAAGACAAAGCCATGGATTCATGACCTAAGGAATGTGACCTTAACAAAATTGCATGCACCTGCCTCTTGCTCTGGCCGTGACAGGAACCAAGATAGATGCAAGCCTGCAAATTTCCTCTTACAAAATGACTGTGGTATTATTGTTCACACTTGATTAAGCACCTTAAGTATACTTCTCAGAGTTCCTCATGGGGAACAGGCCCGGAGCCACCGGGGAGGCCATCCACACAGGAATGCACACAACACTGAGAAGGGACAAACCGAGAGGTGGGTAGGGGAACAAGGGATGCCGGTCACCAGCAGGAAGTCTCCTTTCTGCCACCACTGTGCACTCCTCGACCAAAAGAGAGACAAACAGTCACTCAGAGGGTGTTCCGGTCAATCTTATGTCAGCCTGACACAAACTACAGTCACCTGGGAAGAGAGAACCTCACTGGAGGAGGAAGCAAGCAAGTCTGTGGGGCATTTTCTTGATTACTGACGGATGTGGGCGAGCCCAGCTCACTGTTGGTGGTACCGCCCTTGCTTCTGGATGCTGTAAGAAAGAAAACTGAAAACAGCCAGGAAGCAATGTTCCTCCACGGCCTCTGCTTCAGTTCCTTCCTCAACTTCCTGCCTTGGCCTCCCCTAATGATGGGCAGTGATTGGGATGTGTAAGCCAAATCTTCATCCCCAGTTGCCTTTGGTGGTGGTATTTATTGCAGCAATAGAAAGAAAGCTAGAACTAAGGGCGGTATTTTTCTGAATTTCTCACTTACGGACTTAGTTGATTTATTTGAAAGAAACTTGTAGAATCTTATAGAACTCAACTCTAAATATGATGAGCATATGACAATCAAAAATTTAAAGTTAAAAATAAGTAAACGAACAAATGCAGATCTTACATTAATTAAAAAAAGAAATGGCTTGCCCGTAGAAGGACTTATTTGGGCTCACAGTTTCAGAGGTTTCTGTCCACACTGGTGAGGAAGGCATCCAGGCAAAAGAGAGAGGAGAGGGGAATGGGGACATAGCATGACCTCAGAGGTATGCCCTGGGCAAGCTATTTCTTCCAGTGAGGTCCCATCTCCTAACGCTTTGCCACCTCCCCAAACAGCACCATTGGCTGAGGACCAAGCACCCAAAACATGACCCAGTGGTGAAACTTGGTATCCAAACCCTAACATTCACACCACTATTTTTCAAAGCCATAAACACATGCGTGCATGCACACAGCCTAGTCCTGCTTAGTGACGTTTCCTTGCACCTGGTTTACAGTCATAAACACCTAGACTGTATCTTATTGGAACAGACCCCCTTGGCTGGTTCCAAAAAAGAATGGGCATCCCGTAGAGTGCCAGAGCGCCAGGGGAGCGCAAGGCCCTAGGGAGACAGACGAATGAGTCCCTGCTGCACCCGTGTGGGCGGCTGACTAGCCGGCCCTGGGAAAGGAGAGAGAGAAGGGGTCCTACCTTGTCTGGAAGTGATGCTGGAGATCGCAGCGCGGCAGCACCTCAGTGCAGTGCTCTGTGAACGGGCACGTAACCAGCAGCTTGTTGAGCAGCTTGTTGACCAGGATGCTGGACTTCTTGCAGTGTTGCAGGACCAGGGGTTTGCGGTCCACGGGGCAGAAGTCTTTCTCCACCAGGAAGTTGGTGAGACACTGGGTGCAGTAGGTGTGTCCGCAAGGAGTGTCCAGGGGGTCCAGCAAGGCTTGCAGGCAGATGTGGCACACGAGGTCGTCGTCCACGTCGTTGGTGTACGTGTAGAAGTGGTTTTCCTCCGGGGAGTGGCTTTGGCCGCACACCATGCACAGGGGCTCAGGGCTGGGATTTGGATCGTCAGCAAGGTCTGGCTGGTTCATGGCTGAGTGGGGATGAGGAAAGCCGGCAAAGCAGTATTTCCTCGTGAGTAGGTCAGGATATCCTCAGAGCCACCTACATGCAAACCTGTAAGAAAACAAGGCAGCTCACGTTCACACCGTAACCTGAGGGGGTCAGAGCTGTGTGAGCGGAAGGGGCGGTGCTGAGCTGGGACTCAGAAGACCGGGTGGGGCAGCTACTCTAGAACAAGCTTTGCCTCACTGTGCCTCCGGGTCATAGTGTAGGAACATTGTATATTATCCCCGTGTGGATGGGTTAATAATCACATGGGGCCTGTCTACTGGTGAAATGCGTAGATCACACAGAAGAGACATAGTTTATTAATAAAATCACATCTGGTCTGTATTTTTACTATGGTTTACTGTTTTTTTTACTATGACTTGGGGTTTTGTTTGTTTGTTTTCTGCCTTCATTACCTTCTTTTCTTGTCCAGTTGTCACTAGTCAAGTGGCCTCTGAGTTCAAAATCTACCATTACTGTGTGTGGATGCCTTTAAAAGATAGATTAATGATAGCTCGACCTAGAGGGCTGATGCACAGATCAAATAACTTCCTTGAAGATCTTTGATTTTCACGAGGCATACAAATAACTACTATTGACTTTCTTACAAGTTTTTCAGAATTCATTTCGTCCCTGGTCTAGCTCTGTTGGCCTAGAAATGCAAGCTTCGGTTCCCACAGGAGGAACTTTCTGCTTTGTCACAACAGTAGCCTTTGATGACAGTAGTCTTTGATTCAATTATATATTAATATTTTTCCCAGAAAAAAAATACCGCAGAAATATGCGTTTTTCTTTGATATGGAAAGAGTTCCCAAAGAGTGGAATTTTGCCGATGTTTGATTTTTACACCTTGCAAGTTTCTTAGGCAATGAATAAATACTTACTACCTACTCTAAGCCAGGCTGTGAGCTGACAGGGAGACCACAAAGACATATGTGGAGGATGCCATTTTAGGCATTGTCAGTCCAGAGGGAGGTCAGCATTCACATAACTTGGCAAAGACCAGGTAACCATTGTTGGCCAGGACTCTGCCACTGTTTATGCCAAGGGAGCATGGAGACTCTCCTCACCTTCAACACAACTCTCTCTCTCTTCACCCTCCCCCCCCCAAAAAAAAAAAAACTATCAGTAAAGACTGCTTTCAGCTTTCTACAGGGACAGAAAGACACATGAACTAGACAGAAGGGGTGTGCACAGCAGTCTACACACTGAGCTGCATCTTTCTTCTTTTTCCAAACATTCTGAGCTTGTTTGTCTAAACACAGCCTTATCTCAGGAAGAAAAGACATGCCTTCCAACTTGTGCTGAGTCGGCTTCACTGTTTACGTTTCTGAACTCAGATAGGAGGTATGAAAAAACACTCTGGACAAGAGTTTGTAGTAAAATGCCTGAAATGTCAGAGCACAACATTTTCCTTAACTCTCAACGAGACCACAGAAGGCAAAAGGTGAAGGGTTCAGGGAGGGGGTGAAGTTGCTGTCAGTCAAGAGTGCAAGGAAACCTCGTAGGTGCTATCTGCCCTTGGGACTCTGGGAAGGCATCTCATGGGAAATGCTTTCAGGGAAACTAGAAACACTAAACACATCTGAGAATGGAGACGAGCCACCCAAAAAGTTGACATTTTACTGTAGGGAGAAAGGTTCAGAAGGGTAAACCGAGGCCCCAGATCTTCTGTCACACACTCCTACATGCTCTGGTCCTGTCCTTTCTATTCCGCTGCAGGACACAGTCTAAGAGAAAGCCAGGCTACAGCTCCAGGTACTGATGAAAGAGCAACTTCTCCCCGTGCGCACCATTCCCTTCTCAGAGACATGCTGGTCTAGACCTCACGTGTGGTTTATAACGTGTTCTGGGAGGATCCACGTGCCTCACTCAGATCTTCTGGGGGGATGGAAGCGGGGCAAGACAAAGAGAGACCCTGTCTCACTTGCTGTCATCTGGGCAAGTGTCTCCCAAAGGTTCATGATACAGGCTTGGTCCTGGGATGCTGCTGTTGGGAGGCGAGTCACAGGCAGGTCATGTGGTCAATGGGACGCGCCTTTAGCTTTTTTTTTTTTTTTAAATTATGAAGTGTTACACAAGGATGTTTCAAGCAAGTATATAACATACTTTGGACATTTTCCACTGTACATCCCCACTGCTCTCTCCCTTTTAGGCCTCCTTCCTTCCCATTAATCCCCTTTGTGTCTCAGTCCTTCCGTAAGTTGCTTCCGTCATGGTGTCTGCACATCAATAAAAAAGTAAGACACTGACTGAGATCTTTCATTATCGTAACATGAAGCTGCCTGGCACATGACCCTTCCCCTTCCTTGCCTGTGTTTCACTGGCATGTCACATTCTTTATAATATTCTGTACTAAGAATCCTAGCTTAAAAAAAAACCCAAAACAAATAAACAAAAAAAACAAACAAAACTCAAAGCAAAACAAAACCCCTATAGGTCACCAGGCTAGATAAAATCCCATTCACAAGTGGATTTCTATGATTTTGTGTTAATAAAGAGAAAATGTTTTTTGTTTTGTTGTGTGTGTGTGTGTGTGTGTGTGTGTGCGCGCGCACAAACACGGGATTTTGCCAATTTTACACTTTGCCTGAGTGTGTATCTGTGCACGTCTGTGCACACACGAGTGTGTCTGTGTGGGTGGATATGAGTGTGTGTCAGTCTTACTATGTATGAGACCTGCCTGCCTCCGCTCTTTGACTGCTGGGATTAAAGGTGTGCACCACCATGCCCATCAGAGTGGATGATTTTTTAACTTTGTGTCTTAACTGTTTACTTAGCATTCCCTATGTGCTGGGCACTGTGTTGGGGACACTATTAGACTGCTGCGTCATATCCTCACAATGCCCCATGACATTTTTGCTTTTAACTAAACAGATCAGGAAACTGTAGCATCGCACCTAAGTGACCAGCCAGTCACACCCAGCAGGGAACTAAGCAGGCCAGGCTGCCAGACTCCACTCCCCCTGGGCCTTTCCTCCCTTTGTCCCCCAGCATCTTCCTCCAAAAATGAACTGCCTCAAGATAAAAGACCCAGGGAATCAGAAGGATTTGAATCTCTTTGGGTCTGACTGTAAGTAGAGATGACAACACTCTGAGGAGACAGAGCTTGCCTCTAAGGAGAACTGGGATGCCCAGGGGACAGAATCACCCCAACAGAGTTAGCAAGCCTGGCAGGCATCCTCCTCCTCTCCCCTCCTCCCCCACCTTACTGCCAACCTCTCTCCCCTTCCTCCCAGTCCTTCTCCCAGCAGTGAATCTGCTGGCTCTTGGCCAGATGGTAAACCAATTTCTTAATGTAATGTTAATGTAAATACCACTTATATAAGTTTTTTTGTGAATTTACTTTAGACTAAATAAAGTCTACATAAATAAAAACGGGCTGGGAGAGGGTTGGCTGAACAAGCACTTTGGGCTCCACAGCAATGAACTAGGCGGACTTCAGAAAATAAGATTTCTTCCATTTACCCGACAGCTCTTTACCCTCTTTCTATCATCTATAACATATGGCATATAACATCTTGCTATAGCATATACCATATCCTCATTTTACACATTCATAAAGCCTGGCTGCTGAAGGGAAAGGACGGGATCAAGAATCATTTAACCTAACAGATAAAAGGAAAGTTCAGGGCCAAGGTGGGTAGAGAGTATTTATTTACAAATGCTCAGTATGGTAGGCCAGTCCTTCTGGCCCTGGCTGAGGATCGAGGTAGCATAAGATGTGGCTTTTATACAGTTTAGATCGAGAACACGGAAAGCAGAAGTCATGCTTCCTTGGCCTCTCACATTGAGAAACAATCTCTCATGGAAGACTCATGTGACTTTCAGACACTGACAATCTAGAATCGACCGCTAAAAGGGTCTCAATGAGGGACTGATTTCTTACTTTGGGTCAGTCTTGGAGCATGTCTGTGGGGGATTTGTCTTAATTACGTTAATTGATATGGAAAGATCCAGGCCACTGTGGGTGGCACAATTCCTTAGACAAGGGCGTCCTGAACTGGATACGAATGGAGAAATCTAGCTGAGTGCAGGCAAGCATTCACTCATGTCTCTCTGCTCTCAAGGGTGGATGTGACGCGACCATTTCTCTTAAGCCCCTGTCGCAGTGACTTCCCTTTAACATTGGACTGTAACCTGGGATTGCAGTCACAACAAACCCCTTTCTCCTCTAGTTAGCTTTTTGCCAGGGTGTCTTATCACAGCAATAGAAACACAACGAGAATAGGAGCCCATTATAGTAAGATGGCCCTGGTGGCCTGCGGACACCCTCTTTCTCCTTACAGGGCACCCTGAAAGCTCACAGAGAACAAATGAGTAAATACATCACTTGGCTCTGCTGAGAAGTTCATTTTCTGCTACTGAAAGAACCAATCCCACCATAAAGCATCCCTTATACTGTTTCCCGAGTCCCTGTTTGGAACAGTCGTGAGGGGTTTCCGTATTATTAAAGGAATTAAAGGAATAGCCCAGGCAGCAGATAGAGCTCAGGGGTGGAGAGCCTGCCCAACAGGCACAAGGCCTAGCACCGCAAAACCAACCAAATAAAAAAACTGAGAAAATGAAGGTGATGCTCCACTTGTAGGGAGGGCAGTGCGTCTTGCGTTGGTATCTTTTCAAAGATGGCACACAGACCCTGCATTGAAGGGAAGTTTTGAGAGTGGTCATTAAATGATACAGTAATGACTTTATAAAATGGATCATTCTGCCCTCAGGTGGATCTTTAGATCAGGGAAAATGTTCACACACTGAGCAAGAATTATGGCCCCGTGGCTCCGCCCCTCTTCACAGCTCTGCCTCCCTCCAGGGTACGCAGTATTTTCTATCGAGTTCTTCGTAGAATATATGTAGTTCCTTGGTGCTTCAGTATTTGAAGACATGTCCTTTTCTGGGCTGAGCTGGGTTCACCCACTATTTCTTCAGGTTTCTGGTCTCTGTGAGGCTGACTGACTCTCCTCAGCAAGCACCCCAATTTGTCAGTGTGTCTCCCACATTGCCTGGAAAGGGGGAGCTCCGAAACTCCGGGATGGAGGGAGGCAGATATCTGTTCCCCTGAGCTGATCCTCAGCCGGCCCAGCATGCTTCCTTGCTGCAGCTGGGTGTCTACACAGGAGATGCTGCCCTGAGGACTGGTTGGAATAGTGTGTGTGAGAGAGAAAGAGAGAGTGAGTGAGAGAGAGAGAGAAAGCAGAAAGAAAGAGAGCCTTCCATGTATGGGGATTCTAAACTCATGTATTTAGTCAACCACAGGTTAGGGGCAGGGAAGGCATCTACGTTAAATATGTACCCTTTCGCCCTTATTTTTTTCCTAAAAATTCAGCATAACAATACACCTATATTGTAGAATATTAAGTAATCCCGAGAAGATTTAGGGCACATGGGAGGATGTGCGATTATTAAATGCAAACACTGCTCCATTTTTTTAGAAGAAACTTGAGCATTCGTGGCTTTGTCAGAGTGGGAAGGGAGTTCTCCAAGCATCTACATGGCAGAGAGACAGCAGTCTCTCCAGAGGTAAACAGACAGACGGATGGAAAGATAAGCTCGAGGGTTTTAAGGAGAAGCATGGAGCTTGTAAAAGCATAAACAAGGTCAGTGGACATGAGTGGGAAGATGGAAAGCTATTTTGTGGCTCTATGTAAACAGAAAGAGGCCTTCACCACCTAAACAGCCTGGTATTAGAGTCCACAGTCTTCTGTTATTCCCTAGAACAGATGCATTTGGGACATTTCAGGCTATTTCATTTCATCTCATTTTGAAATATATGGACAACACACAATGCAAGGAAACAGAACTGGAAACCAATTAAACAAAGAGTCAACCAGTGATATTTTTTCCACCCCAAAGCACAAATAGTTGAAATTTACTAGCCCGTGAAAGGTTGAAGTGACGAGTGGAAAGAAGCCGATGGAAGAGTGATGGGAAGAAACAACCTTCCAGCTCCACCCACCTCCTTCACCCACTTGAAAAGGAAAGTGGGTCATGGATGACGACAGTTATCCCCACTCAGGGAAGAAGCAATTGCTGGACCACCTTGCCTACAGAAAACTCCTATCACACTATGTTGAGAAAGCCCCCACTGAATCCATCCCTAAATAACATACACACTTATCCCACTGGTGCTATGCGGAGCCATGTCACGGCCTGAGATTAAAGAAACCATGGTAGTAACTCCTAAAGAACTATAGATTACTAATCTGATCTTTAAAACCAGTTTCCAACCTTTGCTCATCATAGATTGTTGCCTTGCTTTTGAGTTTTTAAAAACAGCACCACGTGGTCAACTTCACCGTCACCATGGCAACACAGCCAGGTGTTTTCAAAGAGGTTTAAGTAAGGAATGATGACCCGTTCCGAACGTGGGCAGTGCCATTCTGTGGCTGGAGTCCTGGACGAACTACAAACAGGAAGGGGGAAGTGAGCCCAGCTCCCAGCATTATTCTCTCCCTGCTTCCTGGCTGGGAAAGCAATGATGCCAGCCCCTCACACTCCTGCCTTACCAGCTGTGGTGGACTGTCTTCCTTCAAACCATGAGCAGAAATAAACTCGTTTCTCGATTTGCTTTTGCCGGGTAATAACATGAAAACTATTAAAATTGTGATATCTTTGTTCTGTAAACTTTGCACCCCAAGGCTAGTTCCTCACTTGCTTTACCTATAATCAAGGTCTTATCAGTGTTTTCCTTAGAAGTTCAACTAGGGAAAGTGGGGTGTCAACACGGCGGCTTAGACTCAACCCTGGGATTAACTGCCTTGGTGAGTCTTCATATTTTCCTTACATCAGCCCTGGTAGCCAGCCAGGTGCAATGAGGAAATTGTAGACTTGGCCGGGGCACCAGAGGCGTGCCACTAAATTGTAAGCAGTCTCTAAATTGATCATAGCTCCACCTCATTTCGTGCTTGGTTAGAGATGCCAGGTTACATGACTTACTGAAGAGTTTATAGGACAAGAGGGAAGTGCAGACAGAGCTATGTTCCAGAGACGACGGTGACAAAGCAACTAGGTCCTGCAGAAGCTTTGCTGTGGGACGAGTGCACGAGAGCCTGAGCACGTCTCTCCATCCAGGACATTGCCCAGAATGTGGCAGACAGTGAGAGCCTCTGCCCCTGCTGGAGGGCATTCACCTCATGATTTGGAGGAGGTGGGGCTCAGGGTCTTACTATTTAGCCCAAGCTGTCCACCATCACTCCATCCTCCTGCCTTAACCTCCTGAGTGCTGAGATGACAAGCGTCTACCACCACATTGGGTATCGCTTTGTAAAAATGGCTTAAAGTTGTTCAAAATCTTTTTATCCCTCAACCAACCGAGATGTTTCACAATGTATTTCAAATGAATAGGTGAAACCTATAACCAAGCCATCACTCAGGTAACTTAGCTCCAAAAAAGTGGAGTCTGGGAAGAAGGGCTTGGAGAAAGAGCTCAGCAGGTAAAGAGCTTGCCTTGAAACCATAGAAACCCGATTTCGATCCCCAGATCTCACATTTAAAAAGAAAAGGGGGGGGGGTGGCAAAAAAGAAAAACAGCCAGGCAAGCAAAAAAGCCATACCTCCGGCATGAGCTTTAATCTCAGCACCGAGCAGCAGACAGATTCCTGCGCCAACCTAGCCTGGTGGGAAACCTCTAGGTCAAATGACAGCCCATGTCTCAAAAATACAAGGTGGCTGATGCCTGAGGAATGACACCAGCTTGTTCTTTGACCTCCATCTACACACGCGTGTACCCACACATACACAGACACCCAAGGTTGTCTTCTGTCCTCCACATATACCCGTGTGCAGCCACGCACACACGAACATTAACATCTATGAAACAGAAACTGGGCCTGGTCTGGAGGTCTAGGCTCCATGACGACATGTTTCCTGGGATGTGAGGCCCTGGGTCCAGCGCCCAGCGTCACGAAACACCAGAAGAAAAGGGACACCTCCAATAACCTCGAGACGTAAAGTTTTGTGGATGGGGCTTTAAAACTTTGGGGAAAGCACTATTGGACAACGTGGTGATTCCGCATTTCAAACTGGCCCCCGGCCCACACTCCAGCCATAGCCAGGACACTTATTCCTGTGCAGAAGCTTAACCACGGAGAAGCCCATTGGATCAGTGATTCCCACGGTGGCCCTGGCCACCAGCTCTCTCTCTAAAGGAATCTGCCCAGCAGACACATTTGTCTCAATAGTGTCCTGGGCCTGACTGAACCCCCTAAAATCAATTAGTTCAGGGGTAGAGAGCAATTCCAAAAGATGGGTTTTTTGTTGTTGTTGTTGTTTTTGTTTTTTTCAGACAGGGTTTCTCTGGCTGTCCTGGACTTGCTATGTAGACCAGGCTGGCCTTGAACTCACAATGATCCGCCTGCCTCTGCCTCCCTGAGTGCTGGGGTTACAGGCATAAGCCAACGAGCATGGCTCTCTCCCTCCCTTTCTTATCCTTACTTGTGCCTTAAATTTCAGAATTTATTTAGTGAGCATTGAGAATGTGTATCTTTTTAATTATGAACTGAGATACATTATTCCTTGACTTACAGAATTGTATATAACCAGGAAAACCAGACCTGAATACAAAGAGACACTTAAGGTATGGACACTTATGGAGAGGGTTGGAGGAGGAATCTGTGTGCGCACAGGCGAGGGACGGGCACTTCATCTTGAGAAACAGAGGCAGGTACTCAGAGCCTGCTATGAGGGCTGCGGGGTTGTGGTCACCTCTGCTTCTGCTTAACTTCTAAATCGAAGGCCTCAGAGAGGGAGCGAGAGAGTCGTTAATGAAATCCACAAATGACATTCGCCTGCACAGTGTTTCAAACACTAGAGAGAACAGAAGAAAAATACAAGGGGTCTCTGCAGAGGTCAGACTCTGCCAGGAAATTACAGAACCCAACAAGAAGGGACGGCAGAACACATCTGGAGTCAATAACCAGGAACACAGATATTCAGAAAGTGGGAAAGACTAGGGATGTGGCTAAGTGAACAAAGCCCCCCGTGGTTAGCCGGTTACAAATGAGTTCTAGAGGCCAGGGGGTGGCTTTTCACAGTCTTCCAGAAAAGGGCATTATCTGTAATGACAGGAGACCTCACCACTCTTCCCTGGATGTCAGGGGGCACCTGCCATCCTTTAGCTGGTCTCTAAGTGCTCTGTCTTAACTAAGATGTCCTCCCACAACCTGGTCTATAAACATGGACTCCTGCAAACAATGCCCAATTAAGACGGAGTATTTCTATTACTGCCGGACATCGACACTGACTTCTGGGAAGACCTGATTTTAGAGAAGTATGAACGAGCAACAATCTGCAAACGGCTGTCCGCCCCTGTCAGAGCTGACCATGCAGGAAGTGACTTTCATTTCTTTTTAAACACATAACCAAGTTTAAGGCAGACATGAAGAGATATATTTGAGTTATCAACATTTTCCAACTGTTTCAGTTCTACAGATGTGTGCTGACTGCCCTGTCTGTGACCGGTATTTGCCTTGAACTCTGTGGGGACTCCTAGAGAGAAGTCAATGCCTTCTTCATGGAGTTCAAGTTTAATTAGGAAAATAGATGTAGATACATAGCATGACACAGCCAGCAAACACGGTAAATGTCGATGAGGCTTTGGAGGAGATGGGCTAAGAGAACCACAGAGTGAAGACAAGGAAACTTGATGGATCATCTGGTTCCTAGGGAGGCTCACAGGAGGTAACTGGGGACTGGGGACTGGGGATCGGTTGACAGAGTGCCACATGCCTTGGGGGACCAATCTTCAGCACCACATACACGGGGCATTGGAGGTACACGCCTTAATCCCAGCTCTTGGGAAGTGGAGATAGGAGGATTAAAAGTTTAAGGCCAAGTATAAGACAAGTGTCTTAAAAACACTAACAGACAAAACCTCCAAACAAACAAAAGTGAGTAGGATTTTGATGAAGGGGATGAAATCCTGAGATCAAAGAGCCTAGCCACACACTTCCATCAAGGACAAAAATGCACATAGATTGGGGACTCTGTGTGATTTTAAAACATTTTTTTAATGTTTTTTTTTTAATCTAGAAATCAGATTTTTTTTGAGGCCTCACTATACATGAAGCCCAGCTGACTTCATACTTGCAGTGTAACCCGGGCTGTCCTCAAACTGACAACCCTCCCCTCAGCCTCCTAGGCACTGGGATTACTGATGTGAGCACTGTGCTTGGCTTAGAAATGACAAACTTCTGGGTTGGGCAAGTTCTCACCAAGTGGGGAAGTGCTGTTTTGCCATACCTAGGAGTAATGTGCCAATTTCTATTTCCAAATACTCCCAGTGATGGAGGCCTGAGTGGTTTTCAAAGATGCAGATTCTTCATTTCTTTGGCTGTCGGCTCCTGTCTCTTGCTCTGTCCTTTCAGTGTTCAGCATATGTCACTCTACTTTCAAAACCTGTCTCCCAAAGTAAAGACAGTATGGGCGGATCGCCCTTGTCTTCTCTCTCGGTGTATGGTCCTTCCAACTGTTTTCATGAGTAGTGCAGGTGATGGCAAAGGGTCTCCTGGGACACTTTGTAACCTGTTAAAGTCCCCTGAAGTGATGGTGCTTGGAAGTCGACATTTATCTGCTTATCCTGGTATAGGGGATCAAGTTTCAGTGGAGTGGTAACCTCTGAGAGTATGGCCGGATATGCCTTCTACTGCAATCTAGGTTGGCAGCTCCTGCCTTCTTTCTGTAGATTTGTCACAGTGTTAGTGGGAAGAATTCATTAGGTGCTTGAACATAGAATAACAGCAGCAAAATACCAGCTAGGAAGTAGCAAGGAAATACTTCTAGGTTTGGGGGTTCACTACAACATGAGAAAGTGTATGAAAGGGTCAAAGCACTGGGCAGGTTGAGAGCTGCTGGTCTACAGAGTTCTCTGTAAGCAGATAGAGATGGCTGTGCATACCGCACATCAGCTACAGAGAGAGTGCAGCGAGTAAAATGATGTCCCAAGGACATGTCTGTGGTCATTCCCAGAACTAGGAAGCTGACCTAACTGGGAAACGTGTGTCTTTGAAGTATGTCATCAAGTACTGGATCTTGAGATGAGATCATCCTAGATTACCCGAGTGATCTCTAAATCTAGTATCCTTAGGAGAGACCAAAGAGCAGACAGAATCAGAAGAGGAGGCCATGTGAGGACCTAGAAGGCCACACAACCAGTGACCTCTGGACCCACTGAAGCTGGAAGTGGCAAAGGGAGATTTTCTCTTTCCTAGATCCCTCAAAGATGGGAATGTGGCTCTGCTGATGACTTCAAACTTCTACGCACTCTAGAACTGAAATGAAGTTGCTTTAGAACCTCTGAGTTTATGGCTGTCAGCTGTGGCAGTCCTGGGACTAACCCAGGAGACTATGTATTCCTAGAGGTGACCCCACAGGAATGAGGTAAATAATCCCAAGGACCTGCTCCGACCCTTCCCCACATGGCTAAGCAACAGTGTAGACATTTTGAGAGGGTAGCCACTGAGACTGGTGTGTACTTAGGGATGGCAATCTTTCCCCAGTGAAAAAAGCTAATGATTTCCTTTTGGTTCGCTAATAAGTTATATATAATGCAGACGTCTTTAGAGGTGACTGTGAAACCAATTTACAAGGGCCTCCAGGGGCCACCGATGGAAGGGCTGAGTGTGTGTGTATGTACACTGAGGACGATGTCATACAAGTATGAGCATAATGCCTAACAAGGAGCTTGAAAACAAAAGGTGACTCATGTGCTAATGTGAGGAGGATGTCGGAGCCTAAGCATGCAGCCTTCTATTCATAAGAGGCCACGTGACTGACAGACTGCTGTCACAAGCTTGTTATACAAATCATCTCAACAGGCAGCGACGGCATAGTTAAACCTCCCATCATGCACACGCTGCTGCCATGCTGTGTGCCAAGAAGCTAGTAAAGAATTCCTAGAGAGCTTCCCCTCGGCTGCTGCTGAAGTCTTTCGTGCCCCGGTGCATGACAAATGCGTCAGGCACAGGAAGCAAACCCGAGTCACCGGGAAACAATGGTGGTGCCTAAGTGCGCATGTGCCAAAGCAGAACTCTTGATGTCAAAAACAACAACGAAAGCCTTCCTGGTTAATTGGGATGAAACCTGTGGCACATATTTGACTGACGTGCACTAGTTAACCCTCAAGTAATGACGGCGAACGTGGCTCCCTGGGCGGAGAGGAGGAAGTCTTTGAGAAAGGTAGAAGAAGCAGAGAGGGTTAAGAAGGAATAAAACTGCCCACCGTAGAGCGTGCACATGCCCAGTTTGGGAGTCAGTTCGCCCACCCTGTCTGACGTGGGAATGCCTTCGCCCCTTTCTGCTTTAGCATATAAAAGTTTAAATTGGTTGCTGCTACTTTCAGTAACCAATTTGCTGCAGGTTAGGGGATATGCTTCTTCTAGGCATGTGTTGTTCTCATGTAATCTTTAAAACGATTGATTTTACACTGCGTATTTTCATGCTATGTGTAAAGAAACATCTCAGCTGAAGAAATCTCGGTTTCGGAATCATCTTTGGCTGTCTATCACCCATCCATCCACACACCCATTCACCCATTACCCATGCAAGTGTGAACCCAGCCACCAAACATTCCAGGCGCTGCATATGCCAAATAATGATCATTTTCACTAACAACGCGCTCAGCACCTCACCAGGTAGCCTATTGCAGTTTCGGAAATGCCAGGTCATAGGAAGTGCTTTCTCTCCTTGATTTGAAGTCTGCATCTGTGTTCCTAAGCAATAGGTCACTACGGCGTCCTTCTGCCGTAGCACACAGACTAAGGAGGGAATGACAGAGGTGGGAAGTTCGAGGAGAGAGCCAGCGTTCTATGACGGTGATCTCGGCCTCCGGTAGGTCTCTGTTCTTAGCAAGTGTTAAACGGTTTCACCTTAACCCTCAATTCTTCGGAGACAGGACCTGGTTAAAATCTAATTCCCCCAGGAAGAATGACACAGTCTCCTTTGAGCAGTTTTGAAATGCTCTTAATTGTTTGGGAACACTGTCAGAGGGCAGTCAATTTACCACCCACATAAATATCGAGCATAGTTTCATGCTGCCAGGCAGTCCAGAGGTACCAAGGTGCGGAGGGCACTGAAGAGCCTCTGTAGCCCTAAGCCAAGCAGATCTTCTCAGCCAGCCTCCCACTTAGGGGTGAAGAATTCTAATATTAACAGGAGAGGAAATGCTCAGAAGTGCAGCCTGAGCCTCTGCCGTGGGAAGATGTTTGGGTCGCTTGTCTTGCACACCAGATTGCTACACCTGCTGGTCTTTAAAAGACCAGACACCACACTAGCAGCCATTCTATCCTAGAAGGCCAAGATTACAACATGGCCTTGGGTTAACAGGCTTTCCTTCTAAGCCTACGAGAGTCTTTCCAGACATGTGTTCTGTTCGGTCAGTGGCCGTTTCCATCCTAACGTCTAGACTGAAGCGTGGGCCAAGACATCTAACTGTAGTTAATCTAACAAATCTGTCCTGGACTCATACAGTACTTAAACTGAGCATCTAGCATGTGCCAGGTACTTCACACATGACTGCTGCAACTGTTCAGCACAGAAATCCTGGATTGCTAAGTATCCCACTTCCCAGATGATCAGAATGGGACAGAATATGTGCCTTGTGTAGGCTAGAGATTCATGTAATAGAACCAGGTCTGTCTGATCCCCACCACCATGCTGCCTTTTTCAAGAAAAATGACATGAGTACCTGCTTACATGGTGCCAGGGTCACCCCAAACAGGTTAAAGGGTCTGTTTAGAGCATAAAGAAAGCATATGGTAGAACAAAGCTTTGAGCCCAGGAAGTTTGATGCCAATGACCAGAGGCCTATCCTAAGATGGCAGCATCCCTTCACCTGGAGTTAAATGATTAAGATCATCACTCCCCAGTGAGGCACTGCCCACCCCTGTTCTTCACTGCTCTGACCCAAGCATTTAGGTTAAGAGCCTCTCTAGGGTCTCCTGTAAGATTCAGGGGGTTCATTGTTGGTGGGGGAGTAAGGAAAGTGATGGGCAAGGAGCCTGAGGTTCTTCCTTAGAGTCCTGTTCAGCAAGTTGTAGTACATTTAAGGTTAGAATCCGAAGTCCTCAGTTCACTGGACCCTTGCTCTTGAATGGCACAAATGTGCATTATACTTTGGGAAGAGGGTTGGACCAGAAGAAGTCCCCAGGGAGTCTGGAAACACATCAGCTCTGATGAAATGATTCAAGGCCTTTGGAGGGTACAACATATTCTACTTAAGGGGATGGGTCTTACCCAAAGGACCCATGAGCCTTCCTGGCACAGAAAGGTACAGGTTGCAAATTATCTGTCGCCTTTCACACTGGCCTGGCCAAGCGCCCATGGAATCCGAGGTGGAGTATGTTTATCTACAAGATTAGAGGGGACCAAGTACCCAAGGCCACTCAGGGTGGTGGTGATAGGTAGTAGCATGATTGAAAACAGACCGGACTTTCTGCCCTTTCAGATTGCTTCAAATGACATCTCTTTTGAAAGTCTACAAGAACTCACTTTGTGGATGTTTCAAGAGATCCCTGAGCTGGGGAAAGGAAGAGAGCCACCCCAGAATTTGCTTTGCCAAGGGGGCTGGCAGACACACACTGTCTGGCCCAGTGAATGTCAGTTTGTTCCATCTTCTCCCTCCAGACTGGTGTTTCTCCAAACTGTTAGCAGTGGGGTTAATTACTGACAATTAATTAGAGTAATAAGAGCAGGGCTCTGAACAATTGCAGCCACAAGGGAGAGTTGCAAAGGCTCCAAGCTCCCAGGAAAATTCCTAGAGTAGAGTTGGACCTGCCTTTTATTTGTCCGTAGCTCAGTGCCAGATACTACTTACTCCAAGCTCTGCCTATACCCAGAGAACCGCATTATAGCACATGGTACTTATCTCTTATCCTAGTGAGGAAGAAATGGAGGTCCAGAGAAGTTCACTAATTTGCTGAAGGACGTACAATTTCCCATCACACGTTGTATAAAGCTGAACTAATGGGGTTGTCACCAGTAACTTTACAGGGAAACAAATGCAAGTTGTCCACCAAGGAGCCCCCATACTAGATATTCTGACTCTGGTTCCTGTCCTGTTTTTTGTTTTTTTCTTTTCTTGTATTGGGGGCAATAATCTATACAGCATTATTCTCCTAAGCAGTCAGAGACAATGATGAAATGATTTGTTGTTTGACCATAAGTAAATTGTTATAAAAATAACTAATCTACCAGGCGAACAAGAGGGGGTGAAAATCTGCAGAGGTTTGGAACATCAAAGACAAATTTATATTTACGAAATCCAGGCTATGGGGAATCTTTTGCTCAGTCTGCTCACTAGGCTCTGAATCAAATGAGAATGTTTTAAGGCTTAAACAGCAGTCACTCTGCAAACACATGAGCTTCGAAGAGAATAATAGGCACAAAGGTCAGGCAGAGAAGAGAACCTGAGCTTCCCAGGAGTCAGAGAGAAACTGGCGACAAGAGCAGGGCAGATTCTTTGCGGTAAGAAGCAACTGTCTATTTAAGAGAAATAACTTTTTGTTGTTTCAGTTTATACCCTTGGAACATGGACATGTTCTTTTAATGTTCTAGAGGGCTGTATTTGGGCATATTTTCTAGTAGGTTACTTTATTTTCTTATTTTTTTATTTTTATTTTTTTACAAACCCATCTGCTAACTTAACTCCTGAGAAAGAAAGGGAAAGAACAGAAAATGAAGCAATGTAGGGATGTAAACAAAAGGCCTCACTCATTTATTTCTCTCCTGGAGTCTCCCACCTAGTTTGGTAAGAAGGTGGACTGGGAAATTGCTCCTCCACTCTTGTTAATAATAACAGTATCTGGTGGAGTATGGCTCCTGGGGCCATTAAGAGCAGGTTACACGATTAGGAGTAAGAAAACAAAAAATGGGTCCTTGAGGCAAAATTTCTTTAAAAGCCAGGGCCTAGCAGAGCAACCTCCTCCATATATTTATTATATTTAGAGCAAGATATAAACAACAAAAGAGTTTCAACAATTTAAAACCCTAGGCCTAGCATTACATTCTTGTGGCCTTGAAGGGGTAATCTTTACTCTAACCAAAGGTCAGCAGGTGTCCTATCTGGCCTGAAGGTAAACACGGTTCTAATCCAGACTGCTAAATGTTTCCACAAGCAAAAGGCAGGCTTTTGAGAGAGAGGAGGAGGTGGGGTGGGGTGGGGGGCTTAAAAATAGGGAGCCAGAGTTCACCAGCCTTAGGACTGACTTTCTATTGTAAACAGCAACAAAAATGTAGGGAAGTGTTACAGCTTTGGATCAAAAGTGAGATGAATGCAGAAAGCGAGGGGAGAAATAAGACAATCTGAATGTTGTGAACATTCAGCACACAGCGCCCCCACCCCCAACACACAAAACAGGCTGAACTGGTCTGTACATTTGAGCTAAGTTTCAAAAACCACCTCACCTCACTTCAGGGTTTTAAAAGGAATCAACCTCACAAGCAGAGGCTGGATTAATAATTAGGAAACAAAAGTGATTAAATATCTGCCCAGAGCCAACACTGCCAGCCATGGAGTGAGACTGTGACAGACATCCTCTGCTCTCAAGGGTGTTACTCTGGACTGAGCCGTTCATTGAGCGTTTTTCTGTTGCTGTTTTTCCCCCCATTCAAATGGCTCGTTCAGATTTCTTCAAGGTCAGTAGTCTCAAGGCCAAGAGAGGAAATCGAAGTTTCTGCTCACCTGTTCAAAGATGTTTGAGGCTTTCAAAGCAGCCAGCTTTCATCCCTGTGCCAGAAGCTTCTATAAGGCCGCCTGAGCTGTGACCAGTCTCAACTCCGGTGTACAGGTGGCTGGAGGAAGGAGGAAGGCATTGGTTGGTTCAGAGCAGGAACTGTGTGACATCACGGAAGTCTGGCAGAGACCTTAGGGACTAAAACATCCCAGGAAGCCCCGCCCCCCCCTGTCAATTACCTGAATACCTGGGGGCAGGTAGGTGGCGTCTCTCAGAGGGCAAATGAATCAGTTAGAGCAATTTGCCGGGTGGAATTTACTTTCCTTCCTGAGCGTAGCACGTGTCTAGCCCCGTGTACAGAGATCTGAATGCATAGGCCTGATTGTTTCCCCGGCCCTCACAAGCCCACACAGCTGCCAACATCAGCGTTAATAGGGAAGTTTAAACACTGAAGTGTGGCAGTGTTTTTTTGTTTTGTTTTGTTTTGGGGGGGGTTGGGCGAAGGAAGGAAAAAGGTTGTGAAGACTTAGCAATATCTGGAATTTGTCCACCACATGCCTTCCCGAATCGCCATCCATTTAAGTCCCTACTGTTTTCCTGTTCCAACATTACAACAAACAGGAGGTGACATTACAAGTTTCCACTTCTTAAAAATCTAAATTTGATGCCGGTCGGCACCATTTTCCAACCACCCCCCTCTCGGCCCCCGGCACTGTAAGAGCTTGTTCAGGCCTTGGTAAGACTTCAGTCATTCCTACCTGGGTCTGCTGTCACGTGGTGGTTACAGTCCACTGGAGGCCTGCAATTAGGAACACTTTAAATGATTCAGGTTAGAGTGATAGCTCCTTACTAAGGAGATGTTGTCTGCCGGGATTGCTGGGGAAGAGGAGTCAGAGTTATTTTGGTCCCAGGTTTGGTGTATGACCCGGGACAAGTCACGGCTGCTTCAGCCTTTCCAGCAGCAAACAGAGCCTAATGGCACGACTCAGCTGGCACCTGAGTGGCAGCGACAAAGAATCTCGCCTGCTGGTTCAGGCCTGTGGCATCTCGTGCCCGGGCGCACTGGACAACTCCCCTCAGCGTGCTGAATTGCTGTGTGTGCCTGCGGCTCGCAGCCGGCCTCCTTCCCCAATGTATTCACTCTCCGGAATGTGCCACCTGAGGACACTCGCCCGGATTGGTCCAGGCAGACTTCGGTACCTGAACGCAAACACCTGCTGAAAGTCCTTGCCCCTTCTGATCTCGGAACCTAGTGGGCTTCACCTGTCCCGATCCGCTGCTGCTCAGCCGTGGTTGGTGGGCTGGGGCAACGTTGGGGGAAGACATAAAAAAGCACCCCATCCCCTGAGTGTCCGCACTGGTGGTTCCCTGTCGCTCGGTACCTTGTAGAGCAAATGGGGAGGGGAGGAGAAGGAAGACCAATCGAGCGCAGGAGGCAACTTCAAAAGAAGACTGGCTCGCCTCAGACGGGCCTAAATACCCTCTCCCACCTGGGACCGAGGTACTCTTCGAGCAGCTGGCGAAGCTTTAAAACACATACACACAAGCAACTCTATGCGACTTTACCCAGTAGAAAGTACGGGAGGTGTGGCTACCCTGTCTCAGCAAAAGCAGGAGGATCGAAATAGGGGGAATAAAGGAAGGCTGCCGAACCTGTCACGTCCATGTTTTTCGGGGGGTGGGGAGGGTAGGATTGGTCCACCAAAACAAAAGCTTCTCTTTCCTGAGACAGGGTGTCCCTGGGGACAGGAGACAGGCTAGGCCCGGTTGAATCCGACGAAGGCCACGCCCCTCGTTGAGTCCCGCCCTCTACGTGCTGTCAGTCAGGCCTCACCTTGCCCTAGAGGATTGGCTCTGACTTGGTGAAGCAGTTAGCATTCCTGGCACTGGAGCCCTAGGCTGAGGTGGGGAGAAATATATTTGCATAAAACGTGCGATAAAACTGAACGCGCTTAGAACTTCGCTGAACGCCTTTAGACTGGGAATTTTTCTTGCTGTATTCGCAAACACACAACCCCTGCACAGAAGGCTTGCTGAAAGAAAGAGAGAAGGGAAATAGAAAAAGTGAGTAAGCATTAAACCGGGAGTGCAGCTGAGGCTCAGGCGCCACGTAGGAGAGAAGAGAAACTCCTGGCTATTTCATATGGTCGGCCAAGCCAAGTGAAGGGCTTTTCTGTGCTGCTGAATGCACTGCATTCTTTAAAGGCTAAAAACAACTTCAATTCAGACTCCATTGTCCCATTCAGGCTGGTGTAGTGTTTGAGCGAAGCTGTAGATCCTAAGTTACCAGAGAGAAGATTTCCGGAAATAATGACCACCAAAGCACTTTCCAGGTGCTACTTCCTCTCCCAAGTACTTTATACCACAACCCCTTAGGTCAGCTCCTAGTGCCATTTATAGGAACAGGTCAGAAAGCCAGGGCCTAGGGAAATGGGGAGAGAGAGAGAGAGAGAGAGAGAATGTGTATATATATATATGTATATGTATGTATATATATATGAGAATGGCCTTGATTTTGGATCCCTTTGCCTCTATCTCCAAGTGCTGGGGTTACAGCTGTGAGCCTCCACATCTGATTTTACTTAGTGCTGATGTTCAAAGCCAGGGCTTCCCAAACGTGAGGCAAGCGTTGTACAACTGAGCTATATTCCCAGCTCTGCCCCATCCCCACCTTTTGAAAGAGTATCTCATGTGGCCCAGGCTGACCTTGAACTGTTGACTCTCCTGCTTTCCAGCATCAAGTGCTGGGATTCCAGTCATGCCCCACCACGAAGGGCCGACTTCCTACCTATGCGCTCTTCTGAAGGGAGAGCCTGGTTGAAGCAAGAGTTTGGGCTGAGAAAGAACTGAAGGTGCGAATTAATTAGCAACCTGGTTTATGCATGAAATATACGTATAAGATGTATATTCTTATGTATGTAAGATGTATATTCTTATGTATGTATATATGGCTATATGAGGGTACACCAGGAAACCATCTCACTTCTGGGGATACTCTTGGACTTACCTTCTGGAGACCTATCAAACCAAACCCAAGAATAACGGAGAGCTTGAGGGGCCCCTTGAGAATGACAAATGATTCCCTCTGACCTCATCTGTGCTCATTTCTATCATCAATCTCCTCCAAAACCTAATATGATCTGCACACGCTTGAACAAAACGAGACAACGTAGAAGTAATTTGCATTACGCCCTGCTTCTAAGGTGAGTGGTTCAGACGTGAGTCAGCAAACAGTAGACACACACTGCTTCTCTGCAGCTGCCTCCCCCCAAACCACGTTCACTGTCCTTGCTAAAAGGCTGAGGTGCGCTGCTGCTCTGAGGTAACCCTGTGTCGTGTGGGACTGTCACAAACTGCTGCCATCTTCCTGAATTCAGCTGCGTTGGTTTGCAAACCATCACCACAGCTTGGCCTGTTGACTGTGATATTCTTTCACAGGAGGATCGTGTGAATTTCCTTCCAGCCAGTTTTATGCAATTATGTCCCAATTTCGTGTGACTTCATGGAGGAGCTGGAAGTACCTAGGCTGGAAAGGTCTAGGGAGAGGACTTGACTCTATTGGGGTTGCAGAGTCAAGTTTGGTGGAACCATGCCGTTCACCATTGTGACCTTAGGAGGAGGGTGTAGGTTTTGCTTACACCCGCTAAGTGAAGAAATTTTAACAGCAGCTTGAAATGTACAATGTTCCCTAACATTGATGTTAACCCTCTTCTCTCAAGAACAAATCATTTCTAGCCCTACTTTGACAAAGAGAAAGGAAGAGGCGGCAGGTGTTGCCAGGGCTGCTGGGAAAAGCTTCACTGACAAAAGGAACATGAGTTGGACCTGGAAGGAGAAGCAGTGGCAAGGAGAACTCACAAGGAGTGGAGGCGGGAATGACAGGCCGTGTGCGGTAAGGGCGTGGGTAGAAGGACAGCAATGTGATTTGATGTTTCAGAGGCCCTGCCGGACAGATGAGATGGGGCCAGATCCGGAAGGAAGGCTGGCTGGCTGGCTGGCTGGCTGGCTGGCTGGCTGGCGGGCAGAAGGTGACTGTTTAAGGGTGGCAGTGTTCTCAGTGTTGGGCTATTACCTTGTGGCCTTCTTTCTCTTTGGGAGCCAGCCTCTTCGGCTGTGACGAGATCCAGGAGGCTTCTGCAGAGGCAGGTGGGAAGCATTAGGAAACCCAGGGAATTCAAGGCTGAGCCTTTCCTGGTTACTCAGCCAGCTCACGTGGGCTTTGTGATTCAATTGAACTCTTATATGTCTTGACAGAGCCATGTAGGCAGGGGTGGGGGTCAGTTCTCCAAGCTCTTTCTTTACTTCTTGATCCCCACAATGAAGGTTGGCATTCTCAAGGCTTCCTTGTGGCAATGAACCTATGGCTAAAGCATTCCTTCTGACTCAGAAGAATTACCCTGGCCCTGTTTGCATCGTTGGTTTACCCCCAGCGTATTTGTGGGTTTTCTAAGACGGCCGAATGCCACAATAGGGAACAGATTTCATCTGACTTTAATAAAAAAAAAAAAATCATCTCTAGGAAAAAAAAAAAAAGCCTCGGCTACATAATTCCTGAAGGCATTCTGCATTATGAAATGAAATTGCTATATATACATTACATCATGTTGGCCTCGGTTGTTCCTTAAAACCAGCTCAGCTCCAAGCCTTTCATTAGCTAAGTACAGGTGCCTAACATGATGTGGATATGCATGTCTCCACAGGGCAATTCTTGGTATAGATCAAGGCATTCTGGCTCTGTAATGTGGGGACATCTCACTTCTCTCCCCACTCCGCCAGGGGTTGCCTGCTTTACAGATGTTCCGTTAGGTAACCCCTGCACCTCGTAGGGGACACCCATCTTCTGGTTCACTTGGCCTTTATGGGGAGATGGCAAACCTCAAGAAAGTTAGAATTACCTCGATTACTGCAAATTGTGGCCAGCACACTCTTATTCAGCAAGAGGAAGACAATGACCATGTGATTGCCCTCTTTGCAGTTGTCACAAGGGTAAAGCTTTTGATGACTATAGCTCCATCTTTATGTGGTCCCATGCTTGCATAAGCCATGTGAGTTCTTTTCGGGCAATTTTTAGTGGTGATGGTGATGGTGGTGGTGGTGGTTGCTATAATGGCAATGACATTTACCTCCATTCTTCGAGAATCACCCATTCTCGGGCTTAATCCTTGGATCTTATTATCAGCTTGTCTGTCAGTCCTGTTCCACATCTTGGTTCTTTCTATACAAAGAACAGCAGTGGCTCCCTAACCCATGTTAAAGGAGAGCAGGCTTGCTCAGGGCCTTATAACCCCAGGGAAAGGGTTCCCTACAGTGCAATCATTACTCACCATTTCCATCTTTTCCTCATTCTGCCCATGAGAGCCTCAGAAGGGATACCTGGGAAAGAACAGTGAGTGGGCTCAAATCTGCTCTTCCTCTGTCTTGGAGGGAGCCCATGGGTTGCTCCATGCCCCAAGATTTTTCTGTTTGTGAATATGCACTACCCATGCCTCTCCAGCTGGGTGCCTTCCAGAGCCGTCTTCCCAGTTCTATGGTCAGCCTCTAACTTAGTCTCTATCATTTCAAAAGTGACGTATTAGCTTTTATTTTGACTTACATTCATCTTATTTTTCCTGAACACTAGTGGGAAAGAGGGTCACTGTTCATTGGGGTGCCCCTAATATATGCCAAAACCAGACTATTCCCATATCAACCTGTTTCTCTTTTTGTCTGAGTTCTTGTCAGTGTTGGCCATCCTAACTGTTCACTTACCATTGCCTTCACCCACTTGATGCACTGAGCCCTGGCAGGA
Organism: Meriones unguiculatus; assembly: GCF_030254825.1. Lineage (NCBI taxonomy): Eukaryota > Metazoa > Chordata > Mammalia > Rodentia > Muridae > Meriones > Meriones unguiculatus. The sequence goes on from NC_083351.1 coordinate 148,496,556, forward strand.
GCCTATATACTAACTGTACTTGGCATGCAAACACCAAGCCTGGGCAGAAAGCAACGCGTCCAACAAGCTCAACTGGTTACAGGAAGGTTCCCTGCTCCACTGCCGGCTACCTGGAGCAGCAGCAGCAGCTCTGGGAAGCCCTGAGGCATTTCTCTTCCCATGGAACCTTTCCTCACTAGCACTTTACTATGTGCAGGTTTTAGATTGGCTTCTCTAATGATGGCAAAGTGTGGAATTTGGCTTTTTCCTATAAGCCCAGGGTCTGGAATGAGCACTGGGAGCCTTCAGAAAATTCCACTTTAAAGATCAAAAGGGACCAGGGAAGAGATGAAGGGAGTACACATTGCTAAGCCAACTCTGCAGGCAACCCTTCCTTTCCCCATAAGCTTTGGGGAGTTGGCTACAACATTTAATTTTCACAACAATGGATAACAATCTAAGCATTCACTGCCCATTCATGCACCACTTACCTAACACATTTATCGAGTACTTTCAATATGATAGTCCGTGTCTAAGGCAAGAGCCCCCAATTTCTATGTACTTATAATCAATGGGGAAATCAGAGTTAAAACAAAATGCAATGTAGAAATTGTCCTAAAGAAAAAAAATGCTATAGATGTAGTCACAAGTGAGCTTGAGCTAATTTACTGTTTCCAAGTTCTTTGCTATGAAGTAGCAGAGCTAGCCTCAGAGGGCTGTCGTTCCCATGATAAACCCAGACCCTAGCAACCTTACCTTACCTCTTACAGCTTTTCCCTCTGCACTAGTGTAAGGAACAGATGTTCTAAGTGGCTAGAAAGACGACCCGTATCTCTATGACAGCCCCTGTCTCACGGCCACAGTCAGGGCTGGCTGGACCACAGGCAAGAACTTGGGAAAGATCTGGGTCCTGCCAATGATGAGCACATCTGTAGACGTTGAGGTGACCTGCACTCCCTTTAAGGTAGTGTTGGCAGCTTAGCAGGCCTTAAGGAAAAAGACCCTACTTCAAACATCAGCTTTGAAAGCTTTTCACACATCTCTAGATTGTATTTATGTATGTTCAGTCCTCAGTGGAAAAGAACATTGTCATTTGCCTCACCTCAACCCTCCCTCTACTTGGCATCTTGGTGCTCCCTATGAAATGACTCTAGACTTATGAGAACACTTCTTCAAACTCTTTTTTTTTATGCCAAGTGACCTAAGGACAAACACACAAATGTTCTGCTGCAGGAATATAGTGGAAAAGGTGAGAGAGAGAGAGAGAGAGAGAGAGAGAGAGAGAGAGAGGAATTGTTTTGCTGGCCAGGTTGGGTGTGTAAAGTCCAGAGAAGCCAAATTCCTAGGTGGAGAAGGTGTTTTCTTCCCAGTGAACTTTCACTCCCATGCAACAGAGGGCAGGTCCTCTAAAACAGGGATCATATTCAAGGAGATGTTCCTCTGGGCCTTGTAAGTCAAAGACTAAGAGAGAGTCACTGTAAAAAGTACTCACCATCAATGGAGAGACAGCCTTGGCCAGATCCTGAACAACAGGGTCTCCAAAACAGGGACACTTACTTGACTTCCCTCAAATCCTGAATGTGAAGGCACTCGCTTTTAATTTGGATCAAGTGTCTGATCTCCTCCGACCTTCTTACAGCCGAATTCCCTATGGGCACCTGTCACTAATCCACAGTGAGGCAGCTGGAGCCGACAAGATTAGGCTTCCTGGTGAACCACAAGCCACAGTGCCTTGGAGTGTCAGGTCTGGAACTGGGTGATGTGGAGGGATGGCCTCTTCATGTCCATTTTTGTGACTCTGTAGCCAGGTGCAGCCATCTCCTCCCCACACGGACGCTGAACAAGCATCCAGAGTTCAGATTAGCCACTGAGTAATGAGCGCTTTCCTGCTGCTGTCTTTGTCCATTGTAAGAGCATGAGTTGCCATTATGAAACTTCTCCGAAGTCTCCCATTCCTACATAGTCCAATTAATCCTCAGTTGGAAACAGTGAATTCAGCTGTAACCCAGGAAAAAAAATGTCCGGTAAGAGCAGGAACTCATTCCTCCTGGGATATGAGTATGTCCGAGAAGAGCCTTGTATGTTGCATTCAGATCTACTTAGATCATCCCAATGAGTTGCATGGAGGGCTAAGAGCTGGGAATATGTTATTAACCAGCCTGGGTGCTTAGAGAGCCCCAGATCTCAAAGTTCCCTGTTTGGGATGTCTTAATTGAAGCCTTTGACGGTATCAGTATCAGCCATCAGGCCAGGCTGGCCAGACTGGTTTTCCTAGTAGCTATGTCCCCGAGATGATAAGGTCTCCTTCTCACTCACTTTCTCTTACTTTTCCAAGGAGAAGGGCTGGAAGTGTAGCCCTGACAAGTGAGCTACTATCGTGCTCACATCTCCATACTGTGTGACTTTCACTACAATACCTTTCGGGAAGACCAGTTCTTCTAAGGGATTAGTGATTAGCTTGTCCCTGGATTAATACTATTTTCCATGCACCCACCCATCACTCACAGCTGTGGCACCAGCATGCATGGTATCCTGGGAGTTTTCCTCCTTGGTGCTATTTGGCTGCTGGGTTGGGACAGAACAGACAGCAGTTTGTGCTAAAAGATGCCTCGTTGTTCTCTCTGCCACGAAGGCCAAGTGTACTATCACCTCTCTGGAGACAGAGGGAGACCATCCATGATTCTCCTGGTTTACCTTCCATTTGTCGCAAAGGATGTCTTTTCTAGGGTGAAGGACCTACATGTCAGTGGTCACCAACATGTAAGTCCCAAGCTACCCTAAAGCCACACTCTCTCAACTGGTGACCACGATCCTTCTCTGTCCCCGTACCTCTCCTACAAATTATCTACTTTAGAGAACCTGTAGCCATCTACCCTCAAAGGCTCAAATAACGTTTCCTCTCCATCACACCACTGAAGCTCTCTGCTGAGCGTGCCAATCACCAGAAGTTTGAGTGCATCTTTGGGCAAGAAGCAAGGGTCTTTGGGACACAGAACAGCCCCAGAGAATGTTCTGAGCTGGATAATAAACATTGTATGCCCCAGGAAGTGGTGAGTAGGCCAGCGTGTGCATTGCATATGGATGGATGTGAATGAACAGGGCTGGGCTGTAGGCAGGGCAGATATGAACCCATAGGGCTGCCCTGCATCTGCACTGTTTGCCCTTGGAAATGGTCACGGGGGGGTGTTTCAAAGCAAAGTGACAGGGTTCCTCACTAGGAAGTCTTAGGAATCTGCAGCATGACAGTAAGTATGAGAAGTGGAAAGGCAGAAGTGAGGGCCCATGGGTCTGGAGTGACCCTCTGCAGTGAGGACCATGGAGCCAAAGGAAACAAGCATGCTCTGCCATCTGGGGTTTCAAACTATTGGGAGCAGCCTGCTGGTCCTGAAACTGGAAAGGCTGGCTTCTGCTTTAGCCCTGTGAGTAACAGGTGCCTAACAGAGATTAAATATGTAAGAGCTTGAGTAGGAAGAGCGACATGGGATAGGGCCTGAGAAAGGCTGGGAGGGCTGTCAGAATGCAACCCAATGCCGATGCCAGTGAAGGAGAAATAGGAAGGCTAGATGAAAGTATGCTTTGGACAAAGCGCTGTCGTATCTGTCTACAACAGGTCATAGTTCTCTATTTTAAGACACGAAGTCCAAGGAAGTTGACAATAGCAAGTGTAGAACTCCTAAGAGTACTTTTTTCTTTTTCTTTTTTTATTTTATTTTATTAATTACACTTTATTCATTTTGTATCACCCCCATAAGCCCCTCCCTCCTCCCTTCCCAATCCCACCCTCCCTCTCCTTTCTGCATGCATGCCACTCCCCAAGTACACTGATAGGGGAGGTCTTCCTCTCCTTCCTTTCTGATCTTAGTCTATCAGTTCACATCAAAAGTGGCTGCATTGACTTCTTCTGTGGCCTGGTAAGGCTGCTCCCCCCTCAGGGGGAGGTGATCAAAGAGCAGGCCAATCAGATTATGTCAGAGGCAGTCCCTCTTCCCATTACTATGTAACCCACTTGGACACTGAACTGCCATGGACTACATCTGTGCAGGGGTTCTAAGTTATCTCCATTCATGGTACTTGGTTGGAGTATGAGTCTCAGGAAAGACCCCTGTGTTCAAATTTTTCCTAAGAGTACTTTTAAAGCCAGAGAAGAACGTTAAAACAGAAAAAGGCAAAAATTTTTACTGAACAGGGGTCCATTCATCAGTCCTTGTTTCTTTTTCTATAAGAAGATTTTCCAGGTTTAAAATTATAAAAATTAATGATGGCCTGAGCCATGAGGTTATACTACTGATTGACAAAGTTTCAATAGTGAGAAGCACCATAAAGTATTTAGACATCGAACGAGCCAAGTCAGTTTTGATGGCCAGGACATTGTGCAGGAAGGATTCCAAGGATCTGTGGGGCTACCTGGGGATCAGAGGATCCTTGTTCCCTTTGAGACTGACTCATTTTCGTACTCACCATGCCTAGTAAATGGAGAAATAGCTCCATGATCTGAATGCACAAATGAACAAAATTCAGCTTGGGAAGGGAAAGAGAAAAGAGGATTTGGAAATACAAAATGGTATGAATTAGCAGAGTTGGGCTGTAGGCAGCATATATGAAGCCCCTAGGGCTGCACTGCACCCTTAATCTTGAGCTCTGCTCTGATTGGTCGATGCTATGATGTAACAACAGTTGTGCCTGCAGACCTGGTCCATCGCAGTGCCTGGAATATTTGGAATACTTTCAAATGGAAAACAACTTATTTCTGATGGCCATTGGCCTGTTATTACATCCTCCAATCATATGGACAATTCTCGTCCAGCCAGGCATGTAATGGTTTGTTTTTTGTTTTTTTTTTTTTACTTGAGTAGCTGTGACAGGAGAATTACTGTGAGTTTGAAGACAGCTTGAATTGTATTGTGAGTTTCTGTTCAGACTGTGCTATACAATTTAATCTCTCTTCCTCTACTTCTCTTTCTCTCTCTTCCTCTCTTCCCTTTCCTTTTACTCCTCCCCCACCACAAAAGAAAAAAAAAATGAACTTATCGCTTATGAATCTGATGGAGACTGATCTTGCAAATGGACAGTGTATTTATTCAGAATGGCTGCTGGTTTTTATTCCGTCCACCATAGGAAAGAATCCATGCTTTACTCACTGCCCTGTAGAACTATGCTCACAGCTAATGGCAGTGCATTCCTTGCTGTCCTTACGCTCTGATCACAAGAAAGTGTTTATTTCTCCCTTGAGTTTGGAGGAAATACCAAACTCAGGCTGAAGGAAAAGCAACCTGACCCATCCTGAAGTGCTTGAACTCACAGGATGCTCGAGGCAAAGGGTATGCTGGAGGAAATCTGGGAGGGCTCCAGAATCCGTCCAGAGGCAGCCAGAAACAAGAGGGCGCCCAGGAACTCTCCAATAGCAAAGTGGCAGCTGAGTTCTCCTGAGTGATGTGCTGAGTTCAGGCCAACCATTTGCTCTTGTTGTTTTAAACCCTTTATTGTTGTTGTTATTACTATTTCTAGTATTATTTTATTTTATATGTAGGAGTAGTTTGCCTTCGTACATGTCTGTGTGTTGTGTGCAAATCTTGTGCCTCTGGAGGCCAGGACTGCGTATCAGATCCCCAGGACTGGAGTTACAAGCGGTTGTGAGCAGCTGGGTGGGTCCTGGAAATTGATTTTCAATCTTCCAAAGAATGTGCTTGAACTCTGTTTGGTTCTTGCAGCTGAAAAGGCATGATAATGTTAGTTAAGAGTCAGACACGGATTTAATTGTCTTATGTATAGCAAACTGACCTCATAGTGGATGGCTCCTGGGTGGGATGGCAGGTCACAGGTTAACAGTTCCATGAAGGTGCTGGTGCTGGGAACTGGAAGTCCTGTGCACACACAGAATCTTAAAGAGTGATATGCCGTCTCACAAGTGTCAGAACTCCCCTTCCAGGTGTGGTTCAACTCCCAGGGCCAGCTCACTGCCTAGCTGTAGTTTCAGATCCAGAGGGGTTTGTTGCCCTCTTCTGGCCTCTTCAGGAACTGCACATACAGTGCACAGACACACATAACAGGCAACACACACACACACACACACACACAGAGAGAGAGAGAGAGAGAGAGAGAGAGAGAGAGAGAGAGAGAATAAAGTAAATCTTAAAGAAGAAACCCTCTCACATGGAAGGGAGTGTTTGAGCTTCTGACAAAGGGTGTAAGCTTTTGCACAGCAATGCCTTTCCCCCCCGCTAGGGCACACACCGTTACTATCATCTGGCTCAGGATGTTCCTTTGGGGTTATTTTGTATCCTGAATGAAACTTTGAAGATGGCCCTGTGTGTAAACTGTTTTCAGTGACCTGGCTTGCCTGTGGCGCTTGTTTCTTGCCTAAAGATGTTCATGAACTTCTTCAACTTCTGCTGACTTGCACATCCAGCAGAGAACTTCAGAACAAAGTCACTGCAAGATCTGGGGACCTAATTAGCATAGAAAGTGGATCAAAGCCAGTCAGGGGCAGTGCTGAGAACTGACCTGGCGCAATTCCTCCGTATTTCAGTCATGAAAGGGTTTACAAAGCCCAGAGTTAACAGGGAGGGACTAGATGTGCTCCAGTCACACTGGAAAGTCTATGAAATGGAAGCTGTTACACGGTGGAAGCCATTTTGGAAAAATAAGTCGGCCAAGCCACACTTTTAATATGTAGCAATTTAAGTCAAATAAATTTAAGGTATATTTGATATGCACAGATAGGAGTATTACTACCGTCAATAAAATGTACATACTTACCATCTTCTTTGGGATAAGCAATTGTGTGTTGAACACCTAAAATACACTGTCAGCACATCTCAAGCACACACAGCAGGAGTCTGTATGGCCCACATTGGATCTCCAGAATTATCCATCCTATATAACTGCAACTTAGTACCTTTGACCTACAGCTCTCTCCCAGCTTCTTGTGTTTTTTTAGTATCCAAACCCCTTGCCTCAGCTTCTCAACTATCTGGGATGACAGGTATGGCTAACCTCACCCAACTGAAGTCTTTCTGTTAATGGATGAATCAGTATAACACTCTAGCCCCTTCCTATGATCCTAACACAGAAAAAAAAAATTAATCACTTATTATGTATCTGCAGGGAATTTTTGAAGACTGACCCAGCTATAACCAAAACTTGAGCAAACTCAAAGGGTAAATGCATTATCATTTATATTATCTTCTGACCTCAGTGGGCAGCGCCTGCACATACATGCAGGTAGGCACACATGAATCCACTTAAGTAAAATACTTTAAAAAGAGTGGCTGGAGATATGGCTCAGCTGTTAAGAGCACATACTACTTTCACAAGGGACCAGAGTTTAGTTCTTAGCATCTGCATTGGCTCACAATTACCTGTCACTCTAGCTCCAGGGACATCTGACATCCCAGCCTCTTAGGGCACCTACTCTGACTTGAAAACACACACACACACTTAAAAATAAAACAAAAATTTTAAAATTAATAAAGAAAGCCTAAACAAAACTTTCTAAAAAGTAATAGTTCATACAACTAAATTTTAAATCTTATATAAAAACGTCCACACAACTTGTATGTGCCCGTGAGCAGGTCTGGGTTATTTAAAAGATAAAAAGCAAATCGAAGGAGGATCAAGAAGCAGAATGAGTCAGTCAGTGATACATACTACTAATCCCAACACTTGGGAGGCAGAGACAGGCAGGTTTATGTGTTCAAGGCCAGCCTTGTATACAGAGCAAATTCCAAGACAGTCAGGGCTACACAGAAAAACCTTGTCTTGGAAAACCAAGTTATTATTATTATTTTAAAAAAGAAGAAAAAGCAGATGTTAAAATGACTAAAAGCATTACAAGATAATACAGTTTAAAATTTTATGGCAACAAATTTGAAATTGCGACAATCACTGGAAAAGAAGTAAAAATAGCTGCTTTGCACACAATATGACTGTAAACTAAGAAAACCCAAAGGACATATCCGAATCCCTCAGAATTAGCAGAATTTTTTTAAAGGCATATGAATCCAAAACTATTTGAAAACATTGTTATTTCTTCTCTACTCTATGAATTAGAATAGGAACAAAAAAATGGCCTCAAAATAGTGATAAGCAAAAAAAAAAAAAATCATCCCATGCTAGATACTCAGAGATGGAATGGGAGATGATACTGATATCACAGAAAGATGGGCCATGGTGGTGAGCGGGAAGACACTGGCATGAGCTACAGGATTCCCTGTTTGTGTGTGTGTTTTACCAGGGATGACAGAGCAGATGGCTTTTTTGTGAGTTTGTTTGTGTTAATTGGGTAAGTGATCTTAAACTTTTAGAGGAAAATCTAAATTCCAGGAGAAAAGCATGCCATTTTGAAAAAAATAACTAGAGACAGGGCAGGTGACTTTTTCAGTGTCTACTTGAACCCAGGTAGCCAATCTACCCATCTCAGTGTCCTGGCTTCTGATTGCACCACACACTCAGCGACAGAGTTCAGATCTTCGAGTGGATAACGCGTGAAGTAACGCAGAGCTCTTGCAAGAAAATCCAGCGTGTGACATGGAACCATGCAGAGACAGGACAGTCTGCCTAATCAGAGCTGGCACGTCAAAACCTCCAGGACAGATAGATAACAGTGGATTGTGAATGACAACGCCCTAAGACAAGGGGAGCAGAACAGTATAACAGGTCATGACAGAGTTAGAGAGGGCATATGCCTATATAACATGTTTAGTTTTTTATAATATATAATGAATAATGACTCATTGTAACAAAAGGAGCATGAAACTGATAAGAAACATGCATGGGCTATTTATGTAATGGCCAAGAAACAAGGCGAGGTCTTAGGATTCCCCAAGGGCGAAGGGTCTACACATATGCTATACTATATGCTGGCTACAAAATAAAAAGTCTACACTATTTAGTGCTGGCAAAGTCATGGCAGAGGGAGCATGGGCACAGAGCATGGATGGAACAAGAAATGCTGCACTCTTAGTCACTGCAGTGTCTGTGGAAAGTGTAAAATACACGTACTTTCAGCCAGGCCTGGTGGGATGGGGTTCTAACACCAGACACTTGGGAGGCTGAGGCAGGAGAACTGCAAATTCGTGGACTATCTGGGGTAGAGAGAAGATTCAAGGCCAACCTGGGCATCTCTGTGAGACCCTGTCCCAGAAATAGAAAGGGGGGATAGGTACCCAGCTCAATGGCGGAGCACTTGCCTGCCTTACGCAGGGCCCTAGATTCAGTATCTGGCCAGACAACCAACACACAAAACAGCTACAAAACAAAAAAGCCAAAACCAAACTAAAAACCCATGCTCTCCCAGCCAGCAGTCCCTTCCCAGAAATGCCCCTCTGGGAAAGAAAAAAATCACCAGAATCTGTTGTGTTTTTCACTGTTTGGTTTTGTACAAATTGTTGTATAAAAGATAGGAAATGTTTCTAGTCATAGGGAAATGGTTGAATAAATTATAGCTCATCCCTGAGATGGGACAGCACCGTTATGAGGAAGAATGGATTAGAATTGTCCTGGCCAGCAAGGAGTTCGGACAGCGTTGTCAACTGAGTCAGCACAGTTGGGGGAGGTGATGTATCATGTGGGCTGATTTTAATAAAATAAACAATGATCCAAAATAACATCTCGTGTGTATGTGTGTACATGGATGGCCCCACAGGTAACTATAGAGTCATGGAGAAGCGGGAAGAGTACTAAATAGATTTCAATGAGGGCAGTTACGGAGTTGATACGTATGACTGAGGAAGGAAGCAGTGAGCCCAAAAGCGAACGTTAAAAGGAAAGGCACCCACATGTGACGGCACCCATGCCCTTCCTGAGCTGGTCAGGCACAAGCATTTATGAGGATGCCTGAAATCACTTGGTCTACTTGAGACTCTGTCCCACGGATAACTTGTTGACTTACAGAAAAACCTGCTGTTCCGTGTGACACTGTTTCTCTACATTCTCCAGGAAGGGATTTATTTTTTATTTTTATCAAAATTTTTCATACTTGAAATTATAATATAGTTATACTATTTCTCCTTTCCTTTCCTTCCCTCCAAACCCTCCCACCTAGCCGTTCCTACTCTTCTTCAAATTCCTGGCCACTTTTTTTCCCTAATGGCTATCACTGATGTATACACATACACATCCTCAATATCATCTTTTCCTGATGTGGGATTTTTAAAGACTATATTTGAGGTCTCCTGTAGGTCAGCATGGCCTCAAATCACTGTGTACGGAGGCAGGCTGGGGTTACAGGCTTACACTGCCATGCTATTCTTCTGACTCTGGGGGTACTAGCCCATCACACTTTCACTCTGTGACCCCAAGTTTTATCTCAGCAACAGCATTCAAGAGCTTCAACGCCCTCAGAGAAGTGTATTTCCCCGTGGGCTTTGCTTTCCACTTCTCCCCTTCTTGTCTACACTTCCTTTTCTGAAGTGACCTTCATATCCACCTTTCTAGGCAAAGCAAGTCAGACCTCTTTAGATAGATTTTCTTGGGGCCATATTACTTTTCCATCCATGTCCAAGAAGCCAGGGGGAAAGAGTTATAGCCTAGGTACCTGAGGAATGACCAGTTGCTTGATGGGTCATGGGCCTTAGAAATTTAGAGTTGTCTAAACTGTGAAATTCTTCAAAGTCAAGCAGAAGCCTGGTGTGAGGCTCCTGCTTCTGCCTCACCGAGGATGTTTACAAAGAGCTTTCTCGTTTGACATTCCAGCCCACATCTGTTCATCCCTCCAACCCTGCTATCTCCTTGGGCAGCACAGGGAACCATCAAAAGAGACTCCAAGGGTGTGGTCACACTCAGTCTGGCTCTTTGCCTTACCACAGTCTCTTCATTTATCCCAAGTTGGCTTTCAGATATATTCCTCATTTCATCTGTCAACCTTTGAACTCTCAGAGTGAGAAAGACAGGCATTTTTTTCTTCAAGTCACTGACATTTCAAACTAAATACTTGCAGAAAGAAACCAGGGGGCTGTTTACAAATGCCACAAATGAGAAAGTGCCACAGTTGAGAGCCTAATAAATAGATGAGGGGAATTTAGTGTGATCCTGGGATACTTTGTTACACAGCAATGATTAACTGACAAGAGAGGCCTTTTCCTTCCAAACAGAACAGAGGTAGGCACTGCTCCTGATTCCTGCAAGCTCCCTGCCTAACCTTTGAAACACTGTGGGAGTGCTGGAGGTTTTTGTATTCTTATGTATTCAAGTTCCTTATGGAACTTGGAGGCAAGCAACTATAAAGATCTTAGCCTCATCTAGGGGTGTACGAGAGACCTCACCAAGAGAACTGAGGCTTTAGTTACTGGCCAGTACCAACTCTCAGGCATGAGGAAAGCCATCTTGGATTTCTCACCAAAGGCAGCCTCCTGAGTAACCACAGACAAAATTCATAGAAGGATGCCTCAGCCAACCAACAATTGTGGCAAATAATATCTAGTGGTTTTTTTATGCGATAGATGTTGTTTATAAAACAGCAGTGAAGTATTAGTAAAGGGGCCTGGTCATTTGAATTCAATCTATATTTTTCTAGCATTCTGTGTATAATAAGGCATGTTTTCTACTTTTTTGGAACCTGACACAATCACAAATAACCCACATTGTAAAGCTCGCAGGAATCAGATGGTGACATATCCAGGCACAACATCTTCTTTCAGTACCCTGTTCCCAGGACAGCAGGGATTGGCCAATGGGGAGTCAGCATGACTTGACAAAATGACATGTTTCACACAGCACCTCACGGGCTGTCGTCTCATCTTCTCGGAACTTGGATGTGTCACAGATAAACTCCGTGGTGCTTTAGATTATCTAGCTACCTTTTCCTTATTTTTTCCCTCTGAGATGGTTCTGCAAAAAAAGAAGAGAACATCTGTCCAGCTGATGGAGGACTGGGTTCCTGGGTAAAGGGCAGATAGTGCTTATAATTGTGGTGGCAACAGCAGCTCATGTTTATCAAGAACTTATCAATATGTTTATCACAGTGTTATGTTCTTTAATTTTTTTTAATTTACACACACACACACACACACACACACACACACACACACGAGGCACAGTTGGGTTTATTGACTGTTCCCAGGTTATGAAGATACCAGGTGAAGCCTCAATGCTTTGGGTTACCTGGCTCTAAATGTGTTTGGTTGTGTAGTTAGAATTTACACTAAGGAGTAGTAAATATGGCTACCTATAAAGATTGCCCAACTAGAAATGTCCCATAAATTACAATCACCAAATATTTAAATATCATTTACATTTATTATGAATAAAAAAGCAAATATAACTGAGAGGATAACATGTCCTTGGCTGTATTTGTTATCATAGAAAGTAGTAAAACATATGAGTTGTAATAAAAAAAATAGCTTTTGAAAATCTTGTCTCTAAAGGGCCTTACACTAGTTTGAAGATACCAGACTTGCACAGTAAAATAAGCATGGAACAGGACAATGAGTAATCTATTTTTTTAAGAGTAGAGGAATTCACAACCTTCATCCTTGCAGAAAGGCTGTGAGTTATATTTCAGGTTTCTCTCTTCCTCGGAGTGAAATCCCAGCTTTCACTTTTGGATGTCATGGCACGAAAAGATAGTTCAATAGGCCAGACTAACCTGTGTTGGCAACAGTAAGTATTCTCCAAAAAGGAAAATTTACTTTGGGGTTTAAGATGATCAAAACTGATTACTTCTCAAGAGGCTTAGAAACCCAGCGCTGTAAACACAGCTGGGGAAACACTTGAATGTGAGTCCGTAAAAAACCCCAGCAAAGGATCTACCCTTTCCTCTTGCCAGGTTCCCACACTTTGTTCATGAGTCCATAGGAAAGCGGTAGATAGTTTTAGACAAGCATGTTGGTAGGGAGAAAAGAAACATGTATGGATAGAGACATGCTCACCCACCTCTCCTTGGATGAACTAAATAACTCCTTTACTGTGTTGCGCTAAAGGCAAAAGGCTTATTCTCAACTCAGCCTCTAGGCTCTGACTCAGGGATGTTATACAAACCAGCCTATCTAAATTGAAGCCTTCTCAAAAGTTAGAGGGCTAATAGAGTCATCTTCCATTTGTTTGAGATTCATTTACTTCGTTTTTGTGTGTGGGTAGTTGGCTTGCATGTATGTGCACTGCACATGTGCCTGGTACCCACAGATGTCAGAAGAAAGCACTGGAGTATGGATGGTTGTGAACTACCATCCATACCCATCCTCTGCAAGAGCAATAGCTGTTAACCACTGAGCCATCTTGCCAGCCCCTAGAATTATTTTTGCTTGTATGAAAAGAAAATTAATTTGTTGACGAAGAGCCGACAATAGAAACTAAGTTGATTTCCTTTACTCGGGACATTCTTCATTGAGCGAGCCTTTTATTCTCCCAGGAGAATGGGCATCTGTGGTATAGATTCTGTACACCAACAATTCTCTGGCAAAGGGACTAGAACTGTTAATATTTACTTCTCATTGCTTATTGATGTTTTTGAACATTTTCAAAATAATATTTATTGTTTTTATTATCAAAAGATACCGCAACTTCTAAGAAGCAATTAGCCCATTTAATTTTCTTCTTGAAATACATTCAGGTATCATTTAAATAAATTTCCCTCGATTATTTTGCCTGTCAAGTAAATCATTGTGATTAACTCATTTTAAACAACTTTCCTTTCTGAGGTAATTCTTATAATTAATTTTTATTCCTTTGTAGATACACGTCAAGATTAATGGCATTTTGATGCAGGAATTGAGCTTTGGGGAAAAAAAAGTTGATCTAAAATTAAGTCTTAAGATTTTATGTCTCAGCTGTCTCACTGTGTTGCTCATTAGCAAGAAACACACAAAGTACTTTCTGAAATAATAATGGCTCAGAACCTTGTCTTTTGCGATAACAAGGCTCTGTTTTTGCAGGTGGCCTTCTACTCAAAAAACAAAGACGGAAACATCCATTGAATTAGCCTGTTTATGTGTATTGAGCCATGCTAATGAAACTGTGCTGGTGTAATGCCCTTTATGGAAGGGGAAGCCTGGCCAACTTCACTAGCCCCAGATGCACACACTGTCCTGTATGAAGGACACATGACACATTGTTTAGCTACTTATCAATCGACAGGCCTCCCCCTCCCTGCATTTTGTATACTAGTTTAAATCCAGGAGTGGACTAGCTGAGTCACATGGTGATTCTATGTTTAACTTTTGATGAAGACCAGGCTGGTTTCCAAAAAGCGATTGAGCTTTTTTTTTTTTTTTTTTTACGTACCAAGGTCTTAATTTCTGCACAGTCTAACTTTTGTTATTGCCTGTGCTATCTCACATAATCATCCAAAGACTATAAAAAAAAAACAAACAGCAAGTGCTTTCATGAATTAAAACAATACTTAAAATTGTAGCCACAAAACATAGCAGGAACTATGGTATTCTTATAATTCCAAAAAGGTTGAGGGAGCTGGGGGAGCTAGGTGTGATAGCATGTACCTTTAATCCTGCACTTGGAAGGCAGAAGCAAGTGGATCTCTCTATACCAGAATATGGAAAGACCTCCCATGCTCAGGGGTTGACAGAATCAATGTTGTGAAAATGCCTACGCATCAGAAAGCATTCTGTGTATTCAACTCATTTGCCTTAAAAACTTCAACACGGTTTTTCACAGAAATTAAAAATTATTCTGAATTTCATATGGAAACACAAATGACTGAGGATATCTAGAACAAAAGTAAATATTGAATATCATCATCATCGCCATCGACAACAAGCCTGCTGGAGTTATCACTATACCAGATGTTGAGTTATTCTACAGAGCAATAATAAATACAAAAATTGTAGTGGCATAAAACCAAAGTCGCTTATCCTCCGATCTACAGAATGAGCTCTAGGCCAGCCAGGGCTACACAGTGAAAACCTACCTTTAAAAGTGGGGTAGGAGAGAGCTGGAGAGACGGCTCAACAGTTAAGAGCACTTACTGATTTCCTGGCATCCACCGTGTGACTTATAATTGCCCGTAACTCCAGTTCCAGAGGCTGTAGCCCCTTTTTCTGGCCTCTGCAGGCACTAAGCATGCACATGGTACTCTTAGATACATGCAGGCAAAACACTCATAGAATAAAAATAAATAAATGTTAAAAAAAAAATTAAGGGCTAGTGTTAATTCCAAAGATGGGAAGAGAAAGACCACTGACTCAAGTCATAATGGCCTAATTAATTAAAGTGAACAATTAATTAAAGGAAGATTTGTTTTCTTAAATTTGCATTACATGGCTACCTCTTCTTAAGGCTGGTTTGAGAGGTCAGCATTGAATGTGAGAAAGACAAAGTTTTTATAGCTCAGGGCAGGGCGTTTCCAAATGAGGGATTTGGGAGGCAAAATAGGTAGGGTTACAGGAGCAGAAATAAGTATAACAAGTTAGTCATAACGACCACCTGAAACAATGGCATAATGAAAGGTGGTTGTAACAAGGTAGTCATAGCAACCTTTTTGGAACAAAGGTAGGGTTGCAAGAGAATTATTAACTTTTTTGTTTTGTTTTGTTTTTGGGGTGTTTTTTTGTTTTTGTTTGTTTGTTTGTTTTTTTCAAGACAGGGGTTTCTCTGTGTAGCCTTGGCTGTCCTGGACTTGATTTGTAGACCAGGCTAGCCTTGAACTCACAGAGATCTGCCTGCCTCTGCCTCCCGAGTGCTATATAGCACATGGCTGATTATTAACTTTTTGAAACAAAGATATGATTGCTTTTTCCTGGAACAGGCACTACAAAACTATTTGTAATTAAGGTAATAGGTGGGCATAGCCCACGCCTTAAGAATCAGAGGTTTAATCATAAATAGGAATGATCCAAGTTTGTCTTTACTATAGGATGACTTGCAAGCCTAAGAAGGAGGCAGGCTGGTTCTTCATTAGCAGGTAGGCATGATTCAGTGGGGGAATGGTACTTGAAGACCTGAATTTGGGGTTCCCAGCACTCATGTTAAAGCTAAGCGTGACTCTGCAAGCTTGTAACCCTAGCTCTAAGGAGAGGGCCAGGAGAGATGTGTGGATCCCAGGAGCTTAATGACAAGTCAGCCATTCTAGCTAAGCTGTGAGCTTCAGGGTCAGTGAGAGACCCTGCCTCGAGAGAATAGGAGAGCACATGATAAAGTAAGACAGGAAATGTTCTCTTCTGGTCTCTATATGGTTGCATGCACACAAACACACACACACATGAACACACATGAACATACATAGGCGTACACGCATACAAAAAGTTAAATTCACATTGGCCCAGTCTATATGTAAATAAAGACACAGAGGCTAAATTAATTGTTTTCAACTGTTTTATTTAGTGCTCTCAACAAGTGAGGCGAGCTCTTGTCAATGATCGTCCTGACTTGCTGTTGCTGAGTCCTCCATCTACAGTAAAACAAGGGACCTCCCATTGGATCTGGTCTATGACGGCCTCTCCAGCTAAAGGCCTGTGTTGCTGTGTGGCTTGAAGAGACTAAGCAGCCACTTAGAGTCTCTGCCTTTAGCTGGTAAACTACTTTGCCCCATGCCTTCTAGACCCATGATTATCAAAGTGAAGATCCCAGGCCAGCAGACACTCTATCCTTTGTGAATAGAGTTGAGAAGAAAACCCTCTACCACCCCTCCTCCTCCTAACACACCTGGGGTGGGATCTGGTCATCTGTGTCCAGGTGACTCAGGCACAGGCTAATGTTTAAGAACCTCTGCCCTAGAGCAAACACAACAAAGACCTAAGTTCACAGAAACTTACGTGGGCCAGAGCCAGCCCAAGATAGTAGACACATTCAGTTTGAGAACTCAAAGCGGAGAAAGACAAAATGGTTCCCTGTGTGAGAGTCCAAGGGAAGTTAGCAGAAGGGCAAATTGGTGCTAATCTGCAACACAGGCCAGTCAGGTTGTGCAAGGCTGAGAAAGCATCCCTGAAGAAGTGATTTGAGAGCATCCAAAACATGCAGATTGCCCACGGCAGCCGCTGGATGATTATTCCTTCGTGTCCATGTGTACTTCCAGGACTTTCCCAGTTCTTGGCATGGCTTTCCAGCCATGGCTGGTCACCGGCTTCACCCTCCTTTCCCTGCAGTTCCTTCCTCCCCTCCCTACCTCCCCACCCCTGCAGTGTCCCACAGAGCACACTGACATCACCCAGGGCTTGGGGCCAGGTGCACATCCAGCCTCCTTTCTGACCTCCAGCACCGGGATCTGCATTTTAACAAGGTCCCCAGATGACTTGCATGTGTGTGAAAGTTCCAGAAGTTCTGTTCTAGGTGCCTGGAAGGACACAGCTCTCCAAACCTGCCAAGTTCTACTCCCCGTGTGATACCCTCAGCCTGGGATGCCCTTCCTTCTGACTGCAGAGAAGCTGGCCACCACTCAGACTGTAGTTTGTGTCTTTATCCGTTTGTTTCCAACGCTACACTGTGAGAGTCTCTATTGTTCGCAGGATCTGGTCCTTCTTGCAGCCTTGCAGATAACAGCAGCTCAGCCCATGTACACTTGACAGAGCAGTGGGTGGATGAGTAAGACACAGCAGGTACCCTCACGTAGATGCAACTGTGGTCACTTCACTGAAGGACTCACACTCCGCTCTGTCTACTGACTCAAGGCTGGTCAGTTTTCCCATTCTTTCGAGTCAAAGAGTTAAAGAGACTGAAAGGAGGTTGGGGTAAAGGAAGGAATATTGTTTCCATTTTGGAAATGTTCTGATGGCCTTCTGAATTCTTGTTATATTTGGGTTCCTACCTCAAAAGGTAGAGAAACTGCCTAAAATGAACATTGGATGGCAAGTTTGGCCCCCAGGCTAAGGTAGGGGTGCTTTGGGTCTTGGCATTTGGGCTCTTGGCCCCAGTGTCCTGATTCCTGAGTGAGCAACCTTGCAGAGCCCCCATGTTCGTGTGTAGGTATGTATATATGTTTGTATTTGTATGTGTAGGTCAGACATCAATGCTGGGTCCCTACTTCAATCTCTGTGTTTTTTGAGACAGGGCCTCTTAACGAATCTGGAGCTCACAGATTTGACTACGCTGGATTCCATAGCCAGCAAGGCCCAGGGATTCTCCTGTCTCAGTCTTCTTAGCTCTGTAAATACAGGCATGCCTCCCAGCAGCTGGCTTTACATTTATTTATTTGTTTTATGTGTATGAGTGTTTCGCTTGCATCTATATACCACAGATGCCTGATACTTGCAGAGGTCAGAGTCTGTGGAACTAAAATTATGGATGGTTGAGAGCCACCATGTAGGTACTGGGAATGGAACCCTGGTCCTTTGCAAGAGCAGCAAGTGCTCTAAACCACTTAGTCGTCTCTCCTGCCTTGCACCTGGCTCTTTAATGTGGGTTGTGGGGATCTGAGCTCAGATCTTTATGCTTGTGGGGCAGGCACATTACCAACTGAGGCATCTTCCCAGCCACCTGTAAGTCTTCATAAGGACAAAATTCGAACTTTTATTGGCACGCAGGCTACATTGAAAATTCAGATTTTATTTAAACGGGCCTCCGGAGGTTAATAAACCCTTGTCATGATCTGTTTTACAGGGAAGTTACACTAAGATACATGGCTCTGCCATCTCCCTAGAGATTTTTATAAACATCACTTATTATATATTTAGTGTCTCCAGACAAAGAGGTGGTTGAACAAAACCTGACTTGGGAAGATGTGGGTGTGCAGTAAACCAGGAGAGGTGGATTTCGATCAAGAAAGTTGGCATTTGCTCATAATCCAATTCTGTTTGAGCAATTAAGTTCTTTAGGAAACCCACCGAGTTGTCAAAAAGAGTGCATGGATTAGAAAATACTGACAGTTTTGAAACCACTAACCTTGCATGCTAATGCCCCGGTGTTGAGGGAGTGAACAGTATGGCCACTGTTGACACACACTGGACCACTCAGCATTTGTGAAGTAGATGCAAGCTTGGCCCTCATGAGGAGACCACGGCTCCCCTTGTTCCTCCACGTCCCTCCTTCCAGCCAGCAATGGACCATTATCTCTCCTTTTGACATTTGAAGATGGAATCTCAATGCCAGGAAGGAAGTTTTCCAAATCAGTTTAGGGAACAAAATCCTCTTATTACAACAGGATACAGTAAAGAAAACAAGGAGGAAATTCACGAGGGGGGGAGGGGATGAAAGACATAAACAGAAAAATACTTCAGAGGAGAGCAAGCCACCCAGAGAACCCAGTGCAGTTACGAGTGCTTACTGAGAAAATGCTTGTTGCTGGAGGGGCAAGGGTGTGGGAGGCAGGCTGATCCACAAGTCAGAATCTGCTCACTGTCCGCTGTGTCACAGGACACCTCTGTCCCATGTAACTGGGAAACACTAGCATTTTCTTTCATAATTTCATTTCTCTCATAATCAAAATATTATTTTTCTGGGAAGGGAGTCTTAATGAGTTTTACTTGGGTAGGGTTGGGTAGGGTTGCCTAAGAAAGATGGAGACAGATTGCCCTTTTATTACGCAGAGATGACTGGGGGCTGAAACTATTGCAAAATGGGGTGCTGATCACATCACTCAGGGTTCAGGGTCCTAGAAGGATCACTTAGATGGCTTTGTGTGGCTAGAATGGGTGTGTCCTAAGTCCGTCTATGCCAGATGAGACAATGCTGGACATACAGATTTAACTTCACATAGTATGTGCAATAGCATAATATGTGCAATAGATGAAGAGCGGATGAGAAAAATTCTTAGACAAACACACGTGTTTCTCCTACTTTTTAAAAAAGATTATTGGCCTCCAAATATGAAGAAAGCTATGATAGAATAAAATATAATCTTAGCCAACTCTAAACTGGAGTACTTGGGTATTTTGTTCTTGTTACAGCTGCTAAGAATTCACAGTTATCAATAATTCATGGCTTGGTGCTGCAAGGTCCCTGTGAAAGTTGTTCACTACTCTAAGGAACCAGATTTTCTGATTTTTCTGAGTTATGTGTGACCTAAGTTCTCTTGTCTCGGAGAACCAGGTTTGTTACTCTTCCTCGAGCTGCTTCAGGCTCTCCCTCTTCCCTGCTCTCATTCCTCACCTCAAACAAGCTCAGGTTTCCCTTGTGTGGCATAGTTCTATGACTCCTTTGTATCCAAGAATCACTATCTGATTTCCCTAATTTTCACAACAAATAGTCTCTCTAGTGGCAACTTCTCAGCATCCCTGGCTGTCTTCCCACGAGACTGAAATCAGTACATTGCAGAACACTCTTGTTCCAACCAGCACAGTGTGGGACTATCCCAAGGTGCCCCTCACCTTGACCTTTCTGTAGTATTTGACCTTGCAGATCACCCACTCTTTGGAAGACTGAACTTATACATTAGGCACACAACTATTAGATGACCAGTTAGATGAAATATTCCAGTACTTTCTGAATCAATATATAATTATTATATGAACAAACCAGAATATATATAAATAATTTTCTACATATTTTAAAAATATTTTTCTTTTTTAATTATATGTGGGTGTGTATGTGTGTATGAGTATCACATGTGAGTGAAGGAGCTCTTGGAGGATAGAAGAGGGCATCAGAGCCCCTGGAGCTGGAGTGATAAGTGGTTGTGAGCATTTTTTATTTAATAGGGGGTTATAGTCAAGAAATAACCTAAACTGTCAAGAAATTTGAACTTAGAAGTAGTGTTGAGACTGTGAAAGACTATAGAGACTTTTGAAGTTGGACATTTTGCCTTATGATATGGCCATGTGCTGATGGGATCCAGGGAGTAGAACGTGGTGATTTGAAGGAGAAATTTCCCCCCTGGTCTCTTGGTATTTGAACACTTAGTTCTGAGTTGGCAGCATTGTCTTGGGGAGGCTTAGGAGGTGTGGTCTTGTTGGAAGTCTGCCGCTGGAGGGCAAGCCTTGAGAGTTATCACCTCACCTCACTTCCAGTTCATGCTTTGTGCTCATCATTGAAGATGTGATCTCTCTCAGCATCTGTTGCTACCACCATGCCTGCTGATTTTCATGTCTCCCTGTCATGATGGATTCTTATCCCTCCAGAACCATCAGCCTGATAAACCTTTCCTTCTATAAGACCCCTTGATCACAGTGTTTCATCACAGCAACAGAACATCTAATATAAAGGCCAAGAGGACACTCTCCAGAAACAAAATCAATGAGGCGCCTGATTTTGCGTGGTAGCCTCCCAAACTGTGAGCTATACTACCCCCCCCCCATTTTAGATGTTACCATCCTCAGGCACTTAACCATGGTAACAGAAAGTGGATGACATTTCCAACATCATCGGGGGAATCACTGTAACCCATTTTTCACTCTCACAGCTTCATAAAATGGCCTCTCACAGCTTTACAGAGGGCCTTCCACCATATGCTGTCTGGCCTCAGCAGCTCTCTGAAACTTTGGAAGAAGAGTCTATGACCTTCTCTTTTGTGTCATCCATGCCTTTAAAGCCAGCACAATGTGGATGACACTGCCAAGCTTGGCTGCCATCTTGAGATGGACCCAGCCCCCTTGGGTAACATTAGCAGCAGCGTCCTAGGAGCAGAGAATTCCTGATGCTTTCTTTTACAAACTGGAAGCTTAGCTGGGTGAGGCCTTGCCCTAGGGACACCCTTCCCTCTGTTCCAATGCAGAGCAGGAAACTGATCTCCTTAATTACAGCCTCTCTCTCAGACAAATCTTGGCTATAACCTTAAGCTTCATAGGGCTCCTTTTCTCTTCAAACTATATTTAAACTTTCTGTCTTGTGTCCTTTCCACTGTAGCCCTGTGTAATGTTATGCTGTGTTAAAATTTCCTTCACCAAAGAAATTAAACCAGAACTTCTAAATTTAGCCACAAGCAAGTTCTCAAGATGTAGGCAGAAGGCAGCCAGATTCTGGAGGAATGGACTCTAGCCCTGTTGATAATATTGTTCAGTTTGGAAACTTCTTGAGCTGGGCCCCCACAATCATGTTTCTTTTAGCTCTACTGTCTTCTGGGCTCCTACTACTGTGGCCCTCTAAGCTCTGCTTACAACATGCAACCACCTTTCCAGTCCAAGCTCCCCAAGCCTTCAAAACGAACAGTGTTGATGAAATGGAAAACTCAGAGCCCACATCCATTTCTGAGTTTGTAAAATGGTGCAAATACTTTGGGAATTTCCTCAAAATATTAAACACAAATCCAATACATCCCTCAATTGTATCCCTGAAGGTATGTGTCCTCAAGAAAACTGAAAATTCATGTTACTGCAAAATATGTACACAAATGTTTATAGCATCATTCTTCATAATAGCCATTCCCCAGAAACAGCTCAATTTTTTTATCAGCTAATGAATAGATGGATAAAATGTTTATATCTATGCAAAGGAATGTTGTTCACCAACATGGATATATTTTAAAAACACTAAGCTATGTAAAAGACATCTAACCTATATGTCATGTGATTTCCTTTAAAATATACATCTAGAATTAAATCTATAAAGACAGAAAACACATTAGTGATTTCTAGGAATAAAATTGAGAGGCAATCGAAGAAGATGGGTCCAAGATGAGGATGTGTTCTGACATTTGATGGTGTTGATGGCTAAACAGCGTTTTACACACACACTGATATGTACGGTTTAAAGGGGCTATTTCATGGTCTGGCAGTTTAAAGGGGCTATCTCATGGTCTGGGAAGCCCGTTACACCCAGGAACCAGGTAATTAAAAAGGGAGGGTTCACTACCTGCAGATTAGAATTCATTTTGTCAGTCATTGATTTGCTAAACTTTTGTTGATTATGCTGAGCCAGGAACTATGGGAGGGGCTGAGTGTATGCTTTGAAAAGTTCACGTGGCTTCAGCGTGGTCACCAGAAAAGATTACATGACTCCTGCTTGGTCCATAGAAAATATCATGTGGCTTCTGGTGGACAGTAGAAGGGAAGAGCTCCCAAAAGACTTGTGGACAGCCAACAAAGTCCAGAGCCTGCCAAGGCCAAAATCCCTGCTCTGTTAAACATTAATTCTTTACATTCTCCTTTGCTATAAGCAGGTAAGATAGAGGAAGAGATCTTGCCTTCAGGCCAAAGAAAGCTCCCGATATCTCAGGGGCCTCAAAGGAATTTTATGATAATGAAAAACAAAGGCTTGAGTATTACATTTGCTTTAGAAATCTGATGGGAACCATCCTTCGCCTGTCTTCACCAGGGCCTCAGTAGAACTGAAGCTGAAAGCTGAGGAAGGAGCAGTGAAAACCATCTTCGCTCCTCAGGAATCTTTGAGAGAGTGGGCTGGGATCTGAGGCCAGCAGGGCACGTGAGAAATCCTATCTCCTTCAGCTTCAGGGTCGTGGCTTCTAACAGGGCCTTGGCTCAACACATTTCAAGCTGTCCCCTGGTCTTTGTTTCACAGACTATGGTGTTTTAGGGGGTTGGGAAAGGTGCTAGTAAGTAGGCTAAGATTTGCCTCAGTGGCGTGGTGGGCCAATGTGGGGTGTTTTGATTACCAAGGAATGTCCCAATTACTTAACTCTCTTGCCACAACATCCTTGAGGACCCTGAGTGTCCCCAGAAGGCACTTATCATATTTCCCAAATAAGTGGCTACTAGTCATTATAATAAGAGCCTAGACACATATTGGCATCCTAGTTCTGACAGAATTGAGAGACCTTGTGGCAGGTTGGACTGAGTCACACGTTATTTCCAGAAGAATTCCTGTTGACCCCTGAGTCTAAAAGTAAGCCAAGCCCTGAATAACAAAATAAGATATTTTTTAATTTTAATTTTTTTTTTTTTGGTTTGAATGGATCTTCTCTAGAAGAGGAAATAATCTCAGAAATAACTCTCCCTGAGAGGAGAGGAAAGCCAGGAGGGGGAGGTTGGGATCAAAGCGCTGTTAAATGAACACACAGGCACGAAGCCATTTTCCCCTTTCCATGGCTGTCAGGTTAGTTTTGAGTCAGAACTCTGAAGTGGAGAGCCATAACAGCTCACAGCGCGAGATAGGAACCATCACAGCCACTGTGGCTCATTTAGAACAGTCTGGAAGTGTCTGGGTCAGGTCCCCAGGCATTCCTTCTTAGTGATGCCTCCTTCTGGGCTTCTTCCAGGAAGACCAGGACACCCCGTATTTAGTGGGAGCCCTCAGCTTTGGGTCAAGTGGACCCAGGACTTATATAATGACTTGGCATCACCACCCCCTTTTCCAGGGAAAACTGAATTTAAGACGCAGCCGAAAGAGAATAATACCCTTGGTAGCCGCTTACAGACCTCCGGCTTGACAGTGTGTTTCGTCAGCGTTGATTGCAGTTTTCACGTGGGAGTGAAAGTGAAATTCACCAAAACCAAAATCATTTCCAAAATGTTGGAGAGGCACAGCTCAGAAGCAGCCTTTGGGGTGGAAGGTTGGGGGCAAGTGTCAGACCTCCGGAAACTCCCTACACGCCACACGCAGGGGAAGCCATGCTTTTCCCAGCCAGTGTGGAAGCTACTGGAAATGAAAACACTGCTCTAAGTTCCCATCTTTCTGTCTCCAGCCATCTTCCCGCACCCAGGAACTGGAAACCACAGGAAACTGTCCCTGGGATCATGATTATGGTGTCCTTATAACCAAGAAATAGACTGACTTTGGACGGGCTCTGAAAGGGCAGAACCTCAGCACTGAGTTCCCTGCAGTTCTTTCTGCCTTCTCCGTAGCTCATCTTTACCAACTGTCCCAGACAGTGGTAAAGTCTGGCCTCACTCCAGCACCTGGAAAGAAAGTGAGTTATGGCAACGCAGTCTGTCTTCCAAATGGTTTGCAAATGGCTTGTCTGCACCACAAGCCACTGCCCTGCCCCAACGTGCTCTAAGCCAACGGCCAAGCCATTTGTCTAGTGAGTGAAGCAACAGGGTTGCATGGAAGGGAGGCTCAGGATGTGAGCATGGGAAAAAGACGCCCATCTCAGGGTGTGCTCAGTCCTTGGAACAGGGGTGGTGGGTTGGCTAGCCCCTTCCTCTTCTCAGCAGCCGTCCCCTGTGGAACATTAGGCCAACACCCTGATTTGCATGTAGCCTTTCTGATTGTTTCTATGCACCACGGGTACACCTTGGTTTGATTTTTAAATAGATATATACCGTTTAAGAAGTACTCATCCTCTTTATTTTAATCTGGATGCCAGGCTAATCAATTCTCTCCTGAGGGTGCAGCCCAGGTGTTACTACTGTTGTTTTAAGGCCTTGATCCTTTGATGTGGTGAGCTCCATAGTTCCAGCATGTTTACAGTGTTTAAATAATGTCTGCCAGAGAATAGCAAAGGTGGCAGAATGGAGGAGGAGCTGTTGTGAGTATGTGAATGCAATGAGGAAAAGACCAAGGGTCCTGGGGCTTGTGGTTCTAACCTAGTGAGTTCTCCTAGGAGAGGCCCTATACCTCACTCTTTCCACTGCCCTTCATTTCTATTGGCCATGATCATTTGTGTAAATTGCACTCCAGTGCCCAAAATACAGAGCCTCATTCTGTGGGTAGCAGCCAGGAAAGATGCTAGGAGGTTATCAGTTTGTGTCAGCTTAGCAGAGTTAGGTTGGGTTCATTTTTGTACACAGGACTCAGGAGACTGCTTTGCAGCTTTTCCTGAAATAGTGTTTAGCCAAGGAAGGTTGGGTTATTTTCCTCACATTGAAATAAAGGTCATTAAAAACCAATCAGAGTAGGGCTTGATATAAGAGCCCTCATCCATCTTCCCCAATCTGCACCAAATGGGCCTCACCCCCACCCCCACTCCCATTCCCACCGCTGCTCCCCAGCCAAGTGTGAACAGATCCCTGCAGTTGGGACAGGAGACAAGAGTTTACAGGCCAGGTCACAAACTAGTTGTGGGGCAGCTTTGGGGAGATTGCTTAAGCCCCTTGAGGTGCAGTTTCTCCATGATCAGAAAGGTTCTGCAGCGACACGTGGGCCAGCTGCTTCGCAAGGGACTCGGCAGAACTTGTAACACAGTGTTGGGGAGGCGCTGAAACTCTGTGGAGAAACTGTGAACAATGTTCTGTTGCTAATACTGTTGTTAGCAACTCCACGGATCCATTGCAAATCCACTCATCCTGGGCATCAAGTATCATGGAGCCCACATCTGCTGTGGCAGCACTCTACCCAGAGGAAAGTAGGAATTAGAAAGTCAGGCACGAGCCTGGAACACTTCTTATCAACAAGTCAACTGGATCTTTCTTATAATCATCCCCAGTGCAGCAGGCTGAGATAAACTAACCCTTTTTGTTTGTGGGCTCAGCTCAGCTTTTCATCCTTCCTCTAGCATCAATGCTTACCCCGGTGGAGTGTTCCCTCTCCATCGCTTGATCCTAGTGAGGCTGCAGTCATGATTCGGCATTGGCCAACCACCTTCCGAGAAGGAAGAGCTGGGCCCAGGACCCAGTCCCAGAGGCCCACAGCCAGTCCTGAGGATTGGGCTGTGGGGGTAGCTCCTTCACTTAGTCAGTCAAAACCCTTCCCCGGGAAGGAGTGGACTGGAATGGGAGAGAGGCTCCTCAGCTTTCTGAGAACAAGTAATTAGGGTATTTGCAGTCATGGGAGGGAGGAGTGGGAAGGGCACTACCAGGACACTACAATGCAGAGTCGTGAAGTGACCAGATGTGGGGGAAGACAGCAGCAACACTGTGGGAACCAGACCCACCTCTCTTGATGTCCCTGATTTGTGAGATGGCAAAACCCCTCTTTCTTGAGTTTACATTAACTTAGCCTCGCTCGATTTGCCACAAAGCTTGAAAGGATATATCATTTTGAAAATATGAATTTCTATTTATATGAACATTCTTTTTGTCGGCTGTCTTATATTTACACTTGTTATGAGAACAGGAGTCCACTCAGGACTGATATATCATAATTACTGAATGTTATTGCAAAGGAAAATAAGACTTATACCTTATAAATATCATTTATTTTATGTAATGGTTTTTTTTTAGATTTTATTTATTTACACATACATATACATACATGCATGCATACATACAGTATTCTGTCTGCATATGTGCCTGAAAGCCAGAAGAAGGCACCAGATCACGTTATAGATGTCTATGAGCCACCATGTGGTTGCTGGGAATTGAACTCAGGACCTTTGGAAGAACAGCCAGTGCTCTTAACCGCTGAGCCACCTCTCCAGCCCCCTATTTTATGTAATGGTTGATTAGGGGCAAAGGACATGACTTGATCACTAGTCTACCTACCTCATAAAGCCTCCTTAGTCCAAAGCATTAAAAAAAAAAATCCACTAAATTGCAAAGGACACGTGATAGTGCTAAGGCTTGGCTGTGTTGGGACTTAGCTTCATGTTCCGTGTAGAGGAGACCATGTCCGTGTAATTCAAGTTTACATCTTCCCCATCTGTTTTACATGTACGTACATCTACAGGAGAGTACTTCTTGTCCTGAGTGCAGCTGGGAAGATATTTAAAGATGTAAATATTTACTGAGTGTGGACTTGTTCTGCGGGTGATGGGGAAAGGGGGCTGAGAAGTGTTGATGTTTGACTGCAAATGGGTCTATGGCTGATCCCTGTGTGACCTTGGGCAGCTCCCCTAACAGCTCTGTGTTCCAGTGCTAGAAGAGGATAGCCTTTACTGTCCAGTGTTCCAAAAGCCGTAACTGCTGAGAGTAATGGCTGCTGCTCAGAGTGGAAGTCACAGAAGGGTCTCACAGAGGCTGTAGTCTATTACCTTTTCTATTTTTTAAATGGAGGAGGGAGGGAGGTGAAGGACTTTGTCCTTGTGTGGTTTAATGGAAAAGTAGTTTAAATGTCTGCAATAATTAGTATGTGGCTGTTTAGACATGCTCTCCTGGTAGGAAAAACATGGCCCGAACAAAGCAGCTAGGTTTGGAGTGGCCCTCAGAACGTATCACAGCAGCCACGATGGCCAGAAAATGGGATGGGGTCTCCGGCCCTGTTAGAGCTTTCTGCCCATTAGAAACTAGATCGGGAGTGCTTTAAGCGAGTCATCTTACCTTCAAATGTCAGTTTCTACACTTTAAGTGGAAATGGTAACCACCATATTTACGGGTATCTGAAATCATTACACTAAGTTGTCATCCGGTAGAAGCAGCCTGAGAAACGCTAGTTTTCTGTGGCCTTCTGTTTATCCAGTAACTGTATGAGAAGACGGAAGAGAAAGCCACCTCCATACATCCCTATCCAGAAGCAAACACTCACAGCTCTCAGCACTCATGTCTGTCCCGTCGTGACATGTACGTGTGGAGACGCCATTGACCTCTGCAGTTCTGTCTCTTTCCACCAAGAAACCAACATATACAAGTCTGTAGTTGGAACACCTGTTTGGAGTGAAGACACACGGAACAACACACATACACGTGAGAAGAGAACAGTTCACGATAAAGTTCAAGATAAAGGGGCTTGGGATACAGAGGATGGATCCCCCAGCCACTGAGTCACAAGCGACCTCATGGTTGCACGTGGGGACAAGGCCTGCCCTGGCTTCAAGAAACTCAGGTTTCGGAATTGTTTGGGGGAATCTCTTTTCAAATGTCAACATGTGTTAGGATCCACTAAGATAATCCGTTTGTAGCAATCGCTATTTGGAAAAGGTTCGTTGGCATCATAGTGGTCATGGCCATGGTGCAGCTTTGATGAAGGTTCTCAGCACCAGCGCTTGACCTCTGCCCATCTTTCTACACCTTGTTTACCTTTTCACAACCCGGCGGACTTGCAGCACAGCGTGGCTCCGCTCTTACGACACCATGTGGTAGGCATCACTGTTACTGTCATTCCTCAGTGGCCAACGGGTGGGCCGCACACTCTGACTTTATGTGCTACCCAGAAAGAAAACAGAACACTGCCAATTAAGTTGAGGCGTGCTGTCGATCATGAAAACCAAACCAAACCGAACACGAAGTTTCAGAGATGCTAAGCTGTGACATAATGAGTGCTGTGGAGTTCTGGAAACATGGACTTTCCCTTTTGCACAGGAGAACATTTATGCTGTGTTCTAGAGTGATGGAATCCAGGCCGCTGTTGGACCTTCTGGCTTTAGCCCAAATGGACTCCACTCAAGTAGACCTAGCAATCCTGAAGGTGATCTTGGAAGCAAGACACAAGGCTTCTACCACATATTCCTAAAGCAAACACTGCAGAGGAGAAGCTTTATCGAGGATTATGGCAACACCCTGGCATTGTCTTTAGTACAGATACAATCACCAGCTTTACAAGGGAAATCTAAGTAACCGCCTGCCTTCTATCTTCCCGATAACATTGCAGGAAAACAGCAGAGGTATCACCAGTCATTGTTCTTTGTGGGCCTCATAGTTGGGAATTTTCCTGCTAGACAGAGTTCCATCATAGTCACAAATCAATACCCACTGGGGCTTTTGTGCGTGTTTGTAGACATGCACAGAACAGCAAAAGTTTGAGGTAGAGATGCACTTGTTCCTGGCTCAGGCTGAATAAGGCCACATTTGCCTTCTTGTTCCAGCTCTCATACTGCAAACAAGTGCCCCTTTAGCTGTCTTGAAGGGCTGCGGCGTTTCCCTCATTTTGCGCTGTTGACTGTTCCCAGTGGCCCTCGAGCGCATCTCTGAAGGGCTGCCCAGTGTTCTAGGCTTCAGAAGGCTGTGCGTTGTGGAGGAAAATACTTGGCATTAGACAAGCCTCATGCATGCCTGAGTTGGACATGAGTTTAATGTTTAAGAATCAACAATATGTATTAAGTTATGTCCCTTTGAACAGAAACACACAGGAGACAAAGTTATGTATGATCACTTGATGAAAATGTGACCACAAGCTTACAGAGCAATCTAACCTAGTTCTCCCTAATAAGAACCGACTGCTATGAGGTGCTAATGTGTCGAAAGGGCTATTTATTCTGTTGTCAGCCTATCTGCCACTCATGTCACATGACTGCACACCCTGTGGAGAAGTCCCGTCAGAGGACAGATCAAAAGTCTGGAGGCTGAAGAGATGGCTCAGCGGGTAAGAGAGTCTGCTTCATAACGGCCGGGACATGGTTCAAATTCCTAGTGCCCCTTTAAGTTTCTGTAACCTCTGGGGTGGAGGGATTGCTGGAGCTTGGTGAATGCTGACTGTGTTAAAAGAGAAGCTAGAGGGTGACAGAGGAGGGGGACAGTGACATCTTTCTGGCCTCTGCACGGAATAATGCATGCATCTCTCTCTCTCTCTCTCTCTCTCTCTCTCTCTCTCTCTCACACACACACACACACACACACACACACACAGAAAGTAGCAAAGTTTGGTAGCACATGCCAATAATCCTAGCACTGTGGAGGCTGAGCCTGGAAGAGAGGATGTTTAAAGCATATGCAGGCCCACGTACTAAGTAGACAATAGACAAACAAGCCAGTTGACTGGATCTGGAAGGAGACGCAGGGCAACGGTGTGATGACATAGTGGGAATGCACACTTATGACATCCTTTTGTCAGCATTTCCTGTTGCAAGCACTTCTCTGAGGATTTATGTGGCTAAAAGCAGATGGTGGAGAAGGGTTTGGAAAAGCAATCCAACGCAGAGAGCCGGAGAGGTGGCCGCGGAAGACTTTCTTCTGCCGTGCCTTTGTGGCCACAGGACAAGCTAGCTTGGTTAGAGAAGTGTGAGTGATGGAGCCTGTTCTGAGCCGTCAGGGGGAGAGGATGAGAAATGGGGCACCGAGAGTGGTCCAGGGCCCCCTGCTTCCCTGTGAAAGATGAAGCATCAGCAAGTGCATTAGCCACACATCCCTTTCACTAAAACACAGGGCCACAGGTGCCTTGTTCCCAGCCTGGATGTGATGGAAGCAATAAGGATCCACCAGTCACCATCACTCTGGAAAACACATCAGGGCAAGGGGAGCCATTGTCAATTGTGAAAACAGCCATCAAGACCGCACTGTTGGAAAAGCACCTGCCCCTGTTTTGCAAGGTGTTTGGCTTCCTCGGGGCCACTCACTGATTTCCAACAAAGCCGTGCGTTGGACAGTTTCTCACGAGAGGTTTTGAAAATGAAGTTGGGTTTCAGGTTTGACTCACACAAGCGACATTTGGACGGGCTTTGTTCTCCCCGGTCCGGTCTGGTCGGCTCTCCTTCCGGGGCCTTCTTCCATCCCGGCTGTGGCTGTTGTTGGGAATGAAAAGGTATTGGAAACCAGGCTGCTGTAATTGGAGCTTGCACCTGCAGACTCCAAGCCTGGGAGGAGGGAGGAGGCTCAGTGCTGGCTGCTCTGTGTGCATGTGTTTATGGGTGTGCATTTTATTTCCTCAGCGAACCCTGGGATAGTGCTCAGCTTGTTTCGGGCATGAATACTCTGGAGGGGATCCAAGTTGCTCAGCCATTTTCTCTATTCCGAGAGAGCGGGGGCCACTGCTTTACTCTCTAAGAAGGAGGATTTTTTTTAAAGCCATAAAAACATACCCAGTGTACTTGGGTCTTATGGCTTCTAGTCCCAAAAGGGGACTTAGCAGATAAATGATGCCTTCAGAGAGTGAGCAGACGGCATGGCCAGGCTCTCTCCCACCAATAAGCTGATGAATTTTTTATGAGTTTCTCACACTTGCCTTTAGTGACATAATCCAGGCAGTTGTGAGGACCAATATCCACAACCTCTGCATGCAGCCCCAGAGCAAAGAAAAGGAGGAATCTCTCAAGTAAGCCAAATGATGGTGCTGAGCCCTTGGCCCAACACCCAGGGATCCACATTTATTTTTATAATGCTGCTGCTTCTCGTGTCTCTTTGTCATCTCTCCTTGGTCCACCACTGACATTCTAGGCAAATAAATACCAGCCTGCTTTCTGTAACTATAGATTGTTTATATCTTCTGCAATTTTATGCAAGTGCCATTCCCATGTGGCTTCTATCCCTTAACACGATAATTTTGGGATTCATTCACATTGTGTGTCGACAGCTCATTCTTTTTGTAACTAGTATTGTATTATATGGGCATAGCTCAGACTGTTATTTCTTCAGTTCTGTGTGGAGAGGAGAGGCCAAAGGTCAACCTCGGGTATGGTTTCTCAGGTGACAATCACCTCTGTTTTAGAGACCGTATTTCACTGGCTTAGAAATCCCCTGCTCATCACCTTCCCACAACTAAGCGCACACGGCCATACAGGCTATTTTTTACATGGATTCCATGAGTTGATTTCAGGGCCTCATGCTTGTATAGCGCACACTTCCCTGACAGAGCCATCTGCTTAGCCCTGTTTCCCTCTGTTTTCTTTTTTCTTGTTTGTTCTTGGTGGTGTTTTGGCTTTGATGGCTTTTGAGATAGACTCTTGTTATGTAGTCCAGGCTGGTCTTGAAGTCCAGCTCCTCAGCCTCCATCTCCCAAGTATTTGAATTATAGATATGCATGTCCCCTCCCTCACCAATCATTCACCTCTTGATGGGTGTCTTAGTCACACATTTCTCGCTGAGATAAAAGGCCTGACGGGGAGGAAGGGCGTGTTTATTTAGGTTTACAGATTCAGAGACTTCATTCGTCATGGCAGAGAGAGGATAGAGCCGCAGAGATGTTTCCATTGTGGTAGCCAGGGAAATTCCATACCTGCCCTCGTGGGATAGGTCACAGTCAAGACAGAAGCACGCTATGAATATCACGCGAACTTGCCTTCAGGTAATGCATATATAGGATGCATAAAACTTTAATGCACTTTGTGTTTAGAGTTGGCTCTCACCCTCACAAATTTAGCACTTTTGGTTCTAAAGATTTCAGCTGAAGATTTCAACCTGCACGGAAGCAGGGAGGCCTTTATAGCTTCTGCTATTGTATATATTATTGAAAAAATTACCCTAAATTGTAGGATATTACCTAAACAAATCTTTGTGAAATTTGTCAACACCAGTCGGAACATGAAGGGAGTATTCTGGGAATTCAGGGCTTTCTGGCCTTGGAGATCATCTTCTCTGTGTGTCTTTGTGTCTTACATGATGAAGACAGACATTAAAGTCAAGATAGATCCAGGCCACTTCCCCATTTTGGAACTCTTGGAATATTAAAAATGAAAGAAATTTCATAATTGACAAATTCATATGTGTTTTAATGAATATATGGAACAAATTAATGATGTTAAGTACACATAAAAAATCTGGTCATGGTGGCACAGGCCTGTAATCCCAGCACTTGGGGAGGCAGAGGCAGGTGAATCTTTGTGAGTTCGAGGCCAGCTTGGTCTACAAAAGCTAGCCCAGGACAGCCAAGTTTACACAGAGAAACCCTACCTCAAAAACAAAACAAACAGACAACCCCCCCCCACACACACACACAAAATCTGTCATGTAACATTGGAGATGATGTTATGATTTTAAACTCAAGCCTATGGTGGAGCTTGGGACAAAGAGTCCTCTGGCCATTGGCCACCTTGAGGCAGGGAGAGGCCAGCACAGCATGGGGACTTTCCTATATAGCCTGTATTACCCTAACTTTAGATGTGGCCTGGTTCCCCTTTAACACTTTTGCTTGGAGGAATCAAGTGAGTGCTGCAAGGGTAACTATGGAAGAGAGAACCATTTCCTTCCTGTGTGTATACTAAGACTCCTTGCCCTTATGGCAAAAATGAGAAGGCTTTGCGCCTTTTAAAAGAAAACTGCACTCCACAAGCTTGCAAGCTGGAGGTGAGGGTAAGAGACTGAGGCTTCCATTGTCTTTTTACTACTGAGTATGAGGTATTAAATTTTTAAAAAAAGGCTCTGAAAGGGCTCTTCTACTTGAGGAATTACCATGTCTTCCTGCCCATGGGAGCAGCTACCATCACCTCTCGGGGGGAGGGAGGTGCTCTCTCCTGCCTCTGTGTATCTGGAATGGTGGAGTGACACAGGTCTTCAGAAGACACTGGCGTTGTCTGGAGGTGGTATTGCTCATCGCAGCCTGGAGAGGCTACTGAGCCTGGAGTGTAGTGGCTGAGGCTGTGGCTCAGCACCTTGCAACACTTGAGCCAGAAATAGCTCAGCTCCAAACACCAGGATGGCAAAGCCAGGAACCTTTTCTGGGGTAGTCAGCAGTCACCCAGAATGGGCAGAGCATGACTCAGACAGAGTCTGGAAGCGGTCCAGTTCCTTAATCAACACCTGAGGTATAGCCGTAGATTATGGGTCATAAGGCTTGCTGTCACCGGAGGACTGGCCATCCAAGTCCTCTCTCTCATCCCCTCCTCCCCTCCCCTTTCCCTAATCCGCATCTGTCTGTGGTGGTTTGAATGAAAAATGGACCCGTTAGGCTCCTGCATTTGAACTCTCAGTCCTCAGTTGGTGGCACTGTTTGGGGGGTGAGGGGTGTTGAATCTTTAAGACCTGGGGTCTCGCTAAAGGAACTCTGTCACAAAAGGCAGGCTTTGAGAAGTCACAGCTTCACCTCCTTCCAGTTTGCTCGCTCTTATTCATTCACCTGGCTGAAGATGTGATTTCCCAGCTTCCTACTTCAGCCACCCGCTGCCATGCCTCCTCTACCGTTACAGATTCGCCCCTGGATCTGCAATCCTCAAATAAGTCCATAAATTGATTTTGGTTACTGTGTTTTATTCCAGCAACAAGAAAATTTACCAGACTTGAGACTTGTGTTTCCTAGCCTTACAGCACCAGTTGGCGACCATTTGTTCATAATCTTCAAAATATGTGGATGGGGCCATGCTCAGCAAGAACCCACGTGAAAACTGGGTGTTGCTGTACACGCTTGTGACTCCAGCACTTGTGGGAAAACAGAAGCAGGGAAACCCGGGGGCTTGCTGGTCAGCCAGTCTAGGTGAAAGAGTAAGCTTCGTGTTCAGTGAGTGAGACCCCTTGTCTTAAAAAAAAAAAAAAAAAGAGTAAGTGACAAGCAACAGACTAACCTAAGTACCTAAAATGCAGAAGATTCCTGAGGTTGGATTCACATACATATATGAATGTGCAAGCACCTACATACACATGCATACACCCAATCCATTCGTATGCTCACATACAGAGAGAGAGAGAGAGAGAGAGAAACTTGGTGTGCTCTAAGTCTTAAGAACAATAACCTCACCCTTCAAGAACAAAACTTAGCCACTAAAGTAAATGTGAGTTGTGTTTCACATTTACTTTAGTGATAAAAGACACATAATGGAATGTAGTAACGCAAAACAATGTGTTATTAGCTGAAGCCATTAGTGTACAGCCAGTTAACAAGTGTTGGTGATGAAGTAGCATGTTTTAAAGCCCAGTACTAGGCAGGGGCTTTAGCTCAGTAGGCAGACAGCTTTT
Organism: Meriones unguiculatus; assembly: GCF_030254825.1. Lineage (NCBI taxonomy): Eukaryota > Metazoa > Chordata > Mammalia > Rodentia > Muridae > Meriones > Meriones unguiculatus. The sequence goes on from NC_083351.1 coordinate 148,531,598, forward strand.
TTTTGAGCATGAAGCTCTGGGTTTCATCCTCAGCATCCTCAACTTGGTAGGAGATGGAGGCAGGAGAATGTGTTCAAGGTTGTTCTCAGCTAGTTAGGGAGTTCAAGGTCAGCTCGGGCTAAATGAGACCCCCTCTTATAAACAACAACAACGACAACAAAAATCCAGTGTTAGCTGGGACTCTCATTGCAAATCCTTAGCCGTTTGTGGTTGCCTCACTCCAGGATGGGGCTGGATTCCACATCAGGTGACTTGGGTGCCTCTTGAGAGGAGTGAGTTAATTGAACAACCCAAGGGCCCAGTGCCGGGTGAGCATGAGGCTCCTCCTAGAGGGAGCTCTGGGCACTTCTGGAAGGACCTTGCTACGCACTCAACCAGTTCTGCGAGGTTGGCTCCTCAGAGAGGTGTGATGACAGGGTGGAGGAAGCCACACTGAGCGCTCCTCTCAGTTTTCAGAAGAGGGAGGGACAAACAGTGCCCGGGCCAGACTCTGAGACAGCTGCTCCACTCCTGCCAACAGGAGGCAAGTGTGTCCACTCAGCCCTGGTAAAACAAAAGATGATCCGGGCAGGAAGCATGAGTCCGGGCAGCGTCCATGCAAACCAGAACAGACCTTGGGATTAATTCTGATTTGCTTGCTATGTCTTTTCCTGGGCGAAAGCATTTTTTGGAAGCCCACGTACCACGTGCGTGTGGAGGTACAGAATGGCAGTAACACAAGGGAGAGAGCACAAGGGAACTCTGGGAGGCTAGGCAATTAGACCGTAAAGATATTTCTAGGGATCATTCTAGAAGGCAAGCAACATTTTCCTGGCCTGTGGTCCCTAGGCCAGCAGTGTGGCAGAGCCCTCTCGAACAAGAGAGCGAATGGGAAGATTTAGTAACTTGTCCCCTCAGGTGAGCTAGTTTTGGCATCAGTGCATCAGCAGGCATGGGCTTTGGCGTTTCTCCCTGGGTCACTCCGCAATGGGAAGAGGGTGTCCCCTATGGCTGTACTGGAGGGCTGTAGAAGAAAACACTTTTTAGTAACAGGACTGGCCTGCACTGAGGCCCATCACAAGGGAACTCTACCTCCTCTCTGCCTAGGCAGCTTGAAGAAGAAAGGTTTGGAGAAAGGAGGATCGAGTGACAGCAATTCTGTTCACCTTTCTCTGGCATCAGTGGGTGCTGTTAGTCTGCATTGTTGTTGTCTTGTGCAGTGCCTGCTAGGCTGGATAGTATGTGTCCTTTTCTCTCTCGCCTATGGATAGTAGAGAGAGAGCGTATCGTTTTTGTATCTCTGGTACTTATTTTAATTTTTCAGTAAAGATGTTCTGAGGAGTATTTGTATCGATGAACATATCATGCTCCTGGCTATGTCCTGTGAGGAGGCTCAGCATTGTTTTGCTGAGCCCGACAGAGCCCATTTCTACTCCCAAGTTCAGGGAAGGAAAGCCTCATTCTGGCTGGCTTTATTCGCTCCTTTCTGAAAACGATCATGATGTCGCTGGAAATATTTTCCTATTGCTCTGGCTGCCAGGGAGCTGAATGAAATCTGCTACCCAACTCGGTCAATCAGGAAGACTGTAAAGAAGTCTGTGCTCACTTCTTATTTCTTCCGGTCTCGTCTTCGCTCATAGTTTGTATTGATCCTGTACCTCGGTCAAAGTTTGGCGGTGTTTGTTGTCATTTCATTGAGGAATTCGGAGCTCTAGATACTACCAAAGGCAAGGCACATTGCAGTCAATGACCAGGTAAGTCTGCACTGGGCTCAGTGAAGCCTGAGGCATGCTGAGGCTAAGTCTTCTCAGGTCAAATTTGTCTCCTGGCCCACTGTCAGACTTGTTCCTGATTTGTCCGTAACGTTTGTGACTTTCTATAGCTATCTCGTGCAAGTGTGCGAGCACCTGTGAGTGAACGTACATGGTCCTCTCTGTCAGAGCTGTCTTATGTTGGAATGTCTTGCACACATTGTCTCCCTCTGCTTCTCCATGGGAAAGAACTTGTTTTGCACCAGCATCATTTGCCTGGCACATCATGACCGTGCTTTGTGTCAGTGATAAATAAAGGCGAGTGTGTGTGCGCCTCTGTGTGTATACGCGTGGGTTTGTTTGTATGTGGGGGTGCATGTGTATTGTGGGGCACCCAGAGGTCAGCTTTGGGTGGTGCTTTTTTGGAACAGAGCTTCTCACTCTTTTTTTTTTTTTTTTTTTTTGTTTTTGGGTCTGTTTAGCAAGTCTTGCTGTCCTGCAGGCCCCAGGACTCCACCCATCTCTGCTTCCCAAATGCTGGGATCACAAGTGTGCGCCCATGTTGGTCTCCTGGCCAGGCACTCAGAAAAGAGGGACGGAAGCCTCTCCCATCTCCATTGCCCCTTTCCTTCTGTCCCAGATGTTACGTGAACATTTCCCCTGCCCCAGGCTGTGCCCTTGAAATTAGGCCCAGCCTCATGCTGGGTCTATTTCTGTAAATTTTGATGGAGATCTAGCCTTTTGTGGTGTGTGCTTCTTAAAATCATCTCATATACCACACCCTCTGTTTCGATGGCTACATGCTAAGAACTGAAAACCTAGGATACCTTTGTAGCATACATCCTGTGCATTCATATTTGCGATGACTAATTATCTAGCATCTTGTGTCTCGTTGTTTTGAGATCTTCAATATAAAACGGTGACCTTACTAGTCTGAGGAGATGGTCTTCTCGTGAGACTCACTGTCAAGCTGCTGAGCTCTTTGTGCTTTTACAGAGTCTATATTAACTAACAGCCAAGAGCATTACCAAACTCCACCTGAGACTCATCTCCCTATGTATTTTTATTTGAGCAGAGAAGAGTCTTAGAATACACCAATTTCTGTCTCTACCAATCCTGTGGAAAATTTCTCAACAACTTCTAGGACTCCCCCTGACATCTCCTGTTTCTCTTCATCTCTCCCTCTTTCTTGTTTTGAGGCAGGGTTTTATGTAGTCTAGGGTGGCCTCAAGCCCCTGCCCCTCCCCGGGTCATGATGGAGCTATGATGACCTTGAACTCCTGACCCTCCTGCCCGAATTTGGTCCCAACAATGAAAAAGTGGCAAATACAATCCAAAAGTGAGATGGCTAGATCCCATGGCAACTGCATTTTTTTTCTTTTCTTTTTTCTTTTTTTTTACATTTTGATGAACTCTTCTCCTTTCCACAATAGCTGCGGCATTCTCCACTCCCATCAGCAGTGCGTGTGGGGTTTAATTTCTTCTCTGCATCCCTGGTAGCACTTGAGTCTTTATAGCGTGCTTGTTTGTTTTCAGTTTGAGGGAAACGGGGTGCTATTTCACTGTGGTTCTGATTTGTATTTGCCTAATAACTTGTGATGTTCATATTGTTTCATGTGCTTCTTGGCCATCCATATATCTTCTTTGCAGAAGTGTTTATTCAGCTGTTTGGCTCATTTTGAATCCATTTGTTTTGTGTTGCTGGGTTATATGAATTCTTTATATAGTCTAGAATTTATCACATGCATGATTTGCATATATTTCTTTTCTCCTTTGGTGTTTATCATTTAATTCTATTGACTCTTTTATTTGATGCAAAGAAAATTTTATTTATTTTTATTTAAAATTTGTTTTTGATACAACATGTTTTGATCCTCTTTCCTTCTCCCAACTCCTAGATCCTCCCTACCTCCCTACCCTCCCGAACTTTTGTTTTCTCTCTCTCTCTTTTTCCCTCTAACAGAAAAAACCAAAAACATAAAAATTAACAGCTAAACAAACAAACAAACAACAAATATGACAAAAAGTGATAAAATGAAACACAAATTCCACCCAAAAAAAACTATGGAGTTGTGTGTGTGTGTGTGTGTGTGTGTGTGTTTTATTGTTGGCCAAATACTCCTTAGGCATGGGGTCTGCCCTGGGGTATGCTTGATACACCCAATGCCACGCCATTAGAGAAAGCTAATGCCCCCTTGCCAGCAGGTATCAATAGTGAATGGCTTCTTGTTTAGGAGTAGGACTCTGTCCATTTGTTCTTCTCAGTGAGGAGAGCTCATTGGGTTTGATCCTGTGCAGGTCTTGTTCGTGCTGCTATGGTGTCTGGTGTCTGTGAGTTGATATGTACATCAGTCCCATTGTGCTTCCCTAGAGCGATCCATCCTTTCTGGCTCTCACAAGCTTTCTTCCTCCTCTTCCCTGAGAGGTGATCCCTGAGAGGCCAACGCCGGAGCCTTGAGGGAGGGTGTGATGAAGACATCATCTCGTTTAGGAGTGCTCCAAGTCTCTCACTCTCTGCACGTTGTCCAGTTACGAGCCTCTGTGTTAGTTCCCATCTGCTGTAAGAAGAAGCTAATATTAGAGGAGGAATCACAAGCACAGGGATGAACTTGGCATGCTGGATCTGATTGGAACTGCCAGCGTGGCTTTATGGTTTCCAACACATATAGATCATCACCGAAATATTAAATAGTCACAGAGTCAAGAGCCAGGCCTATGTAGCTCTTCTCACCATTTTGTTCCAACCCTAGACACATAAGGCCTTTCCCCACTACCTGGAGACCTTTCTGGTGTTTCTGCTATACCTACCCAAAGAGTCCTGTACCTAACCTAGACCAGTGGTTCTCAACCTGTGGGCCATGACCTCTTTCGGGGTTGCATATCAGATATCATGCACATCATGTATGTACATGAGGATTCATGAGAGCAGCAAAATTATAGTTATGAAGCGGCGACAAGATAATCTGTATTAAAGGGTCGCAGCTTTAGGAGGGCTGAGAACTGCTGCTGTGTACTCTGCTCCACAGGTTGGGACGTGAGGCAAAACTTGGGTACAGGCGGCTTTCTGAAAACACGTGTGATCCCATCTGGTGGAAGAGCAGGCCACCTGACATTCGCTGCACTGTGGATGGGTTTCCAGGTAGATGAGGCCTACCCAGCGAACCTTTCCTTGACTTTCCTGAGCCCTGTCTTCCAGCTAGATGCAAAGCTCTCTTGCCCTGACACTCAGGTAACAACTGTTTAAGGCTGTGGGAGGTACAGACCCCCATGCCCGAGGGCAGCCCTGGCGGGGGAGCCTCCCAGGGAGGGCGCCCCTGTGGCATAGCGTCATGGGTGATAGTGACATCTGTGTCCTATTTTGGACAGGCTGAGATGGTGTTCTTGACTCAAGCCAGAATGCTTTTGTTCACCTTTAGGGCTGCTGACTCAGGCTCACAGCATGCCGAGATGTTGCTTTCCTGCCGTCAGGAGAAAAGGAGCCTGGAGCTGGGGAGGCAGGACAAGAAGGGAACAAACCCAGGGTCGTCTTCAGTTCTGGAAGAGCATTGCACTGGGCCTGGTTCCTGAGCAGGCAGGGCTTTCTCATGGTCGGTCTTAGAGCCCTGAGCACTCTCTTGGTTTTAAGGATGCAAAGAGGCATGCAATAAAATCTGTAGGGGAAGCTTCAAGTGAGTCTGGCTCTCCTGAACCAAACTTGCCAAAGCTTTCAAAGGTTCTGTGTTCACGTAACTAAATGCTGGCTAACGTAAGAGCCGTGGAATGAACAAATGAGAAGCTGACGCTAGATAAAATAGTTCATTCCCAAACTGCAGCATAGTTGGAGCTAGGATTTCTTCTGCTCTCTCTTTGGCCCTGTTGCCAGGCGCAGAAGCCTCTTGGCTGGCATTTACTGAGTGCTTACTGTCTGCCAGTTCTTATGTGAAGTACCTGACCTGTCTGCAATATTTTATTTAATTCCTGCCGTAATCTTAGGAGGGCCTCTCCCATTGGGCAGAATAAGGACCTAGGGGTTAGAGACAGAGTTACTCCTGTACAGAGGCCCAGACTCTTTGTTTTCTTTCTATTGCTATGATAACACCACTGACAGCAACGCGGGGTAGAGGGGTGGTGGGGTGGTGGGAGGGTTTATTTGGCTTATACATATCCTGAGGAAAGGTAACGTAGGAACCCAAGCAGAAACCATAGCGGAACAATGTCTACTAGCTTGATCTCCATGGCTTGCTCAGCTTGCTCTTTTTGAAATACAGTGCAGGACCACCTTCCCAGAGGTGGTGCCATCCACAGTGAGCGGGGCCCTCTCACGTGATTGTCAGTCAAGAACAGGTTCCCCAGAGCTGTCCAGGCCAAGCTGAAGGGGACATTTTCTCAACTGATGCATCCCTTTTCCAAATGACTCTAGCTTGAGTCTAGAGCCCTAGCAACCCAACCAACATGCCAGCTACTTAAATACCAAAACGTGGCAAGACTAGGAGTGTGCCACTGTAAGTCTTGCTTCCCCTATTACTTGGCTTGAGCTCTTGTGTGATCTGACAGTTTTGATGGGTAAAACTTTTACTTCAGGAAATGCTCTGGGGAAAGAGTTCCAAAGGAGAAATGCCAGTCCTTCACTGATGATTCAAGATGGCTCCCGGATTAAGTGGTGTGGAATACAGTCCAAGAAGGGAGTTGTGAGAGGAGGATTCTGACTGCTTATGAGAAAACTCCAAGAAAATAAAGCAAGAGTCTTTTGACCTCAGCCCCTTCAAAACATAGAATCGTTCTTGGTTTGTGTTTTCATGACTCTCCCACGTGTAGCAGGAGTAAGTTTATTTCAGATTATTTGTTACAACTGCCTATTGTAATTTGTTTATATGCCTCTATGTGAAAACACGTTTTTGCCACACGCAGCTTGTCTGCCACATGCAGCTTGTTCTTGTGATGGTACAATTTACTCACGTGACTCCTCTGAAGTCTCAGAGTATAACTTGTCTGATGCTCTGAATAAAGTTGGCCATTGCAGGAGACTTTAGTCCACCTCCCTTGTTGGCCCCACTCTCCCAGGTCTCACTGCCAATTAGAGTGATAAAAAACATGGCATACAATACCCTTGCTGTGCTCTCTCCTTATTCCCAGGCGACACTGCAGACTGCTGTGACTTCGGCTTGCAAACAAGCCATGCCTAACGGCTGCTTTGTCCTTCTGATTTCGGGAATCTACCTGTTGGCACCTTCTTTTGGTAAGCAGCCCATGGAATGGTTGGAACTCAGTTCTTATTTTGAGAAGAAAAATCAGCATGTGCATTGTCAGCCCAAGATCAAACCTTGACCTTTTCTAAGTGTTCTCTTTGCTTCCAGTTGTGAGTCCTTCTGTGTCATGGCCCTTATCCAGGCCAACTGGCTGCTGGTGAAAGAGAAGTAAGTCAGTTAACTAAGGGATAAGCAATGTCTTCCTGCAGGATCCAAACTGTCTGCATAAAGATGAGACCTGAGACATCAGAGTTGCTCCTCCTGTCACCTTGGATTCCATGCATGGAGCCTGTGGCATTTTCTTCTGAAGACAGATAAGCCTTTTAAACTCGGGCCTGGTTGGCCTTTTGTTTTCATGGAGACTGGAGACAGATTTACTGGACCTGCAGTGACTGAGAGGGTGGATTGAAAGAGGTGGCATGTAAATTTAGGCATTGTGCTTTCCTTTCCCGGTGGCTTACAGTCTGATGCAGTATCTTGCATGGTCAAGCTTATTGGATGAAATGGTAATACCAGCATACTGGGAAGGAACTGATCTCACCACGGCAGCTTGCAGGTTCCTCCTCTGCTCCCCAGCTTTTCACTGCCAGTAGAAAATGATAATAAATTTGAGGACTGTCGGAAGCTTTAGGGTTTTCCCAGAAAGGTAAGATAAATGGTTTTCTCTCTCTTTCCTCTGACTGAGTTAGTTCCAAGAGTTGAGTCCATTCTGGGATTGAGCACACACACACACACACACACACACACACACACACACACAAACACAATGCTTTCTTGCCTGGTCATGTAACCAAAGCAGCTGACTGCTTTCAAGTGGAAATGGAGAAAAGCCATGGATGAGAAACAGGACATATTAATTTAGCCTTACAAATGTGCCCTTTCCAACGCCAGCATTACTCACTCTTGGCACTGACCACATAAGGCCTGAGTCTGCTCAAACACCATGGCTCTGAACTGTCCTTTCCATTAGTGGAGGGCTTTCCAGCTGCTGACATGTTCCAACTCTGCAGAACTGTCCAGATGTAACCCAAATCCTGTAATGGCTACAGGAAAGCCAACAGTTCACCATAGGAGAAGTGGTTCGTTTTTGATGGTCTCCGCAAAGTAATTCGCCCAGTGAGACACGTGGGAATCTTATGTTTGGTGCATGTTGAGGGACGGGGCTCAAAGCTGGGACATGTTAAATTATACGGAAGCCATTCTGTCTTCTAACTGAGATACAGTAGGAACCTGAGTCAGCCTTCCTCTCTAGGGCTGTTTTCCAGAAATGTTCCTATTGTGATAGCAAGTAGAAAATGGCTTCTTTTATGGCCAAGAACTGATGTCTTTCACTGTCTCTGCCTTACCTATGGTGGTTGACCCACTCAGTGGAAATGGGAGAGGCAGGGGAGCGTCCAAAGCTCCTCCATGGCTTCTATGCTGTCACTACAGCAACAAGATTCATCTTTGAATCTCTGACCCAGAGGCGGCTACTTCTTGCTGAACTTCAACTAGGTTCGCATGTCTCACAGCCACCCTGAACTTACACTCAAAGTCAACTCTACTCTCTCTCTTTCTTTTTTAGCAACCCTTTTTCTGTACCCCTCTCTCAGCCTGTGGCTCTTCCATCCATTTTGTGTTCCATCCCGGAAGCCACCCTCACTCAGCCTCACCCTTTGATCGCCAACTTTTATTGTCATCTCCAAGAAGTCTATTATCTCCAGGCTCTCCCACCATGTAACAGGTTGGCCATTGCTGCTCACCCCTCTGAAATTCTGTACATAGTTTACTAATGGGATCTTCGTGCTTCCCCTCCTGCCTCTGGATCACTCCTGAATCGGCACTCCCCATTCCAAAAGACAAGCCTTTCTAAACATGTAATTCAGACTGTGCTGTGAGCCTATGTATAAGCCTCAGGGTGGGTTATGAGGCCTCTGTTGGCCCTGAGGGGTTGTTATGATGGAATGGCTCACTTGTTCAGCATGACCAAAGTGGACATTAGTATGCTAGCAGCTCCTTGAATGGCCTCAGCTCTCTACATCCCACAGCTTTTGCTCTTCCAGGGATGGTCTGTTCTGACCTTTCTTCACTCACATACAAACTCTCCATCCCTGCCTACCTTTCTCATCTTTCAGCTTGAGTGAAATTGGAGATCTGCATAGGATTTGGTTGTGGATAATGGTACTCACATGTGTGCAATTCACGGTTATAGCACCCAGAGGTCACCTTCACACGTTGTGCCTTGGGTGCCATCCATCTTGGTTTCATTTGTTTGTTTGCTTTTGACATAGAACATCTCACTGGCCTGGAGCTTATCAGTCAGGCTAGACTGACTGTCTGGCCAAGGAGTTCCACAATCTGCCCATCTTCACCTTCCCAGTGCTGGCATTACAAGAGGGTACCCCCATGCTCAGAGTTTTTGTGGTGGTCTTGGTGATCAAACTCAGGTGCCTTTCTGACTGAGTAATCTCCAGACCTGTGTGTATTCTGTATCTGTTTGCTTAATATTTGACTTAGAGTTTCTAAGTTTCTACCCATAGCTAGTCTGAAGTTATCAGGCTTGAAGAACAACGAGTGTCCTTTGCCGGCTAAGCTATCTTGCCTGCCTGAGTTTCTTAAATATCTGCAGAGGGGAACTTAACGGTCTCACTCAGGCGCAGATGCAGACTTCTGGGTCAGACCAGAGACTTAGCAAGAAACCGTGGTCTTTGAATTTCCAAGTGTCCTTTCTCCCAAGCACCCATTCCCTCATGTGTCTAGCACAGGAAACAACTGATTGAGTAGTTAAGATGAGCTCCAAGAATGCCAGTCACCTCCCCACCTCCCAAGGGAGGAGCAGTACTGTTAGGCCACAGAGGAGGACTTTGCAGCCAGTCTTGAAAATACCTGACAAAAGGGAGTCATATGAAAGGGGAGGAGGTCCTCCCCTACTAGTGGACGTGGAAAGGGGCAGGGAGGAGATGAGGGAGGGAGGGTGGGATTGGGGAGGGAATGAGGGATACAGCTGGGATACAGAATTAACAAAATGTAACTAATGAGAAAAATAAAATTATGGAAAAGAAAAAAAAAGTATGCCAGTCACATGAATTTCTGACTTCCCATGTCAGATTTTGTAATTCATTCCTCATGAAGACAACAGGGGAGAGAGAATATTGTACTGTTATAAAAAATTTCGGTGACCAGCTTTGGGAAACTAAGCACCATTCAACTTTAGAACACCAATTTAAGAGATGGGTGTGGGTTCCAAGTTCTAAAAACCAACATATTTGCCTAAAGTCAGAACTAAACTCTAATCTGGGAGTTCATCTGTTTTCTGTTTTATATGAATTTGCGAAACTATGGTGACTCAACCCTCCCCCCCAGCCACACCCTCTTACTCTCCTCTTGAGTCTTGGCTAGCACGTGTTAAGACAATGCTGGATTGCCAACTAGATAATTTATTTACACAGGGATTGTATTTCTTTGCATTGAGGCAGAACCAGGAAACCATTTCCTATCCATATTTGGAAGAGATTTCCTGTCTACTGGGAAAAACAAACTGGATAAATAGGATGGAACCATTCCTTGGCCTTCCCTGGACTCCTGGGCAGTTTTTTGGGATAGGAGCAGCAAATGGGCAACCCAGCAAATGGGCAACCCAGCAATCAGGATTCTCCGACCAACATGGAGACAGGGAACTGTGTTGGAAAGGAAAGGGTCTCCTTCCTTGTGCCTCTAAGTTCCTGTGCTGAGGCTTGGCAGGCACCAAAGGATTCTTGTGCAACCCCTACCCCAGTCAAGTTTTCTTTGTGTAACAGCCTTGGCTGTCCTGGATGGAGCTTGCTTCGCAGACCGGGCTGGCATCTCACAGAGATCAGCCTGCCTCTGCCTCCTGAGTGCTGGGATTAAAGGCATGGTCTACCACTCAGGAGGCAAAGGATTGCTTGTGAAGCCTCTAAAGCTCCCTAATTTTGGGCAGGCCATACCTACACAGAGATGATGTCCGGCCAGCTGAGACAAGCCTCTCTTCCCTTGCTTCTATCCCCTGTCACTGTTTGATGGGTGCCTTAGTCAGGACACTTGTGGATCTCACGGATCATGAGTCACTATCCGTTTGGCTCCTCAGAAAGCCAGTGTACCACTTATGGTCTTCATTTGTTTCCCACCAGAATTCCCTCTTCAAGTTTCAGGAATTGACATTATGCTTTTAATCATTTCTTTCTTTTCCTTTTTAAAAAGTTTGAATGTTTTTAAAAAATTGAGTCAGGGTGTCATCACGCAGCTCAGGCCTAAAACCCACTATGTAGTTGGCTTCAACCTGGTGTTTTTCCTGCCTCAGCCAAGCAAGTGCTGGGGTGACAGGTGTATGTCCTGCTTAAAGTGTCCTTTTTGTAACCAGCTTTGCTTATGCCTATGTTTAACAAGCTTGCAAAAATAGATAACACACTGGAGTCACAAAGACATTAGTCATTGTTTGCCTTATCTAAAAAAACAAAAAGAAAAACAAAAACAAACAAACAAACAAACAAAAACTAGTGTTTCCCCCATTATACATGTTTCGAGGAAACTCGGGCAAACTCCCCAGGAATTTTATTACAGTTTCACCATAAGTCAACTCCATCAAAAACAGAGCCAGGCATCCTGTCTCTGTAGCTGGGCTTTTCTTCTTTTCTTGGTCATCATTCTAATAGGGTTTTTTTTACCCTCAAGAATGTATTCCATTCTAGTTCCTGAAGGAAATGGAAGGATTGGGTGGTTCCTAAGAATCTTGGGGAGTCTTGAAGCTGATGGAAGGAACGAGCATTCAGCTTTCATCTCTTTCTTCCACTTTCCCAAATTGCTTGCAGGGTCCACAGTTTCCTCCTGAGAGGTTCCAGTTCATGTTGCTGCTTCTGGTCACACAGCCTTTCCTATTACTTCTCTGCTTATTCTCTCCTGAATAGGATCTGGACCCAGGCAGTGCAGAGGGGATAGATAAGGTAAACTGAGTTATTGCATTAAGAAAATACAGTTTTTAGAAGCAATGATTAAATTTAAATTTTCTCATTAAATTAGAAATTGTAGAAAGTTTGAGCAGTCTGTGCAAGGGTAATGCCATTGTCCCATCATATTTTCTTCTTCTTCTTTTCTTTTCTTTTCTTTTCTTTTCTTTTCTTTTCTTTTCTTTTCTTTTCTTTTCTTTTCTTTTCTTTTCTTTTCCCTTTTAAAGTTAAAGGCATTTCTCTTTGAAGGGGAGTCACCTCTCTCTTGGCTTCATGCAAGGCCCCAGAACTAAATCTGGCATGTTCCAGTACAATCATGAAGAAGAGACGCATCCTGGACTCCATTCATCAAAGGGTATAGCTCCCATGCTTTTATTTCCAATCCTGGCAATATGATGGGCATTTACTAAAAGCAATAAAAAACAGCATTAATAAACAGCCTGAGTGAAAAGAACAATGTGAGGGATGCCATGGACACCGTATGAGAAGAAATTCATGATGTTCTTTCAGACTTTGGGAAGAAAAGTAACAACAACAAAACAAAACTCCAAAGCCTTTAAACTTTTAATTTGAGGAGCTCTGGTCAATTGCACCGATCAATTGATCAGATCAATTCAAAACCACATTGTGATGAAAATCGGATTTCTAAACCGGTTCAGGCAGCTGGGTCCCATTTTGCATGTTTTTTTTTTTTTTTTCAAACAGGTTCTTCGTGTTCCAAACCAGCTCCAGCTGTGTGTCCTATTTGTATTTCAGAGCCTGAGTGTCTTTTAGGGGAAAACACTTTTGGAGAATGAATGCTGAAATCTCACTGTTTTGTTCTGTTGTTTGTTTATTTTTATTTTCACATCCATGCTATCCCTTGCCTGGGTGTTCATCTTAAGAAACTGGGACTGTGCATGTGTCCTGAACACGCCATGCGGTCCTGAGTAGAAAAGGCCTTCCAGGTGCCCTCAAATGACTCTTAGATGGGTCAGAACCCTTCCTAGCACAGCTTGATGCAGCTCATACAGTTCAAATGCCTCTTAATATTGGGAGATTATTGTTTTAAAAATTGCAGAACTAGCCGGGCACAGTGGCACACACCTGATCCCAGCGCTCAGGAGGCAAGGGCAGTTTGAGGCCAACCTGGTCTGTAAAGCAAGTTTCAGTACAGCCAGGAGTAACAGGAAAATCTTGTCTCAAAAAATAAAAGCAAAAAACAAATCCACAAAACAAACAAATAACAACAACAACAAAACAAGAGACAAAATAAAATGAAAGACAGAACTAATGTTGGCCAGGGTGGCACACACGCATAATTCCAGCAATCAAAATTATAGCACTTGGAAGATCAAAGCAGGATGAGTATGTGTGTGTGTGTGTGTGGTGTGTATCCCCATGACACACCCTCTCTTGCTGTTTTACTTACTTTTTGAACCAGGCAGGACACATCTCCTTGGCTGCCACTTGGTGTTACGAAAGAAAGGTTTCTCTCCAGAAGTCTTTTCTCACCTCCCTTTGATCCTCATCATGAGTAGCTCAGGCTGAGCTGGCATCATGAAGACAGGATGGCAGAGATGGCAGCAGCAGGAGAGGGGAGAGGGGAGAGGGCAGCCGAGAGTTCTAAGGGTTGACCGAACAGAAACCATGGGAGCAGAGATGAGGACAGTAAGAGCTGGGAAGAGCTGAAGGTGAGAAGCTGTCAGTCCTGGTTGCTGGAAGGATCCCAGGAAATGGCCAAGGGCCAAGGGCCTCAGATACTCTAATCTGAGGAACTTTAGCTGTGACAGGAGAAGGCTCTGCCTGTTGATGCTCTCAGCTCCTACAACCCACTGGCACTGGGCGCTGGGTATTGCCACAGTTTTCAAGCGTAAGGACCACTGATATTTAATTAAGGCCCAGAGCAAGAAGTTTCCATCCAAAGTCTCTAGAACTGTGTTTTCCTCCCCTTTGAAACCTGAACAAGGGGCCCCTCTCTGCTGTCTAGGTATAGCAAAAGGCCACCAACCAACTGACTGGTAACAAGAGGACAGGGAGAGAGGGCTGCACCTATTGGTGCTGCTCAGAGACAGGTAAGAGAGCCCAGCCAACCACGCTGAGCAGAGGTAAAACCGTCAAGCTGAACCCAATTCAAACTGCAAGAAAAACCTCGAACCAATAATGATTGCCATTATCAAGCATGTGGGTGTTGGGGATGGCTTGTTACATAGCAACAGAGCACCAATATGCCATGCTGAGCAAGGTCTGTGTTTTGTTGTTTCTGATCTTAATGTACTGCTGGCTATCTTTTTATGTAAATATGTACAGTTCTCCCTCAGATTTTTAAAAAGTCTCCATTGAATTTCATTAAAAAATTCCATTGTAGGTAGATGCTGTAATTATTTAGCATATTTGCTATGACTGAGATTTAAATTATTTATAAAATTATTGCTAACACATTCAATGCTCTATGAATTTTTCCATCCATTGCTTCTATTTATGAGGGTGGAATTGCTGAGTCAACGGAATTAGAGGTTTTTAAGAGTATGTGAGTGTGTGTGAGACAGAGAGAGAGAGAGAGAGAGAGAGAGAGAGAGAGAGAGAGAGAGTATGCCAGGGCACATAAGTGGAGATCAGAGGACAGTATGTGGGATCTCTCCTTCTACTGTGTGGGTTCTGGGGATCAAACTCAGATCATCAGACTTGGTGGCAGGAAGACCACTCGCCAACTCTATGTACCTAATTTGGTAGAAAAATCCTATTAGCTCATTTTTGCTGTCTTTTAAATTTTGCCTCAATTTAAGGTCAGGCAATTAACCTGAGAGGTGGTAAAGGAGAGCGTTCTGCAACCTGAACAGGAAGCTGTATGTGAGAATAGATGAGTTCATGACAGGAGCAGTGAAAGCTTGGAGGAGTTCATAGAACCTGAAGAAGTTTCTCCGTATCTGAAACCTTTTTAGAGGCAAATTTAATGGACAAAGCTGACAATCTTAATTAACAAAATAGCATGAAAATACCCAGGGAGACTTTTGGGTAGGAAGGTCAAGTAGGTACTGGCTCTGTGTGACACAGAGAAGGGGCTGAGCAAGAAAATATAGACTGTTCCGAAGGAAGAAAGAGAAAAGGCTTCAGAGATTCACATAGGTAGTGGGTGACAGGACACCTGAAAACTGCAGGGGTGATGACTACATCCAGCTGAGAAGAAGAATGTGACTTGCAGCTCCAGTCATGACGTCTCCTGGTGAGGACCATGACCGTAAATCAGCTGGGACAAAGAATACAGAACACAGCTGCAACCATGAGGTTCTCTGGTGGGTTGAAGAGAGCAGAAACCCCATCGTTTGGGATGAGGGTTCACTAGTTCACCCCAGTATAAAGAGAATGGCAGCCTCACCCTCAGGGCAAACCCTAGCTCAAAGGAGCCTCAAATCCAGTTAAGGAGACAGTGGTTCTTCTGGATTGGTTAGCAGTGGAAAGGGATCCCATTTGCTCACTCAGTATGACTTGGGAGGTGGCCATCTTGAGAGGGAACGTATTGTTTAAAACACGTTATACCCTGGGGACCTGAGAATAGGGAGTAACAACAAACTGGAAGGCTCAAATTTAACTTGCTCGGGTTTAAATCCGGGCTGCACTTCCTGCTTACTCTCTCTGCTTCCTGTATACAGTTGAGATGTGATCAGACAGTTTCCTGCTCTCCACACCTGCTGCTATACCAACCCTCCATTATAGAAGCTAACTTTCTGGGACTGTGTGGTGGTTTGAATATAATTGGCCCCCACAGGCTTGTTGGGAATGTCACTATTATTAGGAGGCATGGGTTTGTTGGAGCAGGTGTGGCATTGTTGAGGAAGTATGTCATTGCGGGCTGGCTCTGAGGTCTCGGATGCTCAAGCCAGGCTCAGTGTGACACTCTCTTCATTCTGTCTGCCGATCCAGATGTATAATTCTCAGATATCTCTCCATTTCTGCCTGTGTGCCACCATGCTTCCCACCATGAGTACAATGAACTAAACCTCTGAACTGTGAGCCAGCCCCAATTAAACACTTTTTTAAAATTAAGAGTTGCCACCATGGTCATAGTGTCTCTTCATACAATAGCAACCTTAACAAAGACAAACTGCAAGTCAAATCATTTCCTTCTCTTTTTTCTTTTCTTTTCTTTTCTTTTCTTTTCTTTTCTTTTCTTTTCTTTTCTTTTCTTTCTTTCTTTCTCTCTCTCTCTCATTTTTTTTTTGAGACAGGGTTTCTCTGTGTAGCTTTGCCTGTCCTGGACTCTTTGTAGACCAGGCTGGCCTTGAACTCACAGAGATCTGCTTGCCTCTGCTTTCACAAGTTCTGGGATTACAGATGTACATCACCACACCAGACGAAAATTATTTCTTCCATAAGTTTCTTTTTGTCAGAGTGGCTTTTTTAAAAGATATTTTTGTTTCTTTGATTTGTATTATCAGGAGTGATTGAAATGAAAAATATGATTGAGTCCCATCATTATTGTCATTATGGAAATGGCTTTAATAGAAAACTGATCAGATGAATATTATTGCTCCCCACTCTTCAACTGGTCGATAGTTGCCACTGATAAAACAGACAGGCCCAGAGAATCTGTCCAGAATGCTCAAGATATGCTGTATTCTACACGTCTGTTCTTGGGAAGAACATCAAGGTCATAATTATGTTTACTTCTTGATCTCATCATACAAGACAAGCAGAAAGGCACCACCCATGCCTCTGAGAACATTGGACCATATGCCCTTGAAAAAAGCCTTGTTTCCTTCATCACGCTCTGTCTTCCACAGCAGTCAAGAGTGTCAAGTGTGCCTGTGTACATGATATTCGTTCCTTTGTATCCTGACTGCATCATCATACAACATCATATGACGGCAAATCATGTCAAAGGTTAGGAAGTCAGGTCAGCAACAGCGGTGACAGACTGAGCAATCGCCCAGCTGATAAAAATGTGCCTGTTCTTGGGATCTGGAAGCATTCCCTTTGCATTGTCATAGTTACCAAAGTAGGCAGCTTGGTAGATGATAATGCCCTGTACTGACACATTAAAGCCTTGGTACAGGCCCATAATCCCATCTTAACCAGGCAGTCACCAAGGCCTTTGAGCAAAATCAAGAGGGTATACAAAGCACAAGGATGTGGCCCCAGCAGCAACACCTGATGCCATGTTTCCTGCAAAGAGGACCAAAACTGGGTCCTCTTGTTCACACCACCCAGTAAGATCTGCTTATATTTGTCTTTGAAAGCAAAATTGAGAGCCTGGGTGGGGAAGTATCTGATGACATTGGCCAAGTTAGCACACCAGAAGGACAGGACTCCCTGTTCCTTGGAGATATGAACCACAGGGTCTACAATGCCCTTCTATTGCTTATCTGCAGTGATTTGCCTCCTGGAATGCTATACCAGCAACAGCAGTTTGACCTGCTTGATGGGTGCTGCCGCCATCTTAGAGATGGCCATGGTCACTCCACCAGCCAAGACCAGCTATGTCCTTGGTGAAGGACACAGCGGCATCTGTTGTGTTGAAAGAAAAGAAGAGGTAGGCAATTGCAGGACAGGACTGGGTTGACGCCTGGCATTGACTCCTGGTCTGTGGGCCAGAGTGGCTTTTTTTTTTTTCACAGAAACAAAAAATTAATAAATACATTATGTTTTGCAATCATTGGTGATAGCAGGATGTAATTGATTTTCAGTGGGTAGCTGTATCTTGCATGATTTGATGTCACTGCTATTTCGGCAATGTCTTCTTCCTCCTGGAGTGGTCTTGGGAATAGGGCCCTTCTCAATAAGACAATCCCCAAATGAAATCAGAAGTACACACACCAACAGATGCTTACATCACCACACAGACGCACACGAGAAACAGAAGCCAAGCAATATTGTTCTTCTGGGGATTCAATGCAGAAGAGGGAAGTAGCTCTGCATCCCTCACCTGCGAAAAACCAATTCAAAATAGATCAGAGACCCTTCTGTAAAACCTGAAACTCTGAGAGTGCTACAGGAAAACACAGGCAAAACAGCTCAGGTTACAGGTTAGACGGGGATTGTCTGAAGTAGACCCCAATCAAATAGAAAACCACCCCAGAACTGAAGAACGGGATTTCATGAAACCAAAAAGCAAAGGAAACAACTAGCAAAGTAAAGATGCAGATTACAGAATGGCACCAAAAAAAAAAAAAAAAAAAAAAAAAAAAAAAAAAAGAATCTTTGGCAATTATATAGCCAACAGGGTTAATATCTATAATCAGCAAAGAATGCTAAACATTAAATACCAAAACCACTGTCCAATGAATAAGTGGGTGAATGAACTTAAAAAATAGCTCTCAAAGGAAGAAAATCAAATGGCATATAAATATTTGAAAAAAAAAATGTTCACCATCTTCAGCCATCAGGAAAATGCAAATCAAAAGGCGCTTCCAGCTCATCCTAGTTCAGGACTGGCTCTCAGCAAGAGAACATATGCCAATGAAGGCCAGGGAAGATGTGGGAAGCAAAGAACCCTTATTCATTGCTGGTGGGGATATAAATTGGCTCCGCCACTGGGGAAATTGGCACGAAGGTTCCTCAGAAACTAGAAACTGTCATATGACCCAGCTGTACACTCTTGGATATATGCCCAAAGGAGCCTGAGTCAACATGCTGCCGAGATGCTTACGTACCATGTTCATTATGCATTATTCATGATAGCCAAGATGGCTGTAGGGGTTCACCACCTGCCAAATAGCTAAAGAAAGCCTGGTACATATGTGTGACAGAATTGTATTCAGCCGTAAAGAGTGACGTTGTGACATTTACGGGAAAATGGATGGACTTGGAGATGACCGGGTTAGACGCAGTAAGCCAAGCTCAAAGTGACAAATGTTTCCTCTTGTGTGTGGAATCTATGTTTCTATATGTCTATAATATGTGATAGGTAAGGTGGATGGCACGAATGTACAAAGGCATCTATGAGAGAGGAGGAAGAGGTCTAAAGAGAGGTACAACAAGGGGGATGATGGAATACCTGTGACATGAAAGCAGAGGAAAAGACTGCTTGAGGGGAGTAGAGGAGCCAGAAAGAGGAGGAAGGAGAAGGCCTAATGACCTACATATTTATTTTATATTACACGTATGATTTTATATTACATATATCATTTGTAATGATATGTAGCTCGTTTTCTGCATACACACGACAACACAGCCTTGCTTTGTATGCTAACTGAAAATTGCATGTAATTTATATTTCCTTGCTTTTATGGGGTACTGAAGTGGAATTGAAGCTACTTTATGCAAATATGGGATATTGAAGTATTCAAATTTGTTAAGCAAACAAAACAAAGGTAACCATTTAGGAAAAATAATAGCCACTAAGTCTTAACTAGTGTCCTGGTTAACTAGTGCCACATGAAGGCCTTCCATCCAATTTCCCAGTCGGTTATTTGAACAGGATCGTTTGGCTGACCCCCTGACCCCAGGAAGCCCCTGTGACTTTTTGATCTGCAGAAAGTGAAGATGCCTAACTCTCACCATATGACAGATACTATTGAAAAGATGTTACATTAGGTTGCACTTAAGTCCCACAGCAGACGAAGAAGACAAGTGGCCAAGTCCTGGATCCCAGTCTGGACTGTTTCACTTTGTGCTTGCCCACGGTTATTCTAAGCAAACTCAGTGTCTCTGAATTTGACTCCTAAGGAAGCCAGAGTCAGTCCTTGAATGCGGTGAGGGTTGCTACACTAAGCGTAGAACTCGGATCTCCACCCTGCAGCTTTGAGGGTAAAGGTGGGGCAAATTCAAGGCCAGCCATGTGGCAGTTTTAGAACGGCAAGGCAGCTGCCAATAGTTTGAGGCAAGCCCTGTGGGCAGTGGATGCCATGTCAGCTGTGTGGTGGGGCCCAGCACAGAGCAGGTGAGGCAGACAAGACGTCTTCTGCCCAAACATGTGTTTCTGATTCTCCAGTCTTTGGTCTTGGAGGAAAATAATGAGATGGGCCAGGATTTAGAACAGTGTGGTCATGTACTTGCTTACTTGAAGTTTCTTTATATTGCTTTTCTTACTTTGAAAAAAAAAGAAAGAAAACATTTGGGCTGGAGAAGTGACTCCGCTGGTGAGGGTGCATACGGTTCTTTCAGAAGACTCAAGTTGGGTTCCCAGCACCCATGTGGGTCGGCTTCCAACTCCCTGGAACTCCAGACCCCTGGGGATCAGACATCTCTGTTCTCTGTGAGCACCTTCACGTGCATACACATCATTAAAACAAGATAAATATTTTTGAGAGAGAGAATGAATCCTCAAAAAACGTTTAGCCATCCAGATGTGATTATAGGAAAAGTGGAGATTGCTGAGTTCTCTATCCTTCATTACCTGCCACTCTGTGCCCTGTGTGGATCCACTTAGATAAGTAACTACTATGTCACGGTGAGTTACTGGATATGGAACCTTCTAAACATCTTCCTGTGTACACACACACACACACACACACACATACACACACACACTCCAGGGTATTTTAAAAAAGAAAAAAAAAACATTCTCATGTTCTGGAAGTTAGTACTTAAAGTTTTTAAAGTTATGTTTATATTTAATTACTTGCTAATTTACTCACTTTGTATGTGGGTGCACATTTCAGGATCTAGTTCTCTCCTTCCATCATGCGGATCCCAAGATCCAACCCTGTAGCTTGTCTTTGCTGCTTTGTGGGTTCTTCTTTTTCTCACCCCCCCACATTTTACCCCTATCACTAGATAGGAGAGAAAGTAGGATAGAGGGGAGAGAGAGATTTTTTAATCTAATTTCTTCTTTGAGCAAGACTACTAACAAACCACAAACAACCCCCCGGACTGACCAAAAACCCACCATTTATATACCCTCTGTAAAGTTCCCAGAATTCCAACCATCACACATAGCAGAAACCATCTGCAACTGGCAAAACCACACCTCTGCCAGAGCACAAGACAAATCGTAGTCAGCTGCTGTGAAGCAGCCCCATATCCTCAGACCTGGAATTAAAACCAAAACATATTCTTACAATATTTCTGTGTTTTTTAAAGAAGGAAAAAGCCCAGAATTCTCACTACACAACTTGGATTGTTTGGTTTCATGTGCCTTTAGTCACTCAGCCATTTCGATGGCCCTGATTGACACTGCTTGTTAGTATTCTAGAACATTCCAGAAAGAAGCAAGGTAGGAGCCAGTCGACTTAGGGCATCATTCCTGTGTTCTCTGGAACTAATTTGAATTAATTAAAATATATGGTCCACTCATGGGCAGTGTCTACTTTGCCGGGAATCATAGCTCAGGAAAAAAATTTATTTCTCTATGCAACACCTAGTAGAAGAAATCTGTCCCCATGTTTTCCCCAGTGAGTGGGTCTTTCTGTGCTCTAACCCTGATACATGGGAGAACTGGGGACACTGAAGATGAAAATTACTATGTAGCAATTATTCAAAATACACACACACAGACATAGCATACAGAATCAACTAAGCAGGGCTCATAGGGACTCACAGAGAATGAAATGGTGATCACAGAGACTATATGGGTCTGCATTAGATCCTCTCCATACATGTTATGGCTTTGTAGTTTGGTATTCTTGTGGAACTCCTAACAGAGGGAATGGGGTTGTCTCTGATCTTTTTGCCTGCTCCCAGGACTCTTTTCCTTCTACTGGGTTGCTGCACCCAGCCTTTATATTAGGGTTTGTACCTAGTCTTATGGTATCTTGTTATGCTGTGTTCTGTTGATATCTGTGTTAGGCCTGTTGTTTTCTGAAGGGAAATGGAGGAGGAGTGGATCTGGAAGAGAGAGGAGGTTGGGGGGTACTGGGAGGAGGGGAAACTGAGGTTGGGATACATTATATGAAAAAAAAGAATAAATAAAATCCACACTAATGTGAGGTCGATGCGGAGGGGGAATTCTGTTGATCACCAGTTGCAATTTTACTGTGGGAATAAGAGAAAATAATAAAGTCTGTTTACTCCAAGGCTGATCCCTCCAAAGAGGAGGCTGAATGTGAATGTCCTCCATCGGCTCATGTGTTTGGACACTTGGTCCTTGCTTGGGAAGGCTGCTGAACCCCGAGGAGGTCGAGCATTGCTGGAAAAGGTGGGTCACGGGGGGCCAGGCAGCCTTAAGGCTGGCTTCCTTATGGCCACCAGTTTCCAGAGTATGGATGCATCATAACGAGCCCGTCTTCTGCTCAGGCCGTCATGCCTACCCTGCCATTATGGAACGAGCTCCTTGAACTATGAGCCAGAATAAACCCTTCTTCCCCTAATCCGTTTCTTGTTAGTTACTTGGCCACAGCAGAAACCCAAGGTCATCTCGTTTCTCTCAGGCAAATGTTAAGTTGCATCTCTCTAAACCACTTAGGAACATTTGGTCCTGCCCTCATCCTGGCACCTACTGAGGCCAAATGGCCATCATCTCACTGTTTGCCCTCGCCTGCTCCCCACCTGCATTTCTGTTGTTCATTTATTTGTATGTTTGTTTTCCAGGGCTGGGAATTGAACCCAGGGCTCATCTCACTGTTTGCCCTCGCCTGCTCCCCACCTGCATTTCTGTTGTTCATTTATTTGTATGTTTGTTTTCCAGGGCTGGGAATTGAACCCAGGGCCTTATGTATGTTAAGCATGTACTGTATTACTACGTCACAATTAAAAACCCCAAAACAGAGTCACTAAATTTCCATATTTGTTTCGTGAGCTTCTCAAACCAGGTCCGAGGTAATTATACCCATCTGTAAACGGCCTCCTGTGCCCAAAGTGGCTGCAATCCAATCCTAGGAAAAATCCAAGATGACACTGCACAGAGACAGGAGGAATGTGAGCCATCTGTTGGAACTTTTTAGAGGGGGTTTGGTTAATAGCTAGCCCTCCACCTCCTGAACTGGGTGTGTACCTTAGTTTCTTCCATCTCTTCTCAAATTGCCCGTGAAGCCAAGGATGCAGTGTTGACCAGAGTCCTGCTGCAACTTCCAAGCATCTTTTAGGCAGCAAGTATAATTGAAAGTAGTAGATGGACATGTTGGCCTTTTATCGTTTACTACATGAAAAAAAAATCCCATTTTTAATTAAAAAAAAATCTCAGTTCATTAAGACAGAAAACATGCAGGAAGAAAGAATTTAAAAAGAAATGACCAAAACCTTCACTCAGTCATCACGACTATTGATGTTTGTGTGACTATTATTTCATACACTTTTCAGTGTGTGGGTATACAAATATGTAATCTTGTCTTTAGGAGTGCAACATCTGGAAAGGCATGAAAGCAAGTCCAGACTCGAGGAAGAGGAGATGAAGGATCACTGTCATGTTTATGGGTCTGGGAAATGCTACAGAGCATGAGCTTCCTTGTGGAACCCCATCCATGGCTTGTGGTCATGGGTACCTTTTGTTTTCTCCTTTTCTCTTGTCTGTCTCCTACCTTAGTCCCTACACTCTTATACAACCCTTTCTATTTCCAAGGACACAGAACCATTCTGAAGTTGAGTATTTCTCAGCTCATGTGAGTGGACCTTTCTCCTCACAGAGCAGAGAAAGACACCTCAGGTATCTCACAGATGCCAGCTGTGAGGGAAAGCACCCACAGTCGTGTTCATCCTGAAGGCCACACCTTGCCTGCTCAAATGCTGGATCAGAGAACCTTCCATTACCATGACAAGGTACCAGAGGTAGATGCTTTATTTTAGCTCGTGGTTTCAGAGTTTGGGTACTGCTTGGCCCTGTTGCTTTGAGTCTGTCAAGGCAGAGCATCACCAGATGAATACATAGTAGAGTAAAGATCCTGGGGGCTGGGAAGCCTAGAGAGAAAGTCTGGGTTCCAGAAGTGCCTTTGGATCCATCTGAAATGGCTAACTTCCTCTCAATAAGCCCCATTAAATATTTATTTTGCGTATTTAGGTATTTTGCTTGAATGTAACTCTATGCACCATGTGCATGCCTGATGCCTACAGAGGCTAGAAGAGGGCGTTGGATCTCCAGGAACTGGTATCACAGATGGTCATGAGCTGCCTTTTGGATGCTGGGAATCAAACCTAAGTCTCTGGAAGAGCACCCAGCACTCTTAACCACTGAGTTATCTCTCCAGCCTCTAGACCCCACTTCTTATAAGCTCTACCATCTCCTGATAGTGTTACAGGCTTAGGACCAAGATGTGTGTGAGCCTTTGAGAGACAGTTAGAGTCTCTATTACAGCAGGGCCTCTTTATCCTTCTACCATTCTACACTGGGAAGCTTTACGAGGAGGGGAACTGACTCATTCTGGTATTATGAAGATAAGGGATGGTATCAATAAAACTGATTTTCGCCCCCTGTCAGGACAGAATCCTTCTGGAGGTATTTCCTTTAGACCTTGATGTTTTCATCTTTAAACTGGGAATAATGCTATCTTCTTCACAGGGTTGTTGGGATGATAAAGGGAAATGCATGTAGCAGTATAAAAATTACCAAGAGTTAGACGCCCCGGCTGCTGTCTGACAGTCTCCAAGAGGACTCTAAGGAGGTCAGCCTTGTGACACTCCTGGACCTGGTCCTTAGCTTTCGAAGTCTAGCCTTTAGATAGTTCATTTAACTCATTGTCAAAATTCATGAGACTAAATTGCAAGCCAAGAGCACAGTTTACAAACAATAGGTGTAAAGTAACATGCTGTTGATTGCCTAGTCTGCAGGGACAGTAGGTTGTAGGGAGATGATTTCTGGGTGAACTGCAAAGGCAGGACTCTGTTGGGTTTGTGACGGATGGCATCCTGAAGTGACAGTTCATGGCTATCACAGCTGTAGGGACAGTGCTGCTGCAGGACAGCAGGCTGGAAGCATTAGGTCACTGCAGCTTTTATCTCTCCATTCCCCTCTTTCTGGCCACCATAATGCCCCAGCCATGACTGTATGAACATTTCTCATTAGGCGGCATCTGTGCTTCCATTTACACCATCTCAAGTAGGAACTTGTGCCATTGAAAGTGAGCAGGTGTAGCTATAAGGCAGCATGCTGTAGTCTAGAAAAACAGAAGTAAAAAACAACTGAATTAAACAGGTTTAAAAAGTGGGCTGGGGCAGAGGAGATGGCTCAGCTGGAAAAGGGCTTGTCAAACAAGCACCAAGACCCAAGCATTGCTCTAGCACCCACTATAAGGCAGGCAGTGCATGCCATTAATTTTGGCGCTAGAAAGATGGAAACAGGAGGTGCCCTAGATCATGCAGGCCAGCCAGTCTGGTAAATCAGAAATCCAGTGCTTTTTTGAAAGCCCCTGCCTCAAAAAATAAGGCAGAGAAAAGAATGGAAGTCTACATCCATACCCTGGAATGCATTGGATCTAGTCTCATCTTAGAAGCTGAGCAGGGTCGGGTCTGGTTAATTCCTGGATGGGAGAAAGGTTTGATGAAGATGAAGAGGATAACCTGAATACACAGCCATGCAAACATAACACACATACAAGAGAGAGAGAGTGGGGGGAGGGAGGGAGGGAAAAAGGGGGGAGGAGAATCATCTCAGACCTTTACAAAAGAGCTGTCTTTAAATGTCTCTGCATAAAGTATAGGGACAATCTGAGCAAGCCAGGACCTTCCCTCCGTTCAGCTTCTTCTAATAACAGTATGTGCCTCACAGGGTTGTTATGGGGAATGGGGGAGTTAGCGTGTGTGATGGTTTTGGGACAGTGCCTGGTCCACATGTCGCGTTGTGCTTGCTACTGTCATTAGTGAGCGGGTTTTGGTATTTTAACTTCTACAGCTGTTTGTGCTGTCAGTACACATGATGTTTGCATGCTGACACACAAGGGGATATCATTTGGGGTGTTTCAGAACATTGAACAAATGGAGTCAGGCTGAACTCTGCATTTTCAGTGTGCTTTCTCCAGTTCATCGGTGAATGCCATCCATCCATGTCTTTCTAGTCTGTTCTCTTGAACTGCTGCACAAGACAGTTTCCATTGTAGAAAGAGTACAAGATGGCTGACTGCTCTCCTTTTGTTGGGCATCTGTTGTTAGTCTTTGGTATTATAAATAATTATTATACAATATAGTTGTGCATGGCAGCTCCTTATAGACTTTGTCTAGATACATTTTGTGGTTTTCTTTCAGGCAACTCCTCATTGTGGGATCTTGTTATTAAGTTCTTAGGGGGCTATTACAGCTTACAAAACATGCTGAAAACACAATTCATGGCTCAGAGACATCCCCCGCCATGGTCCCATACCCTCTTTCAACTCTCTAATAAAACATAAACCCTAATGAGGACGGGAAGTGGGAGAGTCAATACGCTCTTCTAAACAACCTCATGACCTTGAGGCAAGTTGCTGGCTCTTTGGACCTCCATTTGCTCATTTGGAAAACAGTGGTTATCACTCTAGGTTTTTTTCAGACCCGGAAGTCTTTAGTGTCTCCACTCTGCCAGATCCACAACAGTATCAGAGCAGAGAAGGCATCCCATGTATCCTTGTTGATTGAAATGGAGCCAAGGTGACAAGATGCATTTTTAAAGAGCTCTTTGATGAGTGTCAGGACACAGCATTTCCCACAAAAGAGTGGAGGAGAAAGAGGTGAATAGAAAGCCTTTCGGGAAACCTCAACCACAGGGAATGCCCCCCCTCCATTCGGTATACACTGGCCAGAATATCGTAGGAAGACTATCAGGAAATTGCACAATTTTGTAGGAATGAGATTAAAAAACTCTAATGGAATGAGACATTCCACTTTCAAGAGACAAAGCAGGAAGACAGACCCAGTTGTGGCTCAGCAAGAAAGTGCATCGGAAGTGGACAGCTCTAAACATCCTCTCTCTGCCTCGCTGGAAGATTTTAAACACAAGGGTGGAAGGTTATCACTCCCAGCACAGACAGAATGTGCTGAGTCTCCATCTCGGAGTTCTCTGTTTTGACCTCGCATCGTTTTGACCTAATTATCTCCGGATGGCTTGCCTTGCTGCCTCCCATGCTCTCCATTCTTGAAGAGAGAGGGAAGGGGTCTCGGGGTGAGATACTGCAACCAAGTCTTCTACTGATGCCATAAAATAACTTCCAAGTGTAAGCATGTGCCGTGTTCCTCCCAGCATGCAAAGCAGAGCCCACACTGAAGGGAAAACGAGAAGGAACAGAGGGGAAGTGAGCATGGTGGGGGGGGGTGGCGGAGACCACAGTGGTGATGTGGACATGCGTGCGCAGAAAATAGACATTGTCACTGTGGTGCTTGCTCCCAACTGCATCTTCCAGCTTCTGAGGAGGAGCCTAAGCCAGGCCCGTGGAAGCTTAGCCACAGAACCTGCCTCCCAGCCTACTTTGCCACCAGATGTGACTGCATGACAAGTGGCTAGTGGAAACTGAGTGCTAGTCCAAGTGCTTGTTGGTCGTGACGAGGAAAGGGTGTGTCTTCAGCTGGCTTCCTTTCTGTTTATAGCCAGAATGGAGGGTGTTAGAGATTGCCATCAGAGCAGCTCTAGGATACATGCTGAACTGTGTCTCCAAATTTATATAGGGAAGTCCTAATTCCCACAGTGACTGTGTTTGGAGATCGGCCAATGAGAAGATGTTTATGGTTAAATGAGATTGTGAGGTGCGGTCTAACCTAGTAGTCAGTGGCTTTATTTTTAAAGACAGGGCTTTACTATGGAGCCTCTGTTGACTGATAATTCACCATGTAAACTAGGCTGTCCTCGAACTCACAGAGTTTCACCTGTCTCTGCTTCCCAGGAGAATGCAGGGTTTAAAGCCTAGTGCCCCCATGCTCAGTTTCCAATGACTTTTTGAAGAAGAGAAGCAGATACCAGTAATGTGTACAGAGCATACCCTGTGTTTGGATATGGCAAAATGATGAGTCTTCTGCTTTAAGGCAGGAGAAAAGGCCTTGCGGGAAACTGATTTTCCTGGTCCCCCTCAGAACCACAAGAAAATAAGCATAAGCTGTTTAATCCACCAAGCCTATGTCTCAGCCAGAGACAGGCATGAGCTGGAAGTCAGGCATCAAGGTGATGGGATTATAGGACAAGGAATCTAGGTTCATGGTGGATGGGAAATTGCCCGCCGGGAAATCAATGTGAGAGCATATAAACTTCTAATAAGTCTTTGTTATTTTGGAGTCCTTACTGAAGCTGGATAATGTCTTCTCCTATCTATCTATCTATCTATCTATCTATCTATCTATCTATCTATCTATCTACCTACCTATCTATCTAATCATTTATTACAATTTATTCAATTTGTATCCGGCTATGACCCCTCCCTCATCCCTTCCCAATCCCACCCTCCCTTCCTCATCTCCCCCTATGCCCCTCCCACAGTCCACTGATAGGGGAGGTCTTCCTCCCCTTCCATCTGACCCTAGCCTATCAGGGCTCATCAGAACTGGTTATGTTGTCTTCCTCTGTGGCCTGGTAAGGCTGCTCGCCTCTCAAGGGGAGGTGATCAAAGAGCTAGGCACTAAGTTCATGCCAGAGAAAGTCCCTGCTCCCCTAACTGTAGACCCTACTTGGAGACTGAGTCTATGGGCTACACCTGAGCTGGGGTTTTAGGTCCTTTCCATGCATTGTCCTTGGTTGGGGTATTTATTTATTTTTAATATATTATGTTGAGTATATATATATGCATATATATATATACTGTTTTCATGCAGTATATAAATGTTTGTCAACTTGATCAATTAAGAAAGATCTAGTGTCTTAATGAAGTGTACTTTTGGGTTTATTTATAATGATTCCAACGGAGGCTTAACCAATGGGAGAAAACACACCCTGAATGGGCTGCTGTTGTGGACTGAATTAGGAGGAAAAACAGAGAAAGTAAGCTGAGGTCCAGCATTCATCTCTCCTGGTGCTTCCTGTGTGAGGCCACAGCATAACTAGCATCTGCTCCCAGGCCTTTCTGCCATGAGGGATTGTGTCCCTTTGTAAGCCACGAGCCAAAGCAAATCAATCTTTCTAAGGTTTCTTTCACCAGGTGTTTCATAATAGCAATGAGAAAAGTAGCTAATATAACTACCCTGCTTAATTTAGCTGCGTGATATTAGTGAGTAATTCAACCATGGGGAGGTGAACTATTTTTAAACATATGCTTTTCATTCATGTAGCCTAAATAAAAATCTCTAACTGGGCATTGTTGGCTGGATAAACACGCATCTGTGCCAAGATTTGCTCCAGCGAATACGTGCTGTCTGAATTGGAGCGCCAACGAGGATGCTTCGGTTCCTTTGTCACGGTTACTCCTTCCGTCATCCGTCATCTTCCCCTGGAGAGAAGAGAAGGTTGTACTGGGCCTTCAGAATGTCTACCTGGAGCTAAGGCGCATGTGTTGAAGGTCTGGTAGTCAGTTGCTGGCCCTGTGTGGGTGGTAGTGGAGCCTTTAATAGGTTGGACCTGTTGGGAGGAAATTAGGTCATTAGGGTGTGCCTTTGATGGAGATATTTGAGCCCAAATCTCTCTCTCTCTCGCTTTCCTTCTCTCTCTCTGTTTCTTGAACACATCTGCATTCTACGACATTCTCTCTGCCATGATTTTGCTACCATTGCCTTTACCTATGTGACCTCAGAATAAAACTCCCAAAGCGGTGAGCAAAGATAACCTCCCCAGATTTAGGGTGATTGCCTCAGGGAGCTTGTCACTGTCACTTGGGAGAGTGTCTAGGCCTTGTTTCTGTGCTTCAGACTTGATACCCCAAACATCCTTGAGGAATTCAGATGAGGAGTGAAAATGGTGATGACAACTGTTACCAGTAGCCCCAAGAAGGGAAGAAAAACAAAACAAAACAAACAAAAAAAGCAAACCAAAACCGAGGCTGAAAAGCATCTGTATGGCACTTAAATTCATTGTACTTGCTGGTGCCTTTGATCAAGAACTCGGTGTGAGTGTCTTCCTCTCTTCACATAGACTGTAGAAACAGATGTTAAAATCTGCCCTTAAAGTTTCCTAAAAGCAACAAAGCTCTTACTATTGAAATAACTTTCTGAAGTTGATAGAAGGGATCTGCTAAAATCAGTTATGTTTGGGTGGATGGAAACCTTTTCCACTTTTCCTTGCTAAAGAATGCCTTGGCGGCCTGCGAGCTATTTATACAACGCACATGTGTGTGTGCCGTGCATTCATATACTCTGTATGCTATCTGTCTTCTACCTCTCAAAAGCCCTCTTCAGGCCTGGGGTTACCTCTGCATTTGTTTATTTCCCATGGCAGTTGCTATTTCTCTGCATCTGTCAGCCCCTTCCCTTCCAGTTTATATTAACCAGTCTGCCTGTTAGAGATACAGAGAGACCTATCCCTGACTGTCAAGAGTGCTCTGAGAATGGATGGCAGTGTCTTTGCTAAGTATTTTGAGGATTTACAGCATCAAATATAAACGTTCCATTTGTCAGTCCTGGAGTGTGGGAACCTGATCTTGGATCTGCAGGCATCTTTCCCCCTCTGTTTCAGAAAAGTCCCTTTTCTTTAGCTTGTGGAGCTCTAGGCTGCAGTTACCAAGTGTCTTTGATGTGTCGACCACGGCGTATGTCTCTTCTGCATGAACTCTCAGTTCTCTTTGTGTCATCTGGCCAAGTTCGCACACTCCATTATTCCTTATGGACAGAACCTAGATCCCACTTGAAGGAGAAAGGGACCCAGAGAAGAGCCTGCTTTCCTCACCTTGAACTGACTGTGTTGGATCAGATGACCACCCCAATGAGAAGGGAGGTTCTGGAACCGCTCTGCTTTCCCGACAAGGGAAACAGAGGCACCAGGCATTACCTCATCTCACTCTTTCGTGAGACCTGACATCCTGACATGGTGACTGGTGCTGCATAAACCATCTTTCAAAAGTCATACCTGATATTGTTTTCCCACCTTCACACTCATCCCGTTTGTTTCTCCCCGATCGCACTCTTACATCACTTTTCCCCCTTCCTTTAGTTTTCTTTTTGAGGCTTTCTTCACTTTTGCTCTCCTCCTGGAGTCTATTGGGCCCTGTCCATCACTGTAACAATGAGATCTAACCCATCCCAAGGGATGACGTTTTGGTGTCATTGTCATCATCTCTGTCTTTCTCACTCTCCCTAACTCCCCTCTCTCCCCTTTTCTCGCCTTTCCTCACAATGTTGCTGGTGACTGTCTACACACTAATCCTTCATTCCTCTTCCTTGGTAGTAGAATCTACCTACCTTTCCATATAGGAGGAACTGTTGATGCTGATATAATGAAGGTTTGTCTTCTGTCATAAGAAATTACTTGTAACTGTTAAAACTTCATATCACATCCTGCACATCTCATACATTTATAATTTTAGAACTCTGTATTGCTCGTGAGAAATTATATGTTTGCAGAACAAAAGAAGTGGACAAGATACTGGATCAAACCTAACAGAATCATTCTTCAGCATGCTGAGACATTGACACATCTGTTCCAGCATTCTGCTTGCTCCTGCTCAACTGCTTCAGTTGCTGTTTTCTCATTAAAGCCTGCTCCCAAAAGAACTTTGAAGAAAGCTACTAATTTTAATTGGTCTAGCATTTTAGACTGTTCCAAAGCAGACTTTTATTAAGCCTGAAATTTCTTAACATTCAAAGACTGGACCACCAATCTTATTGCTTGCTTAATAAACCATTTTTTTCCAATTTTATTTGGGCCCCCTACAGGATTGCAACATGTCCAAAATGTCAGCAGAAGAAACTCATGAGAACGACATCCAATATTCCTTAAAGAAGATTGGGTATATTTTTGGTTGTTTGCTATGTCTACGAAATTTTATTGTCATTGGGAGATGTTTATTATTAATGGTCTTATTCAAAGTAAAACTAGGAATATACAGGGATATCTTATAGGAATAGAAAAAAAAAGATAGATTATTGAATCTACTCAACTTAGGGTTTTATTTGTTATTCCCAAATAAGGTTAATTTTAACTTTGGTATAGGATTTTGCATATTGATACAAAAATAAGTCTTATTTTGATACATTGGTATAATTTTTAATACATTGATACAACTTCAAGGTTACTTCCAATACTTTTAAACAGCTATTAAAAACTGATTAGGGTATTAGGTAATGCAAGTTATTTGCTAGTTATTGAACTCAGTCATGTCAGACACTAGTCTAATTTATCACAGGAGTATACATCCTAGGTTTAACAGATAGATATGATTTTGTATACAGATCGATTACATAACGATAGGTAGTCTTCAAAAAATTCAGAGACCTACAGAATATGGCATTTAAAAGTGTCTTTATTATTTTAAAGATTCTCTGACAATGAGACAGGCCATCTCCTGGCAGCTCCCTGCCTACCTCAAAGAAGATGATGAGCATCGAAGAACCTCCATATGGAAATGGCTTCAAATATGGCAAATAAGCCACTCAGGTAAAGAAAATACCCTCACTTCACAACAGACAAATTCTGCCAAAAATGGACAAGCTTAAATGCAGGACA
The DNA here is from genome assembly GCF_030254825.1 of Meriones unguiculatus. Classification (NCBI taxonomy): domain Eukaryota; kingdom Metazoa; phylum Chordata; class Mammalia; order Rodentia; family Muridae; genus Meriones; species Meriones unguiculatus. The sequence goes on from NC_083351.1 coordinate 148,563,816, forward strand.
AGTCGAATGCCACACTCTGCCAAGACAGGGTAAGCAAGTCCTAAATAGTTCCTGTTTCACATATATGTCTGTCAAATATTCTGAGCCAGAAGGCTGAAGATGATGCTCCAACATTACAGAGAGTTATGGGTGACTGTTCAGGCAGCAAACTGTCTCTGTCAAATTTTTATTTTTTGGAAGCTGCTAACATGCACTTCCTATTTACTCTAATAACTAATTTTATTCCTTCTCAAGTCTCTGATGGGGTTGAAGAACAAATAGTTATAGTGCCACAATTAAGCTTGAGTTGTTTAAAAGTTAAGAAATCCTTTCATATAGGTACTACCAATAAGGATAAAAGTTAATTTAGGTATAAAACTTTTAACTTGTCAAGATAGATAGGATAATCAGATACTTTCTCTTAAGTTGCTAAATGCACATGGACTGGAAATTGCACATGTAGATTTTACCTAACAGTTTTCATAATTATTATTGTATTGAAAGAAAAGGAGCCTTTTATTGGACTTAAAGGGGGGAATGTTGCTATAATGTTCTTTTGAAATGTATACACCTTACCCTTGTTCATTCAAATGCTGATCTCCCCCCCCCCCTGCACCCCCCTTCCCCGGCCAACACTCTCTGGTTTCCATCCGGAAAAAAACAAAAACAAAAACAAAAAAAAACTTCATATCAGTTCATGCATGTGGCCTATCCTTTCCATGATTTCTTTTAACATACTGAATCATAGTGATTTAGTGATCACTAGCCCTAGTGATCCTTTCGGCATCTCTGGGCTAGTTCTGTTGATTGATTTGTCTCTTGACAATAGTTTCCCACCTCCTTGCTTTCTTTGAGCCTCAATTTCTAATCAAATGCCAAGCGTTGTGCTTGAAGGAACAATGGTGAGCAAGACCACTGGTGTTTATGCACAAAAATGAACCTGTCTGCTCTGAGTGTGTAGGGATTAAGCTAGATTTGTGTTTTGCTATTGATAGCCTTTGCTCAGTGGGAGGCCTTTCTCTTCCTGCTATACTCTCAGATCCCGGGTTTCCCTACATGCTTGTACCTCAGAGAGTTTCCTTCCTAGTTCCTGTCCTTTCTACAGTACATAGCTTGGTCTCTCAGCATGCCTACTCTTTCTCTCCTCTCACCACCCATAGTCCCAAACTCTTTCTCAGGTAGTATGTCTTCTTGGGCAGTAAGGATCTTCCTGTGTCTCCCCAGTGGTAATAGAGAAAGGCTTTAAGTATGTGTAACTCCCCACCCCCATTTTTTTTTCCTTAGGGAGAGATGCTTTTTTTTTTCCCTAAAATTTATTCATTTTATTATGTTCTGTCTTCATACATGCCTGCATGTCAGAAGAGGGCACCAGATATCGTTATAGATGGTTGTGAACTACCATGTAGTTGCTAGGAATTGAACTCAGGACCTCTGGAAGAGCAAACAGTGCTCTTAACCTCTGAGCCATCTCTCCAGCCCTGGGAGAGATGCTTTTTGTTTCAACCTATTTCCTGGAAGTGATAGGTCTTTGCCCAAGATAATTTACTGCTTACTCAGAGGCAGATGGGTTTCCATCTTTTTCTAGCATTATGAAATTTCAGCTTTGTAGACCAAGGCTTGGAGAGTAGGGAGTGTTTTGTAGGCTTCCTGGCAGCATTTGGCCCCCTTCTTTCATACCAAGGCTACTGAGGGGTGATCTGGTCCCCTGCTCTTCCTTTAGTCTCAGAAACACCTGTAGGGAGGAGTGAGGGAGTGAAGAGTCCCCTGTGTCTAGTTTCTGGTCTACTAACCCACGCTAAGTCTTTAGGAATGTCCAACAATCTTAGCTCCTTTCTTCTTGTTCACTCTTTGGCAGCCATCTTTTCTTTCTCTGCATTGCCAAAGCCAAAACAGCCAGTGTGTCTCATCTCTCTTGGGAGAGTCCTGACTCTTGGAATTCAGCTTCTTTGGTTGCCTTGAGACCTCAATTCTCCGATGGGCTCAGGAACAGAAATAAGTTTGTAGATTGTCCAGATTGTTTTCATTGTTAGTTTGAGAACAATGCACTTTTGCGGTTTTTACAGCCTAAGTAGAAGCAGAACTTGCAGCAATCTGACCAGATTTGAATCTAAAATATGTCCATCATGTAAATAGAAGGGGAACTGTGCCGAGGGGCCAGAACTGTTCTACAGGAAAGAGGAGAGCAAGAGAAAGCTATGGGGTGGGGACACAGAAAAGCAAATATCCAGTTTTCTAATCTCAGATATCTAGATTTCTCTCTCTCTCTCTCTCTCTCTCTCTCTCTCTCTCTCTCTCTCTCACACACACACACACACACACACACACACACACACGCAGAGAAAGGGCACTATTTACTGGGAAAAGGGGGACTAGAATTTGGGAAGAAGTCCAAAGGAGAATAATAGAGGTGAATGCACACAAAGTGCCAATAGCATATTTGTGTGAAAATGTTACAAGGAAACCAGTTATTTTGCACGGTTAGGCAAAACTAGTGATGGTTTTTAAAACTGGTGCTAGTCTATAAAATTAAAAAGAAAATTTACCTGGTGTCTGACCGCCTCTCATCATCTTGATGCCTCCGATAGGGGCCCGAATGACAACGGCTCCACAGTGTTTGAATACTTGGTTCCCAGTTGGAGGAGCTGTTGGAAGATGTGTGTCACTGGGGGGAAATCACACCGTCACCAGAGTGCCCTCTGCCTTCTGCTTGTGGACTGAGATGTGGGCTCTCAGCTATTCCTGACACCACGCCTCTGCTCCGCCATCATGGACCTTTATCCCTCTGCAACCATAAGCGTAATTTAACATGTTCTTTTACAACCTGCCTTGGCCATGGTGCTTTGTCACAATGATAAAAAAGTCACTTAGATATCTCCAGTCCTGTTTGCATGGACCATCCCCTCTCACTCAGTTTGTCACAAAGCATTCTGGGCGGGATCCCGGAATCTACCCTCACTTTTAACATGGTCTCTTCCAAACATGTCAGCCAGAGTGATCTTTTGAAAACATCAATCACATCAGGACATTTCTTGGCTCAATTTCCAGTGATTCTCACGTGATATGAAAATCCAAATCCTTCAAATCCACTTTGTGGCCATATATTATCTGCCATGTCCCCAGCTCCCTCTGGTCAACTGGCCGGCTTACTGTACCCCACCTTTGAACTCCTCCATACCCACCCCACAGCACGGGCATTCTGATCTTAGGGCTTTGCATCGGCTGTTCCTGGTCTTCAGAACTCTCCTCCCTGAGCTGTCTGCATGATTACCCACTTCTTGACATTTCGGGCCTACGTCTGAATCTACGTGAATTGCAGCCCACCTCCCCACAATGTCTGCTTGATTTTTCCATATCACACCTATCATCTTCTAAAACATCACAAAATATACTGATCTCAATAGTTTTGATAATAGTCTACCTTCGGGAGCTCCCTGCCAGAATGCAGATTATGGCTAGCAAACATATAGTGACCCTTTCTCTTTTTTTCACTCTCTCTTTCTCTTTGAGATGTTAGGGATGGAACCCAGGGCTTTGCACATACTATACTAGCATTGTACCACTGAGCTCCATCGTCAGCCCCTGTGTTTTAGGAAGAGAAGCTCTCTTTGTAACGTAGGCTAGCTTTGAACTTCTAATCCTGCAGCCTCACAAACGCTACAATCACAGACATATTCCATCAGTTGAGATCTTGTTTGTTTTGTTTCATGATTTATCTTAAGTGTTAGAGTCACACCTGCAACAGAGGATCGCAGACAACGAATCCGTGCTGACATGGGTTGTTTTTGTAGGTAACAACTGCCGAACGCAGTCAGCATTTGCATCCCGGGGTTGTGGTAACTACGTGCTGAAACTGTTTCATGAACATCTGCCTCATAGTATGAAGAAATTAAAATGCCCAGGCAAAGAGGAGCCTTATGCATTGTTGAAAATATGTATAGAAATAAAAGTGTGTGTTAAATTAGGATGGGTGGTGGTAGGTGATTGATTAAATAAAACAGCAATGCCCTAATGGTGAGACTATATAAATGCAGGTTTATTGGGAGCATCCAGGGAGGAAGTGGGAGAAGGAGAGCACACGCTGGGGGGGTGGGGGTAGGGGAGGCAGACAGAGAGCAGGAAGGGAGGAGAGGGGGAGAAAGGGCTGAAAAGGGGCAATGGAACCAAGACATCTGGATTATACAGTGAAGAGCCTCTGGGAGAGAGCCCCGCCCCCAGGTGGAGGGCAGGGTCTGACAGCCACGCCCTGCAGTCGGTAGGGACTTTAAACAGCAGGTGAGGTCAAGAAGAGTGCGGGAGTTAGACAAAAGGAAAGAAGTAAAGAGGGAAGAAAAATGGAAGGGAGGAAAAGAGAGGCAGGGGCTCCCAGGGACGAACTAAATTGTGTCTGCATCATGGAACTGAGCTCAATTCAGCATCAGCATGGAGCCAGTTGAAAACACGCCTTTTAGAACCTTCACTGACTCATGGTTCCTCCCCTCAGTGGGCTCAGAGCAGAGCTGACTGTGGCTTCTCTTCTCAGGTGTGTGTTGCGGGGCGGGGACTGGGGTTCAAATGGGACAAATTAGGCAGGGGTGAAGACTGAGAACTGTACCCGCTGTGCCTGTGAGGGAGGGGCCCCATGATGCCTTGGGCTAGGAGTGATTTATAGCGCAGCCCAGGCGGTTGAGCCTCTAGTGCTTTGGGTTGAACTCCCAGAAAGCCGCCACTTTCTGTCTCTAACATTAACCCTTTCTTTCCTTCCTCCTGACGTCCCCCACCAATAAACTGTTTTCAGTCCGGGGACAAGCTCCTCATGCTTTCTGTTTGCCGCTCAGGATCAGTTGAGCGTTTGGAGGTCTCTGCAGTCGCTGACACATAGAAAGCTATGAACGAATTAAATAAAATAAATCTCAGAGTCACCAGGCACGGAATGGGAGGGACCCTGTCCCAAGTGGTTCATATATTCTGCCCTTTTCCTGACTAGCTTCACATTTCTCTGAACAGGAGACACATGAGTATCTATTGTGAAACTCTCCTCTGGAGTGCAGGGACCAACATTTGGTTCCTAAGGGCACCGAATAGACCCTTTGCTCAGGCAGTTCAGTGTGTAATCTTCACTATGTGTTAGGGACACGAAAAAAAAATGCCTTTCTCAAAAAGATGCTTCCAGGGCAGGGAAGCTAAGGGAAGCAAACCTGTGCCTTGGAGGCTGGAGGGGCCTGGCCAGGGCTGGCTGTCACTTGTCACTGACTGAGAAAGAGAGAGGAGGCTGGGTCTGCTGTGGGTTAGATGTGGTTTAGAAGTATCTGTGTGTTGGAAGTCTGGTTCTAAGTGTGGTGGTTGGCAGGAGGTGAGTCTTGTAAGAGATCAGACCTAGGGTGAAGTCCTCATTTGTCCTATACTGGGATCTCTGTTTCTTCCTGTCTCTCTGGCTGATCTTTCTTCCTCATGTACTCTTGGTATAATGCCTCAGCAAAGCAGCGTCTAAGCCAGCGACGTGCTCTTTGACCTCTAGGACTGAGGCCAAACAAACCTCCTTTCTTTATGAGTTTCCAGGCATTTTCATTATAACAGCAAATGGACTAGTTGAGTATTGCCAATAAAAACAACCATAAAGGTTGTCCGGAGTATAAGTTAACTAAGGTTAGAATGGGTCGGAACTTCAACATTTAGGTAAAGTTGGCAAAAGAAATGTACTCACTCAAAGAGAGTGGAACTGAAAGGCCTCCAGCCTTTCTCTTTCATGACTTACAAAGCAAGTCTTCCTGGGATTTTCATGACAAATGGGCTGGAGCATAGGATTATATTTCCCCAGAAACTCAGGTGTCTGTCATAACAAAGGGGGAAAGGGTACTCTCTGAATACACCCCAGAGGTTCCCCAGCTCCCCAAGCCTTCCAAATATGTTTTAAGCTGTTGTTTTACTAATTTCAAAAACAAAATCAATCTATAGTCACAAATGCTCTTAGCTTGAATAATAAATAGTAAGTTTTCCACTTTCCTAGGCAAATTTCCCTCAAGGTAGCCGGCCTGGCCAAGACCCTCACATCTGCAGCCTGGGGAGAGTTTCTGGGAAATGTAGCCACTGGCAGCTGCTTCTCCCTGCCTTCATCATTGTCCTGCCTTGTTCCCTGGCTGAGTTTGCACCACACACAGCTTATGCCAGGGGGGCCGGGGGGGTGAGGGGAGGGGGCTGCTGAAGGTAGAGGAAGTTGTTCAAAACCACTTACTCGTGCATTCAGTTATTCGTCCAAAAAGTATTCATCAGATACTGACTATGTGCCAGGTAGTTCTCTGTGACACAGGCTGGATGAATGTGCTGAGGCAGCCATCACAACCCCTCCTAGGGTGGCTTGGACCACAACAGTGTGCTGTCTCACAGCTCTGCAGGCCGGGAGACCAATGTCGAGGTGTTGGCAAGGCTGGCTCCTGCGGAAGGATCAGAGGGCATCTCTCTGTGCCTCTGCCCAGCCTCTGGGACTTTGCAGTCTGATGCCTTGACGTATAGACACGTCAAATGGGGCTGCCTCCATCTTCTCACGATGTCTCCCCTGTGTGTGTATTGTCACCATATTTCCTCCCCCAAAAGGCACTAGTCATGAGGGAATTAAGATCCACCCTAGTCGCTCCATTCCAATGCCATTGTCTCTGTAAAACCTGCCCCCGCAGAGGGCCCTCAAGCTATGAAGGTTCCTTCGAGATTTTCCGCCTCATGGTGATGCGAGAGCAAATTGCATTTAGCAGCAGCAGGGCTTTGAGTTCCGGTGTCTTTTCCCCAGGGTAGCAATATGTGGAGTGATACTTGTTCGTGAGGATGGGGAGGGTGGTGAGCACAGCCCCCAGGCGTCCCATGGTCGTGAGAAACCAACACTGCGCCCTGTGTGGCAGAGGTAGGGTTCTCAGTAGGTTCAGTGTGCTAAAGGCAGTTTGACTGATATTTTCAACACCTCTAACCCCACTGTAAGTCAAAGAACACCGACGGCCCCAACTACAGTCAGGTTCTGAATCTAGAGATTAGGGATTCCGGTTTTGAATTTAAAAGGCACACCGTTCAGTCCGTGCCGTCTCAGTGACCTCTCTTGCCGTTATGGTGAGCTGACAAAGCAATGTAAGGGAGTCGTGGTTAGCTTTGGCTCAGAATCTCCAGGCAGCGTGGTGAGAGCGTCAAGGTAGCAGGATTCTGAGGCAGCCACAGTCAGGAGACAGAGGGGGGTGAATGCGGACACTCTGCTTGAGATCTCCTTTTTGTGTAGTTCAGGACCCCCACCTGCTTGTGGAATGCCACCTTCTATCTTCATTCCAGTCTTCTCGTCTCAACTGACCTAATCAAGCTACTCCCCATAGGCATACGCAGAGATTTGTCTCCAAAATGAGTCTAGATCCTGCTAACCTCTCTCTCTCTCTCTCTCTCTCTGTGTGTGTGTGTGTGTGTTTGTGTGTGAGAGAGAGAGAGAGAGAGAGAGAGAAAGACAGAGATAGACAGAGAGAGAGAGAGAGAGAGAGAGAGAGAGAGAGAGAGAGAGATTATATTGCCCTGGCTGGCTCAGAACTCTCTATGTAGACTAGGCTGGCTTCAAACCCACAGAGGCCTGCCTACCTCTGACTCCTTGCCTATCTCTAACTCCCAAGTGCTAGGATTAAAGGTGTACACTCCATGCAAGTGCTGGGGTAAGAGGTGTGCGTCCCGCACCCAGCTCCTGGCTTTTGCTGGGTTGGTCACTTTCTTCCACTTATCCCCTCGAGCGACAGCAGCCAGGCCCTTCGGTACCAGCATCCTCCTCCAAACCCAGGAGTCAAGAGTCTCCAGAAATGAGTCAGGAAGTAAGATTTCTCTCTAGTTGGTGCCCTTGAAACTAGGATCCCCATCGTAACAGCCTCAGAAGACTGCAAATGCCAGGCATAGTGATGCACACCTTGAATCCCAGCACTGGGAATGCAGAGGCAGGTAAATCTCTGTGTGTTACACAGGATCTCCGTTTCTCTTGTTAAGACTGCATGTAACTGGGCAGACTCGTTGCTTCAAGTGCTCTAGGCTAACAATCTTCTCTTGTTTGTTTTTGTATCCCACAAACTGCCATTGGAATATGCTTCTTTTTCTCTCACCAGCAAATTATTGTAATTTGGTCTGGGGGAGCCAAAGCAAATTTAACAAAATTAATGTTATTTAATGGAAAAAAAATTTGCCGGTGGTGAACAGTTATTTCATATTCTACAGAATTGGGGACTCAGGGAGATTGGAAGGTGAAAATGCCTTTAGAAATCAACTCCCCACCCCCACTTCCAGCCCCAAAAGAAATCAACTTCCCAGGCCTTTAGGTTGAACTGGAGAGAAGGCTTTGATTCAAGCCAACAGCCAAGCCAATGACCCATGTGCTTTGACAAATAAGCATTGTCCGTGGGCCAGTTTTGTTTTGTTTTTCTGAGGCAGGGCCTCAACCAAGTAGCTCTGGCTAACATGAAACTCACTGTCTAGATCAGACTGGCCAGGAACATACAGGGGTCCACCTGGCTCTGCCCTGCAGTGATGGCATAAAAAGCCTGGCTGGGTCATCTCAGTCTTCCCTGTGACCAGTGATCCTGAGCTGAGCTGAGAGGCAAGGCCTGTGGCTCCAGATATACCACTGTGGGTCTGTGGGCTTTGCGTGAGGCCTCCTGACCTGACCCCTGGCAGTGTTTCCCCCTGCCCTCCATTTCCATCTCATCTCGCTTACCCTCCAGGATCGACCTTTACAGGGCACAAGGTCATGATCTCTTGCCACAGGGGTAGTGCAAGCCCCTGACACCAGACTGAGCACCATGACAAAAGTACCATCTTGGTGTGCTGCTGTCACATGACCTGGGACATTCTCCAGCCTGCTCCAGCTAGGATCTCATCACTGAGGAAAGCTGTCTCTTCATCCTTTGTTGGCATGGTTCTTCTCCTCAGTGGGATGTTCCTTTCGAAGAGTCTAGAAATTCCTCTCTGCCATTTTTCTTGTTTCTTTCCTGCTTTTTTTCTCTTTATTTTATTAGCCCCTTCCCCCCACCTTTTTTAATTTTAGAAACAGAATTTGAATCTTAGTCAGGGCAAAGACACTTCCCAGCCTCTGTCATGACCTGGTGTGTTCATGGAGCTCATTCTGGCCAAAATTCTGTAAGCAGTGTGCAAGGACCGGGATGAAGGGGATGAAGAGACCTTTTCCTTGTCTTTCCATCTGGGTGCCATGCAGAGCCAGTGAACATCCGGGAAGTGCTGTGACCTTTAGCCAGGGATGGAGACAACGGCAAGGAGACGCCTGTTGTGGTTTGAATCTGAAATGTCCCTCGCGGACTTGCTCAAGGTATCTGTGTCTGTTCCCTCCTGGTGGGGCTATTTCAGGGAGCTGTGGAACATTTAGTTAGAAGGTAACTCTGGCAAAAAGTGAGTCCGGCCCTTTGTTCCTGCCTTGCTGTCTGCTTCCTAATTGCACATGGTATGAGTAGCCCTATGGCGTGTTCACACATGAAACGATCACTGTGCCTTCCCTAGCCTGATGAACAGAAACCTTCTGGAACTGTGAGTTAGTATACATCTTTACTCTTTAACTTGTTTCTGTTGGATGTTATTGTTATGTTGTGCAGGCAATTCAGCTGGCCTTCCCTTAGGGACCTTTAGGGTCCTGACAATGTCCTATGTCAGTACCTGTGTCCTATGACATCATCTGGCCCAGGTACTTAGTGACTGGTTTGCCACTTTCTCGATCTCCTTTCTGTCCTTCCTCTTTCTCTGTTGGGTACACCCTCCCCCCACCATGTCTCTCTCTCTCCTTTCTCTCTTCATTTCCATCTAGTGAACCTCTTTCATATAATATCTGTTGTGTTCATCATTTTTAAAAATAATAAGTTATGGTCACATTGATACAAAGGCAGCCATACACTGGCTTGGAAGGAACTCCGAGAATTAGGTGTGAGAGAAAACTCTAGCTTGGTGTGGGGGTACATGCTTGCATTTCCACCTTTTCAAACATAGAGGCAGGGGGATCAGGAGTTCAAAGGCATAGTCCCAGGCTAGCCTGAGCTACAGGAGAACCCGCCTCAAAGCAAAACAAAGCCTCCTGTTGAACCTATGTTTGGTTTTGGCAATTTTTGGCTCTCTTGGTCATATAGATCTGTGCCTTGTGAATTTTGCTTGTTTTTTTTGTTGTTGTTGTTTTTTGGTTTTTTTTGTTTGTTTTTTTTTTTTGAAGTTATTACAGCCCATTGTGTCTTTGCAAGGTGTGACGTACAGTAAACACAGAGTTTTAAGTTAGACCTCCCTAGCTTTGGACTTCCACCACTTCTCAGGTAGGATGACTCATTGCGTTTATCCCTGGGTCTCTCTCAACTTAAATTTCCTCATCTAGAAATGCTGGAGGCAACCTCACATGGGGCATCTTTCCACCATTATGAATTCTTTCTTGGTGGCTTTTCATTTGGTCTCCCTGCTTTTCGGTTTTGTTTTGACACAGGATGTCACTTTGTGACCCAGGATGGCCTCACTCTCATCTTTCTAAATTCTGAGATTATAAGCACATGAGCTGCCACGCTGGTTTCTCCTGGTGATTTTCCTCATGCTATGGGGACTTCATGAATCACTATAGGAAAATACCGACCACAGAGACAACGTGGTCACATCTGCTACTCAGGCATCCTAATTTGAGAGCTGGAAATGTTGACACATCCTCCGCCCCTCCCTCCAGCTCCCCCTTCCCTGTAATCTGAGCAACCCTTGCCCTCTGCAAAGTCAAGGCTGTGATTCACCCTTCTCTGGTCCAACTCTCTGCAGAAAGAGACTGGTCAGAATTCTAAGTTCCCAGCTCATTCTGCACAGACGCTCAAAGTTAATGTGGTACTTGGCCACGTGGTCCAGTCTTCCCTAGGAAATGAACTCAGTCCTGGTGAGGACACCCCTCCATGGTCAGTCAGCAACAGGTGAATGATTGCACATGGTCCCGTGGCAGCTTTCTCTGGGTTTTGACAACCCAGTCGTTCTAGCGTCTTTATGGTAGTTTTATCTCAATGTCTGGAAGGCTCATCACTTAGGCATTTACACTCCCAACACAGGATAGGCTAATTCAGGGGCTGCACTCTGCAGAGCAAGCTAATTCTTTCTCCACTTCTTTGACTGTGTCATAGGTGGGGGGTTTGCTATACTATCTCATCCGCTGCTATCTCCTTATGCTTAGTGCTTTCCAAACGTTTTCAGGCAAGCATTTTCATCAGTAAACAAATTTTCTGCAAACAGCTCTCAGCACACACATTTTATTTATATACACATACATGTACTCAATATCCATGTGCTAGCAAACTATAAAATCAAGTACGTAAGAACAGATGGAGCGGAAGGTCTTCTGCTTTCTGCCTAGATCCCAGGGGATGGCGCAGCAACTTTCCCTGGGCTCACGGCTCCGTTCTTGGAAACCATCTACCTGTGCACAGCTTTCCTTGGCAGGTTGGCAGCTGGAGTGCAGAGACTGCCTTGTGCTCACTGCTGTACTGTAGTGCTCAGGACAGTGTGTGTCCGTCCCAGCAGACACACTAGGACACGCTTCTGGGATCAGAGCTGTTCCCAGTCAGAGCGCCCCTTTCCCCACCTAGCGTTCCTATGCTGGTTTTAGCACAGACTCTTCCCACCTGTGTCTCCTTAGTTGTCCCCAACCCAGCAGGGACCACGCTGAGCTTTGCATGTAACCCCACAATATTATCTTCCACAAAGCATCACCATTTGCCTTTTCTTCTTCTTCTTCTTTTTTTTTTTCTTTTTCTTTTCTGCCAGCTAAACTGGCCAGAGACACGTGCACATTAGGTAGGCAGATTTAACTTCACTTGCTTTTAATTTGTTTGTTATCTTGAGAGAGGGTCTTGCTGGCTGTGGAGAGCAGCCTAGCTGCCAACCTGTGAACCTCCTGCCTCAGCTTTCTTAGTACTGGGTAACGGGTGTGCCTAACTAAATCTGGCTCTATCTTCACTTTAAATTAAGGTTCTTGTATCTCAGGTGGCCGCTGGCCACTGCTGGCAATCCCCGGGCATACGCTCTCTACCTTTCTTCCCTGAGCTTGTTGGTACTTCTTCATACCCTCTTCCTTTCTCAAATGTCTAGTACCCTTTCTGCTCCCTCACTCGTACTGAAATATTTTGCTGAGTAAAACAACCAGAGAGAACTCCTCTCCTGCAATCATCCCTGCACCCCTGAAACTTGCTGTTGATTCCCAGCCTAACATCACCCCAGAGAATCCCCCGACAGCCTAGTAAACCAAATGGGGCCCACCCTTTATCATAGTCTGTCGTCTCCATAATGCTGTCTACAACGAAGTTTTTATTATTTAGTTATTTATGTAATGACAGACTCATCTACTCATTATAGACTTCCCAAATTAGGACTTTTCTGTTTCATTCAAATCTGTCTCCCTAGTGCCCAGATTACTGAAGCATAGTGGGTCCCCAATAAATAGTTGTTGACTGGTGAGTTTATATATTCACCTCATTAACTACAATGATACTTGGGGAACTCTTTATGCTTTTTCATCTGTCCCAGACAGCCCCCTCTCTCCATCAGTGACTGTTTTAGAGTCTGGGATGCCAACAGCTTTTAAGCACTACCTCTCAAGTCACACCCATGCTCCTCCCAGGCTGTAGTCCTTCTGCAGTGTTATTGTAGCCATTTGTGAAGCTTTTCTCCCGGCCTCCCATTCCTACAGTCTCTGACACTTTTTTTCTTAGGACTTACCACAAGGTTGCCTTAAAACATAAGAGGGTTCACCAGTAATAGGAACAGGGACTGTCTCTGACATGAACTCAGTGGCTGGTTCTTTCATCACCTCCTCCTGAGAGGGGAGCAGCCTTACCAGGCAACGGAGGAAGACAGTGCAGACAGTACTGATGTGACCTGATAGGCTAGGGTCAGAGGGAAGGGGAGGAGGACCTCCCCAATCAGTGGAATGGGGGAGAGGCATAGGAGAAGAAAAGGGAGGGAGGTTGGGATTAGGAGGGGATGCGGAAAGGGCTACAGCTGGGATACAAAGTGAATAAACTGTAATTAATAAAAATAAAAGGAAATAAAAACATGAATCCAGTCAAGTCTCTCTTCTGCTTCTACCAGCCAGTGGCACCCTACCACCTGAACAAAGAAAGAAGAAACTCCACATTTGGATAGGAGCCATTGCCACCTGGCTCCAGTCTGCTCCCCTTTCCACACTCATTCTCATTGTTCTCCGGAGAAGCAGTCTTTGGTAGTCCTCTCACCTCCACTTGGTTGATTCTCCCTTTCTTTAAAACCTGTGTCACTGCCCTGTGAAACGAAGCACCAAATCCCCCAAAGAGACAGCAGGGTGTCTGTCTCTTTGGTGACAAATCCCAAGCCATTCCTGCCTACCATTTTCTGCCTTGTTTCAGAAATGTCTCATTCAGCCAATCATTTGTTTAAAAAAAAAATCAATTATTTTTGAGCAGCTCCTGTTTTCAAGGCACCTGAGATGCTAGAGGACAGAGTTGGAAACAAACCAGACGAAACAGTTGTTCTCAAGAAGCGAAGGGGGAGATGGCCAGTGGGAAAATAGGTCAGCTATATGTTAGTCAGTGGAGTCAAAGAATGTGGAAGAGATTGATGTGGAGGCTGAGAGGTGGGGGACAGAGCTGCCATGTTGTCAGGGGAGGCATCACTGTCACAACATTTGGGTCAAACAGGAAGGAGGCAATGGCCAAGACATGTGGACATCAGGAATGAGCACTCTTGGCTGACAGAATGGCAAATAGAGAGCCCTTGATGCTGGGGTGTGTTGGGCCAGCTTTGGAAGAAGGACATAAGCCAGAGTGGTTGGAGCAGAGTGAATGAGAAGCAGGGGACAGAGTCAGGATAGAAAAGCAGAGGACCTGGCTTAGGATGTGACCTTGGCTTTGCTTTGAGGGAGATAGGCAGTCAGGGGTGCTGAGAAGAGGGGGGATGTAACTGGCTCTCCAAAGCCTCCTAGCAGTCCAGGAAAGGCTTTGGTAGCTTAGGCCAAGATGGCTGCCTTCATTAGCTTAAGAGTGACAAGTCCAAACTACATCTCTCTATTGGGGACGGGATTCCCTCAACACCCAGCACAATGACAGACCCTTCTCATAGCAATGTTCACGAGCATGGGGCAGTGAGAGGACCCGTTTGTCTAAAGGAGAAGCCAGTCCCTTCGCAGTCAGCGCACTATTTTTCTGGGAAAGATGGAGCAGGATTATTTGCAATGGGCAAGCTTCATTTTCTGGTTTTCCTAATTGAACTTCCCTGGGGCCACATTCTCAAGACAGTGTGGGTGTGTTGGCACAGAGGCCAATACAATCAAGTCTGATTGTGAAATGTGCTTTTAAATTACCTCTGCACACATGAAACGTGTTTTTAAAAAAAATAAAAACCACATGTTTCTCCAAGGCAGGCTGCCCTAGGTAATCATGACCTCAAGACCACAGGTGCATCTTAGAACAAAGTCAGAACATTCTGGAAGCAAAAACAGGTCTCTGTCAGAATCTGTCTTTCTGGTTCTTATTTGTTTATTTAACAATATCAGGGCCTGATTCCAGAGTCTGCTACATTCTTAGCAATTGCTCTCCCAGTGAGCTATGGCCTCAGTCCTCTGGTTTTAATTTGACGAGAAAACTAAGAAAGGAGTGATGGCTCATATACCTATAACCCTGACCTTTTTGTTGTTGTTGTTGTTTTGTTTTAATTTTTATTTTTTTATTTTACATCCTGGTCATAATCTGCTCCCTCCTCATGGTCCCATCCTCCCTCCCCTAGTTCTCAGAGAAGGGGAGCCCCCACCCACTTTGCTCATTGAGCCATCTCCTTGGCCTCATCATTTTTTTTTTTTTAAATAAAGGGAGATATTAAAGGATGTAGATTTGGAGGTGGATTAACAGTCCTTAAACTCAGTAAAATTGTTTGGGCTTCTGAAGTTATTGAAAGTCTCACTGAAATGAGATAATATGCCTAAAATCTGGGGCACTTACGTGACCTCAAGGGTTGTTTGCTGGAACTGCGAATACCCTAGAACTAAAAGGTCTCCTACTATGACAAGTCATTTTTCTCAAAGTAGCATCAGGAATACAATGTGAGTTTCATGGGCCTTCCTCTCCTTAAAAATGTCAATATGAACTTTTTTAATATAAACTTCAATCATTACAACATTACATCTAGTTGTGATTTGGGGAAAATCTAATAGATTTTTATACATACTAAAACATTTGTTTTCAGATTAAGACTAAATAAAAAATTTGAGAATCTAAAATTTCCTTTTTCCCCCCTACTGCATTTTAAAGAGTTAATACCCCTTTACCTCCTAAGTATGCTAGGCACCCCCAGACATTTTAAGCCTGGAGCATGATGGGTAAGTGATGGCCAGGGAGCTAAAAAAATGGAGTGTGAACTCTGTCAACTTGAGGCTGTTTGCAAAGTGGGTCTCGGTGACAAGAGACATTTTACCTTGCTCTCAAATGGGATTTTTTCCTTCATGGACTAGGGTCCTTCCAGAGATGCTAAGAAAGGTACGATGTAGCTGCTCCTTGCAACTGAAGGCAGTCAAACCAGCAAGGTGGGACCAGGTGCTGTGAAACAGACAGAAACCTGTGTGACACCTGACACTGGGTCCCAAGATGTCAGAGACAATACTTGCTCTCCGATCCACCCTCTGGCTCCTCAAAAAAAAAAAAAAAAAAAAAAAAAATCAGAAGCAGGAGGTAGCTGCTCTTGGGGGCCTCTATGCTTTGAGGGAAGGTGAACCTGCACCCTTAAGATGTGCTTGAGGTATTGCTGGACCTCCTGGGACCAGGGCAGACACTTAAACTACAGGGCAGAGCAACTTCAGGGTCTCCAGAACATTTGCTGAATAAATGAATGGGTTGGTGTGTCGGGTGGTAAAGCTTCCTGGACCACGGCTGCTGGGACTGAGCTAACCATGAGAACTGATATAGGAATGTTTCTTCCAGGTTGGGTAACGAGAACTTTGGTTTCTTTAGAAACACAGAAATGTTATATGGATATGTTTTTGTTTTAATCCAGGTGTGGGATATAGAGCTGCTTCAGATTGACCACAGCAGCTAACTATGATTTGTCTGGTGCTCTGGCAGCAGCGTGATTTTGCCAGCTGAAGATAGTTTACATTTGGAATTCAAATTGGTGCATCAAAGCCAGAGCCTCAAGAATGCAGCTCACCTTGCTGCTTGCTGTTGGTGGTTGCTGTTTGCTCCTGTTGCTGCTGCTGCTTGCTTCTGTTTCCTGGACTGGTTGCTACTTGAAGATATCCTGATAATGAAGATCAAATTTGCCTCAAGGAACTCGATGCCCCTAATCAGCAGGTAGTCTAAGGCACACTTTCTCCTCTAACTTTCTTTCACTCCTACCTAGTGTTGGGAGATTTTAAGGGGTAGGGGTGGTTTAGGGAGGTAAGATAAAAACAACAACAACAACAAACAAATAACTCAATTAAGTAGCTACAGGGTTGCTACTTAACCCAAAAGCCCAGGTTCAGGGTTACTGTAATTTTTTAATTTTTTGCTTATTTTGTTTTATTTTTTCTCAGTGCTGGGACTGAACGAAAGCCCTGTGCACATTGCCTACATGTTCCACAGTGAACTCCATCCAGCTTCCCTTAACCGGAGGATGAGCAGAGGAGTCTCCAACAAGGCTTTTCATCAGGAGGGTTACCTTCCCAGTATCTTGGGAACAGAAGAGGTGAGAAAAAAGGCTTCTTTTTCATTAAACCATCCATTTGTTTCATTATCGGTCAATTGACAATAGGCATGTCATGGGTTCATTTATTCATTTATTCCTTCTTTCTTTAAATGTTTGTTGAGGACCTACTATGGGCACTATTCTAGGTGGTGGGAGTGTAGCAACAAACAAAATCAAGATTCCTTTGTCTTGAGGAGGAGATATTCTAGAGGGGAAAATAAATAAGAAGCAATATCACAGTGCTACAACTTGTCATCTCTAAAATGACAGTGACAGAAGACATACTATAATTCTATGGGCCATTAAGGAAAACAAAACAAAACACTGCTAAGTGGTTGCTGCCAGCTACAGAGTGCATATCCGTGTCATGAGTGCTAAAATGTGGGGGGGGGATCTTGCATCTTAGAGCTCAGTATATAGAAAAGACAAGGTATATTGTTCCAGAAGATGGTTGCGAAGGAAAGCAAAGAGAGCAAAGGATACTTGGGAGGGTGTTAGGGTTTGGAGGTGGAATGTCCCTCCCAGGTTTATGTATCTGAACAGTTAATCCGTAGTTAGCAGTGCCGTGGTGAGAGGCT
This sequence comes from Meriones unguiculatus, assembly GCF_030254825.1. Classification (NCBI taxonomy): domain Eukaryota; kingdom Metazoa; phylum Chordata; class Mammalia; order Rodentia; family Muridae; genus Meriones; species Meriones unguiculatus. The sequence goes on from NC_083351.1 coordinate 148,581,047, forward strand.
GTGTAGCCTCTGGGAAGGTGGAGCCCAGCTGGAGGAGATGGGTGACTGGCGGTGCACGCTTTGAGGGTCATGGCTGGAGCTTGCTTCCTCCTCAGCCTCTGTGCTCTCTGACTGCTGAGGTGAGTTAGCCTTCCCACTTCCGGGAGCTGAGCCCTCTCAAATCATGAGCCAAACTAAATTCTTTCTCCTATGGGTGCTTCTTAACAGTTATTTAGTCAGGCTGACAGTAAACAACAGAGGGAAGAGTGACAACAAAGACTTTAACAAAAGGGGCCACGAAATTAGTGATGACTGCTTATAAAACATCTTAATTACTTTTTCTAATTGCAGCAAGAATAATTAACATGAGCGAAATCTTTTTTAAAAAAGTTTCTTTATTGGTTCTTTGTGGATTTCACATCATGCACCCCAATCTCACTCATCTTCCCCTCCCCTCATACCCACGCTTACAATCTTCCCCAACAGAGAAAACAAAAACCTCATTGTGGAAGTTGTCATGTGTCACAGTTTCCCACAGTATAACCTCCCCCCACACACACTTCTTTGATTGCAAACATGCATTGCAATGACTCCTTAGTCTGGAACGAGGCTTCTCTCTTCTGCTGCTATAGCTATACTGGAACCTCACTGGGACTCCTCTACGCTATCCTGTTGTTGCCCTATTTTCGTGGAGATTGTATAGGTTTGGACCTGTAGGACCAGCCCGTTTATGCACTCAGCAGTCCATCCATTGATGGGGTAGATGTTGGGGTGGACCAATTCAAAGCCCTGGATCTGGGCCTGAAAGGTATCTGAGCTGGTCAGCCTGTTGGCTCTTCCATTCTCACACTCTCAGGGATGGCTCACCAGCCACCCCCTCCCCCACCAAGGCAGCTCTACCCTGTTCTTCAGGTGAGGTGCAGGACGCACTCTCCCAGATGTTGCAGCCAGTGAGGGACATGGCCAATTCTCCCACCCTCATGACCCAGGGGCTTGTCTCCTGCCTGCTACAGATGGCTGGGGCCCATCTCCTGCTCATCTGTGCCAACATCCAGCAGATAAGAGGCAGGGCCAGCTCTCCCACACTCATACCCTCAGGGCTGGCTCATGGGGAATTCCCACATCCAGGGCCAGCTCTTCTCTGCTGCCCAGGTTAGGTGCAGGGCCAGCTCTCCTGCCCACCATTGGTGGCAAGGGGGAAAGGGCGGGGGCATCTCTCCCTTGCTTATGTCACGAAGGGCAAACAACAGGCAAGGATGGCTCTCCCATACTACGAGAGTAATGTTAACAGATGTTTAAGGATGCTCTGCACAGAGGGACCACATCACACAGCAGGTGTTTAGAACACCGTCGTCCTGCAGTCAAAACTCATTCCACTTTTCTCTCACCCCTTTCCCAGATCTCTCAACCACTATTCTACCATCTGCTTGTGTGCTCATGGTCATTTTAGACCTGCTGTCCTACCTTAGTTATGTACTACTGTTGTGATAAAACACCATGAGCAAGACTCCTTATCAAGGAAGGCGTTTAATCGGGTGCTTGCTTACAGTTTCTGAGGATTATTCCATGACCATCTTGGTGGGAGCATGGCAGTGGGCAGGCATGATGTTGGAGCAGCAGCTGAGAGCATAAAGAATGGACCTGGCCTGGGCTTCGGAAACCTCCAAGTCCACCCCCCGGTGACACAGCTCCTTCAACAAGGTTCACATCTCTTCGTTCTTGCAAACAGTTCACCTGGGAACCAAGCACTCAAATGTACGGAGGCCATACATCTCCCAAGCCACTGCAACGTGGTCCTCTGCATTACGTAGGTCCTCACAAGCAGCAATGTTTCCTTCTTTTTTAAAAGCTGAGCTGTGGGACTGGAGAGGTGGCTCGGCTGGAAGAGCACCCACACCACAGGGTGATTACAATGACCTGAAATTCCAGCTTGGGGCATTTAATGCCCTCTTCTGGCCTCCTTGGGCACGAGCATGCATGGGCGTGCACAAATACACCAAAAATCAATCACTCCTTAAAGGCTCAATTGTATATAATATTTTCCTCCTCTGCTCATCTGTTGATGAACATTTGGGCGCCTTCCAGCTCTTAGTGACCATCAGTAATGCCACAGTGAACACAGGAATGCTAGGTTCTCTTTGGGGTCTTGATTTCAATTGTTTTGGATAGATACCCACAAGTAAAATTGCTGTGTGATGATTCTTTTTTTTTTTTTTAATTTCAATGTTTTGTTGAACCTCCGTATTTTCTGTAACAGCCACCTCATTTTACATTACCAACAGCAGTATGTCAGGGTCACTTTCTCCATGCCCTCAGCATCTATCTCCTGGGTTGTTTTTGACAGTAGACGTTTCTAACGTGTGTGAGGCAGTATCCTATACCTTTGTGGGTTTTACTGCATTTCCCTGATGATAAGTTAGGTGGAGCATCTTCTTACTTGCTCATTAGAGTGGTGATTATTTATCAACCATGAGCTCCTGGGGAGGAGTGGGGTGGGGCGGGAGAGGGGTGGCAATCATTTGTCTATATTATGTTCCCATTGATAAAGCGTCTGACACATTACAGATATTTATTAAATGAGGGGAGCATTTTATTCTAACATCCCATGGGTACATTTCTGGACTCTTACCAAATGCCCAGAGGTCAGTATTACTGTACCCATTTTCTGAATGACAGATCTCATGAAGTATCATGCCTCTAGTCATTTGGCCAGGCCAGAAAGATCTAGCACTTGAGCTAGGTCTCTGATGGCTAGCTCTTCCGCGTGTCTTGGGCTTCTTTGTTCAGAAACAAATTTCATATTCTTTCGGTGAAAACAGGAGTATCGGCTGAGGGAGACCCCTGTACAGAAACCAGACTTTCCCAAACCAGAATGGAGCGTCTGTGAAGGGAAAGCCATGCACTGCCTGGGGTAACGACACAGCTTACAGATCTGCAAGCAGTTTGGCTTGTCCGTGGAACTCTCATGTCTTAACTGCTTTGGTTTCCAAATCTATTATCCGAGTGAATGAAGACTCCCTATCCCAACAGAAATGTTTATAAAAAGCCTCTCCTCTCAACCCAGTGAACTTGGCAGTACAACTGTCAAAAACAAGCTTGTTTTGATGTTTTACAAAGCGTGAGACCAAATTTTGATCTTTGTAGGACTTAGGGAAATATCTCGTGTGGAGGAAAATATCTAAGTTGAACTGCATTAAGCCAATGTTGGCTTAATTCAAAATTACACCTAATTTGAAACAACTGTTTTTCCTTGGTCAACTGGCTAGTCTATTGGGTTTCAGTAAGAATAAGAGAGTCCAAAATCAAAGTTGAGTTCTTCCCCTAAGAAAACTATGCTTCACATTAATCAGGATCTGGTGGGAAGCAGTCCTGCAAGGGAGCTGGCATCTTTCTCCACCCTTGAGAGGGAAGATTATCAGCAGTTAGGCAAGGTCCTGGAGGCTTGAACATTTGCCTTCAAACATGAGGAAAAAATTAAAGTCGTTCCTAATAGGAACAATTGGCAGATACTTCATTCATATCCTGCTCAAGGAAAAACTCACATGGGTATGGATATGGGCACAGAAACAGATGTGGGGTGTGGGCATGGCTAAAGATGTGGCATGGGTACAGATATGGGCATGAATACAGAGTGGACATGGGCACAGATGTGGACATGGGCACAGATGTGAACACGGGTACAGATGTGGCCATGGGAACTGATCCAGGCACGTGCACATATGTTGGCATGGGTAACCCCCATGTGGTCATGGGTAACCCACTCTTTTCTGCTAAGACAGCATAGTCCATTGAATGAGTGTGTCTATGTTTACTTACCTATTCTCCTTTGACGGGTTTCTTCCAAGTGAGGTAGTAGCTGCAGCCACAGGCTGGCGCAGTAGGGCATTCTAACAGCGCTGTTTCCTACGTGTGTACCCAGATGCATGTGTTGGAGTCCTAGCCACTGGTCTCCTGGTGTCCTGATGAAAGTAGTCAAGGTGAAATGAGCCCAGCAAGTTAGAGTCCCAGCTTAATAGGATTATCACGCTTTTAGCAGTATCTGAGAACTTGCCTTTTCCTCTCCCTGTGCACATTTGTGCTCACAACAGGCAATCATCTGCAAGCCAGGAAGAGCCCTCACCAGACCCCAGCCGGGCCATACCCTATTCTTGGATGTCTACTCTGCAGAGTTGTGAGCAATCTGTTTGTTGATTAAATCTTCCAGCTGATGGCATTTTGTTTTGTCAACCCTATCACGTTAATATAGGTAGGTTGGAGGGTGGGGGTGGGGGTAGTGGCTATTGACCCTACAGGGACAAAAGGAGACATGAGCGGAAATATTTTATACCTTGATCTGGGTATTTATATCATGTCTATGAAGCTAATCAAGCTTATCAAGTTGCCCGTTTAAGATTTGTAAGATTTTTGTGAATGTAAATCTCATTTAAACTTATAAGAGAGCCCTGGACTCTAATATTTCCCAATGGATACACTTTTTAAAAAGATGTAACCTTATTGCAAGCTTTGGTTGTAGGACGCAGAACTGGTCCCTGCTAGTTAGTGTTCATGGGAGTAGAAGTTACTGTGCCAGGCTGCTGGGGAAGAAAAATCTTGCATGGCCTTACCTAGCTATGCACCCTGCCTGCTACAATACCAACCTTCAAGGCAAGCTATGACCACTTGTAAAACAGTAACATGTCTGCTATAGGGACGGTCAACCACTTAGAGATTGAAGTTGAGGTCCTCAGAAAGAGAGGACGCACGTCTTATGCTGTAAGCCTGGTCAAAAGCCCATGGCGGGGGAAGGCCAACACCCTATCAGAGAATCAACAACAACTGTTTTGTTAAATGAACAGGTTGCTTCCTAAATACTTATTTTTATACCCATAGAAAAATGCTGCTCTTAGCCTTGGGCAGAGGAGTCGCCCTTCCCCCCACCCCCGACAGTGGGTCATGCAGACACCCAACAGGCCAAAGTGCTAAGAATATATGACTCTGAATATTCAGCTCTAAGTGAAATATCTATATTTCTCCTTTCAAGGCCCAAAGAACATCACAGAAGAGGGAAGAGAAAAAAATATAAGAGTCAGAAGATGAGGAAGAGTGATGTGAAGTGCTACCTTCAGGATGACATGGCCATCGAACTCATAAGCTCACAGCAGCTGTGGTAGCTGCAAAAGAGTGAGCGCATCAGTGTTCTGCCGTTGGTAGGGGAGGGGCTCAGGAGGCCGACCCTTCCTCAAGGAGCTCTTGGCAGTTAGCAGGCTATCAGGGTAGGGAGAGTCATTTTCCTCCTGGCCACAGGTGCGTTGCCCAAACTTTGCTCAATGCCTTCCCAATCCATGCTCATGCCAACAATACTAATTAGACTCGATGAGTAACAAGGTAGGGTAGGGAGAGAACATAAGAAAAGAAAAATAGGACAGGAAAGTAGTAGAGGGACTGGTTGGGAGGAATCTGGAGTCCAGCAAGGGAGGGACAAAAAGAGAGTGTGTGTGTGGCAGGGGTGAATTAAAATGCATTATATGTATATACATATACACATAAATATTTATATGTGTATATAAAATTGTCACACACAGAGACATGCACACAGAGTCCATGATAAAATACAAAGTAACTATATTATTTATCTGGATTTTAAAAAGCTACATTCTTCATGCCCCTGGAGAAGGCCTGAAAGAAAAGAAAACTGGCATGTACTATTGTATTTGTAGTCATCCTCTGTATATGTCTGTTCTGCTTTCTTAGAGTCAATCACCCACAGACAAAATGTTTATGAGAAACAACTGTCTGTTCTGAACATGCACAGTCTTTACTTTTTTTTCTGGTCATTTTCCCCCTAAGCAATATACTAGGACTACCCACAGCACTTACATTGTAACATGTGCTACAGGTAATCAAGAGATTGTGTGGGTTTTATGCAAACACTGTCCATTTCATATGAGGCACTTGAGCATCCTTACATTTGGGTACCCTCTAGGTATTGAAGCCAATCATCGCTTTGTTCATACACTTTTCAAGTAAAAACCAACTTCTGGATTAAGCAATTCCAGACAGCAAAGGTCAGGTATGGATCTGGACTCCGATCTTTACTTGCAGAATGCAGAACAGAATTCTTTGTCTGGCATCCTAGACCTGTCATGAAAGCTGCTCAGCTAAGGGAGGGCACCACGGGACAGGAGGATGTCAGGAAACCCTGGAATCAGAAGACAATTCTCTGGAACGAAATGCCTGAGGTACCATGTCTTCTAGCTTTATGGCTACTTTCGGCTTTGACCATCCTGACCCTAGAAAGGGAGCTAGCTATGAGGCAGCAAACGGCTCCCTGAGAGGAGCCGCAACAGCAGGGAAGCTGCGCCAAGAGCAACAGGAAGCTGGAAGCCACGCCCCTGCTTGCCGAGGGAGCGCAGGCCTGGAGGCCCTGGTTATTTGCTTGCTCCAAAGGGCCTTGTGCAGATGTTACATAAACAAAACCTCCAATGACTCCAGTTCTGGGTCTGGCCTAAAATAGCCCTGGGGTTAGACTCAGCCTCTGTCGTTCCTCGTAATCCTCCATGTGTGTGAGCTACTGCCCTCATTGAACAATGTGTGTGGACACACTGCAGCCTCCTCAAGGGATGGCTTCCCCTAGGACCAAAAGCGATGCTCCTTGGCTGCCCATGGCAGCTCAGAGACAAGGCATCCCTGTGAGATCTCTGATGGCTGCTGGCCAAGGGTTGAGCCTCCCCTCTCCAGGGAGGCAGGAAGTTGGGGGAGGAGTGTTTAAAGAATCTCCCCTCTTCCCTCCCTCCTCCTCCTTCTGTCTCTCTCCTCTTCCTCCTCTCCTTTCTTCTCCTGCCCTCCGCTCTCCTCACTTCTCCTTCTCCACTCCGTTGTACGATGTGGAGAAACTCCGAAACAAGCGGTCCAGGTTACAGCGGCTTTTATTTGCAGTTGATTTAAGACCAGTGCCTGCACTCTTGACTGACTTTGTGCTTGTACAACTTTCCCAGACCCTGTTTGGGTTTCAGCGCCTTCGTTCTGCAGAAAACTCATCCAGCGTGAACATCTGGAGGCTTGCACATCTGTGCCCCAGCAAGGGGTCACTCCAGCTTTACCACTTCAGAGTGGGTTCCCTGGAAACTGTTAATCATCTTTTCTCCTTGGCTGCTTGCCTCTCTTGAGAATCTTAACCGAAAAAAAAAAAAGGCAACAATAAAACAATATCTACAATTCAAAAGTACTAGTGTCAAATACTATGTGCTTAGTACTGGAGAAAGCATTTGACGTAGTTTTTTGTTGTTTAATTTTGAATGAGCATCCTATTAAATTTGCACGTATTATCTCCAGGCAGCAGAGAACGGCAGGTTAGAAAAATGATAGGACTGGTCAGAATTGCTATGGGGGTGGGATGCACATAGGAGCTGGCAGAACTGATTGTCATGCCTTAGCTGCCACATCACGCGTGTCAGGGAACATGTCGGGGCTCATAGCTCCCCTTATTTCTGGTCTTCTTTCTGCTCAAGTCCAAGCTACTCTATCTTTTGCCCTCCTAATTAAACACAGCAACCAGTGTTTATCTAACATGATCTCTGAGACCTGAATGACCAACAATGCTATTGAAGTCAGGCACAAAAAAAAAAAAGGTATGATGTATAACGTAGGAATGTTGAGATTAGATTTTACCGAGACTTGTACTTTGAAAGAGGTCTTTGTCTTTCCCTGGGCTAGAGACACCCAGATGCAGTCGTTAGGCCTGAGCTAAAGTTCTAACCCACCTAGAGAAGGGAAAAAAAAAACAATTTGGAGATAAAGAAAAAGCCTATGTGAGGCCAGCACTCAGGCCAAGGACGGTGCCAGCCTTCAGCACGCCAGTGAGGGCTCAGGTCACTTGGGAAACTCTTGGCTCTCTGAAGATTTCATTCAGATCTCGATTGTCTTTTTAGTGCAAGATCCTTGGGGATATTGACTCTACAGTGGCCCGCCCCCCCCCCCCAGCTAAGGTGGCTTTGCTGTTAGAGTGGATCAAATGATATGCGTGGGGTGGGGGTGGGGTGCCTCTGGGTTGGAGCTTTCTGTCCTGTGAGCAGAGTACCTGAGGGGAACATTTAAATGGAAGCATTCTTTTGGCTTACGGTTTCAAAGGGCTCAGTCCGTGGTTACTTGGGTCTGTGTTTCTGGGCCTGTTGGGAAGCAGCACATCATGATAGTAGAAATGTATGACCAGAGAGCACAGAGAGCAGAAGTGAGGTGGGAGTTTAGGACCAGCTACAGCCCTCAAGAGCATGGAACCTACTTCTGAGCTACTTCTTCCAGGTTCCAGTTCCTACGGCTTCTAGAATCTTCCAGAACAGCACCACCAGTTGGGGTCTAAGCCTTTAGCGAATGAGCATCTTTGGGGGACACTTTGTATTCAAACTACAGCACCCTACTTCTATGGGATCCTGTGCTTTTATTCTTTATTCATTGGTTTTATTCACTCATCTGTCCGTCCATTCATTCCTAACAGTCCTGAAATAGCCACCATGGGCCAATACAAGGCTCTGGGGATACAGAAATAAATTTTAAAATAATGAATATGAACTTTGACTTCCAGGAGTTCAAATTTTAGCTCAGGAGAGGAAAAGAAAACAGCCGTGGTAAGTAAAGGCTGTGGCAGGTGCAACCAGGAGCTTTGGAAAGCCCAAAGTCCGCTTCGGTCTTTGCTGAGCACTGGGGGTTATCTGTGCCATGGCCGAGGGAAGGAACAGGAGTATATATGGGGGCTTCCCAGGAAAGGCTGCTGGTTGCTCTTACTAGAATCTCCATGTGCCCAAGACTTGAGCCACAATACTGATTACTACGCCTGGACTCTCCCCCTGCCCTTTGCTCATGTCTCCCCAAGAGAGCAGTCATGATTTATCGGACTGGAGAGTTCAGAAGAGGGAACTGGGACAGGGTGACTCAGCTGCTTCTCTAAGGGTGGACCACTCCCTTCCGAGCCCAAGTGTAGTTTACAGCGTGGATAGCTGTTGCCAGAAGGTGCCGACCTTAGCTGAGCTAGTGAGTTCAGGATGGGGAGGGGGAGAGAGGGCAAAGCCCATTTTGGCTAATATTTTTAAAGCTACATTCAACAGCTTAGCTTTCATTAGTATTTCCTGTTTTGATGTCCTTATGCCTGATGCCTGTGGGAAGGAAGAAAGTAATTGGACTCATTTGAACCATGACGCAGATGATACTTAAGTGTGATCCGTTGATGGATGGTGGGCTTGCATTCATCTCTCGGGCTTGATTGGCAGGAATGTACATCCCATGCCGGGGACCGGAAGGACTGGCTCTGAGCTCTGTAGGAAGGGTTTCCTTGTCCTCCACCCCACCCCCACATTTGCAGCTCCCTTCTTACCCAGCTTTTGGAGAGACACAAAAGGAGAATGAAGGAGGAAAGAAAGGAACCCAAGTGGTTCTGTTCAAGTGTGTCCCGGGTCCACTTGGTCATGAACTTTCTTCAGTCTGAGCCCAGAGCTTACCTCATCTCTAGAGAAGATACTCAGGATAGCTGCCTTTCTTCCTCTCAAGATAACTTTGGAAATGTGTCCTGGTTGCCTTTCTGGAACACCTCTGCCCTCGTGTTTCTCATGCGTGTCTGTTTCCTGTAGAGCTGAACTTTGGGTAATATTTATTCCTAGAAGATTATGTGGTAACTCTACTGTCCTGTACCTCCTCTGTCAGGGTTGCTGCTGCTTTTTCTTCAGCGATGGATGAGTGAGAAGCAACGGGGTAAGGGACCACCCAGAAACAAATCCAAAAAAATCCCAGAGAGCCCCCACCAAAACACCCCTGGTTTCATTTTGGCCATTGTACATGACTCATTAATTCTATCAGCCAGTTCCTTAGATGGCAACTAGCTGATCCTTTAAAATATATTTTTAAATATTTGTTTAATTAGTATACCCATTATTAGGTTTCACTATAACTAATTTTAAAAAGTAAGTTCTCGTTGTGCGGCCAGATTTGAACTAATAGATATTAGTTTGCCTCTGCCTTCTGAGTGCTGGCATTAAAGGCCTGTGCCTCCATACCTGGCATCAGTGTGGCATTTTTTAAATCAAATTTTTGTTGTTATCTCCTTGTACCCTTCCACCAACTCCCCATCACTTCCTCCTGCTTTCCTGTCTCCTGTGTTCTGTCGCCCTCCCCCTCTTCCCTCTGCACCTTTCCCCTCCAATGCTGGCAGTCTCCTTTCTAGTTTCATTACCTCTCTCCACACCAGCTTCACTTACACACATCCGCACAAACTTTATAAGCGAGGATCTGCGTGAGAGGGAGAGCATGTGATTTTTGTCTTTCTGACTCTTCTTACCTCAATTAATGTAATGCTTTCCAGACCCATCTATTTTCTTTTCTTCCCAAGTGTTGACACAGAAAGGGTCCGAGTCAGGAGCAGCCCAGTAGAGGGAGCCGTTTCAAACAAATTCCACAAGCCGAAGGCCGTTGGACAACCAGCCAAGCAGGTGGTCCTGTGTATGCTTTGGAAACTCCAGCTGTTAATGAATCGCTGTTCCAAAGCACTGCGCCAGACCGAAGCTTGTACAAGGCAGCATTGTGGGTCTTGTGGGCGCCCTAGGATCTTACATCCTGCTTCCATCAGCAGAGCATAGTCTGAACGCTGTGTGACAGTTTCTACAGTTTAAGCCTTTTGGATTCCTTAGGCAGGTCTTGGCTCCAGCGTGGTACAGGAGCTGGGCAATCCCGCTGATCTTGCACACATGCTCGCCAACTGCTGTGCTACTGATTGAGGTCTTCAGACTCCAGATCCTGGGTCCAAAAAACCTGCCGCTCAGGTCAGGGGAACATTAGTGGTGATGGGCTTTGGAAAGAGTGGCTGGGAAGGTGACACAAAGAAGAGAAAAATGGCAGCGCTTGAAGGACCAGGGAGATGGCTCGGTAGGGAAAGTTCTTTTTGGACAAGCATAGGAACCTAAGTTCTGATCTGTAGCCTCTATTCGAGAGGCCCAGTCAGTCAGGTCAAGAACATCTGTAATTCTAGCTCTGAGGAGGTGGAAACTGAAGGATGCCTGGACACTTCTGGCCAGCCCAGCCTAGCTGAGCTGGTGAACTCCAGGTTCAGCTAAGCTTGAAAAATAAGGTGGAAAATTATTGGGAAAGATATCTGACATGAACCTCTGGCCTCCACATTGATAAACATGCATGTACACAGGCATCTCCCAACACACACACACACACATACACACACACATACATACACATACACTTCAACTTATTTTTTTATCTACAATAGAGCTATTGTAGATCTTAGGAGATGGGACTGTCAACTGGTGAATCCAAAGAGAGAAGGCATTGCTCAATACATGACATCATGTGGGTCTTGGAGGCTGAAGAAATTGAGTGATTATGCTAAAAGATGCCAGTCGTTACAACTGATAAATTCTGAAACTTTGGGTATTTTCCATTGACACCGAAATTCATTTCTAGCAGCTAGAGGTTGTGAGATAGCTGTTTGGAATGCAGGCTTACAAGGAACAAGCTGCTATCTTAAAAAAATACACATTTTAATTGCATGTGTGCATATGTGCGCCTGCACACACACACACATATACAGGTATGCACAAAGGTCAGAGGCATTAAGTCCATCTGAATTGGGATTGTGAACTGCCTGACATGGGTGCTGGGAGCAGAACTCAGGTCCCTAGGGGGGACTTGACACTTTAATTGATACGTCATCTCTCCAGCCCTAGATGCCAACTTTCAGCATGTGTTATGTCTGAGGGCACTGTGGGTTGAGGACAGACGTGGATAAGGCACCCGTTGTTAGCAGCTTTGACCCAATGGCAGTGCAGCAGCAAAGCTGGTTTGCTGTGCTCACCCGGAAGAATGGAACCTGGGAACGGGAGTTTAAGCTTGGGAAAGGAATAGAGTTTTTTCTTTTCCTTTCTTTTCTTTTCTTTTCTCTTTTCTTTTCTTTTCTTTTCTTTTCTTTTCTTTTCTTTTCTTTTCTTTTCTTTTCTTAACATTAGTCAGTGTTTATGGGTCAATCTCAGCTCCCTTCTGTGGAAGTAGTCACTAGATCAATGGTTTTCAACCTTAATGCTGTGACCCCTTAAAACAGTTCCTCATGTGTGGTGACCCCCCTAACCATGACATTATTTTGGTTGGTACTTCATAACGGTAATTTTGCTAATGTTATGAATCAGAATGTAACTAGCCAATGTTACCCCAGGGGTCAAGACCCACAGGTTGAGAACCACTGTGCTAGACAGTCACGAAGATGTGGTTGAAGAGAAAGGCTTCTGTCTTGAGCAGTACTCTCCTACTGTCTTTAGGTCACAGAAAATACAGAGAAAGAAAAGTAGCAATTTTTATGCTATACACTAGACTCCGTAGATGAAACTATTTGAGAGAATGAGATGCAGCTAAGGTGGAGATTCCTGGAAAACTAAACACGATATAATATAATATAATATAATATAATATAATATAATATAATAAAGCAGAATAGGAAAAGCAAGTACATTAAAAGACTTGCAAAGCCAAATGGCCCTGGAGAATTACCAGATGATCGAGCATGGAGACCATAGACTCTCATCTGGCATCCATACTCGGCGTGGGAAGGCCCCTCCGGCAAGACGTTCTTCTGACTCCAGCTACGGACTGTGGTCCATTTGGAGCAGGTCTTCCTCTTCTCTCCTGCATGATTAACTGGGAGACAGTTAGGAAGAGATGCTGACATGGACATCAGTAACCAGCAGAAAATGCAACAAATAAGGAAACAGGATGTTGGATTTGGACATTTTTCCATAGGTTCAGGATTTCTATAATGTACACATGCGTCTTTGCTTTGGTTTATCTTATCTACTTTGAACTCACAAATATTTAGCTTCGTCTAAAATAACTCATCTGACACTTACCAACCACAGGAAAGTAGCTATACAACAGCATAGCAGAGAGGATGGAGAAGGCCAACTCGAAAAAGCTAGTGTGCTTTTTTAACAAGCCCTTTACTAAAAGAAAAGCCCCGTGGTCACTGTCCCATCAGAGAACCGGTGCAGTGTTATTGACCTTGGACATTGTAAATTAAAATGCCTTATATCACTTAAAGCTGGATTATGGTGTATTTTGAAATTAAACAACTTTTTTGCCTAAAACCAACTCTTTCACAGAAATTGTTCTTGGTTTCCACAAAGTTATGAAAAATAAATTGGAGGAATCTTCTATTAAGATTTTTTAAGCAAGCAAATAACTCTAAGGATAATATCCAAATCCTTCATCGTTTCCTTTCTCCGTTTTCATCAAATATGGGAACATTTAACCACACAGGAAGAGTGGGTGGATTTGGAGAGCTGCTGAATTCTCTAATTTGAATCAATCCGAATTAAACACAAGCTGCTGTTGTATTAGCAAGTGAAGGATAAACACAACTTATAGCGGACATGGATGAGAAGTTGGTTCTCTGTTGCTCGGAAATCCAAGGAGAGAAAGACTTTTCTGAGACTGAGAAGAACCGAGCTATTCCAGCACCCAGCCTCCTAGAGTCACTGGTTCATTCAGCCTCTGCATCACTATCTCCGACAGACAGTGGGTGCTCTGCCTGCCTTCCTCAGCTCTCACACTATGAATAAGGGCCTGTACGAATGAGGTCGACTGGGTGTCATTGCCCCCTAACACCTTTTTGCTGTTGGTTCACCGTGATGTAGCTCTTAAGAGCTGGTTATTGTTCTTAATCACAAGAGAGTGTATAAGCTTCATTAAGATGTGAATTACGGCGCAACTGGCCGTGAGTTCAAGACTAATACGTCAACCGTACATACTAAATAAAGTTAGGAGACAAGGTTAAGCATTGACTGATGAAGATGTGATCAGAGGCTTACAGGAACCTACTTTTATATTATCCTAGGAGTAATGCTCCAGTTTTACAGATTCGGTGTTTGCAGAGATGTTACAGAGCACAACTAAAAACAAGCTGGAGCAGTGGAGATGGTTGTGGTGGACATACTACCCAGATCTTCCAAGAAAGGCTTGGCTCTACAGCCATGGGGGATGGGGTTGATGGACAAGCTCTGACTGGCAGGGTCTCTCTTAGCCAGAGAGTCAGCCTGTCCAAAGCCACGCCCTTCTCTGCCTCTGGATCCTCTCATATTGTCCAGCCTTGTTCCTTCCTCACAGTAAGGAATGAAACCCCCCACTTGGCTATTTTGACTTAGCTGTTCTGCTTCCTCTCTAGTCCAGGGTGCTAGGTTCTGGTGACCACCTTATATCCCAGTGTCTGGAAAGTCTTGTTACGGCAGCCTATGCATGTGGCAAAGTAGAGAGGAATTCTTTGAGGTCTCCTGTCTCCATCTCCTACCTTCCACAGGCCGTTTCTTTTCCCTCCTTGATCCCTTACTCTCCTAGCTCCAGGGTCTCAGTGCACACACTGACACCCAGCCCCAAGCCCAGGCTCACTGTGATGTTACACTCAGGGACTGGCTGGACCCAAGTCAGCCTCATACCAATAATTATAGGTCAAGGGAGGGAGTGTGTTCCTTGGTAGCACTTTTTCCTCAGCAGCTCCCGGCAGGTGGCTGTCTCCCCTTCATCCCTGTATGGCATTCATGTTCTTTTCCTACCTCTCCCACTCCTGCTCTCTGGACCTCATTTGCCCTGAGGAGTGCTGGCCTTTGCTCCCATCTCCTGCCTCAGCATCTCCCATTGAGTGTAGATGAGAATCTCTCATTCCCGTCTCCCTCCAAGGAGAGAGCAAAGTGAAAAATCACTTCCATTTCTAAACCACCTTGCAATGGTTGGTTTCTCCTGCAGATGCAATGCTTTTTGGCAGAAAGTTCCTGCTACAGACAGTTCGCACTCCTGTTCATTAGTCTTTCTACATCAGATGTGTATTTTGTACACCACAAGAAAGACCTTGGGATGTCTAACTGGATGTACTTCCAAGGAGCTGGGAGAAATTTATGGAGAAAATTAAAAAAAAAAAGCTAGTATTTACTGAGACTTAGTCTATGTCAAACATCCTGCTGAGTGCTTTACATATTTATTTTGTTTAATCCTCATAACACCCTTAAGAGGTTGGTATGAATGGCTGTATTCAGCAAGTGAGGAAACACAGGCTTAGAGAGGTAAGTGACTTGGCTTGCACCTGCACGTCAGCAGAGGGGGGTTCAGATGCACTTCTTGCTGTTTCGCTCCAGGGCGAGATGGAGCATCTGTCTCCTAATACCACATAGAGAGACCCAGTCCACAGAGCAGACCCCGTTGCCAGAAACAGCAGGACAGACAACAAGAATGGACACTCGGAGTAGTAGTCAGTGGAGAGCGATGTTCCCTTTTCTCTCTTTAAAGGACTCAACTGCAGCTCCAAATTGAACTGGGAAGCAGATCTGAACGTTGGATGCTGCTTGGCCTCGTTTTGATCACAGGCCTAATAATCTGTCATCATTTAGAGGCCATTTCCGCCACACCTGCACTCAGAGTGCATCCAGAGGCTGGAGCTTCGAGCAAGAATCACAGAGTCCCTGTTCTGTTCCTCCTCAGCCACGTGTCCCACTCCCAGCCATGCACACAACCACGGCTTCTGGGAACAGGGAGAGAGGAAGCAGCCACTCTCTGCCTGCTGGCCTTCCTGACACGTCAGCATTGGGGGTGACAAAGACAACAAGAAAGGCTGAACTGTGGGTCCAGGTATGATCCATGTCGTTTAGTCTGGGAGAGACATGAAGATGGATAGGTTTTCCATGGCTCTCTGCTTGGATGCTTTCTCTTGTGAAGGAATTCACAGTCACCAGACATCAAGTCTCGTACCCAGATGTTTAACACTGAATCTTGCTATGGCAGTTTAGTGACAGGCAGGGTTTTTCTTCATTCCTATTATTCCGGTGATTGTCCGGAAAAGCATTTTATTTAAACAATTTAACACATATATATCTATGTTTATATATATATATATATATATATATATATATATATGTATATATATATGTGTGTATATATATATATATATGTATATATATGGCTCTATATTGGGTCATAAAGCAAAGACCTAAGTAAAGGGGCAATGGCATTCTAAGGTTCTCATTTGCCTATCCTGGTATGGTGCCAGAACCCTGGCTCATTCTCCCTAGAGATCTCCCTAGAGATCCCGGGGCTCCGTTTCTGAGGCTCCATTTATGATACTGGCTTCTTCATTTCCCTAAGCCAGCTCTGGGACCCAGGAACCTGCCTTTGCTTGAGCGTCTTCACCATACTTGTTTGCTTGTTCAGAAAACAGGACTGGGAAAGAGAGAGGAATTTCAATTTGTTTCTTAAGAATTTCTACAGTGGAGTCTGGAGTCCTGCAGACCCAAATAAAATTCTGGGTCTCCCACTTTTTAGCTGTTTGACCTTAGACAAATTAGTTCACTTTTCTATGAGCCCCGGATACTCATCCGTAAAATGGATATTGTCATGTATGGCTCCAGCCACTATTGGGATAAAGTGGGGGCTTGCAGACAGAGCCCTTCAGCATGGGAAGATGCTCTATATAGAACCAGTTGGTGCTTTTAGGAGAAAAGCCCAACATATCACAAGCTCCCGTCTAGAGCCCTAAAAACACTGTGAAAGAAAGCCACAGGCAAAGCTCACTTGTCAGCTAATCCCGTTTATACAAAATACCAAGAAGAGTCTCTCCTATGGAGATGGTCTAGAGACAAGCATCTGCCTAGGGTTGGAAGCTGGAGGGCTGGGCCTGACTGCTAATGAGCATGTCATTAATTTGGGAGCGATAAAAGCATCCTGGAAATATATAGTCATAAGGGTTGTAGAAATGCACGAACACACAAAAACCCACTGGCCTGTGCACGTCAGTGGACCTAATTTTATGTACGTAAGTTTACATCTCTAAACATTTTTTAATAGAAATTTATTGTGCAGCTAAAAGCTTTAACTCTGAAGCCAATTCATCTTGTGGCCTCTCCCCCTCTCCAGTCCTGCAAGAAGAATGAAATGTCATCTTGCTGGAAGCTCGCGCTGCTCTCTAGGTAAATCATTTGTTCTGCGAAGAGATCACAATAAATGTCAACCCAGTGCAGTTGTGGCGTTCGGGGGAGCGGTGACACACAGCCCTCATCTTCCTGCGTGAGGCTGCTGAGCAGTGTGGATTTATGGGCAGGAAGAAGCAACCACGCTTCTCTAGGTCCAGGGCTTCTCCGCATCTGAGCTCGTCTGGGAGGCGGTCCAGGTGCTAAGTAAGATATCTTCCCTTACTTCCCTCATCTGTGATGAGGAAACAGGAGCCGTGAAGGGGGAAAGTCGATCAGATTAGCTGGGGGTGTTCCTGGTGTGTCATAGTCATTGGTTCAAACCAAAAATGAGGAGGGGGAGTGTCAGCGCTCACGTGTGCGCATGCTTGTGTGCCCGTCACAGAAGGCTGAGGATGCGCATGCGCTAAAGGGGAAATTGGGAACTTTGGGATGAGTCGGCGAGGATTCCAAGACTGGAATGCATTAATTCTGGAATCTCATTGAGTTCCTTCTCCATTTCCGAAGTATGATTGAAAAAACACAGAGTTCTCAGGCGCAGTCTCCGATGAGGCTGTCAGCGCCATGTAGGGACAGTCTCAGCATGAGCAGGGCTGCAAGATTCTCGTGAAAAATTACTTCTTCACTGTTTGAGATGTCCATGTAGATTTGTGGCCTTTCGCTTTATTTTTTAAGATGATTAAATATGTGTGTTTTTTAAAAAATAAAAGGCGCTTGTCTTCGGTTTTAAATTCCTTCCAGATTTACAGCTGGCCAGTGTTGGGTATGTCACACTGAGTTCTTTGGATTATCTGGGGCTTGAGTAATGTCAAGTGAGGGGAAAAACATTTATGAGAAGGCAATCTTTTCTTTTTCACCACATTAAAACATCAAATTTGTCAAATTCTTTACTGGAAAAATGTGAGGTATGTGTGTGAATGTACACGCGTGTGTGTGTGCATGTATGTATTCGTGTGTGTGTGTACATGCTAGTGAAAGGTACACATATGTGTGTGCATGTCACTCTATGTTGAGATCAGAGAATTAGCCTCTGGCTTTATTCCTCAGGCACCATCCACCATTTCTCTTTCTTTTTATTCAAGACAGGGTTTTTCCTGGCTTAGAACTCACCAAGTGGATGAGGCCAGCTGGCCAGCCATTCCCAGAATCCACCTGTCTTGCCCTCCCCAGAACTGGGATTCACACCCTCAGCTTTTTTACCCATGTCCCAGGGCTCACAACGCAGGCCCTTATTCTTGCAAGGCAAACTCTTTACTGATTGAGCCATCTCCTCAGCCCATAAACACGACCTTTAAAACCCTGGGGCTAAGAGGTGAGACAGAAAAATTACGTATGATAGAGAGTGAAGGGGCTTGGATAGAGAAAGAAAATCAAAGTGAGGGAACAATAACAGGGTCTGCCGGACACACGGGGCTGTGCTCTGAGCCTGCTTCGCTTGAGAGCATGTTACCCAGTGAGACTCAGGTGAGACGGAAGGGGCTCCGTGCTGCGCGGTTCCGAGGAGAGCCAGCAGGGGAGGGAAACTACCCTGGAGATGACGTGAACACCTAGCCAAGCAGTACGAAACAGCCACCACGCATGCATCAACCACTTACCATGTCAAGTCCAAGCTAGGGATTCTGTTGTTTGTCACAAAAATCTAGTGAGGTCTTTCTGATCGACGTAGTCTTCCTGGTAGAAATCAGGGGGGTCAAAGACAAGCAAGGGTCTGTGTGAAATCTGAAACAATTCAATTGGGTGTATGCTTTCGGTTGTGCCCAACAAGCAATCAAGCAAACAAACAGACAAAACAAAACAACGACAAAGAACCCCAAATCAGACAAAAGCAAAGCAAAGCAAACAAACAAACAAAAACCTGGTCGTTGCACTTGCAGTCTTATAACTGGTTTGATACCGTGTTTCTAGGACCTTCCGTTGCATGGTTTCTCTATGTTTAGAAGTGCTATCCCTAAACCAAACTTTCCCTTAAGTTTGCGGGTGCTGTTTTCGGCCTAGTAGATTACTTCTCCTAATGCTTTCCTCTTGTGAGTGGCGCTCTTGGCCAGGTGAGAGTAGAGAGGTTTACTCTTTCCCGAGACAGCACCTTAATGGATCAAGTTCTAGGACGGCGGCCCTCAAGCTTCTCAACACTGCCCCATTTAATACAGTTCCTTATGTTACGGTGACCCTCAACCCTAAAGTTGTTTTGTTGCCACTTCATCATAACTGTAACTTCGCTAGTGTTCTGAATGGTAATGCAAATATCTGATATTCAGGGTATCTGATATATGCTCCCCCCAAAAAAGGGTCGCAACCCCACGCTGAGAACTGTCGTTCTAGAGTCTCTTCCTTCAGTTTCTCTACAACCAGCTTCCCTAACTCTGTACTTGCTACCGTAGCCCGGGAGCTCAACCATTTTGCCATGGCATAGCTAACGTGTCAAAGCCGGCCATCTTTCTCAGGCTTGCTGCTTCCCTAGAACCATTTATGCTTCAAAGAGTGATTTATTTATTTATTTATTTTTAAAACAGTGAACCTTTCCCCATTCATTGACTACTGAGGAAGTATTGTCTTCCACTGATACAAGATGAGATTTAGTCTTCCTAAGAGTCCTTAACATGGTTTTACTGTTTGGGATTCATCTTTGTAAACATATTTACTACGGAAAACTCCCAAACTAGATCGGGATTGACTTTAGTTGCAAACGAAAGAAAATTAAAAATAACAATGGCATTCCCTATGGAAAAGCTGATCCTTTCCCCTTTGTCTATGGCAAGTGGCTTCTGGCCTTTTAGAACCCAAATGCTTCTGTGTCTTTATTCAGATTCTTTACCACATAGCTTGCACATCACTGACCAAGATGGCTACTTGAGGTCCAGCTCCTGAATCTACTTTTTCACCCGTAGGAAAGAAGAAAAACCAAAAATCTTGTCCTTCCCCATTTTGATCCCTTCCAAGATGTTCCACGTAGGAATTCCCATGTAGTTCACATGTAATAATATTGTCACATAGACACATCTGTGGGTAAACAGGGTGGGAAATGTGATCTTAGTTTTTGGAAAATCTTCTCAGCAAAAGTGAAAGAAAAAAAAAAGAACAAACAAACAAAAAACCCAGAGATCCTGTTACCAAGGCAATAAAAGAAACTGGAAACATCTGATATTCTGCCCTTGAGTCCTAGTGGTGGAACCTCCAGAAACAGTTCTTTCTGCCCTGAAGGTCAAGCCACAGGCCCCTACCCCGGACCCATGCTTCTCCAGCAGCATTGACAGAGCTGTGTTCCTGCCATTAGAGAAATCTCAAGGGTGTAAGCGACTACCAAACTCCAAAGTTCCAGGTTTTTCTTTATATTTCTTTGTTTGTTTTTGTGGGTTTTTTTTTCCCCCTCTGAGACAGAGTCTCTCTGTGTATGTAGCCTTGGCTGTCCTGAACTCACTTTGTAGATCAGGCTAGCTTTGAACTCCCAGAGATCTGCCTGCCTCTGCCTCCTGGAGTGCTGGGATTACAAGTGTATGCCACCGCACCTGGCTGTCTTTATGTTTCTTTAAACAGACCACCCTGCTAGACCACACTCTAGTGTGAAAAGCTAGCCATGGACAACTGAGGCCAGGACCTACAATTCTGTGTGGAAAACCTGCACTGCATGCATTCCCCAATGGCTAACCAAGGGTGGGCCACTGGAGAGGAGATCTGACTCAGACCTGGGACAGAACCAGGAGAGAGAACAAGCCATGCATGGATCTGAGGGAGGAGCCTCCTGGCTACAGTTCAGTTGGTACCAGTTGCCTTGAGGGAGGAAAGGCCTTAGCATTTTTCAATGACAGAAGAAACCAGCATGACTAGGGGAGTTGCCAGTGAGGGCAAAGGGGCATGGTAGGCCTGGTGGGAACAGAACACTCATGAAGGCATCACTGTGGGGATATTGCTCCGATGACCCATGGTTCCAGCATTTCCTCCCGGAAGACTGGAAAAGTTAATGTAGGTATGGAGATGCCATCGGCGCTGCAGCAATTGCCCAGTGTGTCTGTGGTCCAAGCCTGATCTCCAGATGGGGTTGAGTAGAAGGGCTAAGTGACTAAATCTCTCTGGGTCTCAATCTTTCCACTTCCAAATGGCTCTAGAATGGTATCTTTACATCATGCTTGTGAGATTTCATGAGTTAACATGTATAAAGCACTTCAAACAGTACCTAAAAGATGATACATATTAAATAGTGCCTTGCTGCCTTCATTCCTGTCTTCCAACGATTGGCTCCTCCTTTTTGTTATACCCTTCTCTCCTTCTCTCAGCATGTCCCCTCACATGCTATACAGCTGCCACAATTTTAAAATATCTTATATCCAAACCTTAGCTCCTGCTGTGCCCTCTCCTATACATTCAGTTAATTGGACTAGATATGACTCTGTATATCAGAAAACTCTAAATGCAGCAGATTGTAAATACAATTTTTTTTTTTCCTTTCCAGTAGAAACCAAAATTCTGACTTTCTGGCTTTCAAAGGCCTCATCCTTCTATCTCAGGCCACAAGATAGTTATCCTAACTACTCAATTCTGCCACTGTCCAACAAAAGTAGCTAACATGTAAGTGAATAAACCAGGAAGGTTGGAGGTGGCATTTGCTCCCCGGTAGCATTTGTTTCTGCTATCCGATCTAGAGAATGAACACTGTACTCTTTAAGGAGTGTTCAATTGAGCAAGAGAAACATGGAAAGATCATTAATATTTTAATAGATAAATAATAAGCTCCGGATAAGCGGTTCAGATCACACATGTTGAGATTCTAATTAAAATCCGCCCCCTTCCCTTCTCCCTTTGCCTTCTGTATCTTTTTTTCATACAAACAGTTCTTGCTGTGTAGTCCAGGCTGCCCTTGAACTCACTGTCCCCGCCTCATCTATTAAGTGCTGAGATTTCTGGTGTGTACAACCATGCTCAGCCAAAGATTTTCTAGTACAATACTGATGAGGCACGAAGGCCTTGGTGGAGTATTTGGAAATCTCTTTGGCCAGTCAAGCTCATTTTTAGTAAAGACAGAAGTCAAGAACAGAGGTCAGCCATCTGTGGCATCAGGCCAAATCCAAGCCACTGCTTGTTTTGTTTGGTGTGTGTGTGTGCATGTGTGTATACATGCCGAGTCCAGAGTAGGATGTCATGTGTCCTCATTTACAACTCTTGTTCCCTTGGGACAGGGTCTGTCATTGAAACTGAAGCTCACCATTTCAGCTAGGCCAGCTAGCCAGTGAACTCCGAGGCTCTGCCTCTCTCTGACCACCAGCACTGGGGTTATAGGCATATTCAGCCATGTCTAGCTTTCATGCAGACCTTTGGGATTCACACGAAAAGCCTTATGATTATACAGCAAGCTCTTTTACCCATGGAACCATCTCTGTAGCCACCTCCATGTGTTTCTATAAGTAAAGTTTCATTTGAAGATAGCCCCAACTGCTCATTTCCATGCTGCCTCTCTACTTGGCATACTCAGGTGGTTTCAACAGAGACGGTGTGTGTCTGTGTGTGTGTGTGTGTGTGTATGTGTGTATGTGTGTATGTGTATGTGTGTGTGTGTAGCCAACAGAACCAAAAATATTTACTATCTGGCCCTTTGTGGAAAAGCTGGCTGTTCCCCGAGCTAGGGCATTTGCAATGTGGGTTTTATATGAGCACAGACTGGTGGCAAATCCAAGACCAGCTTGTCACTATCCTCAAGTGGATTTGGACTGTTACATTACCTCTCAGCGATGGGTTTTCTCGCTACTAAAATAGGGCTAAGGCTCATATCGCAAAGCTATTAGGACTCATTTCTAAGACAGAGTTTTGCTGTGTAGCCCATGCTGGCATCTATTTCACAATCCTCTTGCCAAGTGCTGGGAGTACAGGGTATGAGCCACCACATCTAGTTCCCATTATGGTGATTCAATGTGACAATATATGACATTTTCAACACAGTGTCCGGTACAGCAACTTATTCTTTTCCTTTCTCCTCTTGTTTTCTCTGCTTAGGGACCAATTGGAAAATAATACTGCGTTGATTTACGCTTATCTGTTGAGTAATTCCTGAACAATAATAGCATTTGCAGTTTAGATATGATCTAGGCAGGAAGACTATTGCACATGAAGGATTCCGAGATTCTTCTAAAGTGAGCTTCAAACGCTGTTCCCATTTTGCAGGCTGTTCGTTTTATTTACAAGTGACATAAAACCAAAGCAAACTGACTTTTGGAGAGAGAACAACATCTATTGGTTCCCATTAACTAAAAGTCACCGGATTAAATCTTTGGTACATGGTGAACCTGGACAAACTACCTCAGGAAGAATCTGTTCTCCTCGTGGTAGGTGTGTGTGTGTGGTGTGTTTTGTGGGGGAAGTAGCATTTTTCCCTTATGTAGCTGCACACTCATGCTTTGCAATGAGTCAAAATGTAGTACTCGGGGCAAATCCTAGCTGTGACCTGTTTCAATACACTCTGTGGGTTCAAGAAAATGTTGACATTTTTAAGGGGTCATTCAAACAATACAGAGACTATTCAACAAAAGGGATGGTGAATGGTAAAGTCAATAATAGTGTTTATCTGTCCCTTAAAGCAGCCGTAGTTGTAGTAGTAGCAATAGCTGTTATAGAAGAGCTTGTTGCCGTTTGAGCACATAGCAGCTCAGGTCCAAGTAGAGCAATCTCAGTTCACTGCTTCAAGAATGAGGTTTGCAGGTTGCTTTGATAGGACCGTCTGACCTCCTGTGCTGCTTTCTGGAGTTTTTCTCATCTGTCTCAGACATCTGAGAGTGAGCATGGTCAATGGCCTCCCTGAGTCTCTCTTTGCCCTGGAGTTTTGTTCTTATTGTTGTTGTTTGCTTTGTTTTGTTCTGGTTTGTTTGTTTGTTTGTTTTTGAGGCAGGGTTTCTCTGTGTAACCCTGGCTGTCCTATACTTGCTTTGTAGACCAGGCTGGCCTCGAACTAGAGATCCACCTGCCTCAAGCTCCCAAGCCTTAGAGTTTTTAAGCTTAATGAGTGTAATTCTCCCCACTCCAAGTTCTATTGGTATTAACTGTCAGCCCCTTTTGATGGTTCTTTTTTCCCTCCTGAATATGTCTTTCTTCGGTCTCTTTGAAGGTTTCCGTAGTCTATCTCTTATCTAACTTAGGGGGAGACTTAGCTCCACTGATAAATTTATCTTCCATGATGTTTGTTCTGTGGGAATCCTGGGTCTCCTGGAGTGAGGGCATCTCTCCAGTGCTCTCTATCAAGAATGTTGGGGACCATCTCTATGCTAATTTAATACCTGAAACTTTACTTAATGAGGCTTGTCTGGGGGTTCCAAAAAGTTTTCTCCATTCAGAGTTTACTTCAAAGATGCAAGTTTCCTTATCATTTCCTCAGTTCTTTTCTTTTCCATTTTTTTTTTTTTTTGAGGGAAGGTAGACTTATTTTCCTTCCCACTTTCACTAAGGGTAGCAGCTTCATGTGGGGTATTGGCTGGCTTTTCCCTCTGTCCTGGGATAACCATTAAATCTCAGACAGCTTGGCTTGTGAAAGCTTCTAATACCCCCAGGCAGCCCCGAGCTTTAGTCTGCAGGTTATACTCTGGTCTCTAGTTTCATTTCATTTTTGGTTGCTGGGATTTCCTCTTCATTCTTTTGAGCTCAGCTGGATCGTCAGAGGGATGAGAGTTGTATTTTAGGCTGCTTTTACAGGTGTCTCCTAGCAGGAGGGTCTGTGTCATACAACCCACCAAATTGCCTCGAATGGAAATCCCATTAGGTCTGAGCAATTCCACATGAGATCATCTGAGCGTCCACGGCCGCTCAGGTTAGCAAACAATGAATGAGGTGTATAGAAGATGTGTACAGAGACAGCAACTGGGTGATTGTCCAGGAGAACACAGACCAGCCTGTTGCTAACCATTTTTAAGCATAAGAGTAGATCCACTTATGTGTGGTGTAAAGGCAGTGGAACCAGCAGCTTGGATATGTGCTCTGGACTCATAGACGATAACTTTAAATTTGAATTCTTTTATCTCCTAAACCAGCAACTCTGGGTCTCATTTGACCTTTCCTTTCCCAATCTGCAAAATAGGAGATCACTGGAAGACAGACAATGCATGCAAAGGGCTGGCCCCAGGGCAGTGTACCCTATGCATGTCAGCCCTGGAACAGAGCGCATTGTGACCTGTACTGGGTACTTGTCAGTCCAAGTGGGCTTAGAGAAAGGACCAAGCCAGTTCTGTCTTCTTCAAGGTCTTACATGAGATTAGGACACGCCCATCAGGATAAATCTATCCCTTCCCAGAACTGGAAAATAAAAACTACACATGAAGGGGAAATGAGAAGCCTGAGGTTTCCATTGTCTCAACTGAGGAGAATCTTGGCCCAGGCTTCACAGAGAGGAAGACTGTGAAATTCTAGTGAAGGCTTTCTGGACTGCTGAATGGAATGGGGACAGACTAAAGTCTGTGTGTGCTGGTATCTAAATGCGACTTCCCAGAAGGCTCTTAAGGCTTGTGCCTGGGCCAGTGGAGCTCTTTTCCAAAAGGGTGTGGGAAAAATGAGCAAAGTCCCTTGGCTAGAGATGGCAACAGGAGGGAGGCAAAGGTCTCTAACCTTGGCCACTGGAGATCCACACCCTCTATCTAATCCCAAAGAGGACGGTATTGGGGTGCCAGACACTATTTTTAGTAGCTACCAATGCCAGAATATCTTTCCGAGGGAGAACAAACAAATACAACAACAACATGAGCTGACACAACATGCAAACATTTAGATAGATTTCTGTTACAGGCTAGAATAAGATTGTAAAATCTTGAACATGTTTTCTAAAGTATTTACAAAACCTGCCAACAGGAATATGGCAGTGTTTCTGAGTAGCTTGTTTGCCACCTCGAAGCAGGGCGTGCTGATCAGCAAAGTGCTCTGTGGGCTGGTTCCTCCTGGGAAGTGGTCTGGGCCCTGGGAAATGTGTTTCTCACTCAACAAGTGCTTGCTCAGCAGCCCAAGAGGCACAGAGGTGATAATGGCCAGCTCTCAGCAACCCTCCATTTAATTTTTTGAAAGATTGCCAACATTGGCAAGGGCAATTATCTCTGAGCTTTGAACAATGATTGCATAAGGTTCCGCTACATTCAAATTGAAAGATTGCTTTAGAGTTAAGCTGGTATTTCCATAACTTTTTTTTTTTTCTTTGCTGTATTTGGGCACAAGTGGAAAGTGACTCAAGTCCACTGTTACGCTCTGTGCTTCCATGTGAACACACTGAACCTTCTGGTTTAACTTTTTTCTTTGCAAGATGCTACTATCCCTACATTGTGACAGTTTTGAAGGCTGCCCATTATACCTTCAGAGAAATTCAGACAGTTGAAAATGAAAATAGCACACTTTGGCTAAATATAGGCAGATAAACTCTGAGAGCTTTGCCCCGGAGTGAGCTCCCCATCAAGGAAGGTGCAAAAGCCATCCTCAGGGCTTTTATTATGAAACTAAAACAAACCATCTAAGATCTATTGCAACCTTAAGATTCTCTGATTTAGAAAAAAAAAAAAAAGCAATATTTGAAACCAGGCATGTTGCTTATAACTTTAATCCAATTTGTGTGCTGTGCTACAAATTGAGTTCCTGGCCAACTGGGGTACAGTGTAGGATCCTGTCTTAAAACAAAAAAACAAACAAAAAAGTTTGTGCATTGTACATAAAAGTTTTTAATGAACTTCACATATAAAAACTAATTTTTAATTGAAAGTCAGCTTCTTGACTGTGATAGATATAAACAAAAATATACAATATGGTTCCTGAAGAAAGGTGGCAGAAAAAAGGAAATATAGAGATTCTTCTCCATAGATCTAAAATATAAGTGAAAATAAGTCAACTGGTAAAACAGAAATTAGGCAAGGAAATGGAAATAATGTAGAGTCATACACTATAAAAAGTTAAACTCAAGGAACAAAGGGGGAGATTTTTGAAGTAACGCTTCCGTTAGTTAAGAATTTTTTATACAGTGTATTTTGCTTAGATTCATCTCCCTCCCTCAACTCCGCCTAGATGCCCCCTCTCTACCTACTCAGCATTCTGTCATTTTAGAGGTGAAAATGATAATAAATGGTTGAGAATGGACACACTGTTGCACAGGAGGATTTATCATGAACACATAATCTGTTTGCTCCTAGAGCTGATCGATGTCAAACAATTATGGAAGAAACGTCCCCACAACCTCCTGTGAACATTCTATGTGGTAAATATGCAAAATTAGCAAACTCAGGAGGCAGGGAATGGACAGAGGAGAAGCACAAGTTGGAACATTTTCTCATCATTCATAACCATGAGTCATTCAATACGGTGGAAAATTGAAACACGTTCCTAAAAAAATAACGACTCCAACCTTTTCACATTTTTCATGATTTCTTTTCTTAACCTTATTCCCCCAAGAGGGAGTTCTAAGGAAATAACATCTCTTGTGTTAAAGAGCATTGAACCAAAGGGCAACAACTCCTTTGACTTCCTAATGTTAAATTCAAGCGATAGTAAATCCATGATTTCATTTAAAAATAGTGTGCACAAATATGCTCATGTTTTTAAAACTATCTCTGCTTGAGTCTCTCTCTAATATATGTATATATATACACACACGTATATATTCCTCTCTCTTTTTCCTGTTTACTTGCATCATCCCATTTAATTTTTACAAAGTATTCATGAACTAGGTGAAATTGCTGCTATTTTTTTAGATAACTGTGTTTCATTCTGAAATTCCTTTAAGAGGAGACAACGGGCTTAAAAGCAAGGAGAGCAAAAGTTTGCAGTACACCGATGAAGATAATTTCAGTAATGTTACTGAAAATGTAAATGAGGGCAGGGGCAGATCTTTCTAGTTCAATAGGCCTGGGACCAAGAAAAACTGAAAGCTACAAGCTCCTAGAAGGTAGGGGTGGCTGGACTTCCCAGCGTTATCAAAAGGGTGACCCAGGGTCCACCCTGCAGGAGAGGAGGGTGGAAAAACAAAGTTCAGAAGGCCCTACGCCAAACCCTACAAAATTAGCATATGCAAAACAAGTTGGCAAAGAAAAGGTTTGAGAACTCTCTCTAGGCAGGGGCAGCCAACTAAAGCCACTGCCAAAGGCACAGAACCTCTCCAGAGTGTAGTGAATAATCCGGCTCATTATTGACACCAAAACACACGCCCAGGGTGGACACACAGAGTGATATCGTAGGACTGCATGTAACAGACAAAGCATGCGTGAAAAAGAAAGCAAAGGGACTAGGCAAACGCTGAAAAGCTTGAGCCAAGGTAACTGAGCTTCCCAATGCTTTGTAGTGAAGGGCCTGTCTGTTCCCACCCATGCCTGCCACTGGCAAGTGTGTTCCATGTTGACAAACTCTCCCTGCTTCCTTTGCAATCATGTGTCTGGTCATTTCCTTGTTCTGGGACCCGAGAGCCTGGAACCGCTCTCTCTGGAGGTGCCCTCTGAATCCCACTACCAGACAATATCACTGGGAGCAGGCCCTAAATGAAGTTGGGCCTCTGGCATTTGACAAATAAGAAATAACATTCTCAGAAAAACATACTTCAGGAAGGAGAAAATTGTCTCTCTTTTATTTTTCTTTTTAGCATCATGTCCCTGACAGTCAACAGTCAACATCAAACTACTGGTAGCAGGTATGCAAAGGTGGGTGAGCGGGCGTGGGGGTGGGGAGGATGCTAAGGAGGAGAGGGAAAGGGTGAATAAGGTGTGGGAAAAGGCAGGAAGGGAAGGAGAGGGAGGGAAAGATTGGTTTTACGGTATCTCTTCTGACCCACCTACTGGCCCTTTCTGCAAGCCAGTGGTATCTTTAGAGCATTGCACACCTTTCTCACTAGCTGGCAGGAGCTGAGCCTCCTCCTGGATCCATGGTAAGGAGGCCACACCCTGCGGATGATGAAGTGAAAGGACAGAATTCTGCTTAAACCGCAGTCAAGGTCCTAGGTGGCCTCGCAGACCCCTCCACGGCAGAGAAACCAGAGAAACGTCCGGTGGGTTTAAGCAGTTGTGTTTTGAGGTCTGTGACACAGGAGCCTGGCTCTTGACTAGTTCCAGCTGATCTAGCATGTTCAACTAGAAGCCGTAACGACCAGGATGGCAAAACCGTAGCCATGTCTGCAGTGTACTCGTCATTATTTTAAAATGCCGTTTCTGGAAGTTTAACTGGTTTGAGGAAGAAACACACAGCCAGGCCACTTCACCCTTCCAAAAATAGTGCTTGTTTTTGCCGGACGTTGTTATTTAAAATTAAATCCCTATTAACTTAAACAAAACTAAACAACACACACACAAATTGGAAGCATCCCTTTTCTTTCTTCCGTGAGAAATTTATGCTCCCATTGTTTCTTAGTTTTATTAAATGATGAAGCCGCTTCTCCTGTCTGATTAGGAACCAAGTGTGTACCACCTTTTGGGACTGTTACAACGCAATTGTGAGGAGGCTCTAAAACAGTCTCTAGCTCGCAGGAAGTGATTTGCACTTGTACATTGTGAGAGAGCATACAAAGACTGGGCGCGGCTCCCTTGCTCGACCGAGAGGCGCTCTCGGGGACGTGAGGAGAAGCAGAGGTAACATCCTGAGGGTTTCCACATGCAGCCATTGTGTCCAGTCGAGAGAGAACTCAATTATTGTCAGGCTGCTCGTTGGAGCATGCAGCAGGCTTTAAAGGCTGGGAGGATCCCTATAGTCTGTCATATGGGCACCAATTAGGCTTTTATGGATCTAAGACATAAAATACTCACTGTTAGAGTTGGTTCCAAGTTGAGGGGTGGGGGGGGGGAAAGCAGTGTAATTTGTCTCTGAAGAAATGTGGGAGCGTTTGCCACCACATCCTGTTTTGCACAGTGCCCCGTGCCATGCCAGTTTGCTGTCTGGACAAATTTATTCCCAACAGCGGTGGGACACATGCTTGTGATTTCGGGGAGGGAGGCGCTGGAGATAAGGTAGGCGTTGTCCCTGCACAGTGGGCCTCAGTGAGGCTGTTTTCCAACCCCACATTCCAAGACACATGGTATAGCATCCCCCCCCAACCCATCCCCACCCGGCAGGCCGCCTGCTTCAACAAAACTGATCAGAAATCTGGGCAAACTTCCGCCACAGGCTCCGATCACATTTCACACAAGGCACCAACATTTGCTTTGGGCCTGTCCCCTCCGCTGCTCTGACTTGGGAAATACTGACCGCCAGAAAGTTTTCATTTACCTGACCAAGTCAGCAGCTGGGAAAGAGAAGATAGAATTGGCAAGATAGAATTGGCTCTCATGGTGGCGGTGGTCAAGGGGGCAGCGGAGAGTAGGGTGAGGAAGAACTGAAAGATCAGAATGATTTTCATCCTCTTCCAGTGTCCGATCGGGTTTGGGGCAACCTGCTTGGTCCTTGCCAACCAACAGACTTGGTTGCGTGAGGCAAAGAAAATTTTTGTGATGATCCTTTGACTCAACTCAGCCCCCTCCCCACTCCATGCTAGGCATTGAACCCAGGACTCATATCTAAGAGGCCTATAGTCCATCCCTAGCCTAAATTTACATCTCTAAGTCCATCGACCCAACTCTTTAAACCAGTGGTCCTCAACCTTCCTAATGCTATGACTCTTTAATAGTATTCCTCAGGTCATGGCGATCCCCACCTATAAAACTGTGTCATTGCCACTTAATAACTGTCACTTTGCTACCGCTATGAATCATAATGTAAATATCTGTGCTTTCTTATGGTCTTAGGAAAGGGTCATTTGACCCTTGAGGGTTCATGACTTACAGATGGAGAAATATTGCTTTTAAACTCTTAAGTCAAATTCTTTAAACCCAGGACCACCCGTGGCTCTCTCTCTCTCTCTCTCTCTATGAGCCTCAGTTTTCCTCATCTGTGAAAATGGGATCAGTGACACATAGCTTTGGGGGTTGAGAAAGGACAAAATCATGTAGCCCATGTACAACAGGCAGCACACTGGCAGGGGGAGGGGTACTGGTAAAATACACACATACACACATGCACACACGCACACAAACAGGGTCATGTTTGTAGAATTACGCTGGGTGCGCTCCTGTGGGTGTGGCCCTTCCAGAGATAGAGGCTGAGGCCTGCAGTGTCTCTACTCAACTCAGGAGCCACCCAGGTGTCGGGTGACAAGAATGTTTGGAGCCACTTTGAAGCAGACACAGACAGCTCTCCCTGATGGCCAATCTGTTTCTCAGCCATTGGAGAGGCCATTTAGATAACAAAGGCAAGTCTGAGATGCAGAATGGCTGATAGTGGGCCAGATGAGGCCGATGGGGTGAAATAAGAGCCCTGTGCGGCCCATCAGTGTCAGGGACACCTTCATGTGCGAGGTGAGGTGGGCCTTGCACACGCTTCCCATATAAGGCAATGGCTGGTCCCCTGAGGCAGGGAGGGGGCGGGGAAGTGGAGACCTTCCTTGGATCTGCAGCCTCACTGCGCAGATGAAGACACCTGGGTTGAGACAGGTTGTCTTGTCCATGATCCATCATTGTGAGGTGGAGGTTGAACTCGGGATAGAAACCCAGGTCTTCTACATTGAATCTCCACAGTACTTTCTGTGGTTATTTCCTGGAGTCAGTGAACCTGGCTGAAGACTGAGATCAGTAATTTCATATGTAATCCCAGAGCAAAGAGGTTTCTGGAAGCAGAAACTTCTCAAGGAAGAAAGGAAAGGAATGCTTCTGATTTGTGTGTGTGTGTGTGTGTGTTATTGTTGTTTAGTTTTAAGTTAAAAGGAATTTAATTTTAAATACAATTTATACATCCATATATGCTTTAAAAGGAAAGTTAAGCAGTTATAAACTAAACAAAATAAAAATTAAGCAGCCCAGGCCTCTCATCAAGTGCAGCATCCTCCCTGGAGGGGAACCTGCTACTCCCTAGGGCATCCTTCAGGCTGTCCACGTATCTAGAATACAGGCATGTGCTTTTGTCCCCACAGGTGAGGTTGCACACGTGTCCTGTTTATCGAGACAGTTCTTTGTTTTACTTCATGATACACTGTGCATATCTTCTGGTTTCTGTGCTTGTAGCTCTGTCTCCTTGTCTTAAGTGGCTCTGGCACCTGAGCATGATGCCTCACTCTGGCTATTCTCTCAATGAAGAGGCTTGGACCCAAGGATCTTGAGTTCAGGATAAGCCCAGGCTACACAGTGGGTTCCAGGCCAGTGACAGCTACATAGAAGACCTTGTTTGCTTAAAAGCAACAACAAAACACAACTTGTTTAATTAAGTGGCTCTGCCGTGTTTGACTACATCAGAGGTTCTCAGTCTGTGGGTCTCAACCCATTTGGGGGTCGGATGAACCTTTCCCAGGGGTCGCCTAAGACCATCTGCACATCAGATGTTTTCATTACGATTCACAACAGTAGCAAACTGTTATGTTATGAAGTAGCAACGAAAATAATTTTATGGTCATGGCTCATCACATCATGAGGAACTGTGTTTCGGAGTCAGAAGATTAGGAAGATTTAGAACAACTGGACTAGATAAACAACTTTTAACCAGCTCTCCAGAATGGACACACACCCCTTTCCTGCATTTCCTCACGAATACAAACAAGCCAGCAATTTAAGAATCGAGGTCAAATACTTGGTGCACCTGTGTGATCCTACCCTCCATGAACATTCTAGGACTGGGTCAAAGGACATGTAGGCTTCAAATCTTCTTAGAGTTAACTAGCTCTGCTTTCAAAGACTGAGTGATTTTTCCCACCAGGAGTGCTGGCGAGCCTCCCCGTACCTCATGCCCCGCAGCTCTGGTTATCAGCCATCTTCACGTTGTTTTCCATGTGAGAGCATCTATTTGTTTGGTGGACAGTCAGTTAGACTTTTCTCATTGCGAACCCAGTTTTGCTTTTATCCTTTGTCTCTTTTTCTGCTCCGTTTTTGCCTCTTTTCCTCTGGCTTATGGCAGTTCTTTAGAAAGTAAATATATTCGTTTGCCTACAGTGCAAGCAGCAGCTCTTTATTTCCTGTAACCACTTACATCTTCCCTTAAAGGAAATTTCTATGCATATTCAGATAGTCTTCAGGACCTTATCTTGCTCCATGGACCTTTGCGTTCACTCATGTGCTAGCGTAATTCCATTTTAAATGCTATAGGCTTGTGTTACATCCTAACGACATTCATCCATAAAATGAAGGCTGTTTGTTTGTTTGTTTTGAAGGGAGCCTTAGTTGAGGCCTCATAGAGGAGGCATGCTCTTCAGGCTTCTTTCAGAATACCCATACAGTCTGTCACCAGGTCTCCCTAGATCCAAATGTGTCCCTGAGTCTTGAAGCAAACGGTAATTGAACCTAATGATCAGTCTAGTGGCAACAGGGGCTGCCCAGGTTGGTCGTAGGGAAATTAGCAACTCCTTGCAAGCCTCCTGTTCAAGAAATGTTACTACTGCTTTTTAAATCAAGGAAGAGCTGGTCTCTTCCAACATGAAAGAACAAGAGAGGGAGGCTCAGACAGGTGAGAATATTAACCCCTCAGTTCCAACATGACCCTACTGTGGGTCTTTGTGTCTCGTTCTTTTGCTCCAGTTTCCTAACGTTTACTTGAGAAACTCAATAAGGCTGTGAACTCAGCTGACCCCGAGATGCTGCAAGACTCCCAATTAAATTTCATACTTGAGTTTTAATTATATCAGCCTCTGGTCATAATAAAAAAAAAATTCCTCTTAGGACATCTATGGAAATTTCTGGTTCTCAGATCATGGCTTGAACAGAGAATTAAGGGTTTTTGCTCCCTGAACATGCTCCAGTGCACTCGGAAGCAGCCAGCCAGCACCACAGGGCACTACGGAAGGACACATGCTTCCGTTTAGATTCAACCCAGTTCCCAGAGCGTGATTAATTGCAACGCTACTGCATGGCGTAGATGCTTAGTGTCCGCTTCCTGTTGGCAAAAAGAGTTTGTTGCTGCACTTAAGACAAAAGCCATAGCCACACTCACACCCAGCCTCATGTTTGAGGGACTGTCTTCTGGGACCACTCCTGATTTCAATTCTGTGCCACAAACCATACACATCAGTATTTGAATTGAAGAAATTTAATATACAAAACCATTAGTTACCAAAAGGCACTCAATTACCAAAACAGAAGGAATATAAGAGTTAAAAAGAGGCTACACCTCCAGAGGGGAGAACTATAAAGGAGGGACTGAGAAGTTAAAGGAAGGTGCTTTGTGACTACAGAGATATATATGTATAACTTCCATGTTGAAGAAGTTTACTGGAGTGGGTCCATCTTGTCTGTGAGAGCAACTTGCTAGGTGGTGAGGAACTCGCCAGAAGGTATAGGTAAGCTGGAGCAGATCTGAGGGAACTGCAGAGCTGGGTGGTTGAAGGGGTTCTCTCAAAGGGTGCAGATGGATGATCTGGGGAGCAAGTGATCAACTGGAGAGTAAGAGGACCCAGGCTGACTTACAGGAAACTCCCTGAAGCCAGGCTGGCTGGTTAGAGCTTGATGTGGTCAGTTTTTACGATCAGTTTGGCACAGTCTAAAATCACCTGGGAAGAGGGTCTCAGTGAGGGGTTGTCTACATTGGGTTGGCCTTTGGGCATGTCTATGAGAAGAGGGTCTTCATTAAGTTAATTGATGTGGTAAGACCCAGCCTACTCTGGGCAGCACCATTCCCTAGACAGAGGGTCCTGAACTATATAAGAATGGAGACATCTGTATAAGAATGGAGAAAGTGAGCACGCATGCATTCAAAGCTCTCTGCTCTTGACTTCGGATGTCATGTGATTAAAATTTCTGCCACCTTGATGGCAGGAATTTCTTTGTTGCCAGATTACTTTATTCTATCACCATAAGTGAAACCAGAGAAGAATTGGTCTAGAAAAAGTGGTGTGAGGCTATGGTAGACACTCACCGCAGAGTGAGCTATTCTGGACCTCCAGCTACCTGCTGTCAGCTGTACACACTGGAACTATGGAGGTATGCCTCTTCTTTGCCTATGACTTTCCAGCTTCAGATTTCAAAGCACTTTCTGTTGACAAAGGCTGCCACTGAGGCTGGGAGGAAACGGAAAGTGCCTACCAGGCCCAGCTGGGCACTCCATAGCAGAGTGAAATGAACAAATTGGTTTTCAGCCAAGAGGAAACAAGGTGGCAACCGGCACACTTGTACCGATTGTGACTTCTAGATTCAGAAACTTTATCCTAGAAATCTTCCATATTGGACAAAGATCTGGTATCAACAAGGGAAACAGCGAACCCCTTCCTGTCAAACACCCAAACTGATGCTCCACTTTCTCGGGTCTCCTTAGTAGCTTTGAAATCTGCCATGTTAGCAGTACCCTTGTTCAAACTGGCATTTTTATATAGAAAAAGCTCGTGGCATACATGAGCTTTATGGAAGATAATCACTATCATCACCGTCATCACTGTCATCATCATCATCACCAACCCAGTGTGTGTTCTTATAGACCAAGTGAGGGTTTGAGAGTCTGTTTTATTGGGTGTGAGAGTGGGAGTGGCCTGGAAAGCCTTTAAGCAGATGTCAGAGTTATTTCTGTGATCCAGGTCACAATTTCTGGGCAAAATGTAAGACTCCTACTGAAGGATTCATCCCACTGTAAGAATAAAGTAGCACCCCACACACACACCCTCAGGTCTCTAGACACAGTTCAGAAATATACACCCCCATCTCCTCCCCAAACCTAACTTGGTGCTTCTCTGGGACCAGGATTTGTGGCTTAGCAGATCCTCAGCTATCAGGGGAGCTCACGTATGAGAACCACGGGGTTAGACTGACCTGGAGTGTGGCTTCCCCACCCACAGCCATAACGTGACATTTCAGCTCTGCCTTAGTTTCCCTGTCACCAGACTAACATCCAGAACATGTAAAGTCTCTGTTACCTGCTACTCAAAAACAGTTTTATTTTGTTCTTTTAATTTTTTTTCCTCCACTTCTCAAGAACTAGTGATTAAGTGGACTTGGGGTGTTTGTTTGTTGGCTTGTGTCTTGCTCCATTGCCCAAACTGGCCTTGAACGCCTGGGCTCAAGTGATCTAGCTGCATCAGCCTCTGGAGCAGCTGGGATCACAGATGCGCACCACCTCATCCAGCTTGTGTGGGCTGGTGTTTTAAAAGAGTTTGGAATAGCAAATACCAGACATACAGGAAATAGTCACTGACAGTGTCACTAACAGTCATAGAGGTGCTGTTTCTCCTAATACCTAGACTGTGCCAACCATTTGCCAGGCATGGACATGGGCCCTCTGCACCATGGCACCTTAATGCTCAGCCCCACTGTAGAAAATGGGTGTGGTATATCAATTGATGCTACGGAGAGGAGGAAACCAAGGTTCAGAAAAGTTAAGTTTCCTCTCTGGGTTGGGCAACTGTCAAGAGTACAGAAGAAAGTTAAAACTAGGTTTCCAGTTCCTAGAGTCTGATTTCTTAGACACTCATCTGGGAGGTTAAAGGAGGGTAAGGGATGGAATGAGAGATGATTTATAACAGATTTTAGAGAGAAGGTCTTTGTTCAGAAAACAGGAACCACTTTCTTGCACAATTTGCAACCAAAATATGATGAGTCGCATTGCTTCCAGCCTGAAGTTCAACTCCCAGAAAAGGAGACAAACACTCATCGGAGGCTCAGAGACAGGCATTGGCTGGGTTTCCACTGTTCTCCGGGTTAACAACCCAGGAGACAGGAACACGTCATCTGTCAGCGTCACTGGACCTTGTACTCTTGAGAGGTACCCAAGACATGTGAATGAGTCAACAAGAAGAAACCTGAGCCAAGACATCCACAGAAAATAATCCCAAAGAGCCTTGGAGGAAGGGCAAGCAGAGGCCCATGACACAGGTCCTTTATGTCTGCTGGCATGGAAGGGACAGTGACAGTGTGTGCTCCTAGAGAACCAAAGCCACAGGATCAGAAACAGGAGCTGCTGCCTGAAGGCTGAGGAAGAGGTGTGGCTTCCTCTCCTCTCAGCCTGGAGAGATAGGTTAGGGTGTGGCCTTTGACAGGCACAGGGGAGTTCAAAGGCAACATTATCTATATACACACCTATAGCTAGAAATATGGATAGATCTTCAACTCATCAGCCTTACACAATAAAGGATTGTCTATTAGGATCACTCATAACCCAGAGCTTAGAGTCCACTAGGCTGGGATCAGCAGCTAGGCAAGGTGATCAAGACTTGAGCTTCCTGCCTGATTTTATTTGCTGTCCTCCATGTATTAGCTGTGCTCCGAGATCCCTCATGGTACCCAACGCTGCAGAAACCCCAGCTATCACATCTCGATACACCCATGGCAAGAGGAAGAAGGCTCGTCCTCGTTCTGTTAGCTTTTCTCCAAAGTAAACGTTCCCCAGAAGCCTCCTCTCAGACTTGAGATCTCATTATCCAAAGTGGTTCTTTATGCTCACAACTAACCCAGTTCTGGGGTAGGAGGCAGATAAAGCCACCAATAGCTAATGTAAACCACCAGAATCCACGACCCACGTGAAGATGTTCCATGGACTCTATTTAACAGGGCAGGTGTGAATAGCTTTCTTAATAGCTTTATTCTTTAACAGCTTTGTTCAAGTACAATTGACACATTAAAATCTTTCACAGATCCGAAGCGTACAATTTGGCGAGCTTTGACTTGAGGACCTATACTTCTGAAGCCATCATTACAATCACACGAATGAAAATAGCTATGACCGGAAAGCCCCTTCCTCATGTCACTTAGTTCCCATCCTGATGGACTGGATTACATGAGCATGCATGTAGCGGTATGTGTACGCATGTAGTGTATGCATGTGATATACGTACACGCCTTTTGCCTCTCTGCCTTCACTTTAGTAAAGCAAGATCACTTTAGTAGTCACTCAGTTTTTGGTGACCTGATACTTTGTTGTGTTTTTGCTTAGTAGTACGTTGTTGAGTGACTATGCTGCAATCTGTTTATCCACTCACCCGGACATTTGTTTGTTTCGAATGCTGGAAAACAAAGAAAAAAAACTTAATGAACATTCAGGTAGAGCATGTATGGACATCCTAGATGTGGAGATGCCTATAACTGCCTCGGAGGACTGTCTGGGTTCAGCATGGAAACAGGTTTAGCTTTGTTAGAAACCGTTACACTCTCTTTCCCAACGGGTCAACAAGTCCCTTTAATAATAAATGTCCTGTAACATTCCCTCCAGGATCCTGACGCCAAATTTTGTTATTATACTTGCCTGGGCCATATCATTTTTTTTTTTTTAAATGAGCCAACCCAACATCATGAATGAATGAAACAAAAAAGAAAGAGAAAGAAGGCCATTGCTAACGGTATGTGTCTTAGTTTATGGCTAGGTAGGTCTAAATAGAAGAGTCACTGCTGACACCTGCTGTAGAATGACTGTGGGGGCTCGTGACAGTGCTGACTGACACACACAGACACACACACACACACACACACACGTGCACTCGGCCACAGACGCCAGAGGCGGTGTTCCCACCAGCCATCTGATTTTCCCAGATAGTGACCCCAGACAAAACAAAGTCCCTGACTGCCCCGGTAACTGCTCTTGAATAAAACGTAAAGCCCATTAAAACTATTTAAAAAAATTGGTTTGTGTTTATTTTTAAAACAAAGTAAGGGTCTCATCTCAGCAACAAAAAGATTTCTTTGTGTTTTTACTCTTATGAATGTTCACTGGGGCCTTAGAAAGTCACAGGGGAAAGAGCTTTGATTGCATTTGATTGAACTAAAGAAATCTCCAAAAGCTATTATCGGCACAGCTTGGGAGGTTCATAAATATGGGCTATAAATTCTTAATGTAGGGTAGAGCTGTGTCCATGTGAAATTCCTTGTGTGTTGCTCCTGTAGATGAGTAGGAGAATGTCCTTGGTACTAGGAAAAAGAAGTTGAAATGATGAGGGGTAAATTATTATGATGACGGTAGTTAAATCTCAAATGCCTCAGGCTGGAGAAAGAGATTGAGTGACTGACTGACTGACTGACTGACTGACTGAAGGACAGAGACACAGAGAACAATCTAGCCTTTGGTATTGTGAGACCCCAGGGTCTCACAGTATGACTTCCTTTGGTATGTTGGGAGTCATCCCACATGGGGACTTTATACAGTTCCTTGCTAGGGGTCAGGAGAACTGACAGGCTTTTCTCTGTCTCCCTCCTCCTGGCAACTGCCAGGATCAACAGCTCTCCTGCCTGTGATTTTGCTCTCCGACTAACGAAAAGGTCATCCAGCATCTATCTCAGTTTTTAAATTGTTTTATTAACGAGACTGATAGTTCACACAGGGGAACACCAACTCCCCAGTAGCAAGACCCTCTCGCTCTCCAGTGTCCCTTTACCCAAGAAGACAGGAGGGGCCTGCCAAACAGTGCTGACGTCTACGGAGGTCAGTGTGCAGCCATGGGGCCCTGACCCTGAGACCTCTGCCTTTTTCTATGGTCAGGGTCTCAGCTATTCTTTTTTTCCAGCAGCACGACACAGGTAGCCAAAGGTACTGTCCCCAAGCCCCATGACACACAGCTTGCCCTCAGGCTGCTGGTCACCCGTGCCTTGACCAGGTGGGTGTGCCCAGGTTCTGGGACATACATTGTTGGCACCTGGAATTGGCTAAACTTTCCCCAAATGTTACCCAGGTACTGGAAGTTCGAAATCTGTAGTGAGTGGCCCAACCTGAGGCAAAACGCAGCCGGAAGAAGGTCTCTCCTAACTCTGCTGCAAGAGGAAACCGTTTTGCTCTGGTGCTAACCTGTGAGGCAAACGGGCAGATGCTAAGACTGATCAAGGAAGGTCCCCGCAGGTCTCTTCTGGGCTGTATTCACTGACGAGAGCCGGGCTGTTAAGGGAGACTGTACAGTGAAGCAACCAACCCAAGGGAGGGGACAACCAAATTCGGCCGGGCTAGGTGGCCCTGCCATTTCCTTGGGGTCAGTGCCCGTACACAAAGTCTGGGGACAGTTGCTGGATGAGGTTTGTAAACGGCCATCTAAGTCAGTGGTTCTCAAACTCCCTCATGCTCTGACCCTTTTATTCAGTCCCTCATGCTGTGGCGACCCCCCCCAACCGTAAAGTTATTTTCATTGCTATTCAAAACTGTAATTTTGCTACTGTTATGAATCACAATGTAAATGATTTTGGAGACAGTGGTTTGCCAAAGGGTTGTGACCCACAAGTTGGGAACCACTAATCAAAATCCTGGTCTCCTCTCCCGGAGGGGTTGTGCGTTTCCTCAGACCCACTGCCTATCAGGAACCAATCTATTAAACCTACACTCCTTGTGACAGCTGCCTTCTCTCTATCCCTTTCCTTCCTTCCTTTCTTCCTTTTTTAAAAACAAACAAACAAACAAACATATATTTACGGTGTCTATAAACTATG
The DNA here is from genome assembly GCF_030254825.1 of Meriones unguiculatus. Taxonomy (NCBI): domain Eukaryota; kingdom Metazoa; phylum Chordata; class Mammalia; order Rodentia; family Muridae; genus Meriones; species Meriones unguiculatus. Next base: position 148,621,296 of record NC_083351.1, read on the forward strand.
TAAGGACACACACGCAGCGGTAGTTAGAGAGCTACTTGTGGAAGCTGGTTCTCTCTTTCCTCGATGTTGTTTCTGGGAATGCAACTCTTCAGCAGCAACAGCACTTACCCATGGAGCCATCTTGCTGGCCCCATATGGCTCTTTTCATCATGCCTCCTCGCAAGAACAAATACTGAGAGGTTGGCTCCGATCAACATCTTGTGGGAGTCGCAGTTCACCGTTTCCCCAACATCACCACAAACCACCCCATCCCTGCCCAAACTCTGTGCAGGACAAAATTAAGTCTTCACTCTTCTTTAGAGTGGAGTTCGCTGTACAATCTGTTAATTTTCTTACCCTATAGAACACATGGGCTGTCATAGCCAGCAATTCCAAATTCCTTTAGTGCCCCAGGGCTGCCCTAGATACTTTGCCTGCAACAGCCTTTACAAATGATCATTTACCTCTTGGACAAGCTGTCTTGATTAATTTATTATCTGAGATGTTATTAATTTATTGCTTAGCTTTGTGTAGTGACTTGTCTTAATAAGGCCAGCAATTAATCACAGTTCCCTGCACTGGGACCTGATTTAACTTCCTTTTATGGTTTTACACATATGCTTGAATTTGAAACAATAGAACCACCTAAAAGGATATACGAAACCCCAAATTGGTCTTTTATATGTTCAAAGAGGGCAGCAAACCCAATTTGAAAGGGAATCTTTTCATCTAATTGGAAATGGCTGTGGCTAAGCTCTGGGTATTTGTATGCAGTGGGGCCAGCTTGGAGCATATTCATGGAAAGGCAGGGAAGCCAAATACTGAGTGAGACCAAGCTATTGAGTGGGCAGATCCTGAATTCAGCGCCAGCTGACAGATAAACAGAAAGCAAACAGGGCTCAAAAGTTAAAAAACAAAGTGCAAACAAAGGCACAACGTTAAAGAGCAGGATGTCAACCAAATATTCTTTTTCTTGTACATTTTCTGCTACTGTTTACAAAGTGGGAAGGAGGGAACAGTGGCAAGCCTGCACATATTTTAATCTTAAATGACATTTTAAAAAATGCTATGCCCTTTAAATTGGCTCTAGATGCATCATCATTAACGCAAGATCATTGTGGGAAATAACGATCTACATAGAAGAATGTCAGAGGACTGACAGATTCCAAGAATTCTGCTGTGGAGTCAAACCATGGGAACTTGCTGCAGGCGCAGCGCCCGGGGCGAACTAATGCTTGGGCCTCATTTCCCACTTGTTGTACATTGTGGAGTAGTCAGAGCTGGTTAGAGCTGAACTGTGTCTCTCCACAATTTGTATATGGAGGTTCCAACCCTCAGTACCTGAAATCAAGGCTATCCTTGGAGCCAGGATCTTTATGGAGCTAATTAAGGTAACAAACAGCCATCCGTACAGGCCCTGGTGCTTGCTCTCGTTCTCCAAGGAGAGGGAAGCTATACACAGGAAGATCCTGGAAATCATCCTGTCTTGGACATCCAACATCCAGTGCCACAAGGAAATGTGTTCTTTTTTTGTTGTTGTTTAAGCCTCCCACCCTGACAGTTTGTGCAGTTTTGTTATGGGAGCCCTAGCAAACTGATGTATCCAGCTTTCACTTGGGTCTTATATTTATTACTGAAACCCAGGAGGACTGTGGGTAGTGGTGGGAAGGCAGATGTGTTTATGCTGAGTACATGTCAGCTGAAGAGCCTCACAGAGCATACTCCTAGCTATAACGTACAGAAGATTGGCCACAGCACCTCAGTCAATGCCAGGTAGAACTCAGACTGTTAAGCTGGGTTTCCCCTTTACGGGTCAAGAGGAGACAAACTATGTATCATCTCAATCTCCTTCACAGAAAAACTGAGTCAGCACAATGAAAATGGACTCCTGCTAGGGAAAAAAATAAAAGTAATTTGATGATCTTAACAAAATATGAATGTATTATGACCCTGGGTATGTTTTGATAGTTAATAATGTGCTGTCACAATGAACATTCCCCATCTTTATAGTGTGATTTACATAAAACTCAGCCTGACTTTTCCTGCAAGCAGTGACTCAGGAGTCGAGGATCCCTCTGTTTTATGATTCTGTCATCCGAGCATGGGGCTGTCAGGTCACTGTGGCAGAGGGTAGAGGGAAGGGAGAAGGAGAGAGAGGAAGGGGAAGGAGGGAAAGGGAAGAGAAGCAGAGGGAAAGAGCAGAGGGAGAGGAAGATTGAGAGAGAGAGACAGAGAGAGACAGAGAGAGAGAGAGAGAGAGAGAGAGAGAGAGAAGGAACATAAACACCCCCTCTTTTAAATGCCTTAGCCCAGATCTGACAGGAAGACTTACTGTCTGGCATTGAGGGAAGCCAGGAGATGCAGCAGACATTCTGATGGCAAAGATGGCCTCTGCCTCATTTTGTGCACTTTCATTCCACACACAAGAGGCAGTGATAAGAACTTACATAGGATGGCTTGCTTTGGCACTTTCTCTCTACTTGTAGAGACTGAAATTTTGAGGTGATGTGACTCAACGTCATTGGTAATTTAATGATGGAGCAAGCTGGGAATTTTGATCTGCCTGCATATGTCTCTCATTACTAGATTTGATTTGGAATTTTGCACCAACACCCTCAAAATCCCTAACTCTAGTTTCATTTGATTTCTGAGTCACTCTGAAAACCAGGAGGAAGAAAGAGTCATCAAAGTCCTGTAACACTTGGAGAGATTTCCTACACTCTCCACCAGAAGATGCAGAAGCCTGGTGTTAAGGTGCAGCATCAGACTCATTTTAAAGTTAAAGTATTTTAGGAAGACAGACCTTGCTTGGTGTACGCTGTGCCTAACTTGCAGATGTTAAGACGTCTCAAACACTTCAAACAAATGGTCCTCCAAACATCAAGGAAACATCGTGAAGTAAAGTGTTGGCACACAGCTTACCTGGTAGAAGAGGAGACGTTTACCCAGAAAAGGAGACGCTGCCCTCAAGATAACCTACGGCTCATAAACTACTGATGCTGAATGGTCAGCACAGGTCTGCAAAAATACTAGAGTAGGAGAAGGTCACTGCCCCCAAACAAATCAGAGCCCGGCCTTCCCCCTCACGGCTGACATTGCTTCTCTGGCCCAATTGCACTGTGATGGATGAACATTTTTAAATCATTACTGTCTCGAAAACACGCTCTCTGGTTTGGACCCAAGACCTACTCAGCCCTTTGGTTTAAACACTCAATAACTTCAGCCTCGCAGTGAGTTGACTTTGTCAGAATTATTGAGAGGCACGTTCAGATGACTCAGTGTGCAGAACTCCTGACCTCTAAGACTCGACCTTGAGTTGACCTTGTCTTCAAGAACCTTCCCAGAGACAATAGGGAAACCTCAAGTATTCAGGCTAATTGTGTGGTGGGGAAGGATAGAAACCAGATGAAGGTAACGGAAAGTCTGAGTTATAAAAGAGTAATAAAGACCATCCCATTTTCTCCCGCTGCATTCAAAAGGAGAGCTGTAGGAAAAAGCAGAGGCTGGATGGGCACTTGCAATCACCCATTCTTGTATTGGAGCCAGTCAGTGTTGGGGGTCTTATTTGCATTGGTTTGAGGGAAAATGAGGCAAGCTAGAAGAGTGGGGTGATTCCTTCACAGGGTTAGATTTATTCAGCTTTTTAGATTCTGATAGTATTTAATTCTTCCATCTTTAGTAAAACGATGGCGAGCTGTATTTTTAGCCTTCCAAACACTTGGTCAAAGTCCTGTGTAATTTTAAGTTCTTCCCTCATCTTACAATCTTTACAGTGTTGGACTACCATCTCTAGAGACCTGTGGCTCCCAGTCAGAAAGTGAAGGGTCGCTGATTGTGTGTTAATGTCTGGTGCTCTCCAGGTTGTGGAGAAAAGAGTTTAAAGGCTTCAGGAGTGGGCTTGTTTAGTGGACTTTGTAGTCAGTCAGATTTCAGTTGCAAACTTGGCCCCGCCACAGCAGTATAAGAACTGGGACAAGGCGTATGACATCTCTGTGTCTCCCTTTCCTTATATATAAAACGGGAACAACTGTAACACATCTATTTCTTTTTTCCCCCTAATCCACATAAGTTTGTGTGTGAGAGAGTGAGAGCATGTCACGGCACATGTGTGTAGGTCAAAGGGCAACCTCTGGAGTTTGCCCTCCCCTGCCTCCCTTGAGATTGGGTCTTTTGCAGTTTGCTGCTGCTTTAGCCCAGGCTAGCTGGCCCACAAGTTTCTGGGCATTCACCTGCCTCCCTGGTTCATGTCACCGTAGGGCAGCTGGGATCAGAGATGCATACTACCTCAGCCAGCTTTTTTGTAGGCACAGATGATCAGAACTCAGTTACTCCCTCTTGCATGGTGCACAACCTATTGAACTCCCTCACCCATGTTCCTTGAAGTTAACATGAGACGTGGGACGCGAACATGAAGTGATTAACAAGCTCAAGGGGCACTAGCTATTAATATCATCATTACTATTATTAGCAACTAAATAACTGCCTATCTTCTGACCTGGGCCCCTGTTAAGTGAGGGCAGTGTTTAGATTATCACATGGAAAGTGTTGGGATGTTTTGTCTGGTTCATTTTGCAAAAGCTGAGGGACAGGGGCCTTCTGTGCCTCCCCACGCTGTCTTGGGTCCAAATAGTACCATATAGGCACTCTCCATGCAGCTCAATTCGGCAGAAACACTTGGAAAATTGCAGACAGATGGAAAATGCAGAGTGCTCTCATATCCCAGCTATAGGCAGACTCTCAAGGGGATGCAGGCACGCTGTTTGTCTGGCCTTTTTTATCCTTGAGGAAATTAATGTCTAAATGGCTGAAGTGACAGGGAACAATAAAGTTAAGGAGGGAAAGAGTCAAGTGAAGATCGAGTCTGTTTAAAGTTGTAATCCTTCACCTTAAGCAACAGGACATTGAATGAACACGCTAACGTTCTTCTCTTAACTTCAACACGCAAGTGTCTCTCTGCCACCAAGCATGGAGTAGAGTTCAGCTTGGGAGTGGGTTGGGTTTTCTGTAGTGCTTGGCACTGATTACCACAGGAGCCCCTTTACTGCTGCTCTTTTAGCATCTTTCTTCCTCCACCATCCCCCAGACATCCAGTCACCTCAACCAAGTATTGCCAGCCTCTGTGAGCTACCCTCCTAGCTCCTGATTTTCCTGCACCAAGTTTCACTTCTTCCCTTCTAGCTCAGAGGGATTCAGTCTGCTTTTGCCAAATCCTGTACCCCAGCTCTTGGTACAATACCCTTGAAACATCGCAGGCATCCATCCAATAAACCATTTAAATGAAGGCATGGATGAATAGATGGATGGATGGGTGGGTGGGTGGATGAATGGATGGAGCACCTATGCTATTAGCTTCAGTCCATGAAACTCTAGTTTTATGGTCTGTGATGGTTAATGGCTATTGCTAACTCCACAGGATCTAGAATCACATAGGAGACAGGCCTCTGGCAATGAATGTGAAAGATGATCTAGATTAGGTTAGCCCCTGGATTCCTCTATGAAAGATTATCTTGATAACATTAATTGAAGTGGGAAGACCCATCCTTAGTGTAAATGGTACCATTCTCTGCAGTGAGGTCCTAGACTCCATTCAGAAAAAGGAGAAAGGTTACCTGATCACAGACTTCTATCGTTCTCTGCTTTCTGTCTAGAGACACAGCGTGGTCAATCAACTCAAGCTCCAGTCACCAGGACTTCCCTGGAACAATGGACTGTGAGCCAAAAACAAACAAACAAACAAACCCTTAAGTTGCTTTTGCTGGATATTTGATTGCAGCAGCCAGACAAGTATCTCGCAAAGGCTCCTTCACATTGGTAACACCTTTTCCATTCTCAGTCCCTTACTGACCAAGGCTGTCACTCACTGTGAAGCTCACCTACCAAGCTGCACCTTCTTTACCCACCCCAAATCACATTCATAGGTGGATCACGTCCCTTGTTGATGAAATGTAAGGATCTTTCTGAACACCTAACCCAAACTGGTCTCGCCATCGTTGAGAAGATTTACAAGGCTTCTGCCCTATTTATAGGCTGTTTCTCCAGAGTCCGGTGCAGGCCTTCAACCTGTGGACAAGATAACGAACTCTCCCCACCTGGGGTGGCGGGTTCGAGAGAACAACCAAGGTTGGGGGTTTGTTGTTACTGTTGTTTATTTGTGCTTGTAAGAAAAACATGGGCTTTGCTGAGCTAGCCTGGATGCAGCTCAGAGACAGCCACAGAGCAATAGCGTCACTCCTGCCTGAAGCCTGGTGGCCCCGAAAAGCCGTTGGGGACGTTTAGTAAATTGGGAGAAGGACGGGGCAAAATGTGGCCCAAATTCCAAATTCCATGGGAGTAATTATCTTAGATCCTTTTTTAAAAAAGAGAGAGAGGGTTCAGTTCTTTGCAAAACATCTTGCATGAGATCACAGCCATCGGTGGGCATGACGTAAAAGCGCCAGACTTGATTCAACTGACACTGGCCCAAAGAACAGATAACATGAGCGCTCCAGGCTGTCCACATGGGAAGGGGTCAATGTCTTATCTGGGGTTTCCACTGCTGCACTGAGACACCTGTGACCAAAAACAAGTTAGGGTTGGGGGAAGGTTTATTTAGCTTACATATCCATGTCACTGTTCATCACTGAAGGAAGTCAGGACAGGGAACTCAAGCAGGGCAGGAATGTGGAGGCAGGAGCTGAGGCAGAGGCCATGGAGGGGTGCAGCTTATCGGCTTGCTCCTGTGGCTTGCTCAGCCTGCTTTCTTTTAGAACCCAGGGTTGCAAGCCCGGAGATGGCACCACCCACAATGGACTGGGCCCACTCCAATCAATCAGTCTGGCCCACAGCCTTATCTTATGGAGCTTTAGAGCTTTTGGAGGTTTAGTCAGATAGAGTCTGCCTGCAGCAGAAACAGGAAAGATGGCTGGAGCTTGGTGGTTTTTTTTTTGTTTGTTTGTTTGTTTGTTTTGTTTTGTTTTGTTTTGTTTTTTCCCCCATACAGACAAGACACCCCAGCCCACACCCACACCCAGCTCTCCTCCCCCCAATGCTGGAACTCTAACTCAGGGTCTTATTTGTGCTGGACAAGTATTCTTCTACGGAGTCACATCCCAAGACACTGGTTAATTTAAGACAATGTCTCACTATGTAGCTCAAATAGGCTTTGAAGTCCTTGATCTTCTTGCCTTTCCCTCCTGAGTTCCAGAATCACAGACCTGTGCTACTATCCCTGGCTCCCTTCACCAGTTTTTTCTTTGTTTACAGGGTTTCAGCATGTAACTCTGGCTGGCCTGGAACGCACAGATATCCACCTGCCTCTGCCTCCCAAACACTGGGATTGGAGGTGTGAGCCACCATGCCCGGATTATTTCGTCCATTTTGAAGGAGCTGTCAAGCTCTCTCCTGAGTTTTTCTTTCACAGAGCAAGTTTTAGCAGCTGCTTGAAGATAAGGTTGCACTTCTCTCCTTAGATTTAGCAGGCACTTGATACGACCAGGATCAGACCCCTGAGGATCAGGCTCGAATCCAAGCATTTGATCACCAGAAAATTACTCTCAAGATACAAGCAACGTAATTATTACTTGTCAAAGATTTTTTCTTAAAAAGAAAAAAAAAAAAACAGACAAAAAAGGATAAGTTTCCCCTACTAGTGAACTCTAAGGTGTTTAAAGACCCAGGTGGTCATATTCCCTTGAAGAGCTGGCCAGCCGTCTTCTCTGGAGCTGCACTGTCAGGGATGGAAAGATTGCTCGGTGGTGAAGATTGGTTGCTCTTGCAGAGGACTTGAGTTGGGTTCCCTGCACCCACGCGGTGACTCACAACCATCTGTAACTCCAGTTCCAGGGATCTGATGCCTCTTCTGGCATCTGAGGGCAGCAAGCACACCTGCAGTACATAAACACACATTTAGACAAAACATCCATGCACATAAAATATATTTGCTTTTTAAACCACCCCATCTATCAAAAAACTGTCTTTGAAATCTGTTTGTTTATTTTAAAATTTGTAATTTTTTTTTTACAATTTATTCATTTTTTTACTTGAAATTTATTGGAGTGAGACAAATTTTGTAGGAATATCCAAATGCGTTCTAGTTTAGGGCAAAAATTTTGAAGATTGCCCAACGTTTACTGGTCTTGCTCAGTCTGTGGTCAAAGGGAGTCAGCTACATGAAGAATCTATTCTTATCCCAAGCCAAGTGGGTTTCACTAATTATCTCCAACTCATAACTCTGCTTTCTTGGTTATGGCATGATGGTCCTGAACATAGAACTCTAGTCCAGGAGGTTCATGACAAACTGGCAACTCCAGAAGAAACAAATGGTCGCGGATGCCATTCATCCTAGGAAGAGAAAAAAAATTAGAAAAGTCTAGTCAAATGGAGAATAGGCCAAATGCCATCTTTCATTTGAATTCAGAATTCATTTTGGTGGCAAAACAACTGACTGTGTTGTGTGCGTGTGTGCATGTGTGTGTGTGTGTGTGTATGTGTGTGTGCGCGCGCGTGTGTGTGCGTGTGTGTACATTCACACAGGACAGAATGAAGGCCAGAGGACCCATGAAGGTCAATGGTCCTGGCAAAGAATGAGCAGGGGCCTAGAGAACAGCAGCAGGAGTTCCTCACTGCTATCTTCCATGACTTTCCATTCCCGTAGTAAGACTCACTTTGAAACAAATGACACAAAATTCTCCTGGGCTATTTAAATGGTCACAGCCACAGCCCCTGACAATTCTGTTTGTGTAGGCCTATTGTTTAATTCAGGGGGAATGGGATTTAAATATATTTTTGCTTTTATGTTGAGCCATGAGTTCCCTGCACAACTCAGGCTGTTCTCGAACCAATAATTATCCCGCCTCCACCTTTCAGGTGCTGGGGGGAGAGTTGTAAGCCACCATGCTTGTCTGATTTTAATATTTTTCAAAAGGGAAAACTGCTGTGGAAACAGCTTGGTGCAAGGGGCTTCCCTAGTATGAATGAGGCCCTGGGTTCAACCCCAGGGCTGTTAAACACTGAACTAAGTAAAATAAAATCACGAAGGAAAAGAATATTTCCTGGGTGTGCCAATAAATACATTTCTTGGTACATATAACCAGTAAAGGTAGGGACTGGCTGGGCCTGAGAAATCTCTTAAGACTGAAGGCTGGGCTGGCCTGTGCTGTCTCTCCTCCTCCTCCTCCTTTGTCCCTGTCACCCATCTCACTATCTTCTGGCCTCACCATATCCCATTATGGCTGCCATAGGTGGAGCATGGCCTCAGCCTCAAGTGTTTCATCTCTGAGCATGTACATGAATAACGCCAAAGGAGGATCCTGATTGGTTCCTGTTGTTCACATTCTCAGTGCTGAGCCAATCCCACGTTCCAGTGGACAGATCTCACCCATGGTCCAAGCGCAGAGCACACCTTCACCTCTGTGGTTGGGAGAGGTAAATAAAACTGGCTGGTATGATGAACAGTCTGTGGCCCTGGGGGGCAGAAGTGAAAGTCAAGGTCATGTCAAAGTCAACTCTCATCCAGTCTCATTTGTTTAAGTTAAACAGACCTCCTATCCTAGTTGCTTATACAAAACATGAATACACACACACACACACACACACACACACACACACATACACACACACGACTTGCTATGCTCATCCTAAAAACACTCATAATGTTATGTTCTGTGAGCCACAGACTCTCACTTGCCAAGAGTGTGTCCTTGGATGAGTGACTACTCCTTCCTTTGTCTTCAGTGGCCTCATCTTCAGCGGAAGCAAAGGCGTGCTCTGTGCGTGGTGCTATTGCAAAGGGCATCGATGTATGTATAAAGGAGCTGGTGGAGTCTGTGGCACAAACCACATGCTCCGCAATTACATACTGCTGCTGTTGCTGTGAGCTTGGCAAGCTGTACTCCATGTCTTCAGCCTGTCCTCCTGTAGGGCAGGGATGAGGTAACCTGCCTCACAGTGTGGGGTTAAGGTATGGAGCACACAGGTAGAGAGGCAAACATATCACAAGCCAGCAAGTCTGGCTCTGATAAGGAGGAAACTATACTAGTCTTCAAAGTCCTTCTCCACTCCTGAACCCTCTCTGTGGAGGGAAAATATACACCTAGTGGGACCCCAGGCCGTGCCAGTGACTCCTCTTGCCTGTGCAAGCCCACCAGCTCTCTTCAACATTTGTTACAAGCTTCACAGCCACGAATCACATCACATTTTATTTAAGGACATTAGCAAAACGTATGCTTTCAATTGGGAAAGAGAGAAGGCAATTTCTCACCATTTGAACGACGGTCACTGTTTGTTGTTGTTTTTGCCTCCTCTCTGCTGTTTCAATCCACAGACAATTTTTGAAAATTTAGCTGTAACACTAGCCCATAAATATTGCCTCCATCACAGACCATGAAAAGGCACCGACAGCTAACCCTCACGATGACAGTTGAGGTGGTATGGCGAGACACCTTCAAGCTGAAGAGGTTCCTTAAGAGAGGACCCACAGCTGTCCAGCTTCACCTTAAATGATTTCTGGTTATGGAGTTTTATCGATGTCCCCTCTGATGCCGATTGGCCTGTCCTGTCTTTGTTTTCCTACAAGCAAAGTCTGACTTTAGTGTCCTAGATTCTGCGAGTGGCTGAATGAGGTAAAACGAGGCCCTTTGCTGCTTCAAGAAGTTCGTTCTGAGATTGTCTCGCTATGGAGCCCTGGCTAGCCTAGAGTCAGCCTTGAGTCAGACTCAAACTCACAGTGATGCTCCTGCCTCTGCCTCTCTGAGTGCTGGAATTAAAAGCGTTCACCACCAAACCTAGCTCACTTGAGAAAGTTCTACCAGAGTCTAAACTACTTTGGAATTTCGTGTTTTCCTGACTTAACCCAATTTATTAATACTAGTACAAGGCAATAGAAGAGACTCTTGGCTGGGGGTTGGGAGTGAACAAAGGTTGCTGTTTGGTCCACCAGTTTTATTGAGGGTGTGATTGGCCTGAAGTCAAGTGGGCACATGTAGAGTATCACCTTGATGAATTCTAAGGTATGCACACATCTGTGAAACCATCGCCATAGTCAATAAAAAGGATATGTGACTTGGTCCCAGCAGTTCTTGATGGATTTTTAATGCCCTTTTATCCCACTCTGAAAACATGTGGCTCTTTCCAACACAAACATAGGCAGTATTTATAATTAGAAGCAAAGACTGATACACATGGGGAAGCTAGAGGGGAGCCGGGGTGGGGGGGAGGACGGCTTTTTTACAAGCCTGACTTTTGTAGCTCAGAAGCCTTAGCCACCCCATTATGCATTATACCTGATCTCCCTGTTGCTGGTCTACTAGCCACAAAGAGACTTGGGGCAAGGAATGAATTTTTTTTTTTTTTTGAGGATTTCTGAGCACTTCATAAACTAGGCTCATCCCATTGGACGGGGGCCCTATAGATCTTTATATTATAAACAGATGGGAAAGCAGCAGCGTATCTGGGTTTCCCAGCCCCTTTGCGCAGTCCTCCAGAAAACTTCCAGGAAATCGGGGAGTTATAAAGACACACCGTCCTTGATTTCTGAGTTCAACAAGACCTAAAAGTCACGATAAAGCTCAAAACGTGCACTTAGAAATTAAGGGGAAGGACCGTTGGAGCTAAGAAAGGACCCATCCGCTTCTGAATTCTGCAGCTTCTATGCTGGATTTCCCCCCCTCCCCGCCCCCAAAAGGACTGAAGCTCATGAAAGGTTTTGGCTCAGTGGGAGGAAGGAGTGTTCACCAGATTGTCTTGCAACATGCAACGCAGGAAATTATCCATCAGGTGGGAGACTCGGATGACGCGGCAATTCCATCCAGATGAGCCATGATCAGAAAAAATGAAGCAAAGCGAAATGCTAACTAGCGCAATGGGATGAGTCTGGAGCAGAGGACTGATGGCCAGAGCTAGGGGGGAAAATGTTAATTCCATGTACATCTGAACCTCAGGTTTGACTTTTCTTTTCTTTTTTTTTTCTTTCTTTTTTTTGTTTTTGTTTTTGTCTTGTTTTGTTTTCTGTTATTCTATCACATCTATCACATCTCCTAAATCCCCCAGAAGTCTTGGAGTGGACTTAATCAAAGGTTGGAAGATAGCATCAGTTGATCTCTTGATCGGGGTAGGGGCATAATACGCAGTCATTGAGACAGATTCGATGTGACAGAATCTAAATAAACATAGCCTCTATCAGTCAGGCATGAAAGGGCTCTGCTAGACTCGGAGCCTCTTCCCCTGGACAGCAGAGATGTCAGCAGTGGCTCTTATCACAGGCTTAGAATGCAGCAGGTGATACAAAGCAGCAGACAACCAACACACACCAGATAGGATCTGGAGACAAATTAGACCAACAGATACCCACTTGCCTTTCCTTCCATTTTTCTCGTCTCCATAAAAGCTCAGAAGTATCTTTGGGAAAAGACAATGGGGAATTTAAGAAACACTATATTCCTAAAATAAAAGGGAAATTTGTACTCTGTATATAAAAAGGCCTCTTTTCTTGACATGGAAACAGGAAACCAGACTCAGCTCAACCTGGGAATTTCTGGCCCAGGCCTGAAGATCAAAAGCCCTCTATTTGGCGTAAGCTTGCTTGCTTATCATTGTGTCAGGAGCTCTCTCGGACCCAGGGGAACCAGGCCTGGACGCCCACCAAGGGGACATCAGAGGCCTGATCTCTGAAGGAATGGATATTCACAGTCCATCTTCTCCCAGAAGACAGAGAGAAGAATGGTTAGGGGAGCAGAATCTCCTTCCATGGTCATTTTGTTACTAGCAAGGTACAAATGGGAGAGAAAGAAAACCATTGTTAACCTTTCTTAACTGTTCTTCAAAACCTTCATCTATAAAGTGAAAGAGGATGCGGAACTCTGTTTTCTATTTATACCTTTGCCCCTCTTGCTCACACAAACAGACACGACATTGTAATAGAGTCAACTAACTCTTCTCTGTACGATAGCTCATCTCCTAGTGTCTTATTATCACAAACAGCCTGCAGCTACATCTTCCCCAGCTCATTCCTTAAGGCTGTTGAGTCAAAGAGACCTATCCCGTGGCTTCTCAGAGTAGCCATTGATGAAACTTCTCAGTCCTCCAGCTCCACCGCCCCAAAAGCTTTGGCAGTCTGACTCCCAACTAGTGTTCTGGTGGCTGACTCTGAAATGGTCCATCTTTGCTTCTGCTCATCTGCTGATGTGAACGTGGTGTCTCCTTGTTCTTTTCACTCGTGTTCCCCAGTAACACGAGAGCGAACGATTTTTCGTATATGTGTTATTTTTTTATTCATTTCTCATTCATGCCGTTGGACTGTTATTAAGTGTGGTACTTAGACTTTTTCTCTGTAAGAATCCTTTATATAAAAAATTATGATACAAGCTGTACAGTTCTTCAAAGTTTGCCATTTTCCCTTAATAGTGTCTCAACACTCTGTATGCGTACATGTTCGTGTGGGTATGTGTGTCGGGGGAGAGTGCGTGAGCAAATGTATGGCTATGCATGTGAATTCAACCAGGAGTGTCAATTCCTCATGTGTTCTTCACCTCTGTCTTTAGAGAGGGTCTCTTCCTGAACCCAGAGTTCACTGATTATGCTAGGCTTGCTGGCCAGTGGGCCCTAGAGGTCCACCTGCCTCTGCCTCCCCAGCGCTGGGGTTACAAGTCCATACTTGGATGCTTCATTTTTTTTAAAAAAACAAGGCTCTGGAAATCAAGCTCTGGTCTTTACATTTACACAGCAAACACTCTACTGCCTACTGTACCTATTTCCAGATTTTAAAAAAAAAATGCTTCTGACTGTGTAATGGTATTTACAAAGTTCCCTTTCTCTCTGTGCCCCATAGGAGAAAGTGGTGGCTTTTAAATGAAATTGTGAGCATGGCTTCATCAAACCTCCATGACTGTTTGTTTTGTTGTTGTTGTCAATTTGGGAGGGGGGTAGTGTTCCATGACTGGTGATTGAGATTAGAGTCTCACACAAGCTGGGCAAATGTTCCATCATCAAGCTATATCCCCAGACCTTTAAAAACACTTTTAAAAAAAATTCTGATGCTGACCTTAATCGCTCACTCTATAGCCCAGGCAGCCCTCAAACTCACAATCCTCCTGCCTCAGTTTCCTGGGTGCTACAGTTCTGAAATTTTGCCACCACATGAACCATTGACACCATTTCCAAGATGGTTGGAGTGATCTGCTTATAAATCAAGAGGCAAGAACTTCCTTGCGGGGGAACCATTTCTCAGATTATGCTCAGGCTGCCAAAGTGATCGGCCCCACTTTTCACAGGCAGTACCTTTCCACAGCACCGGAATTACAGGGAGATCTGGCAGCTCTGAAGTTCACGGTGGGTGAACTTCATGTCCTCTGAGAAGTCCTCAGCACTAAATGAGTCATTTTGTAAAATAGATTAAGCCCATGTTTCCATTTGACTAAGTCTCAGAGCTTGTAGTATAGCTGAGTTATGCCTGCTCAGGACTTAAATTTCTTTTCTTGGATTGCTGGAATTTTGCGTGTTTTTCTTTGTTTGTCTGTCTTATTTTTGCTTTCTTTTTCTTCCGAACATGTTACTATCCTTACTCTTCAAATACGGTCACATCACCTAAAAGTATTTTGATGATGGCCCACATACAGGATAGTGGGCCCACAGATAAGTTTGTCTGGTGTTGTAATTTGTGTGGACGCCTGTGGAATAATGAAATTGCCTAATGACATATTCCTCAGAATCCACCCCCCTTGTTAAGCAGTACAGAAGCATGTATTTTCTTGACGGACATACTACATATAGTTTTTGATATTTACATAGGCACAATAGTGATTGGCTAGAGTTGACCAATCAGTAATCAGTAGTTTGTCAATGGGTACATGGCCTAAACTCAGCCAATACAACTCAGTTCCTAAAGGTCTATTGTTATTGTTGGAAGAACAGCATCCACTCTTTCCACTAGGGAGGCAGCAGGGACAAGTGAGCTGGGACTTTTGGTTGTTCTCTTACATGGCCATGGATGTGGAGCACACCTGAATGAAATTAGGCCCGGCGTAACACAAGAAACAGAAGGGCCCGCGTCCCAGTGACAGGACGGACCCTCAGACTTCCCCTTAACTGAAACTGGCTTCCTCACAAACTATTGCCTTAGCCAGAAAAAAATTCCTTTTCTACCTAAGTCCACGGGAGACGAGATCAAGAGACAGCAACTTCCTATGAGCACTGGACGCCTTGGCAACGAGCCCAGGGTAGAAGAGGTCCTGGTCTTAGAGCCTGGGGTGAGCTGCTCTTTCCACTGACAACTTTCAGATCTGTGGGCCAGTCACTTCGCCCGTGTGAGTTCGCTTGTCCTGCTGAGAGAAGGGACTATTGGGAGAGAGGAACGCTAAATGTCTCTCCTACAAACTCTATGTCTTGGCTCTGCTATAGCATTGTGTCAACACTTCAAGTTAATCTCGGGGTCTGTCTCCAACTGCCACCTCCACCACCCCGTGACAAATGACACTGATTTATTTTAAAAGTTGAAAAGCCAATCCAAAGAGCTACAGTGTGCTTTAGGGAGCCAGGGGATAGGAAAGAGTATCTGAAGCATTGCAGAAGATGTGCGCTCTCCCAGAAGTA
This sequence comes from Meriones unguiculatus, assembly GCF_030254825.1. Lineage (NCBI taxonomy): Eukaryota > Metazoa > Chordata > Mammalia > Rodentia > Muridae > Meriones > Meriones unguiculatus. Next base: position 148,636,836 of record NC_083351.1, read on the forward strand.
CATTAATGAGGTGAGTGATGTATCAATTCATCAACCACTGTAGCCATTGTATAGATTAGTAACAAATATTTTGTTGTAAAAAGGTCCGCTCCTCCAGTTTTGCTGGGCTAAAGTAAACAAAGGTCCTTGTTATATCAACAGACAGCCCAGGGTTCAGAAGTGACACTGGGGGCTAGGAGGGGAAGGGGCAGAGAGATCGGCCCTGCCCGTGTTTTCCTTCATCTCATCTCCATTATTTACCTCGATGACTTACCAATTCTTTGAACATCAGACGAGGTCATGGAATGATCCCTCTGGAGTATCCATCAGCTGTACTGTTCTCCCTCCAGCTCTTCGTGGATCCTGATACCTTCAGGACAAGGCTCAAAGCCGTCGACAAGGCAGGGAAGCCCTTTGTGGGGGGAGCCTTGCTTTTAGTTCCATCTGGAAACACCGTGTGCCCTCACTCCTCCTCATATACATTCCATACTCTGGGCACGAGGTGAATGCTGTACATTAGTGTATTACCAGTTTCCTAAGGACGTATTTCTGGCCTGGGGTGTGTCTCCCTGCGTCTTTACCCTTCCTTTGCTCTGTGTTCACTCATCTTGGCTAATCCTTGCCGGCCTCATGTCACAGGCTCCTGGGTTGCCAGATGTTTGGGTGAGGCACAGGCCCAAGCATGGAGGTGGTGAGGTGGGTAGAAAGAAAAGAGACCAGGCTATTTTTCTGTGTGCTGCCTTGAGTGGCTTCTACCACAGTAAGCATATCTGTGGGAATATTAGCTCTTGTCAAGCAGGCCCACCGTGGCTTCTGGGCATTTCTTTTCCCCACTAACAGGAGGCTTCCTGCTGATGCCAATCTGTGTGGCATCATCACACTGTATTTCACTTCCAGCATTTCTCTCTAGCACATGGCCTTACCAGTCCTTAACCTTACATTCTTCAAATCTGCAGAAATCCGAACAGTTCAGACAGCACTCACCCATGTGACCTTGGCTTCCCCTGCTTGGCCTTGAGACTAGCTCTTAGCTGTAGGTTAGGATGCTATTCTACTGTTACTTCCTCTTTGAAGCTGTCTGAGTTTCTCCACCCGCCTCATCCTGAAAGATAAAGTGGTCACCTCTCTTCTACATACCTGTAAATAGGGCCTCTCTAGGCAGCCTTCTTCAGGGTCCTGGAACTCTATGTAGACTAGGCAGGCCTCAAATGCACAGAGGTCTTCCTGCCTCTGCCTCCTGAGTGCTCGGATCAAAGATATGTGTCACCACACCCAGCTAACTCTCAGCTTTTGATTTTATGTCACTTGCTAGATGCTCTTCTATGGACAGAGTAGGTATTTGGGGGATAATCCACAGTTGTTTGCTTTTATCACCCTACATCAAGGATGGCATAGTCAAAATATGATCATTTAATATCTCTGGCTAATTCGGTGAGCCTAAACAAAAAGAGAAGACTGCTGGATAGAATGGTCAGTTTTATGTGTCAACTGAGCTAGGCCATAGTACCCAGCTATGTAGTAAAACATAATTTCTGGGGAAGTGGTTTTGGAAGACACTCAATTTTAAACCCATAAACTTTGTGTAAAGTAAACACTTCTCCCTGCTGTGTGTAGGCCTTATTTATTCACCCAGAGACCTGAGAAGGAAAAGAACCTAGCAGTCTCTCTAAGGAAAGAGAAGTCTGTCTACGCACCACCTTTTGACTTAAGCAGAGCTGTCATCTCCTCCCTGGGTTTCTGACCTGTGGTCCTGTTCCAGCAGCCCGGTCATGAGAGTTAGTTCCTTAGCATAAGTCCACCCTGGTCTGCCACACACACACATCCTGCTGGTTTTGTTTCTCTGACTAGTTACATTGGGTTAAAGAAATTTGGAGAAAGAATAAGCTCTTAGCAGGAAACAATGGCCCATTACACTGTGCCTTAGTGGAAATGATTAAGATTATCATTTGAATTTTCATTAAGCATGCTTATAATTATTCTTTGGTCCTCTCTGATAGAGAACCTAATCATCCTTTTTCTTTCTTTGAGCAAGGAGTAGCCTATATTCCTTCCAGGGTCAAGTTCATTTCTGCTCAGCTCTCTCCTTCCCCCACCCATGAGTCCATGAGCAGAATCTTTACAGCCTGTTTTCTTCTGAATGCAGATGGAAATCTCTGAGCCATACAAAGTTCAGAGATCACATTCTCTGGTCCAGGGGTTTCTTTGGTATCATCAGCAAAACTGATGCATTCTGAAGCCTAGGATGAAAAGCTGGGGATGGGGAGCATCAGGAAGTACAGTTTAGGCTCTGTTTCTCCCATTATGGTGCGATCAGGCCCAATGGGTGGCTCTTGAGAGGGTAAGGGTGGAAGGGACACTGGAGTGAAAGAAACAGATTTCTTGGGAGATAGCTTCAGTGAGACAGCTCATTTAATGGGGGAACAAAGGTTACATAAACTTTGGGGAGTAGATAGGGGCTTTCAGGGTGAGTGTACATCATGGCTAGGGCTGAGGAGCTGGGGATGCCTCGTTTGCATAAGGAGGAATTCCAGGTGATACTAGATATGACCTTATACGGGGCGAGGAAGTTTAACTTTGCTACCGGGCTATGTGACCTCCTCTAGGGGGTCAAAGGTGAGAGGGCAGGGCTATGTGCACCAGGACATGCAGGCCCAGGAGAGGAGGAGAGTGGTCCTACTCCTGATGATCTCAGGACAAGATTTTGGGGTTTAGACAAGCCTCAGCCCCTCCCCCATCCCACGGTTCCCTAGCCTCACAGAGGAGTTAATTTATTATTAAATGCCGACATGGGGGTTCAGCACTTTGCTTCTGATCATCTTGCTAGGTTGAACTTTGGGCAAGTGACACTGTTTCTGAGTTGTAGAACAAAAGCTATGTGGAAGCACAAGTGTCTGTCTGGTTCTCTTGGGCTCCTTGCTGGTGATGCACACCTTGGAAGGAGCCGCCTCAGGCAGAGGAAGACAGTGTGTGGAGACAGGCCTCCAGCTCCATTTCGTGTCCTTAAGCCACCAGATCCCTTCAGCAGGCCTTTACCTGAGTGCTGTTAGCACTCCCTGTTTGCGCAGACGGGGGATGCGTTCAGAGGAACGCCATATGTTTAAACTTCCTTCAAGCTGACAGGGCAAATTCTGGAGTCAAATCTGTCCAACATCACCCTCTTAAGCTGTTTCTTTCTACAGTTAAAACCACAGGGTAAAGCGGGGTGGAGTGCTGCGGTGGTATAGTACTTCCCAGTGTATGCATGGCCCTGGGTTTCATCTCCAGCACTGGAAAAGGAAAAAAAAAAAATGTATGAGAAAGATTATGTGAGGAAGCTGAGAATGAGAATGAGAACACCTTTCACCTCAGCATGCAGAAGGCAGAGGCAAGGAGATCTCTGAGTTTGAGGCCAGCCTGGTGGATACAGAGTTCCAGGCCACCAGCGTTATATAGTGAGACCTTGTCTCAGAATGAATAAATAAGTAAATAAATAAAATATAAGGAGAGGGAATATGTGGGCTATTCTCTGTATCTTCGCAGATGGTTTGCTGAGGGCTCTAGAGTCTAACAGAGGGAAGGATGTATACCAGTGGGATTGTAGGCACGAGTGAGGGGGAAAAATCATTGTAGTATAGGTATCTGCCATCCCTGTTGGAAAACGGAAACAAAACAGAACTCCAGAAAGACCTGGATACGTTGGGGTTGAGTGACTTGTGTTTAGGAGGCGGGTGTAACGCTGATGATGCCTGTGCTGTTGAAAATTAAATGATGGGTGGGTGTGGTGACTCGTGTTTATAACCCCACCACTCAGGATACTGAAGCAGGAGAATTGAGAGCTCAAGGCAGCTAGGACTATAATGCAATAACCTGCTACTGGATACATACATACATGCATACACAGGACATACCTACATACATAGCCCAGTGCTTTCTTTAGCCTGTAGAAGAGTCTTGATTTTCAGGTCCTCTGGCCTAGACAGTTATGCCCTCCTGCTTCCCATCTCCTGGCTTCCGGCCTCCCCCAGCTCACTTCTCAACTCTTTCCATAGGCCCATGTGCTGTAGAGGGACGAGTAGGCAGTAGGTCCTCAGAGCTGTGTTGTGAAACCATGTAATACAGCCCAGGCTTTGGGAAGTTTGACAAACTGGAATCTGTGTTTAGATTCCTCACCCCACAGACGTTTCAGAGCAAGAAGGACCGGCTGTGTCCCCCAGATGGTTACAAATGGTTTCCCTCTTGTGTTTGGTAAGGTTGCAGCTGCCGCTGGAATACAGCTGTTTACAGAGTCTAGGAAGTGGAATGTGTGGGGAATGTCAATGTCATGGGGCCTGCATCTCTCTCCCCCGGGAAGGGAGAACAAGCAGCGTGGCCTGATGTGAGAACATGTCAGGTTCGAGAAGAATCCACTGAGGAAGTGCAGAAAGTTGAAGGCATCAGTCCTGCTCAGGGTGGGCCTAAGATGCCGTATACAATGGATATGCAGGAGGGCCTCTTTGTTGCTGTAACAAATGACCACACAGGAGTAGTAGTTCTCAACCTTCCTAATTCTGTGATCCTTTCATATAGTTTCTCATGCTGTGGCAACCTCCCAGCTATAGAATTATTTTGCTGCTACTTCATAACTGCGGTTTGGCTACGGTTATGAATGGTGATATGAATATTTTTGGAGGTAGAGGTTTGCCAAGAGGGTTGGGCCCTGAAGGTTGAGAGTCACTGGCTTAGAGCACCAGGCATGTTGTCTCTCACTGTCCTGGAAGCCAGAGCCTAAATTCAAGACGACGGCAAGGCGACAGACAGTGCAAAGACTGTAGGAGAGAGTCCAATCCTTAGTTCTTCCAGCTTCTGGAGGTTGTGACCGTCCTACATCCATAACTGTGTCACTCCATCTCTGCTCTGCTGTCACATTCTTCCTCCTCTGTCTGTCTCCTCTCCATCTCCCACAAGACCAAGTATGGTTGCTGGATTTAGGATTCGTCCAGAAGATGCATGAGATGAATTCTTTGTTAACTATGTCTCTAAAAATCTTTTCCTCAGATAAAGCTGCATTCACAGGTTCTAGGGATTAAGACATGGGCATACCTTTTGGGAGCCCCACTAAGTGGAGAGAAAAGAAAAAGAGCAGATCAGAGTGGGAACCAAGGATTCTGCCATCAACTAGTCAGTTCAGCCCCTAACCAAATTTCTGGGTCAAGGAGAAATGTATCGTTTTTGTAATTGGTAGCGACTGTTAGAGATACAAAGACTTCCACAGTGCAGCTAGTTATGTTTAGGATGTAAAGAGAAGCTGAGAGGCAGACACTCCAAGACTTTTACACTGCTGGTCCTTCTTCATGTGGAACTCAGTTATCATCTGTCCAGCTTCCATTCTTAAGGGCACCACATGCAAAACTCAGGTTGCTGAAATGTCAGCCTTTTCATGCATATGTCAGGCAGGGAGAAGGAAGAAAAGTGCTATGACCAAATGCTCTGTACCTGCTGAGCAGCTAACTTAAAGAACTTTCAGGTAAGGGTAGTGTTTACGTCTCTGTGTGAAAACACGGCTCCTAGCTGCAAGGGAAGCTGGAAGAAGACATGCCTGCATACGATGTAGGTGTGCTGCTCTCTGAAATGAAACAAGGGCTTCTGTTAGTAGAAAGAAGAGGATGATAGATATGGTGTTGGCAACTATACTCTCTTACCGCAGGGATTTTATATGTCACCCAGGTTTTAGCATCCCTGTGGCAGAGTCAGAGAACACAATTAACACCTCTGATCTCATAGTTAAAATGAAAATGACTTAAAACTTGGTGATTGCTTACCACATGTCTGGTTTCTGTGCACTAACCCCTACAATTCTCCTTTGAGGTTGGACTTATTGTGTAATTGATATTCACGAGGAAAACAGGCTTGGGAAAGTCAAGTTATTTGCTGAGAGTCCTATGTCTGGAAAGTGGCAGAGCTGGATGCCCATAGCGTGAGCTCTGCGATTCCTGCATCACATGGTCACACTGTAGTAAGACCTTGATAAGACCTGAGTGGGCTTCAGTATGCACAGGCTCCCATGAGTACAGGGACAGAAAGCCTATCTTTCCTCTTCCTCCATTCATTAGACCTGAGTAACAACTTCACATCTCTTAGTTCATCAACAAGCCCATTAAAATGTTCCTTAGGCTTCCACATCCACCAGCTCACGGCCTCCTGGACACTGACTCTGGACCATGAGCTCCTCACTGATCACTAGGAGAGCTGGCAGGCAGACGGAGAACAGTCTGCATTAGTTAGCTTTCTCAATACTGTGCCCAAGTATATGATAGAAGTGACTCAGAAAGGAATTTACTCCATCGAACAGTTCCAGAAGTTTAGCCCATTGGTCAAGAAAGTTATGGTGGAGCAGCTCTTTAGGCTCCGCCCACTCAGCATTAGTCTGTCTCATGTTTTTGTCCTTTTGTCCTACACATCAAAATAGGCATATTTTCAAAGGCCACTGATGCATTTATAGTTACTTAGGTATCCCAAGTCACTCCTCCCCCCACTCTTCCCTTACCTATATCGTGGTCATGGCACATTACAGTGCCAACCGATTAAATGCTTTGGCCCACGGAAGGGTTCTGTCTCTGACACATTCACATTTGTATTGCCCGCACAGAGACATGCCACAGTCCTGGCCAGTTGGCTGAGATCCACAGTGCCGAGAACAGATGTGGCCCAGCCAGCCAGAAGCAGGTACAATGTATCCTAATCCATTTTTCTCCTCTGCTCCTGGGTCCCTGTGATCAGCAGTTGTTGTCTATACTCCACAAAGATGGAGTCTTTTGGAAGAGAGAAGCCAACATAGGTCTGGGTCGCCCATTGTCCTTTTGGCCTCAGCTCCAACTATCAGGAAGAACTTCCATTAAGAATGTACACGGTTCTCTGTGAGGGGCTGTTTATCAACATCAGCTCTCCTGGGTTTGACAGTGCTTGGCACCAGCAAGGCTCCGTCCTCCTGAGACACCTCTGCTTCTACCTGCACAACATTCCTGGAACCCGTACTCCCCCAGTGGCTGATCTCTCAGCATCACCTATGGAAAGGTGCCATCCAGAGAGAAGCCATAGAAGACTGAAACCATCAACAGAGCATGGTAAGTAATGCATGTTTCTCCAACTCTGCTGATGCCAACCAGGAAAGCCTCTATGAGGAAGCCTTTCATAGACCTGCTGACTGGCTGGCTGACTCAGCCTTGCCGAATTTCCTTGCAATGTCTGACAGACTATTTTTTCAGCCCAGTGTTTTCACTGCCTGCTGACAGCTGGTGTTTCTATTTGGTTTCTGTCTGTTTTGCCTCGTTGTGTGAGCAAAAGGAACTGATTGTATCCCTTATTTTCCTATTGATCTTAAAATATGAGCGATCAGTCATTATTTACCCAAAGGTAGATGGGCATGGCTTCACCTTTTGGATGTCAGACAGTAAGTTTTGTTACCATACAATGACCCTGTAGGCCCGGGCCACCAATGAGGAAGCCCTACTCCACGACGAACACTGCCTTCTTTGTCAGACAACTGAGCAAAAGTCTCACTGCCTTGTAGGATGCCCTGAAAGGGAGGGCTCTGGATCAGGCTCCTTTCCAAGGAACACACCAGAAAGGGCAGCATTCCCCCTTCATCCAGAATAAGCACTCTGAAGGAAATGCTGGCCCCATGACTCGCTTGCTTCATATTCTAGTCTAGAAATACCATTTCTCTAAAGGCCTGAATATCAACCTTTGTTTCTGCCTTAAGAAGGAAAAGATGTGAATGTCAAAGCCTGTGCGGGGGTTAGTTGTCAAGATGTGTTTATTACTTTTTGGCATGACTAAGAGGAAAAAGAAAAAAATGGGGTTCTGTTTGGAGGTTTGGTTTTGTAGAACATATAAGGCAATTAAAATATCAATTCAATTTTTTATAACAGCTTTAAGCTCACAGCGAAGTTCATGTATGCCATATTCGGGGTTACATATACATGCACATATATATGTATATATGTGTGTGTATCCCAAATATATGTGTATATATTCCATTATATATATATATATTCCAAATCAGCATCTTGCCTGGAGGGGTGCATTGATCGCAGCAGGTGACCAACGTGGACACAGCACACTTAATCAAGCTCACTAATTTTCACTGAGGTTCACTCTTGGTGGTGGACTAGGGTCCTAACAACATAAAAATGTGCGGATCATTCTACGACCATGCTGGATGGTGTTCTTGCTGTAGAAACACAGAACCATCTCTTCACGATTCCCGCCCTGTCAAATCCCGGTAGTCACGGATATTCTAGTTGGCCCCATCGTTTCACCTTTTCTAGAATGGCACATAATTGGGAATCATAATATGCGCAGCTTTTCACTTAGCAACTTCTATTTCCTCCACATCGTTTCACTTAGCAACTTCTATTTCCTCCACATCTTCTCACGGATTGGTAGCTCCTTCCTTTTTCCATGCTGCACAATATTCCATCCTGTAGATATACCACAGGTTGTCGGCTCAACTTTTGCAAGACCCACCTGCTTCCAAGTTTTTGCAGTCGTGAGAAGCCACGCTATCCATGTCCTCATGAAGGTGTCTATACGGGTCTAAGTTCACAATCCCGTTATGTACATGAATTATACCATCATGCTGATATTGTTTTCCTCGAGACAGGATCTTTCTATGTAACACAGGCTGGCCTTGAACTCACAGCAATCCTCTTACCTCATACTCTAAAATAACACCTGTGTACCACCATTACCAAGTAGATGGTTGCTTTTAAAGCAAACTTGACAGACGCCATCTGTAACACCCACCATTATAAACACAGTTCAGCACAGGAGGAGTGATCATCAGCTCTAGAAGGTTCTTCAGCGTGTTTCTAGGGAAGGAGACGGGGAGCATAAGGAGTTTCTGTCCTTAGTTTATAATATGGAGGGAGTCAACGTGTAAACCCACTAAGAAACATGACAGAATGGAAAATGGTGCTAAAGGAGAAATTCCAGAGCGGAGAAGTGGAAGTTAAAAAAATAATAATAATTTGAACTACATCCAGCTCTGTCAGCACTCCCCGTCCATTAGCAGCTTCCTCGGGCCAGTGGGGACTCAGTGTTATGAGCATCACCCCCAGAGACAGGAGAAGCTTCAAGATCCTAGCCACAAGCACAAGGTAGTGAGCCCAGGCGAGATAAAATCACTGCTGTGGCTGGCTTGTGATGGCCCTTGGAGAGAAATCCCCGTCCTGAGACATGTGATAGGATCTCACTAGGGAAAGCAGGTGACTATTGTCAGTGATCTGAGAATATAGAGATCATCCTGCATCGTCTGGATGGGTCCTAGTCCAATGTCAAGTGTCCTTTTAAGAAACCCAAAGAAGAGACAATGGACAGGAGCTAGGACCCCAGAGACAGAGACTGGGGTGATGAGCCAGGGGTCTAGGGAAGCACCCAAAAACTAGACAAGACAAAGGTCTGTTCTCTTCCCCAGAGCCTCAGAGTCAGTGGGCATGGTAGGGGGGGCTCACCAACACCTTTATTTTAGACTTCTGGTTTCTGATTGTCACAACTGTTTAGCTAGCTATCACCTGTTTCTATGCCAAAACAGGAACATTTGCTTCTCAGGATATTTTCTGCATGACACAGACAACCTATTGATTGCTAATAATTGTCTGCTGGAAGTTGTCATGGGGAAGGGGGCATCCAGGATCTGAACCCCATTCCTATGATTAGTTACCAAATATACGATGTGTTTCCCTTAAGTACAGTTGTCCAGTCTAAAAAGTTCCAGTCTGGCACATTTTGTCGAAGACACAGGTGACCTTGGAAGTTGCACTCAAGCTCTTTCCCATCATCCTTGTCCTTTCCCATTGACCTGAGAGTTCCTTGAGTGCAGAATCCAAGCACCATAGTGTCGTGGAGTATAGTGTCAGTAGTAGCTGCGTGGGTAGGACCATCTGACCTTAAAAGACCCCAAATGTACTAATGAATCAAGGAGCTGCCAATCATGTTTCTAGAAAGATGGGTTCCTAAGAAATCCCCTTCCTTCCAGTCCCTCCCTGTAAGCTACCCTCCAAATAGACTCTCCTAACATGTAAATGCAATGATTGTTACATAGTCAGTTGAACATGGAAGAGACCATAAAGCAGCAGTTCTCAACCTGTGGGTCGCAGTCCCTTTGTGGGGTCAACAACTTTTTCACATGTCAGATATTTACAGTACAATTCAGAACAGTAGCTAAATTAGTTATGAAGTAACAATGATAATAATAATTTATGGTTGGGGGTCACCACAACATCAGGAACATTAAAAAAAAGTCAAAAATCACTGACCCAAACCTCCCTGTAAGCTGATATATCATTGGCATTCTCAACCCCATTTCTCATCACACACACACACACACACACACACACACACACACACACACACACGTCATATGGTCTAAAACAGACAAAAGGAGAGGTTTCAACTTGATTCAAAACTAAGATGTTCAATAACACAGTTCGCTGCCTCTTTCCCTGCAATTCCCCACTTCTCCTCCCTACAATGTGCAGATAACATACTGTGGAATCTATGATGGTTTCCATCTCATAATCTGGTCCTGATGGTCCCGATTCGTGCCTCGCTCTCTTGAGTGTTGTCTGCTGGGGATGATACACATCACTTTTTTGATGGCTTTTAAAGTGCCCTGTGGATATTTCCCCATACCCTGTCTCTCCTCCTCACCATCTGATAGCCAGATGTGAAAGGCCTCAAGATCCCAGTGGGCCATGAGATTAATCCCAAATCCCAGAATCACCATCTGGTAAACCATGCACCCAACACTAAGTTATAAGTGAGAAAAAAAGGTTTAAAGTATTGGTCAAAAAAGGGTTGTTTGTTATATCATTGCCTGTCCTGGCTAATACATTCATCCTTATATTGCAGCTAAATGACAGTTCTTGTGAATTTCTGTGATGAATACCATCAAAGATTAAATCCTTTCATCTTCGTTTTTTCTTGAAAGAACCTCAGAAAGGAGTTTATCAGAACTGAGATTTTTATGGGCCTTATCTATTTCCTAATTGCTTTCTAGAAAGCGCTAGATGTGTTTATAATGTTAGAATCAAAGTGTAAGAATGATGACATTACAACCTCCCCGAGAATATTGCTTTCATGTTTTGTATATGGTTGGGGGGGCGGGGAGTTGGAGGCAGCTCACATATAGAGGTCATAGGACATCCTTGGGTATGTCGCCTTCCACCTTGTTTGTGACAGGATCTCTGTTGCTCACTCCTGTATATGCCAGGCTAGCTTGTCTGTCCTTGTCTGTCTGTCCCATCCCCAAGGAGGGACACTGGGATTACAGATGCTTGTGCTACTGCAGCTGGGTTTTTATGTGAATTTTGGGGATCCAAATTCAGGCTGTCAGACTTGTGTAGCAATTGTTTTACCTTGTGAGTCATCTACCCAGACTCCCTTCTCCCCCAGTTATTTATCCTGTTCCTAGTAAAACACTCTCTAGTACATCAGTGAACAAAATCAAACACAAACATCCTCACCATTGCACTTTATCTTTCTCATTAGGTGGTAACTGTCGCTTGTCTCATCTCCCAACGAGCTTACTGTGACAGCCACAGATCAGGACTGACACTGTAGTCTTCCCCCCCCCCATCACCCTTCATCACAGGCAAAACACTTGAAATGGGTCTGTGGATGGAGAAAACCTGTTGTGTAAATATGCTTAGCATATTTCAGCTTAAATTTTTGCAGCCACTATAATCAAAATTGCCCTTCTCATTGCCACCAACACAAAGATGCTTGCATGGCGGTTATCAACCATTATCAGCCTCATCCGCCAAACTTCACCTGCAGCACCTCTCTACTGACCGACGAAGTCAAACTCTCAGGATTTGCGAAAACTTTCCCATACTTTTAGTGTGTGTTTGGGGTTGAGAAGCCAGGAGGCCAGCACGAAGGTCAGGTGAGAGGATCCGGAAGCAATTTCTTCTGTCAGGAAATAGCTATTTAAGGTTATTTTCTCTATTCTCACCCGTTCATCCCAGTTTTTCCTCAAAAACTCTTGACATCGATGTGGGGAAGTCCAGCCCTAATATTTCACAGAAGGAATCATTCCCTGTAGACACAAGCATAATCCTGAAAGCCACAAAAATGAAGCTCTTGACCATGGGGCTTCTGCTCTGTTTATCAGCATGTCCTCAGAGCCTAATACCAAGTCTGGGGCTGCTTGTTACAGAACTTGGCATATCCTGACTGACCTACTTCTTGAATCTTTGAATTCCTTCCATTTTCGTGGAAGTAAATGAAACCAGCACTAACCAGGTAGTTTTGTTTTGGCTTTACACTTGTCATTCCCAGAGACAAGAAAATGCTGTGACCTAACTGGCATGGATTGAGGAATTCTTGCTGGAGTCATCTGTGGGCTGCCATCCTTAGGCAGGTCTGTTCCCACAGGCTGGCAAAAGAAGCGAGCACAGCAGCCCACTGGTCCTCGGAGGCTGTGGCCAGAGGGGAAGCGGGGTTTTCACAGGGTCCACTTCATCAAATAGTTTGGGATGGGGAATTGTAGCTGAGAGTGGGGGATATTTGGAATGGGCCATCTGGTTTGCATTCATGCACTGAAAAAAAAGAAGAAGAAAAAAGAGGATAAATGCCATCCTTCAAAGTCGTCATCAGCTTTTCTTCCACCCCTAGATAATGTAAATCCCAAAGCCAAGTTCTTTTGTTCTCTTTAGGAGCGTTCAGGCCAAGAGGACACATGGACAAAGGCAGTTTTTACAGGAGACCTTGAACTGCTAACTCTGTGAGTCAATCAGCGGTGCTGTCTTCAGTGCTGCGAGTCCTTGTTTAGTTAACATGTACTGGAAACCAAGCCTCACATGGAAACTGCAATATGGAAATAACCATATTGCACTTTGGATCCATGTGCAATCCACCTATGGGACAAGGATTTGAAAACCTTCCTCTACCACACGGCAAGCAGGGAATGCTTCTTGGATTAAAAAATAATAATAATAATTCAACTATGTTTTTTTAAAAAGAACAAAACAGCCCAGGGGAGTGTGACAGGCAATCACGAGCTGGTTTGTGACTTGATCCTCATGAAGAGATGCTAGTCTGTGGTGTTGTCTCTTTTCCCTCAGGGAATCATTTCTGGGAATGAAGAAGAAGCTCTGCTCTTGAAAAGAGCCAAGAAGGAACCAGCTGACACCCACGCCCCCTACTTCACATGGGGAGAGATCCATTTCTTGGCCTTGTAGCCATAGTCAACAACTGAAGTTACCATCTTAGCTTTAGTGAAGGAGCAATGCCTAGAGGAGTCACTCTCCTCACTACTTCTGTTTCCAGTACGTTCTACAATGCCCAGCATGTGGCTGTCCACCAAGAATATGTCTTTAGCTTCTGGTCAGACATGAAACTTATTACCCTTGAATAGTCATGTTCATGTTCTCATTTGCATTCTTTAAGCTCAAAAAAAAATTCTGTTTTTCCTCCAGGCTGTAACTACCCTGCAGGACTTTGAGCTGTTGAGAAACTCAAGAATTCCTGCACATACTAGTTGACATGTTCCAATATTTTTTTTTAAAAACTATCCAGCCATTCCAGCTAAACCAAGTGATATCTAAAAAGGGGCATTTGGATGGGAAGCAGTAAATAGCTTTGAGGAAGAGGTTGGGTTATCTTAAATTTATATGTCTTACAAATATTTACTCAAGGTGCTAAAAAGTAGCATTTCTCCCTCTTAAAACCATTGGCCAAAGTGGGCTTATGACTTTACTTTGTAAGTAAACAGTGCTGCGCCATTCTAAACAGCTTTATTAGGCCTGTCACCAACAGCCAAATATTTATGTAAGCTCCATGGGTTGAAAAGGTAGTTTTAAAAGGCTGTTTTAACCACATCTCTGTAAATGTTTAAGGTAATGTCCTGTCTCTTTGAAACCATCCCACCTAGCCATATTGTCGTATTTATAATAAAAAGAGCAACATGCTCAAAGTGATGCATGATTTCCTGTCATCCAAACACAGGCTCTATCCTTTCATCACAACCAAAGAGAAACAAGAAATAATTTTGGAGATCCTCCGAGTGAATACCTGGAAAGAAGTCACTGGGGTTAATTGCGGGCATTGAAACAGGGAAGAGATACAACTTTGGCAGCGGCTGGGTGTAAGGTCAGAAGAAATATTAGCAAGGAATGTGACTGGATCTTGCTTAGAATGCACAAACAGAGTTATTGGCTGTATTTATTTTTCTTAATTGATTCATTTTTCTAGAGAAGTACCTCGGGGAGTAGTGAAGCTGGGCCCCCAAGTCTGGTGTGGTTGTTAGAATAAACGGCGTGTCTCGCTGAGCAAATCCCTGGCTTTGCGAAGCTCTGATCAGTCCCACCTGCTTGTGGCCGAGCTGGTCTCAATATCAGATGATGAAATGCTGGTCAGGGCTCTTACAGTTGCAGGTAAAAGAAACCAAACTCCTACGAGCTTAAACATTATAAGCAACTGCTTCTCCAGCGGAGAGAGCCAGACGATCTATCTTTAGGCCCAGCTGGACTCCGGTGTTCAGCTTTCTTGCCAAGACCCTTTGTTCTCCTTTCCTGTCCTTTATTTTTAGGCAGCTTAAGCTACTGTGGTGGACATGATGAGCAGCCACAGCGCCAGGCTTTTATGGCACTAGCTGAACACACCCCAGACAGACAGAGGCTTGGGCCAGGCTCAAATACAAGGCCTCTTCTCAGCAGCCATGTGATTTATGTAGTCTAACTCAGAACCAGAGATAGTATATGGTAGTTGAGTTCAGCTAGAATTTACCCCATCAATTAGGAGAAAAGACATGGTTATGGGGGTGGGGGGAACACTCCAAATGAAGTAACAACAACAACAAAGTCTTTGTCTAATGAATGGGGGAAAATGATCAATGTCTTGTAGAATTAAGACATATTTTCAGCTTCTAAAAAAATGACATTAAGGTATATGTACTTAGTTATCTTCTAGAGACAAGAGACTATCTGCAAAACTCAGTGACGTTGCCCAGACTTGACTTTGTGCAGAAATGAAGATGGTATATGTTTGGGGAGGAAGGTCAGCAAAGCTGTTCATTTGTGTACATGTTTACAAATTATGCATCCCTAAGAACTTCCCCGAATCTAACCACATCTGCTAGCATTCCTGAATTGATTAGCCTAATGGCACTCATTGTTAAAGACTAGGAGATCACTACCTCAGCCCTCTTTATCCTGAGCTGCTGTGCAATGCAGATTCTGGAACCCTGGAACTCCTTGTCATTCTACCTGGGAACAAAGTACTTGCATTTTAATATGCTTCCTAGAGGATACTTCATGACATGGCTTCCACGATAAAACCTGAGGATTCTGGACTAGGGGATAGACTTCCATTCAATTCCATTAAATATTTGCTTGGTAGATATTAAATGCATAAGAGTCAATGAACCTTGTTTTGGTTGAATCCCAAATGTCCCTCAACAGCCATGTTCTGAACACTCAGTCCTCAGTTTGTGGTATTGTTTTGAAAGTTATAGAGTCTTTAGAACATGGTGTGTAGCTACTGGAAGTAGGCTGCTAGGGGATGGGCCTTTGGAGGAATCTGCCCCTTGTTCCTGTCTCATTTCCTGTTTCCTGGTCTGTACAATGTGGAAAAAGCTGCCACTCTGTGCTCAGCCAGCCATTGATTCTCCCAGATCTTCCCTGGAGTGGGGAACTGACATCCTTCTGAAGTGTTAGGCCAACACAAATTCTCTGTTAAGTTGTTTCTGTCAGGAATTTTGTCACAGAGACAAGGATTAACTACCACCATCCCCAGTCTGACTAGACTAGAGTTGAGGTTTTGGCGCAGAGAGGTACAGCAGTAGATTAAATGACTCCTCAGTTCTTCACTCCTAGATCTACATTCTTGACTTGATATTGACAGAAAGGACAGATCTGTCTCCTAACTTAAAGTCTAGTCATGTGAGTCACTTTGGACAGTGGACTGTGGACAGATACAATAGGATCTGACCTCAGTGTAGACCTCAAGGCACCTCTGCATCTCCATTTGTCCAAAGCCGGGGCAGAACTTGGCCCTGCACTGGTGCAGCACTCCACTCTGGACCCAAAGTCAGCAAACGTAGAGTGACGATACCCAAATAGCCAGATAGACCCACAATTTGAAGATCCTCATAAGCCAACCCCACCTTCACTAATAGATTCATAGGAAAAATACTTGTCCAGGCAGTGGTGGAAAACTCTTTAATCCCTGCACTTGGGAGGCAGAGGCAGCCATATCTCTGAGAATTGGAGGCCAGTCTGGTCTACATAGTGAGTTCCATAGTCTATATAGCTACACAGAGAAACGCTGTCTTGAAAAGCCAAAGAAAGACCAAGATTTTAAAAAGAAAAGTACTTGTCACTGAATTGGGAAAATGATTTTTCCTATAGCATTGTTGTAGAAATAACCCCCAGCTTTGGTTTGCTTGGGGTTCATCCACTGCCTCTACTGAAGGAGGCAATGTAGACAGTAAGCAACTGGAACTTTATTAGGGAAAATATTTAAGTGATGTCTGGTCCTTACTCCATGCAATGCAGAGGAGGAGGATAAAATCTGTGTATGTTGTCTGCACCTCACCATTGCCAGCAAACATAGAGTGCACGTGGACAAGGTCTGGGTAGGCATTACAGGAGATGTGCCGAAGGATCAGAAGTGTAAGGACCTCCTGAATCACTGCAGGACCCTACTTGGATCCCTCTGCAAATACCATCTGAATAGATTGGCTCAGGCTGGCCAGAGTGCTCTAAGCTTATTGGTAGAAAGAAAGAAAGAAAGAAAGAAAGAAAGAAAGAAAGGAAGGAAGGAAGGAAGGAAGGAAGGAAGGAAGGAAGGAAGGAAGGAAGAAAGAGGTCCTTAAAAAAAATCATCTCTCCAATCTGCCACTTATACACAATAGCACCACTGAAGGACTTTTCAAGGGCCCAGAAGTTGGTGGGTTTACCTGTAGCTAATGACCATCAGTAGTCTCTCTTCACCGGGAAGCTGCTTGGGATTTCAGGATAGCAGAGCTAAGAATTCACTTGATGTATTAGGTATCATCAAAATCCTATTTCCTAAGCCATGTGGTGCATGTCTGTAATCCCAGTACTTGGGGCAGGGGGTGGGGGCTGAGACTGGATTATGAATTTGAGGCTAGCTTGGGCTGCACAGCAAAACCTTGCCTCAAAAGAAGAAAAGGCCATTTTCTCCATGATGCCACCGTACTTACTTTGTGAGGGAGACTGATCCCCAAGACCAACCACATATTCTTCAGGGCCCAGAACAAATTCAAGATACACTTACAAGTTGTTTAGCATTGCATATCACATTAACGTGCATGCAGGTTCTATTGGATGAGGCTTAATGCCACTGCAGACACGTGAGACGCTGACCCATTGCCACATTGCTGTCAAGGCCTGCATTTCTGTTAAGGAAACAAACAGGGGAGCTGAGCATGGTGTTGCACTCCTTTAATCCCAGCACTTGGGAGACAGAGGCAAGCAGATCTCTAAGTTCGAGGCCAGCCTGGTCTACAGGGCAAGTTGCAGGACAGCCAGGGCTACACAGAGAAACTGTCTTGAAATGCCAAAAACAAAAAAAAGAAAGAAAGAAAGAAAGAAAGAAAGAAAGAAAGAAAGAAAGACAGAAAGAAAGAAAAAGAGAGGGGGAAGAAAGGAGAGCAGAAGAGGAGAGAGGAAAGGAGAAAAGAGGGGAGGGGAAGGGAGGGGAGGGGAGGGGAGGGGAAGGGAGGGGAGGGAAGGGGAGGGGAGGGGAGGGGAGGGGAGGGGAGAACCATGGAGTCTGGCCCAGGTATAGAAACCAGAATATGACCACAGTTTTTCACTCAACAAACACCCATGGCACCTACCATTCCCAGACCTTCCTCAGGCAGTGTGGTGAGGTCAAGCAATGGCCTACCCCAAGAAGAAGGACCTGCCACTTCCAGCCCAGACAACTCTGGGTTGCTGGACCGGTGAACAGGTGGATACAGGAGAGACTGAGAACCACTCTTCAGCCCTCAGCATCCTACGAGCTGGCCGCTTCTTCACAGTGATTCATAAACCATTTCCGAGAGCACCCCCTCCCCTACATTCCCACCCTTACACCAGACCTGGCTGTATATTTGAGTGAACACAGCTGTCCCGGGGAAGCTTACACAAGAGGCTTGCGGAGGGTTTTCTGCAGTCACGAAAGGTCTCCCTCCAGGCTCACTCAGGTCAGCCTGGAAAAGCCCGCCTGTGCACATTCAGCAAGGTGGGAGATTCGCCCTGGAGCTTCAGATGCTTCCAGCAAGGCTGGGGCACAGTCTCCCCATGGGGAGTGAAGTGTCGGGCAAGGCTGCCCGGCTCTCCCCCCAGGCTGAGGAGCAGCGCTCGTCTTACCATAGAATTGTATCTTCTGCCACTGAGTCAACTTCTAATGACTGCTCTCCTTATCACCCGCCTGATGTGGTGGGCCGTGCATCTAATCCCCGGCTGCTGGAGTTCAAGGCCAGGTTGGCTTGTCGAGTGAAACCTTAGCTCAAACTCCTGCCCGAGAAAAGAAAAAAGAATTTGGGCCCCTACTTAAGATCAAGAGAAAGGTACTGAGTGTGTGGCTTCATAGTTTTCTTTCGAAGCAACTGAGAAGGTACCTGGTTAAGTCCAATGTAGTGTATAAATCAGCGTTAGTCAGTGCAGCCTATGAGACGTGAGGCTTGGAGAAGGTGTTGTGCTAATTTTAGAACTGCGTCTATTGATTCCGCTTACTTTGGGAACAGTCCCAGAAAAGTGAAGGCTAGCTCCTCCACACGCTTGGGTTTTTTCATTGATAATTTTCTGAAGAACTTCCTGGTTGTTTTCCTGCACTTAGTGCTCCCACCCAGTAAGGCACAAGGTGTTCCCATTTCCCGCACCTTCACTGTCATCTGCTCTCTCTCCAGTCTCGCTGATGTTTGGTCTGGTTGTTTTGCTGCTGGGAATCCCAGCCAGGAGCTTTCCTGGGCCGAGCTGTCCCCTCTGAGCAATACCCTCACCCTGTCCTGCCGCTCTTCCGAGCGCCAGCCTAACTGTGTGGAGTAATGGCTGTCTGTCTGTGCGGTTCCCTGCCGACCTGTGATGTTAGCAGCTTTTCATGCAGAAACTAGCTGCCCTTTCTATGTCTTCTTTGGCAACGTGTCTTAATCAGGTTCTTTGCCCGTTTTAAAAATAGGGTCACTCAAGTGCTCTACATTAAGTTCCTTATATAGTTTGGCTATTAAGGCAGATAAATAATTTATGGCTATTTTTCTCAGTCTGTAGACACCTTTCCCACATTGCTCACTGTCTCCCGTGCTAAACAGGTGTTTCTGGTTTAATGTAGACTCAATTTTTTAATTCGCTTTATTGCCTGAGATTTTGCTGTGGTGTCGAAAACATTACCTCCTAGACTGATACGTGGTTTTAGAGTGCTAAGAGTTCCAGGTCTTCCATTTGGCCCTTTAACCCACTTAGAGCTGACATTGTATGTGGCGTGAGATAAGAATCCAATTTTATTCCTTCCTAAGTAAATACCCAGTTTTCTTGACATCATTTTTTAAAGAGCATCCTTTTTTTTTTTTTTTTTTTTTTTTTTGGTGCCCCTATCAAAAATGACTTGGCCATTTGTGCTCATGTTTGCTTCCAGGGCTCCCGTTCAACTCCAAGTGTGCTTGTTTTGTTTGTTTTGTTTTGTTTTTTGTTTTTCTTTTGTTTTGTTTGAGGGACTTTTATGAGACGAGATGCCTTTGACTTCTCATAAAAGTGAACTATGCGTGGGAATTTAAAAAATAAGATGCAAAGAGAAAAGACAGACCAAAGCAACAATTCCATCCAGCTGTAGTTTGGTGAATCAGTGAGTTTCCTGGGCTAGGTGGCACAGCTTTGACTAGAGGTCACTTACCGAATCACGGATGACCCCACAGTAGCTACACGGCCAAACAGTCTCTCCCAGACTTGAATGACTCCTCCCCTATCCGTTGCATAGACAGAATGTCCCCTTCAGTTAACCTTCCACACTCTATACACCTCCTCGGACCACAAGAACAAGCGGAGCTTAGGCAGGATCGCATACAGTCACTCTGTATGTAATTCCGGAAGGAGTGGCTGGACTCTCAGGTAAGGGTCTAATGATCCTCCTCACTTCTTCTAGAAGAGAATGTCAAAAGGCGCCATCTTGGGGGCTGGGGGAGTGTCCTTTGAGTAGTCACAGCTGCCCTGATGAAGATATAATGGCCACTGTGCTCAGAGGACGGCATTCTACAACACTCACACACCGTGCTCCTTCAAACCAAAACATAATCCACTTGCCATCCATTCAGGCAGGCTGTAACAGGGGGAAAAAATGTTATGTGTATATTGATTAATTATAAGGGTTAAAAAAATCACTTGAGAAAAATACAATTCAAATTAAGGTTGACAGCTCTGGCTTGGTCCGACGGCTGTCAAGTCACGTGTTTATTTAAACAGGAAAGACAGGAACTTCCTTGAGCAACACCATCATCAAAGGCTAAAGTGAAAACCTAGCATGGGTGAGCTAGTTGTAAGGAAGCTAGCTGCAGAGCATCTAGAGTAGGAAATACTCTAAAGAACAAGCAAGCTTTCAAGCAAGACATAAGAACACACTGAGCCAAGCAATTTCCTAGGTTGGAGAGACTCAGCCTCCCACTTGGCCGGGGTTGGGACTCTAAAGAGAAATGCAGGAGGATCTGGGCTTCCTCCAGACAGATCGCTGCAACTGTTTTATGGGTCCCTAAAATAATGTTGCTGGGCCTTTATGAGACCCAGCTGGGACAGGGTGTGCATGAAGTAATAGCTTCATCATGTGGCACACCTATGCCACTCCAAGCAGCCATGCTGAGCCTTGGCACCTTTGTCCAGCCGAGTGAGAGACAGGACTTGGTTTGGTGAGACATTGCCCCAAGCAGGGATCAGTGAAGAGCAGAGCCGTCTTGCTCCTGTATCCTCAGCTCCCTTCTGGGGAGACGTCACTCTGTGTCAGGCTCTGTTCCGAGCACACAAGCAGCCTTGTGTGTCCAGACAACCTCGTGTGTGGAGGAAACAGGAGCATATTGTGGTTTCGTTTGCTCCAGGCTCTACTGCTAGAAACCAGGCTTCAGACCTGAACTTTTAACCAGAGTTCTTCTTCCTCTCAAACACGACCTGAGGTCGGTCAAGGTGGGCACACTAACCTGAGGTAAGATGGATACACCAAGCCCTGGTGAAGGTGGGCACGTAGAGAATTGTATTCAGTGTCTTCCCCAGCCCTACCACCAAAAGAAATCAGGATCTGAGAGAAGCCACAGGACTTTTGAGCTTTAGTCCTTGGTCACAACCCAGAAGAGCTGTTCTTATCAAGAGATGAAATAGCCAACACTTTTAGGAGAGAAAAGCTTTGCCAAGTTTATTCAAACAATAAACAGGCGCTGAATCAACAGGCTTTGGTTAAACGCACATTCAGCTTGCAGAGAGTCTGGTGAGCCACATGTCAGAAAGCCCAGTACTTCCATGGGTCCTCCGTTCTGGATTCTGCTTGGACCATCCCAGACCTGAGCCACAGTACTCTGACACTGAGGTTTTCACCCACAGGACTCCTAGGGACTGGCTCAGCACTTGCTTGCTGACTGACCTTTGTTCTGAAGTGTTGGCAAGGCAGGCCCAAGAGTAGCTGGCAGGCCTCTGCATTTATACCTGTCCAACTCCCTGACTCCATGCAGCTCATGTCCTGATGGACTACCCTCCCACACCCCACAAAATAAAATCACTTTAGGGCACTGGCCTTTCTGGATGTGGAGCCTTCTGCGGACTTCTGCAGAAAGAAGCCAGGACAGAAATGAGCAGGGAGCCCGTGGTGATGGGGGGGCCTGTTTGGACGATGGGATTGGTGGCACAGCAAATCAGCCAGGTGTGCTTGCTATAGCATGAAGTGAAAGGGGTAAGGAAGATGCCCCCTGTGGTGTCCTTAAACTGACACCACAGGTAACCTGCTTCCTGGAATCCTGGGACACTGATGTGGGCACACAGCCCACAGAGGCCCTGATGCTTAGCTGCCACGCACGGCATTGGCCTGTTTTCTCCGCTCCACCCCACCTCCACCCCTGACATCCCATCCTGACCCTAGAAGGTGTGGGGTGGTGGCTACAAATAGGAAGGAGACAGGGAGGAAGGGTTTACCCGATAAGGAGAACTGGTTCTCACTGGGTGATCATTCATAGTTTTAGGATGGTACAGTGCTGCACTTGTGTTAAGTGAAACTGACAGTTAATCTTTGAGGTCTGTCAATTTTTCACCTGACACTGAAGAGTAATTCAAATCCTTCAAGTATGTCTGACAGGAAATGATGAGAGAGGGAAGTTTGCTTTCTTACTAGGAAATCTGATGTTAATACATTCAGTTATACACAAACACCTCTCTCAGTGTTTCTGTTTCCCTCTGTCTCTGTCTTTACCTCTCTTTCCATGTCTCTGTGTGTCTGTCTCTTTCTCTGCATCTATCCCTTTGTGTGTCTCTTTCTGTCGCTATGTGTGTTTCTCTGTCTGTCTGCCTGTTTGTCTGTGTCTGTCTCTCTCTCATATAGACACACACACACAACCCTCCTCATGTATTTCAGAAGTATGAGGAAGTTTAAACTGCAGGTTAGCACTACGTGGCTCAAAGACAATGCGGTTTTATGTAGCTGGAAGAGTCAGTCAGGTCTACCCAGAATAAGAAAAATACCAGGTTACTTCCTAAATTCCTTGGAGAGAGATCATGACCACATGTCAAGAATTCATCTTTAAAAACTCAACATATACGGGTTGAAATTGAAGTTAACGGTAAA
This sequence comes from Meriones unguiculatus, assembly GCF_030254825.1. Classification (NCBI taxonomy): domain Eukaryota; kingdom Metazoa; phylum Chordata; class Mammalia; order Rodentia; family Muridae; genus Meriones; species Meriones unguiculatus. Next base: position 148,659,588 of record NC_083351.1, read on the forward strand.
GACCTTGCCTGGCCTACATGAAAGCCTGAGCTACATACCTAACACTGCCAGAAAGGGGCAGGGGGCATACAAGGAAAAAATATAGAAGATAGGAAAATGGCATTTGTGAGTTTCCAGCCTTGTGGACAAGGCAAGGTCAAGTGTCCGTTCTGTGATGGGACAATTTATTCTACTTCTTTCAGTGAACATTTTCTGGCTCCCCATAACAGTCTCAGAACCAGTAGGGTTTACAGGTGATATTTTTAAATACTATGCACTTCTGCTCTCTAGTCAAAATTTCTACCCTCTTGACTCTTAAAGTTCAACTACCTTCTCTACAAAAGATCCTGAGCTTCACAGAAAAGGTATTTTGTGTAATTGCTGACACCCATTTTCTTTTTTTTTTCTAGTTATTACATTTCCTTTTATTAGACTTTTAAGTTAATTAATTAATTAATTTAATTTACCTCCTAATCGCAGCTTCCCTGTCCTCCTCTCCTCCAGTCCCTTCCCCTCCCTTCCCCTGCCCCCAGTCCTCCCATCCTTCCTTTCTCCTCAGAAAAGTGGAGTCCCCCCCCCTCCCGTGGATATCAACCAGCCTTGGCTTATCAAGTTGCAATTGGACTGGGGGCATCTTCTATTGTGGCTAGACAAAGCCATCCAGTTAGGGGAAAGGGATCCGAAGGCAGACAGCAGAATGAGGGACAGCCCCTGTTCCTGTTAGGCGTCCCACATGAAGACGGAGCTGCTGCACGTTTCTTACATAGGGGCAGAGGACCTAGGTCTGTCTCATGCAGGCTTTCTGGTTGGCGGTTCAGTTTCTGTGAGCCCCTATGGGCCCAGGTTAGTTGACTCTGTGGGTCTTCTTGTGGTGACAGCCATTTTCTAATTGTGCCTCTTTTCTGACAGTTTGTATTTTGAGAAAGTGTGGTGTTGAGCTTAGTAAAGCTGAAGCAACGCCATTGTCTGGAGACAGCACACCTGAACCGGATGATGGAGTGTTCTCTCTGTCACCGAGAGTTTAAAGGATTTTTAATGGTGGCTCTGAAGCTATTTTGCGCAATTTAATTAAACATTAAGTATTTTAAGATTGGTCATGCAGTTCCAGAAGAAGAAAATAGGAAAGAGAGAGAGAGAAAAAAAGAAAGGAAAGAAAGAACTAATTAGTTGGTTAAATAACGCCTCCAACTCAATTTACTAAACACTGACGACTATTTAAGCCCCGCTAAGGGACTTCAGCTGCGGAGCACGAAGCAGGATGAAAGCTTATTTCTCTTATGTAGAAAGTGTGGGCTGGAGAAATTACTCACTGATTAAGAGCATCTTTGTTGCTCTTGCAGAGGACCTGGGTTCTATTCCCAACACCCACAAGGCAGCTCACAGCTGTCTGTAGTTCCAGCTTCAGTCTATAATTCTGATGCCCTCTTTTGGCCTCCACAGGCACCGGGCACACATGTGGTGCACACACATACACGTAGGCAAAACAATAGTACGTATAAACTAATAAAATAGTCTAAGCCCCTTCCTCAAAAAAGTCCCAGGTAAAGCAGGTGGTCTTGGGTGGGCAGATGGTTCAAATCTACCAGCCCACCGAGGCCCTGAGATTTGTGATCAAACCCTCCTCGCTTCCGAGCACACCAATGCAGTTGCATGGCTCTGCCAGCACCGCCCAGTGGCCAGGAGATGAGCCAGATGTTGAGGCTGTCACTTGCTTTTACATCCCACTGGCTAGTTTCAGGCACAAGGCTGAATCCAGCTTCAAGTTAGACTGGGAGACACAGCCTCTCACAGATCGTCCACGTGCCTGGATGAAAGACAGGGATCTAATTTCTATGAGAAAAATGGGAGGTCGAATCCAAAGAATGACAGGACCGGCTTAACAAGATTCCTGTGACTCCATCACTAGTGGGTGAGACTGTAGCTTCATTTAACAAACATTTGCTCCTGTGTGCTAGTATTCTATCTCATCCAGAGATAATCTTCCAAGAAAAGGGACTTTGTTAAGAGGAAAATCCCAATCTGTCTGTGCACAAACTGCATTAAAGGGTAAGACCATTTTTTGCGTATTTCTTTTTTGTGTGTGAGATTGTAGCAAAGGCAAAGGCTTTCTCTTGTCACCTGACAGGAAGCCACTTGAACTCAGAGTTTGTGGTAGCTTGGAATGACAGGGCATTGATGAGGCCGTGTTGATGCAAGAGGGGCTCCAAGACAAACTGTTTGTGTCTGGCAAGAAAATAATGCCAGGACTGCATGTGATTGTCACGAGGGCTCTGCTGTGTGTCCCTCTCTCCTCATACTTCATACTTCACATTTAGGCCTGCCCAAAATAAATGCAGTACAGTCTCCCTTCACAAACAGAGGGCTTAGGGAGGGGAGGCAGAAACTCGGGTGACACTGGTTCTATTGCTGAATAGCTGTGTTGCTGAAGAAATGACAGACGGGGCCGAGGCCCTCAGATCCTTATGCATCTCACAAACCTGCAACTGTCACCAGCCATGCACTCTCAAGGTTGAGTCTATGAGGTTTCTTCTGGAACTTTTTTCTTCCTTTTCTTTTTCTTTCCTTCCCCACTCCTTCTCTCTCTTCCTTCTTTTCTTTTAAGGTGTGTGTACATGAGTACAATTTCCCACAGAAGACTGAGGCATTGGATCTCCTGGAGCCGGAGTTACAGGCAGTTGTAAGCCACCTGAATGAGTGCTGGGGACTGAACTTGGCCTCTGGAAAAGCAGCATACACGTACGCTCTTAATCACTAAGCCATTTCTCTCAACCTTTTTTGAGACACAGTCTTACTGTGTGTAGCCCTGTCTGACCTTGACTTCATAGAGATCTACCTGCCTCTCTGTCTTGAAGGTGCTGGGATTAAAGTGTGTGCCCAGACGTGTGTGTGTGTGTGTGTTCAGACATCAGCCACCTCCTTTGAAAAGAAGTCTCTCATTGGCCCAGAACTCACCAATTAAGTCAGGCTGACTCTCCAGCAAACCCCAAGGACACACTGGTCTCTGCTTCCCTAGCACTGGGATTACAAACCAGAGCCACCACATCTTGGCTGTTATTTGCTGCCTCTGGGGCTCGAACTAGGGACCTCATGCTTACACAATAAACACTTTTAAACATAGTTAACTCTCCAGCCCCTATATCTCATCCTCTTTGACTTCGCTGTGCTCCAGGTGTCCAAGCTGTCTATTATTCTATAGACCGTGGATGCAGTGTGCATAAGGTAAAGATTAGGGCTATCAACGTTTGTGGCATAAATTGCTAATCATTTCCTGTTCTTCCACTGAAATAGAGTATCTGATTTTCAGTTGAGCACGCCTGTGCCCTTTCACTCCTTTGGAGCTAGGGACGGTCATGCAACTAAGTTCTGTTCAGTAGCTTTTGAATGGAGACATTAAATACAGCTTCTGGTTTTCCCCTGTATAAACAGCAGCTATGGTCTTCCCATTTCCATTCCTTCTTGATGCTGGCTGGGATGAAGGGGCGGTGGTGAATTATTTGGACCGTGTGAAGGAGGTGAAAAAAGATAGAAGAAGCCTCGTTTTCTACTTCTCTCTAATAATTTACCCAAACTGTGGAGGCATAAGCAATGTTTACAAACCCACTGTTCCTCCTAGTCTGAAGTGGAAACACTGCTCCGTAGCCCCTCCCTGGATCAGGGTTTCTCTCTTAGTCAAAGTTCTAGCCAGAGCTTCTGCATCTCTATGTTCAACATGGAGAGGAGCCACTTCCTAGCTGGTTCCTGTGGCTGTTGGAAGCCTCTGGGGCTCAGCTGGCTGTTGGTCCCAGACATGCCTTCTTTGCCACATAAATGCCATGTGCCACCTCAGAGGTGACGTCCTGTTATGGTGTGTGTGTGTGGGGGGGTGTGTGTGTGCGTGCATGTATGCATGTGTGCATGTATGTGCATGCACACACACACGCGTGTTGGGGCAAAGGATCTTATCCTACCCCAAAGGGAATTAATTATGCAAGCCACGAACGCTAGGAGGATAAGAGCATGGGAGCCATTATAGGATTGTGTACCATAGAGCTACTTCTGAGAAGTTGCTGTCTCCCAGCTAGTCTGTTGATGCTACACCTTACTGTGCAATGGAAATAGAACAACCATCTTTTGAAAATTTTTTCTTTATTCTTGAGAATTTTATACAGGTATAAATTAAAATGAGACCATATCTAACCCACATTTCCTCCTTCCAACTAGTCCCATATCCCGGGACTACAATAACCACCCCTCGTAACATCATGTCTTTTTTCTCAAAGGACCCACTAACTCCAGTTAACGTTACCCATATGCGCATGGGTATGAGGCCATCCACTGGAGCGTGGGAATCTTACCAACAGCCACATCTTTCCAATAGAATCATTTTTTTCCTTCCTCTGCCTCTATCGACTGCCAAGAGCTTCTCAGTATGGGGGCAACCCACTATTTTAAAGCCCAGTTTGCATTTGAGGGCCAGCCTGTGTTCTAATCAATAGTGCTGGGTTTGTGTGGTGCTCTGGAACGTTTCCCGTCAGTGAGAACCACGCGATAATCGTTGCCTGGAAGGTCTGCCTGGAAAACCCTCCGTGGTGTGGCAGTTTCTTCAAAGATGAAAACCTCCCACCTCGGAGGAAAGCTCGCTAAGACACGGGATGTTAGAGGGGAAGCCACACAACAAACTGTTGTAAGGAGAGGAAACGTTCGGCTCTCCAGGAAAGCTCCTTAAGCTCCTGAGCTCAATAGCTTCAGGAAGTCACTGAAACTGACCAGATTCACCAGGCCCCTCTGTCCCCCAAGTGTAAGCAGTAAAACTTGCTGAGAGATACTTTCACCCCGCTGAGCTGTCTGAAAGGAGCAGAGGCCAGCTGAGAAAAGGACCATGTAAGGAGGGTCATCGTTTGACATTGCCCAGGAGAAGCAGAGAGCCATCCATCAGAGTGGCCTGTGGGACGCTCAGACAAACTGAGCCCGCCTGGAAAGGATGGGCTCCAACGTGTGGAGCTGTCTGCAGGCTGTGCACTGTGCTCCAGGTTTTCCCAGCTTTTGTCCACTGTCACCCATGCTGGCGTGGGCTTTGGTGGTGACACAGCTGTCTTTGGGTCCTTTCTGCTCCTGTAACTCCTCGCTCATGCTCCTGAAAGTAACACCAGTAAAACTCATTGGTTCACCCAGTTGGACTTCGGTGGTACCCTTGCTTTGGCGTGTTGTTGCTTTCTCTATCTGGGGTGATTTGTTCACACGTCCCAAGAATGGTGTCACACAATACCTTCTCTCACTTACACCTCAGCTTCTCCAGAAACTTCCAGGACTATTCCGTGAGAATTCTTTGGCCTTACCCAAAGATACTTTGAGCTAAGGTGTACCAAGTCTGTCCATAAAAATTTGGAGTCCAGAAGTCCCAGGCAAGGCCTCCCGAGAACTGGACCCATAAGAAACCAGAACTGGTCTGTACACGCAAAAGTGAGGAAGCCAGCTTGCAAGGGAGAGGGGAACAACGGGGTAGCTGTGCAGACAGAAGCCTGCAGAGGAGGCTCAGTCCCAGGATTCCTTCCCCGGACCTTCTGAAACTGTCTGGGTCCCCCCTACCTCCACCCAGGTGTATGAGATGCTTCTCTTCGGTTCCAGGAGTATGTTGTCCTTCTCCTCAATTGCCATAAAGTCTCCCCCACCCAGCTAGAGTAGATTTCTAACCAGGGAAGGCCTTCACTGCGTGTGAGCTTTTGGGATCCAGGCTCAACCTTGTCTCAACCAGCTCACGACTACACTCCCCCCCAGGAAACAATGACGGCTGGCTAGAAAACACATGGGGAGGGGCCAAGGAGACCCGCTGGAAAAGAACCCGGTAAGATGGCATATATGTGCTTGTGATGTGGGTCATCATTGTACTGGAGGGTAATAAATGGTCCCTTAGCATCACTTAGGGCTCAAAGGAATCCTGCCTTGCCCAGACCCCACACACTCACGTGAGGTCTGTCTTCACTGGGTTATCTCTGTTGCTGAGTTGATGGGAAGAACCGTGCCTCTGTGAATTGACCCAGGCCTCTTCCCTCAAGTGGCTCTGCTCTTGTCCCTTCTGAGTCCCCCAATGGCTCTTGGATTGTATCTGTCTCCACACTCCCTCCTTGTACTACTTTCCTGTGCCGATTGTTTACTCGGGAATCCAGGCCAGGGTGCCTGGGATGGGTGTATTTTATTTTATTTTTTTCAGCAGAATTCTGCACTGCCCTTCTTGAGTCACACTCCACATTCCTTCAATGCCTCCTCTGAGCTGCCGGGGTGTTTTGCAGAAAGGCCATTGGCTGCCTAAGCCCAGGAAGGCTTTGTCCCCAACCTTGTTCTAGGAGCTGACCCTCTGGTATGGAGGGGGCAAAGTGAGATGTGGTAAACAGGAAACCAGCAGGCCCAGCTTGGCCGGGGGATCAGAAAACATCAGATACGGCACTCAGCCTCGGAGCCAGATCATAGCCTTCTGGAGTCCCAGCATCTTCCAGGCTGGCTAGGGCTGTGTCCTCAGCAATTGGGTATTGTCAGTGCAGCAGGAAGAATCTGTCCTGAGACACTGACTTAAGAATGTCATGGGTTCAAGGGTCACTGTGAGAGACAGATGAACTAAAGGAAGGCAGGGGGAGTTAGACTGAGAAAGTGGCCAAGCAATTGGCCTACCCACCACCACCTGTATCAACCACTACTTCCACGCTCTGCCTCAGTTCTCCAACCCTTCCGGGCTGGATACATTTTCTACAACTCCTCAAATGCTGTACTTTCAGAGGAAGTATCCCCATAGCAGCAACTAAGTGCTTGAAGATAGGTAATCTCTGTTCACCAGAGTTTATGACCCTAAGTACCTGGAACTCAGCATGAGCTCAACAACTATTGGTTGAATGAATGAGCAAGTGAGTGGGTGAATGAATGGATGAATGCATGAATGAGTCGTTTTCTCTAAGGCTGAATGCCTCTGCTCTCTTGCTGCACTTCTTCTCCTTGTGTCTGCTGCCTGCAGTGGGAACACTCTTCCAGTTACGCACACCAATTCCATTCATCTTTCAGATACTGGGTCCAAGGCCACTTCTCCAGCCAGGCTTTGTGGATAAGAGCCGAGCTCCCCGGGAAACTAGCAAGGGGCCTTTTGTAGGGAACACCTTAAGGCCTCTAATAGATTATGTGTAAAACAAAAGTTGAGAGATGGGATGCTGGAAATGGAAAGGTTTAAGCAGGGAGGGGCATGGGAAGATAGAGGAAGCAAGGCAGGACTGGGTGAAAAGGAAGGGTGGATGAAAATAATTGAAGATAGTAGAATACATACAAAATGAGAGCTTGAGGGGAATCCTAGGTGTTAAAGGATTTATGTGACCCCAGGGGTCTCAGAAATAAGACAGGCTATTATCATTGCCTTTGATTACCATCTAAAACTACATGGTAAGACCCTATGGCTGAAGAAACCATATACTTTGACTGCAGAACATAGAGAAACCAATGTCAAACTGGTCAGGAAACTTCTTCCTTGCTGGTTAGCTTTCACAGTGCCCAAAGATGCTCTACAGAGTTCAGGAGGAAAAAGAGTATCAATGGTCTGACCCTGCATGCTGCAATCCTGGCCTGTCAGGCAGATATGCCTACTGGTGCAAAAGCAGCATGACTATTATGGGGTTACTAACAGCTTTCTGATTGGCTCTGAGACCTGCTCTATGGAATGAAATTTCAAGCCTAATACCTGTAATCCTAGCTAAAAGCCCAATCGCTGGGGATTTTGCTACATGGTCATGCTGTCAAAATATTTCCTAAATATTTGTGTTTGTATTCATTAATCTGGGCTGCTCTTGGCCTTGGTCAGAGAAGGTTTTCTGCACTGGGCAGCAATCAGTGGAGAGAATGAGAGGCTGAGTACTCAACCATAAGGATTCTTAGACCCTCACTAAGGCTCAAGAACATCTCAGAAGAGGAAGTAGAGCGACCTTAAGAGCCACAGGATGGGAAAGATGAAGCTCTGTCTTTAGGACATGACATGACTGTCACAGTCAAGATGAGCACAGCGGGTGAGGTTATCTGTAGAAGATCTCCACAAAAATCAAGCCGGCTAAAATTCTGGGATAGATGGGTAGCTGATCTCCAGAGCCCACTCCTTACTGAGGAGCTATTGGCAGTTGATAGTGGCTGGGGATGATGTGGCTACTGGTAAGATTTCATGCTTTCATAGTTTGGTCCCACACATATGCACATATGAGCAGTACTAAATGGACTTGAAGTGGGGAAAAAACCAGGAAACTGAGGGGTATATATACTTTAGGGGGAGATATAAGCTACAGGGAGAAAGTGAGGGAGAGATGGTGAGATAGGATCATATTTTATTGTGTATGTGTATTTGCTCTCAGGGATAAGTAAGAATTAAAAATAGCCAGGTTTTCAGAGTGCAGCTCTTTCCTCCACTGCCTCCCATGCTCTGTGGAAGCTGAGAGTCAGACACAGCATTCTTCAATGCTTGCTCATCTCTCCTACCTAGTAAAATTATTCTGAAGGTGAAATGATGAAATCAGAGACTTGCCGAATGACATGTAGCCCCTGAGTTAGGTCCCTCTCTCCCTCCCTTGAGTGTCCACATTTCATCCCGTCTCTTTGGAGACTTCACATCGTTTCTGGTTTTCTAGCCATGCTTGCATCTGTGGTGTTTTCCTTCAACGTGGCGCTTTACAAATACAAACTCTGAAGAACCCTTGCCCGGTACCTCAGTGCAAAGCACTAGAATGAAGAAATCTAAGGAGGGAATGTTCCCTCCTCTGACTGGAAGACCAGAAGACAGAGTACTCTCACAGGACAGATCAGGCCTCGATGGAAGGATGGGATATTGTGACACAGAAATACACAGGTAACCAAAAAACAAAACAAACAAAAACAAAACAAAACAAAACAAACAAACCAACAAAAAACCAAGCTCTCCATTTCAGCATTTCCTACCCCAAGCTGCAGCTTCCTGGGCTAGAATGAGCTATCTCTGTAAGTCAAAAACTCAGTTCAAAGGCAGCTGGCAGAGGGGCGCGAGACAACCCCAGGCAGCAGAGCTGGCACGTGAAGAAAAGGAGTTGCCCCTTCCCGGGACAGGGACCCCCTCAGGAAAGACGTGCGTGATAAACACTGGTGTGTGTCTGCAATCTGGCTTTTATCCCTTCAAAGACTACTGAGCTGGGGGCAATTAACAGTGCTGGGGCAGCCAAGAAACTGCCCTGTGAGGATAAACAGGCTGACAGGACATTTACACAGCAGCTTCAAGCAGAGTCCCAGTTCCCCAGTGTGGAAGCATGGACAGCAGGAAGTACCTATTGTCCTCTATCTGGACTGAGGTTCTTTGGCCAGGCATGTGGCATCATGGTTCCATCTAAGGAAAGGCTGGATGACTCTCTGGCACCACAGCGCAGCAGCAGACAGAAGGACAATCACACTGTCCCCACCAGGGACCACCAAGGCTCTTTTATAGGAAGCAGAACCCATCCATGGTCAAGTGTTTTTTTGTTTTTTTGTTTTTTTTTCTCTCAACTTTCTGAAGACTCAGTTGACAATCCCCAGCCCTGGGGAACCATTATTCTCCTCTCTGCTTGTGTGGACTCAGCCATTCAGATTACACAGACACATGAGATTGTGCAGCATCTGGGCTTCTGCATCTGGCTTATTTCTCATAGCATAATATACTCCAGTTTCACTCTTCATCATTCATCACCAATGCAGAAGTCTCCTCTTTTGTTAAGGGCTAAATAATATTCCAGTGTGTGTGTGTGTGTGTGTGTGTGTTTTCTTTTTCTGTTCATCTGATGACAGACATTTGGGGGCTTTTCCACATCTTGGCTGTGGGTAACTCTGTAGTGAGCAGGGGAACACAGATTAACTGTTGGGAGAAAACAAATCAAAGGCATGTCATCTCCCATCTGTTAAGGTGGCTGTTTTCGGAAAGACCAAGCCTGAGCACTGTCACCAGTCAGGCTGTAGAGAAAACAGAGCCCATGTGCACTGTGCTGGAATTGAAAATTAACTGAGCCAACCTGAGCTCACTGGAGGGTCCGTGGCCAGGATTCTAGGGTGAGCCAGATGATCCTTCCCTGGGCACCAGGCAGGCTGACTGAGGGGCAACGGTGCCCTTCCATCTACCAACTGCCATGGCTGGCAGGTGACCGGCCTGTCTAAGACATGCTTTCTCCTTCTGTGGAATGGAACCAAGGTCACAGCGTCCCCTTGCTGGGATTCTCTTTAGGTTCAACAGCACAAGCACATGTTCACCTGCCAAAAGCTGTCGGTGAAGAATGGTGTGGCCGTCACTAAAACATGGAGCTGGGCATTGTACGAGCACATTCCTGTAACTCCAGTGCTCAGAAGAATGAGGCAGAAAGATTTCAAGTTCAAAGCTACTCTAGCTCTAAGAGAAAGGCAGGCAGAAAAAAAAAGCAAGAAAGAAAAGAAGGAAGGAAGGAAGAAGGGAGGGAGGAAGGAAAGGAGGGAAAGAAAAGAAAAGAAAAGAAAAGAAAAGAAAAGAAAAGAAAAGAAAAGAAAAGAAAAGAAGAAAGAGAGAGGCCCTACCCTATGGGAAATAAAATGAAATCTATGTTCTGTGGTTCTGTCCCTGAGAAGGGAACGAGGTTGATCTTTAGAACCCAGAAGGGTGAGTGTGCTGAAGCCACTGCTGAGTTCCCTACTTGACAAGGCTATAACTCTCCAGGAGTGGACGGATGCGGTTGCTGCATTGACCAGGATGAAGTCAGAGCTGCCCATGTAGGTCAAGATCTATTAAAGGGTGTGTCATGTGCACAATTGATTGCAGTTCCATTATATTTGAACAAAGCTGCGTTTATATATATATATATATATATATATATATTTAAAAGAAGGCATTTTTAGAACCCAAAAAGCCTTAAGGACAATGCTGTCCAGGCAGATGAGCACAGGTGGACACACGCAGATGGGCAGGGACTCCCAACTGAAGTGACACCGTTCACATACAGCTATTGCACTGTCCTAAGCACCCTCCACCCCTTCCCCTACCCAGGTCCTTGGTTCTGTAATCCCCACAGCAAACCCCGTCTCCTTCGAGAAGCCTCAGTAGACCTGTCTGCAGTTGTATCCTCTTGGGGCACTAAATTATCACAACGTGCACCCTAGTCTCTCAAATAATGCCTGTGACCTCTTAGGTTCTTTTGATTTATTACCTAAACTGTTATGTATTTGTGGTGACGTTAAGCTTCTGAAAAGTAGAAGACACACCCCGTGCGCCTCTGAGCAATGGCTTTGAGTAATGGCTGTCTCATTGGTGTATCACACAGTTCTAACTGCAGGCTTGACTCTCATCACCACGAACCCGTGGTCCATCGCTATCAAATGGCTCTTGATGCGAGCAGACCATCAGCCGCACTTCGGACTGCTGTAGCTCTAACGTAAATCTTCTGCTTCTGCTGTTCCTCGTATTCATCGGTGTTGGCTTTCCAGGTGCATCTAAAGACCCAGATACCCACATACTAGCATGAATGCCGAAGAGTTTAAAACATTTGCTTCAGCTCTTCCTACGTCCGAACCCTATAGTTCTGAGTCCCAGTTGATTGCAGACTCTGGAATGTAAGGCACGCGGGAACAGCTTCGAAAGAACAGCAAGTGGCAAGCCTGCACCTACCCATTACCCTAAGCCCTTTCGTTTCTGTTTGTTTGTTTTTAGTTCTCCTGGAAGCCTACTGGCGTCTAATAGCTCATCTCCCAGAAAAGGAATGACATTTATAACCGCACCCCCATCCTGCAAATAGAGGAGTTATCTGGGGGACCGGGGACATGCCCCTGCATTTTGACATCTCAGGCTTTGTCTGCCGCCCTAGGAGTCAGCAGCACAGTCCAGAGCACAGCAGCCAGAGGCATGAGCAAGAAGAGCTGAGGCTAAGGGTGAGCAGGACAGTTCCAAGGATCCTCTTCCTGTTTTAGAGGGTTGCTGGCAGGTCTCTGAAAACCTGCAGCTTCTTTATGTCTTTACTCCTGGGCTGCTTGCCACCATTCATTTCAGAACCAGAGCTGTCCTGTTTACTATTAGGCTCTTCCCACCTCCCCCATCACCACCACCCCGGGAAGCAGAGAGTGAGCGGGGATGGGCCCCAAGCATGGTGGGTGCCTTCCAGGGAGGCAGTGGCTGGGGTGACCACAGGGATGCGCCCTTGGGGAGCAGGCAGGGGGTGGGTGAGTGGGGGATCGTGTCTTCTGTTTCTCTGGTGTTTAATAAAAGACAGGCGGAGAATGGCTTTTGGGGAGGAATTAAAAAATACAGGAACGTTTAGGAGAAAATGTTCTTTCCCCAAAACAATCTTCCTGGTTTTGTTTTGTTTTCCTTCTAAATAGTATGCATTGTTTTCATGCCATTGACCTGCATTTCTTTAGACAAGTGAGTGGTCAAGGAGGACAGAAGGAGGGAGAGCGAGGGCCGTGGGGTCAATGTTAGGGATTGTTGGGGAGAATTCACAGCAGCCCTTAGGGAGAGGGCAGCTGAAGCAGGTCTGAATTAAAGAGGGCAGAGAAGAGCACCAGCAAGTTGGGAGGCGTCTGGCTGGGAAAGCTCAGTGTGGACTCATGTCTAATTCCATGACAACCTTGTCATTGTCCTCAAGGCAGATGGCACAAACAACTTCCTTTTCTGTACAGATGCTCATACTCCACACACACAGGGGTCACGTATTTCTTCCTCAGGTGCACTCTCAGTTCTGGCTTGGCAGCCTGTGTCCCCAGTTCCCCCCCCCCCCCACACACACACCATTTAGGGAGGAAGACCCTCACTGGGGTCCAAGTAGGTGATTATAGCTTAGCTGATGCTAATCACATTACAGACGTCCCTAATTACTCCACGGGCCTCCGACTCATGAACATGTCCAACTGAGAATTAAAATAATTTTTGGGGAAAAAAAAACAACTTACCTCCAAACCTGACTCTGTGCACGCTTTTTCTTTCTTGTTATTGTTACCTAAACAATATGGAGCAGCGATTACTGACACAGTATTTTCCATTTAGTGTTATAAGCAGTTGAGAGATGACTTGAGGTATGCAGGCGATATGTAAATCAGTGGATTTTGGTATCTGTGGTGGTTTGAACAGGGATAACCTCCATAGGATCTTCTGGCTGGATGCTGGTCATTAGGGAGTGGCCCTGCTTGACAGAGAGTAGGAGGTGCATTGGAGGAGGTGTGGCCTTGTTGGAGGAAGTGTGTTGCTTCAAGTGGAACCTCGGGGTTTCAGATGCTCAAGCCAAGCCCAGTCCAATCTTCTGATCCTTCCTGCTGCCTGCAGATCTGGATGCAGAACTCTCAGTGTTCTCCAGAAGCATGTCTGCCAGCACGCTGAGATGCTCCCCACGTGGATGACAATGGCCTAAACCTCTGAAACTGTAAGCAAGACCCAATTAAGTGCTTTCTTTTATAAGAGTTGCTGTGGTCATGGGTGTCTCCTCACAGCAATCAAACACTGATGAAGACAGTATCCAAGACAAGTCCCGGTTCCAATCCCCTGCAGATACTGGGAAATGATAATAATTCCTTTCCTGTGCCATGGACTGCACATGACCACATCTCCAATCCTAAGAGCTGGAACCTCTAAGACAATCTGCCAGGGCTTCCAAAATGGTTTTCCCTAGGCTCCGTAAACACAGGCACACAGGAGGAAACACCCCTTGTTGGCTGTGTGTGTGTTTTCTATGTGAAATGCTGAGAGCCTCCTCAACCACTGTACAGCTCAGAATACTTTGGGCATTGTGACTAGGGCATAATGAAAGGGTGTAAAATACCTGAGTCCTTAGTGTCAAGACAAGTAGCTACAATGTCCTGGGACCCTCCCTCTCAGTGCTTTGTGCTTTGTGAGGTAGCAATGCCCTCTTCTTAGGCCAGTTCCACTTGAACCTTCAATTCCTTGCAGCTAGATATGCAATAGTAAGATCTCTCTCTGTCTCTCTCACCTGACAGAACCATCTGACCCATCACGTGGCTGCCTGAATCCTCCGATAAACTCTGCTCTGCCACTTCCAAATGTCCTGTTGTGTCCCCTGGTCAAACCCTTTTTCAGCTGCCTCCCACATGCCCTAACCCAACTCCCTAACCTAACTCCAGCCACACATTTGCCCTGGGGCAGAGATACATTGTCCCACGGGCCTACCTCAATCCCGCATTTGCCAAGGGTCACTGGTCCGTTGGAGCCTGTGCTTTCATCTCTTTTCTATCACATTCTCCATGTAAAAGTGATTTCGAGTCTCTAAACTTCGGCCTTCTCACTAGTCAATCAGGGAAAACGCCTCATCTCTTAGACCACTTTAAAAAGTGAGTGAGTCAGATGTGGTGGCACACACCTGTATTCCTGACACTCAGAACGCTGAGGCAAGGGGATCAAGAGTTCAAGCCCAGCCTGGGCTGTGCTGCAGGACACTGTCTCAGAGAAAAGGAAGGAAAAGGAATTTAAATGAGGCAATGCGGAAAAGAGCAAAAGCCAGTGTTTGATGTGTAGTAAGTGACCTGTGGTGGCAGCCTAAATAAGTAATGCGCATTCGAATTGAAATTAGCAATTACCTTAGAGTGACTGGGTCGTTCAAACAGCAGTGGGGGTACTGCTGGTGTTTCCACATCAGGCCAGCAGCAAGGAAACAAAGTAATGACTAGCTGGTTGCCCTATAATTTGATGTTTTATGCAACATATTTTTTACCCCACAAAGAATGCTTGATTTTTCTTTCTTTCTTTCTTTTTTTTTTTTTTCCTGGTGCTAGGGTGGAATCCAGGGCCTCAAGTGCTCTACTTCTGAGCCGCTGGCCCTGAAGAATCTTCTTTAATGTCAGTCAGCATCATTCCCATTTTCCTGATGCAACAAAGGCCTCAGTAAGTACCTGGGCTCATAATATCAAGTGTTCATACTCCCTCCAGCACCGCGTCTCAGTGTCTCAGGCACATCCCTCAGGCTCACTCTCTTGACTGCTCTCTGCTTCCCAAGTTTTGTGACTAGCTCTGTGACTAACGTGGTGATTTGGTTTCTGTGCATGCCGTAGAGTTTGTGACAGTAGCGTTTGCAAATGGTCAGTGTTTCTGAAAACGTCTCTCTGTTGGGGAGAGGAGAAGGGCAAGCAGCCTGGGGCTGCAGCGCGCCTTCTGTGGAAGACGGGCCATTCCGGCTGCACCAATACAAGCAGCTCCCGTATTTGGCAGTAGGTTGAGCATTCACAGTACTTCTTAGCCTGTCTTTGTTTACCCGGGAGGTGAGAGTCTGTGATAAGGCCTCGTTGATGAGGTTTCTGTGACTAGCAGCGGACATGTGCGATTGACACTGCTCTCCATGTACTGAGTGTCAGCGGGGCCCATCAGCTGACTGTCAGAAGTTACTCATTCAAACGGAGAATTAAGGACAGGCTGGTTCTGTTTGAGAAAAATAGAAATAGATCAGAAATTAAATAAGAAAATCCCTTGGAGTTTCGATACCAAAGGAACAGCTGATCTTAGCAATGAGTTTCAAGGCTTAAAATTGTTATCCAATTCAGTTGTTACTAACATTCTTACAGGACAGCCTACATTTTTACTGGCAATTTGGGGATTAAGAAATGCCAAGAAACTGATGTGGTAGGATTTACTGAAGGAGGCAGAGGTAGGAGTTCAAGAGTAGCCTGTGATTCTGTCCTGCCCGTCTGTTTGAAGGAACAGTAGGTAGTTTTTTCTGTCTGGCTTCTCTCACACTGAAATACACACATCTACCTCAAGGGAGACTCGAGGGACATAGACATAAACCCTCTCAGGCCCCAGAACTGACTTTTCGGTTGTGAAATAAATGTTGACAAAGATCATCAGTTTAAGGTGAGTAATGATAAAAATGAGCACCAGTTATCACTGAGAATGGTCACTTCAGCGGTTGGGGGAAAAAAAAAGAATTACACATTGTAGATGTAAAAGCAATGACATATGAAGACAGTCCAATCAAAGTAACACTGGCAACATTGAAAATGTCTGTACAACCAACAGTTTTCCCTCGGGGCTTTGGGCTAACACACCTGCGATCTTAAGGTTGAAGTGTGGCTTAGGGCCTGCGCACATTAGTGAACAGCACCTAGGAGTTGTAGATAGAGGAAGACGCAGAGTCAGAAGATAAAGATAAGAAGGATGGGAAACTCTTAAGTATATCTGGAAAGTGATCTGGAGATGGTAACAAGGCTCCACAGGAAAAAAAAAAAAGTAAAACTTGATGAAGATGATGACAAAAGAAGATGATGATGATTTTGACAAGGAGGAAACTGAAGAAAAAGTTCCCATGGAAAAAAATCTGTACGTCATATTCCACCTAAAAGTGCACAAAAATTAAGCCAAATGCAAAACACTTAAAACCATCATCACCAAGATCAAAAGATCAAGAGTCCTTCAAAAAACAGGGGAATACTCTTAAAACACCAAAAGGTCCTGGTTCTGTAGAAGACATTAAGGTAAAAATGCGAGTAAGTATAGAAACAGTCTACCCTGAGTACCACCAACAAACCAGACTGAAGTCTTTTCTTTGAATCTCCATCCTTTGTCCCGATTGGCCATCTATTCCCCATTGCACGCTGGATGCGAGCTCTTGTTTTCCCTAAAGCATTTTCTTTCACTCTTATGATGCAGAGAACATTACTGCTTTCTACTACTTGTGTCTTCATCTCTTTGAGCATATTTTAATAACTTTGTATCCTTGGCTGCTCAAACTGTTTGAAGGAACAAAAAAGAAAAAAGAAAAGAAGAAGAAAAGAGGGAGGAAGGATAAAAGGAAAAAAGGAAGGAAGGAGGGAAAGAAAGAAGGAAGGAAAAGAAACGCCAAGAGGTTTGGTGAGGCATACCCATAGGCCTATCTGTAAGAGAATTGACTAACGAGAGGGAAAGACACATGAATGTGAGGCCACCATCCTGTGAGGAGGGTCTGGGCTCTGATCTAGTAGATATGGGAAGAGGAGAAAGCTGCCCTGAGATGACCTGACATCCTTTGTGGCCCGCTGTGTGTGGTGTGAGCTGAACTTCTGTGTCCTGCCCTCCCTACATCATGGACTGACTCTGTGAACCATAAGCCAAAATAAATCTTTCTTAAGATTCAGTCTTGCCCACCTAGTCTTTCCTTTATGTGTGCCTGAACTTCACTGTCTACATGTCTCTTAGAATTCTCGTATTCCACGCTCTTACAAAATGGCCTGTAATATCTACTTGTAGAATTCTAATGCTTCTCTAGCCCAGTGGTTCAAACTATTCCAAATCCCTCCGACAAACCAGCTCCAAAGAACTGCACCCTGCATGGTCAGATAATTACAGAAATGGTCCTACTTCCTAGGGTCAAAATTTCCTATTGCTTTCTTTTCCTATTTCTATGACCTATTATTACTTAAATTTTTATAATGCATTTTGATCATATTCAGCCTGCTCCCCAACTCCCCCAAATCCATTCAGTTTCTCAACTTTTGTATCCTGGTTTTGATTTTTTTTTTAACCTGTCAGGTTCCAATTGCCCTGCCCATACACTCTGTGGCATTCCACTGGCAGTATGGTGAACCTGCCAGGGACCCCCCCTACAGAAAACTGAGTATCCCTCTCTCAGGAGCTGAGCAGCTACCCTCTCCATTAGGAGATTTTGGTCTGGCTTGAGCTTGCGCAGGTCTTAAGCATGCTGTCACAACCAATTGTGAGTTCATGTGTACTCACTCGCCTTGCCATGGCTGGAAAAACGCTGTCCCACATCACCTCTGGCTCTTACAACCTTTTCACCCCCTCTCCTGCAAGGACACATTAACCTTGACAAGAAGAAGTGACGCAAACATCCCACTCAAGGCTGATTATCCCTTGGTCGCTATCTTTCCAGACCCTGACAAGCCATGGGTCTGCTGTGAGCTACTCTCATACCTAACAAAACCGACTCACAGTTCAGAAGAATGCTTCACATCGGATCAGGAAAGGTGTGGAGACAGAAGCAGCTTGTTCTCGACATCTCCTCCACCCGACTGCCTTGTCCAGCTCACTCTGCTGTGGATAGAGATCAAAGTCAGTTACTCACTGACTCAGAGTGTCCCACCAGGCGCCTTCTATCTGATACGGACAAACAAACAACTCTTTCAGAAGACATCTTTGAACATTAAAAAAAAAAAAAAAAAAAAAAAAGATTATGTCGCAACCACAAAGGATGAGCAGGAGTCAGAGAAAAGAAGAGGATTTGAAAACTGAGATCTCAGAAGTTCATCAAAAGCTCAAAACTAAGAAAGATAAAGATGAAGCGAAGGGGAAAAACCATGAGATGACAGATAAGAAAATGCATGAAGTCAAGTCCCAAAACCCACACATCTGAAAAAGAGGAGTTCCAGAAAGGGGGGCACATCATCCACAAGACGGCTGACTCTAATATCCCAGGACTGACGTGCGTGTGTTTGTCAGGGGAAGACAGAGGCTGAAAAGTGTCAACACACATGTCCAGGAGACACAGTTGCTCTTATCCCCTGCACCTGGCCAGTGTGCCCAGCAGCTGGGCGTGCTGGCTGCTTCCCATGTGTTTCTCTTGCTGTACCACTATGGAGACCAGAGTCTGACCATACAGAGTTCTGGAGTCAGGGAACCTAAGAGTTTGGCATCAGCGTGTGTTCGGTGTCTGAAGATGGCCTCCCTCCTGAATGATCGTGCGATGAGAGGGAACAAATGTTCCCTCCTGAGTCACCAACGCCCAGTGCCATCACCATCCTGGGGCCCACTCTTAAATATTTAACCTGACTACTTGCAAGGTCTCACTCCCAAATTATCATGACCATATGAATTATGGGGTTAAGTTTCCAACTTTGAGGAGACATCCAAGCCATTGCAGGGCTATGCCTCACAGCTCCCTTCTCTGGAGAATTCCTTCAGCCAAGCAAAAGCCATGCCTCGTAGGAGGCCCTGCCCACCACTACACCCTGCACAGAATGGTGACACAGCCAAGGACTGACGGGCTTGAAGGTTCAAAATGCCAGTCACTCTTTCACTCTCCAAAGGAAGCCAAATCTGTGGTACAATTCTGGCTACTAACCCTGCTCCCAGTCAGAGCACAGACTCTACAAGACAGTACTTCTATTCTTTCCCCAGGTCCTTCACCCTGTTTCTTCTGAAAGTAATCTCGCTTAATGGGACACACTCAAATCTACTCATGGATTTGAGTGCTCCTCCCAACACATCTAAACCTAGCATAATGCTCAAGGCTCCTAGAAAGCTAAAGTAGGTTTTGCACAAGAGATCAAGACTCGGTGCGAACAGCCTTCTCAACAAAACAGGACAAGCTGGAAGACAGTGCAGCAATGCCTGGAAAGTTCTGAAGAAAAAATGCTTGTTACCATAGTGACTGTTTCATATAACACAGTGACATAGTCATACTCTAATCCCAACACTTGGAAGGCTGAGGCTTCACAAGTTCAGGGCCACCTTGGATACACAGTGAGTTCAAGGCCAATGAGCACATACTCCCCAAAAACTGAAATTACCAACCGAATGGAATATGCAAACAAAATATTGTCAGGGTAGGATTCCATGTTGAGCACCCGAGAGGCTTTTTTGAATCCAAGTTCTCAAGTAAACCAAAAGAGGCAGAGGCGCTCGTGTTAACGGATGGGGAAGAGGGAGAGGTAAGAGTATAGGGGGAAATGATAAGGGAAATGCCAAGATGGCAGTAAGGATGGGTCTATAGGGTGAGGCTCTCCGCAAGCAGAGGAAACTGGGGACCCTAATGTCTGACTAGACACAGACAGGCAGCTGAGAGAAGCTTAAGAACGTGATGTTTTCCAGACAGTGGTGGCACGCACCTTTAATCCCAGCACTCAGGATGCAGAGGCAGGCAGATCTCTGTGAGTTCAAGGCCAACCCCGTCTACAAAGTGAGTCCAGGACAGCCAGGGCTACACAGAGAAACGTTGTCTTGAAAAACAAAAGAAAACATAAAAACCATGATGTGACCTTGGGCAGTTCTGTAACCCGGCTGCTGCCAGTTTCTGCTTGTAAATAAGAAGAATAATAGTTATTTTCTCATAGACTCTCCTAAGGGTTTAAAGAGTCCATAAATCTCACAAAACACAAAGACCACACAGCACAGACTGAGCATCACTGGACCTACTGCACCTGCTCTACCTGGGTGTGGCTTATCTTGCCGATTCCTTTTTTTTTTTTTTTAACTGAAAAGCCATGCAATATATTCTTATCACAATTTCCTCCCTCCATCTTCTCTCCCATCTCCCCACACCTCCAAGTCCATGCCTTCTTTCTGACTTTAGAAAACAAACAGGCAAAAACAAACAAACAAAAAAAGTACAAGAAACGCACACAGAGAGAGAAAAGACTTAAACAGAAAAGGACTTGCTTTCCAACGGGGGACAGTGAATTAAATTAGAAGATATGTCAGGGGCTAAGACTGGTGATATAAATTAGCATTAAGGTAGAGACATGGGGTTATAACACAAGAGGTTCTGGAAGAAAGTGGAATGTTTCAGTGAATGCTGAAACAAAGCTTAAGGTGTGTGGGCGAGAGGTGGGCTCTTCTCTCCATCAGTCAGTAGGTCACCTTACTCCTGCATTTCTTGGGACACCGTGACTGGGCCTTGCCTCATGGGAGCTGGCTTCTAAGCTTGAGAGCTAAATTCTGAGAGAGACGCAAGCCCAGCCTGTTCACACGGGAAGACGGCTACTGCCTCAGCGCTATCTCCTTGCATGTTCGCCCAACGAGACCAGCCTGCACTTGGAGTAAATCTGGAGAAATTGGAGTAAATCTGGACACTTGGTTCCGCATCTGGAAGCGCTGAGGGGCAGCTGTGCTCTCAACCTTGTGGTCCATCTCTTCTCAAGCCTCCGGAGGTTCCACACACCTCGCAGGCAAATGATTTTCTTTACAGATGCCTGATAAACATTCAAAGCTCCCTAACCCAAAGCTAAGTGGGATCAAAGGTTCAGCCCACAGAGTTAAATATTTGAGGCTGTCACTTGGAAAACTCCACATCTAGGGCCTCTGCTATCTGTGACATCAACACCAGGAGAAGTTGTACTTTAGATAACAGTCCTTGGATTAGATATACCATTTAATCCAAATCTTTTACTTGCTTGCTTGGAGCTACACCAAGATACTTTATGGTTTTTTTTTTTTTGTTTAGTTTTGTTTTTGTTTTTGTGTGTGTATATGTGTGGTCATTGTGAAGGGTGTTGTTTCCCTAATTTCTTTCTCAGCCGAAGCCTTCATGAATCTTTTAGGAACTGGTTAAATCTACGGTTAGATGCCACGACTTAGCCCTCTGTGAGGAGAAATTGTTAAACTGTTTTTCGGAGAGAAACAAATGAAAATTCTTAAGGTTGGAAAGCCAGTGGGAAATGGGGTAAAATGATTCTATTTTACATAAAAGAAACTGGTCAGCTAAGGAAAGAGAAAATCATCTACTTTATGATTTAGAGAATTTTACCTGTATATTTTTTCTTTTCTCACTTTATAATTTCTCAAGAGGAAAACATCGTGGGCTTTTCAGGGTCAGAATATTTCACCGTCAAGTACTTTGCAAATAGCTAGAGCGAACAAGTAGACAACATCTGATAGGGCCACATGAAAAGGAAAGTGCATAAAACTGTATCGTGTCGGGGACCTTTGCACAGGTTCAAGCCCGCCACGAACCCAAAGCTGTGACTGGGATGCGGACATGAGCCCCCATCCCTAACTGACAGGCTATCTGCAAGTGACATTACTTTCAAAGGAAAAATTAATTCTTTCGAGGGAGTCTCACTGTCTAGATTAAGCAGACTTCAGGGCAGGCCCACGCCCACCAGTAATGCCAACACAAAACGAGCTCAGTGGTGTCTTTGTAGACTTTATATCTCATATTGCTTTGTTGAGACATCTTTTATCTGACTGGTCTTTCGCTTGTATATGTAATTATGTTCTGATTTTGTGTTTTTATTGGTTGTGTGTGTGTATTTCTTGTGGGTTTTTTCTTTGTTATTTTTTTAAATTCTGTTTTATTTGGGTTTGTTTTCTAAAGAGAGAGAAAAGAAACAGCATGGAGTTGGGGAAGTGGGGAGCTGGAAGGGATCTGGGAGAGGTTGGGGAGAAAGATTGTAATCAGAATATATTGTATGAAAAATATTTTCAATAAAGTTCAATATGTAATTTAAAAGTGTTTTTTCAAAAACATGTATTGCGTTTGGGACTTTGTCAGGTAGATTTTTAGCTCTTCTAGTTCAAACCTGAGTAAGCGCCGTGTGCGATGAAAAGGCCTGTCAATCTGTTCCTCCGTTAACAACTGTTTCACCATCTCTACCTGTCCCCTACCACGCTGTTGTAAAGCCCAGATACACACAGTAAAATTTACTGTCTTTTAAGTACTTTGTCCACCCATAAACTTCCATCCGAAAGTGCTCTGCCATATCTCCTCCCCGTCCTTGGTTCTCGGTGCCATGATTTATAGGGTCAGTCTTGGCCTCCACTCTGCTAAAGCCATTTCTTCATGGATTCTCAGCCCTGAGCCCAGGCTCAGCAATGCCCCAGAGTGTCTGCACAAACGTTTGTTCATGGGATCCTGATTCTGCTGGGAGCTCTGAGTGTACGCGTGTGTGCGTGTGTGTGAATGTGTAGTGTGTGTGTGTATGTGGGATGGGGTGTGTGTATGTGTGTGGAGGGTGAGGGTGTGGTATGGTGTGTGTGTGTGTGTGTGTGTGTGTGTGTGTGTGTGTGTGTGTGCTGAGCCAGCTTACTCTGAAGGCTGTTTTTCTTTTCTGGGAAATGCAATGTACATTGTGGCCGAGCATGACACAAGGCGAGTCCCTCTCTGTCCCCCTGGGCCAGGAAGATATCCCCAACACTGCAGGCAAGACCAGCCCCCACCCACCACCTACCAGAAGGAGAGGCCAGTGGGGGGTTGATTTGCCATGTCAGATGAAATCCGACCACCCCTGAGCGGAGAGCATGTGGGCATAGGGGTCACGGGATCCCTATCAGCTGCGGACGTCCAGACCTCCTGTTCTGGACACACAGTATACAGGCGGCTTTGAAAGTCTGCCCCATGCCAAGCGTGTGTGTGACCCAAGGTGAGCAAAAACACCATAAAACCCGAACTCCTGATGTGGTGCCTTCCTGTGGCAGCTCCTCAGTCCCCGAGTCATTTCATCAAAGAAGTCTTGGAGCCTGCAGTTTTGAAACGCGCCCTGGAGCCTGTGACCCGGACCTGGAGCCCTAACCGGGCTTCTCTGTGCGCTTTTCTCTAGAAGGTAGATGCTGATTTGTACCTTCCGTGAGAATCGAATACCGCATTTGCTAAGCCAGACCGGTGCCTGGGGGGTGGGGTGGGGTGGGGAGATATTTGCTGCATTTGTACATTACACACACACACACACACACACACACACACACACACACCACATATACACTCAAAATCAACAGGTAGATAGGCACTCACTCATTCTGGTGGAGAGAGCCCTCTCAGGGACTTTAACCTCGCTGCATTCATCTGGTTGTTGTCGGGCTGGTTATTGTCTTTCTGTTATTCCCTGAGACAGTCCCGGTATGTGTAACCTAGGCTGGCTTCAAAGTCATCTTACCTCAGCCTCCTATCCTGCCTGGTGCTGCTCGCTTAGAATCGTTGCAACCCTCCCTGGCTCACAGATTCAGAGCAGATGTTAGAAGTTTTTTTTTTCTGATGTGAATGGTGGCTGTTTTCATTCTCTAGCAGGGGAGGTTACAGACAGCTTTTATCGTGAGTTTATTCCCGCCACTTGAGCCACCCGTCCTGTGCCTATCAGAGCCAAAGAGGGCAGAGACTACAGTGGTGGCAAGGATGTCTTGACAGTCAGGAAAGTCTTCTAGGCCTGGCCTGCCACCCTTTAACACCTTTCAGTAAGGTAAGATTCTCTCACACTTTTTCCCAAAGCCCCGTGTGGCAGGCTGAACAGAGTCAGAGCTGTTTTGCTGTTTCTGCAGAGCGCTTTAAGAGTTGTCCTGTATCACCTTTTTCACTAAAAATCTCACTATCAGTCGGTAAGCTGGCTCAATGGGCAAAGGCACCTGTTCCCAGGCACGGGGGTGGGGGGGGAGAGGAAGGAGAGACCCAGTTCCCATAAGCTGTCCTCTGCCCTCCACACACATGCCATGGTCTGCGTGCATCACACACACACAATATAATTTTAAGTTTACCGTTTAAAACGTGTCACAATCATTCATGATTTTCAGTTGTTCAACATTTATCCTACATGTGTTTCTATGAGCCATAGTTTCTGAAAAGAATCTGTGTCCTCAAAGACTGATTGAATGATTAGAACTCGTTAGAACTGCAGTGACGTGGGGAGGTTGGAATGTTGTGGGTCTAGAGCCTAATTATAATTTATCTTAGGTTAGCTTTATCCTCCCATAGACATTCCTTGCCCATCTCTGTGTCTGGAGAAGAGCCTTTTGAAATCTTTTAACTTAGCAGACCACTAGCTAGCTTCCCCTAAAAGCTGAAGGTGCCATCAGATAGCATCTCAGGGCTGAGGACAGTGCCTGGCATCACCTGCCTGAGGGATGTTTCCACCGATGTATGCTTTAAGGTTTCTGTTAGTAACTCTCTTTGTTCTGTTCTTATGAAACCTCAGGAGAATGTGGAACCTTGAGTAACCAAGTTCCATAGCTCCCAGGCTATGCTTACTCAAATTTTGCTCCAGAATGAACGAACTACCTCTTATCCCCTTTGAGGCAAGAACTGTGTTGTTTTGCATCAATGGTTTCTTAACATATATAATTTTTCTCTCTAATGTCAAGACCTACTTAAAATGTTGAACAAGCCACTGTCCATGAGGCTTGCTGACTCAGGGGTGCTGTTTGCTTCTGCAAATAAGCGACTGTTCACTGGGTGCTGTTACATCGCTCTGTGGATTTCCTTGAAGAGCTTACCAAGTCCTGGAGGAAAGACCCCAGTAACTGTCCAGCTGTGAGTCACCAACCAACAATTGACAGGCACGTATGCAAATCATGAACTCAGGGGCTACCAAGGCCCTCCAGTCCTCCCAGAAATGCTCTTGGCCACACAGACACCACTATCTTCTCTCAACAAAGCTTGCAGACAGCTCTATGTTGCGTTGTGGGGGTACCCACAAACAAACCCAGGCACAACACTGTTGTGGATGTGGAACCAGTGGGAGGCGGTGAGGATTTTAGAGCATGGGCGCTTGTGGAAGGACTTCGGACCACTGCGGGCACTCCTCAAAGGGGATGGGAGGGCCCTAGCCGCATCTCCTTCCTTTTTCTTACTTCTGAGATATGACGTAAGCGGCTTGACTCCACCACATCCTCCCCACAGGCCCAGAAGCAGTTGGACCAATCACAGTGAGGCATCCTCAGCTCTCAGCAATCATCTCAGGTACTTGCTATAGAAAGGTACCTGGGGACACAGTTCCACATTACAGACTACTACAGCTTCCAAGTCACCTGGACTCCAGCTAACGTGCCCACATTCTCATTTTCTCATCCCCAACAAGTCCCTTCGCCAGCTCCCTGTGCTGACTCAAGGAGTCCTGCTTCTTTAAGCCTTATGCTGTGATGGCCCAAGAGCGAATCTGTGATGACGGAATGAATACTACTAAGGCCTGGAGAAGAATGCAATGGTGCCATTTCTAACACACGGATGAACCTGAGGGGGCACGATGCTAAATGAAGTGAGCCAGTTGCAGAAGGCTAGACATTGCATGCTTCCACAGATAGCGGGTATCTCAACAGTAGTCCTCATGGATGCAGAGAGTCAAGCGGTGTTTGCTGGGAGCTCCAGGGAGGAGAAGCAAGGAGATGCTGTTCAGCAGATGGAAAGCTGTGCAGAAGAAAAAGGGTCTGGAAATCTGCTATTAAATATGGTGCTTAAAATCAACAGTGTACCGTGTGATTGAAAACATGTTAAGAGGTAAATCCCATGTTAGCTGTTTTTAAGCAACAAACAGAAGCAGGGGAAAGCGCTCAGAGGTGGTACATGCACCTTTGCCTACACTGAAATGGCATTTTCACAGGTGTGAACAGGTGTCCAGACTCATCAGATTGTACATGTGAAGCATGAACTGTCTGTTGTGCAGAAATTAGAACTCAGTGAGGTTGTTCTAATGGGGAGAATGTATACTCAGATATGCACTCCACACACACACACACACACACACACGGCTTGTTTCTGTGGTCACTGTGTTAGTCAGGATTCCCTAGACAAACAGAACTTACAGGATGAATACACATACACACACACACACACACACACACATATGGTATTTATTAGAGTGACTTAGAGGTTGTGATTCAGCTAGTTCAACAATGGCTGTGTCTCAGAGTGCAGGAAATCTTATGAAAGAAGGGGGAGATAGAAAGACCTGGAAGGGTCTGGAGCTCCACAAGGAGAGCAACAGAACCAAAAAAAATCTGGGCCCAGGGTCTTTTGTGAGACTGATACTCCAACCAAGGACCATGCATAGAGATAACCTAGAACCCCTGCACAGATATAGCCCATGGCAGCTCAGTCAGCAAGTAGGTTCCCTAGTAAGGGGAACAGAGACTATCTCTGACACAAACTCAGTAGCTGGCTCTTTGATCACCTCCCCCTGAGGGGAGAGGAGCCTTACCAGGCCACAGAGGAGGACAATGCAGCTAGTTCTGATGAGACCTAATAGGCTAGGGTCACAGGGAAGGGGAGGAGGACCTCCCCTATCAGTGGACTTGGGGAGGGGCATGGGAGGAGATGAGGGAGGGAGGAAGGGAGGGTGGGATTAGGAGGGGCTGGAAAAGGGAGCTACAGGTGGGAAACAAAAGTGAATAAGCTGTAATTAATAAAAAAAAACAATTTTTTAAAAAAGTATATCTCAAAACAGAACAACACAAAAAACAATGGCTGCCTCTGAACTGAAACTGCAAGAATCCAATAGTTGCTCCATCCACGGGGCTGGATATCTCAGCTGGTCTTCAGTGTATACCAGAATCCTAAAGAAACAGATTCCAATGACAGTTAAAGAATGTACTTCCGGGCAAGCAGGCAAAGAGCAAAAGCTTCCTTCTTCCATATCCTTGGAAAGGCTTCCAAAAGAAGCTGTGACCCTAAAGAGAGGTGGGTCTTCCCACTGCAAAAGATCTGGATTAAATATGTGTCTTCCTATCACGAAGATCCAATTAGAAGTAGATTTTTCCCATACTAGAGAGATGGCTCAGCAGTTAAGAGAACTTCCTCTTCCAGAGGCCCTGAGTTCAATTTCCAACAACCACATGGTGGCTCACAGCCATCTTTACTAGGATCTGATGCTCTCTTCTGGCATGCAGGTATACATCCAGATTGAGCACTCATATGCATAATAAATTAATAAATCTGTAAAAAAAAAAAGTAGCTCTTTTTACTTCAAATAAGCAAAAATCCCTCACAGGTGTGTCCCTCCACTTGTGCATTTTAGTTAATTCCAGAGGTAATCAAGTTGACAACCAAGAATAGCCATCCCAGTTACCTTCCCAAAACAGGTAGCTAATGTAAGATCAGCCATCTCCAGGACTAAGTAAGAGCACCATTTTCAGGCTGCCCCAGGAGCTGCCATTTCTGTCTAATGAAAACCCTACCTCCACTGGAATGCACTGCAAGGCTCTGCAAGACCTGGCCCTTGCCTTTGTTCGGCTTCACCTGCAGCTTGCCCTTCCAGGCGTTAGCTCGCTCCTCTGTAGTTACCCAGAGCGCACAGCACCCTCTACTCAGCCTCTTTCCTGTGGAAACCCTTTCTATGACAACCACAGCTTCCACCTGCTTAGAGCCTTTTTATGTCACAGGCTAGACATCTAGGCTTCCAGGAAACCTTCTATGGCCCTTCCAGAAATCTGCCTTGGCTGCACCTTGTCTAGTCTCTTTTAGAAACTCTACCAGATGGAGAGATAGCTCAGAGATTAAGAACGCTGGCTGTTCTTCCAAAGGTCCTGAGTCCAATTCCCAGCAACAACATGGTGCCTCATAACCATCCTGAAACTAGACTATGATTTCACAGAGCTCCCTGCACTCCACTGACACCGAGTCCATTTCTTGGTCTGTACTTCTCCTAGATGTCGAAGCAAGCCCTTGGTGACTTCCTGCCCCAGAACCTTCAAGGCATCACATGATGGTTTGGCGAATGGGCCAGCCAGTCAGCGATCATTCTCAGCCTTGCAATGTATATAGAAGTGGGATCCTGATGCCAGAGTCCAAACCCCCAACTCTTGTGCCCTTGACTCTCTGATAAATGTCATATCACAACCATGGTATCATTTTCCTTGTTGCTAAGATAAAGCAGCCAACAAGATGCTAATGAGGGACAAAGGGTTAGTTGTAGCCCATAGTTCAAGGTAATGAAGCCTCCAAGGTGGGGAAAGGCAGGGCAGCTGGAGTAGGAAGGAGACAGCTGGTCACAGTGTCTTATAGTCAGAGTGGGGCCAGGCTAGTTCCCACCCCCAGTGCTAGGCTTCCTTCAACAAAGCTCCGCCTCTTAAAGGACCCACAAGCTCAGGGAGCACTACCAGCTAGAGATGGAGAATTGAACATTTCACACTCAGGCCACCATAGCAATCTGAACATGTGGTCTTTCAAATGCTCTGTCTCAACTGTATAGGTGTGTGATGGGGAGGGAATCCCCCTCTGAGTGACAAAGAATCCAGAATAGCCTCACACAGTCTGTTCCTCTCAGGATCAGCCACTCGGGCATGATCCTGTCTTCTTATCCTCATCAGTCTTTATGCCCAACTCATCAGACCAAGAACAGCTTTGGGGGGAGGGGAGAGAACAGGGGAACAGCAAAGAGGGGGAAGGAAGGAGAGAAGATAGTGGGAAAGGCAGTTCAATAAGAATGTAGTGACCTGTCAAAAATTCCACAATTAAATCATCACTTAGTATGCTAACTTGGAATTCTTAATTTAAGAAATACTTAAAAAAAGAAAGAAAGAGAGAGAGAAAGAGAGGAAGAAAGAAAGAAAGAAAGAAAGAAAGAAAGAAAGAAAGAAAGAAAGAAAGAAAGAAAGAAAGAAAGGAAGAAAGGAAGAAAGGAAGAAAGAAAGAAAGAGAACAGCTTAATCTGGCCCTGACATACCTTTACCCACTAACTTGCTTCTCATTTTCATAAATTCTTCATGCTTGGGCCTCTGAGAACCACCTTCTTGACAGATGTTAGTCTCACTGCCTAATAAAAGACAGACAAAACAGAGTATTTGGGAAGTTGAGGCAGGAGGATAATGAGATCAAGGTCAGCCTGGACTCTATGCAAGACACTGTCCCAAAACAAAACAAAAGAAAACTAACAAAAGAAATACACATACATCCACCTTCGCTTGTAACGTGTGTGCTTTCCACTGTGCCTTTACAAACTGAGCTGAAATCTGACCTCTGCTACCAGATCCATGGTCTAGCAAAATGGCAAGGAGCACCTACCCTAGAGCAATAATGAATCAGCGCATGTGAGACAGGACTGTGCTGCACCACACTTCCTGACTGGGAAGCCAAGCTGGATGCTTCAGACCGACATTGCTCTTGGCTACAGGGAGAGATGACTAAGCAGACGACTGAGAAAAGCACCCCTAGGAGATGCAGTGCTCGAAATCGGGAGGTTTGCATTCCTGGGGGTCGGATAGGAAACGATTTCCCCAGTGAAAGCGTGACACTGCTATTACTCAGACATTTCCAGGATCCATCTTTGTGGGGAAATGTGTTGTCCTAAGAGAGACCCGTGAGCAGTCCTTGGCATGATGAAGCTCTAAGCTGTCCTGAGGACAGGATCTCTCCACGAACCCTGCAGCTCTTCGGTTATGGAATTATGAACTTGGACAGCAGTGAGGGTGACTCAGGAATGGGATTGTAAAAGGACCTTCGCCTGAGAACTGCAGAGTGACTGCAGGCTTATGGCTTCCCAAGACTATCCCAAACCCTTTGAAATGGACTACGTTTTCACAACCATACATGGTCCCGCTGTCAAACTCATTCCGTGCTCTCTGTGCCATGGACAAAAATGTGGGGACATTGAGGAACGGGATGTAGGAGTAACTCGTAGAAGAGGATTGTATGTCTTAGAATTATGAGTCTATCAGCCTTGAAAATGCGTGGGAAGACTGTATCCTGAGACCTGAGCTGATGGGGTCCAGATTGATTTCCTAAATTGATTTCTGGGCATGAACATCTAATCACCTATGGATAGTGATGGAACACAGAAGATGGTGTGAGAGGGTTCGTTCCTTTCTCTGATCCCTGACTGCACATGTCACCTAACCAGTGGCTTCGCATTTCAGCTGTCATGTCTTCCCTGCCATGATGAACTGCTTAACCCCAAGCCATATGGCATTTAGGAAAGATAGTTTATGTCCCAGCACTTTGCTGAAAGTGTTTATTGAATCAAGAGTTTTGTGCATGTGTGTGTGAGTGCATGTATGCATGTGTGCATGTGTGCATGTGTGTGTGTGTGTGTGTGTGTGTGTGTGTGTGTGTGTGTGTTGGGGGGAAGGGGTATGTGCTGTGAAGGCCGGAAGAGTGTCGGGTCACCTGGATCTGGAGTTGTAGGCAGTTGCAAGCTACATGATCTGGTGCTGGGGAGCAAACCGGATCCTCTGCAGCAGCAGTATTCTCCCTTAACCGCAAGCAGCTCTTCAGCCCCTGGCAGAGTCCTCAGAGCCATTTTTGCATATAATCGCACATAAGGACGGCTTGACTGCTTTACTTCTGTCTGTCTTACTTCCTTCTTTTGTCTTACTGCTGTAGGGAAGGCTTCAAGCAGTATATTAAGTAACAGTGGACAAAGTGATCTTAGTAGAAATACTTCCTTTAACATGATGTTAGCTACAGGTTGCTCAGACTCAGCCTCTACTGTCTTGAGATATATTCCTTCTATTCCTAGTTTCAGGAGGGCTTTTATCACGAAGGTATATAGGGTTCACTAAATGGTTTTTGGTTTTTTGTTTGTTTGTTTTTGTTTTTGTTTTTGCATCCACTGAGATGATCCTTCAGTTCATTTACGTAATATGTTACATATATTGGTTTGTATTTGTCAATCCATTCCATCACCTTTGAAATGAGTCTAACTTGATTATACAAAACGTCATTATTTTAGTGGCTGAATAGAGTTCCATTGTGTATACGTACCATGTTAGCTTTGCTTGTTCATTCATTGATGGGCATTTCATTGGTTCCATAGCTTGAATTGCACTGTATTGTGAATAATGTTGCAATAATTGTGAATTTTGGATTCCCCTCAGCACACCGATCATTTCATTTAGAAAAATATCTATAGTAGAATCTCCTGAAGGAACTTGGCCTAATCCACATTCCCAAGAGATTCTTGGAATGTAGAGCAGATGAGCAGAGTCTAGAAACCTGTCCAGGTGAGTTGACACAGACTACTTACATATTGAAAATACAGGTCCAGGGGCCTAAGATAAGGCTCAGTGGGCAAGATCACTTGCTGCACAAGCACGAGGACTTGAGTTCGGATCCCAGCACCCATATAAAACCACAAATGTATCTACATGGACCTGCAATTCCAGTACTGCTGGGAGAAGAGCAAGAGGGCCACCGGGTCTTGATGGCCACCAGTGTAGCTCAAGGTACACTGAGAGACCCTGTCTCAAAGAAACAAGATGGACAGTAGTAGAGCAAGACATTTGATGTCCTCCTCTGGCCCCTGAACACATACATGGGCATGCACACCTACTGCACACACATACTACTTGGTCATACAAAGCTTCATTATTTCAGTGGCTGAATAGAATTCCATCGTGTGTGTCTGTGTCTGTCTGTCTGTCTGTCTGTCTGTCTGTGAGAGAAAGAGAGAGAGAGAGAGAGAGAGAGAGAGAGAGAGAGAGAGAGAAAGCATCAGCACAGATTCTCATCTTTTGTCCCTCTGGGACACACACCATCCATGGAATCATCTCTAATCTCTGACTCCCCATGTCGAGAATTTGTTTTGTCCATGGAATGCTTGCTGCTATGAAGGCAGCTAGAACATGTCAACCCTTGACCTCAGGACCCTTCCCAGAAGGCACCTGGCATTATGTCCTGGTTACATCTCTGGATATAAAAGCTTTAGGTCACCCATCACAAAGCACATCTCTGCAGCCTTGGTCATTCTGCTGTCATCAGTCACGTTGCAGATGCCAGGACTCTCTCCTTCCTTTTTACTGGACAGATGTCAGCAAACTCTCAGCTTTACTTACCTGTGTCAGGAACAAGTGTTCACATGAGGGATTTGTCTGTGAGCCACCAGCTACCTCTCATCATATTGTTTTTACATGTAACCTGAAGAAAGGTGGGTTTTGTGGGGGCATACTGTTTTTCTTTCTATCCCTGGGCTTTTATTATAGGTCTCTCATGTGGTACCCTTCGGGAAATGTCATCTATTCACCTACAAAAGGTTCGGAATCCATCTCCAAACTTCCTGGAGAATGAGATGACAGAACTTGTGTATAATGTGTCTGTTGCTTGCAGCCAAAGGATTCAAACTGCTGTACACTGAGGCACATCACGGCAACAACGGAAAATGAGATCCCAGAGGCCTGCATCCAGAAGTGCCGAGCCTTTTCTGCCAGGCAAAGAGTAGAGAAAGAAAATCATTAAGAGCTGGCAGTCATTTTGGGGTGGATGTGATTCCAAACAGTTGGCCTCTTGCTCCTCTGTGAGGAACTGTGATCTCAAAGGAGCATCGCAACAGTGTGTGCGTTGCCTTGCAGCAAGCTCTGCCGCTGAAGTCCCCAGGCTGGGAAGGAGCAGCCGAGGCATTACAGAAGGGAAAGGCAAACAGAAAGCTGCCAGAAGTCACAGCTCTGAGGCCACCAGTGTCTCGTTATGGGTTATGACTCATTAGACCGACTGTAGCACATCTTTGCCTCATTCTTTCCACAGGAGACTAGAAACAGCAGCCAGAGGGCTGTGGGAGGGCATCTTCCCATGCCTTCTTTATAGACTGCGTTCTCTTGTGTCCGTTCGTAGGCTTTGCTGGCACGTTGCTTACCCATTCTGAAATAAGAAAGGAAGTTTTCCAGGTTCTCAGTGTTTCTCCTATCCTCACCTTAGAAGGTTCAGAACATGCAAGACCAATGTTCTTGGAAGGAGAGGGAAGTATGTGGTGCATGTGTGTGTGTGCATGTGTTTCTGTGTGTGTGTGCTTGTGTGTGTGTATGTGTGTGTGGATGTATAATTTAACCTAGCCTGGAACTCACTGTGTACCTCCCTGGTAGCCTTGGTCTTAAACTTACCACAGTCCTCCTGACTCAACCTCTCTGATGCTGAAATGACAAACATAAGCTCCCACACTGAGCTTCAAATTTTCATCCTGTGGCATTTGGGGCTGTGTCTCAGCAGTTAGGAATGCATGCTTCTCTTTCAGAAGACGTGAGTTCAGCTCCCAGCACCTCTGTCAGGCTATGTCCGAATCCTCTGTGTCTCCAGCTCCAGAGTCTCTGACACCCTCTTCTGGCCTCTGTGGGCACCTTCAAGCATGGGCACAAACCTACACACAGGCACAAACACATACACAGAACTCAAAGAAATATTTTAAAGATCCTTGAAAGTCCAGACCCCAGGCTGCCTTAGAATATCAAGGTGTCCATGGGTCTTCAGAAATAAAGGTTAAAAGGCTTTTCTAAAATGCTCACATTTTTTTTAACGACAGCTTTAAAATCAACAAGTGACTGGAGGAGTGTTTTTACTTAATGGAAGGTTTCTCGTCACGTCTGCCTTCAGCAGAGCCACAAGCATTTACTGAAGACTTTTGACATACCAGCGCTGAGCTAAGCACTTAATGGCATCTCCTATAAACATCGCAGCACTCCTGTTGGTTCTTTTGGCCTGTCTGTTGTGTTAACAAAATGGCGCTTTGACTGATTCAAAGAACTTAGATCAAACAACTCACCCAAAATGTACCCAGGGATCCAGGAATGAAAGAAACAACCACGCAACCATAGGGATGAAGGGCGGCAGCACATCACATCACATCCTGTGGCGGGGACAACGGACACAAGCCTGTTGTCATTTGAGGGAGGCCAACATCTTTTTTGTCCCCATTGCTGTGAGGGAATACAGACTTCAGATCTCCAGTGTTTTTCAGAAGACAGAAGGAATTTCAACTTCTATGTGAATCTGAAATCTTATTGTTAAACACTGGCAACCGCTACAAAGTTGTCCATCTCTCTGCGGCCAAACAAAATACAGCTGTGAGCCGCCCGCTTGCAAGCTCCAGCCCCTGGCCAGGCAACTGGGAATCCTTTCAGAGTCTTCTGTTCTCTTAAAGAAACACGGCTCCTCCAAGCAGGCTCCAGAGGGCTTTAAATTATCATGAATGGTTCAGTACCAGGGCTCTGCTACTGCCCACCCACTGGCTCTCGGAAATAAAGTGCCCGTCACTTTATTCCTGGTGACGCTGGCGTGTAACCTGTGAGATCATCAATCTGTGAGACTTGAGGGAGCTGTGTAGACCTGCGGGTACCAAGGGAGACCAAGATGAGGGAGCGGAAGAAAAGAGAGGAGGAAAGAGGATGGAGAGAGGTGAGAAAGACAGCAGGGACTCCCTGCTGAGGGCTGTCCACCCTTGAGGTCCCATTCAAACCCCCCCATCACTGGCCCTTATCTGTTTTAGCCATTCAGACCCCTGAAGGCCAGCAGTGCGAGCCTCGGCCCACCATTCTTCATTTGTGATTTCTCTCCTCAGAGGAGATAAGGAGGTCCCAGGGCCTCTCAGTGTGTTTTACATCAAAGGCCATGGGAGGGTCCTGACAGGCTGGATGTCAGTGCTATAAACAAACCATTAATCACGCTGCCATTTCACCGACACGCTCTTCCCAGAGGGCATGAACTTTCTCCAGGTCACTAATATAAACCACATCTCCCCCTGTCCCCAGCCAATGAGGGAGGCAGGGCGGGATGTCCGACTCAACGGTGTATGAATAGCCAATTAAAAGAGAAGTGGCGGGAATGTACGAAACAAAGTCACAGCTTTGGGGGCCTTGGATCCTGCTTCCACCCCTTCCGCACACTCCGCCTCTAAATCAGGTACCAAAAGGAAGGCCACAGGGACACAACAGGACACTGATGGTGTGGCCACTGACCCGCCACACCATCCTTTTGCCAACTCGGTAGTCTGAGCTGTGAGGATTGGAGCCCAGGGAAAACCTTCCCAGGACAGGGTCTCTCCTTTGGTGAGGTGATGCTGGCGTCTCCTGACCAGTGGTTATAACTTGGCCAGTTTGAGCCTCTGGGGTGTAGAGGTCTTTAGTCTTTAGTGCTTCTGCTATGGGCAATCTCCAAGCTTAGGAAAAAGACCAGAGAGGTCCTTCCTTGCTCTGACCGCTTTTCCTTCCTGTTGGGGGAAGCAACCACTAACCAGCCCAGTTCAGGTAGCAATAAAGCCATAAAAGCAGCAAAAGCTTGTGGGGGAGACAATAGAGCTGGAAGAGAAGTGCATTCACTAGCTCAGCAACTACCCATGGTGCTGGAGTGAAAAGCGGCATGGATAGCAGAGAAAAAGAACCATGATACCTAAGTGCTCAGGACCCTAAAAGTGAGAGACCCTAAAAATGATACCTGCCCCCCCTCAAAATACAGCCTATTGCCCTTGCTCTTGGTTGCACACTAGCATTTAATGGTAAAGCCCTATTGATGAAGACACTACGCACATCAGTCGCTGTACACAGAGACATCAATTGGCACCAACCAGGAAGTCGCTTCCTTCCTGGCCAGCTTTCACCGCACTGGAAGGTGCTGTGCAGCATGCTGGGAGAAAAACATCTTCAACAGTCTTTCTTCTTATCCCATCGTTAATGCTGTGAACTGCAATAATCAATGGCATGGCAAGATCTGCCCCATTGGTACAATAGTGTCAACCAATGACAACCAATCATTTTCTTATTTGCTTTAAGGCTTAATCCACACGAAGAAACACATGACTGGCACTGTAAATTTGACCAAGAAGCTATCTAAAGTAGATGAGCTCACAGGCCTCAGAGGTTAAACTGTTACTATTATTCTGATAAATGGACATAGACTCAAACTGCCCTCTGAATTTGTATCTCCCTACCCCGTCGGTCAGCATAGCTCTCAGACCTCATAAGAAAAAATGTTTCTGTGCAGTGAATGGCAGGTAAAACAAAAATTCACTCCTGGTCTAAGCACAGAGTGTCCAGCCACAAATGGAGCATCTCTGTCACCCACTGTCCTGCAGAAGACTGCCACGGAAAATCGCAAGAGCCAGAGATTGGGGAGAGTCCAAACAACACAGCGTCTGCTGGACATGGCAAGAGTACCACACTCAGACCTACAGCACCTGTGCCTACCTGCACACAACCTGCATAAAACCAAGCCAGTCCACATTCTAACACAGGGAGGGGCAGGGGTCCCAAGCCCCCATTCCTAACCCAGGAGCTGTGGATAGCAATGGTCTCTGAGAGAAGAAGAGTCGGTTTGTTTGACTGACTGCTTGATGGCTTGATTGATTGACTGACTGGCTGGTTGATTGAGTGTGTGATTGACAAGTTGATTGATTTTTTTTGGTTGGTTGATTGATTGGTTGACAGTTGATTGATTTGATTAATTTGTTGATTGATTGATTTGAGATAGAGTTTAACTATATAGCCCTGGGTGCCCTGGGTGCCCTGGGTGCCCTGGAGTCATTATGTAAACCAAGCTGCCCATGAACTCACAGATATCCACCTGCCTCTGCCTCCTCAGTGCAGGGATTAAAGGAGTGTATCACCATGCCTGGCTTTAGTTTAAAGGCAGAACATGCTCCAGTGGATGGCACAAACTGGACTCAATAGGTTATTTATTCTTAAGAGCACAGGAAGTTGGAAAGTATAGGAGAGTGGGGGTGGGCGGAGTCAGGAATAGGAGTGGGGTGGACATGATCACCATACACTGTATAAAATTCTCAAAGAATCAATGTAAGTATTTTTCATTAATTAATTTATTTATTCACTTTACAGTCTTTTTGCCGCCCCCTCTCTCCTCCCTTCCCAGTCCCACTCTCACACTCCCCTCTTCCCATTTCCCTCTCCCCTCCTCCTCAAAGAAGGGGAGGCCCCCCACGGGTACCAACCCACCTTGACACATCAAGTCAAAGCAGGACTAAGCACATCCTCTCCCACTGAGGCCAGACATGAGCACCCAGCTATGGGTTCCGATCCAGCTAAGTGAGCCAAAGGCAGGTGACATAATCAGAGATAGCCCCTGCTCCAATTGTTAGGAGACCTGTACGTTGAGCAAGCTGCACATCTGCTACATATGTGTAGGGGTCTAGGTCCAAACTATGCACGCTCTTTGGTTGGTAGCTCAGTCTCTGTGAGCACCCATGGGCTCAGGGTAGGTCTTCTTGTGGTGTCCTTGACCACTCCAGCTCCCTCAATTCTTCCCCCACTCTCAAGATCATAATTCGGCCACAAAGGAGACATCTGAGCATTGTTCAGGGACACGTACAATGTTCACCCGGCAAATGAACATGGTAGAAGTAGGGCTGAACTACTGTCTCCTGGACATGGCAAGACCACTGCAGCAGTGAACTCACGGTGTGAGTTGCCTACTTAAGATTTGCACAGACCAAACAGGTCAGCATTCAGGCATGGAGACAGGAGGCGCTCATGGGCCCCACCTCCAGCTGATGAGCTATTTTAACAAGAGAAAGAAATGGTTTTTATACAAAGACTGAACACAACAAAGGAGCTGGGTGGCTGAAGGCCAAACAAGAAGACAGAAAGCAGGACGGCTAAAGTAAGGTGGCCGGGTTTCTCGGAGAGTCTGAGCAGTGGGGAATACAGCTAGCCTCTAGGTTGTGTTAGGGAAAGAACTTAGATACTCCCCAATTGAGTCATTGGGAACTGGTCTAGGGCTGAGATCCCTTGCTAGACTTTCAGGTCAAAGAGCAATGGACCACCCCAAGGTTAGATTTGGAAGGTCGGAGAGGCATGGAAAAGGACATTGTACCCACTAGTTCCTCTACTCAGAAAGTACCTTTTTGAACTGGGCCTTGTGGTACAACATCCATATCCCAGCACTCTGGAGGCAGAAGCAGGAGCATTACCATCAGTTTGTGGTCCAGCATGGATTGATTGTATAGTGAGTTCCAGACCACAAAGGGATGCATAGTAAGACCAAACAACAATAAAAATAAATGGTACAAAAAAATAACCAGTAAATAATAGTTTAGTACCAGGACTAACCTGATTTCTTAATTAGAGTAAGAAGCCAGTAAATGCTAAAAAAAAAAAAAAAAGTAATTGTCATCGACTTTTGTTCTAGTGTCTTTGCTATCACATATTATCTATCATTGAAATGCTATATCACTAATTAAGTGACATTATTGTCTTAGACAAAAGAAAGAATGTGCTTTCTTCACATGTTTGCTGGTCCAAATCTTCATTAACTAGGCTTTGACTCCTCTCTCTTCTCTTGGAGACCTTAGTTGAAGATGTACCTGAGAAAGTGACTTCTTCCATCTGCCAGGTTCCTCTCCACCACCTCTCCAAGATAGATTCTTCAGAGTATTTCACTATCTGACATCTTTGTCCCCTTGACTCTTTAACTGTCTATTATCTGGATTCTCATTTCAGAAAGTAATATGTACTCACAAAGAGACGTAGCTCTGATCTCTGCTACAGCGTCATTGCTAGGATGCCACCTTACACATAGAAGAGTGGGGATGGGGAAGGATGTCACCTACAGAAAGATTAGTGTCGTAGTTTGACTTTTGACTTTTAGGCCCTTAAGAGCTCACTTGCCAGCTGATGGCTTTGAGAAGTGATTGGAGAAGAGGATTCTAATGTCATCAATGGAGAAACCAAGTGCTAAGCTCATACTGAGTAAATTTTAGGAGGTAGACCAGTTGGAGGAAATGGGGAAGAAGGGCCCACCTGAAATGTGAGCAGTGAGCAGGTCATGGGCTGGGCTATGGACTGAATAAAAAGAAAAGCAGAGGAAACCAGCTGTGCCAGCACTCCCCTTTCTCTGCTTGCCAATCTGCCAAGGAAGTAAGCTGTCTGCCACCACTATGCTTTCTCTACCTTGATAGATGGTACCCCCCTGAAATGTGAATCAAAACAAGCTCCTCCCACCCTAAATCGCTTTTTGTTGGATATTTGGTCAAAGCAACAAGAGAATCTGTTCTTATAAATTTAATATTGTGAGCCGGTGGTGTTGGTATTTTTGAATGTTTGACTCTTTATTATAAAGTCATAGAAGTATAAAGTTGCTTTGAAAAAATACTTTAGTTGGCCCAATTTAAATCTGCCATCCTCCTTGATACCTTTTGTAGTTTTACAAAATCCTACATGTCCAAAATCCTACATGTTTAAGAGATGGTACCACATGCCATGCTGACCTGCTCCTGATGTCAGATATAGGACTGAGTGCTAATCAAATCTAGCCCACAGGTTTGCTCAGGTTTGACCACAATAGGTAGGTTTTTATTTTGGTTTGGTTTGGTTTGGTTTCTGGTTTTTCAAGACAAGGTTTCTCCGTGTAACCTTCGCTGTTCTGGACTTGCTTTGTAGACCAGGCTGGCCTCAAACTCCCAGAGTGCTGGGATAAAAGGTGTGCACCACCATGCCTGGCGACAATAGGTTTATAAATGTTGCATTGGCTTACAGTAGTGTTTTGTTTTGTTTTGTTTTACACTAACGACTGTTTTGTTCGCATGTATAAATGCTAGCACCCCTAGAACTAGAATTACAGAGGGTTCTGAGCCACCATGTGGGTGCTGGGAATCAAATCTTGTTCCCCTCTAAGAGCAGTAAGTGTGCTAAGTCCTGAGTCTCTCAAGCTGCAAGCGTTTTAAATGCAAGAACATACATAGGACTTTTCATTTCTAGCTTTTCTTCAAAATTCAGAATTAGGCTACACTGAACCTGTCTTCATCCCCTCGTGGAATCCCAAGCTGGGTGGCTTCTGATACCTGTAGAGGAGGTGACCATCCAGTGCTTGTGTCCTCTGCCACATCTTATCTGTGTGGGATGCAGCAGGAAGGACTTCAGTGGGCCTGTACTCTTGTTATTCATGCCCTTGGGTGGTCTCCACATTCCCATGACACTGAACTGGCCCGTGTTATTTTCTTTGGTCAGTGAGACACATAAAAGCAGGAGCTTGACAAATACTTACACATGAGGCTTCGTCATCTCTAGCTATTGAGAGCCCTGAGACCACCATGCAGCAAAGCAAGCCTGTCACACTGCAGGTCACCAGGAGGAGCAGAAGCAATCTGGCTGGCAGCCTAGGGTGACTGCAGGTGGTGAAGGCTTCCTAGAATATCCAGTTCAACTGATGGCTAAAGAAAGCCACATGAACAAGCCCAGGTAAGGCTAGAAAGGAGCAGCGAGCTACACCCAACCC
The DNA here is from genome assembly GCF_030254825.1 of Meriones unguiculatus. Classification (NCBI taxonomy): domain Eukaryota; kingdom Metazoa; phylum Chordata; class Mammalia; order Rodentia; family Muridae; genus Meriones; species Meriones unguiculatus. The sequence continues at coordinate 148,699,844 of NC_083351.1, forward strand.
AACTGCACTATTAAAATGAGCACAGTTTTGACTCACAACCAAGCAAGTTTGAGATAAGCATTGAAACATCACTGATCCACCCTTCATCCTGGAATATAGAGTCGTTTAAGTCTCCTACCATAACAAACTGCCAGCCTTCACACACACTCACAGACATACACACACACAGCTAAAGGTTTTACTTTCCTCTGCTGTTGACAGAAGATAAATAGCAAGTGTAGTTTCCCACCAGGACTGAAGGAAAAATAGCTGTAGGTCTGAGCTAAAGGGAAGCCAGAACGAGAGCTCAACCCTACTTTCCAGAGTCAGTTGTGACTGTTACTTTCCAAGGGATTGAAAATAAGGATCACAATGGCATCACTGTGAAGAAAAACACAAAATCCTCTGAATGCCCTGAAATGAACACACGTTTACCTTAGAGGTGATCCAGTAGAGTAACTGACTCCTGCCTTTCCCATGGTCTTGCTCGTTGCCTATCTCTTCTCAAAAATAAAAGGATGGATAACCACAATTATTTGGGGTCCTAAATATGGACAAATGGATGTTTGACTCAAATCAGCCATGACAGCATATGCCTGTAATCACAGCCCTTGGGAGGCTAAGGCAGGAGGATTACAAGTTTGAAGCCTACTCGGTCTACATAGCAGGAATCTGTCAGTAAGGGAAAGGGGAAAGAAGGAGGGAAGGGAAAAAGAGAGGAAAGAGAGTGTGAACATTAAGTTAACCAAAGACACTCTTCTGGACAGTTTTGAAGAATACTGGGGATATAACAGTAGAAATGGGAAGAGTTTGGAAGGGCCACCGGAAGGAGAGCTGGGTTTGGCTGGGTACTAGTTACCACAGTAAGTTTCGAGTGTTGTTTTGAGCCATCAACAAAGTGGAAGTCCCAGATTTTAGTGCAACAACCTGCTTCTCAGTCACTTTGTGGCTGAGCTGATCTACACCCCAGCTCGCTCATCGCCAGGATGGTAGAAACAATATCCACTCTGCCTACTCTGTACTATTTTTGAGGTTTCAAAAGGTGCCCTCAGGCATTTGTGATTATAAAATGAAGGTGGCCCTAAATAACTAGTAGGACCAAATACAGGAAGAGATATAGAGCCTATGAGACAGCTCATTGACAGGCCCCAAGACAGAAGGTAACAGGACCAACTCCAGACCGTCAAGGTTGAAAATAGATGAATCAAGATCCAAGGCAGTGTCCAAGCAGAAAGACATGGGTCTACTAGTTTCAGTAGACAGCAATGGAGCACAGCCATGCTGGCCTGCCATGAGAACCCAAGTGCTGGGTAAATGGCCTTGTGTTTGCTTACCTACCATCCTTTCCTTCTTCCTGGATTTTGGAGGACCATCTTCATGGAGGTTCTCCCCATTCCTGCAGCCTGAGCAGGCCCTAGTATCGATCCTATTCCAATCAGGTTCTCTTTGTGAAAAATGCAAGTCTATAGTGTAACACAAGAGATGAGAAATATTAGAACTTCCTTATAGCCAGAAACCCCCAAACTGAGTGTTAATCCAAAGGAAGTAAAATCAAGTATGTTTTAAAAAAAAAATCCTCAGTCTCGTGTTTACTGTAGCATTGTTTAAAGTTGGAGAGACTTGGAATCAACATGAGTGTTCATCAGTGAATGAACAGAAGATGTGGCTTACATAAATCAGAGAATGCTAATGAGCGTACACTTAATGAGATCCTTGGAAAGCTGATCTTGTAAAAGTAGAGAATCGAAGTGTGGTAACTACAACCTGTGGAGGCCTGTGGGAAGCAGGGAAGCAACAGGTGGTGAATGGGTACTAGTGTGCAGTTGGGTTGATGGAGAGCCCTAGTGTTCTAGAGCAAAGCCAGGTAATTCCGATCAGGGCTGAGGAATTGTCAAAATAGCTAGAAGAGAGGATGTTAAACACTGCCAAAACAAAGAAACACACATGTCTGAAGCCGCACTAATCTGATCATTCCTCGGTGCATACATGAATTGAAGCATCACACTGAATCGCCTAAATGTGTATTGCTGAGGATAAGTTAAAGTTTTTTAAAGGTGAAAATGTGTGGAATGACTTATTCTTTAGAAATATCCTAAAAGGGTCGGTCATGAATCCTGCCACTGAGATCTCTCAGGCTGATTCTTTTCCAGTGGCTTTTTCTCCTCTTCTTTTTAAATTGTTTTGAGAATTTCATAAATGAATACTGAATGTACATCATTCCCACCAACTCCTCCCATAGACTTACCACTCCCTCTCCAGTTCAGGACCTCTTCTTTATTAGGAGCACACACACACACACACACACACACACACACACACAGGCAGAATCATGTATAACCCATTGAATCTATGTAGTGTTGTATGTTTTCATGGGATTGGACCATTTGGGATTTGATAACCCATCAGGAGGCTCATCCCTGGGGAAAACTCATTCTCTCTGAACAGCCGTTAATTAAGTTCTTCATCTCAGGGTGGCCCTGGGATCTTCCCCATCCACACTGGCATGTCAATTGGAGTTTTCATCGTTCAGGTCTTGTTTAGACAACCATATTGTTGAGGTTTCAGGAATGCAGCTTCTCTGTCATGTACATAAGATGCTATCTCACAGCAGATGTCCTGATCTTCTGGCTCTTAAAATTCTCTGCCCTCCTACCAAAATGTTCCCTGAGACTTAAGTACAGAAATTGTACTGTAGATGTATCAATTGGGGCTGGACATCCCATGATTAGTGGTTATCTGTATTTGACCAGTTCTGTAATGGTCTCCACCAACTGCAAAAAGAAGCGTCTTTGATGAAGGTTAAGAGCTACACCTATCTGTGGGTATAAGGATAAGCATTTAGAATGCAGTTATAAATTATACTAAGGAAAGAGGTGACGGCAGGTTCTCCTCTGAGCCCATGAGCTACCAGCCACAGGCAGTTGGCTACATTTACAGGACTGGCATGAATATCCTCCCATCGAGCAGGCTTTCAATACAATTACATAGCTGGTTACTCCCAGGCTAGAAGTGCCACCATTGCAGCCTTGGGGACACCGGTCTCTCTGTGCTTGTCATTGTTGTAGTCCACAGCTTTACAGCCGGGTAGGACCGTTGACTGTTCCTTCCTTTTGGCAGCTTGTATAGCCACTTCAGCTCCTGTGAGAGTCAGTCCTAAGGAAGGAGGTCTCCAGGGAGTTTCCAGCTTGACTCCTCCAGTCCTGTATCCAAAGTGTGTAATATCTTGCACAATAGAGTCTGTTCTGAGTAGCAACCAAGGGGACATCAATAGCCTATATTGTTTTGGGAGTCAGTTGGACTTTTCTGACCAACGGCTCAAAGGGAGGTTTTCCATGCCTGGCACTGGGATTGGTTAAGTAGTCTATGGCTGTTATGGGAAACATTATCACCCCAGGTGCCATAAATTCATTTAAGCTATACATATATGTTACTTCATCTTCTTGTCTCTCTTTTGTCCCTTTGATGAAAAGGAGATGACAGAAACCCAGGTGCCAATCTTTCTGGTGTTTTATTATAAGATCATAGTTTCATACTGGGAAGCCCATGCTTTGTATATAACAAGAAGTATATATGGGTTTGTTCAAAAGCAAAACACACAAAAGTGCTCCTCAATATGCTGGCTTTTAAAGTGAATTTTGCTGAACTAACTACAAGCCATTTGACACTGAGAAGAAGATCAAAAGAACTCAGCGAATAGGTCCTTTGTGTCATGTGGGTTTAGGGTCAGTTATATTAATTGACCCTTAGTTATTTTGTCTGAGAAGAGGAGGCTGAAAGTCCCCCAGAGAGTAATGAGGCATTCGTCCAATGGTTCACATTGGCAGAAGATCTTAGAAGAGATAGCAAGGTTGGAGATCCGGTTTGGAGATTTATTTTTGTATGTTACTTGGTAGAATCAATAATATTGTGACGTTTTGAGGACTCTACCCTTCTGACTCACGTAGCTCACCCTGGTCTTGAACTCCTGATCTATGATAAACATTTAAATGGTTTGCATTCTCAGGAAAAAAAAAATGTTGAAATGTAAGTCCTACCGGAACAGTACTGGGAGGTGTGGCTCTGAGGACATGACTGGGTCATGAGGCCTCCACCCTCACAAGTGCCCTATGAAAGGCCTTGGTGAAGGATTTTGCCCTTTTTGCCTTTTGCTTCCCCTTAGGAGGGTATGGCCTTCAGAATGTCATCTTGCAAGCAGAGAAAAACCCTCAACAGACATCAGCCATCTGAGGCCTTGACCTAGGACCTGATGACCTCCAGAGACAGAAAATACATATGTCTATTTTTTGTATAATAAGTTACCAGTGTGTGGTATTCAGCCACTGACCTCCCCCATTTTTCCTTCCCTACGTAATGGACAGGCAGGTGGCAAGAGCAAGAGGTAGACAGCAGCCACCAACTTGACCTACAGCTGGGGAGATCGCACTGGCTCAGGGTTAATCCCTTTTCCCCTAAGTTTACATTATCCCTTTGTGCTGGTTTGAACAAAAATGTCTTTAGGTCCATTAGGAGGTGTGGCTTTGTTGGAGTAGGTGTGGCCTTGTCAGAGGAAGTATGTCACTGGGGATGGGCTTTGAAGTTTCAACAGTTCAAGCTAGGACTAGCGTTGCTCTCTCTTACTGCTGCCGATCCAGATGTTGAACTCTCATCTACCTCTCCAGCACTGCATCTGCCTGTGTGCCACCATGCTTCCCACCAAGACGGTATTGGACTAAACCTCTACACCTCTGAACTGTAAGCCAGCTCCAATTAAATGTTTTCCTTTATAAGAGTTGCTGTGGTCATGGTGCCTCTTGACATCAATAAAACCCTAACTAGAACACATTTCTTTGTCTATACTGTGTCTCCAGGGACTCCCTGGTCTAGGCACACTCCATAGGTTCAGTGGCCAAGGCCTTGAACATCCACCCAGTTTCCAATGAACTCTGTAGTTCCTTCTCAAAATTTTATCAAGATGCCCCATCCTGGGCCTGGGCACTTCCCATATTTGGTTGTGGAATGTCCCTAACATTCTTACTTTAAAGACATCCCACTATCCCCAACAGACACACAGTATCAAAGTAGATCATGACTGAAGGTCAGAGGCAGTTTACCAATTATAGACATAATCTAGAGCCTACAAAATCTTTGAAGGGCACTGGAAGTATATTATTTTGAAAAATCTAGCTTTAAATTATAAAAATAGAGCTGCAATATTAAAATTTTAAATGTCTTTTTATGGGGGTTGGAGCCATGACTCGGTAGTTAAGAGTGCTTGAGGCTCCTCCAGATGACCTAAGTTCAGTTCACTACATCCGTATTATCTGTAATGTCAGCCTTAGGGACTCAGAGGCCCTCTTCTGATTTCCATGGCACTATCGCATGTCACACACGCGCACACACATCTCTAAAGTGTGTCCATTACCAGACTTACTTTCCCCACAATAGAGCTGACTTCAGTCATAATTTAGCTGGTATGTGATTGCTTTATTAGACATTATAATGAGCATTTTAAAGATCTCTAATAGACTGTTTTAGGGTGGGATTAATATTTAAATCAGTAGACAGAATAAAGCAGACTTGATTTTTACTCTCCTTAATGTGGATGAGCCCTAATCAGGTGAAGATCTGAACACTGAAGAGAAACTGACCTTCCCCCAACTAAAACAGCTTGAACTAGATAGAAAGACAGATATGTAGACAGATGGACACTGACCTTGGACTCAAACTGAGACATTACCTCTTTTGAGGTCTCAAAGCCGGTAGCTTTAGACTAGAAACTAAACAGTGGTTCTCCTCTGTCTCCAGCCCTGGACTTCTCAGCCTTTAAAAATTGTATGATCCAATTTCTAGAGAAATTATTCATCGTTTCTTTCTCTCTCATATCTGCCCCTGTGGTTTGCCAGTAGAACCTTAGCTAAAACAGCAGTCTCTCCTGAGCATTTCAAGGGACCTCTACAAACACCCATGTCAGGCAGAGCACAAGTCCCCAAATACACCTCTTTCTGCTCTTTGAAAAAACAACGAGGCATTAGCTCCCATGTTATTATTTTACCTTATTGTAAATGAACAAAGATATATATGTTTGACCTAAATTATAGACCACAGAATTTGAAGAGCTTCAAGCCAGCCCACCTGCAATGGACAGAACAGGATGATGAGGGATAGGAGAGCCAGTTGCTCTTCCTTTCATCTTGGAATTTACATCTGCTTTAGGAAGCATCATTTCCTTTGTTGTGCAGAGGACAAGGTCCCACTGGAAATGACAGGCAGGGCTAGTGTACTGGTCAGGTTGAATTCCTTTAGGGGCGCCCTAAACTGTACCGGCATCCATCATCCAATATAATCATATACGATGATGTAATTGATGAGTTAAGTTGAAACGGACTAGCTGACGTGCTATTATGCTACACTAGTTTAATCAAATGGATTTAATTGTGACTTGCAGAACAGGTGTATGGCCTAGGGCTGCAGAAAACAGCTCTGTTTACATGGAGTGAGGATGTCTGGCCTTGCAAGTAAAGAGTGAGGGCTGAAGGCACCTTGACCATCAGAGGCTGTGAGCTTCTAGAAGGAGGGTATTAGTCTTCACCCCAAGTAGGTCTTTCACCTAAAATGGAAGCAGATTGGTCTGGTGAACAGGATTACAGCCTCCACTTTGTTACCCTGAGACAATGAAATTAAATCATAGAAAGAAGGCAGCTTGCTCAAAGCCATGTGGTGCTGGAAATAGTGAGGAGGGAGACAACCCAGCTGGCTCCTGACGCCCAGAGGAACATTCTGTATACAAGTCATATATGTGTGTACATGTTCAGGGAAAAAAGTGACTAACTGGACCCCAGCTGCAGTTTCTAGTGCTTGAGATGAAATTAATATCCATGATCATTTAACTCTGGGCTTCAGTGCCTCCCTGCCCTCGCTTTGACTCATGGAGGAAGGTGGGGTCTTTTTCTCTTTTACATTTTCCCTTGACGATGTTGAAAGAGATGCCCATGCTAACCAGTTTGATGGCAGAGCCCCTTTCTCGGAGTTCTGGGTTACTTTTCCCTGAGTTACTGTCTGGCGGAGATACATGCTTTCAGATCTTCTGCTTTTCCCTCTGGCTGTCATGGTAGCTTGATGTAGGTAACACAGCTCTTACTGGTTTAATTGTAGGAAGCCTGGAACTCACTCTCCACTCCTCTCCAAGCCCATGCACTTGGTTTCCGAATGGAGGCCTAAATTTCTCTTGTTCCTACCTGTATTAGAGCATTGACTGTTCCATATACCAGCCAGAAAATGCCATGTTTTTAAACAATTTTGCCTTCAAACTGGCTTTATCTTTTTCTGTTTGGCTAGGCCAAACTAAGGCCACAGTTGTATATAATTAGTTAACTTCACTCACTGTCTCCTGTGTTTATGGTTTCCTGCCCAATTCCAAGTGACAAATGACTATCCAAAGCCATGGGCTTGACCCCAGATGACCTCATGCCTGATTGCCTTCATCCCAGTGCCATGGGTCAGTACTCAGAGACCCCTAGACCTCTTGCTCGGCTGGTAATTGATTGTGTGTGAATTCCCAGGCTGCTTGGTAGACCTGGGTGCTAGACACAGAGGGAACCCAGCAGAGGGCAGTGGGGACAGCCACTGACTCAATGCAAGGCCATAAGATATTCACTTCAAATGAAAGCCTGAGTGTATAGAACCTTGACACCAGGGTGAGGAAGGTGCAAATCCCATCCCAGGGCAGCCAAGACTGATGAAAGTAAGGACAACAAACGGTCACAAGCCAGAGTTTCTCCCATAGCTGTGTTAGTTTCCTTTGGCTTCTTTGTTGACTGATGCCAATCAACTGTCAACAAATGCAGCGTAGTGGCTAGGTCATCCTGCTTTCCACCTCTCGGTCCGTTTATGTATGCATCATGCAAACTCTTTCCATGTAAGAGCTGTTTCTCTATCAAAGCTATCTCATGTCTGTTCAAGTGTGGTGAATTGTGAAGCCCAAACTGTCTACCTCACTCAATGCATAGCTCAACAGTTTTTTCACCTCCCAACCAGGGTTCTTTCATTTGTAGAAGGAAGGAGAACACAAAAGAAAAAAAACAAAAGAAACATCAAGGTGCTGGAAAGATGACTTCACTCTTCAAAGAGCCTTCAGTCCTTCCAAAAGACCCAAGCTCAGTTACCGGTACCCATGTTCAAGGGCTCACAACTGCCTGTAACTCCAGCTCCAGGGGATCAAATACCCTCCCAGGGTAACTGAGCATGCACATTAGTGTGTATAAAAAAATTTTAATAAAATTTATATAAAAATCAAGAAATCATGGAAGCCATGAAGAAGTAAGTAAGGAAGAGAAAGGGCTAAGGTCATTTCAAAGTTCTGTTGTTCGGTTAATAAACCCTTAGAATTACATCTTGTTAGTTAGTCTTTATTATGACCAGCTTCATCATTAGAAATAGTGTTTGTTCTGAAATCCAGTGGCCATTGTCAGCCACAGCTTTCTTTTCTTATGTTAGCACGCTATACTTTTTTCCCCCTTTTCACCTTTTTAACCTCTCTGTGCTTTGTATACAAAGTGTGTTTTTGTAGTTATCATATAGTTAAATCACATTTTCTCTTTCTCTGTCTTTTAAGTGAAAACTGTAGACCACTTCAATATATTTACACAGTGAAATTATCAATTTTGTGATTTTTTTAACCTATCATCTTGTTATATGTTTTTTTTTTCTATTTGTTGTTTTATTTTTGAAACTTCTTTTGGGTTGGTTTCATCTGCTTTTAGCTCTGCCTCTTCTGTGTTACTGAAGTTGTTGCATTAAAGGTTGAAGTATTCTTCTTTTTCTTTAATTTTTAACACATTTTAAAGTTCATTTTATGTGCACGTATGTGTATGTGTGTTGACATGCATGTGGCACACATGTATGTGTATGGGGGGGGAGTGGCCGGAGGACAACTTTTGGGGGTCTTTCTTTTCCTTCTGCTATGAAGATTCTAAGGATTAAACTTACATCACCTGATGTGGCAGCGGGAGCCTTTACCCACGGAGCCCTCTCTCTGCCCGAGTGCAAATTCTGCATTCAAGCATGAAACAGCCTTGGCGTGTTCAGAGGAGAGCATTTCATGCCACTCCTCCCCATCCCCTCTGTAGCTCTTGCATTCTTTCTGTCTCCTTCTGCAGTGTTCCCTGAACCTTTCGGCTGGCGAAGTCTCCAGATAGATGCTCCGTGTACAGCTGGACACTCACGGTCACTTCTGCTCAGCACTTTGAAAGTTCTAAGTCTCTGCACTGAACACTACACAGTGCAATAAGAAGCTTCTGTGACCAAGGCTGAGAGCAGCATGAATACATAGATAAAAACATAAATATTTAGAGGGCAGTTTGACAACACCATCATTTAGCAAAAACAACATCAACGGGCTAGCTATGGTTTGACTGTGTTTACACTAATAGGGGAGCCCCTATCAGTGGACTTGGGGAGGGGCGGTGGAGGAGAAGAGGGAGGGAGGGTGGGGTTGGGAGGGGACAAGGGAAGGGGCTACAACTGGCATACAAAGTGAATATATTATAAAAAAGAAAGAAAAGAAAAGAAAAGAAAAAAGAAAAGAACGAAAGAATTCCTTCCTGTGAAATAGGTCTCAGATTCCATCAAGAGAGCAACGGGTTGGCCCTCATGGCAGTCTTGCCGCTGTTACACTGTTATATCTGTACTAGTGATTCAAGCTGATATTGCAGCATGCAGGGTCCAGCTCTGATGAGACCAGTGACGGCTTTTCTCCCCAGCAACCTACATAGCACCTTCTAGCATGACGAAAACTAGCCAGCTGCTGACTTCCTTTGGTTTTTATAACACCCTCCCCAAAAAAAATTCATATTCCACCTTGGATTTTGAAATGTTTTTCTGGGTACAGAATTCTGGAGGCTTGCAAGCAATAAGGCCCAACATATAGTGAGGATTCAGTGAACGTTGTGGAAGGAACTGACAAGCCCATGAATCCCTTCTTCACGTCCTGAGCACACTGAGAAAGACTGTGTGTGTTCCAGAGAGAAGCAACTTGGGGCTGTTGAGAGGTGGCACTGGTGGCAGAGTGACAGGCCCCGTGTTGGGGGGTTGGGGTACTGACCTGCCCTGGAAGGACTTACTTATTTCGGTACCTATTTTGGCCTCTCTCCTGAAGCCTTAAAGAAGGCTTAAGCCCTAAAAAAAAAAAAAAGATTCTGGCAATAACACCCAACTTCCCTTCTAGACAGGCCACAGTTGGTGTTTTCCTGGCTGGCTGGCAGAACCCTAGCCAAGAAAGGGTTCCTTGGGGACAGATCTCTGTAGTCTGGGCAGAAGGTGGGAGGTGGAGGGAAGGTCCTTCAAAACTCCTGTGAAAGAAAAAGGGCCAGAAGGAGGACCATCTTCCAAAGATATAACAACCCACTGTGATTTTTGGAGCTCTGGATCAAACCAACTTAAACAGAAAATAAAATAAACAAAGGAGGCCAAGCTACCTGTCCTGGGACTAAGAACTTAAGAGCACACTGCCCTCAGGAATGATGGTTTCTCTGGGCAAATCACGGGCTCACACATGGCTGTGGCCTATTTGCACTTTGCTTTGGGGCTTGGTCAGTTAATTTTTAGAGACAGGGTCTCACTCTGTAGTCTGTGTTGACCTGAAACTCACCAGTTAGCCCAAGCTGGCCTTGAACTTGGAGCAATCCTCTTGCCTCTGCCTTTCAAGTGCTGAGATCACAGGTATGTGTCATCATGTGCTATCTGTGATCCCTTGACAGGCCTGCCGCTTCTGCCTCAAATCCTCTCACAGCACGAACCCTGTCACTCAACCTCCACAGGCTACCCTAGACACACTGCAGTTTAAAGATGTTCGAATATGTCCATTACCTAGATTTGAACTGATTCAAACACTCTAAATTCAAAACTTCTATTAAAAACAAAGGCCCAAAGCGACAGCAATCCAGCACACCTGGAGCCCTGTGGCAGAGTCTGACAAGCCAAGGACAGCTCCAGCTGGAAGTGGCTGACTCTGAGAGAATGTTGAACTCTCCACACGTCAGCCCAGGCAGCTGTTCCTTCTCCAGCAGGCACTGAGAAAGGAATCTTGGCTTGTGGTCCTTGCTGCACAAACTGGCTCTGGAACCAGCAGCACCTGGGACTTTTAGACGTGAAAAAAATCTCTGCGACTCCGAAAAAGGGAGTGATTTCTAATGCAGAGCAGCAACCGCACAAGCAACAGAGAGGAAAAAGCAAACTGGACATCAAATGGACTGCAAGTCTGTGCTTCAAAGGAGCCGGCTAAGAAAGTAAAGAGCTAGCCCGGCAGTGCTAGGACACGCCTTTAATTCCCAGCACTTGGGAGGCTGAGGCAGGTGGATCTCTGAGTTTGAGGCCAGCCTGGTCTACAAAGTGAGTTCCAGGAAAGCCAGGGCTACACAGAAAAACCCTGTACTACAGAAGGGGGGGGTTCTTTTGTTTTAAGCCAGGAAGAGTGATTCTATTAGTAGGGCCTGCAGTCCCAGCTGTGTGAGCACCTGAGGCAGGAGGATTGCTTAAGCTCAATATCCTAGCAACCAACCTAGCAAATATAGTGAGACCCTACCTGAAGGAGGATGGGAAAGGGGTGGAGGTAAAAGAAAAGGGGGAGGGAAAGAAGGATGAAAGGAGGAAAGTAGGAAGGGAGGGAGGGAGGAAGTCAAAGGGAAAGGGGAGAGGAAAAGGAAGGATCAATAGGGAAAAGGGAAGAGAGAGAGGGGAGAGAGGTGAAGAGAGAGAGAAGAGGAGCAGATTTGAATGATACAGCAATACCCCTTTTAGGTACATATCTAAAAGAAATGATCCAATTCTTCAGGCCTAGTGGCACACACCTTAATCCCAGGACTTTGGGAGGCAGAGGATCAAGAGTTCAAGGGCAACCTTAGCGATATAGTGAGTGGTAAGTTTGAAGTCATCCTGGGCAACATGTGACCTGGTCTCAAAACAAAACAAAAAACCAAAGGGACACACACACACACACACACACACAGACACACACACACACAGCCAGCAACATACCTCAGCTTGGTAAAGCAGATTGCTGCATAGCCTGGCAACCTGCGTTCAGTCCCCTGAGTCTGAATGAGTCAGCAGCACAGTGTTGTCCTCTGACTGCCACAAATAGGTTACGACTCACACACACCTGCACATCTGCACTCACCCATACATGTCACACACGCACACTTACATACAATAAATTTCTAAAAAAAAATAAAATGAAATAGAGGGAGAGAAAAAAAGAAAGTGTGTTTGGGGACTGGAGCGTTGGCTCAGCAGTTAAGAGCTCCTGCTGCTCTTACAGAGGTCTTGGTCTCAGTGTGGTGACCCATTCCATTAGGCTTTCATGTTTCTCTGGTTTTAGTCGGCTGGTTGTAAGCTAGGGTTTCGTTACATGGTCCATGCTGTCTTCCTAGTACTCACTGTGTGACCCCAGTAGGCCTCCAACTCAAGATTCTGCAAGTATAGGACACCACATTGGATGGGGGATTGCATTTGTGCAAATTTATGGACACACACATTGGTTTCCATGAGCCAAGAGGAAGGAAAATGGAGAGACTGGGAGCGCGTGTGAGATTTCTTGCGGGAGTGATGAAGACGTTCTGGAATTAAAGGAACTCCACTTTACGAAGTTTCAATTACCCACCACCAATTGTGGTGTGAATGTTAAACGGAAAGTTACGGAATCAAACAACTTCTAAGTTTCTGAATGCATTCGAGTTTGTGGGATGCAATCTCGCAGCCTTACCCTACACCACAGGGTGTGAGTCATTTTTGTCCAGCACACCCATGCTGGCCACCCCCCCTTACCCATCCACTCGTCACTTAGGATCAGTCTTGGTCCTCAGATGGACTACCGAAGTGTCACAGGGCTTGTGTTCAAGTGACCCGACCCGTATGTGGCCGCCTGACAATGTGTCACAGCGTGGGCACTGCACATCTTTGTTGCATTGGTGTTGTGTCATTTTGAGAGAGTGAGAGACACCACATCCACACAAATCCATCACAGCATATTGTGATTTACTCTCTTTTAATGTGTAATGAGCATTTTGCGTAGGTGTGTGTAAGTGTACCACACACGTGCTGGTGCCCAGAGAGGCCAGAAGAGGGCACCAGAGGGGGACTGCTGGAACTGGAGTTACAGGCAGTTATAAGCTGCTATGTGGGTTCTAGAAACTGAACCTGAGTCCTCAGCAAGACCAATACCCGCTCTTAACCACAGAGTCAACTCTCCGGCCCCTATTAAAGCATATTGTTACCATTTTCCTATTTTGTCCTGGTTGATACATTATTACTCCTAATCTATAAGTGAAACCTTTTCATAAGTGTTTGTGTAGAGGAAAAACACAGAATAACTGTTAGGAGACTTAGGGCCTAATTTTAGATAATGAGTAGGGGCCATTAGAGATGGCTCAGATAGCCAGACAACCTTACCAACATACTAAAAAAATAAAAATTAAAAGTCTGAATTATACTTTAAAAGGGTAAATCTTATGATAAATGAACTACATCACAATAATAAAAAAAATAATAAAGACATTGAAAAAAATTTCAGGCCCTCAGCCAGGATCACTGCATCGACAGCTGCATTTTATCGGAATCCTCAAGTGCCTGGAGAATCCTCGAAGCTTGAGAAACACCATCAGTGGCGGAGCTTCCCACACTCGGCCACAGGATGGAATCACACAGGGAGCTTTGAAAACTGTCCCTGGCACAGTCAGCTGTTCTTGTGTTCTCTGCCCAACTCATGTGTAACTTCCTAGGACCTCAGGCATGGACTCCAGGCTCCTCGGGGCTTTCACGCCATCCAAGTCACCGCTCGTCCCTCCAAAGTTGCATTTCTGGGTGTACGAGTGAGGACTCTGGACCCGGTTGCTTCATTCAAATTGCTGTGTTACTACTGGCCAGCCACAAGACCTTGGACAAATCGACAAACACCTCGTTCCTCAGTTTACTGGGATAATGACAGTTTATGCTTCACAGGGTTGCGGGAAGGAATGTCCTCATGTAAACAAAGCACGTGGAATGATATTTATATACAGCATCATTATATATGTTCCCTATCAGGTATTATTACGCAAGTGAAGCTATATTTACTTATGTTACTATGTTATTATGTGATAGTTAGCAATTACGGAGCCCTGACCATGTGCTAGCCACTGAGTTGATGTTTCTCATTATGTCTTGTAATTCTAGCCTTAATCCTAAGGGGCACGAATTCGTACACAGCAAAGACTCAGTGAGCATGTTGTGACCTCAATGAGAAACTGAAGCCCAGGGACGCTAGGTGACCAGCCCAGTCATGGCACTAATGGCAGAGGAGCCCTACTCAGCTCTAGAAACAACTCCTACCCACCAACTTCTGGAGCCATTTATGCAAAAGCAAGTAGCTAGCTGGGAAATGGATACTTGGGATCCCAGATGAAGGGCTTGGAGTGGCCCTAATAAACCAGGACTTCTGGTCCTCTATGGGGTGGACATATGTGGAGCCTACTGGTGACTGAGGTGCTGGGGAATACAGAGTCTCAGGCGCCTGGCTTGGGGTTCTTTGCCCCTTCTGTGACAAGGAGCCTACTCAAGAGCACAGCGTCCAGCCTGCAGCACTTCTGGTTGTCCCAACAGCCAGCCACTCATGACAGAAGATCCCCACAGGGCAGAAGTTGACAGCGCTAAGATGGCAGGCTTAACTAACAAGGCCCTCACGGGTGTCTAAACCTCCAGCTCCAAAGCAGAACTCCATACTCCCTCTGGGTTTTCCAGGGAACTTCATGCTCAGAAGTTGTTGGATGCAGGAAAAAGGAAAATTTAAACCAATCTCAAAATGATCATCAAGAGCTGCTAAGACTGCCAGGCGGTGGTGGCGTTTGCCTTAAATCCCAGCACTCGAGAGGCAGAGGCAGGTGGAGCTCTGTGAGTTCAAGACCAGCATGGTCTACAGAGTAAGTCCAGGACAGCCAGGGCTGTTACACAGAGAAAAAACAAAAACAAAACAAGAAAACAAACACACAAAAAAGAGTTGCTAAGACTTTGGGTCTGGTTAATTTTGGCTGTTCTGTTTTTATTAGCAGTTTTTAATAATAAAAATTATTTTTAAAAAAAACCTAAAAGAGTTTCTCAGATCTACAGCATCCCATGAACCCAGAAGACTCCAGCCTAGACTCCAAAGCCTTCACTGTCCAGCATTCCCCATATCTCCTTCCAAAACTCTGAAAAACAGCATCCTTCCCGGGCCCTAACTCCACCATCATTCAAGCAGTGAACATTTAGTGAGCACCGCCACTCTATATTTGGATTTCAAAGTGGGCTGCTCCCACCCAGCTGAAGTGGCTGTCCTCGGCCAGAGAACCTGCTGGGCTTCTCACGGCACTGTGCTCCCTAACTCACCACTGAGCTGCTGTTTCCAAAAACAGACTGTCTCTGATGGAAAACACTGCTTCGTCTCAGAACTGTGGCTCTCCTCCCTGCTGAACTTCCTTCTCCTCACCCAACCCCAGCCAGAAGGCTCCCTCCTAATGGAATTGCTGGAACCACTTAGCAGCTACGAAGATGCTGACCTGCTGGCAGAGGGAGACAGCTGGGGGAGCAAAGGGATGTGGACAGGGTGGAAGATGGTGACACTTGTGAGTGTGCTGTGGGGGGGGGAGGGTGTCTGTGTATGTGTGTGATAGATGTGTGATGTGCTGTGGTCTGTGTGGTGTGTGTGTGTTTGTGGTGTGTGTGTGATATGTGGTGTGTGTGCGTGTATGTGTGGTGTGTGTCTGTGTGTGAGATGTGTGTGTATATGTCTGTGTATGTGATATGTGTAATGTGTCTGTGTGGTGTGTGTCTGTGTGTGAGATGTATGTGTGTGATGTGTTTTATATGTGATATGTATGTAATGTGTGTGGCTTGTGTATGATGTATGTGGTGTGCACATGCTTGTGTGAGGGGGGTGTTTGAGCAGTGGCTAGTGCTTGCTTTTGCAAATGAAAGAATCAAAGAATTATGAGTCTGGCTAAATCATTATTAAACTTTATTTTATTTCATTTTCCCTTTCACAGATTTGAATGGGCCCAAAGATTGAGAAATCACTGAGGCATGAGTCCATAAATCTTTTGGGGGCATCAAAGAGTTAGTAAGATTAGATTAACTTTGGAATTTTATAAAAATTCAGAAATTTTAAATGGACACAAATGATCTTATCACTTAAATGTCCCAATATAGCCTCATTTTCATTTTATTTCATTTTATTTCATTTTGGGACAGAGTCTTGCTGTGCAGTCCAGGCTGGCTTCAAACCCGTGGTCCTCCTGCCTCAGATTCCGGATTGCTGGGATTACTACCATGCACCATCACTCAGATTCTTTTCATGTTGTTAAGCTCCTGGCTTACATACAGTGTCTGTTCTGATTCCAGACAGGAGAAGCAGACCTGGTGAGGTCACAGAGGACCTACCACAAGAGAGAGGACAGACATCAGATGTCAGGAGGCTAGTGGAAATAGTACGGAGTTCAGAGTCAAAAGGTCTGGACGGCCTAGGATGCAGCTCAGTGCCTTGCTAGCATGAGCAAGGCCCGAGTGCTTGATGGCCCAGTACCATACAAAAGAAGAGAAAGCCTGCCTTGGTCCTGTCTCAGCCTGGTTTATCATCTGCACGAGCCAACTCACTTCTGTGAACTTAGCCTTTCAACCCTTAAGGGACTCCGAGCCATCTCTTCTCGGGGGAGGACTCCTGGAAGCTTGCGGCTCCGTGTTAGCGCTTTCCCCCTCTGCGTTCGGTTGTGGTGTTCAGACAGTCCGTTTGCTTCCTAGTTCCACCTAGCTGTCTGGTAAATGCACACTCTTTTCCCAGTGTTTGCAGCTTTGGTAGCATTCTAGTCCATGTCAAAAGGCTCAATTTTTTTTTTTTTTTTTTTTTCTGAAAGTAACAGAGAGCATTTGCCCTGACAAGAAGCAGACACTTAGAATAAAGAAGAAGAATCACGGTTTTTCTGCCCTGGGCCAAGCGCGTATTGCCTCATAGCCTGGACTCCAGCACTGTTGACTTGAGCAGCGTCCTGGGCCTCTTCCTGCCGGATGCTGGTTTCAGCCTCTGCGCCCAGGGTTTGTCCTGCATCAGCCTTGCCTCAGGAGCACTGAGGCTGTAGACATGCCACCACATGTGGCTGCACGCAGGGTCTGAGGTCACACACTCAGGCTGTGATGTAGGTACGTTTCCCACTGGGTCGTCTCGTCAGCCCTGGCCTGCACACCTTAAACTCTGTCCTTCCAGACAGTATGTCTGTGGAATCAGAGACGGGATGCTTTAAATCTGGCCAACAGTTGTATTGTTGACTGGACGGTGGACAGGGGGTTTCCAGGAATTCTCGTAGGTCTGAAGGCACTCAGAGCTTTCCAGGAATTCTCCCAGAGCTCACAGAGACCACGAAGATGGCAGCATGCACTGTCATGCTACGCTGGACCACGGGCATTTCAAAATTGAAACAATTTTAAGAATAAAGTAGGACCATATAGCCAGTCATAAATGTTTTCAGCCAGGCTGTGATGGAGCGAGCGTACCTTTAATCCCAGCACTCAAGAGGCAGAGGCAGGTGGATCTCTGTAAGTTGGAGGCCAGCCTGGTCTACAGAGTGAGCTCCAGGACAGCTGAGTCTACACAGAGACACCTTGTCTGGAAAAAAAAAAAAAACAAAAACTGTTTTCAGATAAAGGAGTCATCTAGAGGATGTAGTACCGTGCAGAGAGTTGTAGAATTGTGGGTCTTTTCTATAAGCTGATATATTTTAAATGAATAACACATTCCAAAAAGAAAAAGGGGGGGGAGGATATAAGCTGAGCATCATGGCACATGCCTACAATCCCAGTGCTTGGGAGGCTGAGGCAGAAGGATTGCCTCAAGTTTGAGGCCAGCCTGGACTATAGCGTACAATGCACTAAGTAGCTTTAGTTAGCCAGCTTTCTAACCCTGCAGTGAAATGCCAGAGATAAACCACTTATGAGGAGGGAAAGTTTATCTGGGCTGACAGTTTTAGAGGTTTTCATCCACCGTCTATTGATCCTGCCGGTTTGGGGTCTGTGGCCAGGCAGCAGTGAGCGGTAGAACAAAGCTGCCTTCCTCTTGGTAGCCAGGAAGTGAGGAAACACTCTTCCACATGAAAATGATGACAGATCCTATAAAACCAGGTGAAGGGACTCACCTGCCTTACTGAGTCCCCTTGTGAGTGAGCTGAGAGAAAGCTTCCCAAAGGGAAGAAACGACCCTCACCCCCAGCTTTGCACACTAACCTGAGACTCTAACCCTGGAGAGCAAATCTCAGTGTTCTATCACTGAGCTCCACACTCAGTGCCCAACCAGTTTTCTTCTTTCCTTCCTTCCTTCCTTCCTTCCTTCCTTCCTTCCTTCCTTCCTTCCTTCCTCCCTCCCTCCCTCCCTCCCTCCCTCCTTCCTTCCTTCCTTTCTTTTCTTTTGTTTCTTTTTATTGCTGGTTTTGTTTTGGTTTGTTTTACTGTGTGTCTGAGTGCAGACACACCCATCCCACCGCGCATATGTAGAGGTCGGAGGAAGAAAACTTCCAGGAGTCAGCTCTCTCCTCCCTCCATCAACATCCTTGCCCAAGCACCTTTACCAGCTGAGCCGTCGCGCCAGCCCCAGGGCCCTGCTTGCAATAGCTCTTGTATGGGTTGTAAGAGCTCACACGGAGGTGATAACCCTGAGAGAGTAGCGAAGGCACTCAGCAGCCCCCACCCAGCTTTCCAGGCTAACGCAGTCCAGGCGGGTGGCTCCTTCACAGTGCGATCTTCTCTGTGGATTGTTTGCGTTGGAGGCGTAAGCGTCGTGCTGTCAGGTCGGAGCAGTCTCCGAACCTTAGCTCCCTCTCACTGAATTTTCTTCCAAACAACTCCTTTCATCAGTCCTGAAAACTGTGGTTTTTGCCTTGCGCTTTGGGCATCGCCAGGAAGACGGAAATGTGAAGAGAAAGTAAGAGATCCCATGGTCTGCTGTATTGAGGTGAAAAGGCCCGGGGAAGGTGGGAAGCCATACGGGGTAGCAAGTGACTTTCAGTCGGAGAGCCTGAGCAAAGCCACGGGTGTGAATGAGCTAGATAGAAACCGGGACTCTTGTAGGTCATTGTGCGCATGCGTGAGCACTTGGGCAGTCCCGGCCAACCATCTGTATGAATCGCAGCGTCCCTGCAGCTCGATGGACTGTCCTGAAAAGTTCTCGCACTTGCTCTTCAAATGTCTGTTATCTCGTCTTAAACTGTGATAAAAACAAGCAAAAATACTCTGCTAGTCTAAATCTGGAACGGAGTCGTTCCTATATGTCGTTGCTATAAGATGATTTCACCCAAGAAAGCATCAAAACAACGAGCGGAGGAGTATCAGGGAGGAGTACCATCATCTCCACCAGTGGCAAAGATGCAGGGAATGGACTCAGAGGGCCCGCGGTCACGTGACCCGCCCCTCCACTTCTGCACGTGAGTCTGCTGGTGGCTTTTGAAATAGGAAGCAGGCCTTCTCTTCATTCAGCGTCCCCACTTCCGGAGAGCGCCATGCTATAGAGTATTGCAACCCTCCAACCTGCAGACGCCATCGGTCGTGCAAAAATGTGCGTCCAACCCACTTCCACTGCGCCAAAACCATGTCCACAGTACGTGCAGTAGGGGAGAAAAACAAGATGCTGAAAACTAGACACGGAGAAGCTTAGGTAAAATGAAAACCTGACAGCAATGGATAATCTGAACAATCAACATAGGCTCAAGGCCAGGGAGATGGCTCAGGGGGCAAAGGTGGCTGTGGCCATGGCTGGCAGCCTGAGTCTCATCCCTGGAACCCATGGGGTAGAAGGAAGACACAGACTCCTACAGGCTGTCCTCTGACCTCCTGCACCATGGCATGTGTGTGCACACATACTCCCACACACATACGAATGAGCATGTGTTGTTTTTCAATATTTAAATATTATCGAAATAATACAGACCCCCTCCCCCATTTCCTCTTATGTAAAACACAGTATAATGACTCTCTGCATCAGAGAGTTACTGAGAGGATTACATGAAGTGACGTGTTTAAAAGGCTTAGGACTAGTGCACAGTACCACATACACAGCACTGCCAACCGAGCATCTTTAAACTTCACTGAGGGGCTGGAGAGATGTCTCTGCTGTTAAGAGCACTGGCTGCTCTTGCCGAGGGCACGGGCTGTTCCGTTCCCACCACCCACACAGTGGCTCAGAACTGCCTCTAACTCCATTTTCAGGCAATCCTTTGCCGGCTTCTGGTCTCCATAGGCACTGCACACACGTGTTACCTTTACATGCATGCAGAAAAACACTCCTACACATGCAATAGAAACAAATACATTCTAAAGGAAATAAAAATAAGGTTCCGTTGATGATGCTACTGCAAACTGCACTTATAAGCTACATAGATGTTAGATGACATTAGAGGCTCATCAATCAGTGTTTGGATGAAATAGTACTGTCAACCATCTTTTTTTGGGGGGGTGCCTTTTGCCATAGACTACTGTTATGATGGTGTAGAGAATTTCACCTCTGAGCCTCCTGAGCTGAGGTCAGGATGCGTCCCTCGTAAAGTCAAGGGGTTCTGTGTTGGTCAGCTTTTAGTGCTATGACAGGATAGTTGAGAACCCCTTTCTGAGACAGGGTCTCGGTGTGTATCCCTGGTTGGAATGAACTGGACAGGTAGGGCAGGTAGCTCCTCAGTTCACAGAGCTCCACCTGCCTCTGCCTCCCAAGGCCTGGGAGTAAAGGCGTGTGACACCACATCTGTCCAGAAAAACAATTTTGAAGGAAAGATCTAGTCTAGTTCATGGTTTCAAAGTCCATTTGTTTGGGCCTGAAGTGAAATAGGTTATTATGATGGCAGAAGCGTGTGGCAGAAAGCCGGAAAGTAAAGAAAAATAGGAAAGGCCTGGGACAAGGCATACCTCTCAAAGGCATGCTTCCCCGTGACCCAGTTCTTCCAATTACACCCCAGCTCCCAGACAGCTATGAACTCAGGAATGAGTTAACCCATTGTCATTAGTGCATATCTATGCACTACCTCTGTGCCTAGTCCCCACAGCAGCCAGAAAAGGATACCAGATCCCCTGGAGCTGGGATTAGAGACAAGCTGTGAGCCTCCATGGGGAGAGCAAAGCTGAGTCTCCTGAAAGAGCAGTAAGAGCCCTTAACCACGGAGCCACAACTGCATCCTCCTATCCTATATTTTAAAACCATTTCTACTTGACTGTATCAATTAATTGCCTTTAGTATTGTAGTTCACAGTGTAATTTACCTTAGGACACTTCTCTTTGACTATGGTGATCATATATACAGAGCATAACATAGAGATACGGCCAAGGGTTTTCTGAGAACTCTTGTAAAGATATTCTTAAAACACATCTATGCATCCAATAGTAATAACTGACATTTTATTAAAGATTTGTTTTTGTTATTCTTAAGTATATATATGAGGGGTCTGAGTGTGGGTGTGTGCACATGAGCGCAGGTGCCCAAGGGAGCCAGAGAAGCCACAGGAGTCAGCTTACCCCTGGGTTTCCAGGTGGTTGTGAGCTCCTCACGTGGGTGCTGGGAACCGAACCCAGGCCTTCTGCAAGAACAGTATGTGCTCTTAACCACTGAGCCATCCCCTCCTACCCTACAATAAAAAAAAAAAAAAAAATCGCTTTCAGGCTGGAGAGATGATGGCTCAGCAGTTAAGAGCACCCACGGTCAGTTCCAAGCACTCACATGGTAGGAGCTCACAACCAACCATAACTTCATTTCCAGAGGATCTGATGTCTTCTTCTGACCTCTCTGGCACCAAGCACACATATGTACATACATATACATGCAGGCAAAACACTCACACATTAAAAAA
This sequence comes from Meriones unguiculatus, assembly GCF_030254825.1. Lineage (NCBI taxonomy): Eukaryota > Metazoa > Chordata > Mammalia > Rodentia > Muridae > Meriones > Meriones unguiculatus. The sequence continues at coordinate 148,721,674 of NC_083351.1, forward strand.
AGAATGATAATAAAACCAATAATTTTTTTAAATTACTTTCACTGAAAAGGATGATCTTACCTGGAATCAGAACTAGACTGGACTAGACTGGACATCAAAGATAAGGAATGGCCACCTGTCTGGGCATGCCCGTTTGGAGTCTTGTGGCGGGGGGAGGACTTGGGATCCTCCTGTTCATAAATCTCAATACATTTGTGAATCCTTCAACAGCCTTGTCGCACTGGAGACCAGTCACGGATGGGACATTTAGAAAAGGGCCTTTCAGATTCAAGGTCTAAAGAGGGGTGGTTTCCTGAGGCTGCTGCCGCTGCATTCAGCTGAAGGACTGGCGCAGCTGGCCCTCGGAAAGGAACTCTGAAGTTCCAGCACTGTGAGGAAACTGAAGGGTTAAGATCGTTTGCTCACAGCAGAATTGGCTCCAGAACCAAAAAGGTTCCATTATAAATCTTTCTCAAGACACGAGTTTCTCTGCATCATTTTCCTCTGGAACTAGATAAGAAACAGCTGGGCGCTGGCATAGAAAACCGATGGAAAGATGAGCATTGCTTGTCCCGGCCTCTCCAACGCCCAACACCTGGTCCCAGACTCAGCTCAGCTGTCCGATTCCCCAAAGTCCCTCCCAGGAAGATATGACCTCTTTCCTCCTCCCAAGCACATCACGGCTGTACTCCTGGCACTCTGGCTCCCCAGGAGTACCTTACTAGACTGTTTGTTGTTGCTGTTCTTGCCACAGGGTGTCATGAGAGAAGCAACCTCGCCTGGCTGTGCGTCATGCCCACTGGAAGATCAGGGCAGGCACACGCAGGTGCTCAGCTGATGTGTGATGATGGACTCAGAGAGACTGACTGATGGCCACTGTGCTCTGCAGTTGTTTGGGTTTTTTTTTTTTTCCCCCAGTGTTTCTTGTGCGGCCAGAGGACTCGCAGGAATATTTATCTCAAGGACAACAGCCTCAGCCAGCTGGCTGCAAACTCCTCTTGAGATACTTAGAAAGTCTTAACCAGCGCAGGTTCCTGTGAGTTCCGGAAGATGGTTTGTTTTGCTCACGACCATCTCCTATCCTCCAGAACTCTGCTTGGCACATAAGAGACACTCAGTAAACGGATCAGGGTGGATCTCTACTGGTTACGTGCCTAGCTTCATGATAGCCATCATTCCTAGTAATCTACAACCTGACAAGGCTAAACTGTGAGCCACATTTTATAGATGAGAAAACCGAGGCTTAGAGAGTGTTCTTAAGTTTAAAAAAAAAAATCTCTAGTGAGAGGGAGAGCTAGTGTTGGAAGGAGGCAGGTCTGTCACACGGCAAAGCCATAGAACCGTGGCATCTCCCAGGCACCCAGATGGCCCTCCCAAAGTCAGGCAGCAAAGTTTTCCTTTTCAGGGGACCCCATGGGATCAACGCTATACCATACTATAAGCCATTTACCTAAATTTTAACCTGATTTCCACCGTATCCAGGCCAGGGCCTGCCTGGCACACAACATGTGCTAATGAGAGTGGATGAGTAATCGATTAAAGAAAAGAACTAAGGGAGAAGAGAAAGGGGGAGAAATAAAGGGTGGGTAGAGGGATCTCTGGTGAACCCCAGGGAAAAGACAGCCATCCTCGGGTTATCTGAGAGGGGATCGTATCAGAGGCAGCTTGGAAGTGTGGATTCTGTTCCTGCCTTCTTGACAGAAGCTGCTGCCATCCCAGGGAGCCCCAAATGCCTCTCTGCCCCACCTGCCTTGCCTCTAGACCTAGCAGCATTTCTGCATGGCATGAGGGCCCTCTAAAGGAGAGCCAGTCCTGGCTGGATTGACCCTGTGACCTGCTAGGAGGGAAAGAACAAAGAACCACTGTCTGGGATGTGAATTCCCGGCTCCCAGCCCTGTCCCTCCAGCACATTAGGGAATACACTTTAAGGCCAGACTCCTGGGGTTAGTGTAGCTCAGTGGTAGAGCTCTAGCTTTGAATGCACAAGGCCCTAGATTGTGACCCTCGGTGTGGGGAAAAAGAAAAGAAAGCAAGGATGGCAAATTGGCTCAGTGGGTATTGAACCTAATAACCGAGTTCGATCTTGGAACTCGCATGGTGGGAGAGAAAAAGTTATCCTCCTGCCTCTGCATGAAAGATCTGGCACAAACATACATACATACATACATACATACATACATATATACATACACACACACAAATAAATAAATATAAATAAATGGGATTTAAACTTTTTAAGAAAGAGAGAGAAAAAAGAACTCTGAAACTGACTTCACTAAAAACAGAGATGGGCTGAGTAGGGGGTGGGGAGGCTTAATTAACTTCCTTTGATGACTGTGACGCTGCAGGCTCATTTCCTTGGGCAAAGGCATCTCGTGTGAAATGTGGTACTCCACTGCTGTTTATCTGCCCGTGTTCTGTGCAGATAGGAGTTTTGATGACAGTGTCTGCCTTATTTCAGTGTAGAGCCAGCCCCGCCACAAGACACGGGCCCTGGTCATATTTTTTAATCTATGCACTCAACACATAGTAATTGGATGCAGGCTACTCCAAGAAGTTCTGAAATCCAGCTTTTTCTTGAAGTTGGCAGCGAGCTCCTTGGGCCTGATCAGATATGGGGTTATTTGAAGTCCTTCTCACTCTCCCTCACTGACAATAGGCATCAACTCCTTATGCTGAACTGACGGCGGCAGAGGCTCTCGGATGTGGGATACCCAAGACTCAGGTGAACACCCCAACATAATCTAAGTGCCCTCCTTATGACCTTTTAAGTCCCAAAGCATTCTCCAGTCTGCAAAGACTTGGCCCCACGTGCTTCAGCTAAGGGATGTGAGCTATGTGGCTGCTGGTAGCCTCCATTGTCACAGCCGCTGAGTGGATAAGCTCATCAGTGACTTTGTTTTCATACAATCTGCTCCTCAGCTAACTAGGCAACAAGAGCAAAATGCAATGTCTAAGTGAGAAAAGAGTTAAGGAACCAAGTCAGGAGAATAGAGAACTCTTTGCTAGAGAACCTGATCGAAGAGAAGGAAGCAGCCGTCCAAAGCTCTCATTTCAGGACATCTTCACTGATTTGAAAACAGGGCAGAGATCAACAGCCCAGACTCCTTCCTACCTCGGGATCTTGGCACTTTGTCTCCTCTGCAAAAGGCAGTTAACCTTTTGAACCAGTTTTGCTTGAGACTGTACATTTCTTTAACATGCCATGGATGGAATTAATATGAAGGTTTCATGATGCAAACTTACTTTGGAGGGTTACGTGGGAGATACCCATCTGCAGAGCATATTTAAATAACCAGAAAGAAATCTTCCAGGGACTTAAGTGGGTCCCAACAGCTGCCATCACAGCACCTTGTTTAATGTCCTGGAAAGGAAGCCAGGCCAAGGCTACTTCTCTCTGACCCAGGAACAGGTACCATCCCAAAGCTCAGCTCTGGCTGGCGTGTCTTGAAATTGCCCCTTCTAAGCCCCACACCCCTTTACCTTGGGTCATGACTGTTCATAGATCAACAGACATGTGTCATGACAGACACCCAGGGCATCACATTGTCCCTCCAGCAACTGTGACATCCAGGAAGCCTATTCCTGCCTGGCAGCCTGAACCTGCCATCCTAGGTCACGTTGCTCCAGCTAGAGGCCCTGCTGGGAACACCAGTCCTGAGTGTTTTGTCCCGATTGCTGCCATTATTGTTGGCTTCCCTGGGTCTTCTTGTTCGAGGGACAGTGGAGACAGCAGAGGAGGTGGTGCTTATGTCTGGAACAAATGTGCTTTTATGGTGGGAAGGCCATGTGAGTCTGGAGGTAAAAATCGAGCAAAGGCCAGGCAGGATACGAAGGAGCATGACCAATCACCAAATAGGGGGTTATTGGCCACACTCTTTATTGGGCCATAACACCCATCCTTTCTGCTTCAGATGTTAGCAGCTGGCTACAAGCTTGTAGGTGACGTGTGCAGGAGGCAGCCATAGATTCATCCCTCAACTTACCTCTCCTTAAAGCTGTGCACATACACACACCCCCATCCCCTGGCCATCTTCTCAAATGACTACACACATTCAAGAGGCAAGGGCTTGTCTGGATGCTAACACCCAGCAGGACCTTCCACACCCTTCCTAGTTCAGCAAGAATATTTATTTGCTCCAATTTCAAAAGGCTATCGGCCTGACCGAGGGAAAAGAGGAGGCACAGACAAAGGAGGACAGTAGAGAGGAATGCTGGAAACAGCTGGATCTCCTGTTTGGCCACTACAGACCATCTTCTGCCTCTGCTCAGGCAGACATTACATCCTCAACTATTCCACCCCGCCCCAACCCCTTCCCTAGATCTCTCAAAGAGAACAGGTCTCCTTGCATCCCTAAAATGGACCGGCTGGGGCCTCTGCAGATTTGATGCTCTTAGCAGCTATCACTGCCCTGAGTTTAGAAGTGCCTAAGCTTAGGGCTGAGGGTGTAACTGACTTGGTAGAGTGAGCTTCTCTTGTGTGGCCCATCCCTAGTGTGGCCTGCACAGAGAGTGCTAGGAGGTGCCTGTAATCCCAGCACTCAGGAGATGAAGGCAAGTGTCGTCTTTGGTTATGTAGTGAGTTCTAGGCTAGTCTGCATGCATGAGTCCTGACTCAAAGCAGGAAGAGGAAGAAGAGGAGGAGGCTGTCAGCCTAATAACTACCATTTGCAAAGAACTCCTCCTCTTGAGATACTGTTGTACCATGGGAGAGTTGGAGGAGCTTGAAAAAATAAACTACCATGACCCTCGGAAAAAGCCTCCTTTGCCATGGGTCAAAGCACAGGTCCGTAACCCTGGCACTCAGAAGGAGGCCAGACCACGGCTTTGAGTCTGAGGCCAGCCTAGGATTCATAGTCAAATCTTGACACCTTGTAAAAACAAAACAAAATAAACAAACAAACACCTCTTCTTGGTTCCTTGGTTCACAGAAGTCTCTGAGCTTGCCTTTCTGGAGACCACATTTCCCACACATTTTTCATTCAAAGTTCAAAGCAAAACTGAAAAATGTGGTCTGTCAGACAGCAGTTCAGGCAGAGGCTCCCCACCTAGCTCACTTCACTGCCCACTGCATAGGACCTGCTGTCCCTGACACAACTCAGAACGCTCCATTTATTTGTCCAGCACAGTGTCCTGGCTTAAGCCAGGCTGTGAAAAACATCTCAAAACACCAGGACCCCAGGGCCAGGGTGGATTCCTAGACCGGTTCTAAATCAGCGGTTGTGTTTGGCAGACCCCAGATCCTCGTGGAAAGGCCAACCAAACAGTGGCTATCCTTTATGGGCGCCTGCTCGGCTTTTGTTATTTTCGACATTTCAAGCGGGGGGAGGGGGGGGCGGGGGGGAGCGGGTGCATGCAGGCGCCAGCTCATGGAAGTATCCAGCCGTCTAGCCCGGCAAGATTCAAGGATCAGGGAGGCACTAGCAGGAGAAATACGGTAAGGTTTCCATCAACAGTGCTGATTCCAGGACGAGCCCCTGGGATGCAGCCTCCCTGAGATGCTAGGTCCCAAACTTGTGGCAGCCCTGCTCCTGCTGAGACTGCCAGTGATTGAAATGCAATCGACCTATGGTCAGGAAAGAAGAGTGGGGGTTGGAGGGGGGGTGAAAAGAAGAGAGATAAGTCTTTAATCAAGGAGCCTGTCCATCACCTAACACTCTCCAGACGGTTTGCCAAACGCCAGATTTACCCAAGTGAAAGAAATAACTCTCTTTCGTTTCTGTTCCCAGTCTGCTTCATAAATTAACTCTGTAGACTGGCTTCTCCCTACTCTTGCTCACACAGCTCAGCTCTACCCCAAACCATCCCTACCCAGGAGAAAAGGCTTTGCCAAATACAGTGCTACAGAAACCCAAGAAGTTTACTGTTCACTGTATCATGCCTGATTAAATAAAGAAACCGAGTAAGAAACTAGAGAAATTTGAGAGAGCTTCACACACATAAACATACAAACACATACACACGAACAGACATACACACACACATACACACAAACACACATGAAAAAAAAAGTAAGTTTTAAGAACTTACCCCTTAGTGGTGGGTATGATGGTGCATGGCTTTGTTCTCAGCACTGGGGAAACAGAGGCACAGAGACCACTGTGAGTTAGAGCACAGCCCAGTGTGCAGTGAGTTCTGGGTCAGCCAGGGCTCTATAGTAAGTCTCAAAACAACAAAGAACCCACAAACAAAACCACCCCTTAGGTTTTGAAGCACACCCACTCAGCACAACCTCTCTCCTTCAGTCCCCATCAGATGATTAAGTGTTGGGCTCTGTGATCAGTCACCAGGCATCATGAACTCTTCTATAATTTGCTTCCCTTCATTTTTTTTCCCCATTGGATCATGATTTTTCAGCAGAAAATCCTGTGTGTGATGTCTGTATGTGTCCCTGTAGTCGTATGTAAAGGTGAATCAAGTGTGTTGGGTGTGTATAAAAGCCGTAAGGGGGTCCTCCTCAGTCACTCCCCACCACCTTACGCTTGAGACAGTCTCCTGGAAAACTGGAGTTCATTAGCTGGCGGGGCCAGCAAGCCTCCCAACACTCCTAGCAAAGATTTCCCTCAGTGAGCTACATTCCCAACCCCCAGGCCTTCTCAAATGATGTCAGCACACTAACCATCCAGCTTGGGCACTATAGAGCCATCCCCTCAGACTTCACCTCCCAGGTATCTGACTGGCTGCTTTCATGGAATGAGCCTTCTTGGTACCATCTTGTTGAAAATTTCCCTGTTAATTTCCCTATTAGCCTCCTGGTCCTGGGCATGTGGACAGGAGCCAGCATAAACGCCCCTTCAAAAGCCGTTGCAGAGAACAAACCTATCTCCTGGCTTTGTTCTCTGATGTTTTCTTCTCCTTAGATAGGCTTCACTCTGATAATTCGGAGGTCTGCTGTTAGTGAGAGGGTATTAAAGATCAATAGAGCCAGCGGCGTTCTGGAACAGTGACATTCCTGGAATGTGCAGTGATAGCACTCCAGGCTTTCCACGGGACAACAGACACCAGGGTCCCCAGGGACCCTCCCCTGGAGGTGACTTTGTGTCTCTGTGACTGTATCCAACATTTCCAAGCTGCCAGCCGAAGCACACAATCTGAAAAGGGTACGTTCCTTGCTGAGCCACACATCCTTCTCCTGAGCTGTCCTGCGAAATCAGGGCCTTTGAGTCACTGGAACTTGGACTAAAGCTGAGGACTGAAAACCACACTCCGTGTCTTCTTTTCCCGACTGACGGTATGGTCCTCCTTTGTCACAGGCACCCTGACCCTTGGCTGAGAGTGTGGCCGATGCACCAGACATAAAATAATTTATTGATAAACTGATCTTCGTAAATGTTATTTTGGAAGACTTTCAAGCCAAGTGAAATCATCCGCATTTGGACAGAGAGCAACAGGGCTGTGCACTGTATTTATGTGTGACACGCCCCTGCCTCTACCCCTTCACCTTGTTCCTTGCACCCCACCAATCCAAAGAAAGAAATAGTTTAGAAGCACGATTCAAGTCAACAACAACAACAAAAAATGAGATCATGCCAATCATTAATTCCTAGTTGTGATTCCTAGTTGTATCTATTTAAAGAAAGAAAGAAAAAAAAAAAAAGACTTGTGTAAATCAAATCTATCTAAGAGCAGGCCTGTCTTTCTCTAGCCAGCATGGCTGCTGCAACAGATCCGAGCACTATAGCACTGTTTGGGGACAACGCTGGTGAGCACCATGACCAGACTGTGTGAAAAGAATTCCTCACACCACAAAGAGAAAGGCCTCCTCCTCCAAATGAGTGGTTGGGAACCTTACGGAGATCCTGACTGTGGCTGCTGACCTGTCACTTTCTGCCTGGGGTTTTCTCGTGAGCTGAGAGAACTCAAACAATGAAGCCTCTCTTCGGCTCCACACCCACTCTCCCGAGCTCAGCACTGAGCAAGCGTCAGGTCAGAGTCTCTGGCGCAAAGTGGCAGCCTTGGATAAGTTGAGATATGAAATAAAGACGTTCCATTTTGCTGGGGCCTTGCCAGCACAGAGAAACCAGAAAGGCTCTCTCTGGGGCTCTCACCCTCCTCTGCCGGCTGGGCCTGCGGAGAAGCGGCAGAGACACAAACGGACGAAAGAGGGCAGTGTTCGCTGTGGCTTTTGTCCCGCTCTTGGCTCTAGCACAATGCAAGCTAGCCAAGACAGAACTATGCCCAGCATTTCATAACACAGGAAGTGGGGAGTAGATTAGATACCGGGCGCCACAGTCCCCACAAGGGAGCAGTGAGGGAGTCTGTAAAAGTCACTCCTTTCCCTATACAAAAACATAGCCATTCAGGGCGTTTTCGTTTGGGTGTTTCACTCGGTCTGATTGGCTGCACTTCTCTAAGAACTTAAGAGAATGTGTAATATTTTCAAACCATCTACAGGTCCAGTGGATGGATCCTTTAGTTGAAGCCATTTGTTTTGCAGATGAGGGCCAGATTTCTCCATTTATCATCTGTTTCCCTTTGTGCTCAGATTTTATCGCTAAGTGAGGAGGGAAAGGCAGAGTTCCCTGCAGGAGGTATTTAGAGAATTTGCAGTCATTTCAAAATAAGATGCACACACGCGCACGCACACACACCAACTACAAGGTCCTAGCAAGGGAATTTATCCTGAATCAGCCCAGTATGTCATCAAACTGGGCAAGATTTGATTCTTGTTCTTTGGGAGAAACTATCTGGATGTACCTTTGTGCCCAATCAAGGGCTGAAACCCTAGCAGCCAAAAGGTGCCCATTCTGCCAAGGTACCTGTCTATTCTCAGTTGACACCTTTTCTGTTGAAAAGGAAGAATGCTTGCTTCTTTTGCAGAGTAAAATATTTTTGAGCCCAGCTATGTATAAGGTTATTTTGGTTTTAATATTTGTGACAGGATCCAATAGTCACTGTAGCCCAGGTTGACTGACCTCAAACTCCTGGGAGTCCTCCTACCTCAGCTTCTCAAGTGCTGGGATTACAGGTTTTAGTCACCAAGTCTGGCTCAATGTACAAGGTTCTATTGTTACACACACACACACACACACACACACACACACAAAAGCTGACAAGGGCGTAGTGTTAGCCTGTAAGAAAGGAAGTATCAAATAAGACACAGGGCTGGGTTGTAACTGAGTGTTAGCACTCAGAGCCATGGGTTCAATCTCCAGCACAGCCAAGGGCTTTTTAAAAGAAGGATCAGACAAAACTATTAATAGTCATAATACAAGAGAGAACAGAGTCCACTTGGAAAAGAATATTAATTGCAAAAGAAGAGATTGTTTGCATCTGGACTAGAGGACAGAGGGAAGGAAGACACATGGAAGAGAGCACACTTGAGCTCTGAAGAATCAGCGGGCTTTAAGAGACTCACGGATGGTTAGGGAAGAGGCTCCAAGGCAGAGAGAAAGCCAGTCTTCAAGAGCTACGCACAGTGGTGCATACTTAAAAACCCAGCACCCCAAAAGCTAAGACAGGAAGACTGAAAGTTCAAGGCTAGCCTCAGCTCCATAGAGGGATCCTGTCTCCTAAAGGAAAACAAGCTTTGGAAAAGCATGAACCAGTTAATAATTTGTACATCAGGAAAGTACAAATTATTGTTGCCCATTCTATAGGGAGGTGAAAGGCTGGAAACACTGCTTATGACTTCTCCACAGACAAACTGCAACCAGAACGGTGGATCTGATCCAAAAGCCATGGCTAGGAACACACTGGGATGTTTGGGGAGAAATTGGGGACGAGCACAAAAGTAGACAAGAGTAGAGGAGGAGGCACAGTGATATGGCAGCCAAGTGAACACTGAGACGTGATGGTGGAGGCGGTGAGGACAGGAAGTGTCACCAGCGCAAAGAGAAGGAAAGGTTAGGGGAAGAGAGGCAGGACTTCGGGGTATTGACTCGGACGCTATCACAAATGGTCACTATGGATCGGGCCAAAGGACAGTTGAGAGCCAGGGCTGGTACCCAGAGGAAAGGATGGGGTGCATTTCAGAGGAAGCCGGGTGCATCTGAGGATGAAGCTTCTAAAGGTCATCTTGCCACCCCAACCCACAGCCTCGAAGTTCCCCCATCAACATTCCAGGTGCCGGGCTGCTGGGCTAGGTGCGGGGCTTGTGCAGACCTTGTCTGTTATCCACTGACTGGACCACTGACCCAAGGAAACCTGGTACTAAACTAAGGACCGAGTGAGTCCTGGGAGGAGAGAGAGAGCGTGCTCGTTTGCTGTGTACAGGTATTATTCCTCTATAAAACATTTCACCCCAGAGCCCCATTAAAGGCCCCTGAAGCTGAGAGTGGTGTTTAGTGCTCCAGATGCTGAAGCAAGAAGATCCCAAGTTCGAGATCAGCTACAGCTGTGAAATACAAGACACTGTCTCGAAACACGGAAACACAGGTGCCGAAGACGCTCTCAGAAACATGAGCTGGCTTTTAGATAATCAGTTGAAACAACTTTCTGGGCAAAGTTCCACTGAAAAGCAAAGTATGAAAAGAAAGAAGGAAGGAAGGAAGGAAGGAAGGAAGGAAGGAAGGAAGGAAGGAAGGAAGGAAGGAAGGAAAAGGAAGGAAGGAAGGAAGGAAGGAAGGAAGGAAGGAAGGAAGGAAGGAAAAGAAAAAGGAAAGTGTGTTCCAATACTTCAAATAAGCGTTATCAGAAGGAAAAAATGGGACGTTAGGCAGAAGTGCAGAATATTGGGACTCTCTCAAATGAAGCTTGAATCAAGACGTACTTTAATAATCTCCGAGAGCATGGGTCTGTCACTGCACTGTCCTGAGCCGCAGTTTCCACGTCTGTACAAGAAAGTGAGAGAATGTTCTAGCTAACATTATGTTATGACAGGGTAACAGCTGCTCTGCACAGCTCTCAGCACAGAGCAGCTTAATAACGACCTTGTTTTCCCCACTGCGGGCCACCCTGGCCTTCTATGGTCCCTGGTGAACTGTTCTTCACTGTCCCCACCCACTTAGCATCATCCTAACTGTGAGCGATGTGGGGCCCCCTTGTTCACGGGTCTTGATCTGTTCTCAGAGCTCTGCTCTCTCTCGCCAGTGTTATTTATCCATATAACATCTTGGCTGCCAGAAACATGGGCCCCTGTGCCTTAACTCCGAGACAAGCATTTCAGATGCCAGTCAAGCCCACTCCCTCCAGGGGATCCTGAGTTCCAAAGAGAGACCCATCCTTCCTCTCCCCACTCCCTCCCCCCCAGCACTCCAGAACCAGAAAGTACCATTCCTGGCTCAGATCCTCCTGGCTGTAGAGAAATGTCACACACTTGGCCAATGATGACATCACTGAGCACAGTCCAGCTGTGGAGCACCCCTCCCTGTCCTTCATCATAAAGTCTTCATGAAAAACACTTTTTTCATCCCCACTCCCAAGTCAAGGTTTCGGGGAAACGATGAGGCAGTTGTAGGCACAGATTGAGAGGCTCCACGTCTCAGCTCCATCACTCGGCAGCTGTGGCAATGACTCAGTCTCTCTGTGCCTCTGTTGCTTCCTCTGCAAAATGGGACAGCAGCATTGGCTCCCCAAAAGCAATCGTAGAGCTTGCTTAAGATCATGGAGTTGGAGCCAGGTAGTTATGGGGCACAACTGTAATTACAGCACTCAGGAGGCAGAGGTAGGTAGAGCTCTGAGTTCAAGGCCAGCCTGGTGTACATATAGAGTTCCAGGACAGCCAAGGCTACACAGAGAAACCCTAGGTAAAAAAAAAAAAAAAAAAAAACTAAAAACAAACAAACAAAAAACAAAAACAAAACAAAAAACTGAAGCATAGCAAATACTTCTGTTTTTACTGAGATGGAACCCTGAATCTTACGCATTCTAAGTACACAGTCCATCACGAGGCCACACCTACACCCTGGCCCAGAGCCAACCCTTTAAACGTCCTCTACCTACCCATGTCTTCTTTTTTTATAATTTATTTATTTTTTATTAATTACCCTTTTCACTTTGTATCCCAGCTGTAGCCCCCTCCCTCATTCCCTTCCAATCACACCATCTCTCCCTCATCTCCTCCCATGCCCCTCTCCAAGTCCACTGATAGGGGAGGTTCTCCTCCCCTTCCCTCTGACCCTAGCCTATCAGGTCTCATCAGGACTGGCTGCATTGTCTTCCTCTGTGGCCTGGTAAAGCTGCCTCACCACCTCAGGAAGAGGTGATCAAAGAGCCAGCCACTGAATTCATGTCATTGTCAGCCCGTTTCCCTTACTAGGAAACCCACTTGGACACTGAGCTGCCATGGGCTACATCTGTGCAGGGGTTCTAGGTTATCTCCATGTGTGGTTCTTGGTTGGAACCCTTTGCTCAGATTTTTTTCTACCCATGTCTTCTAATGGGCACATTGGCGCTCAAAACTGTGAGTTCAAGGGCACACCTCTGAAAAGACAGGGCAAGAGCTTCAATGGGGATCTAGATCACACATAATTAGATCAAGATAGAATCCTTTTCCCCCTATTTTTCCCTTTTATTTTTTAATATAATTTTTATTACAATTTATTCACTTTGTATCCCAGCTGTAGCTCCACCCTTGTCCCCTCCCAATCCCAGCCTTCCTCCTTCCCTCATCTCCTTTCCCTCTATTTTACAAAAAAGAAAAGGAAAGAAAAGGAAAAAAAACCTCTGCTTCAGTCCTTTCTTCCCCCTCATCTCCCAAAAGGTTAAAGGTCAGATTGTGTCAAGAAAGTTGTGTATTGGGTCAGTCTGGGGTTTCCTACCCTCCCCAGCTTGAATCCTTGAGCTGAATCACCTTCAGTCAAGTGCCCTGATCTGTTTAGCAAATAGCCTAGAGTCAACATCCTATTAGTAACCAGATGAAAAGGTAAGTCCACACCTCCCCTGGGTGATCATTTGTCAGTTCAGCTTCCTAATAGTAACTAAGTTACCGAAGGAAATTACCGGTGGCCCTTCTCTTCAAAACCAGGATGGTTTCCTAATCCTTGTCTGGCTGGCTAACTTACCTGCAAAACAAGAGACTGTGAGACACTCCCATCTGTCCGGGGTAGGAGGAAGCTCCTTCCTCCCCCCAACTTCCCTCTCAACTGGGAACAGAGCTGAGCAATCCCTACCTCCCCCCAGATACACTAACCTGCAGCAAGACTGGAAAGAGGCCATGTCTGCAGCCCAGCTCTGCTCTGTAGAGGGTGCAAAGTGGATAAAGCCCTTAGAACTCACTGCTTCTGTAGATATGCAAAGGAGACAGGAGTTCGCGGCCCTTGGTGTGAAGTCTGAGCTGCAGAAGATGCTGATGGCCAGAGAGAAGGGCGGGCGCTTAGCGTACAGTCTGCCCCGATTACAGACACCCCCTAACAGAGACATAACAGGTACGTTTGCCTCTGCATTCCGGCAGGCCACGCCTAAGCTGTTTTAAGGGAGCTCTGATACGCTGAGGTACAGTTCCAGAGAGCTGGAGCCAGGCTTGGGGTTGCTGACTGGCCAACCCACTTGTCTGCCTCTAAATTGGCCGTATCCCGCAAGCTGATGGTGCCATCATGTCACCGCCATTTGTAAGAACTTTCTGCCCCTCTGATTTTACCTTTGCCCCCTATTATCCAGTCTTCACACCATACCCAAAGAGGAGATCAGATGCTGGCTCCCTCAGCCCCAGCTGACAGCTCATTCCCACAAGGGGGGGGGAGGGAGAATTCTACTCGATTTTAAAGAGAGCTTGTTGCTGTTGCTCACCTAGAAACCTACTGCCTCTCCAAGCAGATGAAACCCTGCATCAAGGACACAAGGCTCCCCGAGCACCAGCGTCTTTGTGTGGTGAGCAGTCTGCTCAGCCGGACCCTCCCACATGGCCACACCATCTCACCCACCCACCCTGCATCTTTACATCTTGGCTGATCCACTGCATCACAGTTGTCTGTTCCTGCTGCAGGAGCCTCTGGCCCACGGCCTGTCTTCCTAACGTTCTTTCTAAGCCTCTTCTCTAGATTCCTCTCTGCCTTTCTCCCTCCCTCTATTTTCTTCTCTGCTTTGCTATCATGTTTGAGTGACGTTCTCACCCATCTCTTGAGCTTAAACTTTCAGTACGTCTCATGGATTTGGCCGTATTGTTTTGGGAAAAACTTGGCCATGTGTTTTTCAGTCCTAGGAACTGAACTCAAAGCTTTACACAGGCTTGGGCAAGTGGGCTGTCTACTGCTGAGCCAGCCCCTCAGTCTTATTTCACGTTCTCCACAGCACTTACTAGCAGAACACCTTGCATGCATACATTTGTGCTTATTTTACAACCTGCAAGCTACAGAAGGCAGGAAAGGTAGTGTTGTCCCTGACCGCAATGACTGGGGCTGTGTTAGATGAGTGAAGGATGAACTGACCTGAGGAGAAGCCCAGCAATCGTGGACAGCCTCTCTCTAGCATCTGCAGGTACCAGCTTTCCCCATGTGCATAAAACCAAGCCCACTTGACGGACGCTGTGAACACAGGGGAAATGGCACGTGCTAGGCCCCCGAAACGCAAACATAAAGCTAGGATTCTCCAGAAGCACCAGGCCTGTGAGGCTGTGCCTGGTTAACAGGCCCCTGGCAGGCCCTGGGACATGGCAGGTGCTCGAGGGCCATGGGAAAGATTCGTGACTGTGAGGAGAAAAACAGCTGACTGAATAAGAGGAGGGGTCTCCTGTCCTCTCCAGATCTTACTTTTTCCCACTTCTTTCATAAGATTCCACATACTCTGCCCAACAGTTGGTCATAAAGTCTCAGCATCTGCTTTGATAGTCTGCAGGGCAGAGCCTTTCAGAGGCCCTTTGTGGCAGGTTCCTAACTTGTTTCCTGTTTTCTTCTTCTTCTGATGTCCATCCTCTTTGCCTTTCAGGATGGGGATTGAGTATTTTAGTCAGAGTCCTCCCTCTTGATTAGTTTCTTTAGGTGTACAGATTTTAGTAGATTTATCCTATATTATATGTCTATATGAGTGAGTATATAGTGTTGTGTCTTTCTGCTTCTGGGACAGCTCACTCAGGATGATCCTTTCCAGATCCCACCATTTACCTGCAAATTTCATGATTTCCATGTTTTTCATTGCTGAGTAATATTCCATTGTGTAGATGTACCACAATTTCTGTATCCATTCTTCAGTTGACATAACCAAAAAATTTGAACACAGGGGTCTTTACAGAGACTCATACTCTCACTTTCTACCTGCAGTACTAGCATCACAGGAGTTCTACTACAACCCAGTGTGACGCGACGAATATACATGAGGAAGCCACAGTGCTTGAACTCTCCGGACAGTCCATCTTCGCTTCTTCCGTAATAACACGGTTGTAATCGAGGCTTGGTAGTTCATACCTGTAGTCCCGGCATTTGAGAAGCAGAGGCAGGAGGCTGGATGCGAGTTGAAAATCAGCCTGCTCTATATAGCTGGTTTCCGGCCAGCCGAGGATACTTGTCTAGACTCTGACCACCACCCCCAGTCACCATCATCATCGTCATGTTAAAGCTGAAGGATGGATACAGCAATCCTCACAGCAGGAGTCTGTCTAAGCTCCATTGGCTGCTAGAAGTGACCACATGACTTAGCTCTAGCCAATTGGATGAAGTGACCTAATTTCAAGTCCTACCCTTTGAGGAATTCCCAATTTCCTGGGCTGTGGAAAGCAGAAAAGCGAGTCGCCTTGAACTACAAAAAAGACACACACTTCACGAAGCCAGGTGAGAACAAGCTGAGATTTGGGTTCAAGGGGGAAATGACGCTTCTGTTAATAACAGCCGCTTTTATTTGTGGTCTTTGTCACTGTGGGTGCAAGGAGATCTTCAGGAAGGGTGATACACCTCAGCTGGCACATTGCTCACCTAGCATGCACAAATCCTGGCCCCAGTGCCCCAGCAGTGCATAAACTAACTTGCTATTGTGAGAGATGAAGACTGGAGGCCAAAAAGTGAACAGTCATTCTCAGCCACATAGTTAAAGGCCAGCCTGGGGTACGTGAGACTCCACCACGAAAAGAGAAAGAGGGAAGAGATGTTGTCCTCTTCATCCCCATTCCTCACTGATACAAAGAGCATTTTATTGAGCACGTAGCGTATCCTTGACAAATAGTAGGTGTTGACTGTGATACAACAGTTGTTGCTTGCTCCTGCAGAGGAGGACACAGCACAGCCAAGTCACTCCAATATGATAAAGGAGAATACAAAGTAGTGCAGATCCTCGAGGGAAGAGTAACGTTGTAAGTGCAACAGGCCCCTGGCATTCACCCAGACAGTTACTGAGCACTTACCATGTACTAGACAGTGCTCTAGATGGAAGATCTGCTCTCCAAGATCTTGCAAAACATCATCACCAAAAGAATTAACTTCAAAGATCTTGACTGGCTTTACACTCAATTCTAGTCTTGGGCAACACTTCATTGCTTAAAATAGGATAATGTTTTTTCTAATGGGATAGGCAGAAAAGGTAGGTTTTATATAAAGAAAGGGCTTGGAGGAGCAGAAACAGAACAAAAAGTTCTCGTCTCGTAAGGTTGGGACAGAGAGAGGAGAACTGAAAAGGAACTGTTTGGTTGGCCCCCTTTTTGCACAGAAACATTAGCACTACCGTGCAGCTGAAGTGGGGCTGCTGGAACACCTGGCTGCTGTACCGCTCTGGCTTCTGGGATGGTGAGATGACAGCTTTGTTTGGTTTTAGTGACTTGTAGCCTCAGCATAAGGGACTCCCCATCATTACTCTTGTTCCTCTTTCCACAGATCATTGGCCACAGAGCAGTCACTGAAGTCAGTTCAGGTCCCGAATCTGAACGTATTGACTATGTCATCTTCCTTCTGAGAGACTTCCTCAGGGAAGAAAAATCACCATGCCTGACAAGGGCTGTCCTGTGACCTGGTCTCACGTTCATCGGTACGCTCCAGACTCTAGCCACACTGACCTTCAGACCTCTGGGCCTTTGCGTCACACATGCCTCTACCTTCTACACAAATCACGCTTCCTCCAGTATTTGCATCGCTCGAGTAGGATTCTAAAAGTTTCCCATGAAGTGAGGGATACGGGCTCAGGACCCCAAGACCAAGGTTTCAGCACAAAGGAGGTTTATTTGCCCCAGAGAGACAGAGGGCAGGAAATAAGAGACAAAGACACGAGATAGAGGATGAGGGAGAAGGGGAAGGGAAGAAGGGAGAGGAGAAAGGGGTACTTGTCCTCAGGGACAAAGGACTGCCTCTGGATAAAGAGGAGACAGATGTGGCCCATAGGCAAATGGCTGTTTTATAAAAATAAAGGGGGAAAACCAGTATCAGAATGAGGTGTTTCATTTTAAACGGGCATGTTAATGAGGTGAACTAAAGGGGACTTTTTATTGCGGGACTTCAATACTTTGATAGTGGGACCTTAGTAGTCAGCCTCAGTAGAAGGAAGTTGCTAAATAAGGGAATAGACAGACCATGGTGGCTGGCGGTGGGAATGTAATCTAACAGTTTTTAGAAAGGCAGAGGGAATTGATGGAGAAAGGCAAGGCCTGCCAGAGTCATGCCTGCCACAATCAAGCTGGGTGAAGTCCCTTCACCCCGGGCTTTACAGAACCTTCTAGTCCAACACAGGGGCTTGTTCCCAGCAAACCCATCATTCTGTACTTTGTAGAGCATGTCATAGATTATTTTACTTTTAAGTACAAAAATGACTTCTTTGTTTATAAAGCACATGCTAAATAAAACTGCAGGAAGCCATTATTTTGGACTGAGTTCCTACACCAGACCCCAAAAAAGCAGACTAAAAACCAAAATGGAGTCACTCATGCTAACTGCATCACCACAAATGTTAGGCCTAAAAAGAGAGTTGATGGGCCAGGTGTAACAGTGCAACTCTTTAGTCCCAGCACTCAGGAGGCACTGACAGGGGGATCTCTGTGAGTTCAATGTCAGCCTGGTTTACAGAGCAAGTTCCAGGACAGACGGAGAAACCCTGTCTCAGAAAAAAAGAAAGAAAGGCATAGACAGAGGAGAGGGAAAAGGAAAGGTTTAAAAAAAGAAAGAAAAGCGAGTTGGAAGGACCCAGCACACTGTCTCACAGTCTGTGCGATATTCTTTTTTTGGGGGGGGCAGGGGAGGGAGTTGAGAACATGGTTTCTCTTGTGTAGCCTTGGCTATCCTGGAACTCCCTCTGTAAACCAGTCACAGGCCTTCCCCTGCCTCCGGGTGCTGGGATTAAAGGCATGAGCCACCACCACCTGGCCCAATAGTCTTCTAAACCATCTTTCTTCATTGTCTTGGCTTCGAAACCACGAGTGACTTGGATGAAAACATGTTTTGAAGGAAGAGTCTGGGGTGTGTCTCTGTGGAAGATGTAGAGGCGTTGTCATTCAACTCGGCGGGCTAGCGGGCAGACAGAGAGAGCAGAAAATGAGATCAAGGGTGGCAGGGTGACACAGGAGCAGGGCAATACGCTCAACATTTCAAAAGCTTGGCAGCTCCCAGGAGACAGGCTCCATGGGAGGAATGAGCCTTTCATCCACATCTGCAGGTTCTGCACTTTCCTAGCTTCTTATCTTTCCTTTCAAAGCTCAACACCTCTGGGAGATGTTCCCACCTTAGCAGAGACATGAGACCTGACTCCAGGGGACAGAAAAGCCAGGAGCACACTGGACTCCAGGCAGTTGCCTAGAGGGTGCTGTGATGTTGGCAAAAGCAGCCCCAGATTCACACAGCCCAGTGCTGCTGTGCCCAAATGCTGCCACTCCCTTCCTGTCTGACTGCTGCCTAGGTGAACACATGTGGAAGCCATTCAGAGCCTCCTACCTCTTGCCCACTGAGGACCAGCCTGTATTTCTAGCCCAGGTTTGTGGAACACTCATTCCCACTCAGATAAGGACTGCTGAGCAAAGGGAAGATGCATGGCCAAAGGTCTCTGTCTCTCTGTCTCTGTCTCTTTCTCTCTCTCTTTGCTTAGTAAGCTCTGGGTGTCAGTGAAGATGAAAGAGGTCAAAGGGACCAAGAGTAAATGTGTCATTCCCCATTCCTCATGCTGGTAGGTTTATATGGGATCCAAAGTCATCTCTGAAGGCTCCAAAGGCTCTGGTCTTGGCACAGTTTCAACCGGCTCTGAACCTCTAACGATCCACTCCCCAAGACATCTGGGGGGAATTGTGTTCAGCTGCGAGATAAAGCACAGCCAATAGCCGTTTGCCTTTGAAGGGCTTTCTGTGGCCTGGTGTTTTAAATACAGTATTAAACATGAGTAAAATATTTATTGAAAAAAAAAGATGAAAAGAACTGGAATTACATGGAACAGTGGCAGATCTGCATGGAAGAAAGGAAGATAAAGTGGACAGTAAATGAGAGAAGGGTCGCTCGAATGCTGTGCTATCTCTGGCAGTCCTCCCCCCCCCCTTCCTCTGAGCCATTTCCAGAGCAGTGGTTAAAAGTTCAGGCGGCGGAGGCACCAGATTCAAGTTCCTATTCCGTCCTCTTGCTGAGTAACAGACAGCAAAGGCACAGGCTCTCTGCGCTTACACACCTCCTCAGTGCAAAGCAGATGGGATAACTGGTGTTCGGCCAAGGAAAGTGGCTTATGTAATCCAGAGCTCTCTCCAAGGGCTGTTGTGCTGTTTTTGTTGTTTAAAAATACAACAAAGCAAAAACCAGGGAAAGAAAGGAAGGATGGTAGGAAGGAAGAAGGAAAGAAAGGAGGGAGGGAGGAAAGAAAAAAAGGAAGGAAGAAGGAAAGAAAGGAGGAAGAGGAAGGGAGAGAAGGGAGGGAAGGGAAGGGAAGGGAAGGGAAGGGAAGGGAAGGGAAAGGAAGGGAAGGGAAGGGAAGGGAAGGGAAGGGAAGGGAAGGGAAGGGAAGGGAAGGGAAGGGAAGGGAAGGGAAGGGAAGGGAAGGGAAGGGAAGGGAAGGGAAGGGAAGGGAAGGAAGGAAGGAAGGAAGGAAGGAAGGAAGGAAGGAAGGAAGGAAGGACCCAACAACAGCAACAAACCCAGCCAACCTTGGCACATATATCTGTAAAATCAACACCCAAAACTGGCTATGGTCGGAGGATCAGGAGCTCAAGACCAACCTGGCTACATAGAGAGACCTTATCGAAAAGAAAAGGAAAGGGGTGGAATGAAGTGACAAGGCATGCCTCTTTAGGAAGATTACTTTATAAATACCTAAGCGTCTGCCTAGACAGGTCTTCTCGTCCCTTACATACACACCGATTGCTCCCCTACAGAAACAGTCGGCCACTTCCAATTCTTCGGGCTGCAGTAGAAAGGCAGCCATGGACGCACACATGGGGTTCCAGGCCTGCAGTCCTACCGCTTGAGAGGTCATGAGTTCTAGGCCAGTTTGGACTCCATACTTGAGTCCCTGTCCTAAAAAGAAAAGTCTCCATGGTGTTGCCCTTGTATTTTCTTTTTAATTAAATTAAATTAATTAATTGATTGTTTGTAAGAGCACTCTATTTTTATATACGCCTGCATGACAGAAGAGAATATCAGACAGAAGAGGGTATCAGATCCCATGATAGATGGTTGTGAGCCACCATGTGGTTGCTGGGACTTGAACTCAGGACCTCTGGGAGAGCAACCAGCGCTCTTAACCTCTGAGTCATCTCTCCGGCCCGCCCTTGTATTTTCTATGACAGTTTATAGGCAAATGATTTTCACGCATTATATGTTTAGTCCCAAATACTGGCTTAGGAAAAACTGTTCATGGTTGCCTAGGAGCGATAGATTCTGAAACTTCTCGCTAGCTCACTACTCTCGGTGAGAGGGCAGCACCTGTGCCCTGAGGTGAACCATGAGGGACAGCAACAGGGACAGGCCTGTTCTCTAGGCCTGATTCACCACCACCTTCATGCTACATTGCCTGACGTAAGTATCCCCACACACACCTCCTAGCATCCCTAGAGGCACTTAACGGATGAGAAAATGGGCTGTGAGTCACAGAGCGTCTCTGCATATCCAAGCTAGGGTCCCAGTCCGTATCCATCTGGCTTCACGGTAGCCCTTCCAGTCCACGGGGGGGTCCAAATGGCTCTCGTTCCCTTTTCCTGTCATTTCTGAGACCTGCGGCAGTGCTTTTTGGGAACAGAACCATTTGCCAGAAAGTTCTCAATAGTTCTAAATCTCAGCAGCTGCTCCTCACGCCCCTCTCTGCACACTTGACACTTCCCACTGCCATTGTGATTGATTCTGTGTGCCCTTTGCCCTGATCCACTGTGTTTTAAATGTGTCTCCTAAAAACCGGAAGCAAGGAGCCAGAGTTCAGTGACCTTCGTTCACTGGACACGCTGTGCCTATGCAGTGTGGAGGAACCTGCCAGGGTCTGTGGCTTTGGACTGTGTAGCATATACAAATCTGGTCATGTGCAGAAGGGAAAGGTGAAAATAGTCCGTCCAGCAGCCAGACATGGCACAGCCATCTTAGTGTAGCTTGCTTGATGACCACCACTGTTCAAATTGTTCAGGGAAGCCATCCTCAGACCACAGGGTCACACCTCCAAAAGAAAATCTAAAACTTCAAAGCCACATCTTGCACTCTACACCTCTTTGGGTGCTTGATGATCTGAGTTGGATGGCTAGGAACCACATGGGTGAAAGAGAGAACTGGCTCCCGAAAGCTGGTCGCTGACCTTCACATGTGTGCTGTGGCACATGTGTGCCCGCTTTTACACAGACACACACAGAGACAAACAGCACAGAGGCACACACACACACACACACACACACACACACACATGCAAGGACGCACAGGCTTGGGTGCTTCCCAGAGTAGTGGGGGGCTCCTATCACAGGGCCACTTCACAAACACGGCACAAGCACGGCCCGTCAACAGGACATTTGGAGGGTCCCCTGAAGTACAGTTCATCCTCAGGACCCAGGCAGTCAGTCCAGAGAGCCCAGGGTTGATAGGGAGAGAACTGCACGCCCACTCTGCACCTGAAGACAACCAGGAAGCTACCCGCAGAACCAGACTCTGGAAAACTTGTAATTCTGCCTCCCTGGAGGGAGAATCCACGGCAGGCCTCAGGGTCTCCTCTTCGATCACAGTTGTGGGACCTGGGTTAAAATCCCGAGCTCAGCTTAGGATAGTCACCCAACCATATGGAGCCTTTTCTCACTGGAGAAGTTAGCATAGTAACTAACATGAGACGTGGCATTTCTGCAGAGGGTCAAACAAACTCTATTGTACGCAAAACACTGGCAATAACACTTTCCATTGGAATTAGTTGGAACTGTTATTACTTCTTAATTAGTGTGTGTGTGTGTGTGTGTGTGTCAGTATGTGTGTCTGTGTGTTCTTCTGTCTCTGTATGTGAATGTCTTTCTGTGTGTGTGTGTAAGAGCAGACACACGTGGTCCACAGCATCCATGTGGAGGCCAGCAGACAGCTTTCAGAAGTCAGCTCTCTGTTTCTTCCGTGTGGTTGCTAGCCATCCAGCTCAGATCATCAGCCTTGTTGAGGAGCGGCTTGACCTTCACCGAACCATCTCAGCAGTCTGAAAGTGTGTTGTGATGTTTCGAGTGGCGCACTGATTGACACATCATAGAAACCCAAGGAATGTGAATCAGGGGCTGGGGATGTAGCTCAGTTGGTAGAGTGCAGAAAGAGAAAGAAGGAAAAGGAAAGGAGGCGAGGAAGAATTAACATGCTTCGGGCTTAGGTAGACCTGAAAATCGTAGGTGACACTGTGGAACTCAAGATGCTGAGAGTCCTCCTAAGCTGTCTGCTTGAGGAGGGGTGCAGCTCACTGCTAGAACACAGGCTTGACACGCCAGGCCAGCTCCATCCTCAGCACCAAAACAAGAAAACAGGACCGCCAAGGCTACACAGAGAACCCCTATCTCAGAAAACAAAAACCAACCAAACAAACAAAAACCCAACGTCTCAAAGTTTTGTTTTGTTTTGTTTTTTGTTTGTTTGTTTTTTCCTTTAAGATTTTTGTTTGCTTGTGTCTCTGTCTGAGTGTGGGATGAGGGCATTTCCTGTGGAGGCCAGAAAGTTGTGTTGGATCTCCTGGAGCTGGAGTTACAGGGAGTTGTGAGACAAGAAAGGTAAGTTCTGGAGAGTAATTGGTATCCTTTGGAAGAGCAGTGAACATTCTTAACCACTGAGCCATCTCTCCAGCCCTGATCTCCCAGGTAGATTTTCATGGGCAAAGGAGAAAGAGTGGAGCCCTGGTTCACCTGTGTGGGTGGTAAAAGAGACAGCTAAGGTAACAAAGTAAGAGATGAGTGCACAACATCACCACGGGGCTCCTCAGTTCCAGGGCATTCACAG
Organism: Meriones unguiculatus; assembly: GCF_030254825.1. NCBI lineage: Eukaryota > Metazoa > Chordata > Mammalia > Rodentia > Muridae > Meriones > Meriones unguiculatus. Next base: position 148,744,833 of record NC_083351.1, read on the forward strand.
CCGCCTCGGCCAAACCAGCCTTCCTTTCTGCAGCTGTCTCTTCTCCCTTTGGTTTTTGATCATCTTGTCCTGGGTTTGTTTTTGTTTTTTGTTTTTTTTTTCCAGCCACACTTGTCTATTAACAGGTAGTGGCTGAGCTGTTTCACCCTGGAAGGTCATCCATCCATCTCTCCACCCTTCTTTCACATTCTCAGGGGCCTTCCTTAACGATCAGGCTTTTAGAATCACCTGATCGCAGCTTCACAAGACACAACCATTTGCCTTGTGCTCCTTGGAGATGTGTGTCAATCTTTTTGTGTTTGTTTGTTTGTTTGTTTGTTTGTTTGTTTGTTTTGAGTCAGGGTTTCTCTGTGTTGCCTTGGCTGTCCTGGGCTTGCTTTGTAGACCAGGCTGGCCTCGACCTCTCAGAGATCCGCCTGAATCTAGCTCTCCAAATGCTGGGATTACAGACGTGCACCACCGCGCCCGGCTGTTTCGATCTTAAACTGTCCCCTTGCCTGCCAACTCCCATCTCTTTGTATTTTTGAAGACACCCATCCCTTCTGAAGGAGCTCTGACTTTCAGTGAGTGTCTGAGGACAAGGTCCTTCTGAGTTTCTCTCACACCACAGGAGTTCTGCTTTGCCTGACAGATCAAAGGACATTTCCCAGAGCCTGTTCAGCCATTGTGCCTGGTGTTGGTGGAACTACCTGGAACACAGCTAGATGGCGCTCACGCCCACGCATTTCTGAGGCGTGACGTGCCAAGAAAGATGTTTTCCATTAGTCTCCTGTCTGGAGTTTACAGCCTTGGGAGGAGGGGCTTCGAGCACATGAAATCGCTGCACAGAAACTGCAATGTGTGCGTTTTCTAACGGGCACAGCCTGTCAGATGCAGTTCTAAGTTCCCAACAACCGACCCCCTCATCCCCACTCCAGGAGACAGGTACAGAAAAAGCACTAATAAACTTGGTAAATTTGCCCTGGGGCAGGGGGTAGAGTGGGCAGAGACGGAAGTCAAGTCAACTCAGGCATTTTATACCAAAACAACATGGCAACAATGGACTTGTTGGAGGACGGGACCAAGATGGACTTGTTGGAGGACAGGACCAAGAAAAGACACTAAAGAGTTGGGCTGGACGTGTCAAGAAAGTACAATACTGACTTTCTCCATAAAGCTTTGTACTGTCTGACGTTATTTCACGGGCATAAACTGTCACGCGTATTTTGAGTAGTCCATCATTTTGTAAGAGCCCCAGGTAGAGTACTAGCCACTATGTTTGCAGGTAAATGGCCTGATTTCTTCTCATTAACTTTGCTTGGAGGGATTTGTGGAGTCACAGTTGTACTGACTCTCTGGCGAATACTGTATTTAAGAATGCCTCTTCCATTTGAAATTAGCATGGAAACTAGTTTTGCTTCCCTAAAGAAGTCCCTGCCACTCTCCCAAGGCTTTTGCGCAAGGCTCTGTGTTCAAGATCCTGCACCATGAAAAATTACAGTGGTAATAAGAAGACTTGCTGGGTGTGGCAGTGAACCCTGGCAGTCCCAGCCCTGGAGAGTCAAGAGAATCAAGAGTTCAAGGTCCTCTTGGGCTATGTACGGAAACAGAATCTCGAAACAATAGCAATAATATTTATGAGACTGAGTGTATACAACACAGCTCAGCTGTGACCAAAGGTGGATTTGGCACACGTGGGTCTCAAACTTTCTGCAGAGAGAGGGGGACAGCTAAGAAAAAGGCATCAACCCAGTGATGTAAGTTCATGCCCACAAAATGGTTTTGTTTCTCCCTGACACAGAATGTTTCCCAACTTGTCCTCAAACTTTCGGGGGTCTCTTGTCTCAGTCCCTTGGATACCTAGAGACTACAGTTGTGTTTCACCTAGCTACTGAATATTATTTAGAAAATGAAATCACAACAAGTCACCCCTTTTTAAAAATGTGGCAAATACCATAGATGTAAAATCCTAGAAATGTATATACTTACATCCAAATTGTCCTAGTTTTCCTATTATTTTTTTTCTTTGTTGCATAATTCTTGTTTGGTCATTTCCTCCTATGACAAAGATTTCATAACATAATTTTCATGGAGAGGAAAGAAAGCAATCTAAACATTTTTAATGCAATGTGAAAAAAGCGGTACGATAATAAGAAAAATGCCATTACCTTGGGTTGAGAAGCATAATTGCTCAATGGACTTTACTCTATCGATAGTAACTTAGGAGATGGGGGTATTCTGTCACATTCACTTACTCTGATTGGCAAATTTTCCAGTATCACCAGATTTCATTAGAAGAAGGTGTATCAGATATACTGAGGTTGATTCAAATTGTGAGAAGGCATAAGAAAGCAGTCTGGCATACATAAGAACAATATTTCACAGTTTGTGGAATTGCTTCAGCTGTGTGCTTTACAAAGACAAGAATTCTAGTCAGTTCTAGTTTGGTTTGATTCCCATTTTTTAAAGTACCACAGTGTGGTATGTGATGGTTGTGTGTATTTACATGCTAAGTGAACTATGACAGACTCAGAAAGACAAAAAGCACATGTAAACTTTCATTAAAAAACAAAAAGAAGAAAGGGTATGAAAGTCAAAGGAGGGAAGAGGAAGCAAGCTGTAAGAGGAGAAGAGGTCGAATATGAGCAAAGTGAAATATAGATGTGTATAAAATGTCATAACGAAATTTATTCTTTTATACAATCAGTATATGCTAATAAAGAGAAACTAAAAGCAATAATTTTATGCATCGAAACAATGGGTGTTTTTCTGAAGATAATTGCCATCCTGACACATCAATGAGAGCTAAGCATTCCACTCATACTTTCATATAGCTGATAACTGAAAGAACATTTGACTCTTGCTTCTTCTCCAATACCTGCTCAATTCCAGATTCAGGGTTTGTGGGACAGACACACTGGACTTAGGACCCAGCATGCCCCTGAGGGCGTGCTGCTGATGCCATTTCTACCCTAGAAAGACTGGCAACAGTTTTACTACGAAGGAAAGTGAATGTGGAAAACCCTGTAGATCCCAAATAGATGAATCTCCAGTTCTGTTCCTACTGGTTTCCCTGAAGGCCTCACATTCTCCCCGTCACCCCATACCTCCTTCCGGGGAACTGCTAGAGGGAGAACCCATGGGGAAAGAGGCAACATCTGTCACAGGAGAAACCTTACTTCCCCCTGTTGCCAAAAGCTTGCGGGGGGAGATGACCACTTACAAGGCCCGTCCTGAAATCTTGGAGGTTGCCCTTCCCCACTAGTGGGTCCTGTCATTTACTCTTCTTTACTGGGATGTTCTGGCTGCTGTAAAGGTGATCTCTGCACGGTATTGTTCGTTAAAACTCCATAAAGCAGACAGGCACTGGGCTGGACCCTGAGGCATTGTAAGATCTAGTACAGAGATGTGGGAAGGGCCAAGGCCACTGCGCCTCTGCCATCTGCCAGAAAGTAGACACACATGTATGTAGATGTCATACGTGTTCTCTGCCAACAGAAACATCTCCCTGTCTCTATCTTAGCCACTACTTCATGTGAGCCAGTTGCAAGGCATTTGCACATCACTAAAGAATGAGAGGGGAACTTTCTTCCCAGCCCCTTCTGCATAGCCCAATGAGCAGAAAGTCGCTCCCAACCCAGAAGGGAGCAGAGCCACAAGCATTTGGCACACATGTGTGCACTTCCTGATTCTTTCCAACCTGAAGGTCTAAGAACCAGGCACAGGAGCAGGCAGGGGCAAGAAGTCACCTGAAACACAGTTGTCTGGTAGACGGGGAAGCATAGCCTGGAGAAAGTCTGTTCTCGGGGCTGGAGAGATGGCTCGGAGGTCCTGAGTTCAATTCCCAGCAATCACATGGTGGCTCACAACCATCTGTAATGGAATCTGATTCTCTCTTCTGATGTGCATGAAAACAGAGCACTCGTATACATAAAATGAATAAATCTTTTTAAAAAAAGAAGAAGAAAGTCTGTTCCGTTGGTTGGATGGAGGAAAATCCATGCTCCATTCTCAACCCCTTCTCTGTTGTTACATTGAAGAGAGAAAAAGAAATTCCTGCCAGGGGGAGCAACTGTCGCCCCACCCCTCACCCCCACCCCCCACCCCCACCCCCGCTGCTTCTGGAAGCCTTAAAGTTGATCTTGGCTGTTTTTTTTGTTTTGTTTGGGTTTTTGGGTTTTGTTTTGTTTTGTTTTTTGCTAGTGTCTGACAAGCTACATTTGATCCTCAGTGCCTCAGTGTTCCAGAATATCAGAGAACTGTTATTCTCCCTTGGACTGAGAGGATCGTAGAGGCTGCTTGAAGGAACGCCAAGATCAGGTCAGTGTTATCAGCAACAGCCATGGCCATCATGGGTACCAAGGTGTAAAGTCACTTAGTGTGCCAGAATTTGTCAACAGAGCTGGAAAAATGATGATGCTTAGGGGTCCCAAACTACACCCCTCCTTCCAGATCACCAGTGTGACAGCTTTCCTTTTGGTTTTCTGTAAACTTGTATCTAAGCTATTTGTAATCTATTGTTTGCCCAACTTTCCCATCAACCCTAGATCCCAGCCATCCTAGTTCCGGGTCATTGGGTGCACTAAAGACCCTTGTCACTAGGCCAGCCTACTGCTAAATGAGCAGCTGCGTGGCCCTGAGCAGGACCCTGAGGGTGTACAGGTGGAGTCAGTAACTCTTGCATCCCCCTCAGGCTATGGGCTGAAGGTTTAGCTGCCAGCAGTTTCCTGAATCTTAATTATTGCAGCGACACCACTGATTAAGCAGCTCTTGCTTTCATTTGCGATGCTCACAGGAGCCCACGTTGGATTGCCATCCAGAGCTGGGGCTGTAATTTGCTGTTAGAGCATTTGTCTGTCATAGATGAGACCCTGGGCCATGCCAAATCATGCTACCATCTTTGAAGAGTTGGAGCCTCAAGCCCACCATGATCTCGCTCCACTTCAACTCTCTTCTCTGAAAGACAAGAGAAGGACATGATCCGCACACTTCTTGGGGAAATCATATTTTCATATTCTCCAGAGACAAGCAATGTCTATTTCTCTTGGAATATGTGAAGAGTTCCCAGCTGAGATTCAAAATGATTTGTTATAGTACCATGTTCAAATGGAATGGGAAAGGTCTTACCAACCGAGTTTTCTATAAACAGCTCCTGTTCTATTAAAATGGCTTCAGTTTCTCTGAGGTCACAGAGACAGACAGAAACAGAAAGACAGAGACACACACAAAGAGACACAGAGAGAGACAGAGACAGACAGACAGACAGCAGAGAAGTGGGAGAGGTGGGGAGAGAAGTTATTGCGTAATCTTTTTCTTCTTTTCACCTTGGCCTAATTCAAATTGTGTCAAATGAAACACAACACTGGGGAATAGAAACAACTCAGCAGTTAAGAGCCCTGGCTATTCTTGCAGAGAAGCCAAGTTCAGTTCCCAGCACCCACATGCTAGCTCACAACCATCTGAAACTCCAGATCCAGGGGACTCAACACCCTCTTCCGGCCTCCACCGGCACCAGGCACTTGCAAGCCAGCAAACATTTATACAAAAAATAAGTAAGTCTATTTTTTTTTAATCTATTTTTAAGTCAACATGGTAACCTCAAATTCCATGGTAACATGGAAACCAGTCATTACTCACTGCTTTAATTTTGTTTTGTAGAGGTAATAAGGCAGGGTAGTAATATCATCAGGAAACAGTGGCTAGGAATTTGAAACCATGGTGAAGAGAAGAGGTTTCAGAAGTTTTTGTTCTTTGTTGCCACTTTGTGAGCATAGAAACAGAAAAATGAGGTTTAATGCATGCTAACTTCATGCATGCTAGTTACATTTTATCGTTGAGCTCCGCCCCAGCCTTAACTAGATCACTTATGAGCTTGTTATATTTTCCATATCCAGAAATGTAGCTCTTTGATTTGTGAAAGGGGGCTTCTTTCAACCTATGTGTGTTGGCTGATAAGACAGGACACTCAGTTTTGTTTGTTTGTTTGTTTGTTTTCTAATTTTTTGAACATTAAAAACTCTAAAACAAGCTGGACGGTGATAGCCATGCCTTTAATCCCAGCACTTAGGGAGGTAGAAGTAGGTGGATCTCTGTGAGTTCCAGGACAGCCAGGACTACATACATAGTAAGACCGTATCTAAAAAGAAAGAAAGAAGGAAAGAAAGAAAGAGAGAGAGAGAGAGAGAGAGAGAAGAAAGAAAGAAAGAAAGAAAGAAAGAAAGAAAGAAAGAAAGAAAGAAAGAAAGAAAGGAAGAAAAGTTTCCCAAAACAATTCTATGTTAATTCTGGGTGCCCAGACACAATGACAAAAAAACCTGATTCTCAGTCAGCTGCAATCTAAACCAATCTGTTCTCTCAATTAATCCATGTACGCTACCACTTTTGGAGTAGAGATCCACAGAGGCATCTCAGAGCCTCTGATACTTTCAATAAAGCTGAGTCTGTGACTGGGGTAAAGGCAGAAATGGTGCTTGCCCCCCCCACTCCCCACTCCCACCCCATCTTGAATGTTGGTTTTGTTGTTGCTGTTTTTTTCGTTCTTTGAGGCAAGTTTCACACTGGCCCACAAAGCCTGGAACTCACTATATAACTCAAACTCAAGGTGCTTTAGCTCCTGAGTTCTAAAATCAGGCAGAAGCCGTTTTGCCCAGCTTGAGAATGATTCCCTCCTCCTTCACTTCCTCTTTCTTTCTTGTGTATATGTGTTTGTGGTGTGTGTGTGCATGTTTGCTGTGTGTTACACACAGAGGTGTATGCATATGAGTGTAGCAAACCAAGGTTGACAGTGGGACTCTTCCTCTTTCTCCACCTCAATTTCAAAGACAAAAAGACATGAAAAAGTGTGAGAGTATTGCTACAAATGCAAGTACTGCCAAGGATCACTAAAAACAAGATCCATTCATGCTGTCTAAAGCAAAAGCATTTCACCCTGTTTCATAAGTCAGGGTGGTGGGGTCAGTTCTGACAGTAAATGGATTAAGTGATAGAATATTGAAAATAAGATCCAGCATGGCGCCGCATCACACCCGAATCTCCCCTTCTTTCTTTCTTCTTCCTGTACCTTCTCTTCCCATGGATCTCCTTCTTCCTGCTTGTCTTTCTCAGTCACCTTCTTCCATTATCATCCCTTGTCATTGTCTCAGGAACCACTAAGGAATGCAGGATTGAAAGAGCTGTGGATAGGATGAGCTGAGGATGGTTGAGAGAGGAAGATGGATCTGGGGCAGCCCCCGAGGGACCCAAGCTTGGTGTAGACTGGCTGGAGCTTTGAGAGGTGCAGACGGGAGACTCCTCCAAGAGCAGTTCATAACATCAGTGCTTCCTGAAGCTGCAAATGTGGCCTGAGCGCCTTCCCACAACCCCCTGCTAGATGCTGATTTTTAGAAACTATCTCGAATGTGTGTTGGTTGAGTGCCCCAATGCAGAACTCCCTTCTGTATGTATCGCAGAAGACAGGTTTGTGGAAGCTCTCTGACAAGTGCCTGTAAGACCTGGGGTCTCACAGCTCAGGAGTTCAAGATCGCGCCCTTTCCAGAAACTCCCCCAGACCCTGACTTGTTGCAAAAGCAAGAGGTTTATTAACCATTGCGCAATGGGGTCACCCCTGCTGGTCAGCAAAGAGTGGCCCCCAGGAGACAAAGACCTTTAGGTTTTTAAAAGAAAAATTGCGGGAAATTTGAAGTTGCAGTTTTAGCAACTTAGGATTGGATGAGGAAGCTATAAAGTAGGATAATTGGTTAGTCTTAGGTGCTCAAGCTTGGCCAGTCCTGCCAAGTGTGGATGCAGCTGCAATTTAAGGTGGGGGTGGTTAGCTCATCCTTGAAGATTAGAGGCTGCGGACTTTTGGCTGGAGGTCAAAAGCTACTCAGAAGAAGTCTGGGTTTGTTGCTAAGAAACACTATCTCAAAGACAAGAGTCCTTTTTGCTGAGTGAAGGTCATTGCTTGCTTGCCTTTTTTTCTATCTGTCCTCATAGATAGGGTCACATTTTTCCATTCTCTGGAAAGGTACTAAGAGGCTTTAGCTTAACCTGAACCTAAAACTCAAAACTATAGGCTTTAGAAGACATATAAGTTACAAAGTTAGCTTAACCCTTTCAGTGCCTTTCCCATTTACATTGACTAATCCTCACAGAGCTCTATGAGATGGCTTCTGTTTTGTAGAGGAGGAAACAGGCAGAGAGGGGCTATATAACCAGTCCAAGGTCCCACAGTTGATGAGTGGCAAATCAAATCACAAGTCTCACTCCAATCCTTATCTGTTTTTATAAAACAGAATTAAATTGTATTTTAGAAATTAAGTTAAAACAGAATTGATTATGTGTACATATGATGGAGAAGGGTCCGTATCTGTGGAGGTTCCCAAAGAGGCTTGAGACCCTCTAGACCTGGAGTTACAGGAAGATGTGAGCCACCTGCCATGGGTGCTGGGAACCGAATTTGGGTCCTCTCAACCATTGAGCCATTTCCCCAGCCCCTCACCCCAGTTCTTAAAGCAAATGAAGCTTCAAAGACATGACCACCATTCTTTATAGCACACGTAGAAGGCTCCGCTGACTGCAGGAGAAAGCATTCCCCTGCTGGCCATCCTCCCACCCTTCCAGGATGACTCACCAAGGGACCAGACAGAGGCCATGTCCTAGAGGCGTTCCCAGGAACACACAGGACCTTCTAGCTAACCTAGCCTACCTGGCAACAGGAATTCCCAGGAACCCATGCAATTCCGTTTATCGTGCGCTTCCTGCATTCCCTGAAGACACCCTCCAGAAATTCCCGTTTTTCTAGCTAGACTGAAATGAGCTTTGCAGTAACCCGTCCATTTATTGAACAATATAATTTAAGACTTCTACCTGGTAGATGTCATGCTGATTAGGTAGAATTGTGGGCAAGAGTTTTGAGGTCTTTGCATATGGCTCAAAAGGCCAGATTCCCTGGAAGAGCTAAAAAAACAAAGCAAAACAAAACAACAACAACAACAAAAAAAAAACCTAAAGAGCTAAAGAAACTCTCCGCAGACTTGGACAATATCCAGGATCTTAACACAGCTCTCCTCCTCTTCTTGGGATGCCATCACCTGAGAGGAGCTTAGAAATGTGTTAATAAATCTGTAGAGAAATGGGCCAGGATTACCTACTCGTGACTAATAAAGCTGTCATCCTCCGTTCCTTCCAGCTGTTTAATAAAGTCTCCCAAAGACTGGCTCATGAGGATGGATAGCGCTGTAAGCGGCAGCCCCAAAACTGGCACAAAGTCAACCAAAACAGAGGCCAGCTTGTTTCGCATGCCACTCTGCTTCCCATTACGCTTCACAATAACGTGTTATTAAACGAAAATGAATTTGCCATTAAGGACCAGACACTCTTTAATAACCGTTCAGCAATGGGCCGGGATTTAACTTCCTTTTTTTTTTCTTTTGCCTTTGTAACTGGGACATCAGCCATGTGAGTACATGTCATTCTGGATTACAAAAGCTGGATTTTTCCAGAACAATTTTAACTGAATTTATTCACTAACACCTGACGTGTTTTAAAGACTGATTTGCAAAATTCCGACTTTGAGTTTATCGCTCAATGAAATTAGGGGCTGGGGATATGGTGCCATTAGTTGCCTACCTAGCTAGCATGCGGAAGGACCTGAGCCAGTCGCCAGTGCCACGTAAACGTGTGTGGTGGCACACACTGGTAATCCCAACACTCAGGAGGAGGCAGCAGGAGGCACAGAAATTCAAGGTTGTCTTTGATACATAATGAGTCTGAGGTCGGCCTGGGATAAATAAGACGATGTCTCAAAGATTAAATTAAGCAAGAGTGAAGTAGCTTCTTTTTTTTTTTTTTTTTAAACATAAGCTAGAGAATACTTGAAACGGGAATTAAGGAGAGATTTGGAGTTGTTTATTGCTAGTGATTTGTTCTTAAAGATTTATTTTACTTTTAACCCCGTGTGTGTGTGTGTGTGTGTGTGTGTGTGTGTGTGTGTGTGTGTGTGTGTTTGTATACGTGTACAGATGATCTTAGAGGCCAGAAAAGGCCACTGGATGCTCTAGAGTTGGAGTTGCAGGTGGTTATAAGCTGCCTAATATGGGTGCCGGAGCTGACCTCCAACCCTCTGTGAGGGCCACAGGTACTATTACTGCTGAGTCCTCTCGCCAGCCCCAGCTGACTTAGTTTCATGTCGCTTTTGAAAACGCATGTCTTTTTTATGTGTATGGGTGTTTTGCCTGCGTGTCTGCCTGTGCACCACGTGTGTGTGTGCCTGGAGATCTTAGAGGCCAGGAATGTCGGATTCCCTTTGTGAGCGGCCATGTGGGTGCTAGGAAGCTGAACCTGGGTCCTCTGCAAGAGCGGCCAGTGCTCTTTACCTACGAGCTGTCTCTCTGGGACAAGGTCTTGCTGAGAAACTAGCTCAGGTTGATCTCAAACTCACACCCCACCTGCCTGGCGTGTGACACCCACCTCAGCTGCCTGGCGTGTGACACCCACCTCAGCTGCCTGGCGTGTGACACCCACCTCAGCTGCCTTAGTGATTAGTGATAATTCAAAACATGCCAAACTACAGTCTTCTTTTTGAAATAAAATAAAACAAACATGAAATGGAGTCAGAAAAATGACACAAGAACCATGTAACCCTACCTCCCACGTTTGTCACAATTAAACACCGTGGACATTCTAACATGGCTGCCTCAGACTGAGAAGTCATATAACAGATTGATGTCAAGTCCCTTAACAGGTTCCCACCCACCCTACTCTGCCCACTCAGGGGCCGCCACCAACATGAATTTGACATGGAGACTTCCAGGATACATTTTAGAACTCTGCTTCATCTGTGATCATCTATAAATAATGTCTAGGTTTTCAGTCTTCTCACATCGCTTATTACTCTTGCAGAAGAATTTCGAATCATCTTGTCCAAATCCCTATAGAGCCCTTTCTCAGATTTTTATTGGGGATGCATTAAAAGAATGTACTACTTTGGGGAGAACTGACATCTTTATATTATTCGTTTTTCCCTCCAGGGACAAAGTATGTTTTTCATTTATTCAGGCTTTCATTATATTATGCCCCTTTGTAAAATATTGTTATTTCCTTCTTCTGGATCCAGCACAGATTTTGCTGACTTACGTCTAGATAATTTATGGTTTGTGTTGATGTTGAAAAGAGGATTTTATTTTTATATTGTATTATAATTTCTTTCTTCTGTTGTTGTTTGTTATTGTTACTTTTTGCTTGTTTTTTTTTTTTTTAAGACAGTCTCATGTAGCACAGGCTAGCCTCAAAGCCACTATGGTGCCAGAGGATGGCCTTTAACTCCTGATCCTCCTGTCATGTCCCCAGTGCTCAGAACACAAGTGTGCACTGCTATGCACAGCTCTTCATTGTAACTAGTGACTCATTATTATTGATATGACAAAAAGACAGAACTCTTTATGAAATATGTATTCTGCACCTGGTCATATCACTAGATTTGTTTTATGTCTAAAACTTCAAGTTTTCAATTGTTTCCTTTCTGCTTTCTTTCTAGAATTTGTGCATTATGTATAACACTAAATATTTGCAAATAATGATAACTGAGTGGCTTCTATAGCCCCCACTCCCATCGGGCCTTAGTTTTCTCATCTATAGAATGGGGAAAATGATTTTATTGACATCATTGCTATTAGCAATGACAAGGTTGATTTGTAGGCAAGTGCTGTTTTTAGTCAAGCGTAAATAGCCAATAGGCAGTAACTATTGTTTTTAAGAATTTAGCCATGGCTGGAAGATGCCCAGAGGCCTACCCACCACCCCACACTGTGGCCAGGCAGAACACTGCAGCTTCCATGACATAATGTAACCATGACGTGTGCATGGTGGTAAATGCCTGTAACCCGAGTAGTTGGGAGACAGAGGCAGAAGGATCAAAGATTCAAGGTTGCTCTCCGCTACAAGAAACCCCCTCTCCAACAAACAAAACAGGGAGGGCTGGAATAAGGGTTCAGCCGTTCCTTAAGAACAATGGCTGCTTTTGCTTTTTCGGAGGACCCAAGTTCAACTGCCAGCACCCACAGCCATTTGCAATTCCAGTTCCAAGGGAGCCAGAGCTGTCATTGGTCAGCACATGCCTGTGGCTCACAGACACACATGCAGGCAAAACATTCATGCATGCAGAATAATAAAGTAAATCTTTTTTTTTAAAAAAAAAAAAAACTGGGACTGACACTTTTTATAGTTTTCGGTGAATCAAGGCACGTGCCATGCTGAGCAGATGACTGGAGTTCAATTCCCAGAGCCCACATAAAAGACGAAGGAGGGCTCCATTCTGATCTCCACACACACGGCACGGCATTTGTGCCCCACCCCTATCATATGCATACACTAGTAACATATAAAATAAAATAATAATAATAAAAAAACAAAACACACATGCACAAAAAAACCTCACCATGAGCTTTAGGCTGGCCTCCCAGTCCTGAATTTGTTTCACTTCTTTGTCTCATGCACTCAGCCTGAGTTTCTTGTCTGTTTTGTTTTTGTTTTTGTTTTTTTGGTTTTTTTTTGCTGTTGCTTTTTGAAGACGAGGTCTCACGGTGTAGCCTCGGGTGGCCAGGATGGCCAGGAACTTGCATGTATATCAGGCTGACCTTGAATTCAGAGTCTGTCTGCCTCTGTTCTCTAGAGCGCTGGGATTAAAGGCGTGCACCACCAGGTCTGGCTTTTAAGCATTTTCAGTCCTGCCTGGTTATTAGATGTGTCTGACTTTGTAAAAACAAACAAATAAATAAAGGAGGCTGGGTGTGGTGGTGCACACCTTTAATCTCAGCACTCAAGAGGTAGAGGCAGGTTGAGCTCTCTGAGTTTGAGGCTACCCTGGGCTTTGAAATGAGATCCTGTCTCAAAAAAAAAGAAAAGAAAAGAGTAGAATGATTTAGTCTTAACAAATCAAATTGATTTTTAGGAATAGTCTTATCTTCTTTTAAGTTTATTTTTTAAAGCATCTATGTTCGTGTGCATGTGTGCCCTTGCGTACATACATGCAGGTACCACAGAGGTCCTCTGCTTTAGCCCCAGACCTGATTCAGGGTTTTCTTTGTTTCTGACACAAGCTCTTGACATGGAGTGCAGGCTAGCCTTGGCCTTGCACAAAGCTCAGGAAAGCTCAGGACGTGCAATTCTCCTGCCCTAACCCGCCCACCTGAGGGCAAAGGCATGCCAATTGTCTGTTTTTTAACACAATGCCATTTGCTCTGTTGTCCAGGCTGGCCTTGCACTCTGGGGAGCAAGGGACCCTTCCGCCTTAGTCTTCTGAGCAGCTGGGACTAAGGAATAAATACCATGGCACTCAACTACGAACCACGATTGGGAAATGGACCCACGCAGGGAGAGGGCTGAGTGCAGGGAGAGGACAGCTTTTGAGGAGACTGCCACACACACCCCATTGTTTAATAGCTGTGTGGCTTTTCAAAAGCTACTTTACTTTTATGAGCTCCATTTTTTATTGTTTTAAAATGACATTTGCGCGCGCGTGTGTGTGTATGTGTGTGTGTGTGTGTGCATGTATGCCTGCACACACACACGCATATATGTACACACATACACACATGTGTCTGCTATTGCATGTGTGTGGATGTTAGTTTCAAGAGTCAGCTTTCTCCTTCTGCCATGTGGGCCCTGGGGACTGAATGTCACTGGGCTTGGCAATAAGTGCCTTTACCCACTGAATCACCATGCCAACCCCCGAGTTCTCTCCCTTCGTCGGGAAGGAGGACGTTGTGTCTTCTAGCTCTGACAGTCTATGCTTACCATTGATCCAGAAGAAAATTAAATTCCCATCACGAAAATCACCATTCAGCCATTCACAGCCAGTTACGTGCCTAAAGCTAGCGGGACCAAGTCGTGGCTCTCCCTTAGTTTAGTCCTTTTGGCAGGGAGTTCTGTGGGAAGCTAGACCCTCTGCAGAGAAGGCTTAAGCCCGTTGAAGCCTCTTGCAAAGGTTGGGGTGGTTCCTCACGTTAGGGGTAGGTAACAGCAGCCCTATTCAGGACTGTTAGGAAGTTGCTGAGCAAGCAAACGGGAGGTTACAAAGCCTGCAGCTGCCACAGATCAAGCCAAGCGTGAGGTCAGAAGACTGGAAAATTAGGGTGGGCCCATGGAGAATTCTGAGAGCAGAGGTCAGCCACAAGCCGAGTAGAGAAAGCCAGGCTGGGTAGCCTGAGGCTAAGGAACCTACCATTCCTAAAGCTTCGGTGGGAAGGTGGACACCCGAAAGCCTCCCCAGTGAAGAGCAAGGGAAGGAGGGTCCGGCTGAGCCCCTCACCCACTTGCCCCACCTGCTTATTCTCACCTAACTCCAGCACCCAGGGCTGGGGTCCTTGCCCTGAGTGAGAGGAAACTCAGAAATAGTTGTTGCCTCAAACTGACCTAATCGAGTTAAAACCTCAGGGGTCATCACACAGAAAAAAAAACTCATCTCAGCACAGATGTTTCCCGGCCCCCAGGATAAGCAGGAAGTGTCTTCCAGAAGTGAGCAGAACAGCAGTGTCCATAGGAGCAGCTCTGGCTTCCTGGGATGGTGAGCAGGGGTGGAGAACTCAGATGCTGATGCCTCCCTGGCTTGCAGTCTCCAGGCTGGCAGCTTTCCAAGACTTCCAGGCCTTTCAGCTCAAGGCACTGCCGTCCCTACTTCTGCTCTCAGACTCGGCCCTTCTGGCAAGGAAGCTGCCAAAACCCACAACGAGGTACAAAGACTATAAAAGTATACTTTGTATCCCTTCACCACGACTGCAGTCTTTTTTAGAGGCCGAACAATGATGAAGTTAGGTCCTCCGGGGGTACTGTGGAGTAGACACAGGGCTGGCAGGATCTTGCCTGAGGGATGCACAGTTGGTCCTCTGTGTTTCCAGATTTTATATTTTCAAACTCAGTCTTCTGTTTTGTTGTTGCTGCTGCTGTATCAAAACACATGGCAAAAGCAACGCAAAGAAGGAAAGCTTTCTTTTGGCTCACATTTTGAGGGTACAGTCCTTTGTGGCAAGGAAGACATGGTGGCGGGAGGTGGGGGGGGGGTGAGGCAGTCGGTCACACTGCATTCACCAGCAGGGAGCAGGGAGAGACGTGAATGCTGATGTCCAGGTGGCTTCTCCTTTTCCTTCAGTCCAGGAGTAGTGTCACCCACACTCAAGGCTCGGCTTGCCTCCTCAGTTACCGGTCTGGAAATATCTCTTTAGATACACCCAGAGGTATGTTTACATAGTGATTCCAAATCTGCTCAGTTGACAATAAAAAATTAACGACAAATACCGAGTAAACTAAAACTCCCAACCCAACGCCTGACAGGGATTTCATGGTCTTTCAAAGATCTACACAGAGAAGGACTTTTTTTTTTCATTCATTCAACCAATGGACACTCTTTTAGCAGAGGCTGAATAAGTAATGCTCTTCCCTCTTTGTTTCCTCTTTCATTGTTTGAACGAGCATTTCTGCTGTCTATACAGGGTCAGATCTTTGCATTTCTGTGTTCTCACTCCTTAAATGCCTCCCAGCCAGGCATGATGTCACATCCGCCTTTGGTCCCAGCAATCAGGAAGAAGAGGCAGATACAAGTTTGAAGCCAGGCTGGGATACAAGGTGTGGCTTTGTCTCAAAATAGTAGCAATATTTAATAATAAAATCAGCAAAAATTGCCCGGCAGTGGTGGTGCACACCTTTAATCCCAGCCCTTGGGAGGCGGAGGCAGGTGGATCTCTGAGTTTGAGGCCAGCCTGGGCTACAGAGTGAGTTCCAGGACAGCCAGGGCAAAGTAGAGAACCCTGTCTTGAAAAAAAAAAAAAGCAAAAATTAACTTTAACAATTAGTAATTCATAAAACAAAACGCACAGAGGGCAGAAAAATATCTTTAAATAGAAACATATCTAAAGTAAGGTTACTTTCTGATGAGTGATCAGAGGCTGGTGGGAAAGAATCCCATGATTCCCCCGGGGAGTGAACATTATGTACTCCCTGTGCCTCTATCCCACGGGACTACCTGAAAACGAACATGGTCTGTCCCGGGCCTGTATCCAGACACTGACTCGTTCTAACACTATTCCTAGGAAATGTTTCAGGGGGCTATTGGATGACTGTTGCAAAGAAAAACAAAACTATCTGGAAACATTTTCGGGAACTTTCTTTTCCTTTTTTTTATAGGCACAGACTCAGTTCTCCTTGACAAGTCCCGAATGTGATGGCCCACTTAGCACCGGATGTGCTGTTGCAGAAACAGATGAAAGGCAGCTGTGCAGCCACACTGCCTCACTGTTCTTACTGCACATCTCGCTACGGATGTCCTACGCGGCCGCCTCCGCAGAAAGCCAGGTCCGGGGCAGAGGTGAGCGGACGGAGGTTCACGGAGCGGCCTTCAGCCCAGCTCAAGTAGATTGCAGGGAGTCCACCGGGTCACAACAGAGCGAAGCTTTTCTTTGGCATTCGGTGTGGACTTTTTTTTTTTTTCTGTCCCTATTGCGAAATCATCCTGACTGGACTTGGAACCTAGCAAGGCTGTGACAAGGTTAGGTTCTAACAGCGGCGGGGGGGGGGGGGGGGGGGGGGGCGGCGCGGAGGCGGGGCCAAAGGCTCCTGCTGACTCTTGAGTCCACGCAGCCTGGACATAAAGCCCGTGCGGTGCCTCGTGGGCATCTTCCCATGGTGTGAGGATCTGAGGTCAGATGTTAGCTGTTCTCTCCTGGGTCCTACTGAGGCTTCAATCACCTGAAACTAGGGCTTTTGATTTCCAGGAAGGCATTCTAAGTCATAACGTCAGTCCCTTTTACCCGTATTTTTCTTTTGAGTTCAGTTGAGGTAGATTTATTGCCTTTGGGTTTAATTTCGTGGGAGAGCCGTTTTCTTCTCCATCCTTCCCTACTTCCTGGGCTCTTAAATGCCACGTGTTCCGAAGGCCCAGACACTCCTCTCTCAGAGCAAAGAGCTTCAAGGCCAATCCGTGGAGCCTTCCTGTGAGAAAAGCTTACTGTCTGCCTCCTTCATGGCCTCCCAAGCATCCCTCATGTCCAGCCGGGAGGGAGAGTTCGTGTGGCCAATCCCGGGAGGAATTCACAACTGGAGACCAGACTCGTGGCACACGCCTTCCCGTTTCCTACTTGGAGACACCCTTTCACACACCGGGGTCAAGAGTGAGAGCCTCACAAATGTGTGTTTGAGATGAGCTGCTGGAAATGTTTTCTTAGCATGTCTTCTTTCCCCTCCCCTGAGACCAAGAGAGTTTGACCCGTAGACCTTTCAATCCTTCAGCGGATGTCATAAACCACAGCTATGTCCCATATTAAGGGACATACAAGTGACCGATGCTGTCTACTGACCTCAGCTGGCCTGGGCAGTCTGCCAGGGTGGGTGGGGAGCACAAGAGGAGGGTGCCGCCTCCGCTCTTGAGAGCACAGAGCCAACAGGGAGAGATACACGTAAAACTAGCACAGTCCACTTCTTCTTTCTTAATTTCAAGTCGTTGGTTGTTTTTGCAGGCATTTTAATATTCAAGTGAGTGGATGAGTGTGTGCATATGTATGTGTGGAATTTCGCAAGAAGGTAGACGGATGAGGCTGGTGCTCAGTAAACAAGTGGGGAGCTTCCTGTCACCTATGGTCAGAAAGTCACCACAGCCTCCTCCCAGTCAGTGATGGACATGGATGGGTGACAGAGAGCCATGAGGACCTGAGCAGAAACCATGCCCCCTGTTCCAGGTTCTCTGATCCTGTTCTCTTCACGATCACCAGCATTGCTGCACACTGGAGAGTATTTTCCGGTACAACCCAGTCATGCAGGGCGCGGCCTCTTGGATCACACAGGGGTCCACAGGGGACAGGGCACAATCTGTGCGGTGGGGTCCTCAGCGAGGAAAGAGGCCTGTTTTTGTCCTGTACCCTGTTCAGGCTTCAGGCAGCTGAAGCTCTTTCCTCACAGCTTCTGCCTTTTGACTGAATTGCAAAAAAAAAAAAAAAAAAAAGTTTGCTTTCTCACAAAGTGCAAATGCTTTCAGGGCCAGAGAGTGCTTTTTAAATGCTGACTGCGTGGCAGGAGAGATGGCTCGGTAGTTAAGCGCACTTGTTCTTGCAAAGAACCCAGGGTTCAGTTCACAGCACCTACATGTGGCCCATAATTTCGGTTCTAGGTCACGCAACACACTTTTCTGATCTTTGTAGGCGCGCACGCGCACACACACACACAGTGCACATAAAATAAGTAAAATTTGAAACATAAAGCAAGCGTGGCATATGATTACGAATACAGAGAGCTTCAGGTCCAAACACCAAACAGGAACGTTTTTACAAGCCTTTTAATTGTTGTTGTGTTTGTTTGTTTGTTTTTCATTTGATGAATTTTATTTGTTGGGATTTTTTTATATTAAAAGGAATCATAAATCTTTTTAAACTATTTTAAACAAAACTTTGAGAGAACCCATCTCCCCCTGGCATACTCTGTGCAGCAAGCGGGCCCATCCCCACCCTGGTGGTGTGTGTTTGTCCTAGGGGCTCCTGTGCGCATGGTTTGTGTGTACACACACTGCTGCCGTAACAAAGCCAGCGCAGCTCTCCGCGTCCTGCTGTGCCCCTCGCTGGCTTTCCGTCCTCTGCACCGGAGGCTTCTTTTCTGATAGAACTGTTGGTTCTCTGTCTGTATTACCCCGGGTTTCAAAAGTTAAGTTTAGTTGGCTAGCCAGGGTGGTGACTAGCCTGAAATCTCAGGTCTTGGGAGACACGGACCGGAGGATTGAGCAGAGTTTATGGTCGGTCCAGGTTACATAGCAGGATGAGGTCTCAAAACAAGCCAACAAGCACAGGAGAGGCCAGTGAGATGGCTGAGGAGGCAAGGAGCCTTGCTGCATTAGCCCAGGGACCTGAGTTCGATTCCTGGCACCCATGTAAAGGAGATAAGCGAAAACTGATTGCACGAAATTGTCTTCTAGCCTCCACACCCACGCCATGGCATACATGCATACATACGTTTACACAACAAACCAGGAATAATTGCACATGCTGGCACTCTAGAGGCACAAGAGGCAGGCAGATCTGTGGGTTTGGGCCAGTCTGGTCAAGTCCCAAACCAGCCAGGGCTACACAGTGAGGCCCTGTCTCAAAACAAAACAAAAAAGAACCCACCCCTACCAAACTTTACCACAGACCTTGAAAGTGGGCTTTTGGTTGTTTTTCACTGTTGTTGACTTTTATTAAGCAGAAGAAATGGTGCGTTTTTAAGGCACTGTTGCCCATTTTCCTCTCCTCCATTGATGATGGACGTGTTTTTCATGGGTGCTGTGTAGAACAGTTGCTACTAGCCCCCTGTGGCCACTGAGCACTGGGAAAGTGACAAGGATGACCAGGAAACCGAATGCTCTGCATACTGAGTTTACTTACTTTTACTTGATTTCCATTTTCTTTTTAAGTCAGCATCTCACTGCGCAGCCCAAGCTGGCCTCGAACTTGCCGTCATCCCTGCTTCGGCCTCCAGAGCTCTGGCCTTACAGGAGAGTATCGTGTCTGTCCCAATTTTAGCTAATTAAGAAGTGAAACAGATACGAGTGCTGCTGTCTTTTATATTGGACGGCATGTTTGTAGAAATTCTAGACTGAACAGATCATCTATTAACTAGAAGGGATAATAGACGGAGACTCTGGAACCAGACTTCTGAATCCCTTAATTCTTTCCTTTTTCTGGCTTCTCTACCTGAGACAAGTTACTCTAGCTGTCCAAGCATCAATTTGCTGACCTGTAAGGTGAGCATGATAACAGAACTACTTTACTGGAGTGTCCAGGGGAGTCAGTGACTTAACATCTGTAAAGCCATTGAACTAGGACTCAAGTACATAGCAGGTGCTCAGCCTCTGTTAGAAAGTAACTTATTGGTTTCATGAAAAGGCACTGTCTCCAGCCCTGGCCATCAAGACAAGCCCCTGCCTTCAACTACAAGTTCCAGTGTGAACCTCTACTTCTTTTTCAGTTTCAAAAAACCAGAGAGGCCCACTTTGGATTTCCAGGAAGCATGCACACTTCCCACCAACCACCCTGGGCTCCTGTAGTTAGATGACCCCTTTTGGACAGTTAGGATTTCCCAGCTAGGAGGCCACCACACAGCCTATTTTCCTAGCATCGCCAGACACTGGTGCTCTTCCTGCAGCTCCCAGAAAGGTCCCTGACAGTCCTCATCCTCAGAGCCAAACCCATCCCTGCAGGCCCTCTCGGCAGATCTGATCACCTCTGTCACCTTTGAGTGGGGATTTCCTTTCATGGACCCCATTCAGAGGCTTTTTGGATGCCTTCTGTCCTGGTGCAGTGAAGCAACGCTGCCTCTTTTTCCACCAAATGTCCCAAAGGAAAATGACATTCACCAAGAATTTGGGCAAACTTTTTTTTTTTTGGAAGAAGAAACAGTGTGAAAATCGCCCCGGATCCTTGGTCCTCAAAAGCATCTCAGAAACGAACTGCAGGAAGTGGTGGATTCCGACATAAAGGACATCATTTGCCTGCCTTATTATCTCATTTTCCAGCAGGGCTGACAGGACAGCTGCCTGTTATTACGGAGCACACCAGGAAGTGATTTGCTGCCAAACAGAAAAGAGGGAGAGAGGGATTAGTGGGCTCACGCCACACAAATGGACCTCTTGCACCTGGTAGGCACGCAAGCTCCATTCGTCATCTTCACAGGGTATGTTTCTTAAATCCCATTTACAAAGAAACAAAAACAACCCCAAAAGGCGCCTTAATGTCATTGTAATTATGATAAGCAACAGCAACCATTTTTTCAGTTCTTGGTCTAGACTAAATGAACCGGTGGTCTCACGGCACACTAATCTCTTCCTTGGGTTCTGGGACGTGAGGAGTTTACCCTTTTTCCAAGTCGCAGACCTAAGGGGTTCTGCGAGATGAAAGATCAGCTAACAGCTTAACCCTCCTCCATCCATCGGCCAAGATTTGCCGCAGCAAAGATCTCCCTGCAAGGTGGCAGAGCATTGAGTGAAGTGACATTTCAAAGAAAAGAAGTAATTTCCTCCCCAGTTTCTCGATCTCTAATGCGAGGGTGGGCGGGGGGGGGGGTGCGCTCCTTGTGCGTATCAGTCATCAGGAGCCCAGAGCCAGAGCTGACAGGAAAGGGTAACGGGAGGCCTTAAATGGCCTTCTTGTTTCCAGCAAAAGTGAATTCTGTTCCCTAAGGCTGATCTCCGGGGAAGACTCCAACAAGAGCAAAAAGCGAGTCTTGGCACTACCGATACGTTTACGAAATGAATCTTTGAATTAATTAAAAAAGGAGTCTTCAGGGGCTGGGCTCAGTTGGTAGAGTGCTTGCCCAGTTCCCCCAAAGCCCTGGGTTTGATCACCAGCACCAAATAAACCTGGGACTCGACTTAATCCCAGCGCCCAGAAGTTAGAAGCAGGAGGATCAGAAATTCAAGGCCAGAGGCCATCCTTTGCTAGCCCTGTGGCACTCAAACAGGCCCGTTTATTAAAACAGAATTTAGGTAGGTCCCTCAGTTGTCTTGTGAAAAGCTGAGTAGTTAAACAGCTTAGTTTTTGAAAGTCCGGCAAAGGACATGGAAGGACCATGACATATTGAGCAGAGGCACAGAGTTTCAGAGTCTCCTAATGTCCAGAGTGGTGAAGGGACGGATGCCCCAGGCTCAGGAGGCTCCATCTGAGAGCGCCTCAGGTGCACCCCTTCTCACCATTCTGAAACAGGGCCTTCCCATCCTGTGGGCACTAAGAACCAAACCTAGGCTATGAGCCCAGGCAAGGAGCACACCCACTGAGCCTTTAAAATTTGTGTTTTGAGGCAAGGTCTTGCTGAACTGTCCGGGCTGGCCTACAAATCTCTTGAATAACCCAGACAGATCTGACCATTAGTCAGTCCTCTTTCCTCAGTTCCCCAAGTAGCTGAGATTACAGGCACTAGACCCAATACCCAGATTTCAAGTGTTTTCGGTTTTGTTTACTCCTGGGGGTGGAGGGAGGGTGGTCAGAAGACAACCTTGAGTCAGCAATTCCTTCCGCCCTTCAGATCTTGGGGGTTGAACTCCATTGTCAGCTTCAGAGGCAGGCACCTCTGCCCACCAGCCCTCAGTTTTGTAGTTGAGAGCCAGAAGTTATCAAATCCCAGAACCCAGGCTACATCTAAGGAGGAGCTGCATCCCATGTCATACGGGCACTCATAGTTTCAAGGAAGATAAGCTCATGTGTTTGAGCAAATGGGACCTTAGTGGAGCCTGTACCTACAGGTACGGTGTAGCCCTCCCACAGTCTGAATTAAAATTGTGGATTACACTGGCACCTGGTCTCAGGGGGTTTATATAAACCACTGAGTCACTAGCAACTACCACTAACTGCGCCCGAAGACTAGCTGCCACGTCCACCCACTCCACTCTGACCCACCTCCCATTCTTTCCTCCTCCCCCACCCTCTACCCTCCACCCGCCCCAGCCACCCCATCCCCCTGCTTCCTCCAATCTTCCTCTACTGTGGGACTCTTCCCTTGTTCCTTCCCCCTTTCCACATGAAGTCCCATCTTCTCTCCTACCTGGCTTCCTTCCATTCTCATGTCAGAACCTCTCAAATGTCTTTGCCATCCTCTCACTCTGTCACACTTACTTACGAAGGTCACAGGCTGACTTAGGAAAGCCCAAGGCTGCCTGTTTTGGGGTAGGTGGAAATGTCTAGCAAAAAGCTCAACTTACACTGAGTTTCTGATCATGAGTCCCTGATGCTGCCTGGGGACCCAACCTGCCCCAAATACTTGGACCATAAATGTTTCAGGTTTGGGTTTATTTTATTTTATTTACTTATTTTTTTTTTAAGTACTTGCAGAGTTCTTCCTGGTTGAAGATCTCTAACACAAAAATCTGAAATCTGAACTTCTCACGTGACTGAAAACGTTTTGGATTTCAGAGTACTCTAGTCCTTTTTTTTTTTTTTTAATGTTCACTGGCGTTTTGCCTGCATGTATGTCTGTGAGGGTGTCAGATGCAATGGAACTGCAGTTATAGACAGGGGTGAGCTGCCATGTGGGAAATGAACCCAGGACGAGCAGTCAGTGCTCTTAACCACTGAGCTATCTCTCCAGCCCCTGGTTATGTCTTTTAACTAATTAATTTTGCAGTGTTGAAGATCAAACCCAGGGCTGTGCATATGCCAGGCAATATCCCCAGCCCTGCTCCCCAGCTCTGCTCCTTGGCCCTGGTCTGCTGTGTTTAGCACATGGAGCCTCTAACACAGCAAATGATTTCTTTCATATCAATTATGTCGTTGCTGTTTTTCATTTTCTTTCGCACCCTCTTGCCCTCGCTAGGCTTTAACTGTCACAATGCAAGGGTCTTTATTCTGTTCACCCCAAACACCCAGACCAGTGCCTGGAGCACAACAAGCAGGTAGCTCCAGCTGAAAGAAGGTGTAGATACTTCGCTTAAAAATTACAAAAAAAAAAAAAAGTATGTATTGGGTTTTATATTATCCTTATTTTAAACAGAAAGAAATGAGTCATCATGAAATGAAAAAGAGAAGAAAATAAATTTGCCACATTATTTTTTTGGAACAAACCCCAGAGGTAAAAGGTGATCTTCAACACAACAGAGCTCCTAATGCCACTCCCCCAGCTTGCTGTCCCTGGCTCCCTCTTCCCACAGAAGTAGGCATGGGTTGTGGCTGCTAGCCTGCTAATTCTCAACAGCCCTGTGCTGGAATTTGGAAGGAATGTGTGCAGTGCTCAATACAAAGCTCATTTGGCTTCAGGGACCATTTTAATTAAATTAATTATCTCTAGAAGAAACACTTAGAGCTGTTTAGGCCTAAACAATAGGTACTTGTCCTCAGTTCTAATATGAGTCGCTTGTTCAGAGAATCCTCTTGGTGAGCCGAGGACAATATCTCACCAGATACTTAAAGAGCACCCCACCCCCACCCCCATGTCTACCTCCTATGTCCCCTGCTCTGGCCTGCACACAGTGGAGCAACATTCGCAGACGCCCGAGAGCCTGGCAGAAAAATGCCTGTGCAAAGCTACAAATGCACCCTCCTTGGCCATTCCTTCCCACCCTTCTCTGTTGGTCTGTCTTAGATTCCCAATGGTCAAATATATTTATAGATATATAAATATATATATTTAACCAAATGGCCAATGCAGCATCCCTGAAGATTTAAGGAGCATAGCCTTTGTGCTCTGTGCAGATCCCCACAACCATCCCTCTACATGCACCCTTCAAGAGCACCAGACTGATGATTAAAAAATACTGTTTGTAGGATCAAGGCAAAAGAAAGAAGTGCCTCGGTGCCTTGGGTCAACCTTTCATCTTTTCGCAATGGCAAAGCAAGGAAGTGAAATAAACTAACATGCTTCCTCCTGCAACTTCATTCTCTGCTCCTTGCAGCCAGCCATTGTCTCTGGGAACAAGCCAGCAGAAGAGTCCTCCTTAGGCTGAGATCCACTTGTCAGAGCCATGCCCTGTCTGGGAGAGTTCATGCTTCTGTGAGGGCTTTGTGCTAACGTTGTTCTGAGATGAGGCCTTACTGTGTGTCTTAGTTAGGGTTTTATTGCTGTGAAGAGACATCAGGACCAAGGCGACTTTCATAATAGACAACATTTAATTAGGGCTGGCTTCCAGTATCAGAAGTTTAGTCCATTATCATGGTGAAGAGTGGCAGGCAGACATGGTGCTGGAGAAGGAAGCCAAGAGTTCTATATCTTAATACGTGACAGGCAGAAGAAGAGGGATGTGTTTTACCCTGGGTGTAGTTTGAACATTTAAGACTTCAAAGCCCCACCTCCACAGTGACACACTTTCTCTAACAAGGCCACACCTCCTCCAATAAGGAGACCAGTAAGGAAGCACAGGACCAAACAAGCACCAAATCAGGCATGACAAAGGCTCATGGAGCTTGGGGCCCTGTGACTGAGCTTCAGCAGGACCAGGCAGGCACGCCTATGGCCTTGCTGTTTACAGCCCACATGCTCTCTCTTTTGGCTGGCTCCCCTCCTTGCCTGTGTGGCTCGTCTTCACACGCAGTCCATGGAACTGACATCTCTAATATCCCGGGGTCTCAATCCCCAGTTGAGTTTCACCCTCACAGCGTCTCTGCCACCTTGGAGGCTGCCTGCAGGGTTCACATTACTTGGCCTCCCAGGCTTTCCTTTGGAATCAGGTTGGAACTCCCTATGACTTTGTGACTCTTGCATTCTCCATGCCTGCACCGCTAGCATCATGTGGACAAGGTTGAAGTCTGTCATCAGATGCAAACACTATTCGGACCCCTCGGGGGCCTTGGAGGTGGTGGTCATAGTGGTGTTTTGTGCTGTTTTTGAGAGTATCTTACCACAAAGCACCGGCCGGCCTAGAAATCACCATGTAGACCGGGCTGACCCTGGAGCTCAGAGATCCACTTGCCTTTACCTCCTGAGTGCTGGGGTCAAAGGTGTGCGCCGCCGCATGCGGCTTTCTGGACCCCCTTGCAACACAGCTGCAGCAGTCTCAGAGCAGAACTCAGCGTGAGTCCTGAGGAAATGACTTTCTAGGCAGCCCTCTGACATGTAGGTGTTCTCAAGGACTAGCCTGCTACATATGGGGTCTGGCTAGTCCCTGAGATGCTCCTGCCATCTTTAATATTGTCCAAATGCAAAGTATTTCCCTTCTATTTATTTATAGTGCTAACACCTCCAGAAACCATAGTACCCTTAGCTCCAAATGGACACTAACATTTCTGAAAATCTACCAGTGTTTCAACTCTGTTCTGGTTTTAGTTCCTATTTTTTTTCACTGCAAACGTGGCTAAAAGCAACTAGAAATAATGATGCCACACACTAACTGGCTACAATCTTGTCTCCTCTGTGTTAAACGCCTCCCCCATCCTCTTTCCTTTTCCTTGGTGTATTAGAGATTGAGCCGAGGGCCTTGGGCAAACATTCTAAGCATATACCCTACTGCTAACCTACATAACCCATCTTCTGCTCCACAACTTTGACCCTAGAAAAATGTGCCTTGTTTTCCGCATGGCTCTGTGTGTCCATTACATGTTAGTTACTTCATGTCCTACCTTGAGCCACATTCGTCACTCACTGTTCACTGGAAGAAGCTGTGAAGCCTGGCATGGTGACTTAAACTGATCATCCCAGCCCTTGGGAGGCTAAGGCAGGAGGATCAGCTCAATTACAAAGTGGGTCTCAAAAGCTAATAAGAACAACAGTACTAGCCGCCAAATCCTGTCAGAGAGGGCTCAGGGTGCAGCTCTCCAGTGTTGGAGAACTCACTCCGCTTACACAAGGCCCTAGGTTCAATCCCCAGAACCATTTTTTTTTTTAAAGCCAATCCCTTCAGGGTGAAGAGAGGTTAAGGGGTGGGTCATCAGTAACACATTACCACAGGCAAAAAGGAAAAATAAAGATAATAGCTTACTATTAAAAATTCTTCCTTCGTGTCGAGTATTTGATTTGACCCTTGGTTTAAATGAACAAGTGTGTTTCTCTCCTGTGGCCAATAAAATGGGATGTATAGCAGATGAATATGAGAGGAGGAATGTGAAGGGAGGTGACAGGAAGCTGGAGTCCACCATGCAAGTGTGAAATCTTTGACAGGTTCACCTCAGACCACAGGTTCAAACTGTCCTGTGAGGGAAACACTGGAAACTATTTCTGAAATCTAAACATTAGTCTATGATGAGACACAACTGACTTTCTATCTCTGAACCACACTCTCTGCTATTCAAGGCCAAGTCATATTTTGCCTTTATTTCTAAGCTGTTTAAAAGATGACAGTTTCTACGTGGAACCTCAAAGTACAAACAGCTTTACACTGCTATTCAAGAATCCCTGTTTGTTTACGGGCAGCCCTTTACTCCAGGTCATTTTCTTACATTACTAGTCAAAACCCATTTGAATTTTACTTGTGACATTGATACAATTTTGAAGAGAAATCAGTCTCCATGGACTTACTACAAAGTTGATCAATACAGAAAACAAAAGAAATAAGGAAGAAACTGTTCACGCCACCCATCCGTGAGAAGGTAGCGTGCAAGAGTACAGGGACAACAGAGTGGTGAACCACAGTGGCAAGAGGGCCCTCAGCATCCAGCCACCCTGCAACACCAAAAAACTAACTTACAAAGAGAGAACACATTCATAAAGGTCTTTGCAACTCTGTGATTTTTAAAGCATACAGTGCTTGCTACAATTATGTTAACTTGACAAAAGCTAGAGTAACTTCAGAGTGGGAAATCTTAATTGAGAAAATGTCCCCACCAGACTGTCCTGTGGGCAAAACTGTGGTGCACTGTCTTGGTTACTGTTTGATATAGGAGGGTCCAGATCACTGTGGACAGTCCATCCCTGGCATGGTGGCCCTGGGTGCTGTAAGAAAGCAAGCTGGAAAAAAAAAGACAAAAAAGAAGGAAGGAAGGAAGGAAGGAAGGAAAGAAAGAAAGAAAGAAAGAAAGAAAGAAAGAAAGAAAGAAAGAAAGAAAGAAAGAAAGAAAGAAAGCTGAGCAAGTCCTGGGGAATAACCCAGTAAGTAGCACTCTTCCATGACTTTTGTATCAGCTCCTGTCTCCAGGTTCCTGCTGTTTGAGTTCCTGCTTTGCTCAATGGACTGTGACCTTGTATATGTAAACCAAATGAACCCATTCCTTCCTAAGCAGCTTTTGATCATGGTGTTTTATCATAGCAATATAAATCCAAACCAATGCATGAATTGGTACCAGAAGTGGAATATTGCTATGACAGAGTTAATCACATTTGGGGGAGGATTGTGGAAGGGCTTTGAAATTTTGGGGTTAGAAAAAGTAATTGACTGTTAAGAACTCAGCAGGATGATCTATAGGAGCTTGAAAGAGAACGTTAAGAGCAATAAAGATGGAGGCCTGAAATGGGACAGACATTGGAAGAGGGAGAAAACAGGCAACAGGACAGGAGCCTACCACAGAAGTCCTCTGAAAGCCTCTACCCAGAAGGGTATCAAAAAAGATGCTGAGACTCAGAACCAAACTTTGGGCAGAATGCAGGGAATCTTATGAAAGAAGAGGGAGATAGAAAGACCTGGAGGAGACAGGAGCTCCACAAGGAGAGCAAGAGAACCAAAAATCTGGGCACAGGGTCTTTTCTGAGACTGATACTCCAAACAAGACCCTGCATGGAAATAACCTAGAACCCCTGCACAGATGTAGCCCATGGCAGCTCAGTGTCAAACTGGATTCCCTAGTAATGGAAACAGTGACTGTCTCTGCCATGAACTCAGTGGCTGGCTCTTCGATCACCTCCCCCTGAGGTGGGGAGGCAGCATTACCAGACCACAGAGGAAGACAATGCACCCCGTTCTGATGAGACTTGATAGGCTAGGGTCAGAGGGAAGGAGAGGAAGACCTCCCCTATCAGTGGACTTGGGGAGGGGCATGGGAGGAGATGAGGGAGAGATGGTGGGATTGGGAGGGAATGACGGAGGGGGCTACAGCTGGAATACAAAGTGAATAAAGTGTAATCCATAATAAAATAAATAAATAAATAAATAAATAAATAAATAAAAGATGGCGGCCTGAATTGTGACATTTCAGAGGACAGTAAAGATGTAATAGGACTGTGTGAGTGATATTTTGAATGAAGAACCACTAAAGTAAAACCTCTGTTTTACTGAGACATTTAATACTGATACTAGTCAGCATCTTGATGCTAGTCAGCTGGGGCTGAAGAATCAAGCTATGATTAAGACGAAACCAGCATCACTGAGGTAAAATCTTCTCAGAGGTGTTTCCTCAGCATCAGCTAATAAACACTATCCCAGAGGTGGTTAAGGTTGTACATTATGCTGGCAGCCAACCTTATCATGTGTAAGAGTCTTCCACTTGGTAGTGGTTTTGAAGGTCTGAAGGGGTTATGGAGAGCAGCTGAGGCTTGGCACTGGAAGAGGCCAGGAGAGGCCATTGATGAAGGTACTTCAGTAGCAACTGAACCCAGGATTGAAGGGGTCATGGAGAGGCTTAATCCCATGAAGAAAGTACATCAGAGGCTACTGTTCAGCCCAGTTGAAGCAGATGAAACCAGCTTTTGGAGATACCGAACAACTGACAAGGACAGCAGTAGAAGGCAGAACCAGAAAAGTGACCCAAGCCTTTGGAGGAGCCTGGAAAACCATGAGTGAATCCCAGACATTGGACACTTGAGTTATTTACATTGTTGGAGCTGGTTTTGCTGTATTGAGATTGTAACTGGTTTTTCTTTCTTGGAATAAGAAAGTGTTCAACCTATTTTCATTTTACAAGAGCCCACTGTTGTCAGGCTTTTGAAGAGCATTTGAATGTCAAAACTTCAGATGTTTTAAAGAGTCAAATTTTAAAGACTGTGAGACTTATAAAGTTATTTATGTTTTATATTATGATATTAACATGATATCTTTGGAAAAACAAAAAAGGAAAGGTTATGGTTTAACATTAATGTATCTAGGGTCAAGTTGGCAAGGGGTCAGTTGGGCTGGCTAGATGGATGTCAATGCAATACAAGCTAGAGTCATTTTAGAAGGGAGAACCCCAATTGAGAAAAAAATGTTCCCACTCAAGTGGCCTCTGGCCAAACTGTGGTACACTGTCTTGCCTGCTGATTGATGTGGGAGGCCCAGCTTACTATGGGTGGTCCATACCTGGGCGGGTGGTCTTGGGTGCTATAGGAAAGCAGGTTGAACAAGCCAGGGGGTGCAAACAAGTGAGCAGCACTCTTGGAATGCTTCTGTATCAGCTCCTGCCTCTTTATAAATTCCTGTCTCGGCTTCCCTCCATGGACTGTGATCCTGGATATGTGAGCCAAATGAACCCTTTCCTCCCCAACCTGCTTTTGGTCACGGTGTTTCATCACAGCAATAGAAACCCAAACTAAGACATACACTTTAAAGGTTTTTTTTGTTTTGTTTTGTTTTGTTTGTTTTGTTTTTTTAAGTGCATCAAAGTTGAGAGATGTCTCATGGGTTAAGAATGTAAAGTGCTCTTGCAGAGGACCCAAGTTCACTTTCCAGCACTCATTATCAGCTCACATTTACAGCTCACAATGTAACTCCATGGTCATCTACATCTAATGCCCTCTTCTGGCCTTCTCAGTGCAGGAAACTGCACTCATGCATGTGTGTGTGTGTGTGTGTGTGTGTGTGTGCGCACAATTTTAAAATCTTTTTAAATAATTTAATAATAACTTGTACAACCACTTCAGAAATCAATCTGGCACTTTCTCAGACAATTAGGAATAGTGCTTCCTCAAGATCCAGGTACACCACTCCTAGGCATATACCCAAAATATTCTCAAGTATACAATAAGGACATATGCTCAACCATGTTGGTAGCAACTTTATTCATGATAGCCAGAATCTGGAAACAACTCAGATGTCCCTCAATGGAGGAATGGATGCAGAAATTGTGTGTATTTACACAATGGAATACTGCCTGGCAATTAAAAACAAGGAAATAATGAAATCTGCAGGCGAATGGGAACTAGAAAAGACCATCCTGAGTGAGGTATCCCAGAAGCAGAAAAATACATATGGCATAAATTCACTTATAAGTGGATATTAGACACATAGGATAATCATACTAAAATCCATACACCTGAAGAAGCTAAGCAAGGAGGAGGACCCAAGGTAAGATGATCAGTCCTCATTCAGAAAGACAAATGGGATGGACTTTGGAAGAGGGAGAAAACAGGAAACAGGACAGGAGCCTACCACAGAGGGCCTCTAAAAGACTCTACCCAGCAGGGTGTTAAAGCATATGCTGAGACTCATAACCAAACTCTGGGTATGAAAGAAGCGGGAGATGAAAGACCTGGAGGGGACAGGAGCTCCACAAGGAGAGCAACAAAAGCAAAAAAATTGGGCACAGGGGTCTTTTCTGAGACTGATACTCCAAACAAGGACCATGCATGGAAATAACCTAGAACCCTGCACAGATGTAGCCCATGGCAGCACAGTGTCCAAGTGGGTTCCCTAGTAATGGGAACAGTGACTGTCTCTGACATGAACTCAGTGGCTGGCTCTTTGATCACCTCCCCCTGATGGGGGAGCAGCCTTACCAGACCACAGAGGAAGACAATGCAGTCAGCCTTAATGAGACTTGATAGGCTAGGGTCAGAGAGTAGGGGAGAAGGACCTTCCCTATCAGTGGACTTGGGGAGGGGCATGGGAGGAGATGAGGGAGAGATGGTGGGATTGGGAGGTTATGAGAGGCGGGCCTACAGCTAGGATACAAAATGAATAAACTGTAATTAATAAAAAAATAAATTAATTTTTATAAAGTAAAAAAAAAATTAAGTTGAGCCTGGTGCCTCATACCTGTAATGTTAGCACAAGGGCAGGAAGATGGAGAGTTTGAGGCAGCCTGAGCTACATACATACACATATACATACACACACACACACATACATACATACGTAAAACTGAGAACACACTAAATATCTTTATGTATACACACAATACATAGCTGAGTGATGGTGTTCAGAATACCCTTCTCATAAATCCCTTAAAATATAAGGAATGGTTCATGGATTTTATGTACATAAATATTTAGTAGGATCCATGGAATTTAATGTTTCAGTTCTATGTATATGTAACTTTAACATATAAATAAATAATATACATAAACTTATTGTTTTAAACTGTTAATATTTCAAATCACGAAAGAACAAGTTTTGGTAAAAAGACAGTTCAAAAATTAATATTTTAGCACTGTAACTTTGTGCCACTGAATAATTACCATATTTACATTATACAATGTAATCAAATCTGCATTATACATAAATGTTCTCAGAAAACATCTTATCCAATCATGGCCTTTGGCCATTGAGTCCCTTCCGTTATTCAGCTACTATTCCACTCTATCACACTTTCAAGGGCTGTTTGTACTTTCACTTTCACAGAACTTCCTCAAATATAACTTGTTTGAAAGAATAACAAGGTAGAACAGAATAATTCTAGCATAATATCCAGTGAGTGTGAATTATCAAATGTTACATTTTGGTATTGCCAAAATGTATCTCAGAGTATTTCACTTCTGTCCACAAGGAACAAAACTAGAAGGCAAGTCCATGGGGTGTTACTCCACTTACAGGGCTGAGCTACAATGCTCACAATACCCTTCATTATTACCAAGTCCTTATTACACAGGGGATGTTTCATGGGGGTTCATGTGCACAGACCGTTAGTGGGGTTCACTGGAATTAATGTTTCAGTTAGCTTATACTTTAAAATAAAAAGCAAATTCAATGGTAAAGAAACAAAGGACATAGTTCACACCACAGTACTCACTTGATTGGAGAACTCCATGAGAACACACACATACACACATCAGTATCTGTAGACCTGTCTTTGTAGTTTAAAATGTTAATGAAATGTAAATTTTTCAGCACAAAATTCATGAATGTTCATCCTTCAGCTGCATTGTGCCCAGCTTTGTAGGAGTCCTTTTAGTAGTTTTCATTAGCCCCCAAAGTCTCTCCTTGTGCCTTTCCCTTCAGTCTCACCATGAGCAAAGAAGATACATTTGACAACTACCATCAGAATGGAAGCAAAGAAACATAATTTCAATTTGGAAAACAACACACCCCTTGCATTTTTTATAATGAACTAAGGTTTTTTGGGTTCCAAGCTATTCATGGTGAACAGAATGTGTTTAATCTGATGTGAAGCTGGTTACCCAGCCGTCTAGGCAGGCTGCAGAATGTTTAACTCTGGATCTGGTAGGCTGCCAGCCATTCTAAATGTTTTCACACCATGAGCAAGAAGTAATTAAATCTCTAAGTCACAGCTGATAGGGCTGTATAGAGGGCTGCTCTCACCACTCACAGGGCTGAGCAAATGGCCTTCTGAGGGCAAAGCTACACTCTACCTCATACTCTGCTCCTGGTATGCAATGCTCTTTCAGAGAACTGTGGTAAGGCTTTGTTATAAATAAAAGGATGGATGGATGGAGATAGATGGATGGATGGATGGATGGATGGATGGAATAGACAGGGATGGATGGAATTACATGATAGAGACAGACAGATCTGGATGGATGGATGGAATGGCAAGGTGTCTCAGCCTGACAATCATAGTTTAATCCCCAGGACTCACATGGTGGATGGAAGTAGTCCTCTAATTTCTGACCTCATGCTCAAATAAATGTACAATAAATGTACATGCACAAATAAACGTAATTTAAAATTATTAGGGAATATGTGAAGGCACAAATGTTTCCTGCTCCCCCAACCCCAACACGGAGGCCAGAGAACTCTGCAGTCAGTTCTCTCCCACCTCTGCTTCCGGAAATCAAGCTCATATGGTTACAGTTCTGAGGCAAGTGTCTTCACCCACCTAACCTTCTTGTAGGTCCTAAAGAAAAGATGTGGTTCTGCCTGACCTCACACTTATCATCCCCGTCACTACCTCCTCAGCATAACCTACTACCATGTGTAACACAACTGGCAATGTGTTTAAAATGTTTTTCTTAGGATTTTATGGGGGTTGTGTCACTCTTGCCACAAAGCAGTTGTGGAGGCCAGAGGCCAACTTCGTAGAGTCAATTCCCTCCTACTACACCTTCATGAGGTTCTGGAGACCAAGAACCCCATAAAGCTTGTGTGCCAAGTACCTTTAGCTGTGGAGCATCTCACTAGCTTTCCATGCATCCAAGAGGTCACTTTGCTCATTTTTACCATTCCATTTGCAAAGATGGAGATTCTATATATAGTAACAGATACCTCTAGGCCCCATGTGTGAACTAAAGTTCCTGGTTTTAGGCCTGCCACTGATGGCCTACAACTGATGGCCTGAGTTAACTTTCTGGGTCTAATGTAAAATTAGGTTAGAATGCAAAAGAATTTTTTAATTACACCTAAGAAAAACATACATGCTCCTTTTCCCCTCTATGCTTTCATGAGGTAGATGCGTATAAGCACAAGTGTTCAAGACCAAAAAAGGCATAAAAGCTTCCTGCTTGGGTGCTTTTCTTTCCCTTTTCCTTTTTTGACTCAGGTGATGCCTTGCTGTGTAGGTATGGTAATACCTAACTCGTGGCACTCTTCATTCTTCAGCCTCTCAAGCAATGACCTGCTACACTCAGCTATTAAAAACAAGTACAAGTGAGAAGATGCAACTGTGCTCTGGTCCACCAGTGGCCTCTGGACGGCCTTCAAGTGTTGATCTCTCATCTGTGCATTGGATGTCAGGCTTGGCATCGGGTACCGTTACCCACTGAGCTATCTTACTAGCTCTTTTTTAAAAATGAGGATTATGGCTAAAGACCCAAAGCTGGCAGAACTGGGTAAGAAGATTATGCTTTCTCCACACATGCTTTCCCTGGAGCAATTCTACAGTGCCACCTAATTTTTGATACGTCTAACTGAAGCCATTACTGGTGGTGCTTTCTGCTGGTCTATCTCCTCTTTGCCCTTATAAAGAACATTACCTTTGGGATCCTGAGCACTCCACAAAGGCCCACAACAGACATGTTCCCAGAGTAACACTACTGGGAGGTAGCAGACTTTGAAGCAGTGAAAAAGATCTTAAGTCCCTGAGGGCATACACTTACAGAGGACCATGGGACTCTGATTTTTTTTTTCCAGCCATAATAAGGCAGCTCTGCTCTACCACGTATTCTCTGCCAAGATGTGTTTTCTTGCCACAGACACAAAGCAAAGGAGCCAACCCACTGTGGACTACAGCCTCCTAACTCTGAGCCTAAATAATTCTAAGGGTATCTGCTACAGTGACACCAGGCTAACACAAAGGGCATGGGGGAAAGTGTTAGCAAGACAATCAGGGAAGAGTGGTTGATTTCTTCTTAGTATCTTGGAAAAGTTTCACCCAACAGAATTGGGGGTATATAGGTCAGTGGTGGGTGCTTGACTACTTACTTAGCATGCATGAAGCCTACCTAGGCTTGATCCAGGTGCAGCACCTAGAAAAATTATCAGGACTGTGTTGCAGACAGAAGACTGAAAAGCTGCTTTGCAGAGCTCATGTATCTTGAAATATGTATGTTAAGTTCTACATTTCTTTGTGAAATAGGTTTTTGTTTGCTTCATTTGTTGTGCAGAATACCATGCCATGCACATTTTACAGCCCTGGAGAGGTATGTCTCCCTATGCATCCAGATTCTCATTACAAGAATTTCAAAGAAAGAGTTCCAGTAACTTTTCTTAACGTTCTTAATTATTTTAAATTCCACTTTATTCCTTAGCTGTGTTCTGCCCTTAGAATTTTTAACTTTAGCTTTGTTTTCTGAGACAGGGTCTCTAGCATAGGATGGCTCTGAGCCCCTGTGTGGTCAAGGATGACATTGAACATCTGATCTTCCTGTCTCTACTTCCCAAATGCTTGGATTACAGGTATCAAATGTCCTGTTTCGTGCTGGATCTTGTACTCACTAAGCAAGAATGCTGAGCTACATTCCCCAGCCTTAACTTTAGATGTATGCAATAGAAGCATAGTCCTGTGAATATACAAACCATTGAAAGATACTGCCAGAACTACTACACTAGAAAACAAACCAGATATAAAAATATTACAAGGAAAATCACTCAAACCATGGTTTTTGACAATAAAAATTGTCATATTTCATCTGAAACACTGGATTTTAAATACAGTAGTCAACAAGCGTCTTGGATGGAGGGGAACACTCAATAGATATGGTGAATAAAGGAATTAGATCTCTAACAGGATGCGTCTGTCTTTCCAGATTATTACAGAACAAAGTTTATCCTTTTCTTTTGCTGTAATTATCATTAGAATGTTAATCTCTAAATAACTCTGAAAATACCTTAAGTGCTTCCTTTATGACCAACTTCCTCACACTGCTACAGCATTTTTTTCACAATGTTTCCATTACTTTTGACTTAGGTTTCATGTATCCCAGGTTGGCCTTGAACTCAATACACAGCTGTGGATTACCCTGATCTTCTGATGCTCCTGCCTTCCCCTCCCCAGTGCTGGGATTATAAGCACTATTTGTCTGGTCCTAGTAACTGAACTCAGGGCCTCCTCATGCTAGGCAGGCACTCTACCAACTGAGCTACACACCTAATCATTCTTCATTTTATACACGTGTGACTAACACGATTTACGATATTAGCAGGGTGTGAACAAGGAAGTGTAAGCATGTGTCCTCCAGCAGTCCTTTGGGCTTTGATGTACCGCATTGCTTAAAGCAGCTCAGGTCGGTGTCACCTGCTCACAAAGCTCCTAGGTGTTGTAGTAGTAAGGAAAGGGTTTTGGCATCTGGGATGGGATACAAAGGAACATAAGACTAAAACACGTGATCAGTTGAAATCTTTTTCCAAGGAGATTGAGTAGTCAGTCCTGAGAACCAGAACTGATAGAGGACTTCATTAGCAACTTAAGGTCAAAGGTACATGAAGTAGGCCTGACCTCCGCCAAACTCGGGATTCTAAGAACTGAGAACCATCTCTAGCCTGCTTGGGAGCCTGGCTCACTTTTAAGCGGTACTGTACAGTGAGGTAATCTATGGTGTGTCAGTCGGGCTCCAAAAGTGGGTGGTCTTTGCAGAGGGAGGTGCTCCTTCACTCTACCTCTGGCTACAGCCAGTTCCTGCAGCTGTCCTGAAGCAGCCCACAGACTGCACTTGCACATTTCTTCATTTCTCACTTGAGTGCCCTTCTTTGGGTCCCTTTCAACTGCCCACTTTAGATCGGCTTCATTACACCACTGCTCCATTTGTCATGTAAATTGGGGGACTCGGGGAAGTTTTTCTTTTGGCCTTGTCTACGGAAGAATACCAAGAGGTATTCAAAACGTATTAACACAAATCAATGGCACCAATAAAAGCGAAATCTCCTTAGCAACATAGTCTTGATTGCAAAAGGAGAACGGAGAGCATTTAGCAGAACACTGGCCCACATGGAAGACGCATTTGTCTGGAAGAATCCAGCACAAAGCCTAAAAGAGAGATTTTGAAAAAATCCAAAATTAACTCACAGGGAACAGTTACTCTTTTTTTCAAAAGTCCACAATTGGCTACATTAAATCTTTCGTGTGCTTTTGGCTCAGCAACATTGTATCTCAGCGCTTTGCAAACTGAAATTACAACACCCTGCATGCTTCACATGAGTTACAGAGTATTTTTTGTTTGTTTTGTTTTGATTTTTTTTTCCCTCCGTTGATTTCTTTGGTAAAGCAAACAAAAAGTCTTAAGAAATATCCATCTCCCACACAATGTGAAGAAAACTGAATGGCTATTTAACAATATCTAAGACTATAGGTACAAAAGGTTGGGCTATCTTTTAGGCTTTCTGCAGTGGATTCTCAGTTACTAACTACACTGCAGGTAGCACTGGCATTTTGCTACAGTCTCCAGTTGTGGAAAAAGAAAATGGAATAATATTCTGATATGCTCTCATTTTTGTTAGAATGAAGAGAGTGAAAAGAATGGAAATTCAGAAAAGGTATCAATTAAAAATAAAAAAACAGCAATAACAACAAAAGCCCCCCAATACAGAGATGACTCAATAAAACAACAAGAAGCAAAAACAAAGCTTCTCTCTTAAAATGTTTCAGGTAGCACTTTCATTTTGTATCTGAAGTGAAACAATTCAGGCAGTGGAGGCAAAAACATCTTTACTGTATACTACAGAAAAAGTCTTGAAGTAACTGAGTTGGGTATTTTTGTCAGAATCATACCTCAACATGGCTTCCCTCATGTCTACAAACAAATGCACACCTGTGAAGAAAAGTTGACTTTTTTATGACTAGATGTAATTGTGGCTGGGGTGGACTGCTGTCTGCAGGAGCCTAATTATAATTTATCTTGGGCTACCTATATCATTAGCCACTTGGTGGCCATTTCTCACACCATTGTAACAGATAAAACCTTTCTGCTGAATAAATAATAAATACAACTTAAAAAAAACAACAACTTTCAAATGTATCAACAGCCCACTGGCTTCCATTAACTAAAAGCATCTGACGCCAATCCCTGACTGCTGTACCCACCTACCTGGTATCTCTACCAGTATGTTTTTAAAGTGTCTTGATTGATGACTTCTTTGTTCTGTTACTATAAAAACATGATGAAACAGCTGCCACACTGAAACAGAATTTGGAATAAGCCGAATCTGTATTTCCATAGTTGCTAATATTTGGCTGCAAAATTAAATGTTATTCCCTTTGAGGTGAAAGTTGTTTCTGAATCAACAAACATGTGTATGCATTTGCCATGTTAACAACTGAAATTTGAGTCAAATAAAACGGAACAACGTTTGTGTGGTAAAGTCACCTGGTACACTGCAACATGCAGGCACTGTAAACGTGTATCTACAGGGGTGGTGCTAGAGCTATTTCCGCCGTCACTTGAAAACTTGAGAGCCTAAGCAGAACAATCTAAAGACGTTAAGGAAGACCTTTGGAGAGAGGGTAAAATACAAGTCGTACTTTTTGGTTTTTGTTTGTTTGTCTTTTGTTATTTATTTATTTATTTATTTCCACAGCAGAAGCCAGGGGCCTCAAGCATGCTAGGCAAGCAAACCGCCGATAAGTGGAAAGTTCACAAATGGCCACTGCAAAATCTCCACTTTCACCATGCCAAGTCCTAAACTCAAATTCGTAAGGATGTCAATTTAATTCTGATATTCCCAGACATTTGTGAGAGTGCCGTCCACTATAGTGTGTGCACGGATGTGGACTTCACTCAGTCAGGGCCACAAACCCTGCGCAGCCCATGAGTTTCCTCTGAAGTGATTTGGGTGGGTCTAGTTTTACTTCATCTACTATGTACATTCTGCAAGACAAAATGTTGTGCTTTTGTTTAATTTGGCCACAGCATTATCTGTTGAAACCATGTGCTGTAATAGATTCTGCTAAAAATATCACTTTTATGCCTGGTGTCACAGCTTATAACCTCATAATGTGGGACTGTACAGAGTGAGCCTGTCTTAAAAACAAAACAAAACAAATCAAAATAAAAAAAAAAAAAACCTTCAGTTGACTTGTCAAAGAAAGCAAACTAACAGTATAAACTGGTAATTCTCCACCTCACAATATAGTTCTATTGAGTATGAGTCTTGTTATTTAGTCCAGAACTCACTTCGTAGCCCAAGCCCAGACTAGCACTGAACTTAAAATCCTCATGGCTTAGCCTTCCAAGTATGGGCCTGACAGGTGTGCATTCCCATATCTGGTTTGAAGAGTTAATTTTTTAAGAAAAGTGTATAGTTTGAGATTTAATTGTATTTAAAGTTTTTATACATTTTACTGTAGTCTACAGGAGATCACAAACCGTAACTACAATCCCCCAAACAAAACCCATCTACAGGACTTCTTAATTATGGATCAAAGTTGTCACTAATCAAAAAGAAAGTTTCTTAAGAAAACAGACCATTTTTGTTTAGCAATGGCTTTAATTTGTTAAGAGATGATAGTAAAAACACACACCTTTGAAGTCACCTTTGTACTATAGCAATTTTGAAGAATGTTACCAGCCGTCCTTCCTTGCCTGAGTTAGCTGAACGCTCAAGCAGGAAAGGACAGCGTGCTCCGCAGAAGTTCTGAAAAGTATGATGCCCATTTAAACACCTAGAAAGATTTCCCTATAATCTTCTAGAAGGTTTTTCTGTAACTTATAAACAATTTATAAACAATAAAAAAAAAGTGTTCTGTTTCCTAGGTGGCCTCCTGTTATCCTCACAGGGCATCAACAGTGGAGGAAGCTCCATCAGCAGCAACGTAATTTAAAACAATTCCTGCTATGAGAGCATATAAAAGAAAGCAGGTTATGTGCACTTCTGGCTCTGAGTAACAATGCAGTGACCTCTCTGGGCGAAAAAGGGGTTTTAGCATCTTGTCTTTAAGTTCTGCCTAGCTTATTTCCATTGCCACCACTAATAAGTTTGTAATACTAAAGTTTTTCACTGTTTTGTTGTTTGAGGTGGATCTCACTATGTGGACCAGGGTGGTCTGGAATTCCTTATTCTCCTGCCTTAGGAGGAGTACTCAATGCTGGGAGTCTAGACATTTACCACCACATCTGGTAATGCTTAACTGTTCTGTGAAGTCATAATAGTAAAAGCTTCAACAAATGAAGAGATACCGAGTTTAAAGGGCTTTGATAATGTGAGTGAAGGTAAATTCCTATTTTTGAATGACTCCATTCATATCAATGTTACTAACTAGTTAAATCAACTCCAGAGGGAATGATCCTATTAACTTAGTGTCTTCTAGATTTTTTGTGGGGGTAGTGGGAACCTAAGACAGGGTCTCACAGACTGGCCTCCAAATCACAGAACTTCCTCTTCTGTCTCTTGAGCTATGAGATTAAAAGGTATGCGCCATCATACCCAGCTTCACTTGTAGACTCTACATCTAATGGCATCTGTGTCAAGAGAAAGAACTGGAAATGGTTTATTTACTAAGAACCAGAGGGAGCACTCAAGCTCTAACGGCTGTTCTTTCTTCCTGTGTGACACTGCACAGCCTCAAGCACACTAACTTGCCATAGCCTCCAGAGTGCACCAGGCCCCAGGGGAGAGACCCTTCTGTTGGAGGTTGGTTAACACTGTTTCTTTACACAGCAGTAAGAGCACAATAGATAGCTAAATTCACCAAAACCAATGTGCTTGGTGTTTAGTTCATTAAAATATTTCTGAGACACAAAGCTAAGAAGACAATACATTATTTTTCAAAGCCAGAAAACTCTCAAATTAAGAGTATTCTGATAAGGACATTGCAGCCAGTCCTGAAGATACCTGATAAGCTAGGATCAGATGGAAGGGGAGGAGGACCTCCCCTATCAGTGGACTTGGAAGACGGCAGGAGGAGATGAGGGAGGGAGGGGAGGATTGGCAGGGAAAGAGGGAGAGAGAGGGCTACAGCTGGGATACAAGTGAATGTATAAAATTGTTTAAAAATAAAAAAAAATAAAAACGAGTATTCTGTTTAGGAATGCGAAGGGAGAGCATGGGTCTGGGTATCTCATATGTAACCACATTTTAAAAGACCATATATAATTTTTTTCAATATTATAGTCAATATTTTCCTAATCTTTAAACATACAAAACATTTTAAGTACATATGGGAGTATCCCACCTGTAATTTTAAAGAAAAAATTTAACAATAGCTCATTTATGCCAAGACTGTCCAAATCATTACCATTAAACATTTAGGTAGGTACTCTCACAGAAAACTTAATAAACAAGAAAAAATAAACAACAGCTGAACAAAGATAACATCATGAGGTAGTCACAGCACCATCTTGTTTTGACAATGAAAATAGGGGCTGGAGGGTTGGCTCAGAGGTTAAGAGTACTGACAATGAATGTAAAAATAAGGAGGCCAAACAATCTGATGACCTTGTAGAACATCAGAAATGTCCTGAAATCAAGATGAGCATCTTGCTTGCATCTTGGCTAGTGCCGGTAATCCTCAGTTGCATGAAAGGTTTGAGGCCAGCCTGGACTACATTAAGAAACCATCTCAAAAGAAAACAAAACACAAAAGCAGGATAGGCATCTTAAAATCTGTTTTCAGTAGTATCAGAATAATGAAAATATTAGACCGTTATAAGCCTACAATCTCAGTACCTGGTAGGCAAGGGAAGGAGACTGAGAGGGGAAGGCCAGTTCAGGTTACATAGTAAGACTATCTGAAAACAATAGAAACAAAACAAAAATGAGAAAGAGTTAACATTTTCAATGTTTTCTATGAGGAATGAAGATAAAAGGCAACTCTGAACTATTCCCAAGCCTACATGAACATTCTAGACCACCAAGAGGGCTGCAGCTTGGGAATGCAGGTTGGGAAAGCAGCTCGGTGCTACCTATCGCCAGGCAGGCCGTAGGTGACACACCCAGCACCACAAGGTTTATGAGAGGATAGAAGGGCCTGCGAGACCGGATGCTGGTGTACTGTCAAAGGCAGTTCTAAACATATTTTACTTTTGACTCAGTACTAGTGATCAACAGCAAGCCAATGCAAATCTGTACAGTAAACTTCAGGCATGCAGCTAAACATCACAGGGTAATCTGTGAAGCCCAATACCATGGGAATTCAAACCATCTGATTACATACGAATAACACGTAACACCAGTGCATCTGAACTCATACAGATACAGGTCCAACTGCACGTCCCACCACTGAGCAGCTTATACGTGACTGGAGTGGAAGCTGTCCAAAGCCTATATTGCTAACTTGTGTCTACAAAGAGAGAGAGAGAGAGAGAGAGAGAGAGAGAGAGAGAGAGAGAGAAACCCCCCCAAAAAAACCAATCAGGAACACTCTATAACTACCGTGAAAACAACCATAGGAAAAGCTGTGGTTCTTCTAAAGAAAACTGTTCACCAACAAAACTATTCTAACAATTAATGTAAACTGTTGTTTAGCATTATTCAAGGTTTTGTTAAATTTAGGTTGTGGGTTTTAAGACAAAATTACATGTTTTATATTGTAATTGCCTGTAATCTAGTCATTAAAGAGTCTTGGTATAGTATCTGCTGATAATTTAGATAGATACAGTGAACCCATCATGAGGGAATGGCAACATTCACCTCAAAGCTAAAAATGTCACTTTAGTTTTAGCACTGCTACTGGGCTCTGGAATAGCTATTTTAATCCAACTCTCCAGTTGTGTGTAAAACAGTTTGTAAAATGCATTGTCTGAGAAAAGTTTCTATACAAGCAACAGTGACTACCTGGAAAAAAAAAAAAACAGTGATGTCCAAAAAAAGATGACAGGTTATTAGCTTATACATTGGATTTTCTGCCAATAATCTATTTTCTTGGCCAGTCTAAAAAGCACCTATGCTTCACGACCTGCAACCCTAACATCAGAAAACAGGAGCTGAGGAGCAACCTCCATTTTAAATATTTCCTTGGACAAGTAACAAAGTAAGTGTATCAAGGGTGGCTCTGACATGGCATTTCTAGTACATGAGCACTTAAATTCATGATTTAAGAAATGATAATACTGTAAGCCATTAAAGAAAACTCTAAATGCTTGAAGTTTATGGTAGTGCACATACAATGCACCGTGGTTCTTCTCTGTGTATGTTTGAAGTGTAGGAGTGCACATTTCTAGGGAATTTTTTTTCAGCATCAAACAAATTTCTAATCACAGATACAAAAGATTCTAAAATCCTATACTCAATATTCACTGTGAAAATACTCTTACAACAATATAATTTTGAAACTACAATTGACCAACAATAGGAGTAAAATGACCTCTTAACCAGGTCAGTTTCCTCTCAAGGCCATGGCTGTGGTATTCTACAGACTGACAGCTGTATACAGAACACTGCTGCATAGTCTGTGTGGTCATCACGGTTTTCTGCTCTTTCTCAAGCCTGAGGCTAATTCAGCACTGCATGAATATATAATCATTTCACACAGAAACACAGAACACTGGAGTTTGGGAAAGCACTACTTTGAACTGCGCTAACTTTGAACACACCTACCCTGGCTAGACAACAGTTAAATAAAGGTATGAACCATTAAAATCCTTTGTCCTCTCAGCACTTCACAGAAAAGTTCTCTATGGGATGCAAGTTGTTAGGTCCTGGGTGTGGGGTGGGGACACATACAGCGTAGGAACAGACAGAGGGACTATCTTACGCCAAAGCTTGAAAGACAGTTCCTGAAGTCTCACATAGGCTATGAGCTGCTGGCACTTAGCTAGTCAATATCTAGAAGCACAGTACTTTAGAGAAATACAAAGAAACGCTTTTTAAAAATATAGGTATATAAATTAACGAAATTGGTATTTAAAAGGTTTAATACAAGGGGGAGTACCAATTCTTAATACAAATTATTAAGCATAGTTTATATAATTTCAAATGTTATTCACATTATTGCTTGATACCACAACT
Organism: Meriones unguiculatus; assembly: GCF_030254825.1. NCBI lineage: Eukaryota > Metazoa > Chordata > Mammalia > Rodentia > Muridae > Meriones > Meriones unguiculatus. The sequence goes on from NC_083351.1 coordinate 148,788,613, forward strand.
AAATGGAACAAGTTCATGACACACATTAAAATGTGTATAATTTTAGGTTTATAAAAAACAAAGTCTACATATAGGCCATTCAGAAATGTATAGTGTGGAGATATGTACAACCAAACAGAAAAAAATACATGTATTATGTGTATATTTAGAAGCCATAAGCTAACCTGATCTGCTTAAATATCCAATTTTCAATCAAAAAAGTATGTAACTAAATTGAAAGTGAACAGGAAGACTGAAAACAGTGTAAAATATACCCTCCATTTCTTAGTAACTAGCTGCTCTACATACCTTCCCACCAGTGGGGCATTAAATACCAGATGATTTTTAACTCTAAAACTTTGTTTTCTTTCCAAACTATTCAGAAACACACCCATTCTACAATCATGTTAGATTGGGAATCATTTTACTTTTAATTTTTAAAGGGACAACTCTCTACTGCTGTCTGTACGATTTGCTGAGCGATACACATGACCCAAGTACAGCTTCCTTACTGCCCTGTCCATTGCAAGTCTGCAGAGTGATGCCACTGTAAGGTGAGCCTGAGCTCCAGCAGCCACAGATGCATGCATACCATTGGGTGATGTGTCTACTCTAGGGAAATCAACACTTCTTCATAAAGTTAAGGTGTATCTGCTGAGGCTGAGCATAAGGAACTGTGTAAGAAGAAAGGTCAGCTCAGGGCCCAAAAGGCTATGTGAGAAAGCTTAAAGTTTTCAAATAACTATTGTGGTAAATTCTAAAGAGAAGGGAAAAAAACAAAACAAAAAACAGTACAAGAGCATGTTACAACAAATAACAGGTATTTTTTCTATGTTAAGGAACTGATAAAGGACTGTGGAACCTTGTTGACAAAATAACAAAGGCTGGCCATGTTTATGCTAAGTTCAAATGTATTTTTTTTTTTGAGAATACAAAAAGTAATCCTTGAAAATCAGAATATATAACAGAAAAGAGCACAATAACTTAAGTATTAAACATCTGTATGAAATAACTTGCAAAGTTTGACAAATATGCACACATAGAACATGCGGTTATTTAAAAAACAAAACAAACAAAAACACCACCCGATTCTGTAGAACCAGCATCATCATATCACCAGCAGGAGAGCACCAAGCAAGGCACCATTGGAAAGACAACACACTTGGAAAGTCTCTATAAATAAAGCAAATGCTAATCTGGTCGAAAAATCGGTGTCTTTGGTAAAAATTCTATGAGGATGACCTGTAAAAGGAGAAGAAAAAGGTTTTAAGCAACATAAAACATTTTTTAACTTTAAAAAACCAGTCATATTCTTAAACCAAAAACAAATAAAAAAAAAACTTTCACAGATAAAGCATCTTTATAATTAAAAATGTATTTGATGCGAATGATTGCTAAAGGTAGGAACTATTTTTTCACAGAGATCTCCTGACATGGAGGGTCTGAGCATACACCTGGTTAACCATCTGTGCCAGGAACTTTCATTTTCACTCAAGTTCTACTGGCTTCTTTCTCTAGTTACCCTGCAGGAAGCCTTCTGTGTCACCCAGGCCACTTTCCTGACCTACTGCTCACACAGAGGAGCCCACTAGCTTCCTAGTACAATATGTGCTCCCTGAGAATAAGGACTGTTGAGTGCTCAGCACTAATCAGTGTCTCCATTACTCACCCCATTACTCAGATAACATTAAGGAAGAAAGGGAGAGAAGAGCGTTAAGAACCCTGTCTTCTGGGCAGGACAGGCTTGTTTCACACATGAACTCACAACAGCTGTGGTTACCTGCACATCATTTTACAGGTCAAGATTCCAGGGCAGATGGGGAAAGGGCTCGGGTAACCTTACCCCTTGGCCAGGGAATTACTGGCAATTCATAGCTGCTGGAAGAGGAACAGTCATGTAGGTACTGTGAAGTTCCCCATAACCCAGTAAACAATCCTTGACAAATGCACATGCCAGCAATCCTAATTAAACCCCACACATAAAGAAAGGAAGGAAGGAAAGAAGGAAGGAAGGGAGGAAGGAAAGAAGGAAGAAAGAAAGGGACAAATAAACATGAGTAAGAGGAGGCTGTGTTTGGAAGAAGGGTTCCAGAGGAATTGGGAATAGAAGTAAGAAAAATTGGGTGGGTGGGTAGGCGGGGCAACAAAATACATTTTATATATGTTTGAAATTGTCCAAGTATAACTAAAGTGTAGAGTTAAAAGTTTTCAGGGCCGGAAAGATAGCGTAGTAGTCACAAGCACTGGCTGCTCTTGCAGAGGACCTGGATTTTGTTCCCAGCAACAACATGGTGGCTCACAACTGTAGCTCCAGTTCCCGGGTATACAATGCCCTCTTCCGCCCTTCAACAGCACAGACACAAATGTGGTGCATAGACACACATGCAGGCAAAACACTCACACATATAAAATAAAAATACACTCAAAAAGTGGGTTTTATCCTCTGCCCATCTTCTTTATTTGTGTTCAATTTCCCTGTTACTCATGTTCTTCACCTATAAATAAATGGATTGGACCAAATAAAAAAGTTCTTTGTAGCTCTAGAAGTTAATGATTAGTATTTAAATAACATACAAGTTCATACTGAATAAATACTTTGGTACTCAAACACATCTTCCACTGTAGTGTTTTAAAATTTTAGGCTCTAGGGGTGAGCATAGCATTTTACAACATAAATGCAAAATGTAAAACAGTGGCTATTTTATGATTTTATGTACATTTGTGTTGCCTGTATATATATACACGCACTATTTGTTGTGTATGTGTATGGATGTGTGTGTGTGTGTGTGTAATATGTGCGTACTGTGTGTAAGCCTAATGCCCACTGAGGTTACAAAACATTTCAGATCCTCTCAGCTGAAGTTATAGGCAGTGATTAGCTGACATGGAGCTGCTGAGAATTGAACCCAGGTCCTCTGTAAATGTTAACAAGTGCTCTTAACTCCAACCCAACATGGCTTTTTGAGACTATCTGAATTTGCCTTAGTTTTGAAAGAACAGTGACTTGAAAACAGTTTTGTTCACAATACTTGAATAAAAACAAAAATAGTTTTTCACTGGAATTTTTTTCTAGGTTATCTCTAACAGTCAAAATATAATCAAGAGGAAGTACTTCAATAGAACAAAAAGTTGTTGTGCTGGGTGTGGTGGTGCATGCCTTTGATCACAGCACTCAGGGAGGCAGAGGCAGGAGGATCTCTGTGAGTTTTCGGTAAGCTGGGTCTACAAAGAAAGTCCAGGACAGACAAGGCTACACAGAGAAAACACTGTCTCAAAAAACAAACAAAGCTATAAGCAAAGATTTATGCACAGTAGAAAGGCTCAAAATAAATAAGGCATTTTCTTCTTACTAGACTATGTGTGATTATGACATTTAAATGCTTTCAAATAACTTTTCAAGCTTTATTTACTCCTATTTTCGACTACCACAAATATACATATTCTAAGAATATCTTTTTAAATATCACTTTAAAAACCAATTTTAAGCTGGGCACGATTGTGCACGCCTGTAATCGCAGCATTTGGGAAGCAGAGGTAAGCAGATCTCTGAGTTCAAGGCCAGCCCAGTCTATACAGCAAGTTCCTGGACAGCCAAGGCGACACAGTGAACTGCTGTCTTGAAAAGACGCACACACAAAGAAAAAAAAAAAAAAGGAAGAAAGAAAAATAAGCATTTTTTATACCTTCTATGATCATGTGAAACAATTTAAAAGTGCTTAATTATATAAAAATTCAAGGTAAATAAATGTTTCATTAAGTGTACAAAGGCTGGCCATGTTTATGATGTTCAGAATGTTTTAAAGCACTACTAATTTAATTGTAATGGAAGAATTTCCTAAAGATAAAAGAAAATCCAGCACATACACTGTATGAATAACGTTTTTCATACAGCTCCACTTGGAAATCACATAATTTAGCTTTTTCTTTTCCCAATGCGAGAGATCCAACCCCTTGTGTGGTAGGCACACGTTCTATCATTGGGCTATATCCAGATAGGCATTAGCTTTCTTTTCTTTTTTTTTTTCTTTCTTTCTTTCTATAGTAAATTTAGAAATCAAAAAGGAATTAAAGCTTTAGGTTTAAGCTTGGTGTTTTAGTTTATAAATGCATACTAGCAAATTATGATTTCCCCTGAAATGTCCCAACAGGTAACAGACCTCTTACCATGAATGATGAAATGACTAGTACCTGCCCAGTTCAAGCTGTTCCCTTTTAATGGTTATAAAGAAGCAGCAATCTCAAAAAACATGTGATGTTGTAAAAGTAAAACCTAAATTACTTAGTTTATGAATTGAGAGAGTTTCAGGGTTGAGGATGAAATATCTCTGATGTTCAAGGGGCGAAAGATTCTGCTGTTTAATAATGAAAGAAAACCAGGAAAAGGTTTTGTGAGTATTTTCTAACTATTTAAACACTTAAAAATAATCAATTGTTTACATATACATACGATCAGGGTTGTAAGTTTCAAAGAACAGAGAAAATTCTTCCAGGTCCTTCACAAAGACTGGTTTTAGTTTCAACAATTAACTCCTTTCTTAAATTGTTTTCTTTTAATCTAATAACCTCGCTGTGTTTTAAAGTAAAAAACAAAACAAAAAAACCCTCAAGCTCAGGGGAAAATTAATAAATTCATAATTTCTTAAAGCATTCTGAACTTTTCAAAAGAAGAACAATTATTCAAATAAGGCAGGGCATCAATAAATTAAATTTCTAAAATAACTGTGTACATGTATGTATGTGTATGCAAAATTAACCATCTTTTAAAGGACAAAACCGGTTGGTCAAAAGGTAACTTAATGTACAAAGCAGTGCTCTAGTAACACTTTGGAAAACCCTCTACAGCCTCGAGGAGCACGGGCAGCCAGTCTGTAAAAGGCGTCTCAGGCTCCAGCGGCTTGGCTGAAAGGTTCTCTTCCATCCTTGGAAACTCATTAGCATTATATAAAACGCCATATCTGACGTGCTGCATAACCAAGGTTGTGGTTATTCTTTACACAGCATCTAAAATTTCACACTCCATCAACACATGTTCAGGCCATTTTATCTTGGCAATTAATTTATTATTTTTCAGAACACAGTGAAGCCTTGTTTTCAAGTCATTCATAACTTTATAAATCAGTCTTGCACATGAAACCCAGGCATCTGCGACCGTAGAAAATCCTTGCACTGGGGAGATTAAGCTCCTGACACCTTTGCTGATTAATAATCACGGAAAGAATAAGATCAGAAACAAAATAAATGATCATTTAATAGAGAAACTCACAAAACAGCCCTTTAACTTACATATTCCATCATGTTGTTCGTTTCACATTTCCTTTTGCTCAGTCTCCAATGCAAGCACAGCTAGACACGAAGGAGAGCAAAAGAAGAGAAATGAGCTCCATTTTCCTGGGCACAAGACTCAGCCACTTGTCCACCTTTCATATTTTAGTCCAACAAAAGCATCTGTTTCCATACTGTGCAATTCAGACCCAACAGTACGAAGCTGCTCCCCGCAGTACTCACCTTGTGGTATAACCTATTGTTTTCCCATTCTAATAACTTCTCAATCGATCTTCGTGTCTGGAAGACAAATGAGGGGAAAGTTTACTCTTGACTGGTTTTAGAAAAGCTGTTTTGCAGCTGCTTTTTGTGTGAAAAGGGAAGAAGTATAAAACGATGACAAGGCAAGAGTGGTCTGTCCTCTGCATGTTCCAGCACTAAGCAGTAACCTCATCACAAACAGCGGTTTGTAAGCAAAAGTGAATTTTCTTTTAAATACATATGCAAATATTTTAAAATGTTTCACTTACTAGTTTCTGACTTATAACTAGTAGCCTAAAAAGCAAATGTCATTTACCAATTTAAAGTTAAATCCCCACTTGTTTAGGCAACATTTTACAGTATTTAAATAGTAATTAAGCTTCCTTACTCTGTATTTTAAAATTATAATAATTTAAATATTAGTTAACAAAATATAAGTGGCTTTCAGGGTAATTCTCAAAAAAAAAAATCCTGATAATTGAAGGTCAAACGAATTTTAGGATTGTACAAGAAAACCTGTATGCTGGCTACTGCAGTTCTCAAACACAGCCAAACTTTTATTTAAAGCAACATAAAAGTGCTATCTCAGAGTAAAGTCCGATCCCTAGTCCCATGGTACTAATCTCCCTAAACTGCTGCAATGTAGACTATGAGGCATGGACCACTTCCTGCTTGAAAGTATGAATAAAGAGCTAATGTGGGGAGCCAGGTGTCAGACGAGACTACAACTCTGCAGGTGTAGAAGTGACAGTGCTGCCACGAGATCAACTGCAACTTGCTGCAGCTGCTGCTTTCTAAGAAGGAAGAGGCATCCACTGAGCATAAATGTGGCACAACTGTAAATAAGTTCTGACAATCACGACCTGCATGCCAACCACGGGTGGGTAAAGTGAAAACTGATAGGAACAAACTGGTTTTGAAGACTGTTACATAAAAAGTTAGGATTTATTTAAAGTCTCTACTGTAATCCAGTTCCAGTATTAAACTTCAGCACGTTCAACAGCTATAAAAACACTGAAGTCATATAGTTGCCAATTATAGTTCATAGCTACCAACAAATTACCACGAGTGCTTATATTTTCCTCCTTTATGTTATAAAAATAAGAAAATCAGCTACTTTCTGACAATACTATGTCAATGACTAACTTATTACAATTTTTGAACAGTCTTTTTGGCAAGAATTTTAAAGAAGTGGCCTTGTTAGCAATGATCAGCAGCCCTCACTTGCTTCTTTGTAAGATAGCCTTTTAGAGGCAGCCCTCCTTTTAAATGAAAATAGGGCAGCAGTTATGGTCACACTTTTTGTTAATTTAGTTGCCAGTCAGCCCCAAATCAAAAGAAAATAAGGCTGCAGAGTGTAATTAACATTCAGTTCAGTCGTTTTGTCCCTTGTCTAGCCCCCAAGCTTTGTTAAATTTGCCATCTGAATGCTGAAGGCTGTAGGGAAATCGATTTGATTCTAATCGCACCATGAAAAGAACATGATCTAACTGCTTTCAGCCCTCCGTAAATCTGTACTAGGTCTTTAGCACAATGCAACTTCCAATTTAAAAAGCACTGAATGTCTCGTCAATGACTTTGTGAAGAAAAAAGAACAAGGAGCAGACATAAAAATTCCAATAGTTGTTTAAGCATTAAAGTTCATTTGCATCACAGCGAACCTGAAAAGGGCTGACCTCTCAAACCGCCTCTCAGGTCTATGAAGTTGTAGCCTTGACAAGCTCACATTGACAGAGCTCATTGACTCTGAAAGGCTACTCTATCAATGGTGAAAAACGGCAATAGGTTCTACTATGAGCAGGCATCTGCCTGCCCACCCGCTGCTAAACCAATGGTAAAACCATTTCAAAACCTGAATCCACCTTGTAATCTTCCTTTCTAGGATCCTTTAATAATAGATTAAGATTACTATACAATTTGAGGTTTTACTTTTACTGATGGCTTAAAAGGGGATAGGGGAAATTAATGAAATAGGGTAGGAAAAAGTAGCTTTTGAAGTCTGTTGTTTTATATTAAAATTATATAAAAATAGTTTCTAAAAACCTAACACTACATTCTGCAAACATTTATTACTCAAAGAGTTTTTACCATATCATCAAGTTATCAGACATTTAAGCCATGCTATACAGTGGTAACATCTAATTATCATACATAAACATACACACATATCCATGGCATTTACCAACCTAACATTTGTTTACTTAAGTCAACTAGCATACCAGTATTTGTGTAAAAGAAAATTACAAAGTATAAATTTTAAATTCTAAGATATTTATGTAGGAACTTTAAATTTATTCTTTGCCTCCAATTAGGAGTTTAATGACAGTGCTGGGTATAATAACTGTATCCCATAATATTAAGAATTCTAAAGCAAACAAAGTTTGCTATGCCATATTCTGTATAATCGTCTAAATATTCAATATCTGTACAATGTTGGAGTCTGAAGTAAAGCTGTGAATTAGCACCATCTAATCTTACTATAAGACTTCTTTCCTGCTTGACAGGTGAAAAAAAGGCACTTGCACGTGCAGCTCAATTAATCACTGCACTTGACATCTCAATGATTTACAGCGAGGAGCAGGTGAGAACACACAAAACCAGAAAGGAACCCTTGATTTGAGTAGAACATTTCTAGCACACTAAGGTGACAAGTATAGTGATTCTAGTAATGATTTTTTTAAAAAAAGTAAAAAAAAAGAAACTGTGCCACAAATTATTTGTTAGTAACAACAAAAGATCAAATTAAATGGAAGAAAAAAGGTTTAACTATAGAGAATGTTTCATACTATGCAATTATTTTCAGTTCACAAAATCAAAATATATTTTCAAGACGAAGTACAATACCAATTTGGCAGATAGTGGAGGAAATATGACATTTCAGTATTATAAAAGCTATTTCAAAGCTTTTAAACTTCAATGGAAAGAAAGCACATTAATTACAGTCATCTAGAAATAAAAGTTAAGAGTTTATGTCCACAGAGTTGTCAGATAGCTATTCTAATGAAATATAAAATCGAACACAGCCAAACCTGATATCTTTTAACTGGACAAGCAAATCTTATCATATAAATACCTGTCATTTAATTTTAAGTAATTAAACTGCCTTACAAATTCAAAATATTTTAAGTTAATATGGATAAGAAAAAAAATACACACATCTAACATGAAATACCAACAAAATATTATCCTTCTAGGCCACCTTCTATAAATATGTCATATTAGCTTTCTTAAAAGAATTTAGTGCTTGAGAAAACCACCAGATTGACAGCCATGGGAACTAAAAAATCTCCTGCTTAGCTGAAAGAGCAGGAGAGAGGGCAGTGCAGGCAGGCTTCAGGACAAGTTCCCTACAGTGAGTGGGTCTTAATCCTTTTCAGTACTCACCCTGGGGTAGAAAAACAGGTTGGTTAGTGGTTCTTTACCATGAATTCTCAGTTCTTTTGCCTAGGCTGCCAACAAGAAACCTACTTTTATCACACAGAGTCTTGAATTAAAAGGACCAAGACCACCAACTTACAACATATAAGCAAACCCAGTCTCTGTGAGGTTCTATCTACCACACAGTGAACCTAGGTTGGAAGGGCAGCTCCAAGTACCCAGACCCCATCAACTGCCCTCATTCCCAACAATTTCTAAAACAATAATATTTACATATGTTCATTTCAACATCTTCACAGTTATAGTTTTCCCACTGTTAGCTAGCTCTAATATAGTTGCTTGGCTATACTTGAGTGGCTAAAATTCAAAAACATTTCAATTACTGAAAAGGCAGTATAGACTTAAGCTAAGTATTTGGGTTTATTTTTGTTTCCTTTGCGACAAATTTTTGACGGAACTGTGGAAAAGAGTAGGACATAAAAATTACAAAGAAAATTAAAAGATTAGAATTCATAAAATGGCTCAGAGGATGATTAATCAACAATTAATAGTAAATATGGCATAAAGTTTTATCTTCTAAAAAAGAATTGAGAAGTAATTTAAAGTAAGCTTAAAACAGTAAAGCATTAACCACAAAAAACTTAACTACTAAGATAGAAAATTAAGGTTTCCTCAAAATTAAATTTCAATTTACTAAAAGATCTTTTTGTAATCGTCCCTAAACATTCTGCCTTCCTGATAAATAAAGTATTACTCCTATACACAAGTTCACATTCTGACCGTAAAACATAAGTGAAATTTTCAGGACAAGGAACCAGTTACATCTTGAATTTGTTACCACCATAAATATTCATCTCCAGTGACTAATGTATCAGCATTAAGTTGAATGAAAAGTTTTTCAAATTTTGACAACCATTTACAAAAGTTCAACAACTTAAACCTACAACTAAAACTTATTTGAACTAGGTTTGTTCATTTTATTAAACAATGTCAAGACAAATGTTCAATTTCTTATTTAAAACATTTTGAAATTCAACTGAGTCTGTACTTAAGATTTAACTAGAATAATACCTCTAATACATTCATAATTTTATTTTTAACCTTAACATGTTTTTCAAATAAGGACCCATCCTTATGCATTTATACAAACAGAAACTGTGGAAATGAGTGCAACAACAATGTTCTCTTGTTTGGCTAATAGAAGGAAACTATAAATTATTTTAACTTAAAGAGACATGATTCCTTCTGTTTGTTCTGGATTAATATTAAATCTCACATTCCAATATAGAGCTGAAACTCAAAAAGTATATCTTGGTATAATTACACATAAAAAACCTGGAATTTGCCAAGATAAACAACAATATGAACTGGTTCCTCAAAGGAAATTTCCCTCTGGTATGTAAAAACTCTTCTCAAACTCTGCACATGAACACTGACTTTCAGACAGTGTAGCTGCAGTAAGGCAACCTTGACCAGCGCTTAGGACATGTCACGGCATTCAGGGAGTGACAAGAGACCTCAACGACTGGGAGCACTTGCCCAGCAGAAACACCCTCTTCCTGGAGCACTCAGTGGTGACTTTAAAGGAGCTCAGTAACACACAGTAACATGAAATGCATGGCATTTCATCAGGTTAGTAAGTGAATCTTAATTTTTTCTAGGTTACATTGGTACTTTATGACTGCTGAAAGTTTTGGACTTTTTCCAGAAAAGGGCATGTGAGCATATACATAAAATGCTGCACAAAATTTTAAGGAAATTAATACTCGAGAATAATATTTGAAAAAATTCTGTGGTGAGATTTTTTTAAAAATAAAATTTACTTTCAATTAACAGCAGAAAATCAGAAAAACTTTGTAAGCCAAATAACTTTCATTAAGATGAAAATAGTATTGTGGAGCTCTGGGTTTTTGTTGTTGTTGTTTTGTCTAAGAAATGATACTGAGAAAAGGCTGAAAAACTAAAAGACATCTTCTGACAATAAACCACAGGAGAAACAAGAACACCAGCACGTGTAGCTTGTCTCTCAGGGTCTGACTATGCTAGGTTTTCTCCTTCCAACAACACTGGATTACTTTCATTTTACATGCAAAAATGATATCTTTCAGGACAAGAAACTTAAAGCTACACGAGAACACAGTGGTGCTGTGATCTGAAACCAAGGCTGTATTACAAAGCCATCAACCTCATGTCCTTTCCATCATAGCACAGAGCTATGAACATATAAAGGACTGTTTCTGAAGCTATCCTAACAGAAATGTCAACTAACACATGCAAGCTACTACCCAGCTTATCTGCCTTAAATAAGCAACTCACCTAAAAGTATGATTAATATATTCAAGAAAATAGAGGAGAAAATGAATGAAAACAGAATTTCTGAAGAGAATAGACAACTATAAAAACATTATGAACATCATAGGATTATAAAACAGAACATGATAGTAAAAATTTACTGATTAACAACCAAGTAAGCACAAAAAAGAGACCACATCTTTCCATATGCTACCACATCAATGTCACGCTCTGAGTACTCTCAGACACCTTAATGTTGTTAAGTGCCGAGTTTTAAGTGCTCAGAAACATTGCGGGGACTTACAGAGGTGACTGAATGTAAGCGCTGGTTCAGTTGGTAAAGTGCTGTGGGAGCATGAGCATCTGCGTTGGGGTCCCCAGTACCCACACGAAATAATGACTGGTGAGTCTCGTGCCTGTAACACCAGTGCTGGGGAGGTGGAAACGAGGATTCCCAGGCCCTTGGTGCTTAGCTGGCTGTGGCAAATCAGTGAATTCCAGATTAAGAGACTGTGTCTTAAAAAAATAAGTTGGGCACAGTTGAGGAAGGTATCCAATTTTGACTGTGGCTTACACACACACATACATACACATGCATGCACACATGTACACACATATATTAGAATCAGCTCTGGGCAAAACACACATTCTAAGGATTCTAACATAAGCTCCTATAGCGAGTACTTTACCAACTGAGCCATTTTCTCAATCCTCAGAGTCAAGTCCATCTGTAAGGTCACAGTAACACTACTAAACATGTACAGTATTTTTATCTTAACTAAAAACAGATGATCATGCATGGACCTTGGTTGGAGAACCAGTCTCAGAAAAAAACCCTCTGCCCAGATATATTTGGTCCTTGTGGAGCTCCTGTCCTCTCCAGGTCTCTAACTCCTTCTTCTTTCTTATGATTCCCTGCACTCTGCCCAAGGTTTGGTTATGAGTCTCAGCATCAGCTTTGATACACTGTTAGGTAGAGTCTTAGAGGCCTCTACGGTAGGCTCCTGTTCTGTTTCTTGTTTTCTCCTACTTCCAATGTCCATCCCATTTGTCTTTCTAAGTGAGGGTTGATCATCTTAGCTTCTTTAGGTGTACAGATTTTAATATGTTTATCCTATCTTACAGCTCCAGTATTCACTTATAAGTGAGTATATACCATGTGATTTCTGTTTCCGGGATACCTCACTCAGGATGATCTTTTCTAGATCCCACCATTTCCCTGCAAATTTCATGATTTCCTTGTTTTTAATTGCTGAGTAGTATTCCATTGTGTAAATGTACCACAGTTTCTGTATCCATTCCTCCGCTGAGGGACATCTGGGTCATTTCCAGGTTCTGGCTATTACGAATAAAGCTGCTACAAACATGGTTGAACATATGTCCTTGTTATGTACTTGAGCATATTTTGGATATATGCCTAGGAACCAAGGACGGTTCATGGATATAACCTAGAACTCCTGCTAAGACGGTAGCCCATGACAGCTCAGCATCCAAGTGGGTACCCTACTAAGGGGAACAGAGACTGTCTCTGACATAAATTCAGTGGCTAGCTCTTTGATCTCCTCCCCCCTCCCCAGAGGGAGGGGCAACCTTGCTAGGCCACAGAGGAGGATATTGTAGCCAGTCCTGATGAGACCTGATAAGCTAGGGTTAGATGGAAGGGGAGGAGATCCTCCCCTATCAGTGGACTTAGAGAGGGGCAGGAAGGAGATGAGGGAGGAAGGTTGGGATTGGGAGGGGGCTACAGCTTGGATACAAAGTAAATAAACTAATTAATATAAAAAAATAAAGAAAATATTAAAAAAATAATAATAAAAAAACAGATGATCAAACTGGACATGGTAATGAGTACTTAAAATTCCAGAACTCTGGAGGTTGAGGCAGAAGACCTAGGTCAGCCTAGGCTCTGTAATGAAACCCCGTCACAAAACAAAATGTCAGTACTACCCATACGAATGTCTTCATTTATATAAAAGCCTCATTCTTTACAGGGAAACAGCAGTAAATACACTGTCCAGTAAAAGCAGTCCTTTATGAGAGTATTTTTCTGGAGTTACTGACTTAAGATTTCAAAAAAAAAAAATCTCAAATAGAGATCTCAAATAAGATTTTAAAATTATTTATTTGCCTTGTATTTTATACTGAGAAGATAAATAATAAAGGAGCAAAGGTGGGCATGGTGGCACACTCCTGTAATCCCAGCACTCTGGGAGGTAGACAGATCTCTTTAAATTCGAGGCCAGCCTGGTCTACAAACCGAGTCCAGAAGAGCCAAGGCTACACAGAGAAACCCTGTATCAAAAACAAACAAACAAACAAACAAACAGATAGATAAGTGAGCAGAAATTCCCCACAGATTCAACATCTAGAATTAGATAAAGAAAATTCAATTCTTTCAGTTTGGTTTCCTGTTTGGCCTGCACTGTATTAACTCAGTAACAATCTCTGCTTTCTCTTTAAGAGTTTTTATATTTTTAATTGTGTGTAGATGCATGGATCTGGATATGAGCACATGAGTTGCAAGTGCCTACAGAAGCTAGAGGCATTGGCTTCCCTGGAGCTCTAGTGACAGAAATCCACTTGATAACCAGTGATGGGAACTGAACTGAAGTCATCTGGAAGAGCACGAGTGCTTTTAATAGCTGAGCCACCTCTCCAGCCCACTCTCATCTTTGTACAGAATTGGGGCGGGGGCATCACCAGAACCAATATGTTAGGAGGTAAGGACCTATGGTGGTCTGCATAAGAATGGCCACCATAGGGTCATATGTTTGAATGCTTAGTCACCAAGGAGTGGCCTTGTTTGAGAAGAACTGGGATTAGGAGGAGGTATAGCCTGGGAGTAGGTCTGACCTTGCTGGAGAAAGTGTACAGCTGGGGAAAGGCACTCATCCTCTCCCCAGCCCCCTCTGCTTGCCTATCAGAAGGCAGCTCTCAGCTACTTCTCTAGAACCTCACCTGCTGGCAGCCATGCTCCTGACATGGTGACAATGGACTAATAAACCTCTGAAACTATAAATGCTTTTATTTACATGAGTTGCCTTGGTCATGGTCACAGAAATGAAACAGAGATTACAACAGAACCCAATAAAGTTCCTAAACCAAGTCTTATAAAACAAAGCCAAGTATAATGGTGCACATCTGTAATCCCAGCACTTAGTAGGTAAAGACAGAAGATTGGAAGTTCATGGCCAACTTGCACTATTTGATACACAATGCTGACTTGTTTTTTTGTTTAAGTAAAACCAATGAACTAAAAAGCAGCTTAATGAAAGAATACTGATTAGCATGCATGGGCCTTAGATTCTATCTCAAGCCTTGCAAAAATAAAAATAAAATAGAAAAACAAGCATAAAAAATGACATAGAAGCGAAAACCACACTTAGTTGTCTGTAAACTCTCAGGTCATATTCTGTCACTAAGGGAAGTCAGGGCAGGAATGTGGAAAGGGAACTAAAGCAAAAGCCATGGAGGAGCTACTGGCTTACTCCCCATGACTTGCTCAGCCTGCTTTCTTATACCACCTAAGACCACCTGCTCAGTAGTGGCACAGTCCCCAGTAACCCGGACCCTCCCATACGAATCATCAATAAAGAAAATGTCCCCAAAGACATCTTCAATTGGGTCCCATTTCCCAAATGAGTCTGGCTTATGTCAAGTTGACATAAAGCCAACCAACACAACAGTAAAATTCTGTCTTATAAAGGAAATAAAGTATCTGTAGGTAGGCAATGGCACTCCAGAGAGGAGCTAATGAGAAGACTCAGGGATAGACCTTCTGCCTGAGAGACTGAGATAGAAACCAGAAGGAAGGGAAAAAAAAAAAGTTATGGGCATGCTTTTGTCTTCCTGTTTAAACAGCATATTGGTATGAAGAACTGTATCTGTGGGTGTGAGTGTGCTTTATTTCTTCCTCTGTTATTTAAAAATCTTTCTCAGAACACCTACTCTTTCCGGCTCCACCACTGCCCAACCTCCAAGCCTTTGGTTATGATTACCAGCTTCTCCTTGGAGGCCATGTGCACAAAGTCCAGTGCTGAGTTTGAGCATTAACCAGTAACACAAGAGAAGAGGAGGGAGAGGGAAAAATATGATCAAAACACATTGTATAAAAAAAGTTAAATAAAAATAGTTTAAAGATTTATTTTAATTATGGGGGGAGGTGGCACATGAATGTGTGCCTGCTGAGTGCAGTTGACAGTGAATGCCAAAAAAGGGACATCAGATTCCCTGGAACTGGAGTTACAAGTGGCTGTGAGCCACCTGACATGGGTGCTGGGAACCAAATTCAAGTCCTCTGCTCTTGACCACTAAGCCATATCTCTAACACATAAAAGTTGTTCTTTCACAATGAAAAATGGCCCAACTATTCTCTTTCACAATTAGCCTTTAAAATATGATTTCCATCTTTACAACAAGGACTTCAATTGGTGTTCGGACTATTCTCCAAGCACCAATAAGGTTCAGGATCTCTACAGGCTCAAGAGTATTGGCACTGTTACAGGGGACACTTGTCTTTGCAGGACACAATGCACAGACATACATGGAGGCAAAACTTTACCTATACACATTAACTCTCAAAAAAGTCAGTAGTTGTTATAACTGTTAACAAGCTGAGTTTAAAATTTACATGGAGAAAACAATAATCAAAGAAAAAAAATCTTAAAAAAGAACAAAATTCCAGGACTAAGACTGTAGCTCAGCTGATGCCTCAGCTGCTTGAAGCAAAGTCGGCTCTCAGCCCCCGATAAATTAGGTATGGTAAAATGCTTGTAATCCCTGAACTTGGAAAGTGGAAGCAAGACGATCAGAGGGCTAAGGTCATCTTCTACTATATAGCAAGCTCAAGATTACTAGCCTGGACTACATGAGTTCCAACCTCGTAAGGAGGAGGGGGGATGCATACAAATTTTCAAGACTCATTCCATTGAGTGTTAGTTAAGGTAAAGTAAATAAGCTGTAGTAAATAAGACAGTGTGATACTATGGTTAAGATCAACATGAACGGAGCATAATGAAGTCCAGAAAGATTCATACAAATATGATTAATTAGCCTGGTGGTGCACACCTACAATCCCAGTACTCAGGGAGGCAGAAGCAAGTGGACTGCTGTGAGATCAAGGGCAGCCTGGTCTACAAAGACAATCCACGACAGCCAAGGCTACAAAGAAATCCTGTCTCGAGCAAACCCCCACCCCATGCAAAAAAAAACAAAAACAAATATGGCTAACTGATTGCTCAGTTAATACTGAAAAGATCGTCTTTTCAACCAATGTGCTACAAAGTCTAAAGAGTCATATGCCAAAACATAAACTCTGACATTGTCATACCTATACATAAAACACAGGAGAGATCTAAATCTTCACAACTTTGCTTTAGGCAAAATAACAGAAACAACAGTAACAAAGGCACTGCTTTTGCTTTCCTTTGCTCTTCTCTTTTCTCCTTTCTTCTCTTTCTTTTCTTTTTGCTTTTCTTTCTATTTTCTTTTCAGAGACAAAGTTTCACTGTGATGCCCTGGCTGGCCTGCAACTCACTATATAGACTAGGCTGGCCTTGAACTTACATAGGTGCCTGCCTTGGTCTCTTAAGAGCTGTTATTTCTGTGCCTGGCATAAAAGCACATTTTTTTTTAAACTGATAAACTACACTTCACTAAAATAAAATTTAAAAAAAATTGGCTTTGCCAAAGACATTGGTAAGAAAATAGAAAAGACAGGCTATACAAGAGAATAATAATGCTGACACACCTAACAAGGCGGAGTTACATTAGACATGCTCAGGCCTGGCACAGTGCTGTATACCTTACACTCCCAACACCCCGAAGGCTGAGGCAGGGTAATACTAAGTTCAAGCCTCAGGATGGGCTACATAATGAGGCAGAATCCAACTTCAACAAAGAAAACAACCATTTAAAAAAGTCAGAAATTCAAGTTGGAGAGTTGGCTCAGAGTATTTGCTATTTTTGCAGAGGACTGGGTTTCAATTCCCACTATACACATAAGGCTCTCAACCATCTATAACTTTGGTTCCAGAAGATTTGATACCCTCTTCTGACCTCCACAGGCTCCTGCATGCTCATGGTACACATAAATACGCACACAGGCATGTGTGCACACACACACAAATAAAAAAAGAACCTTTAAAAATATTCTTTTATTTTCTCTGCCCCCTCTTCAATGCTGGGGTTCAAAGCCAGGTCATTCTAAATGCTAAGTAAGCACTCCATCACACACACACACACACACACACACACACACACACACACACACACAGAAATCTCATCCCAACAAATAACCAATTTTAAACAGGCAAGATGTCCTTTCCTCCATCTGGGAGCAAGGAGGTCTGTTGAGAACAGGACTATGAGACCATTTATACGTTGGCTCTAGGTGAGGTCTCCAAAAACAAAGAGACCACACAACACAGCTGATCTAAGATAAAAAAGTGTTTATGTCCAAGGTGAAATAAATTCTACTTGGATAAGAGATATGATTTGTTTAAAGCAAACAGTAACATCATCCTCCTCGTGACAAACTAAACAAAGCCAGTTTTGGGATAATCTGATAATTTGATAATCTGATAATTATAATTATAATCTGATAATTCTGATAATTTCTGATAATTTGGGATTATCAGAGCCTATGGAAAGAGTGGCATGGTTTGTCTCAAATTTCCAAGAAACCTTCCTGCTTTCTGCTAAGGCCACTGGACAAGAATCTGATGCTACATCCCCTAAACTAATGACAAGGAGATAAATAAAAGTAGGTTTTGTGCTCTTAAAAAACAAATAAATACATAGGCCAGTGTGGTAGCACGTGCCTTCAATCCCACTTGCCGACGTGGGGGTCAAAAGCAGGCAGATCTTTCTGAGGCTGAGGCCAGCCAGAGTTACAGAGTGAGATACTATGTCAAACAGGAAGAGGGCAATTTGTTCCAACAAACGTTATCTTTCATTTCTTACTGTGTCTTGTTTTTATGGGGCTGGAGGCTGAAAGCTTTGTACACAGTAGGAAGGCACTCTACCACTGAGCTACATCCCACAGCCCTCACATACTACAAAAGGAAGATGTACAAGTGACAAACATTAACTACAAGGACACAGCAACTCCAAGTTCCATGACATATTTATCAGAAGAATGCCATTTCTAAACATGCCCAAGCCCTGGCAAGGACAGAGCAACTGCACCTCCCACATAATGCTTGTGGGAATGCAAAACTACTTGCCCACTTCGGAAAAGAGTTTTGAAATTTCTCATAAAATAAAGCACAAAATTACTACATAACTCAGTAATTCCACTCCTATAGTCACATAAAAATAAAGCAAGCCTTACTCAGAATCACCAAAAGCATACACAATCTAATGTCTTCCAACTGATGAATGGATAAAGTGTGAAAGGCTCATTTATAGAATGAAGTATATATAATGGAAAAACTGCTCACAAGAAAAAAACTACTAACATGTGAAACCAAATAGATAAATTTCAAATGTGCTGAACTAAAACAAAGAAGTCAGGACCAAAAGGCTACATAAACTGGGTAATCTCACCAATATAATACTTTAGAAAAGACAAAACTATAGTGACAGATAGATCAGTGACCGTCAGTACAAGGAAAGATTTTTGGAATAAACTGCTATGTACCTTGATTATGAGTAGCTTTTATAACTCTACATTCATAAAAATTATAAAGCATTAAAATAAATTTTACTCTTTTAATTTATAAAAGGTAATTTTTAAAAACTAAGGTAGTTTTAAAAGAAAGGCAACCTAGAAGGCATAAAAATAGTAACAGATAATAACAGACTATAGACATAATCTAAAACAAGAGCTACATAATGAGGTACCAAGTTAGAGACAGGGTTTTGGATTTTTTGTTTTGTTTTGTTCTGTTCTGCCTGAGACGAAGTCTCACTGTATAGCCCTACCTGGCCACTTTCTATGTAGGCCAGGCTGACCTCGAACTCTACCTGCCTCTGCCTCTTGAGTAATGGGATACATCATCACGGACAGCAGGCAATGAGTTTTAAAAGCAAGGCAGTTTGGTTACCTAAATTAGTGGTTAATGTGAGGAAGATAATGAACTTTAAGCTGCATAATAAAGTATATTTTGGCCCTGGTATGTACTGAAGTCAGAGACAATCACAGCCATGTAAAAAGATTCTGAATCACAAAGCTGAGAAGAGAGGCTCACGAGCTTATGACCAGGCAGCACTTTAGCCCATTTAAAAATACTAATGCTAATACTAATTTTAAATTACTATCTTTAAATCAAGGGTGTGTGTGTGTTTTTGTGTGTGTGATGCTGGGGATCAAATAATGGGCCTTGCAATTGTGGGCAAGTGTGTTTTACCACTGAGCTACATCCCTACCCCTTCAAGGCTTCTTCATAAGAAATGCCTAGATAGAATTATCAAAGTCCACAAAACCGACAGGAATAAAAATGCATATTGATTTTTAACCTCTAGTTGAAATTACTGTATCTCTTTCAGCTATGAATGTATGCACACTAACAGGAATGGTGCTTTGATCACTTGCAGAAATCACAGATTCTTCCCATCAGACCAGATCACCATGGATCTGCTATCTTATTTTGTATACATTCATAAAGAGCAACTTGACAAATTTGTTTTAAATCATTTAGAGGTTTCTTCGTCGCTTTGTTTTGGAATAAGCAAAGTTTCTTTTTATCTGGCAGGAAAGTGGGCACTTGGTGGAAGAGTGGTGTAAGCCAATACCGAAGCACAAGTCCCACCTAGCGGCTGGGCCTATAGCCTTGGTCTACCATTTGTCCTCCTCTTGCCTACGCTGTAAAGTAGCCACTTTCCTGGAACAGGCGGAAGCTTTCATAGACATCCTTTCCCACAATTCACTGTTAAAATTAGATGTATTAGATCTAGGACTTCGTATAAAAGTATAACTAAGACAAACTGAGCTTGCTAGGGGAAAAGCTCTTCAAGAAGGGGCTCCACAGGAGCCAAACAGAACCTGCAGAGACCAGCTTTGTTTTTCTCAGAGCCCCAATACCTTCCTCTAATTTGGTTACGTTAGCCGTCTCATATCCCACCTGTAGGCCCTCTTACTGTATTTCCCCAGCATTAGTTTTAACCCTATCATTTCCCCTCCAAACCCCAAGGATTTGAGATTTGACTGATTAGCTGCTTCTGCTAAAGGGGGGAAGCCACTTGGCTGGGTTCTCCTTGACTGGTTATGAAGAGAGGGGATAGGTAAATGGAACATCCAGTCTGTCCAAAGTTCCACAGTAGAAAAAGATCGTCATAGCAGTCAGAGTTGACATCCTTTAGCCAACTTTTTCTTTCTTTCTTTTTTCCTTTTTTTTTTTTTTTTTCCCTGCAGTTTTAGGGCCTGGATGCACTGCAGCTTTGGCTTTCTTTCATGAGAGTCTCCTTCCCTAGTCTTCAATGATGTCATTTGCAGCTTACATATTACCAGCCTGTTGTCATTGCCATCTATTGCATGGTATTTTCAGATGTTTTCAGTGTTAAAACACTCTCCAGTTTCGTATCTTAAGTGTTTGATATATAATTGGTTTCTTTGTAATCTAAAATATTTTATTTAATGTAATATTTAGAATGTATTAAATGTTACACTAAGATAGTATTTATAAGGCTTCTTTATACTTCCAAAGTGGACCATGACAATGGAGGGTTGGCAATTCCTAATATCCTGCCTGGGTATTACAAAGGAACTCTAGTACTCTCCATACATCCATGACATGCTACAGGGTAGTTTGCACTCAAGGCAGAGAAACGGTAGAGAAGTATAAGGTGTTTACCTTTGTTTTCTAAATATACTATCCATATATCTTGTATTACTCATTTAAAAAGTAAAAGAAAGAAAGACAGGGAGGGAGAGAGGGAGGGAAGGAAAAACTAAATTTAAAAATAAACAAGGCCAGATCTAAAGGCAAAGCCCACCCACCAATCCACTGGGTTACATGATAACAAACAACAACCAAATGAGCTGGGCAGCCACTCAAACAACAGCAATGCCTGAACAGAGGAAGGCAGTGAGAGGGCCAAAATTAGAAGGACAGCAAATGCAACTGTGGATCCAAAGGACTGTCAGACAGGGTTTGTATGTTTGTTTGTTTTTTTGTTTTGTTTTGTTTTTGTTTTTTTGGCCTACAGACAATCGGGCAAGAATTGGGGGAAGAGGAAAGCCTTAAAAAAAGTAGGGACAAAAAAAGCTCCAGCCATACTAGTTCAATTACCTGTGATCAACCCCCAGAACCCACCGAAAGGTAGAAGAGAACACTATGCTGCCCTCTAACCTCAACACACATGCTTGCAGTACCTGCCCCTCCCTCACTCAGCACCCAAATAGTAAACATTTTTACAAGAAATGTATTTCAAATATTAAAATAAAGAATACATAAGTATTATAAAGGCATCGTTTCCTTTCTAGTAATAAAATATATTAGCTCATAACTTTTCAGTAAAATATACCTCTAACTTTATAATGGAAATCAAATAACAAATTAAATGTGGTTTCCTTCATTTCCTTATCATTTAATTCTGAATTAAATGTTTCCACAGAAAAACTTGGTTGACAGCCCCTCCCTTTGGTTTTCCAGGCTGGCCTTGACTTAGCATGTGACAGTAGTCACAATCCTCCTCCTGTCTCAGCCTTCTGAGTGCTGGGATGTCATACCTGAATTACCACACATGCTGAATATTACTTCAATTTCATATGTGTAATTTTTTTAAGATAACAAAAACAAGGGTGCTGTGTTGGGCATGGTGGCACATGCCAGAGCATTTGGGAGGCAGAAAGCAGGCAGATCTCTTAGTTCAAGGCTAACCTGATATACACAGTGAGTTTCAGGCCAGTCAAGTCTACAGAGTAAGACAATGTCTTCCGAACAGAAAAAAATAAGCTAATATACTCCAACATCTTGGAACTTTTCATTATAAGCAGTAAAAATTAAGTCTTTGGATTAATTTTTCCTAATTACAGAGTGTATATTCATTATAGAAAACCTACAAAATACAAAAATGAGTTCCCTATTATCTTACTGTAACCATTTTATTTCCTTTATGGCTACTCTCATAATACTAGTAATAATATTAATCAAGCTATACTAACAACCTCTGTTATGGGCTGCATTTGAAGTACCCCCACCAAAAGCTCTTATGTTAGGGGCTGGAGAGGTGACTCAGTAGTTGGGAGCACTGGCTACTAAAGAAGAGAACTGGGGTTCAATGCTCAGCACCCACATGATGGCTCAAGCATCTGTAAACTCTACTTCCAAGGAATCTGATGCCTCTTCTAACCTCCATTAGCACCAGGGAAACATGTGGTGTGCACATACTTACGGCCAAAACACTCATATACCCAATATAAAATTTTAAAAAGTAAAACGAGAGCTGTGGACATAGCTTTATCAACAGTTGAACACGGCTTGGGAGAGTCTGTACACTGAAAGTTGATTTGGGTCATAAGGAGTATGGCGTACTCAACAGATTAAACAATTCACAGGTTCCTAATATGATGGCTTTTTGGAAAGTGGTTCACATGTGTAGAGATGTGATCTAGTCAAATGAGCAGGGCTCTGTTCTCAGGGGCTACATCTTATTCCAATCCCTCCCTTCCCTCTCTAATGCCTGGCAACTGGGAGGCAAGCAGCTCTGCTCAGCCTCATGACATTTTTGCTTAGACAGGCAGAGAAGTAATGGAGCTAGCATAGCAGTCCAGGGGTTAAAATCTCTAAAACATGCGCCAAAGCATATATTTCCTTCTTTAAACTGTTTTTCTCAAGTATTTGAAACTGCATTGAAGTTGAATTTCTCTTAAGCTGCCTGGCCAAGAGCTGTATAAATACTATTTCATTGTAGTATTACAACAATTCTACTTCAATCACAGGTAAGTATTATCATTTTACAGTTTTATCAACCAAATTTAAAAAGGTTAAGAAATATGTCCATGGACACAGAAGTGGTAGAGCTGAACTCAGTATCCTTAAACAGTGTACAATTTTAGACCACAATACATACATAGATATGGTACTATATTCTTTGATCATAATTTCTTTTCTTTTTAAGATTTATTTATTTACTATGTATACAGATCTCATTCTAGATGGTTGTGAGCCACCATGTAGTTGCTAGGAATTGAACTCATGACCTCTAGAAGAGCAGCCAGTGCTCTTAACCTCTGAGCCCTCTCTCCAGCCCGACCATAATTTCTTAACGCATAAAAATTATGAATAGTTTTTAATATAGATGTTTCATAACATTTGGATATATAATTTACTTAATTAATGTTGCTTTACTACATCAGATTATTTCTGTATGATATTCAGAACAGTGTGGGTCATTCAACAGAAAAAAAAGAGGACTTGTTACACACTTATAAATGTAAATTAAAAGATGTAACTCAACTTACTCTTTTACTGAGGCAAATAACTGGCCACATACTGCACCCTAAGGTACAGCAGCAGCACAGGCAGCCACAGAGCAGCCACCGCACGTTCACAGGAAGGTTCTTCCTGAGACAGCTGTTAACTCTGTTGATGCTGGCTTTAAATTCTTCAGGAGCTACCTAAAGGAAGGCAACAAACAACACTCATGTGCTAATGGCAATTACTGGGTCTCAACACATATTTTTCTAATTTCTAGGAAAAACTAATTTGAGATATATAAACAGTAGATCAGTAAAAGAGACACTCACTTTTCCAGTTAGTGAAGAAGGGAATTCTGATTCAAATTTGTTGCTCAGTCCAAATCTGTTTTCAAAAAGGAAAATATATGTTGTTACATCACTGTGGCAAGTAACAGGTAGACTGGAAAGAATAAGGGCCCTCCACAGTGTCTGAGACAGAATGAAGGTCTAAGGTACAAAATCATCATAATGAGCAACTTACACAATGTAGCATATAAAGAGTTTCCACGTGTCACCAAAACTTTTATACGAGGCACAATGTTAAATAACCAGCAATATGTAAGTAAAATAGATGGCAATATCTTAATCAGATAGTATATTTTTTAGCTTTCACTGTTTTGAACTCATAGTGTATTTTGTCTTTTAATCACCAAACTACAAGAATCCAATCGGTTCAATTTATTTCACGCTGAACCAAAAATATTTGTCCAATGTTTATTACACTTGCTTCTGAGTCACAACACTATTTTTAAGAACCAAAATTTTAAAATAGAAATACCGTACATGATATTAATTACAACATATGTGATAATGCATTACAGCTAAAACCACATATAAACAAGATAGCCCAATAAGTCCATTACTTGAACAACCAACTAGGACGTCTCTACTCTGGATAATGAGCCCACAAATGGGCATTTGATTTAAGTACACTTAAATCACAAGACTGGCTAGCAGCACAGGGGGTGGCAGGACCCAACAGGAATGCCCAATTCAGGCAAAGGTTTTTTTCTCTTGACGTATATGAATACCTTATATTGTATTCATATATACAAATAAATAGATGGTATTGTGGTTAAGGGCTAAAACACACAAAAAAAGGCTTAAATTTAAGGCTTAAATTTACAGTAAAATTGTGAGGCCTGAAAGTCAAGAATAAACAGCAAACAGTAGGAAGAAGAAACTGCCAAGTGAAGGAGAAGAAAGAAGTCCGCAGTTCCCACTGCAACAGCAGAAGGTGGGATGATTACATAGGCAAACCACCGTGACAGAGCACTAGACCAGGAAGCAGAAGAAAATGTCCGAACTGCTCAAGTCTAGCTGTAGGATGGTATGTCCTGTCTCTCCTAGCCCCCAAAGCATCCTTAAATAAGATTCTACAGCTTAAATCTCCTCGAGTACTTCTGTTCTTTATAATCTAATACAGACTCATCATTCATATTTTTAAGATCCCATAATGACAGTGGCAAATGCTCTCAATATAATCCTTAATAAAATAATGCAAAAACTTAAATATTATTACCTAAATTTTAATGTAACTATTTTCATATGAGAACAAAAATTAAATCCATCCAAATACTAATGGTAGGTAATCCTAAAGAATGAAGACGAAGACTATGGATGACATTTTTTTTACTTTCATGTTTTCCATGCCTTCTCTAATAAAATCTATTAGTATTTAAAGCTAAATTTAAAGGCTAGGATAGACTGGAGATTAGCCTGGGCGTACATTTGGATCCCCAGAACCCACATAAAAAGCCAGGCACAGCACCCATAAACTGAGGCACAGCACCATAAACTCACACAGGAGGAAGCACATGCTCAGTGAGTTTCTATCTCAGGAAATAAAGGTGGAGTGAAAGTGATATAGGAAAAGACAGCCCATGTCTACCTCTTAAACACACACAACACAAACCACATTAAAAAGAACATACCACACACACATGCACACACTTAAACATACACTTGTATACTACATTTTAAAAGTACATATACACACACGTCAAAAAAAACTAGGAACAATTATACAAAAAACATAAGCCCTTTTGCATCTTAGCGAGCATGAGTTTCATTTTCTACTTCACTGGGAAACATAACTTCCCAATTTATAAGTAATCTTTATGCTTTTCTTGATAGTTAGAAAAAAAGAATTAAAATATAAAGAAAAAGGACAGTTTTTAAAGAAAAAGAAAATGTATGTACAAGAGACACACCAATATTTGCAGATAATTTCACTAACACTGGAGTGTATTTCAGGGCTGGGAACGCAGCTCCATCAGTAACATTCATGAAATTGTCTAACATATACTAAGCCCTGGGTTCAATCCCTAACACTACATATACTAGGCGTGGTAGCACACATCTATTAATACCAGAACTCAGGAAGTGGCAGCAGGGAGATCAGGAATTGAAGATTACTCTCAGGAATAGAGGGAGTTCAAAGTCAGCCCAAAATACAAGAAAGCCTGTCTTAACAACAAACCCACCAACCAAAAATACACAAAGAGTATATTTTAAAGTACTTTTGTCATTTTGGTTTGGGGGTTTGTTTACTTATTTATTATGTGTCTCTGGATATGCACACATATGGAGGCAGAACCAGGAAGTCAGGTCCTTCATCACTCTACACCTATTCTTTAGATGCAAGGCCCTCCTACATGTACCTAGGGTTTGCTCTTTTTCTTGCTAGTCTGTTTCTAAGTGTTCCCGAAATTCTCCAGTCTTTGCTCCCCTTGCAGCCTGAGTCACAAGCTCCTGAGGTCCCATCTGTATCTAATGATCACATAGCAAGTGCTAGGTTGTTGTTGTTATTAATCAGGCCAAGACCTTTACATACTTCTCCACTGTTTTGTTTCTGAATGTTTTGCCTGCATGTAGGTCTGCCCACCATGTGTGTGCATGATGCCCAGATCACCTGGACCTGGAGCTAGGGATGGTTGTGTGTGCTGGGAACGAAACAAAGATCCCCTGTAAGCAACAAGTCCTTGCCCTCCCTCCTGTCCTCCATCTCTCACGCATCTCAAAATTTCCAACAATTTACCAACCAAGGTCAGGAGGTAAAATGCAGAAAACAGGGTATGGAAAACATGCCAACTTCAAGAAAGCTAAGCAGTAACCGTGGGCTTATAAGTGAAATGGCAAGCATGCAGCCAGCAACCCAATTAGATAAGACAAAAATCGGCAAGTACAGAAAGTTAATGTAGTGCAGCTGGAAGGGCAATAAAGTGCAGAAGGAATGCCTGAATTCTAATCCTGGTTTAAATATCAATTCAATATTTCATCAGGAAAGGAAATCTTCCCTGCAGTTTTATTGTCTCAGATAAGACAGCAGACCAAAGAGCAAAAGTTGTGCTGTCCTAAGTTTCTGGTTTTTACAGTGCTAAGGATCAAATCCAGAGCCCTGGCAATCACTCTCATAAAGTTCCATCCAAGTGCAAACTCTAATTTATTTGTTTGTTTGTTTGTTTTGGAGGCATGGTCTCACCAAATAGGCTAGCGTGACACAGAACTAGTAAGCCTCCTGTCTCAATCCCTCACCCTCATTTCTAAACCTTACTATTCTGTGTGGTTTTGTATATTGTGTGTATGCTAGCTAGTTTTATGTCACCTGAACAGAAACTAGAGTTATCTGAAAAGAGGGGACCTCAACTGATAAAATGCCTCTGTAAGCTCTGGCTGTATGACATTTTTTAAATTAGTGACTGATGGGAGAAGGCCCAGCCTCCTGTGGGAGGTAGTCCTGGGTTTTATAAGCAATCAGGCTAAGGAAGACATGAGGAGCAAACCAGTAAGCAGCCCCCTCCATGGCCTCTGCTCAGTTCCTGCCTCCAGGTTTCTGCCCTTGTTTGAGCTCCTGTCCTGACTTCTGTTGACAATGATATGTAAACTAAATAAACCCTTTCCTCCCCAGATTGCTTTGGTCATGGTGTTTCATCACAGCAATAGAAACTCAAACCAAAACAGTGTTCATAGAGCTCATTTGGAGGTCAGGGGAGACCTTGGTAGCGTTGAGCCTTCTCATGAGCGCAACTCTCCCAATATTGTCTTGTTTTTTATGAGTCTCTCTGGATAGCCTTGGCTGTCTTGGAGTTTGCAATGTAGACAAGGCAGGCTTTAAACTCAAGAGTTTCTCCTGCCTCTGCCTCACACAAGTGCTGAGATTCAAGGTGTGCACCACCATACCCAGCTCCTCAAATAAAAACACAAACCAAACACAAACCTCCAAGATTTAAAGGTTCATTTTACACATAGGAGAGTTGCTATACAATGGGAATGTTTTAAGTCTTTATTCTTGATAAGAAAAGTTTACCGAGGGTTTCTCTCTTAACGAGAAGTTTGTCTGAAGTTTATATTCTAAAGTAAGGTGTAAAGGCACTTGGCTACCTTAAGCCCAGAATTAAGAAGGCTGAAGTGGGAGGATTTGAAATTTAAGGCCAACCATAGCTACACAGCAAATCCTAGTCTTAAATAAATAAATTTTGTACTCTAACATGTCTGGCTAATTTATGTTCTGACAGAAGACAATTATGAAAAAAGAAGAATGTGGCACAGGATAAAGAGAAGATGGAGAGTTCTAATTTTAAGTAGGAGGGTAAGCCTCTAACTGAAAGAGATCTGAAGATGAGAAGATGGAAGCAAGAGCCATAAAAAGAAGCTGGTACAAAGGGCCTAGGTCAGAAATACACCTAGAATAATTCAGAACTGGAACGAATGCCAGGATAACTAGAACGGGGTAAGCAAGCAGAAGAAAGAAAGAAGTCAGAGACATGTCCACACAGCAGGTCAGGTCAGGGAGAATCCTGCAGGCCACTCAGGGGACTCTAAGGAGATGGGTTCCAGGGAGCTGATATAGAAGAGACACTGCTGAGTTATGGTTCATAAGATTCTCATGGCAGTCGTGCCAGTGAGGGTGGAAAGCGGGAAGAGCAGAGTGTAAAAGGCAAAGGGGGGAAAAACCCTAAGGCAAAAGAAACAAAAGTTGTCAGGTTTCAAAGACGGAACTAAGGGGTTGCTTGACAAATTAAAGAGAAAGACACCTAAGTTATGTCAGAATTTCTGCTCTATGCGGGGGTGACGTACTGGCTAGTTTTCTGTAAATCTAACAAAAGCTAACATCATTTGGGAAGAGGATACCTCAACTGAGAAAATGCACCCATTAGATTGGCTTGTAGGCAAGCCTGTGGGTCATTTTCTTCACTAATGATTAATGTGGGAGGCCCTAGCTCCCTGTGAGTGATGTGGGTGTTACCATGCCTAGGGCTTTGGTCCTCCTGAGTTGTATAATGCAGGCTGAGCAGGCCACTGGGAAGTAGGCCGTGCACAGCATTTCTCCATGGTCTCCTGCTTCAGTTTCTGCCTCCGGGTTCCTGCCTCAGCTTCCCTAGAAGATGGACTCTAACCTGTAAACCAAATAAACCTTTTCCCCTCCAAGATGCTTTTGGTCATGGTTTTCACACAGCAACAGAAGCAAACTAGGACAAGTGCCTACATCCAGTGGCTAGTAACTGCCACTCCAGACAATCCAACACCCTCTTCTAGCCTCTGTGGGCACCCACATATTCATGGCAGACACTCATACACACACACACACACACACACAAAGAATCAAAAAAATTTTTTATTTTTTTCTTTTTTTCTTCTAAATAAAGCCGGTGCTGGGTCTACCATCAACTGAGAACAAAAAAGCTACAATTGAGGCTGTATTCAGTTTTGGATAGAAAAAAACTCTGGCCTGGAACTCCTCTTAAACACTCAATCTGTAGAAACCCAGACTCAGAATTTTACCTTCCATAGCTATGACAAGACCTATGCGCAAATGAACTAAACATTTCAGACTCAAACTAAACACATGGGTTACACAGACAATAAATGAAGACAAAACATATTTCCTAATGTTGGACTTGGAGCTCAATGGAATCAGAGTTTTAGCTATTTTTGGAGATGAAATCATAACTATGGAAGAAATTAGCAGACTTTGATGTTTATAAACCATGCTTTAATTTACCAGCCATCTCAATATGTGTTTGATTATCATACAGCTCAAGGACTGAAGGAAGATACAAACCCCTGCAGATGGACAGACCCACAAACACAGACTCACGCATGCATGAATGTACACGGGCATGCGCACACACAGGCATAAGATACTACCAGAAGATAAATACCCCTGTAGTTGGAAACAAGTCTAACCTTAATTTTGTGTCCATATTTTGAACCATGTTTAGATTTGTTTAGTTCTGTGAATGGATAATCTCATTCATCAAACATAAAAAGCCAAAACAAAACAAAAACAAAAACAAAACATGGATTATCTGAGACTGGAGTTACAGCCAGCAGTGAGCTGCCATGTGGGTGCTGGGAATCCAGCCCATGGCCTCTGGAAGAGCAGTAAGAGGACTGCTTTCAGTCTCAGTCCTCCCTCAGCCCCCACGTGACAGGTGTGAAATCTCAGAACTACAATCCAAAAAATATCTTTCAAAGCTAATTAGTCTAGGCATTTTGTAATATAATGGAAAGCTTACTGACCAATAGAGCAGCAAAATTAGTAACTACAAATGACATTTCCTACTACAAAAAGGCAAAGAGAGCTGAATATATAAACTCTTTCACTGAAGATGTCCTCATAACCACAATGCAAGAGCAAAGAGAAAACAGGAGGTTCTTGCCAGCTGGTGTGGCACACACCTGTAATTCCAGCACCTGGGAGACAGAGGTAGGAGGAAAACTGCAGATTTAAGGCCAGCTGGAACTACAAAATAAATTCCAGGCAAGGAGAACTTTGGTTATATACTTGTGATCAACAGAAGGCAAAAAAAGAAGTTATATCAAAGTCTAGCCAACTTTACCCTAAGTAAGCTACACAGAAGAACTTAAAAAATAAGAAAAAGGGGGCTGGAGAGATGGCTCCGAGGTTAAGAGTACCAGCTGCTCTTCCAGAAGACCTGGGTTCAATTTCTACACAGCAGCTCACACCTGTTTGTAACTCCCAGGGCTTCTGACACCCTCACACAGAAATACAATACATGCAGGCAAAAACCAACCAACCAACAAACAAAAAAACCAATGCACATAAAAATAAATAAATAAATAAATAAATGAATAGAAAAAGAAGCGTTTTTTTGTTTTGTTTTGTTTTGTTTTTCATGGCCCACCACAATATTTCAGCCCTTGGGCTTTAAATGCAAATCTTTTCCTGAAATCTAAGAAACAATTAGATGTCAAACACCACAAAACTGCAGTGAATGTAGTGAGGAATTATCATCCCACAATTATCTTCACTTCAAAATCATGAGGCAGATCCTCTGCAGCTTGGCAAAGGTTGCGCTCTCAGCATATTAGCTGCTCTCTTGGCATATTAGCTGCCCATGGCAACGGGATGTCCACATATGTCATTAAAAATAGTCTCCAGTCAGCTTAGCAAGGGCAGACCCAATTTTTCAGCCTCATCCATCAGAGACAAAATCAAATCAAATGAATCACATATACACAAGGGGGAAATGAGATGGTAAAGGTAGCTGCTGCTGTTTTTCATACCCTCTTGAAAAGTTGGAAGATTTGATGATTTATATCTATTGACCACAAACCTAGGCAGGCCACTCTCATGCCCCGCCTAGATTGCTGCAAAAGCCTCTTCAATCTAAAGCTAACATTTCCCTCAGCGGTAGAGCCACTATAGCACAATGAGTGTGCTCCTGCAGATGGCCTTTCATTTAGATAGTCATAGCCCTGTAAGTAACCCTGGTTACTTATGCTCACTGGTCATGCACTCAAGCACTCACTCACACAACAGGGTCTGGGAGGAATGGGAGGGCGGGAATGTCTCTAACCATTTTACACTCTGAACTCTCCAATCTCATTTCAAGGTATAATCCTGTTCTCTATACATTCTATCTGTAATGTACTTTTTTGAACTTCTTGGGCGTAAATCTCAGCATCGTCTAGACTCAGTGTGTTCTTCATGACTGTTTTATCCTTAATACCTTTCTCTCTAATCACAGCACCTTCACTGTACCCTTCATGGCAATTTCTCATTTATAACTCACCTACTAACTGTAAACCACGGGGGGGGGGGGGGGAGGAAATCTTTGAGTCTTCCAGAAGCTTGTCTAATACCTGGAAGGAGATAAGAACTTAAGGAATACCTGTGGAGCTGGAGCCACAGCTCAATTGCTGGTATTTGTCTAGAGTAAATGAAGCCCAGGGCCTGCTCCCCAACACCACCTAAAACGGGTAGAAACATCAACGGAACAAACAAAAAACATACGCCAAATATAAGGTAATGATTTAAAAACTGGAGCCAGTCTCAGAGGTGTACACTTTTTACCTCAGGACTTGGGAGGCAGAGGCAAACAGACCTCTGAGTTAGAGGCCAGCCAGGTCTACAGCCAGGGCTACACAGAGAAACCCGTCTAGAAAAACACAACAAAACCAACTAGTTTCTAGATTCAGTACCTAGAATATGCGTTTCACTCCATGTAGTCTTCTTATAAGACCAGCTGTCTCACCTGCAAGTGTAACAGTTTAGCTGGGCAGCAGGGGAGAAGCAGCAGCCTGCATGTGAGAACTGTGCCGTTAGAGAAGGGAGGTCTCAAACCAGCACAACCTCCAGTACCTTCTGGTAAGGTCTTCGTTGGATTAAATACTCCTTTAGTCGATCTGATCATCTGCTTTTATGTTCAAGAGCTTGTTTTGAAGTAGAAAACACAGCTAGGCCTGGTGGCACACACCTAAAATCCCAGGAGTAGGTGGGGGAATCTCATCTACACAGTTCCAAGACAGCCAAAGCTACATAAACAGAGATTCTATCTCAAAAAAAAAAAAAAAACAAGAACAACAAACAAAGCAGGAAAGTAATATGTTACATTTTGGACTGATTTCTTTTTTTTTTTTTCCAAATGGTTAAAAAAAAAAATCAATGAAAAATGTATACAAAGGGATAAAATCAAATCATGATAAATAATTTACTGAATGCCTATAATGAGTTTAGGTCATAAAATTAAAGTTGTAGTTCTGATTCTCATACCTAGCCTCCAACATAGGTTATCATCCCCTTTGGAGATGAGAAAAGTTCATCTATAGTCAGTTAGGAGGTATCCAAGAATCAAGCAGTTATGCTGATGTCTTTCCCCAG
This sequence comes from Meriones unguiculatus, assembly GCF_030254825.1. Classification (NCBI taxonomy): domain Eukaryota; kingdom Metazoa; phylum Chordata; class Mammalia; order Rodentia; family Muridae; genus Meriones; species Meriones unguiculatus. The sequence continues at coordinate 148,821,318 of NC_083351.1, forward strand.
CACCTCTCCCATTACGTACGAAATATGTCTGGTGTAAGAAACACTTAGAGACTCATTAGAAATAAAACATTTAGAGAAGGGCATAGTGAGATAAGCCTACACTCCCAACATACTTAGAAGGCTAAAGGTAAATTAGCATAACCAGCCCAGGAGGTCAAGTGCAGCCTATCAAGATCCTGCCTCATACATACATGAGTATGTATGATTTGCCTGATGATTCTGGCTGAGTCAACTGAGCAAATAACCTTTCGCCATAAACAGTAGTGTACAGATACTCAGGAGCATCACTTGTTCCAAGTTATTTTTAAGGCTTAACCCTCTGAGAACAAAAACTATGATAGCTTTATAAAGTACCAAATCCTGCCAGAAGTGGTGGCTCAAGCAACACCCTGGAGACTGAGGCAGGAGGATAGCTTAAGCTTCAAGTAACAGTAAGCTACAAAAAGACACACACACAGAGATGGGGGCACAACACAGACAGACAGGCTTTTTCAATGACTTGTTTTCCCCTGAGGCAGTATCTCTAGTCCAGGCCAGCTTCAAACTCAGTGGTCTTCCAGCCTCCTTTGGGATTACAGTCACTACACCTAAATGAAAAGATTCCTGAGTACACAGCTAAACTTTTCACTATTTAGCCCCTGTATTAACTGGCCATATAAAAATTAAAGTGTTAGTCAATTAAGTAATAACAAATCTAACTTCAAACTCCGAATTCAAATCATTCGTAAATTTTCAAGTTCAAATACAGTACAATGTTGAAACCTCTACTCATTACCGTATTTCTCCCTTATTTTATTTCTACGGGAGAAGTGCATGCCACAGTGGGATCAGAGGACAATTTTGTGGAGTCAGTTCTCTCCTTCCACCTTTGCATGGATCCAGGAATCCTTTCCAGGGATCCAGAGATCACCTCTGGTTGTGCAGTAAAGGCTTTCACCATGGAGTCACTAGCTGGCTCTAGTTCTCATATCTTCAGGACAGTTTACCCACTAAAATTTACCTATTTAATACTCAGCTTCTTTTCCTTCATATTTCCCATGAAAATAATTTCCTCTATAATTTATTCTGCTGAAGTTTACTTACTTACTTACATTTTTCTAAGACAGGATTTTTCTATTGGCTTGCCTGGATCTCATTGTATAGACCAGGGTGGCCTCGAACACACAGAGATCTGCCTGCCTCTGCCTGAGCGCTTTAGTTAAAGGCTTCTGAATTTTACCTCTTAACAAAAAAATGAAGGACACGTCTTAAGTTAGAAAACAAAGATGATGCTCACTCTAGGAAAGCTTCAAGTTTGACTCAGCTATTGGATGAGCACGAAATAAAACATAATAGTGACTGTCACATCGTCAATAATGGTAGGTTATCCAGGTAATACAAGTGTTTGAATTACTTTTTAAATTATTTTCCTCAACTTTTAAAAATTCTTTTCTACTAACACATTCCTTGAGAGTAGTCTTCGTTACAATACATGAAAGTTGGGCTGACAAGATGGCTCAGTAGGCAAAGGTGCTAGCTGCCAAGCCTAACAAGAACCCACACTGAAGGTACCCTCACTCCACAAGGTCATGTGCCACACACATATACACAAAGTGAGTACCATGACTAAAAAAATACCTGACATCAAAGTCTCCAATAAAGCAGCAATATATTTTATTCTGAGATAAAGAACTACAAAATTTAAGATTATAAATCAATGCCATCCAGTGCCATGCACCAATTGCATGTACCTTGCATAGTTTCTGGACCCGGCTCCTGGACCCTGCCTGGCTAAGCTGCTTTTTAACATGGTCAGAGTGGCCACCAACTACGAAACCTGATTGGCTGGAAGCTGCTGACCTTGAGCACCATGGCTTTCCTGTGATTCTGTCCCATCAAACAACTTAATGAAGGCTGGGAAAAAAAAATCTGTAAATACTGATGTATTATGTGATGTGCCATGTAATGTGGACTCACCAATCTGTTGAGCTCTGACTGTAAGAGAAAAGTTGTATGTAAATACCACGTCAATGTGTTTTGCATTATTACAAAAAGAGTATTGGCCAGTCTGACCAACACTATCTACTAAGTTTGTCACTTACATGTATACATAAAGCCATGGGAATCTGTCATTTTCTTCTATGATTTTTCTTCAAAATACAATTCTACACAAAATTTAACGGCTACGTGCAAAACTAACAATGAAAAAATAGTATTTCTCTAAAATATCAAGAAAGAACATATCACAAGAGAAAAAAATGATTTCTAAAATAAGAGTATACTGAGCTTACGTAGAAAAATTAAAAATATTCAACTGCAAAAGCAAGCATCCAGGTAGATCTAAATCTTTTCAGTCTGATTTGATTACAGAAATACTGCAATGTTTATATCATTTCTTTCAAAATGTTAAGGAAAGAGTGCTTTAACCAACTCCTCAGCAAAAAGGGGAAATAAGCTTACATGTTTTACTATAATTTTTAATTTTTTAAAGATGTGTGTGTGTGTGTGTGTGTGTATGAGCGTTTTGTTAGACCTCCTGTAACTGGAGTTATGGGTGGTTGTAATCTCCCATGTGGGTGCTGGGAACCAAGCCTGATCCTCTGTAGGAGCAACAAATGCTCTTAACTGCTGAGCCATTTCTCAAGCCCATGTTTTACTATAATTACTAGTAGCTTTTCTTCATTGTACTTACAAAGGAAAGGAAAATGAAATATATATATATATATATATATATATATATATATATATATATATATAAAACAGGCTTAATGGTATATAAGCGACAATTTCAAAACTCTTTATATGTGCTAACTTGGCTATACAGTCTAGTAACTGTATGGCTAACGTCATGCATGGTGGTCATATGTAAACTTTATTTTACTACACAAACCTATATCACCACAAATAGTCTTAAATTTCACTATACAAGGACTATATATGCTAACTTGACTATACAGTCTAGTAACTGTATGGCTAACATCATGCATGGTGGTCATATGTAAGCTTTATTTTACTATACAAATCTATATCACCACAAATAGTCTTACGTTTCACTATACAAGGACTCATATATATACAAGTTGTCTCAAGAATATAAAAAGAATCAGCTAAATGAATCACTATTTGGTTTGAAAATGGCATGCTGAATTCTTACTGCTATATTTTTTTCTTACTGCTATCTTTTACACAAATGTGTCTCAAAGTAGAAAATTACCTAAGGAGGGTAATAATTAATAAAGGCTAGTGCTTCCTGAGCACAGCAACACCCACTGGCGTGTTCTTTGCATACATTATCTCATTTAATCCTTAAACTGGAAAGGTATGAACTATAGCTACCATCATGAACTGAAGAGACGGGTAATTTAGGAAGGTTACAACCCAACTATAGGGACAAGTGTCTAAGGAAGACCACAAACATTAAGGCTTACGGCTGCTGTGGCAAACACCACCATCACCAGTGTCTGGAGTAGAGTCATCTACAAGGCCCTCCCCCAACCCATCAGAAACTACTCCTGAACTAGAGCTTCATTCATATGTGGACCACTGGCCTTCAAAGGGGCTGGAGCAAAAGCTGGGCTCCCAAGATAACTTTAATGGGTAGATAAACTAGACAAAATGAATCACTGTTAGACTTGCAAATGGAAGGACTTATTTATAAAACTGTAATAATACAGCCTACTATTTACTGAGCACAATGTCAGGTGATTCTAACAAACAGATAAGATGAAAACTCACTAATAATTATTTTTCAACCTGTTAACCACTCCAAAAAGTCAACGAAAATCAAGTTTTCTGACTGAGCACTTTGCCTATTCTCTTCCCAACAAAGTGTTCAGCTTTTCTCCTTGAACACAAGAGACATCACAACTACACTTGAACCCTCTTGTCTTGCTGTTCCGAAACCAGGGCAAGCACTCTACCACTGAGATGCATCCTAGCCCTAGCTGAACCTTTGTAAATAAAATTCTGCCAACTCTGATTTGACATGAGGGTTTTAAGGAACATCACAGACAACATGAAAAGGTTTAGAAATCCTTTTGAGCCTGTGTCTCTCTTTATGTAGCCCTGGCTGTCCTGTAACTTGCTATGAGTGCAGGCTGGCCTGTAACACAGATCCACCTGCCTCTGCCTCCTGAGTGCTGGGATTAAGATACAAGCTATGTCCTTTTTTTTTTTTTTTTAATTTGTAATTGCTTCTTAAGGCACTCACAGTCCTTAAGTTTAAAATAAGGGGGGAAAAAGTCCTTAGAGTTCAACTAAAAATTAAATAGCAGGTTATGACACTGAAAGCGCTGATATACATTTAAACTATTATTCATAATTGAATATATTCCTTAATTAAGCTTGTGATGACAGTCAAAACAGAGCTGTTATTATAGTGCTAAGTCCTATCTCCCTGTCCTGGTACTGGGACAATGATTATGCAGTGGTTTTTACCTTGTTAAGTCCCCTAAACACACACATACCAGGTGCTAAGAAACCAAAGCATTACATAAGCATACCCAAACAACAACATGGCTAGTCAGGGTGACTGCTCTCAGCAACGCAGAGAAATGCAGGCAATCTGCTGACAATCTTCTGAGGCGTCTCACTGTTCAACTGACTTATTCACAGCACATCCCACTCACCCTACATCAAAACACAATGAATCGTGCGCTCCAGACGTCTTCAGACTCGCTGCCTTTTTATAGCAATGATACGGTGATATGCAGGTACATGAAGTTTCAGCTATGACTTTTTTTTTTTTATCAACCAATGATACAGAAGCACAGGAACTTTGAGCTATGACTTTTTAACCGGAGATATCAGCTGCAAAAAAAGAGTATCAATACCCCAAGTTGTACAAACTCGGGATTTATCAGGGAAACGTTACAAAACTTGCAAAACTTCCTCCTTCCGGACAGCTCATTATTTGCTTCAAGTCTACATTCCTTTATTAGTCATGATCTTTCTGAGTGCTTTCATCCCTTATTGTTTGAAATAATATTGGACTTCTGATGTTGCTAATAAGCCTCACAGGAGGAACCCCTTATCAAACAAGAAGCCAACCTAGAGTTTGTGCCCCAAAGCAGAACCATTACAGGAAACTCAGTACTTGTAATTCGTGGCAACCATGTATCATTCTATTTTTACATCCACCTGTATATTTCTAATTAGTTTTGCAGAAATGTACTCGGAAGCCCTGTGGGGTATGTGTGACAGACACAGGACAGTTGAACCTCACTTGCCAATTGCCACTGGGACCTTACACCTCAGATCTGACCTCTGAGCCATATGTCAATAGCTGTAAGGAAGGCAGTGTCCCAAAGAGTAACGGAGTAAAGGGGGGGGGGGGGGTGTTACAAAGGTGGATCCCACAAAATATACATGCACTTCCACCCCTAGGCTGTAGGGATGGCCCATAAGGCAGACCCTAAAGAGCCATCTTCCCTGCTGTGATCCCAAACATCCCCCGGGGCCGCTGGGGCCTGTAGGAGGAAGGGGAGGCAGTGTCCCCACTTGGGAGTCCTAAATTAATGGAAACGGAGCAAGTTCCCACTTCCTGATCGCCGGAGCTTCCCGAAGGGCCCGTCCCGCGCCAGACACCGGAGACCGGAGGGTTCAAGGAAGGAGGACCCCGAGGGGTACTGGGGCCCACCCAGCCCGCGCCTCCCGTCCTCGTCCTAGCCCTCTCAGGGCCTTACACGGTGACGTGCCCGGAGCCGCGGACCACCACCGGGTCGGGCGAGTACTTGAGCAGCTGCTCCTCCAGGGCCCGCTCCTCGTCCTCTTCCTCCTCGTAGATTTCATCGAAATCCGCCATCCCGCGCCGGCGAGCCCCCGCCCGGGGCCCTGGCTCTGGGGCGGCCGCGGGGAACGGCTGGCGAGGCGACGGGCGCGGAGGCCGCGGAGCTGGCGTTCGGCAGTGTCGACTCCGGCTACTGAAGAGACCGGGTCGCGGCCGCCGCCGCCGCCGCCGCCGCCGCCATTACCGTGGGCAGGAACAACAACACAATGTCAACATCCGCCGGGGCCGCCACCCCCGCCAGCGCCGCCGCCGCCGCCGCCGCCGCCGCAACTCCGGCAACCACAGCAACAGCCCGAGCCGCCCGCAGCAGGAGCAGCCGGCTACCGCATCGCGAGACTTCCCGGGAGCGCGGGCGGGCGCGGGCGTGGGCGTGGGGGGGGAAGCGGGCGCGAGGGTGGGCGCGCGCGCGCACGCGGCCGGGCGGGCGGCCTCGCGCGCTCCCGGAACGCCGGCCTCTTCCTCCGCTTCCACCCGGCGCGGCCCCGCCCTCCGGCTCCGGGGTCACCGACCCGGAAGGCGGCGTCTGTGAGGAGTGGGCGATGACCCCGACCGGACTCCCGGGAGCCCAGCTGGAGGGATCTCTAGCCCGAACGACGACTGCGGACGAGGTCCCTGGCTGGAAGAGAGAATCTGGCTTGCGTGGGACCGCCGGTTTCAATAATCTGATCGCAGTTTTATTATTTTTATTTTTGGGGGGGGCAGTGTCTTCAGTCCACGATTCGAAGCAGAGTTGGTTGGCTTTCCCAACTTGAGACCAACAAAGCAGTGCATTCTTGTCCACTGTTCCAGTCAAATATCCTATCCTTTTAGCCTCTCAGATACAGTCTCGCCATCATCCTATGAACAAAGTTGGCAAATTATCCGGGTTCCGGTCAAGAAGGTGCAGTTTCTATGCCTCAACTCCCTAACGAAAGACAATCTGTCCTCCCCCGACCCCTCATAAACCTTACCAGAGGGGAGGAAGAGATGAAGGAGAGAAGATGGAGAAAAAAGGGAGGAAGGAGCACATGGCTTAGTGGATGGGTCACCTTGGACTTGGTTTCATAATCGAGTCTGCCAGGCATACAAACAGCCTAAGGACAATGTGGACAATGGAGTGATGGGAGTATACCATTGCACTGGGAAGGAAAGAATAGTTGTACTGGATCCGGTGTCCGCAGACTGTTCTCCACAGAGTGTCCTCGTCCTTGAAGTTCATTTACGGGTCTTTATCCAAGCAGAAAATGTGTAAAGGTTAATGTGGGTGGTGAGAAATGTCCAACGACTTAATACTGGAAAGAGTTGAAGAAAACAGGCAGTGAGCTGGGAAGGGAAAAATCGTTCATGTGTCCCAGATTTATTCATTCAGTAAACACTGAGCCAGTTTTGTGGCAAGCAGTGTGTGTGTGTGTGTGTGTGTGTGTGTGTGTGTGTTGCGGTCTCTGACAGTAATTTATCTGGCATGAAGGCAAGCAATTGTAACTCTCTGTCAGGTGTTCAGAGGGTAGGCCAAAGGCTCCAATGGAGCACGCACACAGGAGGCAGCTTAGTTTGGTAGTTCTGAAGCCTGACTTTGAATCTCAAAACTCTCAACTTGCTGTGTGACCCTGGACAAGTCCTTTGACTCCTTGGTTGTTTACATGTAACAGGAAAAGTGGCGCGTGGTGGCACACGTCTATAAAACCCTAGTGGCTGGGAGATGGAAGCAGGAATTAAAGCCACTCTGTGTAGCCATAGCCAATCTGAGCTATAATAGACCATTGTCTCTAAAATAAGATAAAAACAATAGTCTTCACCCCCTGGGCTACCTGACAGATTGTCTTCATACGTGTGGAATGCTTAGAAGCGTGCCTGGAACACAGTGAATAGAGAGAGTCACCACGGAGAACATTCCTGGTTCTCCCCAGCTTCTCTGCTGTGAAGATCACTGAGATCCTTTTGCATCCAGTAATGTTTTGGTGTCTGTGAAGTGTCATTTGTTTCAGAGACCCTGCATGAACTTTCTCTTGGACTCATTTAGGACTTCAACTCCAACACATTAGTTGCATGAGCAGGCTCCTTGGCAGTAACCAAGAGACAATCGCTATAGTGTGGCTGCAAACAGGAGGGGGCAAAGGGGTAAGGAGGAGGAAAATAGGCCTGGAAACAGGCCTGTTCCCGTCAGGGTCCACACCCCTGCATGACCTTTCAGTAGGGACAGCCGCTGATCATCAAACAGCTAACTTTCTGAGGAGGAAGAAGGAGGAAACTGAAACAGCCACTTCCTTCTCCAGCACCCTCCACAGATCCACCTTCAGAGGAGGATCTCTTTGCAGAACCCCAGGAATTAACTAGGCACCAGAGGACATGCAAAAGCCTCATTCTCAACACTGTGGGAGAAGCATTCTTGTTGGACTCAGTGGAGAGATTCTAACCCCCACCCCCCAAGTGTAAAGAGTAGTTGCTATTTTCTTTTTGACTCTTCTTCCTGTTCTGACAAACCTACCAGTATCAGAAAAGGGGTGTGAGACCTGGGAATAAGGCCAAGAGGGTGAGGAAAGATGAGTCAAACATTTCTCTATAATAGGTGACATCATAATTCCAAACTCCACCCCCACCCCTCCAGGATTGCTTCCTGCCAAACTGCTTCCTCCACCTTTGCTGAGGATGAACCAACCTTTTCAGAATTTCCCCCCTCTACCTCAGGAGTTCTCCTGTGCTCATAGGACCCACCCCGGCATACGTTTCTCTCCTTCTGAGTTCCTCTTCATTCTCTTCATGTTCACATTTACCTTCAGACCAACTGGCTCAAAACAACAGGACAACTTCTTAGTGACACCCCGAGAGCAAGCAAGACTTTAGTTGCTATTTGGGGAGGTTGGGAAAGGTGAGACAGCACCTCCTTCATAGCCTAGGCTGGTCTGGAACTTGTCATGTAGTCCAGGTTGGCCCCAAACTTGTGGCAATCCTCCTGTCTCATCCTTCTGGGTGGTGAGGAGTCCATTGTTCCCAGATTTAAAATTTTTCGGCTAGCTGGGTGGTAGTGGTTGTACGCCTTTGATCCCAGCACTCATGAGGCAAAGGCAAGGTGATCTCTGTGAATTTCAGGCCAGCCTGCTCTACAGAGTGAGTGCCAGGGCAGTCAAAGATACACAAAGAAACCCTGTCTCAAACCGCCTCCCCCAAAAAGTGAAAGACCTTCAACTTTTGTCAGTACAAGTGTCCCTGGACACATTTAATTTTTTAATACATATATATATAATTTATATAACAAAATTTATTTTAAGTTGTTGTGCATTTTGGGGTTTTTGTTTGTTTTATTTTGCCTGTACGAGGGCGATGGATCCCTTGGAACTGGAATTACAGACAGCTGTGAGCTGCTACGTAGGTGTTGGGGAATGAACCCAGGTCCTCTGGAAGAACAGCCAGCGCTTTTAACTGCTGAGCCATCTCTCCTGGCCCCACATTTATCTTTCTAAGCTTCTTTACCCTAACTGGAACCTTTGTCATGGAGAGGCGAGGTAATGCATGTGCTGTGGACTGAACTTTACCCTTCCCTAAAATGTATATGCTAAAGCATTAACCCTCAATATGATGGTGGTCTTTGAACATGGGGCTTTGGGAGCTAAGTGGGTTTAAAATGGATCCTAACAGCTGGGCTCTCAGATTAGGATCCATACCTTGATAGAGACAGCAGAGACCTGCTCTCTTCCTCTCTGCCATGTAAGAAGACAGCAAGTAAATGGCTATCTCAAAGCCAGAGAATGCCCCAGACAGGCTGGCACCTTGCTCTTTGACATCCTGTCACCAGACTGTAAGATAACTTCCTGTTATTTAAGCCACTCAATCCAAGTGGGCAGCCTCCTCACCTCTCCCACAACGTATAGCTCCAGGATTTCTCCCACACCCATGCTGGGGCTCACCTGCCACCTCGGCTGACTAGGAAGCAGCTTTTGACTACTCAGTGGAAGAACATGATCAACAAGGAGTACAAAATACGGAACAAGAACACCCTTTTCTTTATCATTTGGTGGTGACCTATGGTCTGGAAGAGCCCAGTTTAATTGTCCCGTGGCTTCCAGATATAACCAGACATGAAGGAAATGATCTCAGCATTCACTGACATGTCCTGGGGACATCAGATGAACCACCTTGTGATAGCCAGTGTCCTAATGATGTCCCTAATGATGGTGCTCAGTTTGATGCATCATACACCACAATAGTTTATATATGATAAATAGATTTTAAAATTAATCAACTTGGGACTTCGAGAAGGCAAAACTTCTAATAAATATTTTTATTACATTTATTTGTATTCACATGTGCATGTGTGTGGAAGCTTAGAAGACTTTCCTCCTGCCTTAGCTTCCCAAATACAGAATTATAGGTACAAGCCACTAAAACCACACCAGGAAGGCACTACCAAAGTACAGCATAAACTCCAACATGGTGCTCAAGATGTAAGGGCAAGTGACTCTGTAATTCACGGTCATCCTTGGCTGCATAGTAACTTCAAGGCCAGCCTGGGCTACAAAAGACTATTTAAAAAGAAGGAGACGGTGGCAATGGTGGAGGTAGTGATCGTGGTGGCTGTGGTGGTGGTGGTGGTGGAGGTAGTAGTGGTGGTGATAATGGTGATGTGGTGGTGATGATGATGATGGTGGTAGTGGTGGTGATTTGGGATCTAAGCAATGTGTGTTCCTCACCATATGGTCTAAACACCAGTAGAAATGCTTGGTAGTACACATAAGTAATTCTAGCACTTGGAAGATAGGGGCTGGAGAACTACAGCAAGTTTCAGGTGGGCCTATGACATATAGTAAGTTCCAGGCCAGCCAGAGATGTATAGCAAGACTCTGTCTCAAAATAACAAACAAGTGAAACACCAGACAAATATCTGGGTTACTTACACCTCCATCTTCCCAACACCACAGAATAATTAATTAGATTAATAAAATATAAAGTAGGTGGCTATGTGTATGAAACCATTTGCTTTCATTTTTTTCTGGGTCATCTCACACTATGTATACATATTTAATTTGAATCCTGTCTCCAGAATATCTTCAGTGTAAATCCATAAAACCTAGAGGATTTTCTTACATCCCATCAACGCAGTCTGATTTAAATATTATCTGATTTAAATCAAACGCTATAAAGATAAAATGCAAGTTGCAGTCAGTCTTCTCTACAGTCACTTAAGTTCACAGAATAATTTCTTAGATTACTCCTAGAACCCTAGGCTCATAGAGCAGAATGGAGCCAGAAGCCATCTGCTGCACACTGTCCTTCCAAATCATGTATCAGAGCTAGAGGTAGCTACATCAGAGGTAGAGGCAGGAGGATACTGACTTTGTGGCTAGTGTGAGCTGCAGAGCAAGACGGCCATTTTATAAAAGAAAACAAAAGGGGCCTTGGTTTGTAGCTCCTCTGGTAGACTCCATCGCTTAGCATGAGTAAAGCTAAGGCTCTGACTGTCGGTACCCCCCCTAAACACAGCAGGTGGTCCCAGCACTCCAGAGGGAGGTAGAGGAGGGGGCTCAATTCAAGATCATCTAAAGCAAGTTCAAGGCCAGCCTGGGCTACAAAAAACTAGGGAAGGAAGGAAGGAAGGAAGGAAGGAAGGAAGGAAGGAAGGAAGGAAGGAAGGAAGGAAGGAAGGGGAAGGAGAGGAAAAACAGAAAACCAAGCATACATTTATTAGTCTATATGATTCTTCTGTAACTAAACTCTCTAATTATGATGCTAAACATTCATGTCTAGTTGAGTTTATACAAACGTAATTACTGTTCTGCCACATGAAAAGCTAGATTCTTGAAGGTGGAGATTGTTTATTAGCCCTTGAGTACTCCCTGGATCTAGGGCCACTCAGTAACTTGTTCCTCTGACATTTCAATCCCTCAAATACAAAACTATTATACTTCTGTATGATCCCAACAACATAAAGATATCCCCATTCAAAATCTTTGTTCTTTGAGCCAAATACACCCTTATAATTCAACCATATTTCTTCCAAAATAGTAGATTGAGGCTACATCTCAGAGCATAGTAGCAAAAGCTGCATCTGATTCCTTCAGCCTATCTTGTCAATAGCTTTCAGCATGTTTGGACACCCAAGGAGGCACACCTTGATTTAAGGAGTATGATGGGCAGCCTCCAAGACGGTTCTTTATGACATCCTCCCAAGTAATGGGACTGTAGGCCTGTGACAGCAGGCCCAACTTTTAAATGGGACTTAAAATAATTATAAAAAAAAAGTGGGGCAAGTGAGATGGCTCAGCTGGTCAAGGCATCTGCTGCCAAGCATGATAACTCTTGGCTCCCAGATGATGGAGAATCAACTACCTTGGAGGGTGTGGAGGAGGAGTGGGGCACGGCAGGATGAAGTACAACTAAAATCCAAAACAGCTAGTGTTTTTATGCTTTAAGATTTCTGTGAAAGGGGGAGAAAAGATAGAAAGGGAAAACATAAAAGTATAATGAAAAGTTGTTAAGAGGTTATAACAGAATTCACATGCCTCCTGGTCACAATTTCAGGGTGATATATGAGACAATGTGATATGAACGCCTATAAACCCAGCACTTAGAATGTAGAGCACAGAGGAACTGGCGTTCAAGGTCATTCTTGGCTATGTGCCAAGTTCAAGGCCAAGCCTGGAGTACATGAAACTTTATTTCAAAAACTGTTTTGTTAAAAAAAAAAAAAAAATACTTAAAAGCCAAGTGTGGTAGAGCAAGCCTTTAATACCAGCACTCTGCAAACCAAAGAGGTATATTTCTGAGTGGAAGCCATACTTGTCTACAAATAAAGTTCTAAGACATCCAGGGCTACCACAGAGAAACCCTATCTTAAAATAAATAAGTAAGTAAATAAAGTGAGATATAAAAAACTAAAAATATAAGCCGGGCACGGTGTCGCATGCCTGTAATCCCAGTACTCAGAGAGGCAGAGGCAGATGGATCTCTGGAATTTGAGGCCAGCCTGGTCTACAAAGTGAGTCCAGGACAGCCAAAGCCAAACTGAGAAACTCTGTCTAGAAACAAACTAACAAACAAAACAAAAGAATATATGTGGAAAAAAAAACTGGAAAACCGTTGACTCAATGTCTGTTGTCCTCATCTGTGCTTAGAGCTAATTATAAAGTACCAACTCATAGAGTTGTTGCAAGGATAGAATGAGATAATTCATAGAAGGAATGATGATACTCACTACATGTTGTTTATGATTGATGATAATTGTTTTTAATCTGGCTAGGTAGGTTACTAGAAAGGAAAACATAGGTGTTTCCGTAAGTTCATTCAACTCTGACTCCCTTTCCTTCAATTCTCCCGTCTAAACAGTGACGACAATATTACCAAATGCCTCTTTCCCAGAAGCAACTCGCCATGATGGCTCCTGTTCCAAGCACCTCCAAACCTTTGTAAAAGCAACATGGACAGCCGGAGTGATGGCTCAACAGTTGAAAACGCTTGCTGCTCTTGTGGAGGAGCCAGGCTCGGTTCCCAGCACCCACGTGATGTTGTTAACCATTATGTAACTCAAGTTTCAGGGGATCTGATGCCCCCTTCTGACTTCTGTGGGTACCGGCACACAGTGCGCCTACGTAGAAGTAAGCAAAGCAGTCGTACACATAAAATGGTAAGTCTGAGAAAATAATTCACATGTTTAAAAAGAAAGAAAATAATTTCCTGCAGCAGCGTCTCCCTTCCAGTCTTCCCTCTTCCTGTTCCAAGCAGAGCCACGCTGTGGAGCAGTGGGAGGGCTGATGAACTGTCACAGATGCAGACCTGCACGATAGTCTGAAAGTCCAAGAATTAATCCCAGCACTCTGGAGGCAAAGACAAGCAGATCTCTGTGAGTCTGAGGCCAGCCTGGTCTACAAAGAGACTTCCAGGACAGCCAGGGCTACACAGAAAAACCTTGCTTCAAAAAACAAAAACCAAAACCAAAACCAAACAAACAAAAAGCAGTGGCTGAGCAGAAAAGAATGGCGAACCTGGCTTTACCATTTTCCATGATTCAAGTGAGCAGCTCACATCGTCTATAATAGCTTCGTTCAGGTAGCAATGTCTTGGTCATCTGAGACACATCTAGGAGATTATTTAGTGGCGGGTTGCCATGGTGATTAGCCTGAAAAAGAGTCCTCTGAAGATGCTTTGTCTAAATGTATTCTTTAAATCTAATGAGGATGCTGCTCACCCTACATAGGATCCAAGTGTGGCCCAAAGGCTCCACTCTACCAGAAGTTCATTCCATTGGCAACTTCCTTGACACCCCACTGCCAGCTCAAGGGCTAGTGCTGCAAGGGTATGTCACGTGAGTAGGTTAGTACCCCATAACTGCTGGTCGTTTGTATGAATCGGGTACCACTAGGACCTGTGTCCACCTTGTGACATTGGACTACGACTCTATCTTGACCTACCTGATTTAGGATGCTTTAGGCATAACATTACTTGGCAAATGAACCTTAAATCAAAACACTTTTGGATGATAATCTGGGATTAACTCAGAGTGATGCCAGTCAGTCTGTGGTTTTCCACATTGCTTCATTTAAAGGTTTGTTTGTTTTTTTAAATTTCCATGTTACTGAATGAGTTCATAAACCTATGTCATTCAGGGTCCTCTCTCAAACAGGAGTGAACCGTCTTGTTGGTAGACGCCAGTGCCAAAGAGCAGATGTTAATTTCTATTCTCTTTCCAAGGTGATAAAAATCACATTTTGATGGATGGGCTGATCAGGACGCCATGAGTCATATTTAATTCAGTCGGGGTAGTTTGTGCCACTAGGGATAATTCTATAATCAGTTCTAATCCCTCATTTGTTTTTGAAATTATAATGAAATAATATAGGAAGAATCTTATGAACATAGTGTGAAATATTTACCTATATTAAGTTTTCATTTCACATTCCATCAAATCTTTTTTTTTCCTTTGTAAATAAAGAGACTCAGGTAGCCCCAGGGGGCATTAAATTACTTGGTAGCTACAGACGTCCTTAAACTCTTGTTTCTGCCTCCACAGTGCTAGGCTCACAGGCATGTGTCTGCAGACTCACCCACTCAAAGGTAAGAGACATTTTGTGACTTGTTAATTAATTATTGTTTTTAGATTTCTCCTACGGGACACCATAAGTCTCATGCTCTATTGACTGAGCTGGCTGGGTAATAGCATTGTGACATTAAAGTATACAATCTTGGAAATTTTACTCTGCAGGTAAAATTTTCCTCTACTTTTCCAGGTAGGGGTTAAAACTTCCCCTCCCAGAAAATTGCCTTTGATTTGTCCCTTCCAGATTTTCCTCCTGTCCTTTTCTATATTTTCTTTTCTTTTCTCTCTATTTCTTCCCTTTGACCATTATCAGGAGACTTTATTTTTTCTCTTTTTTTCCAAAGGTGTTTTAATTGCACACTGAAAATGATCTGAAAACTTAAAACTGCATGCTATTTTTGAGGATTAACATTTAAGAAGATTTATTTTGCACAACAATAGGTATTAAGATATTTACTTAAAACAGGATAAAAAGATCCTGGTCAACTTGAGCACATTTTATCTTTTCTGGGATATTGGTTGACAGTCATCAACTGTCAAAGTTAATGTACGTGATGTGGTAAATGTTTTAATTCGCTTCACTGTGGTGATCATTTCATGTACACTTGTGCCAAATCAGCCCACTGTGGTTTGAGTTCGGCTCCCAGAGAGGCTTGTGTCAGAATCCTGTCCCCTATCTGTTGGTGTTATGGCGGTGGAAGCTTAAGACAGTGGTTCTCAACCTATGGGTCATGACCCCACACAGATGTCGAGTGTCAGCTGTTTGCATTATAATTCATAATAGTAGCAAAATTACAGTTATGAAGTAGCAACAAAGTAATTTTTTATGGTTGGGGGTCCCCAGAAAAAAAATTACATTAAAGGGTCACAGCATTAGGAAAAGCTGAGAACCACTGATTTAAGAGGTGGGGCTTTGTGAAAGGTCACTGGTGTTGCCACACTTGGAAAATGAACAAAATGAATGTAATTCTCCTGGCACCCTGGAGACCACCTCACACACTTGGCCCTCCTGCACACAGGTGATTTGCTTTCTGCCTTTCAGAGTGTTCTAACTCAGTTGTGTTGATGTCAGTGCTTTTTACTGAGGACCTCCAAACATGTATGTCACAATAACCCTCTTTTTGTTGTTGTCTTTTAGAGATGGGGGTTCTCACCATGTAGCCCTCGCTGGCCTAGAACTCTCTATGTAGACCAGGCTTGCCTCAGACTCACAGACATTCTCCCGAAGTTGCGAGCCACCACACTCAGCTCAAAATAAGACTATTCAATGCATCTGCAGTCAAAAGTTCACCCGGAACAACCTCCTCTCATTGAGACATAGTTAGCTATAAGCATTTTGTCTTCTTTTGTTTGCTACATTTGTGTTTATCTGGGGGTGAGGTGGGGCGTGTAGAGGTCGGAGAACAACTTTCAGGAGTCCATTCTCTCCTTCCACCATATGCGTCCTGGAGGTTTAACTCGGATTGTCAGGCTTGATAGCAATCACCTTTACCGTCTCAGGCATGGAGCTGGCCCAGCCTTGGGTATTCTGATATGGCAACATAAAATGAACTAACACACAGAACTTAAACATATGCCATTTTTGTCATTTATACCTCTATAAAGCTAGAAAAAAAAGACATAAGCTTGACTCTTGTTTCTGCCTCTTAAACAAATTATTTCCTTCTACTTCAGTTTCCTCATTCACCAAATAGAGGAAAGAGCTTCCTTACTTTTGATGGTGGCAATCAAATGTAATAACATAACAAAAGACTTAGTGCAATGTTTATCATTCTTATTCTCCTCTTAGGAAAGCGATTTGGCATAGTCAAATGGTCCACTCCACTCATCCATCTTTATAAGTGAAGCGGAGTACCAGTACCCTTAATCTTTAGGTATGCACAAGTGAGTCCTCTGTACCCCACTCAAGAAATGAGCGATTGCTGCCTCGGGAAGCACTATGGAGAGAGAAAACTTATAGTAACTGATGTGGCCACAGGAGAGGTGGAATGGTGGGAGGCTTAAGCACTAGGAAGAAGAAGTGTAGAGAAGTTACAGTTTGAAGTAATACTTCAAAGGTTAAAAATATGACAGTGAGACCGGCATGGTAGCGCACACCTGCAATCCCAGCACTCAGGAGGCAGAGGCAGGCGGATCTCTGTGAGTTCAAGGCCAGCCTGGTCTACAGATGGACTCCAGGACAGCCAAGGCTACAGAGAGAAATCCTGTCTTAAAAAGCCCAAAAACTAATGTGTGTGTGTGTGAGAGAGAGAGAGAGAGAAAGAGAGAGAGAGAGAAGGCAGCAGCACGTGAAGCAGAGATAGTGGGGATGAGATCATATCTGGGAACACAACTGCTTAGCTGCAGTTAGGGGCTGACCTACACTTGATTTCCTCTAAAGCCAAGACGTGATGGAAGGATGATCCAGAATGTAATGAGCTGAAGGCAGTTACCCAGATGGCCGCTGAAAAAATGAACAGCTACTTCATCTAATCTTTTCCATTTCTCCCTCCTTGTCCCTTCCACATGGGATCTCATAGATGACTGACTTCCTCTCTGGAGGTGGACGGGACAGACCGTTTTGCAAGCCCTTCAGCTTCAGGAAATGAGAACAAACATCCTATGACCTTGAATGGCCACTGAAGACTGACTCAGCGCGGGAAGCTGTGTAATGTCATGATAATTAGCCACGGGGAGGCCCTAAATGTGTGGGTGTTCCACTCCGTGGAGTCCTGGCATGCTCAGTTGTCAATAAGTGCTTTGGACATAAAGTTGACTCAGTTAGAAAATGTATAAAGAACACGTGGAAAGGGAACCTTTGGGGAGGAGAAGAAGGCAGGGACTCTGAACAATATACTAGGGTTCCCCTTCACTGTGCTGTTTCTGTCGGACAGGATGAGGCCCCTGAATGCAACTAACCAGTACCTAACCAGTAACTAACCAGCTCCTCACACCAGTGCTTCCTAAACCCACAATCACACTAAACTGTCTTATAACTTGGTTGGTATCCCAGTCTATTCCGGGGCCCCCTGTCAAGTGGCAAATACTGGATTAACCTTAGACAGACTCACCAAGAACTCCCATAATTCCTGGAATCAAGAAAGTAAGAAGAGAACAGATTCAATTTCCTTTAAGTTTTAACTAAAAATTTTGATTAGCAGGGGCTGGAGAGATGGCTCAGTGGTTAAGAGCACTGCCTGCTCTTCCAAAGGACCCGAGTTCAATTCCCAGCACCTACATGGCAGCTTACAACTGTCCATTTCCAAGGGATCAGACACATTCATACTAATGCACATAAAAAAATAAAATGAAATAAATTATTTTTAAAAAAGAGAAAAAAAAGACACACAGAAAAAAAAATTTTGGTTAGCGCACAAACATTGGGTCTCATTATGATGTTTTCATAGAAATATAATAATGCCATGTCCATATTCATCCATCAACCCAGTTCTTGATGAATACATTACACACTATGTGTCAACTACCGAACAGGTACTGAGCCACGGAACTTTAAAGCCTTTCCTAACCATCATTTCAACCCTGGGCAAACTTACCTCATCACTTTGAATATTATATATAATTTAAACACTGTAGGCTCCTGTCACATTCATTGCCAATCCCAATTTCCCTTAAAGTCAAATCTCTATTTCCAACTGCTAACATGAGTTGAAATTATCCTTAACTCTTCTTTTTAAGAAATGTATTATTTTTGTAATTAAGTAAATATATAGACTATATAATATATAGTGTATATAAATTCTTCTACAGTACATATGGAGATATATAGGACATATACATATATACAGTATAACTGTATACTGTATATATAGAGAGAAATTTTAATTCAGAATATGGTTGTTCTGGCAAGAGATAACATCCAAAGGCCTTCTTGGTCTGTGTGATGTGGCTGGAATATAAAAATGCCTTTAATCCCAGGCGACAGAGGCAAGTGGATCTCTGAGTTCGAGGACAGCCTGGTATAAAGCAAGTTTCAGGTAAATAAAAGTTTAGATCCAGGCATAGTAGTACACACCTTTAGTCCCAAACAATGAAGGCAAAGTTAGTTTGTAAATGGAAGCACCCAAGTTTGAAAGTGATGTCTTATTGAGTGGCAGAACAGGTGACAAATCAGAGAAGATTTGACAGAATAGGATAAGCCCAACTCTCAGGAGAAGAGAGAGGAAAGGGAAGCTACTTAATGGGCCTGAGAGAGAGAGAGAGAGAGAGAGAGAGAGAGAGAGGTAGTAGTTTTACCAGGACAGCAATAGAGAAGCAGGTTGCAGAGAGAGCACAAACTAGACTCAAGTGAAGATCAAATGAGCCAGAGAGTGAGAAGGAGCCAGGAGATTAGAGCAAATTGCTGGAGTTAGTTTGAGGCCAAGCAGAGCAATTCAGAGGCCAAGAGAAAAGCTAGATTGAATAAATCAGCTGGGAGAGAAGTTTGAGCCAGAACAGCTGAATTGAACGAGCCAACCAAGAGCTCAGTAATACAAGAAAGGGTGAGCCTACTCAGCAGTAAGTCTCAGAGGCTGAAAACATTCTAGGCCTAGGTTAGATTGTATGGAGGCTAGAAGCTTTCAGGACTAGGGCTAGGTTAGCAGACAGAGGCAATAATCCTCTAAGACAACTGAAGCAGGCGAATAAAAGGTCCTTTTACAATATACATATATATTATATGTGTATGTAAATGTATATACACACATTATATAACATATATACAATATATATAATATACACATATATGTGTGTATATGTACAATATGTATATACATGCATACATACATATATGTATATATACATATACACACATATATATTATGAATATATATATATTCTGTGTGGGTTTGTATAGGTGCCTGCAGAGGCCAAAGGCCTTGGATCCGCTGGCAGCTGGAATTCCAAATGCTTGTGAGCCTCCTGATGTGGGGACAGGGGTAAAACTTGTGTCTTAAAGCAAAAGCAATATGCACTTAGCCACTGAGCCATCTCTCCAGCCCTATCCTTGCCTGTTCTTAAAATTCCAAATACGTAAAACCAAATACTTTGGGACCCGCAAGATGGCTCAGGAGGCAAAGACACTTGTCACCAAGCCCGACAAGCTGAGTTCAGTCCCTGGGACCCAGATGATGAAGGAAAGAACTAAGTCCGTGTGGCCGGCCTTTGACTTGTACATCCCTTCTGTGGCACACTCATGCTGTCCCATAACATGCATTAAGTAAAATCGATCAAGCAAACAAAACCCAATACTTTGCCTTCTTCCTGTTCTAGCAACTCTAACCACAGTCTCATCTGAAATGATGAAAATTTGATTGCTTCCACATGTAACCAGGGTGTTTAACACCAACATTGTTTTTTGAGCTAGAAACCCCAAACTCCACTGTTCACATCCCTTTCTGTGCTCCTCTTCTGTCCAGCTAGCTGCCAACTCCCACTAGTGCACACAACAGACTCTTGAATTTATCCTCACCAGTTCATGCCCCCACAGTGATGACTGGACCTTTGACAATGACAAAGGTATACAGATATGCTTCAACTTCAACGATCTGATTTACCCTTTAATTCTACTTACTTATCTATCTATCTATCTATCTATCTATCTATCTATCTATCTATCTATCCATCCATCCATCTATCTATCATAGGAGTGCCCATTTGTCACGGAATGCATGTAGAAGTCAGAAGAGAACTTGTGGAGTCCCTGCTCTCCTCATACTTTACTGAACATGGGTTCCAACAATTAAACTCATGTCATCAGGCTTGCCCCTTTAAATGAACTTTCAAAAGACTGTCTCATGTAGCCCCATTTGGCTTCAGATACAATATATAGCTGAGGGTGGCCTTGAACTCCTGATCCTCCTGCCTCTTCCCCATAAGTGCTGGTTTTTCAGACATGTACCATATCCAGCTTGCTTTCAAGTATTTTCAACTTGATATAGAAATCCTTCATATGCCAGTCAAATGCTTTGTTTCTGGCCACCAAACAGCTCTGCACAGAAATGTCTCAGCACAATACACAACCATTCTCTGGGTTTCTGCTCACTCTAGACCTTTAGCCTAAAATCTTCTCCTGCTGTTTCCTTGTATTACTCTGAGCATTTCCTGTTCAAAGCCCAGTTTCAAAATCCATGATACTGGCAGGAAGCAGAGCAGCTCCTCCTCCTTGATGCCATAAACGGAGGCCTTCCATTATCACACCTGCTAGAACCCATTGGTAACCATGGTTATGTAGTCATCTGGCAGAGCCTGGTGATTCCAGCTACTTGAGCAGCTAAGGGTGGAAGATCTCAAGTTTAAGACCTGCCTAGACTACAGGGGAAGTCAAAGGCAGCCTACAACTTAGTGAGACCCTGTATCAAAATAAGCAAAACAACAGGGTGCAGTTGGGGATGTAGTTCCATGTTAAAGCACTTGCCTTGAATAAGCCTAAGTTATATACCAGAGAGAGACAGACAGACAGACAGACAGACAGACAGACACAGAGAGAGAGAGAAAGAGGTGATGGTGGCACATAGCTATAATCCCAGTATTTGGGAGTCAGAGGTAGGTGAATCTTTTTGAGCTCGAGGACAGCCTAGCCTACAAAGTGAGTTCCAGGAAAGTCAAGACTACACAGAGAAACCCTGTCTCAAAAAAAAAAAAGTGTTAGTCATTTTTGCTGCCCAAGTGCCCACTGTGTATAGAAACTGACAAACAAACAAACAAACAAACAAAACTGACTAAAATTGAATTGAATTTCAGTAACAACTGCCTTCCATTTCTATTTCCACAGACAATATTGAGTTAGGCCTCATGTTTTAAAATAGGCACCACTGAAATATTTTGTCTCTTGTTGACAACTAAATACACGTAAAGTCCTGGCCAAAGTTATTCTCCTGCCAATATAAAGGGCATGATGACCAGTATCAGCTGTACTGTGGAATATCACGAACTTATCTGATCTCAAACAAACAATAGGAAGAGAAAAGAAAGCTCCCACGTGAAGAGCCCTCTCTAGAAAGGCAACCACTCATTGAACTTCGTGGGCCATTACTCTTTTCCTGAGATGAGCCTATTTTTCATTCATTATTGTTGTCTCTGAAGTATTAGAAGTCACAAAACAGAAAAACAGTGTATAATTGAGATAGGCAATGTTCTCTTTATGGTGACAGTCAACTACCAGACAGTGAGTAAAATTTCAGTAAACAACGATCAATGAACAATTGCCTTATCTTAAAATTTCTAAATGCTGTACTTCCTGGTTCACATAAAAAAAAAAACATCGTAATTTGAGCTAGTGATATGGCTTAGTGATGGAGCCCTGTGTGAAAGTACGCCCTCCCAAAAGGCAGGGAGACAATTTGCCATTTAGATAATAACAGCAAAATAACTGTTACATTTTGTTGCATATGAATATCCTTGAGAAAAAAACACACACACAAAAAAAATAGCACCTTGAAAACTCGTTCAGAGGATTAGATAAAGGTGCTTGTTATCCAAGCTTAAGGACCTGAGTTAAGATCCACCGAACCCCTGTAAAGGTAGACAGTGTGAACTGGCCCCCAAAAGTTGTTCTCTGACCTCCACACATACACTGTACACACACACAATAATAGATGATTAAAACTGCGTCCAGAATTATTTTCCATTTACATTTGATTCATGGCTCACTTATTTTTAAGTGCGTGTTTGTGTGTGCTCACAAGTGCGTGCATGTGTGCGTGTTCGTGCGTGCACGTGTGAATGCATGTGTCCTAGAGGCCGTAGGTATTTGATCCCTGCAGCTGGAGTTAGATATGGTTGTGAGCCCCCATTGTGGAGGATGGGAACCAAACTTGGGTCCTCTGCAAAAGCGGTATAAGCTCTTAAAGACCCTCTCTCCAGCCCCCGACTTACTTTTTGAAACTCCTTTTGTAGTTTACTATGATAAAATTCTGCCCTGTCAACTGCTATTGACTGATGTCTATTGAGACACCAGTGCTCTCTGAAGGGGACGCCAGTGATTCCCAAGCATCCGCAGAGGACAATGCTGCTGTGTGTGTCTGCAGAATCAGGCCCATTGTCTTGCTCAATCATTTGGCAGTCACTGAGCTCATCGGCTGAATCCAATGGACTGACAGAGAACTCAGACATGGGGAAGCAATGGTAATGTCCTAAAGAAGGCAGTGACTGGCCTGCCTGGAGCAGTCAGAGACAGGATGGCATCCAGCATGCAGCCATTACAACATTCAGGGTGGACTCCAAGTCAGCTCGAGAAAGCAAAACAGCGGCTCTTGTTTTCAACCCAGTGTAAGTTATAGAAAAGAGGGGATGTGGATACTGCAGTGTTATGCTTTCTAACCTTTACTATCTAGCTGTGGCTCAAGCAGCTGCACACTGTCACAGGCAGACAGTGGATGGAAGACCCCGCCATGATCCCAGGGGCAGCAGGCCCAGGACAACCTAGCCAAGAGGTCTAGAAGCAGGGACTTGTCTCTAGCCCCACGTAATGCTCAGGCTTAAATGCTGGTTCAGGATCAAGACAAGGCCTCCAACTGCCCAATTCTTCATTGTAGAGATAACCGTTCTAAGAAGCGTACTACCATAGCTAGGAAACTAGTAAGTGGAAAGGGGTTCAAAGTTGGGGAGCGGAGCACAAACAGTTAATGGGAGGGGAAGAGACAAAGTAGTAGATATTTTCCTCATCTTTGCAATCTAAATATCTATGTGTATGAGTATACTGTGTGACAAAACCTTTCTTAGGGAGATGCAACTGTGCATTAACCCCAGATAGGGAACCCGAAACAGACCAAACCACAGGTACCACCAAAGTCCACCCTGGTGAAACAATTAGTTTTTATTGAAGTTGCTTCTAGGAATATAGGTAGGGGGGTTGCTTATAAGAGCAGAAATGGCCCAAAGACAGCTGTAGCACCGAGGTCCACCCCAGCATGGCTGACAGCTCACAAAATCTGGGAAGCCTGGAGCAGACTGCACAGCCTACAGGCAGCTCAACAGGTTGGAGAACGTCCCCCTTCCGAGTTCTGCTTGTTCTAGGCAGCAGGTCTGCTCCCAGAGTCTTCTTTGTAAGTTCAGCTTCCTCCTCCAAGAAGGACTCTCATATTGCTTTCTATGGCAAGGAGGGGCCTAGTGAATCGGGTTAGTTTCAAGGACTTCCTGACTGTGTTTTGAGTCACTTACCTTCCTGCTTAAGGAGTGCCCCTGAAGGATGGAACGTTAGAGTCTCAAAGGAAACTACTGTGCACCAGCGTTGCGTGTGAAAGTGTGTGTGCACAGTAGTGTGTTTGAGAGTACGGGTGTAATAATCTGGAAAGGGGGTGTCGATTATTTCAAAGCGTCTTCAGAAGACAATGCTTCTGTGTGCCAGGACTATCAGTTTGACATACACATACAATCTGGCGCACGAAAGCAGAAATGGGACTGTTTGGTAGAAGAAATCAGGGACAGTAGGAAGCAGAAAGAAGAGCTGGAGGAGAACAGAAGGAGGCATGATCAAGATATGTGGATATATATATATATATATGTGTGTGTGTGTGTCTGAAAATATCATAATGAAATCCATTATTTTGTACACTAAATTAGTTGAAGGAGCTGGAGAGATAGCTCAGTGGTTAAGAATCCTTGAAGCTTATAGAGGACCTGAGTTTGATTCCCACATGGTGGCTCAAAACCACCTACAACAGTTCCAGAGGACAAGACACCCTCTTCTGTCCTCTTAAGGATACTCTACACAAAAACTCATGTAAAAATACACATATACTACAAGAATATATTAAAGGGGCCTAGGAGGAGATGAGGCAGGGAGGGTGGCATTGGAAGGGGAGGAGGGAGGTGAGTACAGCTGGGCTACAAAGTGAATAAACTGTAATTAATGTAAAAAAATAAAATCTAATTTAAAAAAATAATATATTAGGCCAGCCTCAAGTACAGAGCGTTCTCCAGGCCAGGACAGACTACATGAGTCTGTTTAAAATAAAGGAAAAGAAAAAAGTTTTACATAGTTGTGCAGATTTAATGACAATTTTCTCAAGAGTCTTTGCACACGCCAAACTGTTGCACAGAGGCAAGAAAGAACTGTGCCTCAGTGCGAGCTGTGGAGAAGCCCTTCTCCTTCCCATCTCTCATTCAGCACTGAGTGAGTGCCCACTGGGCAGAGCTGTTTGCAGTGGCCCTAGTGGCCCTTCATCCCTTCCAGGAGCTGTCATCCAGCAGGGAGAGTCATACAATAAACAAACCAACTCAGCACATTACAGCGTATGGAGTAGAAAGCAATAAGAAAGCCTTAAGAGAAAAAGTGTACCTGGTCTGATAACAGGATGGTAGTACAGAGTAAGGACTTTGACCGGAGAAGAAGGAGGAGGAGAAGAAGAAGAGGAAGAAGAAGGAGAAGGAGAAGAAGAGGAAGAAGAGGAAAGTGATATCTGAGGCAAGCCCTGAAGCTGAGGGAGAGAGACATAGGACTTCTCCAGGAAAGTCAGAAGGAAAGCTGGGGGCCTCTAGGCCTACAGCTGGAATGGTCAGAGAGGTTGAGAAGGCCTTATGATGGAGGGCCTTCATGCAAGGTCTCCAGTCCTTGTTCTGACTTACAAGCTGCTTCACAAGTTGCTTACAGGCGGAGGCCAACATTTGTGCTTATCACTGACATCTTGCAAAGCAGTCTGTCACACAGAAACAGGAAACCCAGAAGACTCAGCGGATTCAGATGACGCATGACACCTAAGCTATTTAATTCTGGTTTCCCCAGAGCCTGACGCAGAGCCTGGCATCTGCTGGCCCACGTCAAAGCTCAACACATAAATGAATGGAAAGATGACCCACCAGGCAAAGCGCAAACCTGGAGCAGTGAGAGAGGTAAGCCCCGTGGCGGTAGTATCTAGTCCCCGCCCCCTTCCAAGACGTGCATCCTGACTCTGTCCGGAGAGAAATCCCTTTAGACGCCAAAGTTACTAGCACCCAAGGCCCGGCCATGCCCTCAGCGCGCAAGTTCTCCCTCCCTAACCCTACCTCCTCCTCCTTCCCCCAACTCAGCCTCTTCACACCCGCTATGTCTCACCTTCACAACGATTCTCAAGTCCACGCACTCGCTCCTACCCGGCACCCCCACCAATTCCACCTAAACTGGTAGTCGCCAACACGCTCAAGTCCTCCCACCTCACATCCACGCACGCGCACATCCTCGGGCCGGGGGAGGAGGGGACGCAAGCGCACCTGTGACGCGTCTGAGAGGTCGCGGTGCGGGCAGGCTCTCAGGTGCCTTATGCGGGAGCTTTGGTGGATCCGCTTCTTTTATCCCGGGAGCGTGACCGGGAAGAGGGGAGGAGGGGCGTGGGAAGCGCTCCGGGCACTGGGGGACCCGCAGGATGCCGCGCCGCTGTGGCCACTGTGTGCACCTCTGCGCGGGCACTGCAGCGAATGCGCGGACTTGGGACTGGTCCAGCTGCACATCCTGGGTGCCCACACTCTGTCCGTTTTGGTCTAGGGACACCGACCGCTGGAAACTGTGAACTGGGTGAAAAGAGGAGAGGGCCTTAGCTTGCAAGTGCAGCTTGCACTTGAGGCCGGAGGATAGCAAGTTGAGGCCATTCTTGGCTGCAGTGTGAGAGCCTCCCTGAGAAGAAGGAAGGAGAAACAACCGTGGCCGAATGCTCTCTGCCACTTCCCGGTGTTTCAGAGCCTCAGTTTACCTGTCCGTGAAATGAGGAGAGCCGGGCTTTCAGCACGTATCAATGCTCATCTATGCGAATTCTAGTCTCAACTGTGGGCTGGATGTCTGACAAATACTGGGAATAAACAAAACAGATCCAGTTTCTGCTTGGGTGCAGTTTGAAGTCAGCTGGGAAAGATTCCCAAACTTGAAATTAAATCCACAGTAATGCAGACTGATGGCAGTGAGCTTCTGAAGTAAAATGAAGAGATTTTAGTTTTATTCTGAGCGTCCTGTGTTCTGGGCACGGGTGCATAAAAGCGCTCAGGCTCCCTATCCTCCTCTTAATCTGTCCTTTTGGCCACAGTTTGGCCATGTTTGGCCGAGCTTTGGAACCTTTAAATATGTTGGAAAGCCACACTAATCAAGGGTTAGAATATGTGTGTGTGTGTGTGTGTGTGTATAGATAAAGAGTACATAATAAATGTACCTTCCTCACGGTGTTACTGTGAGAAATAAATACTGTGTGACGTTTTAGCCTTCTGCCAGGCACACAGAGGTGCTTGGTACATAAATTGGTTGTGTTATTGGCTGGCAGAATTGTCCAGATCCCCACCTTAGGCAAATGGGATCTGACTCTCAGCCCCGCCATCTCTGGAGAACCTAGAGTATGTCTCTGACTTTCCGTAGGCTAGGGGCTCTGCTCCACAGACATAAATGATGGCACTTCTTCTGGGAGGGCTGCCGGGATTAAATGAGTCACACAGGCTGGGCTGTGTTGTCTCCCTGACACAGAGAGCCCTCCTTCCTGAAGTGAGTGGGCTAGGTGAGGTATTCCCGCCACTCCTCAGATCCCTAAGACTACCCAGAAATGGAAGACTGCAAGTCTCCAGAGTGAGCAAAAAAGCCTTAGAGCCTAAAGGTGAGAGGTCTGGGAGAGTGGACTTTCCTCTGGCTGGCAGGGTTCCTTAAAGCCACATCCAGAGCCTCTGACACTTCCTGCCTGAAGGATTCAAAGCTGCAGGTGCTGGGTAATAATAACGACAATAATGAACAAACAAACAGACTTTAGGCATGGTGCCGGGCAATTCTTAATTCCTCACAAACATTTGAGAATGGTGGCTTCCTCCCCCCCCCCATCTTTCACAAGTTCAAAAATTGAATTTCTTCTTTCACTGTCTATGACTTCTTTTCAGCTCTCTCGGTTTAAAAAGAGAGGCTCTGCTCTTGTGTCCTGCCCCTAAGTTTTTTGATGGCTAGAGACTTATTCCTCATGTTCCTGGCTGGATTCTGTTTAAATGTCATTTCAGGCATTTTTTTTTTTCCCCAAATCACAGAGCTCCCAGGGCTTTCTTTCATATTCGCATGACCTTCTGTAACCTACCAGGTCTGAGGTGGTTTGTTGATTCATTTAACACATTAGAAAGTCCCAAGGGGTTGGCACTGTGCTACTGAAGTCTCTGACTCCTGAGCCTGGCTTATAACAGGTGCTCAATACACACTTACTTTTGAGAAAGGGAAATGATGCTGAGGATCAAACACAGCACCTCTTTGCCCATCAGACAACTCCTTCACCACCAAAACACATCCCTAGGCCAATACTCTTTTCATTTATCAAAGGATTGAATGAAATTTATGGGGTTAAGCCCATCTCACTTCAGGTTCAGGAATAGGCTTTTCTCAGTACTTCTTCTGGCTGTAAATCATGAAACTCTGTAGTACTTTGGTGGGGTTGTTGTTTTGTTTGTTAAGACAGGGTTTCACTATGTAGCCAGGCTGACCTAGAGCTCACAGAGACCCAAACGTGTGTGCTACCATACACTTTGGGTGTTTTTATAAGAAGCTCTCTGGGTGGTTTTTATAGATGACCAAGGTTGAAAAGGAGAAAGGCTGAAAAGTTTTTTTAAGGAACAAAGGTTCACTCTCATGTGTGTAAAATGAAAAAGAAATATGAAAAGGATGTGGCATGGCTGCAGACCCCTTATCTGGCATATGCAGTGCTCTGGGTTCCCGGGGGGGGGGGGTGGTGGGGAGGATGAAAGGGGGAAAATACAGGGAAAAGGGGGAGAAAGAAACTTGTTTTGATCCCTATAATTATGCAGCTAAATCAGCCCAATGCTTGCATCGAATTTAAGGGACGTAGGGAATTGGTATTCTGTGAAAACTCAACAACTCCCTGCCTCGCCTGCTCCCCTTATGCAAACGCACCTCGGCTGAAAAGAGTAGCGAGGCTGGGAAGTGCCAGAGGAACTGGAGCCGGAGGGAGGGAGGTGGGGCATTTGCTTCAATTATCCGGATAATTGTCCCCCACCTCAGGCCATTGTTATTAGAATGAAACAATATTCTATTGGATACTGTCTCGGCCTTTTCATCCGGCTCCCCGTGGTGTCTCGCACACGCTGGGCACAGAGTAGGCACTCAATAAATTTTATTTCGGTGACAGACAAGAGCTTTGAGGGTGGGAGAGTTGTGCCTGGTTAGAATGTGGAGGTAGCAGTTAAGGCGAAGTGGGGAACTGAGGGGAACTGATTTGCTGCCATCAAAATTCTCTTCCTATGGCCAGAAGGCCGGGAGACAGGCAGGCTGCTTTTCCTGAAATTCTGAGCCAAACCCCTGACTCTTTTCTCAGAAGACGGCCCCCTCCCTCTCTCAGAGGGCTCAATTGAACTCCTGCAACTGTGGTGAGCACAAAGGGGAATTCAGGTTTCTCAAAGGCCCATCTACCCTGAATAAACACCAGGCAGAAGCAAAAGCACTTTTGGTACTGCCTCAGCATAGGGGCTGCAACCTGTTACCTCTCTGGATCCTGATCTACATTAAAAGCAACACCACGGGCCTTTCTGTAGCTCACCGCTCAGCCAGTGCAGGAATGTGGGGACTGGGACCCACGGCTTTCACGGTGGGGAGGGGAGGGAGAAGGCGTTTCGTAATTGCACCCTTGCCTTTAATGAGATTCTTTTACTCCCCACTAACTCGTTTGCAGGTTATAGCCTCATCTGGGGACCCACGTTTTCCACATCCTGGGAACAATCGCCTCTCGAGGGCCTGAATGGAAAGCGAGCGCCCCATTTCTACTGAATGGCCGTCTCAGTTCCTCTGAGGCTGGAGGGCTTTTGATGGTCACAATACAAGTTACGCCCAAAGAGTGTCTCTTTGGTCAGATCGACAACGCTTGGTTTCACGTTTGCAAGTTAAACGGGCCAAACCCCAGCTGAAACTCCCACGCCAGACGCCAGGGACATTTCCCTCCACCCTGCTCAGAGCAAAACTAGGGAAAGGGTCTGGGCAGGGGGAAGAAAGGGGGGTCACTGGCAGGGAGGAGGGGTGGAAGAGAATGGGTCCTGATTCTCAGCAGCAGTCTAGAAGTAAGGGGAAGTGCGTTTTCTTTAGTATTTCTTTCTTGGTTTTTGTTTTATTTATTTTTTTTTTAATTTTGCTTCACTGACAGCTTTAAGCAACAATAAATAAATAAATAAATAAATAAATAAATAAACCGAGAGCATTTTTCTCCTTGTCTTCACCTAGGTAGCTGCTTTCCTCCAGCCCCTGAAAATGTGACTCCTTCATAAAATCAAAATTTATGATTATTCAAATCTTGAGGACTGTGAAAAGAGAGGAAGAAAGAGAGAAAATTAATATTGCAGCTGCTCTTCTGATTAATGAGAGATAATTGCTCATGAAAAGTCACCCCTGTGGCATTTTGTTGTCTCCTGGATCTTTGTTCTTTTCCACTATTATTGAGGACTTTCTTGAAGACTAAGCGGTTCTTTTCAATTTTTGGGTATTCAGAAAGGGTTGCCTGGTTACAGAGAATGGGGAAATCTCGGGCTATATCGGGTAAGATGTGCCACAGACAGCATTACCACAATGCCACTTGGAGAAAAGGATGGATACAAGTTAACGATGCGCTTTCAATAAAACATTCATAGACTTGTTCACGCTTTGATAATGACCTCATTAAAGGGAGCTGGGGGCAAGTAAGTCCTGTCTCCTGTTTGTATTCGGCTAACAAAACCCAGCTTTGAGATCATTCATCGCTTTGGAAACTAATATGAAATCAATGTAAGAGGAGCAAATAAATCCGAGGCAGTCCAGCCAACTCCCCGGCTGTCCAGCCCTGCCTGCAGCCTCGGTTTGTAGCTGCAGAACGACAGTGGGCAATGCTAAAGCAGAGAGGGGAAAAAAAGAACTGAGGCTGGGAGGGGGAGCGCTTTGGGGGGGGCACAAAACGGGAGTTATGCTTGAAAAAAAAAAGAAAAAGAACGGTTAAGCACATCAACAGGTCAGAACTCTGGGGCCTGCTGAAAAAGCCATGCTACTTTGCCCATGAAAGGGAAAACTGGAAGAAAGGAAATTGACAGAGGAATGTGAGGCTCTGGTCAGGTTCCATCACGAGGTGTGGGGGGTGGGGTTGCGATGGGGGGGTTGCTATAAAACCATTTGAAACCTAGAATCCATGTGTTCAAGTCTCAAGGCTGAGCTGGAAGGAACCCAACCTCAAAAAGCCCAGTGGCAAGAAAGCACTGTTGTACTTTTTACAGCTGCTTTGATTCCTTTCTTTTCTTTTTTTTTCTTTCCCCCTAACTGGACCGGATAAGATGCTCTGTCTTGGAATGGGGAAAAGCAATTTTGTTATCTTTGCATGTGTGACACTGCCTAGCGCTCAGGGAAGACAAAGCCAGCCTCTACCATCCTCAGCAAAAGAGAAGGAAGCCAAGGCTTCCCCCTCCCCTTAAAAGAACTAATTTTCTCCTTGAATTATGAAAGTAATGGCTAAGGTAACAGCCTGTACTCTGTACCCGACTGCTTAATACGGAATAAATCCTTCCACGTGGCTCCCCGAGTCCTGGCAATTAGAGCTCATTATAGGCTCATAAGAGCCCTCATTTTGGGGCTTACTTAATGGACAATGAAATTTTATCAGACAGAATCACTGAGAAATAAAATTGTGCACTGGGGCAAGCACTTTGGACGGGTGCTGCCAAGCCACCCGCCTGCTTGGGTGCATGAAGGTCCTCCTTCGCTCCGGGCACTTTGCAACTCTGCCCAGGATATAGAAGGTTTGCTTGCTTGGGGTGGGTTGGCATGGGTGTGGAGCTGACCTCTGGAAGAAAGGGGAGGAAAAAGACAGGCACAGAGGACTGGGGGAATGAAAGAGCAACCGTTCTGGGAAGGGATACAGCCCCCCAGTACTTGCTCTTGGTGGGTCTAAGCTATTAGGGAAGGGCTTTGCTGAACAGCTCTCAGCCTGCTCTGAAGCTTCTGTCCCCCTGCAGCCATCGGCATCCCTCCCCAGGCCACTCGCCTCTCCCCAAATCCCTTGCGAGTGGACACTGAATGCATCTATAGTCCAACATAAACCAAATAAGGTGTGAGCCGCCTGCCTATGAGTCCCTAAAATGAATGGATCTGCACACAAACATCATTTCTGGAACATTAACAGAGCGAGATTCTTCTTGGAAGCACACACCAGAAGCCACTGAGAAAAATGTCATGCAAGCACCGGCCCCAGGCATGACTGTAGATAACCTGCCCAGTCAGAGGAAGAAAGAGGAAAGGGCTGTTTCCTCAAAGCACCAACCTTTTTGAACCCACTGAACAATCTAGGCCTTCAACAAGTATCGTGGAGCCAGAGAAATGGCTCAGTTAAAGGCACTTGTTGATCTAGCAGAGGATCTGGATTTGGTTCCCAGGACCCATATGATAGCTCTTAACCAAGTTCCAGGGGGAGCTGGTGATTTCTAGCCTCTGAAGGCAGCAGGCACAGTTGTGTGCACATCCATCCATCCACCCATCCATGCAGGCAAATCACTCATATACATAAAATAAGTGTTAAAAATATTAAATAATAACCAGCCACAAAGCTCTCTCAATTGTTGAGCTCCAAATACTTCTCTTGGTGTTAGAAAAACTGCAGTGCAGGAGCTGCCTGGATCTTCTCTAGTCGGAGAGAGGACGTTGGTTAGGGCTGGGCTGGACTGGGTGGGCTGGAGGAAAGCGAACATCTTTGAAGGCCCCACAGGCAAGCCGTGCAGTGCAAGAGTAGTTTCAAGTGAGCGGGGCCCCGTGCTCAGCCCTTAGACTCCTTAATTGTTGTCACAAGATGTTGGATTAGCACATTTCTGGAATAGCTGTCTGTTTACACTGCGGAGACCCACCGTCCACTAACCACTTTCTAATTGAATTCTAATCACATTCAAATAGCTCAATAACCAGCCTCAGCTGCAATTCATAAAACTTTAATTGCCATCCATAAATCCTGGGCTCCCTAGAGCGGGGCATCCCTACAACCCAATTATACTCCTCAGGCAGGCAAGAGAGAGGTGGTCACAGAGATGGGAAGACAGGAACCATGCCTCCAGCCGGTCTTCCCTCTCCTTGAGCACTTCTCAGGCTGAGAAAATCCTTGTCAAGTTTCTTGCCACATCTGTGAACTCACATTCAAAGTTAGCCATTTTGGCAAAGGGGCAGGGAAGTGACAAACTGCTGTCCGCCCCCCCCCCCTTGACTTCCCCGCGAAGATCAAGAGCCTTAGAGGCAGCAGCTATCCTCTCTCTAGCTGTTAGATGCACAAGTCTTCCTGAGCCCCCGAAGGGAGTTCTGGTACCAAACCATCCTCATTGGTAGAGGCAGGATTCCTCCCCTGGCTGCGGCCCCTTTCACTTTAGGATTTGAGGATGCCAAAAGCATCCTTATTGAGAAAGGTGGGGTGATATTACCACATCAATCGACTTAATCCAAAAACCTCCTCCAGCTCCTACTCCAGCGTCTAGGAGAGCTGGTGTTCCCTCTTCAAATTTTTTTGCAGCGGAGTTTCCCGGAGATTAGGCTTGGAAACTATGTAACCACTTGAAATAAGAAAGGCCTGATTTCTCAGGGCCCCGGGCAGAAGGCCCAGCTGCTGGTTAGAAAGGTGAACAGGGAAGGCTCCTGGGTCTGAGTGACCTCAAGAGAACCCCCAATACAAAGGCATTTGGGACTTGGTATAACATCGGTCTGGAGGGCTTGATTTCTAAACTGGAGGCACACTCGACCACCGGAATGACCTTGGCCAAGTCTGAATGCTGGGGAGCAAGGGCAGGTACGAATATGGTGAGCATTATTACCAGCGACCTCCACTCCACGCACACACACCCTGTTCCAGAGAACAAGTCTCAGGCTGTACTGCGCGGCCAGGGTTGGCGCGGAGGAGCTTGAAGGCATTGAGTATCTCAATTTAAATGGCCTGAAGGTCTCCACCTGTGCGTCACAGCGAAGAGTTGGACCGAAGAGCAGGCAGGGGAGGGAGGCAGGAAAGAGGATGCGTCGCTGAGACAGCTTCTCTGCAGAAAAGGATGAAAGAGGGAGAGGAGGTCGATCCCCCAGCA
This sequence comes from Meriones unguiculatus, assembly GCF_030254825.1. Lineage (NCBI taxonomy): Eukaryota > Metazoa > Chordata > Mammalia > Rodentia > Muridae > Meriones > Meriones unguiculatus. The sequence continues at coordinate 148,855,055 of NC_083351.1, forward strand.
AAATTAACAGACCCTACACTTTGCGGAGTCTCCCCCTCCCCCGCGTTCTTCCCTGCCTCTCCCCCCCCCCCCCCGCCCCGTTCAGTTTCTGTTGTGACTCGGGCAGCCTATCCCGAGGGTGGGGAGCTGCGGAGGAGCCTGAGCTGAGCGGTACTCCGCAGCATCACGTGCCGGGGTGGGGGCTATAAAATCCTGGAGCCGGGGCGCAGGGCGGGGGACGTGAGGACCAACCTCTCTCTAGGGACCCCTTTGTTCGAGTCCCAGACGCCGACACCTCAGCGTCCCCGAGGGCTCGACCGCCCGCGTCCGCCCAGCTCCCCGGACAGAGCCCGGCTCACAGAAGACGAGAAGGGGACGCAGCAGCCCGCAGGACGAGCCACCCTCCCGCTCCCCTCGACATGTCGCGCTCCTTCTATGTGGACTCGCTCATCATCAAGGACTCGTCGCGGCCGGCACCCTCGCTGCCGGAATCGCACCCGGGGCCGGATTTCTTCATCCCCCTTGGCATGCCGTCCCCGTTGGTGATGTCGGTGTCCGGGCCCGGCTGCCCGTCCCGCAAGAGCGGCGCTTTCTGCGTGTGCCCGCTCTGCGTCACCTCGCACCTGCACTCCTCCCGCCCGCCCTCAGGAGCCGGTGGCGGGGCCGCGGGGACCCCAGGGGCTGCGGGCGGCGGGCCGGCTGGTGGCACGGGCGCCCTACCTTTGCTCAAGAGCCAGTTTTCTCCCGGGCCCGGGGACGCGCAGTTTTGCCCACGGGTGGGCCACGCACACCATCACCACCACCCTCCCCAACACCATCATCACCATCACCAGCCCCAGCAGCCCGGCTCGGCCGCTGCTGCGGCGGCGGCGGCGGCTGCGGCGGCGGCGGCGGCGGCGGCCTTGGGACACCCGCAGCACCACGCACCTGTCTGTGCCGCCACCACCTACAACGTGTCTGACCCGCGGAGATTCCACTGCCTCACCATGGGTATGGCTGGGTCCCAGGGTTACCTTCTCGCTCCCGGAGATAAACTTTGCGCCGCCAGGGCTGGGTGGAGGTGGGAGCCCGTGGGCGGGGATGGAGGGAGGTGGGATCTTTTTGTGGGACTGTTGAAGCGGTCCCCGGAAACGCCAGGGGCGGAGGTTGATAACTTGTCAGCCTCTTGCCGAGGCCTTGGGCGCTTCGCTCTACAGGTGCACAAGTGTCCTGTGCTAGCTAGCTACGGGCTCCGGGGACCTGGTGGTGACTTCAAGAACACCAGAGGTTCACTGATTGAGGTTTGGGGTGGGTGGGTATGTTTGAGTCTCCGTCTGGCATCTTAGCATCCCAGCTGGTGAACAGCGTTCATGCCTTTGGCCGAGGCTGCTGGCGGCTTGGCTTTGCTAGGCCGGTGAGGACAGCAGACAAGTGGAAGGCAGCAAGGGTTGACTGGTTTCTGGAGACCCATCCTTTCCAAGGAGGATGGAGACGCCTTTCCTGCACCTCACCCCTCTCTGGCTCTCTTTTGGGTCCCTAGGAGGCTCCGACGCCAGCCAGGTACCCAACGGCAAAAGGATGAGGACGGCCTTTACCAGCACGCAGCTCCTGGAGCTGGAGCGAGAATTCTCCTCCAATATGTACCTGTCCCGACTGCGGAGAATCGAGATCGCCACGTACCTGAATCTCTCAGAGAAGCAGGTGAAAATCTGGTTTCAGAACCGTCGCGTGAAGCACAAGAAGGAGGGGAAAGGAGCTTCGAGGAACAATCACGCCAGCTGCAAGTGCGTGGGTAGCCAGGCTCACTACGCGCGCTCGGAGGACGAGGACTCCTTGTCCCCAGCCTCGGCTAATGAAGACAAGGAGATCTCCCCCTTGTAAAAGCGGAGGCTCCTTCTCCCTCTACCTGACCCCGGCGGCGGGTCCCTGCCAAGTCAGCAGAGGGACCAAAGTTCTAGTTCATTGCCCTCCTCCCACTCAGAAAAGAAACTCAGAGAGGTCCGGGGAGTTCAAAGCTGGGCCCAACTTTGAAGCTCCCTCTTGACTTTCTATCTGGGACTGCATTCAGAGCTACAGCTATTTTTTTATGTAAATAATCTAGAATTCGAGCCAGTCTCATATAACAGGAGAATACAGGGTTGATATAAGTTTAACACTGTATGGGGGAGTTGGTTGAAGCCGCATGTCATTTGCCATCCCTGTCTTTTTAGAACTTGATCAGAACAGGGGTTTCTTCATTGTTTTTGTTGTTGTTGCTGTTTAAAAATGAAACCATTGCAGTTGCCATTAATATAGAGAGTTAAAAATCCGTAGGTCTTGTTTTCTGAAATTTCTCACGGGGAAGAGTTTTATTCCAACTCTCTGGAAGTCCCTTTGTATGTGAATAGTTTTATATAAGATACATATTTATATTTATTTAAATAAATGAAACAAAACGAACGTTTTTAATTTGTTGTACTTGTCTTCATTACACACACACACACACACACCCTTACCTCACCAGTCACGTGGGTAAGGTAAGGACTTGGAGGTTAAGTGCTGACTGCAGTTTCATGTGGGTCACTCAGCTGATGGAGCTCGGAACTAAAGACCTTGTGTGTAGCAGAAACTTCTTAACCAAAAAGACCTCCAGTCCTCATCCCAGGCTGCTCTCCGGGTAGTCTTCCTTTCACCAGCTGGCAGGGCAGGGAACTCTTGGGCGGGTGGGTGGGGGCACTGACATGCGAGGGAAATGAAATGTGAAAACTCCCACACCCATGGTGTCTTGTTTGTTTGAAGCAGGGTTCAAACTATGTGGCCCAAGGTGGCTTTCCACTCCTAGGGACTCACCTGCCTCTGGCACCCATGCCAGGCCTCCAAACAGCTTTCACTTGCACATGATCCTAGCCAAAACAAACAAACAAACAAAACAAAACAAAACAAAAAAACTAAAAAAAAAAAAACCCACAAGACAAAAAAACTACTTACTTTTTTTCTGGCAACAAAAAAACTACTTACTTTTTTTCTGGCACTTTCTCCTCCTTTCTGGTCTCTCATCTTGCTCAGGACTAAAACCCAAATCCTTTGAAGCAATTCACACTGTAGGGACAGTTTTTAGAAGACCCACAGTCCACCAATCAGATCAGTGTGAGGAAAATGACAAATGACATCTGCGCATGACTGGAAACTTCAATGTGCCTGGTGGCTTCTGTCAGTCAGAGTTAGCTGGGTATCCCCACGGCTGAGGTAACAAAAGCCAGGAACAGAGAAGTACCTTTTCTAAATATTTACAATCTCATATTTCCAAAACAACCCAGAGGGTATCTGGAGAGCGATACTCTCCTCAGGGAGCAAACTTTGTTTATTATTTCTGCCTCTGTTACTCAGTCAATTTTACCTGACCGTGTCCAGGAGTTCATTCCTGCCAGCCAGTAGCCCTTCTCTCAGCAAGAGACAGTTGGCCTAGGTGTCTCAGCCTGGACCTGTGTCTGTGGGAGAGAAGTAAAGAGAAAAAGTGGTTTAGGCAACACCTACCAGTGGGATTCCTGATCATTTGTATAAAAATGTCACCCAATAGGTTCAAGTTACAAGAATTGTTTAACACACATTCCCTTCTTCCCTCATCTCCTCATTTCTGATTTTTTTTTAAGTCCTGTTCTCCCCAGCAAGAAAAGGGAGGGAATGTGATCATTGCATTTATGATCCTCACATTTTCTGAGTCAGTTACTCCTCACTCCAACCCCATAAGGACACACACACTCATACACACACACCTCACTGCTCAGGACAAGCTCATTCTCAGACCCCTTTAGGGCACCAGGCAGGAGGAGGGACCACACAGTGCCCTGGCCAATGGGGACCTGTGAGACCCTTTGTGCAGAGGCCCAGGCCTGCTTTTGTGCAGTAGCCCCAAGCCAACTAGTGCTCTGTGACCAGAATCTCTGTGACTAGGGGAAGCAGGGGTGTGGCATGGGGGGGGGAGTGTCCTGATGGCTGGCACAAGCTAGCTGTATTTCCTACTTCCTGAAAACCAACCTCCTCTCTCCCCAGGAAAAGGGCCACTAAGGCCAGTGGGAGGAAAGATGTTTGCAAGGGCTAGGAATAGCCTTTAAAGAGAGTCCTTTCTTTGCAGGAAGTAAGCAGGACAAAGGGCCCCTGCCGCCTTGCTGCCCATTCCAGCCCAAAGCAAAACCTCTTCTGAGAAGCAGGCAGACCCATTGCCTTTCCATTTCTACCCTTGCATGCTCCCCATTGTCCTGCACTTGAGTCAGGCTCACATCTAGAGGTTGCATATCTTGTGGCCAGATCTCTGAGTCACTTTTGCCAGTCCTGGAGCTGTGAGGGGCCTGGCTCTTGAAGCAGGTGAGAGGAGAGCTAGCAAGCTCTGCTATTCTGACTAGGGACTGCTATGATGCTGCCTTTCTCTTTGTGTCCCCTCTTCAAGGAACATCCTGAGGTCCCTGAGGTCATTCTCCACAGACAAAAAAGACTCAGCCAAAGATACTTATGTAGAGCTTGGATGTTCTCTGATTAAAAGAAAAGGTCCTCTAAGATTCTCAAAGAAGTCCTTTCAAGACATTCATTAGAAGGCAGTTTCTGTCACTTTAACAATTGAACTAGGATAGACATGGTGTCCTCTTCAACTCCTACCTGACCTCTCTCCCAAACCCACCCCAGTTAAAATTTTAGAATTTAGAATTTAGAATCTGATCATTCACATTGGGTTAAAGGCCTTTAAGCCAACTCTCAGACACTAGGCTCAAGCACAGAAAGTCTGCCAAAAAGCTTCAGATCAAAGCCATGTCCCCTTGGATGCACTGGAGAAGGTTTAAGACATTGGGAGCCACTGTGGACAATGTCTCCTGGGCTCATGCTTTCCACATATCCCACTTGAAACCCACCAAACGCTCTTTATCCAAAACACAACCAATCAGAATCTCTAAATACAGCCAGAAGAGAGAAGTGAAAATGGGAAGTAGAAACCAAGAAAGTATTTGACTAAAGAGAGGGTAAAGTGAGAACCACCCATGGTGTTATGTACAACCAGGAGAACCCTGGGCAGCTGGGAGCTCAGAATACAGAGAAGATGACTTTTTTTTTCCTCTGTGCCCTGGCTCAACCAAGAGAGGAGAGGAGGAGCAGAGTTCTTCCCCTTCTACATGCAGTGACCAACATGTGCTCCAGGCCAAGGGTCTGACAGGGGTTGTATCCCCAAGCAAGGCTTCTCAACTGTAAGACTTGGCAAAAGGGACCCAGCAGCTCATTCATGGATGGTCAGTGGTCCAGGTGACTGTTACACTGGTGCCAGTAGGCCTGTCTTCTCTGGAGTTCTAATTCCAGACAGGTTTGCCTTGAACTATGCACCAAAGCTCTGTTTCTTTTCTGCTTTCTTCACCAAATAAAAACAAAATTTGGAAGGCGGGGTGGTCTCCCCTTTCTGGCTTCTTCTGTCACACAACCCCCCCCCCTTGACTTGCCACCACTTCTATCCAATTATATCTGATTAGGATTGTGCCCATGTGGTTGGGCCAAGCTGACTGGTCAGACAGTTGCCAGAAAGGTAGTAGTGCCAAGTGAAAGTGGTCACAGGCGGCAAAGGGAGTTGTGTGTCCTCAACTATGCAGTGATGCAGGTATCATGCATGCGTGCTTGAGGCATGCACACACAGAGAAAGAGGAGTGGGGAGAGAACTAAGAAGTAGTGATGGAAATGAAAAGCCAAGAATAAGAAATAGAAGAATACTAGTCTTTCTTGCTTGCTTTCCTTTAAATACAGCATCTCTAGCCCATGCTGACTGCAAACTGCCTTTGTAGCTAAGGACAACCTCTTCCCTCATCTTCCCAAGTGCTGACAGGACCTGGTTTTTGTGATGCTGGGGCTGGAGCCAAGAGCTTTGTACAGACAATGGCCGGCATACTAACTGAGTTCCAGATCCAGCTTTTTTATTTTTTCTCTTCCTTTTTTTTTTTTTTTACAGGCCTCACTCCTTGAGGAAGAGATGTCCTTGAGGAAGGTGAGAAGGCGCTCAGTGAAGGCTGGGGCTTGGGGAAAAACGAGTGAACACTGGGGTGAAAGGGAAGAGAATTCTAGGATGGGAGCTAAAGCCCAGCCTTCGGGATGTGAGGTAGAGAATGACACTTCCAATTGAACCCATTTGCTAGAGGAAGTTGGGTTTAAAGGAGCAATCACTTCTTTAAAAGGAGCTCCTCCCATCTTTCCCAAACAGAAAGCTGCCCCAGAGGATGAATGCAGCTCTGTGCATCAGAGCAATTGTTCCTGTTTTCATTATTCACAGAGAATCTTTGAATGTACCTGTTAAGGTGACAGACCTTTTAAAAGGGAACATTTTCCCCCTGCAATTAATTGGCGCATTTACTAGGCTTCTATTAACATAATTTAATATAAATCTATTTTATAAGTCTTTAGGCTCACATTACTAAAATTGAGCTCTTTTTAGAAAAAAAAAAGTGCCCACAGATGCCTCTTTCTTAAATTAGGTAGAATGAAATCCAAAAGTTGCTATTCTAAGCCAGCTGGAAATAAAGAAAAAAAAAAGGCAAAGGAGTCTTTTGTATTGTCTTTGTTAATGGGGGAGGTTTGGAGAAAGCAGGGGGCTTATATCACAGGAGAAATTCCAGCGGGCCCTGAGCTCTGCGACCCAGAGTCTGATACTTAAAGAGACTCAGGCAAGCTGCCTTTGAGCCAGGCTGGAGAAGAGTGAGAACTTAGAGATACGTCCTAAGAACAGAGTTGAATCAGAGCTCAGATGAGAAGCAACAAAGGCAGAAAGAAACAGCCACAATCCAACTGCCCAAGAAACCTGAAAGTAAGTTTCTCCTATCTGGAGAAAGGAAACCCAAAAGCCAGGGGACCTCACAGCTCCTAGTGGCACTCTACCGTAGAGTGTAACCTTGGCTCTTGGGGTTCAAGTGCACTCTCCAAAATTCTGGGCGTCTCATTGTCTCTAAAAACAGGATCTGTGCTTCTTTGATGTACTGAGGTCGGTAAGCCGCCTTCCCCTCCATGTTTTCTTTTTCTCCTACCTGAGTCTGTTTTCTTGAACCCAACTGTAACTTTTGTTGAACTTTCCCATCCCCAAACACAGGAAGGCCACAGGGGCTGTCCACAGAGAATCTGGACAGGTCGGAAGTGTGTGCTGTGTGCCCAGGAAAGGAACTAGTTTCAGATTAATGAAGCAGTGACAATTTCAATCTGCTTAAAGGCGGAGGTTGGCACTGCCCAGGCCCAGTGCGGGGAGCTCGCCAGGCTGGGCTTTATATTGTCCCCATTTCTGAAGAGCAGACAAAGATGGATAGAGAGACATTGAAAAGGAAAGAGAGTATTTAAAACAGCCCCATAAAGCAAGCTGTCACTTTAAGACAAGAACCATAGTGCTTTGATGACTTTGTATTTGCGGCACCATTTCAAATAAGGGACTCCAGTCTCTAGAGAGAGGGAAAAAATGAGAGGGAGAGGGGTAAAGAGAAGAGAGGAGAGACAGGGAAGGGAAGAGGAGGGGAAAGGAAAAGAGAGAGAGGAGAGTGAGAGGAGAGAGAGAGAGGTGAGCACCGTAGCGAGACTAATTCTAGAGCAGCTTCTTGCTTTCTGAAGTTCTGGGAGAAACAACGCACAGCAGGTGCAGGGCTAGGGGTCTGGGGGGGGGGGGGTAAGACAGGTGGGAGTTGCCGCGATGGGAAAGAGCTCCCAGCCCGAGTGCAGCCGGCAGCTCCGAGAGCCGCGTCCAGTTTGGCCTCAGTTTGCTGGGAAGTGCGCGAGAGAGCGCTGAGCAGCGCCCGCCCCGCACCGTTGGGGATTATAATGGAAATTTTTGAGGGCTTGAAAGAAAAAGAATAGGAAGGGGGGGGGGAGGGCTGCTTTAAGAGACCACCTTCACAAAGCCTAATTTAAATTGTTTGGGGTCAAGCAGCAAGCCACCTCCCCCTTTTCCTTCCTAATTAATGACCACGATTAATTATTAGGCATCTTCAAGCTTCAGCGGGCTTTGAGTAGTTTAAAAGCTAGGAGCTGGTTTTAACTTGGGAGAAGGGAGTTGGAGTGAGGTTTGTTGTTGTTTTAAGGGTCTCATTCTGAGGCCCCAGGCTGTCCTGAAATTATCTACGTAGCCCAGGCCAGAGCAATCCTCCCACGTGATAACACGAGACTGGAAGGAAGGACTTTAGACTGGTCTGTGCTTACACTGTCTGTCTGCTTCCCTCCTGTTCTCTTTTAGGTTGATTTTTTTTTTCCTGTCTTCATTTCTTCCCCTCTCTCCCTCTTTTCTTCTTCCTCCTCCTCTCTCTGTCTCTGTCTCTCTGTGTCTCTTCTCTGTCTCTAATCCTGTGTCTCTCCCTCTCTCCCTCCCTCCTCTCTTTCCCACCTTTTCCTTTCCTTTCTTTCTCTCCCTACTTTTCCTCTCCCCTTCCCAGTCCCTCTCTCCTTTCTTTCCATTGTATCCACCCTGGCCTCAGCTCAAGTCTCCTAGCTGGTACCCAGTCTTCCACCGACGGCCTGAAAGCAATGATGCAGGTGCTGCAGATAGCATTTGAGGCGCAGGCTTTGAAACCATGGCCTGGCAGTGGGTGGGGCAGAGTTTCACCGGATGTTGGTCCCTTGTATATTGCTGTTGTTGTTTTGTTTCTACCAAGGACACTTTTTTTTTTTGTTACTTTCTATTTTATTTTATTTTTAAGCCTCAGAAACCGGGATAGGAGACCGGGTGGGCTTTGAATGCCGGCGAAAGGGCTCCCCGGTCGGTGGCGCTGGAGGGAGACACATTTAGTCACTGTTTCATTAGACACTATTTGAACCTTGCAACATGTGGTACTTTCTGGGCAAGCTGAAAAGGGAGGATTATGTAGGAGGGACACAAGGAAATTAGCGAACGGTTAATTTAACTCGTTTTCTGCTAGACTTTTCGATACATTCCTAATTGACTGAGGGGCAGGTGAAGCTCCCGCCCCATGCAGGCTCATTCACGGTGGGAATAAATGGCTTTTTCAACTCACACTGCTCACAATATATCATCAGGGAAAAGACATGCAATGAGTATGTTGATTTTTTTTTATTAATGGAATTACACCCTGCCATGCAGGTGTGAGGGTAAAAAAACCTATACTGCAATGAAATAAGATTAACAATGAAATTAGAATTTTATTAGCTTTCTATGTCACGTAGACCTGGATTTGAAGTGTCAAAACAAGCAACAAGAAAAGATAGTCTGTAGGCAGCCCTGCCAATCAACCAAGAGAAACGAACCGCGTGGCCTCTAACTCTAGACCCGCTTGCAGTTTCTTTGGCATCTCCCATGGGCTGCAGGTAGGAGGCTGGTGCTTGGAGGACTTCTCCGCCTCCAGGGAAATCTCTCGGGCTTGGATTCGGAAGGTTGAGTCCAGAACAAGAAGCAGGGGACGCTGCTAAGGCCTAGGGTGGCCCCGAGGCAGCTCCGAGGTCAGCTGCGCCCTGCTGGCCTCCAGCTTTGCGTCCTCCAGATCAGCTGCTGGGGCTGGCAGTGACCCCTGGGAATAGAGAGAAAAGTCCGAGGGGGCGGGGGACGCAGGGCGCGAGGCCCGCAGGGCGCCCCTTGGAAACCCCGGGCAGTTTTGTTAAATGGGGGGTGGAGGGGGAGCGCCGGAGCGTCAGCGCAGCTACCTGAGTCTGGCAAGCGCAGAGGTGCCCTATGCAAATGTCTCACTATTAGACCAGAAAGAAACACTTCAAATGGCCCTTTGTAACCTTCTATAGAAAATCGAGGTACTCTGCATGACAAAGCACAATTAAGCTTTCTATTCAGGAGTTCTGCAGCTGGTAGCCCATTGGGAAAGTGGGAGGAAACCAGAATATATTACTAGTGTGGCAAAAGTTTTTTTGTGTCTGTGTCCTTTTCGGGGTTGGGACTGGGGAGGGGCGGAGGGTGGACCCCGAGGGGAAGAAGGCTCCGCCTTGGATCCTTGCCACCTGAACGACCGTCGCCCCTGCCCGCTGGAAAGCTCCTCTTGTCTGGAAGCCAGAGTCTTCTGAATGGTCTCCACAACTCCGCGAGAGCTGAGCCGGCCCAGGCAGACCCCATACCCGGGCTGGGCAGAACGGGTGTCAGAGTGCAGCCTCCAAGCCCGCAGCCAGCTCCGTCCAGACGTCACGCCTTGCACCACTTCGCAGAAACCAGGCGTCCCAGGCTCTGCCAGGGCCTTGGGACAGGATTGCGCCCTGGGGTGGCGCACTAGCTCCCAAGAAGATGCGGGGAGGGGTCCACATCACTTCCTGTGGATTCATTTTGGCATTTCCCCTCCTCCCTCCCCCCCCCCCGCGAGAAATGTTTGATTCTAACTGAGTGAGGTCCTTAACCGACTTTACCATTGGCTGTTTACCAGTCTAGATCCCTCCCATCCTTCTCTGCACTTGTTGGAGCCCTGGGACCCTGCCTTGATAGACCGCATCGATTTTACGTGAGGTACGCGGCGGAGTCTGCAGGCCTTGGCCAGTGGCTTCGGTCGGCTGAGTCAATGAGTGACACCCCAAGTGACCTAACAACTTGAGGGGGCGGGGCGAGGCGGGGCGGGGAGGGCCCGTTGGAAATGGGGCTTCATCCCAATTGCTGCTTCTCTTTAGAGATTCTCTTTCACACAGAGACCTTTCCCGAGAGACTCTAGCATTTAACCAGGCTCCCCTCGAGCCCTCAGGCACGAGTGGAAGTTTCTTCAGCTTCTGCTGATTCGCGAATCTCTGCAAACAGTCCCCTTTTCTTCTAAGTTTGACTGCACTAGGGGCCGAGCTCGGAGCCTCCACACAGGCTAGACAAGTGCTCAGACACTGAGGGGCATTCCTTAGCCCCCTCCCCCCTTTAACCTCAATTAGTTAATTACTTTAAGACAGAGCCTCTAGACCTATGTCGCTTCAAGCTAGATGTGCCTGTGCTACGGCACATGCGTAGAGCTCAGAGAACAGTTTTCCAGAGTCTGCTCTCTACCGTGTTAGTCCTGGGGATCCAACAAGGGTCACTAGTCTTCATCCCCTGAGGCGGCTCACCCACCCCTCATTTCACTTTTTACCTTAAAATAGCTCTAAGATGCCAAAGCTGGCCTCTGCGGAAGCAGTAGCTCACCAACACCCGTGCTGTTCACTGTGACGTCAGTCTTAGTGGTCACTGTGGTGGTTAGTTGTAATGTCCGCTGTGATGGTCAGCCATTGTGGTCACTGTTGTGCTCACACTGTGGTGGTCAGTTGTAGTTTTCACCGACAACTCAAAAGAAAAAAAAAAGAAAAGAAAGCCAGTTTCTTAAAGAAACCCAGCTCAAAGGCTGGCGACGTGTAACTCAGCAGCAGATCTGGAGGCTTCAGGTTTAATCTCCAGTACTTATAGATGGATGGATGGATGGATAGATAGATAGACAGATAAATAGGTCCTAGGCAGATAATTGGGTTACAGGTAAATAGATAGGTGGATGGATACTAGATAGATGATAGCTGAAGGATGGGTAAATGATAGATAGATAGATAGATAGATAGATAGATAGATAGATAAAGAATATGAGGCTGGAGAGATGGCTCAATGGTTAAGAGCTCTAGTTGCTCTGCAGAGGACCTAGATTCTATTTTCAGCACCCAAACAACAACTCACCGAGCATTTGTGACTCTGGTTCCACAGGATCTGTCACCTTCTGTCCTCAGAGGGCACCGCATGCGTGTGGTACACAGACATACAGACATACATGCAGGCAAAAAAAGCCCACGTGCATGAAATAAATAATAAAAAAAATTAATTAAGGAAACAAAATAAAGCCAGGCATGGTGGCACAAGCGTGTAGTCCCAGCATAGGCAGGCGGTGAGTTCAAGGCCAGCCTGGTCTACAAAGTGAGTTTGGGACAGCCAAAGCTACACAGAGAAACCCTGTTTCAAAAAATAAAAACAAGAACAGACAAACAAAAAAACAAGAAGAAAAAAAGAAAAGAAAAGAGAAGAGAAGAAACAAAATCAATGAGATTTTGGAGGGGGCATGGGACAAGGCCTGGATGTTTGTGTAATCCCTTTGCTTAGGGAGTAGGGCCTCTAGGAAGTGACTTGGCGTCCCCGAGAATGAGATCTGTGTCCTTGTAAAAGAGGCCTGGGTGGCTTAGTGGGTACTTGCTGACAAGCCAGATGGCCTAAGTTTGGTCCCCTGGTTTCACATGATAGAAGAGAGAACGGAGCTTTGAAAGTTGTCTTCATATCTTCTCATGCTCACTGAGAAATAAGTAGAAATAATAAATACCATCAGCACAATATATAATAAATGTAATTTGAAAAATTTCAAACCCTCCTTGGAAAGTCTGAGACCCTCCTACATGAGGGAGGACACATGGAAATGACAGCTATGCAGAGTGGGGCCTTCAAGCAGACAGGATAGGCCTGCTTCTTCTTTTTCATGTTGGATTTGCAGCTCCTAGAACTGTGAAAAAAATACATTTCAGTTCCGTAGGAGCTATGCATTTCACAGTGTGCTGTCACAGCAGGCTGTGCCACCAACTACTGGACTGTACGGGGAAAGCATGGACAGCAGAGAGAGAGAGAGAGAGAGACAGACAGACAGACAGACAGAACTTGTGTGAAGAGCTAAATTGTTTCTCTAGCACTTGGATAAAGCGTCTAAATTTTTGAATTCCTAAAGTCTATCAGACCAGCAACAAAGGGAAGAGAGATAACGTTTTCTCTTTCTCTCCTCCTCCTCTATTGGAAAATTCCCAAACCTGTAAGGAAGTGTGCAAAGGAAATATTCACCATGTGAAGAACACCACTGTAAAATGTACACCCCAAAAGAACATATAGTATATTTTAATTGTATTCTGGGCAACAGCTTACCCTCAATAATGTATGAGTACTTGTTTTAATCTATCAAATTCTGAGGGCGGGAGGGAAAACAACATGGTTTTGAAGGTCTATTTCATAAATTCGGGACCTTTTTTGGTCAGAGGTTATCCAAATGGGTTGCACTTGCAGGTGTGACTCACACGCTGTGGTTTCTTTCTCTTTTTTAAAAGCTGGATGTGCTGGCACATGCCTGACATTCTTGCAATTGGGAGCCCAAGAGGATCTTTGTGAGTTTGAGGTCCTACATAGGGAGGCGGTGTCTCAAAATGAAGAAAAAAATAATAAAAAATATAAATTAAATTGGGGCGTGTTGCCCACGTAGACTTAAGCTTACTAAATGTCTTTCCCTAGGAAGCCTGCACTCAGGACGAATGGCTGACGCCTTTTCTCTGCCTTGCTTCTGAAGTAATGCAAATGAAATGGTATCTTCCTCAGAGCTCCTTCATGCTATACAAATTCAAAGTTATCTTTGAAAATCAGCCTCCTCTTTCAGTCTTACCAAGAACTTTGAAAACGTTCCACTTTGAAGTGGAATAGAAGGCAAGAAAGGAATACTGAGCCAGAGGATAAAAGGCCCGATGGGCTTTAGCCCTGGCCTCTTCATACAAGCCGAATGTCGCTTTGTGATCATTTTACCTCTTTGATCTGTACCTTCCCTTGTCCATAAGAGTGAGGGTTGTAAAGATTAGATGAGATACGATGGGGACAGTGCTTTGCCGCAAACACTGGGATTGTCCAGATCCCTACAATGTTGAGAAGCAAAAGATAAAGGGGTTTTAATATCAGACTTACGCAATGAATGAGAAGATGGTCAGGGTGGAGAAGGATGTGGAGACCGTGCCATCATCACAGGTGTGGCTGAAGGAACTAAAGGTCAGCTAATGTTGACCTGGGAACATCCCAGTGGGGTTACAAGGACGGTTGGCATTTCCAAACGGGCCTCACTGAAACCCTGCCACGTGGTTTGGCCTTCACCAGAACTATAACTTGGACCTGGAGTCTACACCAGGCTCGGGTGCTGAGGCTTCATTCCCAAGACAGCTGTGTTCAGAGGTGTGACTCTCGGGAAGGACCGAACTGTGAGGGCTCTGACCCCGGCAATGAGGATCACCTATTAAAATGTTGATAGTGTATAATTTGATGGGCTATTGGGACATGGTGGAAATCTAGGAATTGCTACCTTATCTACAGAGAGTGGCATTCGGGGTGCTCCCTTGGGAACTATGTCCTGTCCCTTGCTCCTTCCTGGACACCAGGAAGTAAGTAGCCTCTGCTGGTCACATGCTTCTACCGCCATAAGGTCTGCCTTGCTTCATGGCCCAAAGCAATGGGCTAAAATCTCTGAAACCATGAGCCAGGGTAAACCGTTTCTCCTTCAAGTTGACCATTTCAGGTTTTATCAACAAGAAGCTGACTAATGCAACCAGAGCCACTTTTTTTGTTTTATTTCAAGATAGGGTTTTATTAAACTTAGGTTGACCTTGAACTCACAGCAATCCTCCTGCCTCAGCCTTCTGAGTCCTGGAATATAGATATGTGCCATCATGCTCGGCTGAGACTTCTTAAAAGTATTGTTTAATTCAGACATTGAATAACTACCTTTTCTCCCTAAATTTCTTCTCAACATCACCTGCCTCAGTTTAGAAATCAGAATGAGTGAATGTCTATGTCTTCAGATGTCCTGGGTCTCTCTGTGGGTGTGGATTTCCCACCTGATTCTTCCTCCTCTTCCTCCTCCTTCTTTTTCATCATTGTCTTCTTACAGATGTGAATCAGCATGCCTGGCTTGTGTAGAGCCATTTCAAAGTCAGGTGACAAAGTCTGGACTTGCCCCAGAGGTAGGTCAGCATTAAATCCTGATGGAAAAGGAAATGAAATGGGAGAAAGGCAAAGACCTAAGTTTGGCTGCTGAGACCTACGTGGAGTGGGAAGAATCTGAGGGGAAAGATCTGGGTGCAGTTGGAAAGTCTCAGAAGGAAATGACTGAGGCCCAGTGAAAAAATTGTTTCCAGATGCAGACTGATGTTTGGAACATCAATTCCATACTACACATATGATATATTTATATCATTCCATCAAATTAAGATTGGTGTCTGGGACATCTGTTCTCAGCCTCACAATCTTCTCTCTTTCTCCTCAGAGAGTCAGTCCTTTCACCTTTGCTTACTTAAGACACAGTGAATTTATCTTTTGCCTTCTCAGTTTGAAGAAAAATCTGTTGATGTTTCACAGGCAAGTAAAAAAGAGGAGCTAAAAGGGTCTTATTAAAAATTTTCAGCCAGGTGGTGGTGATACACACCTCTAATCCCAGCACTTCGGGAGGCAGAGGCAGGTGGATTTCTATGAGTTGGAGGCCAGCCTGGTCTACACAGTGAGCTACAGACCAGCCAAGGCTATAAAGTAAGGCCCTGAGTCAAGAAAATATAAGTAAATAAGAAAATAAATATATTTATATAAATATATAAAAAAAATACAGTCACTTCTAAAGATCCCAAGAGAGGTTCTTTTTAATTTTTTCCCCTCATAGCTTATTGTCTTTTTCTGAATTCTT
The DNA here is from genome assembly GCF_030254825.1 of Meriones unguiculatus. Taxonomy (NCBI): domain Eukaryota; kingdom Metazoa; phylum Chordata; class Mammalia; order Rodentia; family Muridae; genus Meriones; species Meriones unguiculatus. The sequence continues at coordinate 148,870,384 of NC_083351.1, forward strand.
TTTTTGTGGATCTGTCTTTTGTGATTACCCACAGGTGTAGCAGCTCCCGTATCTGTGGGTTCTGCCAAGGTAGCCTGTTGGCCCCCGTCACAGCTGTCAACCCATAATTAAGCTGTCAGAAACGAGCTTGTCACTTATTTTCAATATAAACAATTGGTTGCTGGTATCAAAGTATTTGTGAATGCCAGGATTAAAAAGAAAACCATTTCTGTGCCTAAAACAGCATCCTTTTAAAAAAGAAACTTACAAAATAGTCGAGGTTTCATTCAAAACATGAAGATTTAATTTGAGCTGCAATGGTTGGCATTATAAAGAAGCACAGATTTTGAGAGACTCAAGTGACCTTGTTGGATTGACAGGTACACACATTATTGTAATAGCATCACCATTGCCACAGGTAACAGCATCACCATTTCCACAGGCGTGGCTTCATTATACAGAAAACACAACATTCACTTTCAATGGCCAGAACTTTGCTGTTTGGAGCTGTTCTTTCTTTCACTTGCAGAGGGATGGATATGGTTTACTTTATATGTGTGTGAATTTTTACCTTTATCCAAGGTTTAAATAAAATTAGCTCCAATTCTTAGTCTTCATTAGCAGGGACAACAAGAAAGTTAATTTAAACTGTAAGGAAGCATTTCCCTCCCTGGCCAAGATTGGCCATGATCCAGGGGAGGTGGGCTCTTTGTCCTGTGCAGCAAGGTGAGTCCAGTCTTTATGAGAAGCACCGGCCTTCGTGGCTTCAATACTTTCTTCTATAAAACTGCTAATCAGGCTGGTCCTCCCTGTCTGTCAGGCAGATTCAGAGATGAGGTGCCTGCCATCCCTGAAATGTTATAGCTTTGGAAGCCTTCCTCAGGGTTCCTGAGGCTGTCATGCTTGCTGGCCAGCCTCACTCACTTCATACAGCCCCACTCAGTAGGAGGCATGTACAAACAAGCCATAAATGGCTACCAATCCCGGAACTCACCAAAGGCTGTGGTCATGGCATAGTAGAGCAGTGCCTTCTCACTATGAACAAAAGCCTGGTTGGATTCCTCAGTACTTCAAGGAAGAAAGAGAAGGGGCTGGAGAGATGGCTCAGAGGTTAAGAGCACTCAGTGACCTTCCAAAAGATGATCCAGGTTTGATTCCCAGCACCCACATGGCAGCTCACAACCACGTATAACTCCAGTTTCATGAATCTGATGCCCTTCCCTGGCCTATGTGAACACCAGAGAGATACACAGTGTACAGACATACATGTAGGCAAAACACCTACATATATGAAATAAAATTTAAAAAGAAATAAAGAGAATGAAGAAAACTAGACATGGTGGTTCCTGGCAGTAATCCTAGCATTTGGGAGGCTGAGGAAAGAGGATTGCCCATTGTATACTTCTCTACCCTTTGAGTCCTCTCTCCCTCAGAAAAGGATGTGAAGAGCAAAGCCCAAAGACAGTTTGGCAGCTTTCATCTGAAGTTTGCAGACAGTATCTATCAGCATCTCTCTATGTGTCCCTGTCCCCATGTGCTCTCTACTGAGGTACCCCAGAGCTGAGAGGGAAATCTGGTCTACTTATGGGTACCTGACAGCAGACACATCACTCTCTCCAACAACCTCTCACCAGAGAGAGCAAGAGACGAAGGAATGTTCCTCTCCCAGGCCTTCGAGCAGGCTTGCCGTGTAGCTCTCCTTGGCTTTAAGCTAAGCAGTGGAGGGCGGCCTTGGACTTCACAAGACTGAATCACGTATGCAGGAGCAGGAGAATCACAAACCCATGGCTGTCGTGGGCTACATAGAAAGTCTGAAACTAAGCTACAGGGGGAGTTTCTATCTCAAAACAGTAACTGTTAGAACATCAGCAATACAGGATGGGATGTAGCCCAGTGCAGAGTACATGTTTAACATACACAAAGCCTGTGGTTCAATCCCCCACAACACACCAACACACACACACACACACACACACACACACACACACACACTAAAAATGGTCATAGGAATGGGCCCTAATCCAAAAAGGAATATAGCCTTTTAAGAAGAGAGGCCATTTCAACCCCTCTCTTACCAAGGACAGTGAGAAGACTGCCATCTTTAAGCTATGACAAGAGCCCTTACCAGTCCCTTACTGATTAGGCTGGCATCTTTTTTCCCTTCTAAAGTTTATTTGTTTGTGAATTTTATGTATATGAGGACTTTGCCTGCATGTACACCTGTACACCAGAATTGGGCACTGGATTTCACTGTAGATGGTTGTGACTCTCCAGTGTTGTTGCTGGGAATTGAACTCAGGACCTCTAGAAGAGCGGGGCAGCCAGTGCTCTTGACTGCCGAGCCATCTCTCCAGCCCTGGGCTGGCATCTTGACATCAAAATTTCCAGCCTCCAATACTGTGAGAAATAACATTTCTGGTGTTTAAGCCACTCTCTGTGGTATTTTGTTACATTATCTCAAGGAGACCAGTATGGAGAGCTGATCTTCTCTTCACTGCCCAATCCCTGCTTTGCAGACAGTTGATAAAGATTCTGCCAACGCCTTGTTTCCAACCTATGCCTTAGGGAAGGAATGGAAATGCCAGCAGCTGAGGCTGGAGGAAGGGTCTGTTCGGTGGGAAAGGATGAATGTGCATTTCAGGCAACTGTGAGCCATAACAGGTCAGATGACGGCAGTCTATCTGGACAGTGAAAACTATCTCAATGCTGAATAGAAGCACCAGGGTGGGAAAACGGACAGTTTTTGAGCCAGGGAGGTGAGACCAGGTCAATCTTGCTTTTAGGCCCTGACATTAAATCTTTGAACACAAACTCTGCTTCCTGACTGAGATGGTAGATGTTACGTGTCACTTTGACTGGATCCTGGGTACTCAGATAGTAGAAACTTTGTTCTGGGATGTTTGCGGATGAGATTAATGTTTGCTTCTGGTGCACGGGCACGCTTCACCCAGAATGCTGAAGGCCTAAGTAGGAAGGCTGAGTAGGAGGAACTTTTTTCTCTCCCTGAGAGAGATGAGACATTGGTCTCTGGCTCAGAGTGTGTGTGTGGGTGTGTGTGTGGGGGGGGAGGTGGCTGTACCAATGTCCTGGGTGTGGACTCTTCAGTCCCTATAAGCCTGTGAGTCGGCTCCTTTCAGCAAATGCTTCCTGGAGCTGCTCTCTCCAGTGCTGTCTTCCCATTGGCTCTGTTTCTTCTGTAAAACTCTAAGAAGGCACTGACCAAAGGACAGAAGCAAACACACTATTGAGCAACCCACACTAGTGGCTTTCTGTTTTCCTTCTTTTCCTTCCTTCCTTCCTTCCTTCCTTCCTTCCTTCCTTCCTTCCTTCCTTCCTTCCTTCCTTTTTGTTGTTGTTGTTTTGTTTCTTCAAGACAGGGTTGCTCTGTGTTACAAGAGCCTTGGCTATCTGGACTCAATCTGTTGACCAGGCTGGCTTTGAACTCACAGATCTGCCTGCCTCTGCCTCCCGAAGTGCTGGGATTAAAGGCATGCGCCACCGTGACCGGCTTACTAGTGGCTTTTCAATCTCCATGAAGGAGCATGGATTGACTTCACCTAGATTTCACTGTAGAGAAATCACTTTTCGGAATTTGTAGTAAAGTAGCATGTGCTGTGTAGACGCCACCTTCAAGCTCAGCTTCTGACTGTCACGAATGGGTCACGCTTGAGGAGTTGAGGCTCCATCTTTCCGGAGCCAGAGAGAGGTTACAGTTATATTAACAGAAGTTGTGTGAAAGTGAGGAAACAACCTGCCATCCCACCTTTCTCAAGATGGGGATAGCGTGACCTTTCATGTTGTCGTTTCGACAGTTTAAAGTCACCAAGGAAACAAGCCTCAAGTCAAGACTGTGAGACTAGATTAGGTTAACAGAACTGATGGGGGAAGACACAGCGGGAGGGCTCTTTGCAGATGGTGCTTCACACTCCTGGATTTCCCACACTTCGCAACTGCAAGAAAGATAACGTTCATCTTAAAGAACAAGCCTCCCAGTCTCAAGCACTATAAAACCGGCATTTATTTCTGATAACTAAACAGTTTCCCCCACACAACATAACTATGGGTACTGTGGTGGTTTGAAAGAAGATGGCCACCATAGTCTCATAGGGTGTGGTATTAGTAGCAGGTGTGGCCTTTTTGGAGGAAATGTGTCACTGTAGGGGTGGGCTTTGAAGTCTTATATACTCAAGCTATGGCCAGTGTGACTCACAGTCTCCTTCTGCTGCCTGCAGATCAAAGACCTCTCAGCTCCTTCTCCAGCACCATGTCTGCCTGCGTGCCACCCTGCTTCCCACCATGGCAATAACAGACTAAACCCCTCAACCTGTAAACCAGCCCCAATTAAATGTTTTCCTTTATAAGAGTCACCATGGTCACGGTATCTCTTCATAGCAATAAAACCCTGAGACACGTACCAAGTGACGTATTCAAAACGTTGTTGTTTTTCTTCTGTTTAGATAGAGTTTGACTTTGTAACTCAGGCTGGCCTAAAACTCTCTATGTAGCCCAGGATAAACTAAGACAGCAATCTCCCTGCTTCAGCTGGGACTTGGGGCTAAGGTTCTGAGCAACCATGCCTGGATTTTTGGTCTATGCCCCTCTTCATCCCTGATACATGCTCATCCCTTCCTGCCCCAACATCAACAGTTTTCCAAATGACTGAAAGAATCTTAATTTATGACGTGTCCATTTCTTTCCAGGCTCTGGAAGGAAAGCTGGCTGTCACCCAAAGACCATTAAGACCTCCTTTCTTGCCAAGCAGCTACTGTGGTTTGTTCTGAATATATTTGCAGAGCTGCCTTTAACATTTTTCCCATCCTCAGCCAAGTCCATATTTCAACTTCTCAAAGATTGCATGGTGCGTTCAGAGCTTCAGTCTGTGACCTGCCGGCTTCAGTCTGTGTGGCAGCGATGGAGAGTTTTGCATGGTGCTACAGTTAGGATATAGTTTCCTCCCCCCCAAAGTTTCCTGTGCTGGGTTCCCAATGTGACAGTGTTGAGAAGTGTCAGAGTCCTTAAGAGAGACCCTATTGTTCTAACCCTTGGGACTGGATTGGTTCCTTGTCCTGCCTAGTTTTATGTCAACTTGACACAAGCTGAAAGGAAGTAACCTCAATTGAGACAATGCCTCCATAAGATCCAGCTGTAACTCTTTTCTTATGTTTTTTAAATTTATTATTTATTACAGTTTATTACTTACTACAATTTATTCAATTTGTATCATGGTGGTTGCCCCCTCCCTCTTCTCCTCCCAATCCCTTCCTCCCTCCCTCTTCTCTCCCTATGCCCCTGTAAGCCTTAATTAGTGATTGATGGGGGAGGGCCCAGCCCATGTGAGTTATAGCATCCCTGAGCCCGTGGTCCTGGGTTCTTTAAGAAAGCAGGCTGAGCAAGCCATGGGGAGCAAGCCAGTAAGCAGCACCTCTCCATGGCCTCTGCATCAGCTCCTGCCTCCAGGTTCCATCCCACATCCCTCAATGATGGATTTTGATGGGGAAGTGTAAGCCAAATAAGCCCTTTCCTCCCCAACCTGCTTGTGGTCCTAGTGTTTCATCATAGCAATTGTATCCCTGTAGTGGTTAATTTTACATAAACTTGAATAAACTAGAGTCATTTGAGAGGAGGAAACCCTAACTGAGAAAATGTCTCCATAAGATCTGGCTGCAGGCAAGCCTGGAGGGCATTTGCTTAATTAATTGATTGATTGGGGAAGGCCAAGCCCATTGTGGGTGGTGCCATCCCTGGGCTGATGGTCCTAGGTTCTAGAAGAAAGCAGGCTGAGCAAGTCAGGGAGGAGCCAGCCAGTAGGCAGCACCCCTTCCTGCCTCCAGCCTCCAGGTTTTGGCCCCCTGCCCTGACTTACCTCAAGGATGGACTGTGGAAGCCGAGTTAACCCTTTCCTTCCTAACTTGTGTTTGGTCATGGGGTTTCATCACAAAAATAGAAACCCTAACTGGGACACGACTCTGAGGTGTTGTCAGTGAGCCTGCCACTTCCCCTTTTGTGTGTGTGCTATTGTTGCTCTCATGGGAGCCCCTGTGTTGTGATACAGCGTGGGGCCTTCACCAGAGACCGATGCTGAGATCCTCCTCTTATGTCTACAGAACCGTGTGCTCGCTCAATCCCTTTGCGTTATGAAGTACCCAGACTGAGGTATTTTGTCATTAGCAACACAAATGCATTAAACAACGTTGGGCGTCTTTTCCTTCTTCTGTCTCCACATGTGAATATTCTGAAAATTCTGTCCTTTTTTTCTGTTCCTTATTCTTTTCTCAGATCTCCCACTGTTTTCATGGGAGCAATCATTTCTTTCATAGGGATAGTTAGAAGATGCAGCATCTTCTGTGTGTACGTGTCTATATAAAAATAATGAATATATCATTATGTACATATATCATTAAATTTACCACTTATGTCAGGCATGAATTAAGATTCTTATACTTGTCAGGCATGGTGGCACACACCTTTAATCCCAGCACATAGGAGACAGGGGCAGGCAGATCGCTGTGAGTTCGAAGCCAGTCTGGTCTACAAAGTGAGTCTAGGACAGCCAGGACTACATAGAGAAACGCTGTCTCAAAACAAGATTCTTATACATTTTTTTTTTCTAAGACAGGATTTCTCTATGTAGCCTTGGCTGTCCTGGACTCACTTCGTAGACCAGGCTGGCCTTGAACTCACAGAGATGCACCTGCCTCTGTTTCCCTGAGTGCTAGGATTATAGGCGTACAACATCATGCCCAGCTCTTATACATTTTTTTAAAGACAGGATTTTTCTATATAGCCCTGGCTATTCTAGAACTCACTGTATCTACATTTAAAAAAAGAAAAAGAAAAATAGAGAAGGAAAGAAGATACAAGAACCTTAATGTAGGCAGCTACAATCCAACAGTCTTAAAAGGCTGAGGGTTGAGAATTCCAGGCCAACCTGGGCCAAAAGCCTACTCCCCCATCCCAAAAAAAGAAAGAAAAAGTAGACAAATATTTTACTTTCCATTCATATTTAGTGCTACTCTTTGACTTTAGGCCCCTAATATTTATTTCTACCTATTTTCACTTTATTGTTCTCCATTCTACTGAACCGTCTGATGACAGCGCCTTGCCACTTCCCTTTCCAAGCACGCTCATGTTTGTTGAATGACATCCAACTTTCCCGGCTACATGACCAGGGCTCCCTTCAGCTTTTCCAAACCAACATTTCTTTTTCTCTGAGACAAGGCTTCTTTCTGCAGCCTGGGCTACTTCACCTTCACAATGTAGATTAGGCTGGCCTCAAACACCTAGAAAACTGCCTGGCTCTGCCTCAAGGTATGTGTGCCATCGTACCTGGCTGCAAAACCAGAGTTGTTTTCCTGTTGGTGATTCTCATATAGCCCTGGTCTTGTCAGGCTTGATCCACTGTACTTTTATGAACGTCTCTGTGTTATCAAGGCATGAGCCCTTTGCTCTGCTGTTCTTGTCTAAGGAGTCTTTCTCCTCCTTTGTGGTCTTTTGAATGACAATGACCCTCATAGACTCATATATTTGATTGTCTGATCCCTAGTTGGTAAACTGTGTGGCCTCCTTGGAGGAAGTGTGTCATTGGCAGTGGACTTTGAGATTTCAGAAGTGGAGGTCAGGCTCGGTCAGTCAGTCTGTCTGTGACCAGGTGTGAGCTCTCAGTTACTACCCCAGAGCCATGCCCTTCATGCCTGCCTGCTGTGTTTCCCACCATGATGAACATGGACAAACCCATGGTTAAATGAATTTTTTTTAAGTTGCCTTGGGCATGATATCTCTTCACAGCAATAGAAGAGTAACTAAGTAACCTGTATCTCTGACCATCTCCTCCAGACAGTTTAATGTCGACTCAGCATGCTCTTTTTCTCTCTCTCTTGTGGGATTCCCTACCAAGTATTAAAAACTTTCTTAGCGGTAGTAGGGCACACCTTTAATCCCAGCACTTGGGAAGCAGAAGCAGATGGATTTAAGTGAGTTTGAGGCCAGGCTGGTCTATATATAGATTCTAGGACAGCCACAGCTACATAGTAGAGAGAATTTGTCTCAAAGAAAGTTAAATTAAATTAAATTAAATTAAAAATCTCTTTTAGGGGCCAGAGGGATGGTTCAGAGGTTAAGAGCACTAATAGTACTTTCATAAGACCCAGGTTCAATTCCCAGCACCCACGTTGCAACTCACAGCCATCTATAAGCTCAGTTCTGAAGCATCTGATACCCTCTTCTGACTTCAGTGGGCACCAGGCATGCGTGTGATATGCAGATATAAAAAGTGAACAACCAGGCTAGGTGTCTACAGTGCTAGGGAGGGCTATGTAGTAATTTAGTGCTTTGCAGCATGCTCTCTGCTACAGTTCCCTGACTAAGTAATATTGCCAGCCACACTCTTGGCTTTTAAGATGTCTGCAGTTCAGTGGGGCAGTAGGAACAGGTGGATCACAGCAGTTCCGTGTGATAACGGCCTCAGGGGCACCTCCGAATGGCTGGCTGCCTGGATGAACTGAGAAATTCAATCTCCCTTGCAATTCTGCTGCAGAGGCCCCTGAAGTCACAGCGTTGCTCACGGGTGATGATCCACGATTTTCACAACTGATATTTCTGTCTCCTTAGAGAAGCTGCCAATGTTTTCATGCATTTTCCTAGAGACTCCCATGCTGGTCTGGTCATTTTATAGCAACTCGATACAAGCTAGAGGAGGGAACTTGAACTGATAAAGTGTTCCAGTCAAACTGGCCTGTGGGCAAGCCTGTGATTGGCACACACTTATGCATATGTTCTTGATTGATGAGTGATATAAGAGCGTCCATTTCACTGTGGTTGGTGCTGACCCTGGGATGGTGGCCTTGGGTGCTATAGGAAAGCAGGTTGATCAAGCCACGGGGAAGAAGCCAGCAAACAACGAACTCCTCCATGGTGACCTTTGCTTTAGTTTCTGCCTCCAGGTTCCTGCTGTGCTTAAGTGCCTGCCCTGACTTCCCTCAGTGATGGACTGTTACCTGGAAGTGTAAGATGAAATAAACCCTTTCCTCCCCAAGCTGCTCATGGTCATGGCGTTTTATTTTTTTATTTTTATTTTGTATACATTGATTTTTTTTGAAAGATTTATTTATTATGTATATAGTGTTCTGCCTGCAGGCCAGAAGAGGGCACCAGATCTCATGATAGATGGTTGTGAGCCCCCATGTGGTTGCTGGGAATTGAACTCAAGACCTCTGGAAGAGCAACCAGTTCTCTTAACCTCTGAGCCGTCTCTCCAGCCTGGTGATGGTGTTTTAATTTTTTACAGCAACAGAAACCCTAAGAAGAGCATCTTTAAACATCTTTAAAAAGGGGATGTATTTCAGTTGATAGAGCGCTGGCCTGGCATGCATGAGGCCCTGGGTTCATTCTCTAGCTCCGCCTAAACTAGACATGGTGATGCATACTTGTATTTCCAGAACCAAAAAAAAAAAAAAAAAAAAGAAGAAGAAGAAGAGGTGGGAGGATCAGAAGCTCCCAGATTCCCATGGCAAGTTTGAGTCCAGTCTGAATCATGTGAAACCCTGTCTCAAAAACAACCTGCCCCCATCTTTAAACTCCTGATTATCAGGAAAAATAACCAGGCCCAAATGAGTTACAGTAATGAGCCTCATTATGTCCAATACCTCATAGAAAAATACCAGCTCTCTAAAGGATGAAGCAGGAAGATTGCTTTGGGTTCAAGGGCAGACAGTGCTACATAATGAGCTCTACACCAGCCTCAAAACTAAAAGAAGTCAAAGTTATCGCTGGTTTTATATAGTTCCTCACCTGGAAGAAGCAAGGTTAAGTGGCCTGAGACCGGGAAAATCCCAGAAGTCTGTCTGATTTAGGGGAAGGGGTGATTTGGAGGATAATGCAAGTGACAGCTCAAGTGCCAGTACCCAAGAAGAGGAGAGGGAAAATTGGAAAGATTGGGTGATTTTTAAATGAATTTAACAATTACATGTATGTGTATTTCTACATGTAGATATGTGCATGTGAGCGCAGATGTTCTTGGAAGCCAGAAGGGAGGTTTGGATCCCTTGAAGTCTAAGTTTTGATTGGTTATGAGTCACTCAAAGTAGGTGCTGGGACAGAACTCAGGTCCTGAACAGAAGCAGTAGGTGCTCTTAACTGCTGAGGCATCTCTCTGGCCCCTGAAAGATTAGCTAGTTTTGATGGGTGTGTAATTTGGTGTATTCTTGTTTCTGTAACAAAAATACTAGGTACTTCATAAATAATAGAAACGTATTCTTCCAGATTCTGGAAGCTGGGAAATCCAAGTTCAAGGTGCTGGAGATTCAGTGTCTGGTATGTGTAGGTATGTATGTATGCTCACTGTACCTCCAAGGGAGCACAAAGCTGGGGTGTTCACTCTATGCCAGAAAGAGTATGGGGGGGCAGTATTCACTCTCTGCCTCCAAGGGAGCACCTTGCTTTTCCATTGTCACAGTGGGAGATGCTGTCCTCTTAGGATAGAAGAGATGGATGGCAAAAGGGACTAAGGGAATCCCTTCCATGTCTGCTGTAAGGACAGTATCATGGCTGGAATCATAGCTTAGCTAATAGAGTATCTGCCAGGCTTGCACAAAGCTCTAGTGTGATCTCCAGCACTGCATACATCCATGGTGGCACATGCCTGTAATCCCAGAACTAGAGAGGGGGGGAGCAAGAGGAACAGATTGTTCTCTGCACTACATATCAAGGTCAAGGCCAGCCTAGGATACATGAGATGCTATCTCAAAACAACAACAACAAACAAAAAGCACCGAACAACCCAAGAAAGAAAGAAAGAGAATGAAAAGAGAGAGAGAGAGAGAGAGAGAACATTAGTCCCATCTATGAAAACAGAAAGCCTGTGTCTTAGTCACTTCCAAAGGCCTGCCTCTTAAAGTCATCACCTTGACTACTGGGCTTCTCGACGCTAGAGCAGCGGTTCTCAACCTTCCTAATGCTGCCACCCTTTAATACAGTTCCTCATGTGTGGTGACCCCCAACCCTAAAATTATTTTGTTGCTACTTCACAACTGTGATTTTGCTACAGTTATGAATCGTAATGGAAATATCTGATATGTGACCCCCAAAGGGGTTGCTACCTACAGGTTGAAAATTGCTGTTTTAGAGAGACACATATAGCCATACCACAACACTGAGAGAGTCTGATAAATAGCTCTCTTCCTGTGATGTGCAGGAATTCCTCCAAAGAGGCCCCTGATTCCATGGGTTAAAAAAGGAATGCTCTTGTCTCAGGAGACCTGGGTCTTGAGTTTAATTAGTTAGAGACTGGTTTGAACTCTGCCCTCACTGGATACCGTGCTAACATCTCTAGTATACCTTACCTGTAGTTCAGTCACATCTGTAGTGGTTCATTTCTTAGGTCAGCCTGTGTCAAAATAGCAAGGCAAAATCAACAAGTCTAACCACTTGAGGCCGGAGAGATGACTCAGCAGTTATAAGCACATACTGTTCTTACAGAGGACCCCAGCTCAATTCCAAGTCCTAAAATATGTGAGGCAATTTGATCAGCCGTGGGCCTCTGTGTTAATCATCATCTGTTGAAAGAAGCTTCTGTGATAACGTGTGAGAGCTCCATTGATCTGTGGATATAATAGGAGGTCATTAGGAGTTGGCTTAATACTATGTGCGCTTAGCTGAAAGATAGTAGCAGGTTCTCCGGGAGGGTCTACAGCTGCGAGGAGAGGGATGGTTACTTTTCTTTACTGATAGAGCCCCTTGTGTGCAATGGGCATCCTACAGCTCACAAGCACCTGGAACTCCAGCTCTAGGGGATCCAGAGCCTCTGGCCTCCGCAAGCATCGGCACTCACATGCATAGACACACTTATACACAATCAAAAATAATAGTCAGCTATAGTGGTGCATGCCTTTAGTCCTGGCTCTTGGGGGAGGCAGAGGTAGCTGAATCTTAGTGAATTTGAAGCCAGCCTGGTCTACACTACGAGTTCCAGGGACAACCAGGGCTACATAGAGAAGCCCTGTCTCAAAAACAACAGAACAAACAAACAAACAAACAAAAAAACCTCAAAAAACAATCACTTGGTGTCACATGCCTATAATTCCAGCGTTCAAAAGGTGGAGGAACATGGATCAGAAGTTCAAGATAACCCTCGGCTTTGTAATGAGTTCAAGGCTAGTCTGGGCTGCAAGAGAACCCAAACAACAGAAACCAATAGCTTCCTGAAAGTCTACTGCCTGCTAAGGGCTCAGGGCAACCCACAATGCTATTTTTAATAAACCGAGTGGGGGTTCTAAACAAAAAGCTTACAAAACCTGGTGAGCTCTGTGGAGGAAGCACAGACGCAAAGAAAGAGGCTCAGCTTGTTCAGGAAGGGGTTTCCATGGAGATAACATTGTCGTTGGTGTCCTTTACAGCAGCGGGAGGAGCAGCCCAGGGAAGGGAAAAACCTGTGCTGGGACTAGGATTGAGCAAGGGAAGTTAGCACAGACCCCACCCAGAGGAGCACTGGATGGGGGTTAAAGTGCAGTCTGCTATCCAGAGTTTTGAGTTCAAATCTTCATTCCATCTTTTACTAATACTATGATCTTGTGACATTTTGTTATTAGTCCTCCCCCCACCTTCCACCACCTCAGCACACCCACGTGTGCACATTTAGGGTTAATTGAAATGTACAAGGTTCTAAAGGGGGCTCTAAACTCAGATTTTACCGTTCACCTACAGGCCGGGTGTAGAGACATATAACTATAATTCTAGCTCTTGGAAGGCAGAGGCAGAAGAATGGGATCCAGGATGAGGCCAGCCAAATCTAGAACCCAGGGAGAGCCTATCTCAAACAATAAAGAAGAAAGACAAACAAAAACCCCTAAAGATTTTAGGCCAACCATTGCAAACTCCTTTACTTCCACTGCTTAGAAGGTACCGGCAGAAAGGTCAGGAGTCAAAGGCCATGCCATCTTCACCTCTCAGCTACATAGCGAGCTGAAGCCTCTCTGGGCGACATCAGACACCAGGTCACCCTTCTCTCCAGAGTCTCACCGCATCGAAGATGGGCTCTGAGTTTTTAACAGTTACGATGCTTTATTAGGGAAACTTCACAAAAGAGATAAAATCTAACCCACAACTCACTTTCAAACGTGGTGAAATGTTTATGAATTCTAAATTAACAGTGAGTGACAATAGCACAATGCGGTGTTTTGCAGACATTTAATTAACCACTCATTAATTTAGATTTTAATGACACTTTTTTTTTTTAAGTGAGGGGTTTTTTTGGTATTTTTTTTTTCCAGGTCTGAAATGATTTCTGTGGATTGGCAAACTCCTGAGGAACTCGGGTCCTGACTCCATGAGATCCAGACGGGAGCTGGCTTTACACTCCTCAGTCCCCAGGCCCCCAGCATGCATTTCCTCTGCTCTGGCCCCTGCCTGAGCTCTGGGTTCAACTGCTCATGCCTGGGTTCCTTACTCCTCACACCCCAGCTCCCTTTAACTCAAAGTCTATCTCCCTTGATATCCTAAAGTTTTTCAAGGACAGGCTCTAACACTGACTTTGTAGCACACTTCTCAGGAGCCGGCGCAGATGGGCCTCCTAGAAAGAGTTCAGCAGACCTTGGCTGAGGAGATGGATAGCAATGAACTTCGGTTTCTACACAGTCCCTACTTTTCTCCCATTTCTTCCCTTCTCCATTACCTTCTGCCTCCTCTTCCTCAATTCTTAGTATCTGATAAATGCTTTCCCCTCATTCTTGTAGTCTTATAAATGCATTTTGAAGAAACTGGCTTCTGGCCGTCTTCACACCCCTGAATTTTATCTTCACCTTCCTTCCTTCCTTCCTTCCTTCCTTCCTTCCTTCCTTCCTTCCTTCCTTCTTTTTCTTTCTTTCTTTCTTTCTTTCTTTCTTTCTTTCTTTCTTTCTTTCTTTCTTTCTTTCTTTCTTTCTTTCTTTCTTTCTTTCTTTCTTTCTTTGACAGGGTTTGTGTATGTGTGTGTGTGTGGTGTGTAGCCTTGACTGTCCTGGACTCACTTTGTAGACCAGGCTGGCCTCAAACTCAGAGATCTGCCCACCTCTGCCTCCCAAGTGCTGGGATTCCAGGTGTGACCATGCCCAGGTTATCCTCATTTTCAAATGAGTGCCATACATATGATGGTTGGTGGTGTAGTTCAGCTGATAGAGTGTTTGTCTGTCAAGGGCAGGTAGCCTTTGGTTTGATTCTCAAGTGTAAGTGGTGTACACTTACACCAGTTCTCAGGAAGTGGAGGTAGGAGGTTGGAAGTTCAAGGTCATGCTCAGATTCACTGAATTCCAGATCAGCCTAAAGACATACAGAAGCAAAATACATATCTCAGTTTTAGCAAATGAAATACAGGATGGGAGGGGTGAGGTCAACTGTGCTCTGGAAATAATCTTAATTTTTATGGGAAAGAGTTTTTCAAATGTTGAAAGTCTCTCAATAGCGTATAAACATGCTTTCTTTTTGAAACTCCTTCTGAGATATTTTCTCACTACAAATCTATTTTGCTTATTAAATTAATGTAAGTCACTGGGTCAAAAATTAAACGGGAAAATTCCTGTCAGAGTTGAGCACAGCAATATCCAACTAATGTGGACCTCTTCAAAACAAGACTGCCTCTTACTAGTCATATTTGTAGTCCCTAGAATGCTTGGGATCTGAAGTCTTCCAATTGCCAGCCCATAAAAATGGCCGCCTTTCACTGTGGACAGATGCCTTTCACAGTACTGAGTCCTGCAGACTCAGTTTCTTCTGGATCCAGCCAGGCTCCCTGTCCCGAGAGGCAGAGAGGAAATGTACACTTTGGCTGAGGGCACTTCTGTTCGGGCAACTGGAGACAAGACCACTCTGAGGTCAAGTGCCCTAATCTCATTTCTTAAATCAACAAACAGCTCTCGAGGACTAGGAGGGCCTCCCAGATTGCCCTCCTGGGATCTTTAGTCCTGAGGAATTGAACTGAGAATGATCCCTTTAGTTCATTTATGGATTAGAAGATTTTTTTTCCTGGCGGTGTTTAAATTTTGTAATCCTTTGGGCGCGTGTGCGTGCGTGTGTGTGTGTGTGTGTGTATGTGTGTGTGGTGTGTGTTTGTGTGCTTCTCCTTATTTTGGGATAGGGGCTCATGAAACCCATATTGACTTCTGTGAGAAATGTTTTTTGTTTTCCTATCAAGGTGGCTAGCCCATCAAGGACTGACAGGGCATGAATCTTCCCCATCTTGTAAAAAAAATTATGCAAAGAAATTCAAATCATTTTTTTCCCTCACCTTATAAAACTTCTATGCAAATCTTTTCATCTCCCCAACCAGGTAAAACTTTCATTTATGAAAAGGCCCATTACCTCTCCCTTCTACATTTCCAGAACTTGATGGCCTGGAGCAGCCAACCCCACCCCTTTTCTTCATTTTTCTTCGCACTGACTCTTTAACACTAGCCAATCGTGAAAGACTGTAAGTCCTGGCCCCAGCCAATGGGGAAGGGACACAATCACCACCTGTGTTAGGATAAAAGAAACCAAGTGAGGCTCCTGTCTCTCCTCCCCACAAAGAATGTTTGTCTTTAACACCTTGACTATGTAGCGAAGGATGACTTATTCTAAGAACTTGATATGTAGGGACCAGGTTTGCCTCAAGTGCTAGCTAGCATCAAAGGCATGCACCACTGTTGGCACTGTTTTTTTTTTTTTGTTTTGTTTTTGTTTTTTCTTTTGAGGGGGGCAGGGGATTCCTTATGCCTTTTCTTCCCTCTCTACCTCAATCCCTTCCAACACCGGGTAGGAGAGAAAGAAGGTTAGCAGAGATAGGGGGCGTAGTTCTCTTTATACTACTTCCTGCTGGTTAGGGTTATCAGGTTCCTTGGGGCAATTCCAATCTTAGCTTCAGGACATCTCAATTTTTTTTTTCTTCTCATCACAACAACAAGGAGCAGCAGTGGGGGAAGCAGCAACCTTCTCCTTCCTAGGAGTACACCCCTCACCCCGTCCCTCTCTGGGCTCTGGCATTTCTAACCCTCTGCATCCCCAGAATTAAACTATCTGCAGCTGGCAAAGATCAGGCTCCTTTCACAGACGACAGGAGGCAAATAGTCTGCTGCTGTGGACAGTCCGAAGCAGCCCCATATCCCACACCTGGGATTAAAACAAAAACATAACGTGTTACATAACATGACTGAGGTTTTTAAAGAAACCCAGACTCCCACTACACACCACGATACCAGCGTCCAGTCCTTGATTCTCTCTTCTCAGCTTCCAAATGCCAGGTGACAAGGCGAGCTACCCCACACCTGGCTCTTAGTTGTTCAAGATAATAATCTCTTGCCCAGTGCACATTTGGCAGGCACCTCCCTCCCCCCATTCTGTGCACTGTCTCTTCTCTCTGGAGATTGTTTCCTTTGCTTTAATTTTGTATGAGCCTGTTCGTCTGTTACTGCGATTACTTCCTGTGCAACTGGAGTTCTTTTCAGAAAGTCTTTGCCTACCCCTGTAGCTTGATATGTCTTACCTAGGTTTTCCTCTAGCTTTTTTCAGATCTTGCTTTAGAATTTTTAATCCATTTTGAAATGATTTTTTTTTTCCCCAATAAAGCCCAGTCTGGCTTCAAACTCCTGACCCTCTCGCTCCAGCCTCCTGAATGAGGATTAAGACGTGAAGCACCAGGCCCAGCTGAATTAAGTGTTTGTGCAGGGTGAGAGATACAGATCTAGTTTAAATGTTCTCCATGTGCAAATGAAACTTCTCTTAGGACTATTTGTTCTAAAAATGTATTCAATGTTTGTCTTTAACATTTTTGCCAAAAAAAAAAAAAAAAATAGCTGTGGCTCTATTCTTATTTCTCCCATTCTCTTTCATTGCTCTAGCTATCTGATTTTACTCACTCATTAGTTTGTTTGTCTGTCTGTTTATTTATTTGCTGTCACTATGGCTTGTGTAGTGTAGTTTGAGATCAGGTGTGGTGGTGCCTCTACTGTTACGCTTGCAGCTGAAGACTGCTCCAAACAGTCAGGATCTTTTGTGCTTTTGTATGAATTTTAGAACATTTTTTTTCTATTTCTGTGACGAGTGCCATTGAAATTTTGAAATGGGCTGTGTTGAATCTATAGACTAGCTTCGTTGACTAGCTTGGTGGCTATTTTTTATAATGCTAGTTCTGTCACTTTTTGAGCACAGGCAGGCTTTCCATCCATCTTCAATTTTTCCTTTCGGTGCTTTGTTTTGGTTATGTAGCAGATGACCTTGAACCCCTGCTCTTCTTGCCTTTTCCTCCCAAGTCTAGGATTACAGATGTACCCTACCACACCTAGCCTTTGGTTTTTTTTTTTGTTTTTTTTTTTTGACAGGGTCTCCTCATGTAGCCCTGACTGGTTAGAATTCCCTATATAGACAAGGATGAGCTTAAACCCACGACAATCGTTTTTTGTTTGTGTTTGTTCATTTTTGTTTGATTTATTTATTTATTTATTTATTTATTTATTTATTTATTGAGATAGTGTTTCTCTGTGTAGTCTTGGCTGTCTTGGACTTACTTTGTAGACCGGGCTGGCCTCAAACTCACAGAGATCCACCTGCCTCTGCCTCCCTGAGTTCTGGGATCATAGGCGAGTGCCCTCATGCTAGGCTGAAAGAAGCATTTAGTTGGGGGCTTGCGTATGGTACCAGAGAGTTAGTCCATGATCATCATGGTGGTAAGTCTGGCAGGCAGGCATGGTGCTGGAGCAGTAACTGAGATCTTATATTTGAGCCTCAAGGTGCAGGCAGAGACAAGGCAAGACTGGGCCTGACATGGGCTTTTGAAACCCCGGAAGCCCACTTTCAGTGACACACCTCCTCTGAGGCCATACCTCCCAATCCTTCCTAAACAATCCACCAACTGGGAACCAAACATTCAAATATATGAACCTGTAGGGACCATTCTCATTCAAACCACCACACCTGGGTTCCAGGTTTATCCTGGATTAAGCCTTTTCCCAAGTGTTTTATTCTTTATGGAGCCACGTGAGTGCTGTTTCTTCCGGATTCCTTTTTCAGCAAATTCACTGCTGGCGTATTGTATGGTGCACTGTATGATTTTCCCATGTTACTTTTGTGTTCGATCAGTTTGCTGAAACTATATGACACAGGTCTAAGAGTTTGAGAGGAACACACTCTAAGACTTGACCAAACCAAGTCCTGTATTTGCTGTCTAAAAACCTGCTGTCCTACAAATTAGAAGTTCTACACATTTTTGGGAACACTGCTCTTGACAAAATACGCACAGGGTTTTAGTATTTGATTGTTTACATAATGAAAAGAGGGGTTTTTCTCTCTCTCCTTCATTGAATTTTGGCTTTTCACAGTGTGCAATTTTGCCGAATTTGCGATCATTATGTACTTGTCTCAAAAAGAATGAATTTTATCATTAAAAAAAAAAAACCCTGCACACAACTAGAGGAATGATCAGCTCGCTACCAACATCCCAGTGCAACCTGTGAGGCTTTTTTTCTCTCCCCTCTGCTCTGAGAATATTTAATTCAAGCTGCAAAAACTCCTATGTACAGCAATTAGAAGGGAAAACTGAAGCCAATTGAATTCTCTTAATCAAGAAATAATTAATTTGTGCACAACAGTGTTGGAGTACATACAAAAGATTGGACGAGTTATCCCTCCCTCTCTCCCTTTCACGAAGTTACAGTTTCCATCTTGCTTTGTTTGTGAGATAATAAGGAACGCTTGTGCAAAGTGAGACAAGATGAAGAGGGAGACTTCCTCATGAATAGGAGAAATGAATGTTTTTTTTTTTTTAATTTAAAGGAAACTGTATTTAAAACACAATTTTTTTGGAAAATATAATGAAGTCAAATATAAATATTGTGAACAGCTGTTCCCTAAGAAGCTGCCGCACTGAATAGCCACCATCTGGAGTCATTCACAGAGAGAACAAGGTAAGCATGCACCTGTTCCTTTCTTGAGCACCACGTAATCTTTGTCCCAAATTATAAACAAGTGCAGCAGTTTCCATGAAAAATGTAATATCCAATTTGCCAAGCAGCTTAGATGAGAACTGATGAGAATTTAGATGGCTTAGAAAGGTGTAAGTTTTGTATAAATTTTTTCAAAGATTTTATTTATTTGTTTGTTTGTTTGTTTGTTTGTTTTGATTATGTGTGTCTGTGTGTGGGGTTTGTCCTTGTCAGTACAGTGCCTGAGGGGGCCTGAGGGAGGGCATCTGATAGTCAGGAGCTGGAGTTATAGGTTTTGTGAGCCTCCTCGATGTTGCTGTGAACCAAACTGTGGTCCTCTGGAGGAGCAGTAATTGCTCTCAGCGGCTGGGCCATCTCTCCATCCTAAAAAGCACACTCGTAAGAAGTGCTTTTTCTGATTCAGAGTTCATTGCTTCCCTGAATTTTCTCTTTTAAAGAAATGGTTCCTAGTGGGGCAGTAATGGCGAGCACCTTTAATCTCAGCACTCTGGAGGCAGAAGCAGGTGATCTCTGAGCAAATTCCAGGCCAACCACGGCTACACACTGAGACCAACTCCAAAATAAAATAAAACTCTTCAAAGCGGCTGCATGATCTACGTTTGTAATTTTATAAATTATTTCGTTTTTAATTGTGTGTCTGTGTGTATGTCGTGTGTGGGGATAGATGCTTGTGAATCAGGTACCTGGATGCCAGAGGTAGCAGATATCCTGGAGCTGAGTTATAGGCAGCAGAGAGTCACGTGACATGTGTCTTAGTTAGGCTTTCTATTGCTGTAATGAAACACCATGACCAAAGAGCAAATTGGGGAGGAAAGGGTTTATTCAGCTTACACTTCCACATTGCTGTTCCTCATTGAAGGAAGTCAGGACGGGAACTCAAACAGGGCTGGAACCTGGAGGCAGGAGCTGATGCAGAGGCCATGACGGGTGCCGCTGACCAGCTTGTTCAGCCAGTTTTCTTATAAAAGCCAGGTCTGCCCGCCCAGGGATAGCATGACCTGCACGGGCTGGGCCCTCCCCCATCGATTACTAATGAAGAAAATGCCCTACTGTTGCCTACAACCCGATCTTCTGGGGGCGTTTTCATAACTGAGATCACCTCCTCTCCAATGGCTTTAGCCTGTGTCAGTTTGACATCCCGGACACCATGGATGCCGGGAACAAAGCTTGGCTCCTCTGGAAGAGTAGCGCGTGTTCTTTGAGACTAAGCCATATGTCTTATGTTCTTCGTTTTTTAAAACATGCACAAACCTGAACAGACACTATATTGTGACCCTTTGCCACGTTTTGGATGTTCTAAAGACGCTACAAACGAATCTGAGCAGCACATAGAGCCTGCTGCTTTTGCCTTCCCAGAGCTGGAGTCACCATGCGCAGGCAGAAAGGTCAGGGTTTTGCATAGGTAGGTTTGTTCAAACGTTATTGTATTTTGTAATGTCGAAGAGTGTATGCAGATGTGCTTTCTAAACAGTATTTAATTTTATTTTATTGCACATTGCTGTTTTGTTTGCATGTATGTCTGTATGAGTGTAACAGAAGCTCTGGAACTGGAGTTACGGAGAGGTGTGAGCTGCCACCTCTGTGGGTTCTGGCAACTGAACCCAGGGCCTCTGGAAGAGCGGTCAGTGTTCTAACCACTGAGCCGTATCTCCAGCCCCGCCGAACAGTATTACAAAACCACGATTTAAACAGGCATCATAGGAAGTGGCAAATTTGGGAATGAAAGCAAAGGCTTAAACTCCAAAGCCTTATTTCTGACGTCTAATGCTGTGCCTGTCTGTTCCAGGGGAGAGAACTGCCCCCAGGAGAGTGGAGATGTGGGCTGAGGGGCGGCTCAGTGGAGAGTCCATGCGTTCACCCACGCTTCAGCGCTGCAGGAGTGGAGGGAGGCCAGCAAGATGGCTCATTGGATAAAGGTGCTTGTCACTCAAGCCTCGTGACCTCATCTCCAGAATCCTTGGCGGAAGGAGAGCCCCCGAAGTGACCCTTCACGTGTGTGCCTCGCACTTGAATGCCTGCACTCAGACACAAACACACACCGAGTGAAAGTTTAAACAAAATGAGATAAATTGAGATGGGTGATGGAGGGAGGCGGCTGTTAATTCTAATGTTACAAGTTAAAAATTTGAATTATAAACGTTGAGCTGTTCTCATTACGCGTGATTTCTTTTGATAAGATTCTGGCAAATGTAGTCTAAATTTGAGTTTAATGCACTTAAAATAAAATTTATGCCACTTATCGAAAAGAAAAGGTGGGCCGATTGTTAGTTCAGCTTTTGTAGCGGGATAAATGAGTCAGAGCCTTACAGCACCTAAGCTTTTCTTAGGTGATAAAGGAGGATTCTTGCAAACCTTTGTTAACTCTTTCCAGTCACATGAGGATTTGTTCAAAAAGCTGTAATGCCTGGGCCAGGAAGGTGGCTCAGCAATAAACGCCTTTATCCACCAAATCTGAGGACCTGTGTTTGATTTCCAGTATCTACACAGTAGGAGGAGCTCAGAACAATACTGTTTTCCTGGGAAGCTAGCAAACAGTTATGTCATGCATACTTTAGGGCATTGTCAGTTCCCAAAGGGACCGGGTCTGTGCTCACTCAGAACCTCTGGCTCCTCCCGGCACTGACCCTCCCCTAAACCTCTGCAGCCCAGGGGCGCTGTTCCCCTTTCCCCCGAGCTTCTCTTTCCTATGTAATCCAGACATTTGGGCTACACACTCTCTTGGCCTGTTGGTTCACTCGTGACCTCTTGGTCCACGGCTCCTCTTTTGGTCCATTCACTCCCCCCTCCCACCACTTCTCTCCATCTCTTCTCCTGGCTCAGGTGAGTCTAGACCCTTCCAGATGCCTCTGGCTGAATTCTCCCTCATATCTACAAAAGTATCCTTCTCCTCAGCCAATACCTTGGTGTGGTCACGTCTTCATTTCCACTTAGACGTCAGCACACAGTAACTGCATGTCAGGCCAGGAACATACTACAAGAAAGTCTAGGCACTTTGTGGCATTGAGCCTAGCAGACCGTTGGCAGTGACATCCGGTGTGCCCTGCAATCTGCCACCTTGCTGCCCCCTCATGCCAATCCTAACACCTGTTACTCTCTAGCCTCTAAATATCACGGAGGTGACTGAAGTTCAGAAAGGTTAAGTAACCTGCCTGCAGTCACACATC
Source organism: Meriones unguiculatus (assembly GCF_030254825.1). Classification (NCBI taxonomy): domain Eukaryota; kingdom Metazoa; phylum Chordata; class Mammalia; order Rodentia; family Muridae; genus Meriones; species Meriones unguiculatus. The sequence continues at coordinate 148,892,465 of NC_083351.1, forward strand.
TTGGGAATTACAAGCCATGTTTTCTGACTCTAAATTAGGAATTTGCATGTTCCTGCCTGGGTCAGATATGCAAATAATGCCACCTCTTTTTATGAGACAGGGTTTCCCCATGTAACCTAGACTTCCCTTGAATGCACACTCTCCCTGGCACAGTCTCTCAAGGGTTTGTGCAAGCACGTCCAGCTAATAGTACCAACTTGGTTAGTAAGACCAATTACTTTGTATACCAGCAATGACTACTCAATAATGAAAAGCTAAATTCCACTCCACATTTAACTTTTTTTTAATGTCCCAGAGAAAATAATTTTCTTTTTAGACATAGAGTCTAGATGTATGTTTGTTTGTTTGAGACAGGGTCTTAATTTCTTTTCTGGAATCTGCCTGCCCCTGCCTTTTGATTGCTGGGATTAAGAATTTGTACCACCATGCCCAGCCAGAAGTAGAGGTTTAGTTATATACACAAAAAAGTCTGACATACTAGTGCATGCGTACCTGTAATCACATCACCTGAGAGGTGGAGGGCTGGGAAGATGTTCAAGGTCATTCTCAGTTGCATATCAAGTTTGAGTTTGAGACCAGCCGGAGATGGGAGTAGAATCTCAATGCTTTTAATCTCAGCACTTCGGAAGCAGAAGTGGGTAGATATCTGTGAGTTCAAGGCCAGTCTGATCTACATAACAAGTCCAGGATAGCCAGGGCTATAGAGAGAGACGCTGTAGGCTCCCAGAACTCTTCCCAAAAAGATTAGCTTAGCGCGCGCGCACACACACACACACACACACACACACACACACACACACACACACACTATTCTGGGCCGCAATAAACCCTGTCTAAAACACGAGGAAACAAAACAACCACTAACAAACACCGACCGACCTTATCTTCCCTCAGGATATGGAAGAGTTAGTTCTCTTTTCTCTTGTTAGTTAGTTCGTAGCTATCTATATCTCCCTCACCACCCCACACTGAGAATGGAAACTGAGGCCCTCACACATGCTCAGGAAGTGTCTAATGCAGAGCTGATTCCTTAGTTCTTGCATTGGTTTTTGAGACATGGTCTTACTATGTGGCCCAGGCTGGCTTGGATTTTACAGTCCTAGTCCCTCAGTCCCCCAGGACCCCCCCCCAAAAAAAAAAAGGCTGGGATCATGGGAGTGAGTCAACAAGCCTGATTTAACAGTGTCAGCTTGGTACCGCTTGATATCCAAATGCTTGTTTTAAAATCATCTAAATTCTATTTGTGTAGGTAAGCTGGGCTTACCTCACAGCTGCCTAATGTTGTCATGGAAGGCAGATGCAGGTCTTAATGGAAGAATAAAGCAGGTGTGAGAAGAAACCAAACTGAAGCCATTTTGGATTGCACTTCCACTTCAAATAGGGGTCAAATAAAGTTTAAGTGAAGCCCTCCCTGGGTAACTGACATCCTGGTTGGCAAGTTGAGATATGAATGTTAGGCGAGTCACCACGCCATAGTTGAATAACCCAACTAATAGGAACAAGATAAATGTACCACAAAGACATGTTCCTAAGGAAGTGCCCTATCCCTAAATTCTGATTGGTGGGAAAACATAACTGTAGCTTGGCACAGATGTCTGTGGGATTCAGGCTTAAAAACCTCTAACATTCAGGCTGGAGAGATGGCTCAGAGGTTAAGAGCACTGACTGCTCTACCAGAAGTCCTGAGTTCAATTCCCAGCAACCATGTGGTGGCTCACAACCATCTATAATGAGATCTGGTGTTCTCTTCTGGCATGCAGGTGTACACGCAGGCAGAACACTGTATACATAAAACAAACCAACAAAACAAAAAAACCTCTAACCTTCTGGCTTGGGGTTAGAGTCAGGGGCTCAGTTCAGCTCTCAAATCTGTTCTGCAACCATGATTGATCAGTAGTGGCCTGAGTACAATAAAATTTTGTCATCTGCTTAAATATTTATGAATGTTCTAAGACACAGTCAGCTCCTGAATCTGTGCCATTGTCCCTGACTGGTCCCTGTTGCCCAATTCAAATAAAGATCTTGCTTTGCTGGACTCTTATGGCTGCCTGGAGTGTTCTGGATTTTTGGGCCCCAACACCGGGATTTACTCTGGGTAAGATGAACTGGCCAAACTCTTCAAATGGGAGGCAAGTTTCGCAACACCAACCATCATTCTGCTAAGCCAGAGAATTGGAGTGTCTAGAGTTCAGCTCACTGTGGTGAACATTATCACTGAGGTAGGCGTTATGTACGCAGGTTCCTGTTATTCTGCTTTTCTCTCTACTGTCCCAAACTGCTACTACCAGGGTCCGGTGTTAGCTGGAGTCTAGACTCCAGGGAAATGTGTGAATCTCATTGTTTTCCTGCCTCTACCTAAATATGCTTCATTAGGCTACCGTTGGGTGTAGGATCAGAGCAGCCAGGCCAGCTCCAAGCCACTAAATGGATGAGATTACCAAGAATGTTCCAAACTCATCTTAATTTCTGAATTTATTTCACTGTTGAAAATAACAAGCACTGAAGGCACCAGCAGCTGTTTGAACCTACAGTTGTGTTGGTTCTGGAGTATACATGGCCTTAATCTATTTTTAAATGTACTATCTTCAGGCTTTTATTTGGTCCCAGTGCTTGGGAGGCGGAGGCTGAAGGATTGCCTTGAGTTTGAGTCTATCCTGTGCTACGTCCTGAGTTCAAAAGCAGCCAGAGCTACAACAGTGAGATTTGGTAAAAAAAAAAAAAAAAAAAAAAACAAAGCAAACCAACAAACCCCCCAAATATACAGATATATACAATTTTTTTGTTTGTTTTTGTTATTTTGTTCTTGTGTTTGTGAGTTTTTGTTGTTGTGTACTTGGTCCTTGAGGAGCCACTGCTTTGTCCTTGAGTTTGTGGGTGCCTAGATTAAGTCTCCAGACCCCTTCGGCCAACATCCCACACCTATGTCAGCTTCCACAACTAACGGTGTTCGTGGAGACATAAGACTGTTGACTTCCTGGGTTGAAAGGATGGAAGTGGGCGGGGCACACGTGGAAGACTGAAAGGGTCAGAATCCAGTCCTTCCTTTGGAAGGAAGACCTTTACATGCCAGGAGAGGTAGTACAAGCCTGTAATTGCTGCACTTCGGAGGAGCTAAGTCAGGAAGACTGCTGTGAGTTAAAGGCTAACCTGGGCTATCAGCAAACAAAACCAAGAGCCTTCTAAAACATATCACTTCCACTTCACGGGAGGATGGTGGGTCTCTTTTAAAGACCATACTCTGGGCTGGGCAGTGATGGTGCAAGCCTTTAATTCCAAGACTTGGGAGGAAGAGGCAGGTGGATCTCTGAATTCGAAGCCAGGCTGATCTATAGAGTAGAGTTCCAGGACAGCCAGGACTACCCCCTGGATGAGGGAGGTACCATCTGCCAGAAGCCTTGATGAGCCCCAGAAGCAGCTCTGAGAATCAGATGGTCAATGGTACATTTTTGAAGGCACTGCCACTGTGCCAGTGAGGTTTGGCTTCTGTCTGGGCAGAGAGCCTTCAACCCGTGTGCTTTGGGAGATTCTAGAAACAAAATTGCCTTGGAAAAGGAGAGAGAGGGCTCATGTGGGCAGCCATTATCTAAGAGAAACAAAATAAAACAAAACAAAACAAAAACCCCAACTGTGGCTGGGTGTGCGAGCTCCTGCCTCTACTCCCAGGACTTGGGAATCGGAAGTTCAAGGGTGGTCCCAAACCTGAAGCCAGCCTGGGTTACTCAGGTGAGTTTTAAGCTTTTATAAGCTAGAAGAGAAAGACCTTGTTTCAAAACAAACAAACAAAAACCAAAAACATCAACAACAAAACAGGACCTGGGCCATAGCTCCATCTGTTGGTAGACTGCTTACCCAGCTTGCATGAAGCCCTGGGCTTTATCTCCCAACACAAAGGAACACGTTTTGACCCCCTCACTTTCAAGGTAGACACAGGAGGATCAGGAGTTCAAGGTCATCCTTGATATATTGCAAAATTGAGATCAGCCTAGGCTAGGTGACACCCTATCTTTCAAACAAACACTGCAGAAGCAAAAAACAAAACAATGAAAATCAGAACTAGGATGCCCCAACTTCCTTCTGTTGCAGCAATAAAATATCAAGACAAAAACAGCTTAAGGGAGAAAGGGTTTATTTTAGTTCACAATTCCAGGTTACAGACCAATCTGATATCAACAATCCTCCATGAGAGTCTTCTCCCGGGTGATTCTGGGTGTGTCAAGTTCACAATACCGTCTCATCACCACACAGGACAACAATAAAAACTGAATAAAAACAGAAATCAACAATAACAAATGAAAACTGTTGAGTTTCAGACCTGGGAAAAGTGGCTAAGGTGCCTATTTAACACATGAAAGTGGACCTGGCCTCCAGGTTCTCCCAGCATTCCTCAGTCCCTACCTGTTACAGGGCACACCCAGCCCTCTGAACTTACTAGGCCAGGGGAAGGGCTTCCTCTTCCCCAGAGACTCTTCACTATATAATCCAGACATTTTGGCTCCCTCCCTGCTGTCTCTGCATTTCTCTTCTCTTCTTTTCTCTTCTCTCTCTTTCGCCGCTAGGAGATTTTAGATTACATTTTCCTCACCCTAATGGTGTCTATCCACGAAAGCTACCTGAGGCAGCCCTGGGAACTCTCAGGAGGCTGGACAGACGAAGGTCACCTCTCCCGGTGGTCTGAGCCTAGGCTGCCAAAGCCAGCTTTTCTGTGCACTCCCGGCCTGGCTGGAATCATTTCTGCCTTCTCCTCTGGGCAGGCCTGTGGTGCAGACACCATTTCCTTCCAACGTGGAGCTTGGGTTTGGCTGCACAGGCTCATTAAGAAACACAGTGTAAAGAGAGTGTCTCAAATGTTCCTGGAAGATGTTCAGCTGGTCTGTGTCCATGCGGGGTTCTCCCTCCCAAGTCTCACTGTCCCTCACTCCCAACATGTCAGCTCACAGCTGGGGCAGGGTTAACAGGATGAAGTCAGTAGCCCACATGGCTGAATGACATTGTTAGGTTCCTTGCAGATAGGGGCAAAGGGCTTCTGGGGCCAAAGCTATATTAATGTGGGCAAGAAATGGGATTTCCAAAGGCCTTCAAGAATATAATACTCTTTTACAGACAAGTTCCCAGAGGATCTTATTAAAAAAAAAAAACACAGGCTGTTTAAAAGTAAAGGAAACCAATGGTTGTAAAAATCTGTGGAGGGGAAATCTTACCATTTCTTCCCAAACATTCATTTACGATGTGATTTTTCTTTTCCCTGAAGAAGTATCATTCAAATGAAAAGTTTCTAGTACTTTAAAATGCTTTTCATATTTATTGAATGATTATATGTGTGTGGTTTGTGTATGTGGTGTGAGTGGTATGTGTGTGTGTGTGTGTGTGTGTCTGTAGAACAGTAGACAGAAGGCAACTTGTGAGAGTACATTCTATTGCATGGGTCCTGGGGCTCAAACTCAGGCAGTGTTAGTATTTATTTAAAAATGATGCCACACACACACAACAGATATTATATGGAAGAGATTTATTGGATGGAGGTGAAGAAGTAGAGAGGAAAAGGAGAGAGACATGGTGCCCCTCCCCCCAGGGAAGAAAGCGAGGCAGAGAGAGCAGGAGAGAACAAGAGAGGAAGAGAAGAGAGAGACAAAGCTGCGGGTTGGTCCTTTTATAGCCTCTGCGAACCGGGCCTGCCACACACCTGGTGGGTGACACATGATGACATCATAGGTTACTAGGCAACCCAGAAGCAGGCTGCCTATACCCTACCAGTCAGGCTTGGTGGAAAGCGCCTTTACCTCCTGAGCCATCTCGCTGTCTCTCATGAAGATTGTTTCTGACCTGCCTGAACTTTGAGAGCTCAAAACAGGATCATGAGCCAATCAATGCCAGGATGACTGAGACCAGGATGTGCTAGAGGAGGCCTGGTCTTTCTGTGTTCTTCCTCCACCTTCCTGAAGATGCTTGTGTTGGATCCTTGTTGAAGGTTTGCAAGGCAATGCCATTGACCAGTGCAAAATACCCCAACAAGCTGACTGCCCAGAGCCATTGGGCACGAAGCAGCTGGGATATTTGTTTCTTGTCTCATCAGCAAAAAGAGGCACCAAAAGTGCAGGGTCAGGAGATTGGTCATAAAGAACCAGTCTGAGCCAGAGAGCCGTGTCTCACAACTTTAATCCCAGCACTCGGGAGGCACAGGCAGGCAGATCTCTGAGGCCAGCCTGGTCTATAGAGCAAGTTCTAGGACAACCAGGGCTCCATGGGGAAACACTGTCTTGGAAGAAAAAAAAATCAAAAAACAAAACAAAACAAAAAACCATTCTAGCTGGGTATGGAACCACCCACTTGTATTCTCAGTGGAGGCAGGAGGATCACTATGAGTTCAAAGCAAGAGTAGGCTACATAATAAGCTTCTGTCTGTAAAACTAATATAATGCTTTTTTTTTTTCTATTACCTGTTCTAGCTCCCAAGTAATTGAGATAGAGACCTATCAGATTTACTCAACAAGCTTTGAGCACTGTAACTGGGCAGATAGTCATCTATCCTAACCCAGTTATGATGCTGGTCTGGCTATTTCCCAGCCCTGTGCCCCTTTACCTGTCCCCACAGTCTCACCTTAGCCTTCTGCCGTATCTCTCTGTTCTCCTGGTGAACTCCGTATGGCAACCTTCCCTCTACCTTTTTCCTCTCTCCTCTACCTGAGACCCCTTGACTCTGAATGGAACGGAAGCCCAACCTTCCTATCTCCTCTGCCCAGTCATTGGCTGTTCAGCTTTTTATTAACCAATCAGAGCTAATTGGGGAGCATTCTTTTATTTTACTTTTTTAACTAATTCAATTTGCATCTTGGTCATAGGCCCCTCCCTTCTTTCCCCCCAGTCTACCCTCCCTCCCGCATTCCCTTTTCTCTATTCCTCAGAATAGGGGAGCCCTCCTACCCAAATAACCCAGCACATGAGGACTGAGTTTGTCTTCCTCCCCTGTGACCTGGTAGGGGAGTCCCAGGGAGAAGTGATCGAAAAAGAAGGTGACATATAATCTGGGGAGCATTCTTTACACAACGTTGACACAGAAGACTCTTCAATGATCGTGACAGTGCCCAGGTCTGGAATGCAACTGACTTCAGGGATGGGAATGGGGAGATTAAACAAATGACAGGTAGAGAGCATTTAGTCCATGCCTTGTATGAAGTAAGAGTTCCACACGATCCTTAAATTAGAGCCTCTAGACACTCAGGTCATTCTTATTGGGAAGTCCATTGAGGGAGGTTCTGGGGCTTTCTTTAGGAACTGGGAGCCTGTTGAAGGAAGGGACTGCTCATTCTTGCAGGTCTTTGTTCCCACCAAGGGGCAGAAACTAGGAAGATCAAGTGAACAAGTGGATGCAGGAATAGAAACCACCAAGCATGATGTGGGCTCATACAGCTTTAATCAAAGGAGAATCATGGGCTTAGGGTCCAGTGATGTGATAGGTAGCTCTTGTCAATTTGACACACAGCAGAGTCACATAGGGAAAAGGAGACCCCATTTCTGTGGTCATCTGAATGATAGTGTTCTTACTGGAGGAGATATCTGTGTCACTGGGGTGGGCTTTGAGGTGTCAAAAAGCCCATGCCATCCTGCCACCCCCAGTCAGTTCCCTCTGCCTCCTACTTTCCTATTAAGATGTGAACTCTGGGGCTGGAGAGGTGTCTTAGAGGTTAAGAGCACTGGCTGCTCTTCCAGAGGTCCTGAGTTCAATTTCCAGCAACCATTGGGTGGCTCACAACCATCTATAATGAGATCTGGTACCCTTTTCTGGTGTGTAGGCATACGTGCAGGCAGAACACTGTATATATAATAAAGAAATAAATTTAAAAAAGATGTAAATCACTGGACGTAAACTCTTAAGCAGGGGTGTGGTGGCATAAGCCTTTAATTCCAGCATTCAGGAGGCAGAGACAGGTGAATCTCTATGACTTAGAGGATACCCTGGTCTACAGAGTGAGTTCCAGGACAGCCAGAGCTTTGTAGAAAGACCCTGACTCAACAAACAAACAAAACAATGAAACATGCAAACCCTCAGCTGCTGCTCCAGAGCCACGCCTGCCTGCCTGCCGCTGTGCTGAGACACTGACGCTCAGACACTCTAATCTTCTGTAACCACGAGCCTCAAATCAAATGCTTTTTTATAAGTTGCTGTCCTAGCACTGTTTTGTTGCTGTAAAGAAACACCTCAAAGCCCACCCTCCAGTCACACACTTCCTCTAACAAGGCTTCACATCCTAATCCTTCTAATCCTTTCAGATAGTGTCACTCTTGCTGAGTAAGTATTGAAATACATGAGCTCATGGAGGGTTATTCTTCTTGAGACCACCACAGCTGCATTAGTCATGGTGTTTCCTTACAGCAGTAGAAAGGTAACCAAGGCACAGCCCTCAGATTGGTCTGTGGGTATGTCTATGTGGACTTTTCTTTTTTTTTTTTTTTTTACCTCTTTTTTAATGATGTGGCATGGTCCAGCCCACTGTGGGCAGTGCACACTCAGGCAAGTGGGCCCTCATGGAACAAAAAGGCAAGCTGAGGAAGCCATTGGGGGAAAGCCACCAAGCAGCACCCCTTCATGGCTCCTGTGTCTGACCTGCTTGTGTTAATTCCCCACTTCCCACAATGACAGGCGATGTCAGCAGAATAGGTACGCAGAAGAAACCCGCTTTTCCCTACTTGCTTTTGGTCAAGGTATTTATCCCAGCAACAGAAAGCAAATACGACGCTAGGCTGAAGAAGACCCGGTTTCTGAAATAGGAACTGGGCATAAAGGCAGGTTAGGCTGGGCATGGTGGTACATGCCTTTGATCCCAGCACTCAGGAGACAGAGGCGGGCAGATCTCTGTGAGTTCAAAACCAGCCTGGTCTACACAGTAAGTTTGAAGTCGGCCAGAAATGAGTGAGATTCAGTCTCAAAAACAGACAAAATAAATGAATGGGAAAAAAAAAAGAAAGAAAGAAAATGTGAGCTTAGGCTATGACTTATTTTTGCTAGAAATTCATTCTCCGCTCGTCTCTGCTGGGATCTTGGCTGATGCATGTTTGCTGGGGTTGGCTGGATTATTTAATTGCTGTTTTCTGTCTCTAACTACTGTGATTATGATTCAAGTAGTGGATGTCTCGGGGGCTATATAAATAATAATTATTTTAATTATGGTCTAACCTGTATGACATAAGCTAACAATGTAGCCGATGGTATTGTGTGCGTGCACTCTCAGGGCGAGGGAGAAGTCTCCCATTGTGAGAGTTCAGAAGGGGTCTCCCCTCCACGCTCATGGTAATTGTAGAATTATAACTCCAAAAAGCACAATGCCACAGAAATCACTGCAAGCTTGCTGAAAGCAGTGGCTTCAAAATAGACCATGATCTAATGGGCTGCATTTAGATAATGTAAGCGCTTCATTCCAATGAACTGCTTTCTCTTTAGTACTATAAAAATTAGATATATGGACCTCCCTCCCCCAGTTTCTTATAAAAATAGGAAAATGCTTTTAAAGTGAGATTGAGATAAGGTGCCTGGCTAAGTACCTGGCATCCAGCGGTATTAGATATCATCATTGATAGTCAGTTATATCTAAGCAAAAAGTTGATGAATATGATGCTCTCCAGGCAATTTGGGGGGGTTGTTGGTTTTTTTTTGTTTGTTTGTTTGTTTGTTTTGAGACAGGGTTTCTCTGTGTAGCCTTGGCTGTCCTGGAACTTGCTATGTAGATCAGGCTGCCCTCGAACTCAGAGATTTGTCTTCTCTGCCTCCCAAGGGCTGGGATTAAAGGCGTTGTGCTTCGCTACCACCGCCTGGCACTCTCCCTGAGAGATTTTTAATTTAAATTTTATCTTAAATGTGAGGCAGGGTCTCATGTAGACCAAGCTAGCCTCCAACTTGATATATAGCAAAGCTCAAGACACATTGGCATGTGCCTTGAACTCCTGAAGCTCTATTCCTCTGTATCTCAAGTATTAGAATTACAGGCATGAGCACAGTGTCTTGTAGACCCTTATGGACTCAGCGAGCGTTATTCTTTTACCTGAAGCCTGTGGAAGGGCCACATTAGACACGAGTGGGTAGAGAAGGTTTGGAGCTAGTCCATGGAGTATGAAGATGAACACGGAGCAGGGGTCTGATAGGTTGCCGAGGAAAAGAATTTCAATAAGTTAGTCTAAAGATGTTCTTGCTTGCTTTCGTTCTTGTTTATTTGTTTGTTTGTTTGTTTTTGTGTCTCACATACCCAGCCAACAACAAGTCTCTACGTAGCCGAGGCCTACCTCCAGCTTTTGCTCTCCCTTGCTTTCACTTCCCAAGTGTTGGGGTTAAAAGCCTGGACCACATCCCAGGCTTTAAAGATGTTAATTGGCTTTTAATGGTTTTTGTTGTTCTTGTTTTTTCAAGACAGAGTTTTTCTGTATAAACTTGGCTCTCCTGGACTTTGTAGACCATGCTGACCTCGAGCTCACAGAGATCCACCTGCCTCTGACTCCCAGAGTGTTGGGATTATAGGAGTGAGCCCTCGTGCCATACAGATCACTTTTATGTGCCTTCATGCCTGTGTATGTGTGTGTGTGTGTGTGTGTGTGTGTGTGTACATGCATATGCTAGGGCATGAATATAGAGGTCAGAGGACAGAGGACAACTGAAATTCTTGGGTTGGAACTGTCTGCTTCTACCTGTTACTGACTTTATTTTTCATGCTAGACTTGAACGATATATTATCTCACAAAGCTTGCAGGAAGCCAAGCAGAGGGGGCTAGCTTTGTAGGCAGAGAAAGACTGAAGAATGCAGAAACAACAGAGAAGGTTGATCCTCTCTTGAAAGTCACTCTTCTGAAGACACAGACAGCAGCCGGGCACGGTGGCGCATGCCTGTGGTCCTAGCACTCAGGGAGGCAAAGGCAGGAGGAACTCTGTGAGTTCCAGGCCATCCTGGTCTGCAAAAGCCAGGACATCCAAGGCTACACAGAGAAACCCTGCCTCGAAAATAAATAAATAAATAAATAAATAAACGGCACTGACAGCAAGAGAGGCTATAGAAGGGTAACTGATTGATGAGAGCAGTGGTTCTCAACATTCCTAATGCTGTGACCCTTTAATACAGTTCCTCAAGGTGTGGTGACTTCCAACCATAAAATTATTTTCTTTCCTACTTTATAGCTGTAATTTTGCTACTTAGAAGCTCATGGTTTAGCTTCAACTTGATGTTAGAACCTTAGCATGGTCAGAGGTATCGGGGCACACTTTTAATCCCAGTACTTGGGAGGCAGAGGCAGGTAAATCTCTGAGTTTGAGGCCAGCCTGTTCTATGGGGGTGATTCCAGGATACTTAAGGCTACGCAGAGAAATCCTGTCTCAAAAAAAAAAAAAAAAAAAAAAGAACAAATGATGATGATGATGGTGATGAAGATGACAGACAGTGATGGATGCCAATGGACCAAGATGATGATGAGTATGCTGGGACTGGACTCAGGGTCTGCATATGCTGGGCCTTGCCCTGTCCCTGGATTTCTGCCAGGCCTGAGGTAAACCCCTGCTCTGGGCTCCTTCTTGGGCTCCAGTTAGCCTCAGTTGCAGCCCGTAGTAAATTGCACACCTCTGCCTTTGTCTGTTAGATATAAATGGTTTTGTTTTTCTATCATGGCAGTGCATACCTGTGATCCCAACATTCTAGAGGCCGGAGGAGGAGTCCAGCCCAGACACCCAGTGAGACTGTTTAAAACAACAACAGTAAACCAACAAACAGCCTTCCCCCATCCAAAAACAAAACAAAGAACAACAACAAAAACAAACAAACAAACAAACAAAAAACCAGGCTGGATCTGTAGTGGCCTTAGGTTCAATCCTCAACCCAAACAGAACAGCCTTAGCCAGAGGAAAATAAAAATACATTTAAGGCAGGCATGGTAGTCACTCATGAAATTCCAGCACTCAGGGGGCAGAGACAGGAGGATTGCTGTAAATTCAGGACTAGTTTGGGACACAGATTCTGTTTCAAAGAAACAAATATGTATTAGGTTTGTTTGTTTGTTTGTTTGAGACAGGGTCTTTCTGTGCAGTTAGCCAGTAAGAAGATCCTGTTAAAACCAGTGTGGTGACACACACCTGTAATCCCAGCCCTGGAGAGGCAGAGGCAGAGGCAGAGGCAGAGGCAAGTGGATCTTTGAGTTCGAGGCCAGCTTGATCTAGAGTGAGTTCCAGGTCAAGGCTACACAGAGAAACCCTGTCTCGAAAAACCAAAAAGCTCCTCTTAACTCTGGAGCTACAGGCTGGAGCCGCTTTATCTATCTTATTTCCCTGGACACCATCATATCCCGAGCACCCAGGAGACCATCAAGTTCACTGGTATGACTCTGTACAAATGAATCGTTTTTCTGAAGTCAGATGTTTTATACAGGAAAAGGATTGCGTTCAGTTTAAGACACCAGCCACCCTGCCAACATGCACGTTTCTATGGTGCTGAGGTATGCTGAACTTGTGGATTTGAAACATACTTTAGTGACTAACTCAGGGGAATTCCTGGAGCCAGAAGAAATTTCTTAAAGGCGCACAGTTCAGAGGGTGCACACTGCTGTGAGAGAGGGCTGTGGCACTTGAAATGAAGGCGCTGAGGAGCCCTGCTCTTCTCCTGGATACCCCTCCAGGCTTGACTTGACTTACACACAGGGGACACCTGCTCTGTTAGCCTGGCAGAAAACAGCCAGCCAGGCTTTCAGGCAGTTGCCTGATGATGACTGTGTTCTCAAAAATCTCAGGTCCAGTGCCGTGCTGTGTACACATTTAACGCCAGCGCTCGAGAGGCAGAGGCAGAGATCTCTGTGAGTCTGAGGCCGGCCTGGTCTATATATAGGGAGTTCCTGGACGGCCAGGGCGACACAGTGAGACCTTGTCTTGAGACAAACAGACAGTGTTTTCTTTCCAGGACTCTGTGGTCTCTCCCCATCTTTCCTACCCTCTTAGCTCTGGAATTAACAAGGAGCCCCACGGACAACAGCCCTGCGTCTGTGATTTTTTTTTTTTTTTTTAATTTTCTTGGCCAGAAAATGGAAAATTCCTGTCTCTTCCTCTTCAGTCAGAGTGTTTTGGGTTTTTTGTTTATTTGTTTGTTTGTATAGTCCTGGCTGTCCTTTCTAGACCAGGCCAGCCTCGAACTCACATCGATCATCCTTTGCCTCCTGAGGGCTGGGATCAAAGGTGTGCATTGCCACGCCTAGCTCAGTCACAGAGTGTTATAATGGAGAAGATTTTTTTCTGAGGTGGTGTGTGTATGTGTGCGTGTGTGCGTGTGGGGGTGGGGGGGGTGTAAAAAACACCAAGCATAAAACACTAAAGAATAAAATGATAAAAAGTGGGGGGGGTGTCTCTGCATGTAGCTACTTTGGCACAGTGCCTGCCTAACACACAGGGAGCCCTGTGCTCTGTCCCTGCACGTCACCCCAGCACTCTGAAGGTGGAGACAGCTGAATCAGGAGTACAAAGATTAGTGAGTTCTAGGACAGCCTGGGCTACCTGAGAGCCTATCTATAAAACACAAACAAAAACAGGTGTGTTGACCCTTGGCTTTAAACCAATCACTTGGGAGGCTGGTACAGCACCCGGGAAAGTAGAGGCCGGAGGATTTCTGTGAGTTCCAGGCCATCTGAGGCTACAAAGCGAGGCAAAAAGTAGAATGCCATTGTTTCAGACTACGATCTTAAACCAGAACAACAAATCTAACGGGAGCCGCTCACATTGGAGTTCTCTGCCATCAGAGGGAAACTAAGCAGTCTATGCCGCTCTCAGAGAGGGAGATAAGACTGAAGTTCCCGAATAGGCCGTCTGCATGAAGCCCCGGCTTTGATCTGCACACAAAAGCAGCAACCTGAAATAACAGGGCGGGAGCTAATCTGGTATTTTCCCATTGTTCGCTTCTTGTCCCTATCTTAGCAGGAAGGTGACTTTGAAAGGAACAACCTGGTTTTTTATTTTTTATTTTTGTTTTCTCCAAGCCTGACTGTTTATTATATCAATTCACTTGCTATAACCACTAGAATACTTACTTGATTTGGTTCTACAGTGGAAAGTAAAGCTAATTAAGATCATGGAACTACTTCAGTGTGATGTCTGATTTGACAAATGTTTTCTGGGTTATCTAGGTTCCGATCCAAACAGTAGGATATTGAGGGTGATGGCAGAACTCCAGAGCGTGGGCACAGGGATCCAAGGCAGGGCGTTAAGCAAAACAGCTGGAGACTGTGACCCGCGGTGTAAACAAAGGATGAAGAGAGCTTGAAATAAGGCCTTGGAGACTCCCTGGAAGGGAGGGAAAACATGGGTGATTTCAGGACTCAGGAAGTGAATATATATATATATATATATTCATATATATTATGTATTTCATATATATTATATATTATATATATATATATGGAAGAGGCCTGTGGGAGTGATCATGGTGGAAGGGGGATGGATCAGGCGAGGGGGCTTGGAATTTGACAGGGCTAATTTACAAATACAAGACAAGAGGCGGGGTTAGAGGAGTGGATAAGATTAGCTGGCTCCTTTGTAGGTAAGAGCTGACATTCTCCTTCCAGAAAGAGTCCTCATTGTTCAGGCCAATCAGAGATCCATCTGTCCCATTTACCTACACAATACAGTGGAACCCTCCCCCACTCCCAAACTCCAGGCTTTCCTTCCACTCTTTTGAGGAGTGCTGGGATTTCCAGTGTATGTTACCAAAGCTGGATAGCAGTCGGTTTTTAAATTTTTTTATTTGAATTTTATGTGCATTGGTGTTTGTGAGCTGCCATGTGGGTACTGAGAATCGAACCTGGGTCCTCTGGAAGAGCAACCAGCGCTCTTAATCATTGAGCCACCTCTCCAGCCCCCAACGGTTAATTTCTTAACAAGGATGGATGTTTTAAACTTCTGGGAAATAGCTTTGCATTTCTTGTAATCAGTATGTTCCTGGTCAGTTTAGCACTCACCTTTGGGCCTAATAGTTTCCCTGTATCTTTTGGGTTTTGTGGCATCTACCCAGAAAGGGACATACACTGGAGTTTCGGGATGATAGAAGCCCAGGGTAGGAGCTTGATGTCCCTTGACGATGTGCCCTTTGTGCCCGCAGGAGTCATTTCCAGTGGTAAAAAGTGTGTCAGCGTCTGGGAGAGACCCTCTTGCTGACGGGAGAAAGATACTCCCCATCCGTCGAGAGGGATGGCAGCTTCCACAGCATCTGTGTCCTTACGGGAGGCTGTGCACTGGCCTCTCTGTAAGGATGTGAGGCAGGCGCACTGGACAAATGAGCATGATGGGCAGTAGACCCAACAGGCCAGGCAGTGGAGGTGTGGGACCACTGACACACAGTAGGAAAACCGAGCTGAAGGCAATGGCCCCACCCATCATCCGTCTGTCTGGATTTAGAAAGCATCCTTTTGTACGGCGGAGACATTTGTTTCTCACTCACCCTTTGACTAACACAGAGACCCAGGCAGTGTTCTCTCTGTGGAAATGTGTATAGGATGGTACATGGGACCTAAAGACGGCTGTTTGCCCAGTAGCTTTGGGGTGAAGCCTATCATGCTTGGCGAAGGTCTGTGTGTTTTACTTTTTTCAGGATTTTGAGGTTCTGGGGGTCCACCCCAGGGCTTCCTAAAGAAATGTTCTATACACAAGCATGGCTCTGCCCCGTGCATCTTTAACCAGTCGCCTGGGTGTCACTTCACTCCAAGATTGAGAAGTCATCAGATAAGTCCTCCGGTGGGGCAGGGCAGGGCACCCGACTTTCTCTGGTTTTATTGGTAGCTTTAGGGGAAGCAAACAGTGCTCAGGCAGATAAGATAATCAGCCTTCCACTGAGCCTGAAGTTAGGAATGGCCTTTCATTTGGAACTACGCAGAACCTCTTCTGGATGCTGACGACAAGACTCAGGCACACAGTTAGCCCAGTGCTGGTTCCTCCCGGCAGCAGGCTAGGTATCAGGTTAAAACATGGATTAATGATTTTTTTTTTTTAACCTACACTAACAGCAGTTATATATACAGGATAGAATTGTTGAATCTAATTCAAAATTGGTCACTGGAGAATTCAGACCTATAGGCATCCCTTAAAATGTTTAGTGTGTGTGTGTGTGTGTGTGTGCGCGTGTGCATGCCCTGGTACATGTGGTCAGAGAACAACTGTATGGAGCTGGTTCTTGCCTCCCACCCTTCCTCAGGTCTCAGGGACTGAACAGGGGTTTCCCGAGGCTCGCTGGACAGACATCATCTTGCCTTCCACCCCCTAGGCCCCAAGAATCTTTGACAGGCTTATTTTAGCCAGTTATTACATTTCATTTATGCAATAATCTGCTATCTCTATCTCATGGAGAATGGGGATAAATCTTCAATGTACTTTTATCCATTCTTACCGGGGAAAACTTCCCCTTGCATAGCTATTTAAGGGAAGATAGATTCATGTGCTGGGTAAGGGCAAGCCTGGCAGCCATCACAGTCATGGCTAAAGTTGAGCTGAATAAAAACTAGGTGTGAGGAGGCAGGAGTGATGGCTCATACCTGCAATCCCAGCACTTGATGGGGGGTGTGGACAGGATATGAGGCTCAACCAAGAATCCTGAGGACATAGGTGTGAAGACCCTAACTCAGACAAATACAAGAAAAAGAAATAAAAACGCTGCTAGCCCTGAACTGTCCATTTTGCACATATGAATCGTTTGAGTGTGACTGGTGTCTGGCAATACGATCACCCACCAAAAGTCAGATGTCTGGGGATGTAGCTCAGTTGGTAGTGCTTGCTTGTGTGGTCCTGTGAAGTCCAATCTAGTTAGATTAAGTTGCTTTGGTTCCCTTGGTCTTCATGCTTCTAAGTGAGCAAAATGGCTAACTCAGTTTTCCTCAGAGCCATCATGAGAAACTTCCCTAACGATGCTTGAAATTTGGTTTTGCTCTTAAAAGTATTTGTTTGTTTTTTTTGTTTCAGTCGGGTCCTCTGTACGTCATATTGGCTGACCTAGGCCTCTCTGCAGAGCAAGCTTTTCTCAAATTCACAGAGATCTGCCTGCCAGTCTCTGCATCCTTGGGGCTGGGGTAAAAGGCCGTGTGCCACCATGCCCAGCCCTTAGCAGTGTCTTCATTATGTTTTTGTTTGTTTTTGTGAGTGGGAGTGGTGCATGCAAGCTACTGCAATAATAACTTCCTGAAGTTAGAGGGCAACGTGGATGGAGCCGGCTCGCTCCTTCCGTGTGGGTTCCAGGGACTGAGCTCGGGCTGTCCAGACTTGGCAGCAAGCGCCTTTACTGGCTGGGCTAGGCCATCGCAGCCACGAAAGCAGGGCTTCTGCTTCCCACCCAGCTCAAAATTCAGGAATTTTGTATCCTCTTTGAGGAGCTTCCCTCTGGCCTTTCTTCCCCGGCAGTGATGGCGCGGTCGGCGGCGGCTTGTTCCAGCGTTAGAGGAGGAGGAAAGCTCCCAGATTCCCTGACTCGGTGACTTTGTATCTTTTCACAGGCTGCTGCAGAGCCTAGCCTAGCGGAGGGAGGGTTGGAAACGTTGCATCACTCTCCTTCCCCCCCCCCCCCCGCACTTAGTCTCACCAGCTTCCCCCCCCCCCCCCCCCCCGCGTCGGGAGGAGAATCCAAACACAGTCTCACCCTCGGGTGTAACCTCGGGCGTGCTGAGGGCTAGCCTCGAACTACACAGTCTTCCAGGAGTGGCAGGGGGCGCTTAGGCAAAGGTGAGGCTGTGACCTAATTTCTCTCCACGAGTTTTGGGAACTCGGCTTGTTTTCAGGCGGGGATTGTGAATGCGTTAAAATGGATTTAGATTCTGACCTGGCCTCTTGCGCCCTCTAGTGGTGTAAAATCACAACCTCGCAGAAACTGTCACTTAACCAAGCCCCTCCCCCGCCCCTCCCCTCCCACGGATGAATCGCCTTTAACCTTCTAGCTATCTGCTGTGTAGTGAATTCAGTTCATAACTACACTCACAACGCAATAAAACAATGAACCAAACGCACACAAAGGAGACTTGACACAAATTGTGGCATCTTTGAAAGGTCTCCGGTATCTTATTTCATGGAATGAACCCAGTAAGCTGTGAGTACTTAATGGATAATGGAAAAGATGCTCTAATCCAAGGCGGTCCCTCTCTCATTGTCAGCCTGTGAAACATTAGCTCAGCAGGCTGAAGGGCAACGCGAAGGCCTCTTATCTTCCCAAGATAGCTCCACTCCCAAGATGACTGTAAAGCCTCAGATTTGGGGTCGCCACCACTTAAAACTCCCAGTTTCACCCAGATGCCATGACCGCAGCAGCCAATCCTGGGTGTGGGTGTGGGTGTGGGGGTTGGGGGGTCGTCTCCTGAGTAATGGCAGCTTCTTGGAAGAGTGTGTTCAGTATCGCAGCAACACAGTTCCTTGAGGATACTGCAAACTCTCCCCCCCTCCAGGACTGAGATGACATTGCTGTCTCCACACCCACCCTAAACACACATGTGTAACCTACAAGCCATATCTGCATGCTCATATGTGTGTGTGTGCCCGTGCGTGCAAGCGCACATGCTCGTGATGTCGGAAGGCAGAACCCAGGGCTTTGAGCATGCAAGGTAAACCCTCCACCGCTGAATTCATTCCCACCTCAAATGCGACTTCTAGCCTTGGGATTACTCAGAGCTCTAAGTATCACCTCATGGAAGAATTCTCTTCAAGGAAGACTTTGTAACTCGCTGAGCTGACTGGTTGCCCATGGGAGCCTCCAGCACCTGCTGGCCACAGAGCACTGTTCCCACCTGCTGTTTGATCAGGGCCTAGTTTGTTTTCTGTCTGTCTCCCCTGCCCAGAGCTAAGCCCCAATGTAGCAGCTGTTTGTCCATGACAGCAGCTAGAGTCTAGCGCAGTTCTCAGCACAGGAGGTGTTAAACAAACATTTGTCAGCTTCCGTAGTCCCACAGTAGATGCTGCACGAGAGAGGTCAAAGGCAAGGGTGATTTCTGTTCTCATCCTAAGCGACGTTGTTACTCTAAAAAGCAGGTGCTCAAAGACCTGGAGGCAGCCACGCAGAAGGCTGGCATGCGCACCCAACATTGCTTGCCTCCTCAGTGCCGTTGTGAGCACAGCCCATCTCTCTCGGTCCCACATTTCTCTGCATTTGTTTTGCATTTCTAGGCCCCAAAGCAGATGGCCTAAGTGCCTGGGAAGTCTATGGTAGGACTGATGGTCTGGGGGAAGAGTGCTTTCTTACCTCATAAGGCGGAGCAAATGTACCTTTAAAACACTTGAAAGTCAAACAGCCCTGGATGAGGAGGCCAGGAGCAGAGTTCCAGGCCAGCCTAAAGGACATAGCTGGCTCTCCCCTCTCCACTCCGTCAAGCCAACCAACCAACCAACCAACCAGCCAAACAGCAAAAACAACCCCCCCAATTTTTTTTAAAGTTCTATGTACACTGGTGTTCTGCCTCCACGCTTGTCTATGTGAGAGTGTCAGATCCAATAGAACTGGAATTACAGACAGCTGTGAACTTCCTCGTTAGGTACCAGGAGTTGAACCTGGGTCCTTCAGACAGTGCTTTTAACCCCTGCACCATCTCTCCAGCCAACCGCCTCCTTTAAGAAAAAAAAAAAAAAAAAAAAAGTAAATGCCTTGAGGTTCCAGAGCAGAAACAGCTGTTACAAAAGTCTGCGGCTGTGTGGAGTAAATAGAATGATGGTTGTGGATGTGGAGCAGGACTTGGGGTGTGGCTCAGTGACAGAGCCCTTAACCAGCCTGTGGGAGATCTGGCTAGGACCCTGCATAAACCTGTAGTCCCACATCTCCACACAGAAGGATGAAGAAGGTTGCTTGGGCCAAGGAACCAGCCAGCCAGCCAGCTAGCCAGCCAGCCAGCCACCATCCTCCCCCAATCTATGTAAGGAAGAATCAAAAACCAATATGTACATCTTGTTATCTCTTCTGCTTTCCTTTTGAGTCACACCTTACTTTCCAAAGATAAAGATGCAGCCACAGTGGGGCATGCCTTGTGATCTCTGGCCTCAGGAGGTCGCTGAGGCAGTGGAATCAGAAGTTGGAGGTCAGTCTGCTGGTACATATAGAGCCGCTGTCTCCAAAAAAAGGGAGAAAGGGGGGAAAAAAGAAAAATCATCAAAACAACTCTCCTGCTTAAACAGCAGCAGCAGCAAAACCAGAACAGAGAAAAGAAAGACCTGAACACCCACAGGGCCAGCAAGATTGAGCTCAAGGCTGTAACATTGTACAAAAAAAGTTTAACTGAGCACAGGGACAGAGCAGCAGCCTGGCTAGGCAGGATGAGTGGAGATGCTGGGCAATTTTGTGGGTTTCGGTGTTCTTATTCCTAGCTATTTTTGTTTGTTTGTTTGAGTGAGTGAGTGAGTGAGTGAGGTTGTATCTGGAGTCACAATGATTAAATATCGTCTGATTTTTATCAGTTGGAGTCAAGTGTGGCTGTAACAGAAAACTCCAGAACAAGATGTCACTTGTGTCTGCCACATTTGAGGTCTGGGTAGGCTTGGGGCATTGACGGGAGGAGGGGCTTACTGTACCACAGAGGATTGTTCCCCATCTCAAGGTGGCCTCAGTCCGTGATGCTTTGGAAAGCTTAAGTCACATGCCCCTCTGCCCTTCCCCCCCACCAATAAAAGAAAAAAAAACAACAAAAAACAGGAAAAGACCTGAGATAAGTGTGTCATTTACTTTGAAGGACACTCACCCAATTTCACCCTCAGCTAAAGTTCACACCCTATTGGCTGGAACTGTTCTTCAAGACCAAATCTAACTGAGAGATTGTTAAGGAAGCCCACAAACACCTGAACCTTCAGAAAACATTTCTGGAAAAGAGAAAAAGGAGAATGGTAACTAGAGAAAAATATGCAACCTTTGTCCCTGGAACAGGCTCACTGTCTGTTCTCCTAATCCAGACAGCGAGCCTTCCCTGTTTCTCCAGGGGCTGGGTGGGGCAGACAGAGAGCTAGAACTCAGTACAGTAAGGACAGTTAGGACAAAGATCTTGTTTAAACCCTGCTGTGGGCCAGTGGGTGATTGGAAATCAAACTGTGAACACGAATTTCCATTTAAGAGTCTGTGTGAAGGAGAATCTATCTCATTTTTCCAGTCATACAATAGCTAAAGCTTTCATAGTTCATAGAATGCTCAGTCATTCATAGCTAAATCTGGCTAGGATTTATCTTGAGGGATCTAGGTAGGAAGTGCAGACTCTAGCCTCATTCAAATGACCCCCATTGTCTGCATTCTGAAGGTTCAAGAGATAAAGATTCCTGGTCCTTCCTCAACCTCTTCCTAGAAAAAGAAGGCTTTTTTTTTTCTTAAGGCTCCCCCCCCCCAAGATTGTTCAAAATCCTATCCTAGATTTTCTTGTGATGTTATTCCTTCTAGGATTTCTTCAATACAGCCTGTTCAAAAGTGACCTCATCATTTTTCCTTCTCAAGTTTGCTCCTGGCTGACCCCTCCCCAACTGAGTAAAGGCACAGCATACACCGGTGGCCAAAGCAAGGATTGCCTCTCCCTCACAGCTCCTACCCGCCCCGAGAGTGCTGTGCCTCTCTGAGGGTTCTCACCGCCAGGGGCAATTCCTCTTTGTTGGCCTGAAGTGGTCGCCTTCCTCAGACTCAGCTCTACTTCAGTATTCCTGCCCCCTCCTCAACCAGTTCTGGCACTTCTATAGAATAAGGCCAGCATTCTCTTCTGTTCTATCTATCTATCTATCTATCTATCTATCATCTATATCAATCAATCTATCTATAAATCATTCATCCATCACCTATCTCTCTCTCTACCCAGCTAGCGAGCTTTTTAGGAGCTCAGAGGTCCCTTTCCAACGGGAAGCCCCGCCCCACCATCTATCTGCTTGCGTATGGGATGTGAGACTCCAGTTCCAGCAAGCCTCTACTTTGCTGCTGGAAGGCAGGGTTGAAGCCTTCCCGCTTGGCACGGATCTTGGCATCTCCCGGCTTGGTAAGGCTCCATTGTAAGGAGTGACCGCGCATCCATTTGAATTTTGAATTATTTATTTTGGACTCCCCCACCCCCATCTATCCTGTGCGTTTTGACGGGGCTATCATCCCATTTAATGGGTGAGCGAAGAGTCCGCTCCCCCGGTTCTTCATGTCACAGGCTTTGTCTGCCCAAAGCTCAAACACACACACACACACACACACACACACACACACACACACACACACAAACAACAGAACACCTCGCAGGACTCTGCTGCCCTCCTGGGACTCGCCGAAGACAAGGCTCTCTTTTTCAGAGGCGGCTGACCTAAGCAGAGCCAGCCCTCCTCCCAAGACACAGCTGTGTGCTGCAAAGCTGGACGGCGGAGGCCCCTAATAAAGAGCAGACCTCCCCATCGCCTCCCCTCCCCCACCCCTCGCATGGCTTTTCAAATTAAAAGTTAAATAAAAACCGAAGGGCCGAGGAGAAGGAGAGGGTAGTGGGACAACCACGGGATCCCTAGAAGGAGGAGACTGGTCTCTCTGCAGAAGGAAGAAGCAGGAGGCCAGCTTCCCGCTCGGTCCTGGCCAGACACAGCTATTCAGAGCGCAGAGGCGTGCGCGGCCCTCGTCGTCCGGGCTGGGTAACGAGGCAAGCTCTCGTCCTCAATAAGGAACCCTAGAGAGAATGCCCGAGGCCCAGGGAACTGCTCTCCGCTCCTCCCTGGACATCCCGGGAGCCACCGCCGCTGAGGAGGTGGGCCACAAGTCTTGGAGAGAGGGTAACTAGTTACACCAGCCCTCCGAGTTCCTCAGAACGCCCTTCCCTCGCCTTGAGAGAGTGGGCTACCCCTCGGCTTGGGATGCTCCAGGGTTGGGGTGGAGCCCTCCTCCTCTCCCCGCAGGAGCTCCAACATCTGGTGGCAGCAACTCCAGCCCGCTCCGGGCTCCCCAGGCCTGGGAGGAACCTCCTCCCGAAGCACTTAGGAGTTGGTAGGAGCAGCCAAAGGCGTTCTCTTTTGCTATCGACCAAATGCCCCTTTATTTTCAAACAAGGAACCGGACCCTCCTCCCACCCCCTTCATCCCTTCCTGGCCGTCAACTTCATTTGAAAGAAATTAACAAGTTGGTTTAGATGTGAATTTTCACAGGCGAGGACTTTGATGGCTGTAACTGGTTCAACAGAAGGACACGAATTCTCCAAGGAAGATAGGGAGAAGCAAAGCCAGCGAGAAGTGGGGAAGGAAGGCCCCCAAGGCGCCGCTGCGAGCCTCGGGGACCAGGGACGCCGGGCTTGGCACGCGGGGCTTGGCGCCCGGCGCGCTGGTTCTGGGATGCAGGTTCAGAATTTATTTCCTGCCAGTGACCAGCCTGAGGCGGTTGTCCAAAAGCTCACGGGACCCTCTCTTGAAGGTTAAGTCATCTGGAGCAGCCAGGGTCTTTAGACCCGGGGACCCTATATTCTGGTCGCCCGCAGGCCAATGGGGCATAAGGCCAGGATCTGCTGATCTGCTGCCCTTTTCCATCCGGTTCCCCCAAGTTCCGGGCCCCGCGCGAGCTGGAAATCGTCCGCTCTCGGCTGCTGGAACAAAACAGCTCATCCTTCGCTCCAGGGCGAAGGATCCAAGGGGTCCACAGCCGCAATCGGAATGCGAGTTGGGTTCTTGGCACGTTCGCTCAAGCAGAAGGCCATTCCGTTAGCGGCCCCGAGTGACCTGTACCCATCAGGACATCAGGACCGGGGAGAGAAGACCTTGGTGCTTGCCCTCTCCCGCTCCGAGACCACCCAGGACTCGGGGCGTCGTGTGTGTGGGGGTGCGATCTGGAAGGATTTTTTTAGATCAGCTTGGCTGGCAAAGAGCTAGGCTGGCCCCCTCCCCCCAGCACCCTGGGCCTGAGTGACGGCCACCGACGGGGCCTCCCCTCCAACCCCAGAGAGCGAGCGGAGGGCGGAAAACCAGATTCAAACCCGCCTATGAGCAGTGGGAGGGCGGGGGGCAGGACCCGGGCCTCGGAAGCCAACCGCGTGAGCGCACAGGCCTCCTGCCCCGACGTTGCTGCGGACCGCGGCGTTTATTTTGCTTCGGCAGGGAGGGAAGGCAGACGTTCCGCCGGGCCCCCCGACTCAGCCAGATCCCCCCCCCCATCAACCATTTGCTCGCCTGCGCCACCCCCTACTGGGGCGCTATCCCCGGGAGTCAGCTCCCCGGGCCTTTTAAACCTTAGGGAATGTCACACATGGAAACCTTTAGCAAATGTTTGTTAATGATCATAACAAAGGCATCATTTAAATTAGGCAGGTAATTACTACCAGAAGAGCGACTGGGTGCCGAGACCTCATCCATTCCTCCGCTTTAAACTCCTGAGGAGTTACAGCCCCAGGATACCCGAGCCGCCCCGCTTTGGGGACCCCTCCCCCCAAACCTTTAAAACTGTTCTGAAACGAACTGTGAAGTTACCGTTTGGGGGCGGAGAAGGCAGGGGCCCTGCCTGAGAGAGAGACAGAGAGAGAGAGAGAGAGAGAGAGAGAGAGAGAGAGAGAGAGAGAGAGAGAGAGCAGGGGTGGGATAGAGCTGGTAGAGTTGTCCGAGGCCCTCCTCGGCAGGGGACCAGCCTCAACCTCTGCCCTCCTCGGGTACCTGCTACAAAACCCCAAATCTGGACTCGCCTTTGACAACAGCTGACCCTCCCCATCTCTCCCTCCCTCTGTGTGTAGGGGTGTGTGTGTGTGTCCGTGAGACGCAGGAGTCGTTAGTTAGCATCCTGTTCATTGTCTACAAGCATTACGGTACTCCGCCAGCATTCCGAACAAGGGGCCGTTCAGACACTTCGCCCTCGATGATTTCCTGCAGGAACATGTGGAAGCAATAGCGAGCGGGGCAGTCACCCGAGCTGAAGAGACACCAGAGGCGGGCGCGCAGAAGGGCGGAGGAGGCTCGGGGCTCCCGGCCCAGCCCCAGGCATCCTCTCCCGGGGCCTGACACCCCCGTACCGTGGGCACAGCGCGCAGCATTTCGCGGGGGTGGGGGGAGAAGCCTCGGTGATTGACCTCGGCCTCCTGTCCACTCTCCGGGGTGAAACAGGCGACCGTTATTCGACTGTGTGTTGCTCCTCTGGCCGCCTTGTCCCTTTCATTTTTTGACGGGTGAGATGGTGGTGGCGGTGATGGTGGTGGCGGCGGTGGCGGTGGCGGCAGTGGGAGATAAAGGATTGCCCTCATCTCCCCCCACCAAGAGAATTCCAGGCTGGAGCGCAGGTCGGAGGCCCTCCCTTCCCCCACCGCCGCGGGACGCCCCGCTTCCCCCAGCTTTGGTTCCTGGAGTGTCAGCGCCCCCTTCCCCTCGCCGGCAGCATCGCCGCGTCCCAGCCGGCTCTCGCTGGGTGGCTCAGGTTGGCGGGTTTGCAACTCCATCACCCCCCCCCCCCCGAAAGCCTTCCTAGGCTGCGTCGTGTGCCCTCGGAGGGGGGAATTTCGGAGGCCGGGACACTTCTGCCCGCACGACGCCGAGGGCAGGCTGCGGCCGTCACGCCCAGGTGAGCTTTTCCGTAGGAAGGGAGAAGCGAGGAGGAGCAGATAACCCCCGAAAACAAAGGCAGGGACAGATAAGTGGCCTCCAGGGGTAAAGGTCGTCCCTCCGGAGGACATCCCAAAGGTGCGCCGGGCGACCGTTATTTGCGTACCGCCTCACACCCTGGCCTTTCCGAAACCCATCATCTTCCTATTAGACCCCACAGTTTCCTAATCCCATTAAGGGATTAGCAACGGCACGGGCACTTTCCCTGCAGACCCCAAGTTCAAAACGACGCGGCGGAGTCCGTATTTCTCCCCGGGGCCATGCGTGTAGCTGGTCCCGGGTTTGCCTACGGAAGGGCAATTCTGAATTCTAGATTTACATTCGTTCTGAAAATCAGCATCAACTTGACGTGCGTTTTCTCTTCGAGGAGAGTACAAGAGCGCGCGCGCGCACACACACACACACACACACGCACGCACACGCACACACACACGCACACTCGGGAGGCCAACTCATTTTGGAAATGCTGGCTGTTTGTAGTTTCACGAAGCCTCTCTTTCCCGGCAGAACGTCAACGCCTCCCCCCTTCGGCCACCCCCCCGCCCCATCTGGTTTGCTTCTCCCCCCCCTCCAGTTGTTGTTGAAGTCAGGGGGTTGGGACTGGACCCCCTGATTGCATAAGAGCAAGAAGCCGAGGAGAGGTCTAGAGTCGGAGCGATTGAGAGAGCCAGGAGCCGAGGGAAACTTTTATTTTGAAGAGGCCGGGTGGGGGGGGGGGCTTCATTTCCTGACAGCTATTTACTTTCAGCAAATGATTAGTTTTAGGAGGATGGACTATAACATTGAATCAATTACAAAATGCGGGTTTTGAGCCCATGACTGTCGGAGCTCGAGGGAGAGAAACAAACAGAGGAGCCGCGGCCGAGGGCAGGAGGCTTGGGGCTTCCTTTTCACACCGTGTGTAGGATTTTCCTCGCGAACCGACCCAGAGGAAGGTAAGGGAGAGGGAAAAGTGACTTTTGTTTCTAAAGGAGGTGCCTGATCTGTCTGTTGGGGCTCGGAAGAAGCGAAGGGACTTCAGATTTTGGGCGACGAGGAAAACACAGACTCGCGCGCGCGCGTGCACACACACACAGCTGGATTCCAGTTGTGTGTCCAGAGAGTAATTTATTCGGAACAAACTTCACCGGGATGAGGGGGAAACCATAGAGTAGGTCCAAGGATAAAACTTTTTTTTTCTTCCCTCAGACCTATTTTTAAAAGCCATGTTTTCCTAACAAACCTATAGCCTCCCAAGGAAATTGTTAGGTTTACATTTTTGAGGTTTTTCTGCAGGGTGTGTGTGTGTGTGTGTGTGTGTGTGTGTGTCGGGGGGTGGCATTCGCGCGTACCGGGACGCACACCAAGTAACACTTTTGGGGGTGGGAGCAGCGGTGCCTGGCCTCTTGGCGGCGGGTCCCGGCGGAGGACAGGTTCGAAGAAGTATTTTCGTCCGCCGCCCGCGGCCCGCGGTTTGGCGGGACCGGCGTGGCGCGCAGCTTTTGGGGGGGAGGGAGGAGGAGGACACCGGGAGAGGTGTGCGGAGAGGGGGCGCCGAGGAGGGCCGGGAGAGAGAGGGAGGGAGGCGCGAAGGGCTCGGCCGGAGGAGGTCGGACCCCGGGGGCCCGGCCGGCCGGGCACACTCGGCGCCAGGCGAGCCCTGGTAATTGCTGGACGGCGCGGCTGCCGGGGGACAGCCGGGGAGAGCCGGGGTCGGGCGGGAGCGGCGGCGGGGCGCGCGGGCGCGCGGGCTGGAATAATGACAAACACATTTGGGTCCCCGGGAGTGGAGACGCCGCCGTCCCGGCCCCGCATTCCAGCGACCGGGGTTGGAGGGATCCGGAGCCGCGCTCCCCGCCCCCACCCTACCCGCGTCCCCCGGCGGAGTGGGTCCTCCGCGCACGGCCCGGGGTGGGCTGGGGGGCCTGACTGCTGCCGGGTCCCGGCCACCAAGAGGGACAGGCGTGGGTGCAGGTGAGCCTCCCGCCCGCGGACCCCCGGGGGCCTCTCTGCCCCGGGATGACGGGTGCGTGGCGCCAGCCTCCCGGGGCGTAACCTCTGCCTTGTGTCTCCCCATCCCCCCCCCTTTTGTGCTTTCAACACTCACCATCCTGCAGGACTCGGGAGCTGTCTCCACGCAGCCCTCCCTCCTTCACCGTGCACCCCCGCGGAGATCTCTCTACCCGCGTGAGGGTCCCCCCCCCTCCATCCCCACTCCCAGACTCTGGCCGGGCCGGGGAACCGGGCTGCGTCCTCTCCCTCTTTCGGCTTTCCAACTTCTGGGGTCTGTGAGCCCTTCCGTCTGGAGAGGGTGCAGGGCGGCGTGGCTCGGGCCCGGGTCCCCGCGGCGGGATCCAGCTGCGGCCAGGTGTGCGGGAGCTGCTGGGGCCCCGGCGGCCGGGGAGAGGAAGGGAGAGAGGAAGGACTGGCCTGCTCGTCTGCTCCGGGAAGGTCTCGCTGCGGAGCGCAGGGGCTCCCAGCCCCGCCGGGACCTCAGGATGTGAGGAGAGTGCTTGGGAGAGCAGGGGTCACCCAGTCCTCCCCCCCAGGGTGTGCGTCGGGGGACCCCAGCTGGGGTGGGGGCGTGGGGAGCACTGGGCTGCCCAGCCTCGGACCGAGCTGCCCAGAAAATTAAAAAAAAGCCCCAGGATGGGCGGTGTGGGAAACGGTCACTTGGCTCCGTGGCGGGATTGCTCAAGGTTCTGGCCCGAGTGGCTTCTCCTGAGTGGCCTGGGATCAGACTCCGGCAGCCTCGGAGAGCCGGAGCGTAGAGCGCACGGTGGCCCACGGCTGCACACCCCCGGGCTAACGCCCGAAGTGTCCGGGGAGGCGCGGGGCGCTGCGCTCCCGGGGTGCGCACGTCTTCCGAGGTCCTGTTGGCGATTGCACCGACCTCTCCCGCAGTCCGAACCTCCAGGGCTAAGGCCGTCCCTAGTCCCCTCCCTCTCGGACTCCTGCTCCCCGCGCCCCTCTCGAGGCCCCTTTCCACCCCACACCCCGCCACGCCGCTTGGCAGCCTCGGTCGGCCCCTGCTCTGGGGCTCTGCGAAGGGTCCCGCTTTTGGATGGACCCTAGGACGGCTGCATAACGCCGCCGGTTCTAGCCCCGGCTCCCTGCTCGGGCTTTAAGTTTGGGGGAGCCCCGCAGGGGTCAGACCCAGCAGCCGGCCTCCCCCCGCCCCTTTCCTGAGCTCGGGGGGCTGCTCCTTTCTGCCCCGGGGCGCGGGCAGGGGAAGGGATGCGGGGGGTGGGGGGCTCCGGCCTGAGCATCCAGCGGCGAACGCGCCCGGGCGCCGGGGCAGGCAGGCTCTCTGCCTCCCGGGGACAGGCCCGACCTGGGGAAGCGGTGGCCAGCGGTGCGCTCGCCGGCCAGGGAGGGTGGGACCCCCTCTGGCTCTCGGCGAGTCGCATCCAGGTTAAAGGTGGCTGGGGGAAGGTAGCCGTGCCGGACCGAGGGCTGGGAGCTGGAGAGGTGACTCAAAGGTGAGGCTCTGCCACAGCCCAGCCCGGAGCGTTGGGTTGGCTGGCCGGGGGCGTCGGCCCTGGAGAGGAGGCGCAGAGAGGGGTCCCGAGGACAGTGCTTAGCGTGTCCCGACTGCGTTCTGGTCCCCGACCCCAGCGGTGCCTGTGTCTTTGCCGATGTGGTTCGGTGTCCTTTTCTTTTGTTTTAAGGCGCAGGGCGAACCACGTAGACGAGTTGAGACATTAGATGGTAAGAGGGGAGAGAAGAAAGCCACGGACTCGGGGATTCTCCTCCCTGGTCTTCTACTTCGATTCCCTCCCTCCCGGGAGCAAGAGAAGCCAGAGGTATAAAGGGGAGCGGGGGGTGCCCAGGGACAGGGCGACAGAGGGGCAAGGCGGGCACTCGACCAAGCCAATTCGACAGAGGGCTCAGTCCAGCCTTCAGCGGCTGCGGGCGCCGCCGACCGTCCCGCAGGAGGCGCTGTTGCTCGCCTGAAATACTAAACCTGGCCCCCTTCCTCCGCCCAGCCCAGTCTCCTCTCAGGTCGCAGCCGAAAACAATGCAAACACCGAGCCCAGAGCCCAGGGCGCGGCGGCCTCGGCGGCCTCGGCGGCCGTGAGCTCGGGAGGCGGGAGCTTGGGGTCCCGGGGCAGACCGACGTCGCCTCGTCTCCGGTGGCGAGCGTGTGGCCCGGGGCTTGAGGGACGCGGAGGGAGCGAGGGTGTCTGGTGGCAGAGAGAGAGAGAGAGAGACACGGAGAGAGACAGACACAAAGAGAGAGAGACTGAGAGAGAGGTCGCGGTCCGGAGCGCAGGGCGGAACTTGGAGAAACGGCGGCGGTGCGCGCCGCGCCGTAGGGGACTCGGAGCCGGAGCTGCGGGCGACGGCGGAGCCGGTGGGTAAGATCCGCGGGGTTGCCGCGCCCTCTAGTGGTCCCCGCGGCGCCACCCGGGTCCCACCAGCCCTGGGCGGTCGAGCGGTCCCCGGGGTGTTGAGCTGGGGGCCCGGTGCGCCAGAAATCCCGGCTCACCTGGGTGGCTCTTGAGTCTCCCTTGCCAGCACCGCGTTGGCTCGGAGGCGTTGGGTGGGCGAGGGTGGGTTGAGGCCCCGGGTGAGCTGGAGAGTTGGGGAGTTAGAATTTTAGCAGAAGGTGGGATTCCGGACTGGGCGCGGTCCTGGAGGACAGTCGTCTGTTTGTGCGCTCCAGGCCGGGGCAAGCTCCCCAGGCCTGTTGCTGTTTGTTTGGCGACCCTGCGTTCCTGAGCAATGGGGATAGTCGTTTCCAACCAGCCAGGCTGCAGGGACCCCGCGGGGACGGGTTTACGAGGAGTGACAATGGAGTGCCGGAGAAAGGCGTTGTGGTCTCTCTTGGCAGCGTCCGGGTAGCCTTCATGCCTGGAGGGTGGAAAGTCAAAGCGTGTTGTTTCCCCTAATCCCAAGTGGCCAGTCCTGCTAAGTCTTTGGGGCCTGGTGAACGGCGCTATCTTCCCGCTTCCAAGACACGGCTGCGTCTTGGTCCCCCCTCTGGGCATTGGTGATGATGATAATAATGCTGATGATGACGATTGTTCCCGGGGTCCCCAAGGACATCTAGGCATTTTAGACAGAAGTTGTCTTATTTCTGATCCCACTCCTCGGAGTTTAGTTGCAAGCCAGCGCGAAACCTAAAAGTGCAACCCTAAGATACTGTAAAAGTTGGTTCGATTGGTTTCAATGGCGGCGGCAGCTCCGAGACGACCAGGACACTGGTTCTTGAACCAACACTGCCATCTGCTGTCTGTTCTGAAGAACTGAGTATACCTCTTGGTGGGCTTGGCAAATTCCAAGCTAGTAGGGAAGTTGATGAGTTGTTTTTTTTTTTTTTTTTTTTTTTCCTCTTTAAAATTTTTACTTCAGGTGGGTATTTTCCCTGCATGCCTGGTGTCTTCTAAGGCTAGAAAAGAGTGTCAGGTTCCTGTGTTTGAGCTGCCATGTGAGTGCTGGGAACTGAACCCAGAGAGCAGTCAGTGACCTTCACAGCTGAGCCATCTCTCCAGCCCCCACTTTCTGCTCTTAAGGAGCACGGAGGTGATTTTACTGATTTTTCTTCCCTACAAATTCCACAACAATCACTGGAACAGATTTTATTTTCAGACATATGTCTAGCTTCCAACTCTGTGTGTGTGTGAGTGTGTGTGTGTGGTCTGGCGAGCAGAATCAGTCCCTCCAAATGCTAGATAAGTGTGGTACGGCTGAGCTACTTCAAGCCTTAATTGCTAATCTTTTACATTTACATAATGAACACCGTTTGTGTGAGCGGACCAGTCGGGAAGGGAGCAGGCTCTCTACCTTCTGTAAACCTAGAATGAGGGCTTGCTGACTTCAAGCCACTGAGCAATTGTTCTACTCATTTAGTGACAGTTTGAAGGAAGCGTCACTTTATTTTCTCATAGTTTCACCTCTGGTTCAAGGAGACCAAGGCTTATGAACTCAGGCTGTTCCGAACGATGCTTGCGGGTAAAACTACCCCACCCCACCCCGCTCCTTTATTGGAACATCTAACACTGTGCTCCAGGAGATCAAAACACCTCAGTTGGTGGGGTACGGGTCCCGGGAAACACAGACGTCGCCACCATTGCAGACCCGTATTTAAGCTGCCTGGGCTGAAGTTATAAGACTGAGGAGAGAGAGAGAGAGAGAGAGAGAGAGAGGGAAAACAAAGCAAAACAACAAGATGTGTTATTTTCATAGTTAGAATTAACTTGGGAGAGCTGAAATTAAACAAACCTCAGAAATCTGAGTCCCGAAGGTTGTTGGTGGCTTTGGGGCAGAGAGTCCGCCTCCTGGGGTGTTTAACTGGGACAGGGTGGGGCGGATTTCAGTGTCCAGTGTCCGGGCAGTGCCCTTAGTGTCAGAGAAGCTGGCCATGGCCTTGGGGGAATGGCAGCTCTTCTGGGAGGAATACCTTGATATTACTCGGTTCCTGTTTACTTCCCAACTTACCCTGCGGTCCCTGGTAAGAGACTATAACCTACAGTAGTTTTCGTTTTTGTTTGCTGCGGGGTGGCTGAGTGTGGTGCTGCAGGGAGATCTTGAATTCAAGATCAACCTGGAAGGACTAGAAAGGGAGAGAGGGACAAAGGGAGGGATGGAAAGGGGTGGGCCGAGACAGTGGCTGCAGTCAGATTTGCTTCTGTGTTTTAGGGCTGTATCTATTAGCTGATGATGCAGAACTGGCACAGCAATACCAGCTAGAGGTTCACATCCGCTTCCCCAGTGGGCAGAAGAAGAAGTTGTGGGACCTCCAGGCCTTCACTTTCTTAGTAAGCAGGATGTAAAGGGCCTGGCATCGTCTAACATCTTAGGAGCCTGCAGGAAGAGTCACACTTTGGGACTGTGTACACTGGTCCTTTAAGGACGCAGCGGAGGCAAACCGACGAGCCAGTGATGGCTGTTTCCAGCGCAGAGCTAAGACCTAAGTTCTGAGGGGAAGATGGGAAACCCCGTCAAGAGTTGGAATCAGAATCTAGTCTGATGTGATTCGAATAGTGTCTTCTGAGAAAGGAGGAGAATAACAGGTTGCATAGGAACCATGGCACCCGCTTCAGAGCGAGCATGGCTGCAACCGCACATTCTGGATTGTCACGCCAACTGTGACATGCTTTTTGAGATCAGAACACGGAGACCACAGTCCAACATGGAATTGACACAGGAGAAAGAAACAACATCTTTCTCTCTCTTTCTTTCTTTCTTTCTTTCTTTCTTTCTTTCTTTCTTTCTTTCTTTCTTTCTTTCTTTCTTTCTTTCTTTCTGTGATAAAGTCTCCTATAGCTCAGGCCAGCCTTGAACTCTGAATCCCTTCATCTCTACTTCACCACGCCTGAATAATAAGTGATTTAATTGAAAGTGTGTATTTATTACTTGTGTGTGTGCCACGGTGCACACACGGAGGCCGGAGGACAACCTGTGGGAGTTTGCACTCTCTTTTCACCATTCAGGTCTTGCTGCTCTAACTCGGCCCACCAGGCTTTGCAAGCAAGCATCTTTACTCTCTTGGACCATCTCACCAGACCCATTCATGATTTGTTTTATTTATTTATTTATTTTTAGTTGAATCTGTTATTCTTTCCTGCAAAAGGGTCTAGTTCCCATTGTACTGGCTCGCAGTGTTTACAGGCCTCAGATTTTGTCATAACCTCCGTTACTTGTGTCTTTGTGTCTGACCTGTGGATGTTCCTGGCTGGGAGCAATGAAGAAAGACACTTTCAGGGTGGGAGAGCACAAGTACAACCAAGATTCCCTTCCAGAGATCTTCCCCATAGCGAGCATGGAGAGCCTCTTTCTCTTCCCTTCCGCTCTGTTTCTCACTGTGGGGCAGACACGCTACAATTATTCATGGCTACATTGTCTGGGTCGCAAATGAGTAATGGCATGCAACTTCATAAGTGCACCGGGCTTTCCTAGCCAGGGAACTGGACCTTATCAGAGACTGGGGTTTGAAATCTTAAGCAAACACATGTGGATATTCACTATTTTGCATCATTATCACTCCCTCAGAGGCCCCTGTTTTCGCTGCCCGCTCTGTATGCCAGTAAATCATCATCTCTGGCAGCGAGTCCACCATATCTGGACACACAGAAGGAAATTTGCTAGAGCCTGGCTGGGGCAGAACGCTCTTCGGAGCCGGCCCTGTCAGCGTGCTGAGTCCTTCTCTTGAGCTTAGTGGGGCTTGAAAGATCCATGGCTGGTGAGCCTCGCTGGAGAACTGCGGGATTCGAATGTGATAAACCTCCCAGCCGGCAAGCTGGCGCTGGGAGCCGCTTTGAAGCTGGCCAAGTGGATTATCGGTGGGAGGTTGATATTCGTGTGTACAAACACACAGGCCCTTACTGCTAATTGTGGTAAATCAGGCAACCAGCCTGGCTCTGGGGCCCCCCCGTGGCCGTCACCACAGCAGTTTGGAAACCCGACATCCTCCAGCAACCTGCCAAGATCCTCAGAGACCATTAAGCCAGACAGCCTCTTTCTGAATGCATTTGGTTCACAACCCTGCAATTAGGTTTTCTAATTATGGTGTACAGAGAAGGAGAGGGGTCAGGGGCTGGGTTGTATTAGGGAAGAGTGGGCGCCGAAGGGCTGACCTTTCCCAGATCCCTTGGCATTGCTGGCTTGCCGCTCGACCCAAACTGGCCAGCTGCAGGTTCAGCCAGACACCTTGCCTCAAAGCATAGTGTCGAATGACTGAAGCTAGCGTAGAATCGTTGAAGAGGACATCTGATGTCAACCACTCGCTTCCGCATACACCTGTACTCGTAGGAACATGCATGAACAAGTACTCACGTGCGTGTACACACACACACACACACACACACACACACACACACACTCCTGGATCTGCCCCCGGCTGTGTGTTTTTTTGGACCAGTTGATAAACTTCTGTGCCTCACAGCGAGAAACAGTGTGGGGGACAGATGGAACGTTCCCCTGCGTACAGATTTCTAAAATGGAGCCTTCCTGTTCCCCAGAATTTGGTCTGCACAGATGCTATGTCCTTGACAATGAGGGATGCTCTTCATGCCTCCTAGGTGATGGTATTGAAAGTGTCCATCAACCGGGCTGGGCCTCTCCCCAATTCCCTTTCCCATCCCTTCATTCGTGTGCCTGTCCTGGGCTCTCCGAGCTTCTAGGAGCCTGGCTGTATGTCCAGGTCCCACCAGAACACAGGCTGGGAGCCCATATTCTCACATGCCTCACATCACAGAGGCCACCAAGATGTTGGTTAGGATACACCGAAACCACACTTTGCTGTTGAATTATTTGTCCCAGTCCAAGGAACTTTCTTGAAAGTGAGAAGATTCAAACTCCTGATGGGCTGTGACGCAAAGCAAGTGACAGCCCACATGAAGCCGAGACTTCTCCAGCTCAGATCCTGAGAAAGTCCTTAACGTTCATTTCTTTTTTTTTCTCTCTTTCTCTGTTTTTCGAGACAGTGTCTCCAAGAGAGGCTCCACCATGCTCTTTGATACTTCCCACTTAGCTGTCTGTCTGTCTGTCTGTAGCAGCTTAAGCTGGTACCATGAAGGATTCCCACTGCAGGAGAACCTAGCTCGTCTGTGGTTTTCCATTTGTCTAATGCTGTTTCTGTTTGGCTTTTGGCTTTTGCAGTTCTCAGGAGCTATGGGGACCTCCCACCAGGCCGTTTTGGTCCTCACCTGTCTCCTCACAGGTACGTATCCTCACACTCATCCCTGCTCTCTTAACTTGCTGTCCCAGGGAGCGAGGGTGATTCTCTTTGCTCCATGGGCCTCTCACCTGCACATAGGCACAAAGGGGGTGAGAAGACAGCACCGATCTTCTAGGGTGACCAGAAACTTTTGGTGCTCTTTGCTGAACAGCACTAACTCCATTTCAGAACAAGTGCTTTGCATCGCTGGTCCGAGGGTGTGAATAAAATGACATTGAAATGTTGTCTAAATGTGCCCGCTGCCCTCTTCCTCCCCCTGGGATGGGCTTGCAGCAAAGGCGGAGCAGACGGATTTGAGTATGTTCAAATAAAATAAAGACTCAGGCGTCCTTCAGCAGGCTTGGTGGCTCAGACCTGTAATCCCAGCCACTGGGGAGGCTGTAGCAGGGAGACTGTAAATTCATGCTGAGCCAGGGCCACATAGTGAGTGTCTTTAAAAAAAAAAAAAAAAAAAAAGTGGAAAGAGGGTTGTGGAGATGCTCAGTGGTGGCACACACGCCTGGCGCTTGGTAGATTTCATCCACCTATGTATGTGTCGCAGACGTTAGGTACCGAGGGAAACTAGAGGCCGCTCATTAATAATTAAGCTATAAGGTGTCTCCTTTTCCGCTATAGACAAGGGAAGCTAGACTGAAACTTGGAGCTTGGAGATCCGTTTCAAGCCCCTCCCTCCCCGGGTCTTATTTACTGTTTGTGAGTTTAAACCCATGCCTTCCTGCTTTGGCTTTTGGAAGTCATTAAGGGGAGATGGCGTGCCAGAGGCGCTGCAGTGGGGAAAGATGTGAGATTGCAGAGTGAACCCCGCTCTGCTCTGTGCTTTGTTCCGTCTATCTTCCTGCCCCTCTTCTCACATCTCTTGCCCACTTTTTTTTTTTTTTTTTTTTTTTTAAACCAAGGAAAACTTCTGCAGGGCATATGCACGGTAAAGAACGCATATGTGCTGGAGCCCAGACCGCACTGGGATATTTTATGGTCACACATGAGAGTGTGAAATATGGAATTGGAATCAGACATCCTTTATCCATTTGAGTGTTTGGAGGGGTGAGTCTGGGGGGGGTTCGGTGGGGACTGTTGAGGCCGTTGGAACACTTGCTAATCTCGGCAGATGCAGAGGCTGTTATAATGGGGGGCCTTTCACGGGCGTCCAGAGTGATGGAGCCTTCCCGCAGAAATGCTCGTTGTTCGTATAAGCTGCTACTGTGGCCGCTCTCAGTGCTCTGGCGAAGCCATCCCTTCTGGCTCACCCGACTCAATGCCTGCCTCTCTTTCCAGGGCCGGGCCTCATCCTCTGCCAGCTCTTATTACCCTCTATCCTGCCGAATGAGAATGAGAAGGTTGTGCAGCTGAATTCGTCCTTTTCTCTGAGATGCTTCGGGGAGAGTGAAGTGAGCTGGCAGCACCCCATGTCTGAAGAAGAAGACCCCAACGTGGAGATCAGAAACGAGGAGAACAACAGCGGCCTCTTTGTGACGGTGCTGGAAGTGGTGAACGCCTCCGCGGCCCACACCGGCTGGTACACTTGCTATTACAACCACACTCAGACGGAGGAGAGCGAGATCGAAGGCCGGCACATCTACATCTACGTGCCAGGTGAGCTGCGCCGCTCTCCTCCACCGAGCTGCTTCCTGTCCTGCGTCTGAGTCACTGTACTAAGCTGCATCGGATACGTAAAACTCATAGATGTTCATT
The DNA here is from genome assembly GCF_030254825.1 of Meriones unguiculatus. Lineage (NCBI taxonomy): Eukaryota > Metazoa > Chordata > Mammalia > Rodentia > Muridae > Meriones > Meriones unguiculatus. The sequence continues at coordinate 148,929,325 of NC_083351.1, forward strand.
GCAGAGAAATCGAAAGACAGAAAACAGTCTTTTCTCCTTCCTTCATCCTTCCCTCCACCCCTTCCTCCTCCTCTCACTCTCTCTCTGCCCATAAGCCAGAGGAAGACAGTAGCAAACCCAAGCTATCCTCCTGCCTCCACCTTCTACAGAGCTAAGGCTATAGATTTTTTTCACCTGAGTATTTGGGATTTGAACTCAGGTCCTCATGCATGTACAGTAAGCCTTCTCCTTCAATGTTTGTTTGTTTGTTTGCCTGTCTTTGATTTTTATTTTTATTTTTTTGTGACACTTGTTGTCTTAGAACTTGCTATGTAGTCCAGGCTGGCCACCAACTCAGAGCAATCCTGTGGCTTCAGCCTCCTGAGCGTTACAACTTTTTTTTGGGGACAGAGTTTCTCTGTGTCTTGGGCTGTCTTGGACTCACTCTGTAGAGCAGGCCAGCCTCAAACTCACAGAGATCTGCCTGCCTCTGCCTCCCTGAATGCTGGGATTACAGGCGTGTGACACAGTGCCTGGAGAGTGCTACAATTAAAACCATGTGCTACTATGCTTAGCTTTTTTTTTTTTTTTTTTTTTCTTTTTTTCTTAAGATAGGGTCTCCTTCTATAGCCTAGGCTGGCCCTGAATTCATCATCCTCTCACCTCACCTCCTGAGTCACAGAATTATATGCATGCATTACCACACTCAGTTTTTGTTGTGGTGGCTTTTGATATGAGCTATGTTGCCCAGGCTATCCTCAAACTGCCAGATTTAAGCAGTCCCTTCTGCCTCAGTCTCTCAAGTAGTCGAGGCTACCCTCATTAGGACTAGCAAGATGCATGAGTGAAATAAAGCTCATCTGCACTTTCAAGTCAAGAAAGAGTAATGGGAGGCTTGGAGAGACCGCTCAGGTGTTGGGAGCATTCACAGCTCTTAAAGGGGACCCAGGTTTGGTACCTAGGACTGGCAGGGCTGGAGCAGTCTGCTATTCCCATCCAGGAGATTAGAGCCCTCTTCTGGACTCCAGCTGCACTGCACACATGTGACCTAGGTATATACACCCAGCCAAAATACTCACATAAACAAACAAACAAAGAAGTCTCATGTCAAAAAGGAAAGACTTGTAGCTGGGGACAGAACTCAGTGGCAGCGTCCTTTCCCAGCGTGTGGAAGGCTGGGGATTCCACCCAGAGAGGTGTCGATTGTCAGTGTGTCAGAGCTTTATTCATTTTGAGAGGTCTTTACTATGGTGTGTTTTTTATTGGTATGCTGCAAAACCCTCAAATGCAGTCATTCTTTTTGGTCCAGTCACTGTGAGCAAGCACTTACGGGTGTTATCAGGTACAGAGCCTTGTGTAGGAGACAGACTCAACAGGCAGCCCTTGGACACTTACAGTTTAGCAGGGTAGTTTCCAAATAGCCAATCAGTCTCAGCTTTCATACAAACGTGGTGCATTTTGCTTTTGATGGATTGGAAGGAGTTCTCTCTGTCTTCGCCGCTAACATTTAGGAGAATTTCCACGTTAATGATACGATCTTGTGTGCTCTGAGAAGTGGGTGCCAAGACGGAAGTCATGCAAAGATTTTATAAGAGGCCTAGGAAAGGGATGGGGGATTCCTGCATGGCCCCGCTCCACTCTGTTAAGTGGGTAGATACTCACTTATCGGCTGGGAGGAGACAGCCTTCTCGCCCACGGAGCTCAGCTGCCCACAGTCATTGCTAGGAAGCGTTGCTGGGGAGAGCGTGACCTTAGGTTGTGGGGACCACAGGGCTAGGCTTTGGACAGTTAAGTCCTCTGTGGTCACATGTGCTTCCTCCAGAATCCAGGCTTAGCTGAGAGCTCGAGATGCCTTCGGTCCTACCACCCACCTTGCCTTTGTTCTGAGCCCTTGCCAATCGGTGGCTGTCAGTCCAGCCACAGGTAGGGTTGTCTCCTGACACAGGCCACTGCACAGAGCAGGACCCTGGTGTCGCTGATACATCATATAGATATTATTCGGTAGTAGAGAAGATAAATATGGGAAGGGAAAGCCCAGACTGAGGTATTATGGACACCAGTCTTTCTCTCTGAGACCGAAATTAACGTATACCTGCTGTTTGAGTACTTTGTTGACAGGGCTCAAAAGTTTGGGACTCTGAACACAAGTTAGAATGGGAATTGTCAGTATGTTGCTGGGTAGCGGAAGGAGCTTTGGATTTACAGGAGGACTGCCACACACACACCCTGCTTTTACTGCATGCACAGGGTGCCGGGATCTGAACTCTGGTCCTCGGGTTTGCATGGTAAGCCTTTTACTTTCTGAGTCATCTCTTCAGCCCTGAGATGTCTCCATTTTTGTTGTGCAAAGGGCAGATATTTAGAATGTCACTTTAATGCCACACATTAATGCTGATGAAAATAATGACAACAACAACAACAACACAGAGGTTCCTTCAGTTAGAGTTTTATAACTCTGGAGGGCTTTCTCCATGCTGTGAACAGAATGGACTGGTGGGCTTGTTAGAAGTGGTTCTCTAAGCTTCAGTTGGTCTAAACCAGTCAGCAATTTTTCCCCCTATTCCCACATCCAGTACAAACACCACCCACCACTCTCCTGTGTTCTCCTCCTACGGGACTTTCTCCTGGGCAGTTACAAAGCTCGGCCCTTTCTGATGGTGGCGCCTGAGACTCCTAGCACTTCTCACCACAGCAGCCTAACTGGAGACGGCAAAGAAAGGCTTCAGGCTCTGGAATTACCCGCCCTGGGATCAAGCCCGGGGTCTTTGGATAGCTGAAGGGCCTGCTCCGCCTCTGCTTCCCGAACTCTCAGCCCCGCCCTCCATCCCGAGCTTTTCTTTATTTCTTGAGTGATATCTGTGCTTCTTGTCAGTGATACCAGCGATGGGGAGTAGGGCTTTCTAAGAGCAGTTCCTGCGATAAGGAGAATGGCTGGGCAGCGTAGAAAGTTGGGTCAGGAGGTCATCATGAGTTCAAGGTCAGTAAGTCCACTCTGGGCCATGAAACATGTTCTGGTCCAGACTGGGAAATAGAGCCAGACCTTATCTTAAAGAAAACCAAACACAACAACAATGCAAAAATAACAAACAAAACAAAAGAGGCAGGGACTATACCTTATCTCTTAATTTTCAAAATTCTGATTTGGCTTCCTGGCTAGTATTTCTAACTATTAACAGCGTTTAGCTGTTGTTTGATTTTAAAGTTACTTTCTGCTTGTCAAAAAAACTGATGTTGGTGGATATAAATGCAATGGTAACAGTCACACCTGGAAAGAATAATGTCGGGTTGGGGGTGTGTAGTTCAATGGCAGAGCTCTTGTCTAGCTGTGCGAGCCTCTGAGTTGTATCCCTATCATCACCAACCCAATAGTAACAGTAACGATGATGGTGATGATGATGGTGATGATGATGATGATAATGCCAATAGATTTTTTTTTTTTGTATATGTATGTAATATTGAAACGAAACCCTGATAGAGTCTTCTTTCTTTCTTTAACATCACAGACCCGGACATGGCCTTTGTGCCTCTCGGGATGACAGACTCTTTAGTGATCGTGGAAGAGGACGATTCCGCCATCATACCTTGCCGCACCACGGATCCGGAGACTCAAGTAACCTTGCTCAACAATGGCAGGCTGGTGCTTGCCTCTTACGACAGCAGGCAGGGCTTCAACGGGACCTTCAGCGTGGGGCCGTATATCTGCGAGGCCACCGTCAAAGGGAGGACCTTCAAGACCGGCGAGTTCAACGTTTATGCCTTGAAAGGTACTTCCACCTCTTTAAGTGAGAGCCACGGGCAAACGAGGCTTTTTAATTGGCTCATCGCCACCTGGCGCTAGTTTAGGAGTTTAAGAGTCTTCACCACATAATGCGGCCGGCCTCCGTAGCTACACTAACACAGGCTTAAAAATCAGCACCGGCTGCACTTGCTTCTACGTGTAAGATTGCACGCTCCATGAAAAATACTGCGAGGAATTCTGTCTTGCATAAGCCTCTTACTATTTGATTCACATTCTTGACCAAACAGCCCCAAGAAACAAACATAACACCCCGGGGGGCTGGGGGCCTAGATTAATTTCAGTAACTTAAGAATTGAGCAGTTTCAGTGTTGACGGGAGACCGTAGCTAGGCTGAACCTCTTCCCTTTGATGTGAGGGGGTAGCTTGACTGGCAAAGTCTCTCACGTGCTGGGGGTTGCAGTGGAAGATTTTAGGGAGGACTTTACACGGACATGGAGCAGAAGCAAAAAAAAAAAAAAAAGTCACTTGCCTCTTGTTACAAACTTATTTTGTGTTGGGCTCTGGGGAGGGGCAGAGTGGAGAAGTGACAGCCCAGGAGCGCAGAGACTTAAGGTGGCCAGAAAGAGTGCAGCCACCTTGCCAGATAGTTCAGGCCATGTGGTGTTCTGGTTGAAAGAGACCGACTTTTACCATTGTTCTTATTCTGTATTTCTCTAATATAACCACATCCCAGGTTGCATAAGGCTCAAAGTCAAGGCTTCCTAGATTGTTTTTTTCCAGCATTTGTCTTGATTGCAGTAGTTTTAAACACGACTTTTCATTCTTTCCAATGAACTTGATTGAGCTACAGGCTGCCTCTGAGATCCTAACTATTTCCTTCGTCGCCTCATTCTAGCGACGTCAGAACTGAACCTGGAGATGGAAGCCCGGCAAACGGTGTACAGGTCAGGGGAAACGATCGTGGTGACCTGCGCTGTCTTTAACAATGAGGTGGTGGACCTCCAGTGGACTTACCCCGGGGAAGTGGTAGGTACCCCAGATACGGGGTGCGCGGGGACCGACACACCGGGCGGGGGGCGGGGGGGCACCCTCATCACGTGCCTCTGGTGTTTCCCACGGCTGGACACAGCTCTGAGCTTCTCCAGGCCTCAGCTTCCCGTCTGGACAGGGGGCAGATCTGACGCCAGGGCCTTTAACGGTTCTCGGTCAGGGAGAGGCTGACATGACCGCAGAAGGAAATGGGGTGTTCACAGTGCACAGACTCCCAACTGGAAAGTCGGAAGCAAAGAGAACGTTCGCTAGGAAAGCAACAAATGCCTGGATCTTTAATACTAGCTGACTGCGGGCGTAGTCACGCGTCCTCACTGTCTCGACTCCCGTGCCTCGGGGTCTTGAGGCACCTGATAGTGCTGCTAGGAAATACGTTATTCTAGTCCTCAGTCATCAAGCTGTACAGTAGCACACCAGAGCTTACTCACGCCATCTACCTGGACCTTTAGGTAAAGTGTTCTGATGGCTACAGTGAGTCCATAAGAGCTGTGCATGAAGAACATGAAACTCTAATGCAGAAACCGTGTTTAATACTGTGGATGGGGGCCTCACAGGGAACAAAACACACGCACATACAATGGGGGAAAAACTGTGTGTTAAATCTATACATGTATGTATTTTTCTCCCTACTCTTTTTTAAAGATTTATCTACTTATATATGTATATATATAAGCGCTGTACTTGCATGTGTGCCTGCAAGACAGAAGAGGGCGTCAGATCCCACTCTAGATGGTTGTGAGCCACCATGTGCTTGCTGGGAATTGAACTCGGGACCTCCAGAAGAGCAGACAGTGTATAAACTCTTAGCCGCTGAGCTGTCCCCCAGCCCCTCTCCCTACTCTTTCTGGACCCTGGTCTTTTTGTCACTGGATGACTTTGCTTGGTGCTGAGCACTTCTCTCCCAAGCTTCGGCTGGCTCTTCCTGCCTCCTGGCGGTCCATTTAAAATTCCGATTATTATTGGTGAGTGTGTGGGGCAGCACCCTTGGGACAACACGGTGTGGAGATTGGAGGACCACTTTCTTGGAGTCAGTTTCCTCCTTCCACCTTTCAATGGGCTCCAGGGGTTTGAACTCAGGCTCCCAGGCTTGTATGACAAGGGCCTTCACTTGCCGAGCCGTGTGTTCTTACGTTAGACCTTATCAAGGGAACGCATTCGGGGACACTCACAGCAGTATGTCCGTATACTCTTTGCACAATGAAGTGACTTTGTATTTTTCTTCATGCTGAACCTCTTTTAATCCTTAAAACATAGAACTTCCTTTGTGAGGGACAGATAATCCTTTTTTTTTTTTTTTTTTAATTAGAGTAATTTCTAGAAGGATGGGCAAGGGGTCACTGGCAGGAGTATGGGTCACGTGCCAGCGGCCACATTGCTGAAGAAAACATCTCCCATAGCAACCGCTCATTGCTTACAAGTCCTCAGGGAGGAGTGGCGCCTTGCTGGCCCCTCCCCCTCTATATTCTTATTTTTATTTCTGTTCTTTCGGTTTACTCTCACTCTCGAGCAGCTTTAGGCTCGACGCAAAATGGCAAAGTCCCCCTGCCTCCCGCATATGCTCGGCCTGCCAGTTGCTAAGTCTCCCACGGAGCACACGTCGCTTAGAACGGATCTCACGTCTTACATTAGGGCTCACTCCGGGAGGGGCCTTTTAAACGCTCGTTTTCTTGTGTGCTACCTCAGAGAAACAAAGGCATCACCATGCTGGAGGAGATCAAACTCCCGTCCATCAAACTGCTGTATACTTTGACCGTCCCCAAGGCCACCGTGAAAGACAGCGGAGAGTATGAGTGTGCAGCCCGCCAGGCCACGAAGGAGGTCAAGGAGATGAAGAAAGTCACCATTTCTGTCCACGGTGCGTACGATTTCCTCAAATGTCAGTCGCCCACGGTCCCCGGGATCTGTATGCAGTGGTTCTTATTTCATGGGAACTCTTCGCTTGCGCAGAGAAAGGTTTTGTTGAGATCATGCCCACCTTTGGCCAGCTGGAAGCCGTCAACTTGCATCAGGTCAGGGAGTTCGTGGTGGAGGTGCAGGCCTACCCGGCTCCCAGGATATCCTGGCTGAAGGACAACTTGACTCTGATCGAGAATCTCACCGAGATCACCACTGACATCCAGAAGAGCCAGGAAACAAGGTACGGGAACCTTCAAAAGGCACTCCAGGGACACGTGTCTCCTCAGGTTGGTGTACGCCTGGGAACCCAGCCCAAACAGCCGCCTACCAGGTGTAGCGCCTGAGCTCAGACCTGCTTCCGGTCACACTTTAATCACACTTCGTGATAACATCACAGCCTGATAGGTATTTAAGGGAAAACGAGAAGCAAGGACTGAAAGGTTCTGGCCCCACAACGAGAGTTGGGATCTAGCTAAAGAAGAAAGAAAGATGGGATGTTTAGATGTGCTTGGACTCAGTGGAGTCCTGGTGGGTGTCACATCTCAGCATACGTATGAACTGACTCCACCTGTGAGGTAATTTGTATGTAAACCTACATGGAACAAAATGCCATTGTTGAGAGCTCATCTGCCCCAGTCCAGGATTCCACTGAAAGTAAGTGTGGAGTCTGAGGAAATCTGGGTCAATGGGTCATTCTGGTCCGGACTGTGGGTGACCATGCAGGATGCTCTCATCTCGAGCTGTTTTCCTGAGCTCCTGGTGCCATTGACCAGCCCTGGATACTTATGTGTAGAATTCAGGAGCACTTTTTTTTTTTCCTTTCTTTCTTTTTTTTAGACAGGGTCTCATTCTGTAGCCTAGGCTGACCTTAAACTCAACAATCCTCCTGTTTCACAGCTTCTTGGATTATAGGTATGAACCGCTGTACCATTTTGAAGTATTTGTTTAGATAATTCTTCTCCTTGTTTTCCTCCTTCTCCTCCTCATCCTCCTTCTTATCTTTTCCTGGGACAGGGTCTTGCTATGTAGTTATGCCTGGCCTAAAACTCGTAGTGACCCTTCTGCCTCAGCATGCAAGTGCTCAGAGATGCAGGGTTGTCCTGGCCCAGCTAATGTTTCTCCTGTGTCTGAGCAGGAATTGTAGGCTGTAATAAACAGCCTCAGCAAGGCAGGCTTGTCAGGGGAGTGGCACTAGAAAGCTGCTTGTTACTGAGATTTGAGAACCCTTCAGCACTTTGTCTTTTCATTCCTGGGTGGGCCAGGCAGTGCCAGGTGAGAGGACTACCCACCTGCCTTCATGGAGCTTAAAAACACCAGTGAGCCTACTGCCTTTCTTGGCTAAACAAGCATAGGCTATGAATGGCCTGGATCATCTGGCTGTCACAGCTGGGTGTATGTAGGTGGCCTCTAAGGAAATCCAGTCCGGAAGCCGGTCCAATAGTGGGCAGAGAAGAGAGCTAGCATAGTCTGCTTTTCTACAGGCCCGGCACTTGCAGAATCGCTTGGAGCCTATGAAATGCTTTCCCACATTTAATATCATTTAATGAACCCTCAGAATAATTGTGCTCTATGGGCACAATTATCGTATTTTATATGTAAGGAAATGGAGGCGTGGGGAGTCCAATTATTTCTCCACTTTTGTTCCATCCCAGATGCTTTTTTATATTGAGATGTTTTATCATGAAATGAAAAGCCAAATGTGAAAATACCGTGTGCTCTCTCTCTTTTTCTCTCTCTCTGTCCTCTGTTTCTCTGTCTCTCTCTCTCTGTCTCTCTCTCTCTCTCTCTCACACACACACACACACACACACACCCAGGCACACAGCACAAGCAGGCACACACACCTATAAGTCAGAGGACAATTTGGGGGAGTCAGTTGAAGAAGGGTTTCTCTTGCTTTTGCCACTGTGCTCCAGGCTAGCTGTCTTGAGAGCTTTGAGGCAATTCTCCTGTCTCCTCCTCCCATCTCGCAATAGGAGGCTGTGGATGGGCACCACTGCACTTGACTTTTCTCATGGGTTCTGGAGACTGAATTCAGGTTAGAACAGCAAGCACTCTTACCATCTTAAGTATTTTCATTTTACAAAGGCTTTGTTTATTTTCATTCAGAAATGAGGTCTTGCCAGAATTGGTAGCTCCTGCTTGATTTTCTATTGTGTCTATTAGTGAGACCTTCAATGTGTGGAAGCTAGATTAAGAATTTTCGAAAAGACACCAATTTGACAAGAAAAAGAGACTTTTTTTTCTTTTCAGAAATAAAATTTCAACCAAAGACAGTGATTGCTTAAACAATTGGTATTTATTTAGTTCCTATTTATTAAAATAAAGTTCTTGTCTCTTAAGGTATCAAAGCAAATTAAAACTGATCCGGGCTAAGGAAGAAGACAGCGGACATTACACCATTATAGTTCAAAATGATGATGACGTGAAAAGTTACACATTTGAGCTGTCAACTCTAGGTATGTAAAAGCCACGTAAAGGTCATGCTCGCTTATGGGCGATTATCCCCCAAAGACAGCTTGGCTCTTCCCTTCAAAGCCTTGGAGGAAGGCTTTAGGATACACTCAGGAACTGGACATGAAACACGTCAGGAACATCTTATCACACCTGACAATTCAGGTCCAGGCTGAGCATTCCTCATCCAAAAGTCTGAAATGCTCCAAAATCTGAAAATTTAGTTTTCATCAGAGAAGGAGTCGAGATAGGGTCTAAGTACATAGCCCAGCCTAGCCTTGAAACAGTAATACTTCTGCCTCAGCTTCCCAAGTGCTGAGATTCCAGACGCGTGTGACCATATCTAACTTAAAACCTGAAATGTTTTGCGTGTTCACATGATGTCATGAGTGAAAAATCCTGACCTGACATCCTGTGACAGGTCAGAAAAGATTCAGGCATATAAAAATAGTGCATAAAATTACCGCCTGCTTATGTGTGTGAGTGTGAGAGGTAGATGAATTACATAGGCTGAGTCCTTCCCTGAGACATGTCGTTAGGACCCAACTTCTGAAAAGGTCAGAATTCTAAAACACTTCTGAAGAAAGAACAAATTGTTCTGTGGAAAAAATTTAAAGTATGTATTATTTTTAGTTTAAAATTTTATTTTATTTTTAAACATATTTTAAAAAATATTTAGTTTGAATTATTATGTAGAGTATGTAAAAGTAAATTGAAGATGAGTATTTTTCAGCTTCCTATTATTATTGTTTTTATTATCATCATCATTATTATTTGGTGATTGAATCCCATGTTTTAAGAGCAAATCAAGGGCCAGGAGAGATCGTTGAATGGTTAAGAGCACTTGTTTCTCTTGCAGAGGACGGGGGTTTGGTCACAGAACGTGGTGGCCCCCAAGCATCTCTAACTCCTGTTTCAGGGGGTCCAATATCCTCTTCCGGCCTCCACGAGCCCCAGGCACTCGTGCGCCCACAGACACGCCGGCAGACCACTTGCCTGTCTCTAACTTACTTGACTACCAATTGGCAAAAGGACCTTTAAAATCTAGTGATGTCCCCTGGACGAATGTGGGTGAGGGCCTGATGCTTTTTGTCAAATCTGTTAGTCAAGTCCCAAATGCAAAGATAACTGGGGGATCTTCCTTGCCTTCCAAACTGAAGGCCCCCCCAGCACTCCTCCCTTCCCTCAGTCCAGATCCAAACCATGAAGACACAAAGTCCCCAAACACTGACTCTGAAGTAGCTGAGAGGGTCTGTCCAAGCCTGAGTGTTTCTCTCTGTCTTACACAACCGTTGCTTTGAGGAGCATTTCTGAACTTTTGGGAATGCCTCCCTTGGAGGGATGCCCCTCCATGGCCAGGGACAAGAACTGCCAGGTGCTGACCTCTCCCTCCCTTTGGCAGTGCCAGCATCCATCCTGGAGCTTGTGGACGACCAGCACGTCTCTGGCGGGGGACAGACTGTGAGATGCACGGCGGAAGGCACACCTCTCCCGGACATCGAGTGGATGATCTGCAAGGATATTAAGAAGTATGGAAACCAGATGCTCCCTATTCTTGTGTGGTCAGAATGTTTCTTCCTCGACACAGAGGACCTCAAGTACACTTTCTTTCTTTGGTTGACCCCTTCTGTGTTTGCGACTGATCCTTCCTTGACCCAAGGCTCATATTACTCACAAACTATACAATAGATTTCTGAAAGTGGATTCCATCCTAATGTGTGTGTGTTCTCAAAGGACCTTTATTTTCCCTTTTGTTCTTCATTGTTATATTTCTCTTTTAAAACTGCCTTTAATGTGAAGACAAGAAGAATTTTAACAACCACTCTTGTTCAAGCATTTTAACTGTGCCAGCCTATAAATATGTGTGCATGTGTATGCACACACACACACACACACACACACACACACATTAGCTCACAGTCCTATTTGTGAGACAAGGTCTCACTGTGCAGCCCAGGCTGACCTCAAACTTAAAATTCTCTTGCTTTGCTCTCCCGAGTTTTGGGGTTACAGGTGTGCACCACCACCCCTGGCCAGCTCGCGTTTCTTATTTCTTATGGTAAACTTTGTTTCAGTGGCTAGACTGGCAATATGAGCAGAAGAAGGGAAGGCAGTGCCCACATGACTGCTCACACCCACTGTTCTTTGGAAGCCAGACAAGGGCATGGCAGACCCTAAAGGCGGAGTAGAGGTGGTTGTGAGCTTCACAATAGGAGTGCTGGGAAACCAAACATGGGTCCCCTACAAGAGCAGTATGTGAGCTCTTCAGGGCTGAGCCATCTCTCCAGCCCCTCCTCCACCTCCCGAAATGGGCCCATGCACTGTGGATTCACACTTCTCCCCGTGGCAAGTAGCTATGTTCAGAATGCCTTGAGTGTGTCTCTGATGGAGGCTAAGTTTTCTGCTCTTCGCCTTACCCAGAGCTGTGGGGTGACTTTGGGCGATGGGATCTCTAGGTTTAATAGCACAGTCCAGAAGACTACTGTAGCCCTAGGGACCCCTTGAAAGCTCTTCCTGGGGTTGGGGATGAGGAGGGAAGGTATTTTTGAAAAAGTGGAAAATTTGGATTGTTGAACACATTTGATGCTATCTTGTCAGTTTGCTCAGAGGTTCAAGATTTGAGATTGGTAGTTGTATTTTGTTGAATTTATCTGCCGCCTCCACAGACTATTAGCTTTTAGTCATCCTCCTGAGATTATTCCCCTTGAGCAGGTGCAAATGAATGTTAATGTGAATACGCACGACGAAACGAGAAAGCTAACCTGTGGTGACCCCTAAATGCGTGCAAGCTCCGAAATGTGGAGGGGGTGGGGTCCCTGGTCTTTGTGACTCCTGGTAATCAGATCTCCATTTGTGTCACATCCTCTCCAGATGTAATAATGACACTTCATGGACAGTTTTGGCCAGCAACGTCTCAAACATCATCATGGAGTTCCATCGCCGGGGCAGGAGCACCGTAGAGGGACGAGTGTCCTTTGCCAAAGTGGAAGAGACCATCGCGGTTCGATGCCTGGCAAAGAATGACCTTGGCGTTGGGAACCGAGAGCTGAAGCTGGTGGCTCCCAGTGAGTTTCTCAGTAGGCAGGACAGCCCCGGGTCACCAGCCAAGCACTGTCTTCCTCAGGTGGGATGTGGAATCCCAGACGGGGGGGTCACTTAGTAGCAAAGGTCCCGAGATGGAAGTCCAGCCCTGTGTGCGCTTGAATCACTGGCCAGGTCATCACGACCTTCTGTTTGCATTCAAGGACCCAGCCGCACTTGCAGAGGCTGTGGGCATTTTTGCTTGTCGTTTATTGCGTAGCCTCTTTAGTGCGTAGCCTCTTTAGTCTGAGCATTGGTGTGGGGCTGGAGAATGAGGAAGAAGCTTTTGTCTCCTGCTCCTTAGAACGGGTGGGGCGTGTTGGTCTTCCAAGAAACAAAGAAAGGAATGAAGCTCAAAATAGAAACAAAAGGCAAAATGCCTTGTTTCAAATTCACCTCTGCCATGAGGCTTGTGAGGTGGATGTTTCTGCAAATAAAGTCACTCCTACCTTATTTTCAGTCCTCACTTTCTCTGTTCAAATTGTCCAAGAGGAGATCTATGGAGCTTCTTTGGAACAAGTGAATAATCACCCTTAATTTCATGAGGCAGTTTAAGCCACCCCTGAAGGGAGCTGGGGAGCCCCACCAGCAGGGAGACACTTCTTTTCTGCACATCCACCCCCGGAATAACTGAGGAAATTCTCTGCCGTGTCTCTGTCTTGCCCCCAGCCCTGCGTTCTGAACTCACGGTGGCGGCCGCGGTGCTGGTGCTCTTGGTGATTGTCATCGTCTCTCTCATTGTCCTGGTTGTCATTTGGAAGCAGGTGAGTCTTTGGAGCCATTAGAATGAGAACGGCTCCCGCTTTCGGTATTTGGTTCAGAGAAGGGGCTTGCTAATTACATACATGAAAGACCATGTTAGATACATGTGTGGTGGACTGTGATACATACATGCATGGTGGGCCTTGTTAGATTTGTGTGTGGTGGGCTGTGTTAGGTACGTGCGTGGTGGACCATGACAGACCTTCCTGGGCCCAGTCACTTCAGTTTGACACTGAAGCTCGGTTGTCTGGAGACTCTGGTACTCAGTTACCTGCCCTGGTCATTGCAGAAGCCACGGTATGAAATCCGCTGGAGGGTCATTGAGTCCATCAGCCCTGATGGACACGAGTATATTTATGTGGACCCGATGCAGCTGCCTTATGACTCCAGATGGGAATTCCCGAGAGATGGACTAGTACTTGGTAAGTTCCTGTGAGGCTGGCTCCCCAGGACTCCAGGGTCACCTTGCTAGTTATGGACCTGGGACAGAGTTAGGGACTTGAACTCTGCTCATAGAGCTGGGTGTGGTGGCTTATGCTCTTTACCCTACCACTGGGGAGGCTAAAGAAGGAGGACTGTGAGTTCAAGGCCAGGCCGTGCTACAAAGACATCTTGAGAAAGAACTTACTGGGGCTGAGAACGGGAAGTCAAGGACTGAGAAATGGTCTAGCCTTTGTAAGGCCCCAGATTCTATCTCCAGAGCTGAAAAGGGAGCTAATTAGCTGGGCATGGTGGTATATGCCTGTAGTTTTGGGGTAGGAGTGGTGGAGGCAGAAGGATCATGGATTCAGTGTCATTATGGATTTCAGGCCAGCCTGGACTACATAAGACCCTGTAAGAAAATACCAAAGGAAAAGAAACTCTTACTTGTACCATTTGAATGTTTTTGGCCTTGCAAAGATACCACAATGGGAAAATGAACCAAGTCTCTCTGACTGAAGAGGACTAGCTGAGAAGTGAGATAACTCAGCGTGCTAGAATCCATTCCAAGGGCTCATGAAAATACTTCTTTATGTATCTGCAATGCAGGATGTGTTGCGGGGTGCACACCTCTGATCCTGGTGAGGTGGGAGGACTGGCAGTTTAAGGTCATCCTTAACTACACAGAGAGTTTGAGACTAGCCGGAGCTACGTGAGATCCTGCCTCAAAAAACCCCAAATAAACACCCTCCAGCTATACACACACACACACACATACACACACACACACACACACACACCCCCTCTCAAGCAAAACATAAAAATCAGGATAATTTGTCACACTTTTCAAAGACTTCAAATAAGACCCATTCTAAATAAATAAAATCCAGACCTGAGGCAAAAGAACATTGGCCCTCGAGGCTGTGTCACGGTCAAGGGGCTCATCAGATGCAGTTTTTAGTTATCTGTCTGTCCCATCCCACAGTGAAGCAGAACTCTCACCTCACAGTCACCCAAGCTGAAGGCAAGCAAAGCCTCCCACTGGAAGCCATGCTTCTCTATCCTATTTCCCAAGAAGGCATGCAGAACTTAGAGAAATTAAAAGAAATAAAATGGGTGGTGTGTGTGTGTGTGTGTGTGTGTGTGTGTGTGTGTGTGTGGTGGCAGCAAAACCTCTTCTGTTCGTCACTTTGTCTCTGTCCTCTTGGCAACACCAAGTTCCTGGAGGAACAGCACCTTCCAGGCTTCGATGCCGGAAGCACAGACCGGAAGAGAGAGCATGTTTATCCACTCTTGGCGTCTTTCTCTGCCTGGGCTGCCCATGATCAGACTGGCTTCCTGGAAAGACCTCCCTTAGACCACAGCCTCTTTAAGAGTGGAGGCAACAGTTTTGATTTCTTTGTCTCCCCACACAAAGAAGGGCTGTGCCGGCATGCACAGCCTCTGGCCCGGGGACCTTCCTCTATGACAGAGGAGACCGGTCCAGGTTTTCACTTGTGCATTCCTCAGAATCAGTGGCATTTGGACTGCTGAAGATTTCCAGCGGTTAAGGATTTGTTAATGCGAAGGTTGCCTCTGTCTGCATGCAAGAGACAGAAGGGTGGAGAAACAGGGGGTTTGGGAGGAAGCCATGGAGGCAAGGCCCTGGCAGGAGCCCATCCTCACACCAGGGAGGGCTGTGCTTGCCTCTCCTCTGTGTTTCCCTTCCCGTTGCAAATGTTTTTTGACAAAGGCAATTACATTAATTCCCTTCCCTGTGGGCTCAATTCTTTCTTGACGTGATGACTTGGAGGAATAATTAGGCTTACTCAGTACAGGAAAAACAGCCACCCAGCTGTACACCCTTGTGTGCTGGCCTCTGCCAGCAAAGCCGAGGAGCCTGGAGCTGCTGTTGACGGCTCTGTGTGCCCACAGGTCGGATCTTGGGATCTGGTGCGTTTGGGAAAGTGGTTGAAGGCACAGCCTATGGATTAAGCCGGTCCCAGCCTGTCATGAAGGTGGCTGTGAAGATGCTCAAACGTAAGTGTTTCTTCCCAGGGATGCTTTGAACATGGAGATAGGAAATGATTTGAGAGTAAACTTGAATGTAAAATTAGATTGTGATTCTTTAGACTCTAGGATTTATGCGGATTTAGGCTTAGGGTCCTCTCACCCCCCATTAGGTTCTTTTGCTCATACCCCTCATTGTTGAAAATCAGATGTTCTCTTTCTAATGACTTTTTTTTTTTTTTAATCTTGAAGACTAGGGACTATGGGGCTGGGAAACAGCTCAGTGGGTACAGCGCCTTCTGTGAAAACATGAGGACCTAAGTTCTGATCTCTCAGCGTCCATACAGGAAAGCCAGATGTGGTGGTGTGCTCCCATAACCCCAACACTGCAGGGAGGCAGGAAGAGACAGCTCACTGGCCAGTCAGGTTACTCCATTCGGCAATCTCTCAGGTTCAGTGAGAGACTCTGTCTCAAAATATAAGGTCGGGCAACAGTTGAAGAAGACATCCTGATGTGAGACTCTCTCCTCCATGTGTATTTGTAGAGGCAAGGGCATTCACGCACACACACAAACACACACACACACACACCCACACACACACACACAGAGTCATCAGAGTGTAGACTGAGGAGATCATATGGTCCTCTTCCTTTAGAGTCCTGGTAAATAAATATCAATGAGTCTAAAGGTGAGATGTTTTTGAGAACCGGGAGTAGGTCATTCAGTTGAACTGAAACCTGGTGTACTTCAACAGCCACAGCCAGGTCCAGCGAAAAGCAAGCTCTCATGTCTGAGCTGAAGATAATGACGCACTTGGGACCACACTTGAACATTGTCAATTTGCTGGGAGCCTGCACCAAGTCAGGTAGGCTCCCTGACCTGGGCTGAGCGTGTTCAGGGGAACAACTTTGGAACTAGTCTCAGGTTCACATTCCCCTCGCTGCACCCCAAACCTGCCTCATGAGTATAAAGTGGAGCCCACTGGTTCCCTTGGCCTTTGGGAAGCTCATCGGTTCTGAGTATTGTGGCTGCTTTCTGCTCTCCATTTTCATACCTGACTGTGTTTGCTCCCCTCAGGCCCCATTTACATCATCACAGAGTACTGCTTCTATGGGGATTTGGTCAACTATCTGCATAAGAATAGAGACAGCTTCATGAGCCGACACCCAGAGAAGCCAAAGAAAGACCTGGACATCTTTGGATTGAATCCTGCAGATGAAAGTACAAGGAGGTAAGTGCCAAGGGAGCCAGCTGTGTGCTTGTCACATGCCTCCTAAGTGGAGAAAAACCCGTCCCAACAGATTCCAGGCCTGCACCAGAGGCCACAAGGCTCGGAGCCTACCTGGCCATCCATGTCAGCATGGATGTCTATCTGTATCTATCTGTGTCTGTTTTGGACTAGGTCATTACATAGAAAGGCTGTACTGCTAGGTTTAAATGACAGGGGAAGCTGGGATCCTTCTAGGAGACATTCTTTTTTTTTTTGTATGTGATTCCTCAGGACATGCAAATGCAGCTCTGGCAAGGGATGCCATTTGTGCCTTGCAAGGAGCTGTTGGAGGATCTCCAGACTTGAGCTGTTGTTGGTCCTTTCAGAACCTGGGACAGTGATACACACTTGTCTCTTCTCTGTTGTTAAAACTTCTAAGTGAAAGCACAAGGACCCCTCTCTCACACTTGGATCACTTAATGGGCTCCAAATTGGTGTTCATTATATTTGAGTTGTGGGAACTGTCTGCCTGAGCCACGGGGCCTCGTGGCCACTGAACTGACAGCAGACAACGGTGCCTGCCTTCCTGTCACGAACTCCTCAATGGCTGCTGACTCAGAACATTTTTTTGTTTTTATGGGAACGTAGCCCCCAACTTTCCTGTGGCTCCTGGGGGTGTATGCGCTATTTGTGAGGATGTGTAGAGGAAGAACTGGAGACAGAGGAGTAAAAAATGAAGATGAATCGTGGCAGCTTCCATTTGTGGGGCCCGGTTGGGCCTACAGCATTTCTCTTCTCCTGAGGTAGCATTAAGAGCTTGCTTCCTCCCAGGGGACATTTTTTTTTTTCTTCCAGTGTCATCAGCATCACCCTTCCTTCCTAGCACACCTGGGTTTGAGATGACCCAGGCATTCATGACTGATTACCGTTCATCTGTCTGCCTGGACCACCCCATGAGCATCGGGCACACGGAGACTGTTGATGCTCATCCCCAAGCCCTTGATAACTCCCTCCGTTAATGGCACACTGTAGGGACCCACATTAGCATGTGCGTAGTTATCTATGAACACATTAGAGGCCACTGGGGGTGAAATTCATTTGTCTTTTTTTTTTTCCTCCTTTCTTTTCCTTTTCTCTTATGTAGTTACGTGATTTTATCTTTTGAAAACAACGGAGACTACATGGACATGAAGCAAGCCGACACCACACAGTACGTGCCCATGCTTGAAAGGAAAGAGGTTTCTAAGTACTCTGACATCCAGAGACCGCTGTATGACCGGCCAGCCTCCTATAAGAAGAAATCTATGCTAGGTAAAAGTGCCAGTGCCCCTTCTGGCAAATACGATCTTTCTGGGGTTTAACATGCTCCTCAGAGGAAGGGAAAGCGGATGGGAGGTGGTCACGCCCAGCTGGGTGACCCCCTAGGTGCAGGCCTTTTCAGCTGGGCCTAGACATCTTCTTGTAGATTTGTGGTCTGTGAGTGAGAAGACTAAAGACAAGGGCTTGGCAATGTAGCTGGATGGTATGTTGCTTGCCTGGTGCATATATACTTCATTCTCCAGCCCTGGGGGGGAGGGGGGAAGCTATCTAATATTGTAAAGATAACAATAAAGACTAAAGACAGATATGATGTAATCCATTTCTCAAACTTTAAATGTAGTTGCTTTAAATAAATAATCCATTCTGCTATAATGATCTTTTCTTGTTAACATGTCTTTTGTTTAAAAAAAAAAAAAAAAATGAAAGCGGCAATAATTGGTGTCTTCTCAATGGCCGAACTGAAACAATTTTACATTGTTTCCTGATGGTTTTCTTTTGTTTTGGTTTTTTGTTTTTCTGGGAGCTCCATAATCCTTGCTTCTTAGCTTTTCTAACACACAGTTTGTGATAGTAGCTGGCAGGTAGACAGTTTGAGGTTACATTTTCTGACAAGTGTTTCTATTGACTTTTGTTGAAAGCAGCCCCTTCTGTTTTGAAAACAGCTATGTGTCTGTCGGGGAGGAGTTCATTTGTAAACTCCAGGCTGCCACATGGGGACACCACAGCAGACGGAGCGCCTCATACCTGCCCTGGTGGCCACTCCAGGGCTCTAGCCAAACCACACCCTTGAAGTGTGTCTAGATGGCCTGAGCTTTTTCTGAGGCTCTGCTGCTTGAGCCTCTCCTCAGCTGCTGCAAAAGGGCAGGGCTGCCATGGAAATCGTTTCTGAAAAATCTCTAATATGCTCTGAATGCTTTCAGAGTTCTTAAGCGAAAGGGACGATCCATTAAAAAAAAAAAACATGCTTGTTTTGCAAAATTCAGTGTGTAATAATATTTTCCGTATCTGAAGCTTTATTCACTTCCCATTGCCAAATGGGTGAACTTCCAAACACTTCTCAAAAGTTTATCCAATGAGAGTTGTTGGAACCAGCGCTTCCTTTCCACTCCCATATGGTTAAAAATAGTTTACATTGCTTCCCAGGCAGAGCTGCTGGACTTGGCACCAGAGTTAGGGGACCTGAGTCATGCTCGGCCTATGTCCTGCTGGCAGGCAGACCACAGTTTTCTGGCCTTCCCTTAGCTGGCTGAAAAAAAAAAATATGAATGGCCCAAGTTACTCATCACTGGCCTGAAAATCGTCAAGAAGTACTGAGAACTGCCTTCCTCAAAAACCCAGGGGCCCTTCCAGAGGGGATGAATGGGGGAGAGTGGATGAGTTACAGGCACTGTCCTTTCGGTTGGCTGCCTTGTCTGTGGGATAGTTGATTTAACTGGCAAATTATACACAGAGTGAAAGGGCAATGAAGCAAACTTCAAAAATTTCACAGACAAGCTCAGTGTGTGTGAGTGTGTGTGCGTGCGTGTGCGTGCGTGCGTGTGTGTGGTCTCTAAGATGGCTGTGGTGATAGGACTAGGTGGAAAATGGAATCCAAGGGCAAAAACAAACCTGAGGATCCATGGAGGAGGTTGGTTTGACTAATCATTATGCGTGTAACTACTCCCCTCCCCAGGTATGTGTTTGTGCATGCAGGCTGGGTGTCTCTTATCTGAAATTCTTGGAACTGAATGCGTTTTGAATGTTGTTGTTTTTTTTTTCTCCTTCAGATTTTGGAATATTTGCATATACATAATGAGATATCTTGGGGTTGGGAGCCAAATCTAAATACAAATTCGTATCTGTTTCATGCACACCTCAGACACATAGCTGACAGTAATTTTATACAGTTATTTTTGTGTGTATGTGTGTGTGTGTGCTTGTGTTTTGACTATGATCTGTCACATGAAGTCTGGCAGGGGAATTTTTACTTTTGCCATCACACTGATGCTAAATAAGTTTTGGATGTTTGAAGCCAGGATTTTGAGCCAGGAATGCTCAACCTGTGCATATTTGTTTTGGAAGAAAGAACTATTAGTTCTTTCTTTCTTTCTTTTTTTTTTAGTATTGGGGGTTGAAATGTGTGTCGTGAATGCTGGGCAAATGGTGTAGCCCTGTGCCACACCCGCACCCTCCTTTGCACAGTTTCTGTACCCTGTGAAGTCTAAAAACTATGAAAAAGAATGCTTTTGGAAGAGATCTTTGGACAAGCCTCTGCAACCTGCCAGACCCAGGGTATCAGTACTGGGGGGTCCCGATACTTTCACCCAACACTGACATGTTTGACTCCTTCCCACAGACTCAGAAGTCAAAAACCTCCTTTCGGATGATGGCTCCGAGGGTCTGACCTTGCTGGATTTATTGAGCTTCACCTATCAAGTTGCCAGAGGAATGGAATTCTTGGCTTCGAAAAATGTAAGTTCAAGGCAACAGAGACCCCTTCAGAAGGCAGCCCTAGCTTCAGAGGAAAGGGCCATGGAAAGAAATGCTGGGAGGAAGGTCTTGGAGCTGCTCCCATCTTAGAGTAGCTTCTCAGCATCAGGCTTGGAGTCTGACCTCACTGATGTTTGTCTGTCTTTCCCCATAACCTCAGGAAGAGGCAGGAAGGAGAGGGCAAGTTCTTCCTGCCAGGGCGCATTTAAAGCACCACCGCTTTTGCCAGCTTTGCAGGAGTCTTGGTGGCCTTAGCTGGAGCCGTTCTGAAGCTTGCTTTTTTTTTTTTTTTTTTCTTTTCCTTTCCATGTAGTGTGTCCACCGGGACCTGGCTGCCCGCAACGTCCTCCTGGCACAAGGGAAGATTGTGAAGATCTGTGACTTTGGTCTGGCCAGAGACATCATGCATGATTCCAACTACGTGTCAAAAGGCAGCGTATGTTCCCCCCGCCCCCATCCTCACTGCTTGTCCTCCCACACCCTCGTTACTCTTTGAAGTCGTGGTTATGTCTTAATTCAGGAGTCACGTTTCTGATATAGGTTTATTGCTTGGCTCCAGAGGTCTCAGCAGGGAAATCTTAACAGTCAGACACCCTGGGGTTGGTTCCAGCGGGTACTAGGGCTGGTATGTAGCATCACCCATTTCCTAGATCGCTACAAGGTCAGTGCTTAGTATATGGAAGCGCCCATCAGGGGCTGGAGAGATGGCCCAGTGGTTCAGAAGAGCACTTGCCGAGGGTCTGGGTTCAATTTCCAGCCCTCACGTGGCAGCTCCCAACCGCCTGGTACTCCAGGTCTAGGGACCCGATGACCTTTTCTGGCTTTGATACTCTCTAGGCAGGCCTGCGGTGTATAGATACTGCAGGCAAAACAGCAATACATGTAAAAATTAAAAAAAAAAAAGAACAATTAGACACAGCCACTAAGCGTTAATTCCTAATAAATAATATCCCGTAATCAATATACATGGACACACAAGTGTGTATTTCCAGGGAGGTCTCTAGTTTTTAAGCTCTTATCGGACGTGCAGCAGGCAAGCTTAACCTTTAGCACACCAAGACCGCTTGGATGAATAGAACACTCCGTTGTCTTTAAAGATGGCTTCATTACCACCCTCTCTGTCCCATCAGCCTGCAAGCACATGAGGAGTTCGGGACACATCTGCCACCCATAGTTATAATTAAGTGTCCCTCTGCTCCACTGGTACAAGACAGCTCATAGGGCTGCAGCATCTGCCTGGGCAGGGGCAGTGGCCTCTGTCCATGCTCTGCGCCCCAGCTCACGCTCCATGACCGTATCCGCGGCTCCTCGCAGGCACCCTGGCCGAGTTGCCAAACTTGGGTGAAAATGATTTCTCACCATAGGTTATGAATGTCTGCTGTTCTCTTAGTCATCTGGGGTTGGGGGGGCGGTGGATGAAGGATACTGGCATGAAGGATGATGCACTATGTATCTGACCACACTCAGCATTTTGCCCGAGGTTTAGACCACCTTTTCGGAAGAGACACATCTCGGGGTCTTGTCCTTTTGTGGTGGAAAATCCCCACTTGTTTTGTATCGTCTGGAGGCTGTCATTGGTTTCCAGGTTGCTGTGTCTGTGCTTACTTTTGCTCCTAGGGTTACCTGAAAACTGGGGGACTGGTCTGCTCAAAGGTCATACTTTATTGGTAAATTGAAGGTTAAATATTTTTAAGTACACCATTCCTTCAGAAGAGATAAGAAGTGACGTTGGCCGTTCCTTGTTTGTTGTTTGCTAAGAATTGACACTGTGGGGCTACGGAGAAAGCTCAGAGAGAGGGTACCTGCGTCTGACCTCCAGAACTCATGTCAAAAGACAGACATAGTGGCCGGGGAGGATAGGCAGACCCCCAGCAGCTCCTTTGCTAGGCAACCTACCTGAATTGGTGAGTCCCAGGCCAGTGAGAGATCCGTCTCAGAGAAAAAAAATAAAACAACAACAAAAAAACATAGGTGGACTGTATCCTGAGGAACAACATCAGAAGCTTTTGGCTTCCATATGTGTGCACACAGGCAACAGGACACACACACACACACACACACACACACACACACACACACACAGAGAGAGGCACACACAACCTACCTAGTTGCCTAGCAAACACAGAAGAGACATGATGCAGGGAAGATCTTTAATGCCTTGTTCACAGCCCAGGGAGGAGCCCTTTCTGCTTCTTCTTCTGCCGACATCAGAACATAGCCTGTGGGTTAATCACCTCTCTCCTTCCCTGCAGACTTTCCTGCCTGTGAAGTGGATGGCGCCCGAGAGCATCTTTGACAACCTCTACACCACACTGAGTGACGTCTGGTCTTATGGCATTCTGCTCTGGGAAATCTTTTCCCTTGGTACGGGCTTGGCTGCTCGGTTTGTGTGGCTTATTCTGCATAGCGCTAGAAGGGATCTGTGTCTGTCCCGGATCCAGAATGCCAGCTTCTAGGATGACACATGTAGCATCAACCCCTGGCACTGTAGCTGCTTCACTCCACAAGTCTGCCCTGACCATGTCTGAGTAGAACCAGAAGGGGTCTCTGTGGGCTGCTTCCTCACCCTGGCCACCACCCTTTTTCTCTCCCCCGTGGCTCCGGAGTGATTTCCCCCCGCCACCCCCATAGAAAATGCTTCCAATGACGACATCTGCCTTTTCACTTTGGACTCCATTAGATAGTTCACCAGTAGTTTTCTCCCCCTAACGTGATGGTGAATGATGCTCAGCTGAGAGGCAGTGTGGCAAGGAAGAGGAAAAAAAAAAAACAAAACCCTTAACATTTGGTCACTTGTCACCAGGGCCTGGACAAATCAGGTGCCTGCTGCCAGGGAGGGTGGTAAGCGAATGGTGACGAGGTATGACTGTGACCTTTGCAGGCATGTGGCACTTGGAGGTAAACCCTGTAAGCTGTAATGTGGGTTCAGAGGAAGGACACAGGAGTCTTGGAGCGATTTTAGAAGCTTCAGAGAGGGAACTGAACTTGACCTGGCCTTGGCTATCTGTTCCACACAGTGCTCTCTCTTCTAGTTTCTTTCCTTTTCCTGAAGCCGTGAACTCTCTCGAAACAGCAAATTACCAGCCTTTCAGGCCCTAGCTTTGACTTTGGCTCTAATTATGTGGACAGTTCTGATGAAAACGACATTCTTACCGTTAGTGGCTTAGAAGGCCTCCCCGCCTTGTGTGTTTGTATTTGCAGATGTAGCAGTTAGAATCACTATCAAACGCTTTGGTATTTCCCTCCCCCCCGTCAACGCTGCATCCTTTTGGCCCCAAATAATTGAACTTGATTAACCAAGACTGCTATGGCAAGTTGGACCCATCCTCCTGAGTCAAGGGGATGATACCCTACAGGGTCTTTGAAAGCATCAGGACATGAGGATCAAAGGTGTGCGGTACAGCAGAGACCCTCCTTCATCTGGTTATCCTTTCTGGCTCTTAGGTGGTACGCCCTATCCTGGCATGATGGTTGACTCTACTTTCTACAACAAGATCAAGAGTGGATACCGGATGGCCAAACCTGACCATGCCACCAGTGAAGTGTAAGTCTCCCCCCACCCCCTCCCATGGGCCCACTACGCCTGTGCTTCAGGGTCTGGGATGGGGGTGAGGGCATGGCTGCCCTCCACGCGCACGCCCACGCTCACCCTGAGCTCTGCCTCTGCAGCTATGACATTATGGTACAGTGCTGGAACAGCGAGCCGGAGAAGAGACCTTCCTTCTACCACCTGAGTGAGATCGTGGAGAATCTACTGCCCGGACAGTATAAAAAGGTCGGTTTGAGCCGGTGACAGCGGGTAGGAGGATGAGGTTCCAGGAGGAGAACAGGCTGGCAGTTATGCCAACGAGCAGTGAGGCCGAGCACTGTCTGAAAGGAACACTTTCAGAGGAGGACACAGACTGTGTGATCTTGTGACCATGGCTTCGGGGAGTGCTCTCCGGGACCCCAGTAGCAACGATGAATAGAACTGCCCCCCTTCCCACAGGGCTCCCTTTCATCTTATATTCGCGACACCTGTAAGCACTTCACCCCCCCAGACATTTGAGGCTCTGAAGTGAGAGTTCAGTTAGAACTCTCAGGACATCTGAGGCCATTAAATCGCTCATTTGAATGTACTTAAATTCATCTGAAACCAGCTTTTTACCAGCTGACTGGAGGGGACGGTCCCAGCTGTTATCTGTGACTCCAGCTGGTTTCCTGTGGCACAGAAAGCATTGTTCAAGGGAACAAATGTGATTTCATGGACCTACGCGGGAGCCGTAAATGAATAGAGCAATTTTCTGCTGACGCCTCGAGAAGGGAGGCCACGCACGCACGCACTCGTGGGTGATGAATCTCATCTCAGGCTAGGCACTGCAGACTGGTCCATTTCTCTTCCTTCTCGAGCTGTGACATCAGTACTTTGCCCTGGAGCCTCCCCTCATTTGACCTGAAAGTTCAGTGTGTCAGTCTTGGTTGCTCTAGCCCCTGTGGTGCCTCTCATACAAGACCCCGGGGGGAAGGTAGCAAGAATTTTCCCAGCTCAGTTGAAGATTCTCTGTCCACGGGAAGAAGATACTACTGCTAAGCAGGGGTCTTCCCTTTCTGTCAGTTGTGGATGGTGCTGTGCTATTCACAGATGGTTCTCTGTGGTGCGTTGACTTAGAGTTCTTTGGGTGTGTACATCAGAGGAAAATAGTTAGGTCATATGGTAATTATCCTTTTAGTTTTCTGTCTGCTTGTCTGCTTTTTGGTTTTGTTTTAGGACAGGGTTTCTCTGGGTAGCCTTGGCTGTCCTGGACTCTCTTTGTAGACCAAGCTGGCCTCGAACTCGCATCGATCTACTTGCCTCTGCCTCCCTGAGTGCTGGGATAAAAGGTGTGTGCCACCATGCCCGGCTTTGTTTGCTTTTTGAGTCAGGGTCTCTCTGTGTAGTTCTGGCTTTCTAGGAAGTCACTATGGAGGCCAGTCTGGCCTCAGACTCCCAAATCCTGGGCTTAAATATATTTGTCACCATGTCACAACTTACTTTTAGTGGTGTTTTTACTTTTGAGGAGTGTTACCTCCATATAGACTTCCGGTATGGATGTATGTAACCGCCTTCATCAAGACAACCTTGTCAGTATTTGTCGGCATTTGCTTTCTTCTTGATAGCCACTTTGACTGGATTAAGTGGCTTTCCTTTCCTCCAATGGCTAAGCATATTGAACACATCTATCTATCTATCTATCTATCTATCTATCTATCTATCTATCTATCTATCTATCTATGGTTTTTTGAGACAGGGGTTTCCTGTGTAGCCTTTGGCTATTCTAGACTTGCTTTGCAGATCAGGCTAGCCTCGAACTCACAGAGATCCATCTGTCACTTCCTCCCTGAGTGCTGGGATTACAGGCATGTGACCACACCCAGCAGTATTTATTGTTTTGAAAGTTAAATATTCAGTTTATAAGCCAATTTATTGATTAAATATTGTGTGTGTGCTTTGCAGTTCTTTACCTAGCTTACATACGAATCCATTGTCTGTGTATTTGGCAGGGCCTTTTCACCCCATTCTTGGGGCTTTCTTTTCACTTTTGTGATTGTTTTGCTGCACAAAAGCTTTATTATTTCCTCTTTTCCTTCTTTATTATTTTTTATTATTATCGTTTTGAGACAGGGTCTCACTTTTTGTCTCTGGCTGAGCTGGAACTTGCTAGATAGAACTCACAGAGATCCTCCTTCCTCTGCCTTCCTAGCACTGAGATGGAAGGCATGACCACTTCACCCGGCTCTTTATTTATTGTTGTAGACACATCTTACCATGTAACCCTGGCTGGCCCGGAACTCCCTGAGTATTCCCAGCTGACCTCAGTGTCGCAAAGATCTGCTTGCCTCTGATTCTTGAGTGCTGGGATTAAAGGCATATGTCACCATACCCAGCCTTGTATTGAAGCTTTTATATTTTATTTGATCCCATTTGTTATTTATTCATTCATTTATTTAATTTAATTTAATTTAATTTAATTTTTTCATGTGTATGTGAGACAGGGTCTAACCATGTAGCCCTGGCTGGCTTGGAACTCACTACATAGACCAGGCTGGCCTCGAACTCACAGAGATCCTCCCACCTCTGATGCTGGGATTGATGGCATGCACCACCTGCTTGGCCCCATTAGTCAGTTCTTGCTCGTTTCCTGTGCTTTCAGAGTCGGCCTCAGAAAGCTCTTACCTGTGGCTATATCTTGGAATGTTTTCTTCTAGAAGTTTCAAAGTTTCAGGTCTTTGGTTCATTTTGAACTGAGTTCTGTGTGAGGTGAGAGGTTTGGCTACTTCCATATTCTTCTAGTTTTCCCAATTGTTAAACAGGCTGTCTTTTCTCCAGTGTAAATTATGACCACCTTCGTCGAATAGTGGGTGGCTACATCTGTGTGATTATTTCAAGATTCTCTATTCTATCCTGTTGAAGTATAAAACTCCATGGCTCTGTAGTATAATTTGAGGTTGGGTACTATGTGTTCGGAATTATGATATTTACAGCATTGCCTTTTTTTTCTTTCTTTTTTTTTTAAACTAAAGATTGCTTGCTTTGGCTATTTGGGGTCTTTTGTTTTTTTCATATGTATTTTAGGATTGTTTTCCTTGTTCTTTAAAAAATGTTGTTGGAATTTTGATGGGGATGGTGTTGAATCTGCAGAGCACTTTTGGTCAAATGGCATCTTCATAAGCAAAATGAAATTGTGACGTTTTCAGAAAAATGTTTGTAACTGGAAATCATTACATCAAGTGAAATATGCCAGGCTCAAACAAAACAAAACAAAACAAAACAAAACAAAACAAAACAAAACATCAGAAAACAAAAACCTCACAAAAAAAAAAACAAAAAAAAAACCCCTCAAAACCAAGTACCATGTTTCTTCTGTATGTAGAGACTAATTTAAAATTATGTGTGTATACATACATACACATAAATATATACACAGGTGTATTTATTTATCTAAATATTTTCTTTTTAAACTTTTACTCATGTATATGTAGGACTGTTTGTCCATATGTCTACTACATGTGTGCAGGTGTCTGTGGTGGACAGAAGAGGGCATGGAAATTCCTAGAGCTGGAATTATAGGAGGTGGTGAACCAGCTAATGTGGGTGCTGGGAACTGAACTCGTGTCCTCTGTAAGAGCAACAAAAGCTAAGACTGAGCCATCTCTCTAGCCCCTATATTTGTGTGTGTGTGTGTGTGTGTGTGTGTGTGTGTGTGCGCGCACGCGTGCGAGTGCACACATGCCTATGTGTGTGTCTGCAGGTCAGGAAACAGACAGGGATTGTGAGAAGAAAGAAGGACCTTAAAGTGGGTGGGGTTAGAGAGTGTAACGAAGTGTGATAAGAAAGCAGGCAGACCTGTCTGGAGGAAGGAAGGGAAGCAACCAGAGGGAAACAGGGAGCGGGAAAGAAGGTGATGGGGAGAAGAATGGACGAGAACGAGCTCAGCAGCAGAAATGTAAGCCCATTGTGTTGTATTAGAAGCGAGAAATCGCACCTCCTTCCCCCATCACATACACAAAGGGGTGATAGGATTTTTCACATCAAAAGCCAGACTTCCCCAACACTCAGGGGTCAGGAAGATGCTGGCAATGGTGCTTGCAGAATAAGCCCTCTGCATAGTCTATGAGTCCCTTGTGAGCTCTGGAGGGACTCAGTGATGGGGCCCTTTGTCTCCAAGTTTGTCCTGGGTGGGAGTAGCAGGCACCCCATTACAGCTAAAGACCTAGGGAGAGGTTCTTTGTAGCCGAAGTCTTACCAGCGGTCTGGTGGCGCTGTCTGTCCCTCTTTCAAGTCCCACATGTCTTTCTGGTTATGGTTAGCAAATAATTCCCCCTCAGTTCTCCTTGTGGAAACACATACGCGTAAATCACATGTTCTAAACGTCTACACTCGTTTTACAGTTTGTCAGTAACACTTGAGTAAATGTCTTAAATGAATAATTTCAGAGCTATGAAAAGATTCACCTGGACTTCCTAAAGAGTGACCATCCGGCTGTGGCACGCATGCGTGTGGACTCCGACAATGCGTACATCGGCGTCACTTACAAAAATGAAGATGACAAGCTGAAGGACTGGGAAGGTGGCCTGGACGAACAGAGACTGAGTGCAGACAGTGGCTACATCATTCCCCTGCCAGACATTGACCCTGTTCCGGAGGAGGATGACCTGGGCAAGAGGAACAGACACAGGTAAGTGTGGGTTCTTGCTCATTTTCCTCTGTGTTAGCCTGGAGGACGTGGGAGACAGAGGTGAAGGGAGGGCTCATGGGAGACAGAGGCCACCAGGGATGTGAACTGTGCTCGGGCAACAAGGTGCCACGTTCCCAGGTGGGCTGTGAAGTTTTGAAAATGCCCCCTACATGATTCTGAGGCGTCGTCTCTTCCCCAGGTGAGTGCTTCTCTGGTGAACAATCTCTGATCCGAGTCCTTAGATCACCTGGCCACCAAAGCTGTGATGGGTAGTGACAGCGACTTCTCCTCTGAGGCCTTAAATGGTCATGGAGTTGAAGACAATGTTGAGAGAGGTGGGGTTGGGGATCTAGAGAAGGAAGGACAGGTAGAGTGCCCTGGCAGGCCAGCGACTCAAGGGCTCGTACACCTAAACCTTCTGTTTTAAAAATGTTTGGTACACAGGAATATTGTGAGGCTTACAGCTACCAATTAGTGGTGACAGGGATTGACATTTTGCCTCATTCATTTCATCTAGCTTATATATATCATCATCATTGTCATCATGATCATTAACACACACTCAAACACACACACACACACACACACTTTTATTTGTCACTCAGCCACTCAAAGCTAAGTAGAAAACACCAAGATACTTCATCCCTAGTATTCTGTCATACACTTCCGAAGAATAAGAACATTCGTGCAATGCCCATCATGACCGCATCAAAAGAAGTTAACCAAACACTCTGGGCAAGCCTATTTCTCTGGATATCAACATTCCTTCATTTCTTAGTTGCTTAGTTCATTTCTGTTGCTCTTTGTCTCCAGTAGAGGCTGCCTCAGTTTCCCCCTGACACATTAGCGTGTCTGTTGGTATCATTCTTGTTAACGTCTTGTTGGTGAGGCTTCTGCTGTATCCTTTTATAGGTGGGAAAATGAAAGCATTTTTCTCCTGTCTTCCCCTGGGCCTTCAGATTCAGAGGGGCTGGGTGAATGAGAAGAGGGAAGGGCACAGCAGGAGAGTGAGGGAAATGCGGGACCCCAGCCTCCTGCTCAGGAGGTTCCAGAGACAGCCAGCTGCTGGTGTGACTTCACAACTGACTTTGTTCCTTTGTTTTCCTTTCTCAGTGCCTTTGCTTACCCATAGGATGGGCAGGGAAAGTAGAAACTTGTTAGCAGCTTCCACAAAAGGCCGGTGGCAGGAAAGAAGGCGAGCAGGGCTGTGAAGATGGCCGTGTTTTGGTTTTGTGTTGGCTCTGTGAGGCGATGGCTGGCTCGGTAGCAAACTTGCCATGCTTGGCTGTACATGCTTCAGTAGGAAAGGACCTTGTGCAGAGTCCTCAGACAGCCACCCTGGAAATGCAGCCCCTGTTGTCCATCTGTCCATGACCTTAGCCTTTGCTTTTCTATCCCATCAGCTCCCAGACCTCGGAAGAGAGTGCCATCGAGACGGGCTCCAGTAGCTCCACCTTCATCAAGAGAGAGGATGAGACCATTGAGGATATCGACATGATGGATGACATTGGCATAGATTCCTCAGACCTGGTGGAGGACAGCTTCCTGTAACTGGCGGCTTTGGCGGTTATCTTCTACTCTCGGAGCCACATTGGGATCCCTTTAGGAAAACCACTTTGTTGCAATGCAAAGGTTGAGAAGAGGACCTGGACCTGGGTGACGTGGAAGGAGAAGTTCCCAGACAAGGGCCTCAGGAGCCTCTGTGAATGAACGGGATACTTGGCTTGAACTTTGTCCGCGTTGCCCCTGGCATCGCGTCAGTAGCATCTCAGTGGCGTGTGAAGTTTGGAAATGGATGGACAAGGGAATACCAGGCCACAGAAGACGAGTTTTGCGTTTCCAGGGCACTGGTGAGATTCCCACATGCGCAATTTGTACGCAGCACAACTCCTGCATTGTAATTATGTAAATAACTCTAACCGAGGCTGTGTTTAGATTTGTGTTAACTCTCCTCTCTGGACTTTGGAAGAGACCACTCAATCCATCCACATACTTCCCTCTTGGAATCAATCCGGTACCAGCTGCTGTTGACTTTTCTCATGAAGTACATGCAAAACCACTTTGAACTTGGAAAGGTACCGGAGCCTTTGTGTTTTTACTGTCTTACTAGTATTAAAGAGGCAAGAGATTAAAACTAACCAACCTTGAGTAATAGATTTGGGTCTCTTAGGAACCCAAGAACTCCTCTGTATCTTATCATCTATCCCTATAACGCTACTACTGTTAACAATAACGCTAAATATGTAACCTATAACATGACTTCCCTACAGAGAAAGCACAATTAGAACAACACCCGTACTAAGCAGGTGACAAGTTTGGCAGTTTTTGACATTTATATGAAGTAACATGTTTCTCAATGAAATAGAATAGGTTTAGCGGATTAAAGTTAGCGAACTCTAGAGAGCAGAGCAAAAGTAGTAAGTCATCCAGAAAGCCAAACGTTTTCCATGTTGTGTATGAAATAGTCTTCCTAACCCAAGGCACTAAAAGCAGCTAATCACCTCTGAAGTAGCGGGATTAGAAGCAAGCAAAGCAGTGTGTCCTCAATGTTCTCAGTAGAAAGGCTTAAGCCTGGGCCCAATGTGACTTCTCATGCTGTGACCTAGTGGAAATGAATCATCTACAAAGGGACTCAGATGGACACAAGTTTTTCATGACCAGTGATGACTTTGATGGGTCCCACCCATTCCTACTTTTTAAACCTTTGACCTTTAAGGATGCTTCAACATCAGCCCCTCACTCTCCTCTCTTGGCTTATAGAAAAAGAGCTGGAAACCCCAGAACCATATGGTGCTGCTGAATGAAGGTTAAGTGGGCATTATCTTGGCTCTTTAGTTCCCACTGTTAACTACAGTTACAGTCACTAGTCTCTGGGTTTTCTGCCCCAGAGATTTGGAATTACTAGGTCTGAAGGGAGCAGGAAGCTATATATATATTTTAATAAACTCCTTGGCGCCTCTGATTAGTCAGTGCTCAGAAACACTAGCCTGGGTTACAGAGGGTTGCCGTGGGTGGGGTGGGACAATTTTGAAATTTGGAACTGGGCTAAAAGTCAGCCATGCAGGAAGGCTACTATTTAGGTTCTTGGCTTCATGTCAATAATATTTGAGGCCACGTATCCAGCAATTCCTACCCTTAATTTAAGTTTCCAGGCTTAGCTGAGGCTGAGAAAGCAAAATCTTGGTTTGGGCAGACATCTTCCAGTTCTAGTCAATGTGGGTGCCACTTCCCACTGGATGGGATGTCTGAGCTCGTCCACTCCAAAGCATGCCCACAAACGATGCAACCCCATGTGTCAGGTCTTTGTGTAGCCAGCTCTGTATTTGGTGGAGAAGATGGAAACGTTTTCCTGATTGGGGGGGGTTGAGAGGGAGGATAGCACAACCATCTTAACTGTCAAACTGGTTAGTGTGAGTTCATTGGCATTCTCTGCGATGCGCCTAATTGCTGACTCTGTACGAATGAAGCATGGGCTGTGATTACTGCAATCACTGCATGTTCTTCCAGCAGGTGATGCTTTGGAAGCCTCAGAAGCAATAACAAGGTACTTGACTACCTACTGGTATAATCTCAGCGCAAACCCCAACTTTCCCTTCTCACAGTAAGTGTGAAGACTGAGCCAGATTGGCCAATTAAAAAAAGAAAAAAAAAAAAAAAAAAAACCCAACCCCAAAACCTGACTAGATTCTTTAGAGCCAATTAGCCTGGAAATACATTTGCGTTTCTAGAAATGCTCAAGCATTCTGTTTATCACCCATTTGCACAGCCTTGCTTTTGTCGGTTCTTTTTATTCTGATGGTACTTGGGGCCTTGTACGCCACATGAGGTTGGATGAAGCTTCTCAGACCAACAGTTTCCCATCCTCAGCAGCACTCTCCTTTGAGATTAAGTGGAAATACATTCATTTTTGTTTTCTGAGACAGGGTCCCTCTACGTAGCTGAGGCTGTCCTGGAACTCACTGTGTAAAACCAGGCTGGCCTTGAACTCTCAGAGATCCACCGCCTCTGCCTCCCAAGGGCTGGGCTTATAGGTCTGAACCACCACACTCAGCAGGAACACGCTTTTATTTTTAAACAGCGTTTTGACTGTATTCCTGATTCATTTCCTTTCTGGCCTCCTGCAGAGTCCCTGGAAGAAAATTTAGCAATCTTCCCTGCTTTCTATTTTTTATTGATGACAATCAAAGCTGGCTGGAGGAACACAATTTGTGAGTTTCTAAATGATCAATGATGTCCTTAAAATGTGGCCTGCCAACCTGTACAAAGTGGTCCTATATTTGTGAAGAGGGACGTAAGATAAAATGATGTTATACATCGATATGTATATATGTGTTGCTATGTAGACTTGGAGAATACTGCCAAAACACGTAATGACAAGCTGTATCACTGCCTTTGTTTATATTTTTTTTTAACTGTGATATTCCCCACAGGCACATTAACTGTTGCACTTTTGAATGTCCAAAATTTATATTTTAGAAGTAATAAAGAGAAAAATACTTACATGTCCCCAAAATGGTGGTGTGGTTGAATGCGTGAGAGTAACTAACTCCATAGGGAGGGCCTGCCAGTCAGTAGGAGATGGCTTCCAAATACCCCTGTTCATGTTTTGTTTTAAAAAAGTGTAAATGGAGATCTTTATATTTCAATAAATGATTTATTATATATGACTTAAAAGTTTGTTTTCAGTTTGGTTAGAATACCGTTCAACGCTCTTCCTACACCATCGAGTGGATGCTGAAAATCTCCCATACACCAACGTGGTATCACACACGAGCGGCCCCCTCGTCTTTTCTGGACAACATTTGGTACAATGATGAACCTGCATCCGTGCGTCATCACCTCTGCTACGCTGTGGCGTCCTCCCTGAAAGTTATGTGCAGATGTATGTCCTCATTTTGTCCGTCTCCTGGTATCCCATCCTACAAGTTAGTGCCATTAATGAATGGAAATTATTTTGGTAATAATTGGAAAACAGGTTCCTGTTTCAAAATAACTCCCTATTACCCAGATTCAGACAGCCTAGAGATCCAAGCCTGTACCCTTCAGTGCATCCAAGCCTGTATCTTTCAGTACAGGCTGTTCGTTGAGTATTGGCTCCCCCTTGGTTCAGCCCCGGAAGGAGACAGCTTTCTGGGACTAGTAACACTTCTGTCTAAACAATAGATACACAGTTCCATCCTTTAATAGACAATCCTGCCTAATTTATCTGGTCTAGTGATTTTTTTTTTTTTTTAATTAGGAGGGTTAAAAACTTCTAAGTGGATCTTTTACACTTATTTTGAGTCTTTCAATGGCAGGGAAGGTATCTCAAGACTAGTGCTTTTTCTAAAAACCACGTAACTGAATAATGATAGTACTGGGATTAGAAATTCCAGATATATAAACCCCACTAATATTTGCATGATGAGCCAAGGAGAAAGCAAGAGATGCTGAGAATGTCAGCATGCACAGGCAGCTTGTCTGGCTTCTTTGGTATTTTCAAAGACAAGTGATGGACAAGTTCAGCCTGAAGAACTATTCTACGTGTTTGCAATCAGAGCCTTTTCTTTTCAGGCTGAAATACACCAGTTCTAATAATGGGCATTGTGATTTTAACAGTGGCGTGTTTCATGAAAAGCAACTCAGGAAAACGGCCTACTATACCAGAATCCATCATAAGCTGGGCAATTTCCCTCAGGATAACAGCAGCAGAAATGTTTCATTATCTTCAACTCCAAATACACGCAAAGGCTAAATCCAACAGCATATAATAGTAGCAAGTAGTGTTTATAATAGGGACAATGGTTTCATCCTACATTAAAATGTGTATGAAAATATACATGTGTTCTTAATTAGCAGTTAGATCCCACCTGGATACACAAATAGCATCCATGTCCTAAAGCATGATGAATGTAATTTCCCAAGTAAATTCACGCACCAATAACGTTCCATCATCCACACTTTGCAAACAAAGGGATGGAGAAATCACGGATACATGGTCTCACATGGCAGGGGCACGTATTTGCCTCCCTCTCCCCCCAGTTCTGGCTTATAGGCTAATTGGAACTTTTTAAAGGTTTGTCGCATTAGCCCAGCAGATGGCACTTTGCTTTATCACTGTTCGTGGGTATTAATGACTTCCGCCTGGACCGTGTGTATCCTGTCTGTTTTGAATTTCATCACCTTTCACGCCAGAACCAGGCTTTTTCTGTGTGGAGCTTGGGCTGTAGACTGGCCTACCAAAGTTGGAGCCTAACTAGGGTGACGCTCTCTGAAACAAAGGGATGCTTTTTGCAGGTCTGTGCTTGGCTGTTTTGTCACACTTCGTGTTTTGTTTAGCTGGCTCTCCCTGTGGGCTCCTGGTAGATCAGGTATATGCAAAGCAGTTTCCAGAGCGGATGCATCCTTGCTGAGTCTGAGATGATTATACACACTCTCTTCCTCCCTCGGAAGGCTGGGCTTGGCTCCCCAAGTGGAGAAAATGCGTAAGAACGTGATGCAGTGGGCCGGCCACAGGAAGCCATATTTAAAATTAATTTTCCTCCATGAGTATTTATCATAGGACAGACTCCTTTTTGTGGAGCTGATCTCTTAAAAAAAAAATGTAAGTCTAAATGAGGCAGCTGGCAGACTTTATCCCAACCAGCTCAGGGGGACCATTATGTCACGTAGAAGAGCAGGGCAGAAAATTGTGGTTGGAGGCCACAGGCCTTCCTCGGAGTAATGAAGGGTCTAAGAGAGGAACCCAGGGCACTGCTCACTGAGTTCTCTCGAAGCTGAAGCTTCGCTGTACGCAGGGAATACAAGCAGGGAGCGTGCTCAGGAATGGGAGCTGGCGGCTTTTTCTAGTTCAGATTCCGTTTTTGCTGTGATTCCAGACGCTTCCATGGAGGCTGCATGTCTCTTTCCAAATTTATCCCTCAGTAAAGCTGAGCTGGCCATTGGTTTAGACCCTGGGACTCAGCAATTTTTACAGAACATAAAACTTCGTGTCCACAGCACAAGACAGACAGGCCCGGGGCGGGGGCTGACAGGGTTGCTTTCAGAAAATTGTAAACACTGGAGTTTCTCTTTTAAAAACAGTGATTTTTTTTTTAAATGTGCATGTATGTCGTGTTGTGTGTGGTGTATGTGTGTGTTATATGAGTGTGTGTGGGGAGATGTGTGTATGTGAGTATGTAGGTACCTGCAGAGGTGAGAAGTTTCCCATCCACTGAAGCTGAGGTTGAGGCTATTGTAAGCTGCTCAATGTGCCTGGAGCTGGAGTTAGAAGTCATCTCGAACCACTCAGTGTAGGGTAGGAACTGAACTTGGGTCCTGTGCAAGAGCAGGGCACACTCTTAACTGATGAGTCATCTCTTTAGCCTAAGACCTGGATTTCTTTTTATTGTTATTGTTATTGTTGTTTTTTTCTTTCCTTTTCTTTTCTTCTTTTCTCTTTTCTTTTCCTTTCCTTTCTTTTCTTTCCTTTTCTTTTCATTTTTCAAGACAGGGTTTCTCTGTGTAGCCATGGCTACTGTCGAATTCACTCTGTAGCCAGGCTGGCCTTGAACTCATAGAGAGCTGCCTGCCTCTGCCTCCCCAGTGCTGGGATGAAAGGCGTGCACCGCCGTGCCGGGCTTGGATTTCTTAACGCAGTTACTCCCCAGGAGTCATGGAGGTCAGCACTAAGTGCCCATGAAAACGTCGAAGTTCTCACTGTCTGGTGCCTTCGTGGTGCAGTGCCTGCCTGTAACGTATGCATGACCTCCTGCCCACTTCAGGTCTTATCTAGCCTATGTTAGCGTGTTGTCTATCGTATGCAGTACCCACTGCAATGCACGCCTATGTAAACGGCTGTTGGACTCTATTATTAGAGAATAATGATGCCGACATAGAAGTCTTTGAAGTCTAGTACAGATACTGCTTGCCCTGAGCAAGAGGAGCCATGCTCCAGCAGTGCTGAAGAGGCCGGGAGGGAGGTGTGGTCCATGAAGGGTGTGAACCTACTGTGGGGTGTGACTGTACATGACTCCTTTACCTGGATTCTCTGTGTGGCTCAGCAAACCCACTTTACTTTTGAAACATTTCTGAAATGTTTTTTTTTGTTTGTTTGTTTTTGTTTTTACTGTAAATGTTTTCCACCCATGGTTGGTGAGATCTGTGGGTATAAAAAACCGACAGATCCTGAGGACAGACAGTAGGCTGTAGTTTTCATGCCTCTGTGTATATTTTGTTAGTTTGCTTACAAATAATCCATGTTTTCATGATCTTTTTGTTTGTTTGTTTTGGAGCCAGGGTCTCACTATGCCAGACTTGACCCAGAACTCACTAAGGGTCTCTGCTTTCCAAGTACTGTGATTACAGCTACACCATCACATCTGACTAATGGCATTTGAAGGTTTTTTTTTCAATTCTATTTGTTGTTACTTTGTAGAAATGTCATTAGCCTTGTATCCTGACACCTTGTGCCCCCAATGGGCATATCCTTTAAAAATCTTTGTTCTGCATATAGATTAAAAACTGTCATATGTCTTTCTGGATCTGGTTTATTTCATAGAACGTAATGATTTTTCCAGTTGCACCCATTTCCTCTCAAATGTCATGTGCTCATTGTTTTTGTGGCTGCATAAAATTCCATTGTTTCTATGTGCCACATTTTATTTACCCATCTGTTGATGGATATGTAGGTTGGTCTAATTCCTGGCTGTTGTAAATAGTTCTGTGACACCTTTCTTTCTTTCTTTCTTTCTTTCTTTCTTTCTTTCTTTCTTTCTTTCTTTCTTTCTTTCTTTCTTTCTTTCTTTCTCTCTCTCTTTCTCTCTCTCTCTCTCTCTCTCTCTCTCTCTCTCTCTCTCTCTCTCTCTGATACAAAGTTTCTCTGTGTAGCCCTGGCTGTCCTGGAACTTGCTTTGTTGACCAGACTGGCCTCAAACTCAGAGATCCACCTGCCTCTCCCTCCCTGAGTGCTAGGACTAAAGGCATATGTCTCTCCCCCAAGCTGTTTTGGGTTTTTTGTTTGTTTGTTTGTTTTGTTTCGTTTTTAAGCAGTGACAATAATGTTATCTGTAAGTAGAGACGATTTTACTTTTTCCTGCCTAATGTGGATGCCGTTTATTCTTCTGCTTACAGTATTGCATTGGTAGAGAACTCCAGCACAAAGCTAAACGGAAAACCACATTCTTGCCTGCTTTAGGCGAGGGGACATTAAGGGAAAATTCTCAGACTCGCTATTTGGTGCTTTGCTCACAGTAGGATTCTCACAGACACCCTTTGATGGGTTAAAGGGAGTTTCTTTCTATTCCAATTAGGTGAGAATTTTCATCTGGAATGAATTAAAATGTACGAAGAACTTTTGTTTGCACATACTGGGATAATATGCTTTTCTTTTCCTTTCTTAAAGACTTAATTTCTTTTTTGTCTGTTTGTTTTGTTCTTCAAGACAAGGTTTCTCTGAAGCCCTGGCTGTCCTGGAGCTCACTCTGTAGAACAGGCTGGCTAGATCTGCCTGCCTCTGCCTCCAGAGTGCTGGGATTATAGGCGTGTGCCACCACCGCCCAGCTAAAATTTAATTAATTAAATTTATTTTTTATGTGGATGTGTATAAGCCTGAGTAAGAGGGTGTCAGTTGCCCTAGAGACAGAGTTTTAGGTGGTTGTGAGCCACTGTGTGGGCACTGGGGACTGTATCCAGTGTGTGCTCTTAACTGCTGAGCCATCTCCAGCCCCACCCCTTGAATTTATTTGTTTGTTTGTTTATTTTTTCATTTTTGAGACAAAATCTCACTACGTATCTATTCCTGACTTGGAACTCACTTTGTAGACCAGGCTGGCCTTGAACTCACAGAGATCCACCTGCCTACGCTTCCCAAGCGCTAGAATTAAAGGCATTCGCCACTATGCCCAGCCCTGTCCCTTGTATACAATTACTTTTTATTTCTTTATTTTGTGTCTGCCTGCCTGTCGTCTGTCTCTGTGCGTCTTGGGGCTTGAACTCAGGCCATCTGGCTTGGCAGCAGATGTATTTATCCACTGACCAGCCCTGACCATTCTTGTATTGTCTCATTATGTATCCCATCCTGGTCTCAAACTCACAGTAATCCTCCTGTTTCAGCCTGCTGGGACTGCAGGCATGTAGCACCACACTTGGCTTAAACGTTTGACTTAATTCTCCATTGAACCTACTTGGGCTTGGAAGGGTTATACACTGTTAAGGCAAATATATATATATATATATATATATATATATATATATATACACACACATACAGATTAGGTAACTTATATTTTCCTAAAAGTTATCTTTGTCTTAAGTTATTAGATTAGTGAGCACCAAATTCCTGATAACACTTATTCTTTTCTTCTTTAATATTGTATGGTTTTCAGCATTGTCCTCTTGCTCACTTAGGGTATTGATTTTTTTTCTCTAGCTTAGGCTAGCCTTAAATGTATGGCAATGCTCCTGCCTCAGCCCCTCATGTATTGCAATTACAGGTGCAATCCGCCATCCCTGTCTTGATGTTTCAGTTTTTAGTTGATGATTGTGAGTTAAGTTTGATCAACTGTGTTGATAATTTCAGCTTTTGCTTCCACTGTTTCTCTCTTCCCGGTTTTTTGTCCTATTTCTGTTTGAGTGATTTCTATTCTTTATCATTTCATCTACTATTTTCAGCTTGAGTGTGTTCTGATTTGTCCTCCAGCTTTTAAGGGTAGAGCTTTATTTATTTTGAAATTATAATTCGTTCTAATATAGGGATTTTGTTGTACAAATTTCTTTCTAAAGCATTGTTTTAGCAACATCTTACAAATCTTGATTAAATACCATACAACAAACAATTCAAAGCATTAATTATCACAGTATAAAGACAGACAACAGCCTTTCAATAGGTTAAGGGAAAATGTAATAAAAATCTTAGAATTGGGTGTTGAAGGCAGAGAAGAAACCAAGCGAATAACTAAGCCAGGACTCACTGGTTGTCCTTCCCCCTGTGAAGTGCATGTGTGACTACGTAATAGTGAGAGCACACAGGTGGATGTCTCTTGGCAAGGCAGGGACAGCACCCGTCACTGCTGGAAACCAAAAGTAGTCATTTCAAAGAGAATGGTGCTGGTTCAACACGGAGCCCAAAGAAGCATGGCCTCTGTGAAATTCTAGGGTGTCGATCAGAACTTAGGCAGTATGGGGTTCAAACCTAGGAAGTAAGAAAGCAATCTGGTAATAGGTGTTGCTATGGGTACAGGGTCCTTTATCAGAGAGAGCTTATCTTGGCTTCTCCAGTGTCCTAGTCTGTATCCTCAAGAGCTGTACCACTATGAAACTTTTCACCCCGAGTAACAAAGCTCCTACCCCACCACACACACACACACACACACACACACACACACACACAATGGTGTGTGAGAAACAGCTCTAGAACTCATAGAAAGTGGCTCACGGGTTAGCACAATCGCCATGGGTTTGTCTCAGAGGGGCAGAACCCTGAAGACTACGTGTCCCGAGTGCATCCTGCTGTTATGGAGTGTAGCTCTGCTCGTTCCCTTGCCAACACCACACCCCTCCTAATCTATGAGTTGTATGAAAACACTAAGGAGACTTCCAGCCCCTCCCTGGGCAGTATCACCGGCACTCACAGCAACAATGCTTTATCTCTTTCAGGCGTTGCTGCAAGAGCACAATAATAGTGATTATTAGTTTATTATTAGTATTAATTAGTATTATTAGTATTAATCAATAGTGATTTCACCACTACTCTTGAAAAACAAAACAAAACAAAACAACCCAGATATGTAGATTGTTAACAATGACCACCGCCTTTAGAAAGAATTTGGAAAAATAGATGGCTTAGCAAGGTTAGGTAAAGATGTTCTTTTTGTTTTTTAATATAACTTATTATTTTTATCTTATGTGAACTGGTGTTTTGCCTGCATGTATGTCTGTGTGTGTCAGTTCTTGCAGTTACAGACCCACATTCACGGGTCCACTATAGAAAGTTGTGAGCTGCTTTGTGGGTGCTGGGAATTGAACCCAGGTCCTCTGGAAGAGCAGTCAGTACTCTTACCCACTGAGCCACCTCTCCAGCTCCGGTAAAGATGTTCTTGCTAGTGGCTCTGATGCAGAGAATCTTAGGAAAAAGACTGTTTAGCAAGGTTTGGTAAAGATGCTTTTGCTAGTGGCTCTGATGTAGAAAATCCTAGAGAACAATTTGAGGTTGAGAAAAGTACACACTTAATAGTGAAGCCAGGGACCTTCTGAGGTTGGTGAACAGAAACAATAGCCCAAGGTAGCACTGGCTGACGCGACGCTCTCAAGCTGGGCCTGAAACCAAGACAATAATTAATTTCCTCACACTTGTTTTGGCCCTCAGCTTCCTGATATGGTTTAATAAAAATTATTGATGAGTAGATGCACACCTTAAAGATTTAAAGTAGAGATGACTGATTATTTTTTTTCCATAAAAGCTTAGATTTGTGAATCGTTCAAGATTTTTATAAGATTACTTTTTAAGATAATTGATTCTTTCCTTGTAACTGTGAAGTGCCGCTTGTCTGGGGAGAAAAGCTGGCTGAGAAATTACCTTGCTTGCTCTCACTCTGTCAACATACAAATAAGTTATTTAGTTACAAATGCATATGGGTTCTTGGGAATAACTTGTTTTTCCTATTTGCTTTTCACCCATGGTATGCAAAACATTTGATAATGTGAGGGCATTATTGGGGGAATATGTTTTTCTTCTGTATACTCCTTATAATTTTTCACTTGAAGAAAAATAGGATGTCACCACATTGTGATTTTTGTACTGCCTGAAAGATTCTTCTGGGATACATAAGCTGTGGGAAAAAGAACAAAAACATGGTTTGAAGCTCGCTCTTCAGAGTTGGTTCCATCCATCAACTGTATGCACGTGGCTGGGGAGGTTGGAGTCTGTTTCCATCCACACAATATGCGAATGTGTGTGAAGATGTAAATATCTACCTGTGTGTGTGTGTATGTAAGTATGCATGCATGTATGTGTGTATGAGTATGTGTAAAGTTAGAGAAGCTTGGAGAAGAAGCATGTTGAAATCTACCTGCTGGAGTCTGTCTTACTTCATCAAGTGTAAGTATAAGTGTGTGTGTGTGTGTGCGCGTATATGGTCTTTTTCTCTCCTTTTTTTCCTTTTCTTTCAGATGCTTTGCCACTATCAGTGGAAACCCCCCTCTAGAGCTATGACCCCTCGCCCCCGCTTGTGTAATAGGTGTCAGCCCATGCCAGGAAGCTACCAGCACTGGCCTGCCACAGACAGTTTAGTTCTGGCCCCTCAGTTTGCCACGGTCAGTAGAAGCCACAGTCAGTAACTATCAGTTCCGGCCTGAAGAATTGCCCTCGGAAAAAGTCTGTTGGGTCACTAGCCAGCAGCAGAGCTACACCCTGACTCAGTTTCCCCAGTTGAATATCGAAGCTGGCCTTATATTTTCTAAATATCGTTTTCATGGCTTTTCCCCCTAATAAAATGTTGCAAAGCAGGACTTTAAGATTCTCAAGCAGAAGCAATTGAATTCTGTTCAGTAAAATGCACATGTAATTTCTGGGCTCAAGCTCCCTAGTGTGTGTATTACAGGGCAAACTTTTGCCTTTCTCACTTTGTCCTTCCAGTATTCTTCTTCTTGTCTGAAAGTTAAAACACATTTTCAAGAGCCGTCTTTTGACTATAAAGTTGAAGCCCATACAGGTAACAATGGTAGCCTCAGGGACCTAGCAGGTTCCTTGAAGGCGTTCTTGCATAGGTCCACGCACCTACAGCTGCTATTCTTTGCATGAGGAAGATACGTGTTTAAGTGGCTCCATGCTTCCCATCTCTTGGCACAATACGCTCATAAGTGAGACAGCTTTTCTGCACCAAGTTAAACAATTGCATGCTGCGCCTGTCCTCCCTGTCCTCCACGTGCCTGCTTCACTGGCTTTCCCAGACCCTGGTCTCCTCCTGCATCGCTCATTGCTTTTGCCACCTCTTGGCTGATTTTCTTCTCCTCTCTTCCCACCCTCTACTGATGGCAGAGTGCAGTAGGGCTCAGCCTCCGCGTGTCCCCGTGCCCCGCCTCAGCTG
Source organism: Meriones unguiculatus (assembly GCF_030254825.1). Taxonomy (NCBI): domain Eukaryota; kingdom Metazoa; phylum Chordata; class Mammalia; order Rodentia; family Muridae; genus Meriones; species Meriones unguiculatus. Next base: position 148,971,933 of record NC_083351.1, read on the forward strand.
CTGAGGTGTGCTGTGAACTCCCAAAGGCGCACCTTCACACTGGGTCACAGGCCTCTCTCCTGAACTGCACATCCGTGCGCCGGCTGTTTACCTGACATAGTACTTAAATGACACACAGCTGGCCTGTTAGTGTCAGAACCACCCTCCCCCCGCCCTCAGGTTTGATGTGCCTTCAGCCTCCATCTCCTCAGCTGATGAGAAAGCTCATACTGTAAGTGCCCATGCTCTGGTCTATCATGATTTCAATTCCACGGGAGCCACGTTCATCTCATTGTCTCTGCTGCCGCCTCCTTCTTTCTGTTTCTAGGGCACAGGGACACCCACGTTATGACCAACATCTCCCTTGCTTGGCACGTGCCTTCTCTACTTACGTTCTGGCCGTCCCTGCACTTCCTTCACATGTCTGCTCAATGTCACCTTTTCCAAGAGGCCAGCGCGGCTTCTCTATTTCGTATCGTCACCAACCCAGTCCCCTCACCTATTCCACTCCAGCCCCAAATACTTCCTGTCCCATCAGCCCTTTGCACTCGTCCCTCCACATATGGCTTTCTTATATACGGTACGGTTTATCAGCACACCTCTTTCTTCTGCCCTTCCCTACATCATCTAAAAATTTCGGTTAGCTAGCCCCTTTGGTCTACTCTTTACCCTCCTGGTCTCCTTGCTCTCCTCTCTCCCCTCCACCCTCTTTTCACTTGGCTGGGCTCAGGGTCATGTTCACTCTGGTCTCTCCCAGATGTCTCTGCCTCTGGCTACAATAAACCTTCCCCTTTTCTTACAATAAACTTTCTCTTCCGCCATAAAAAAATATTTGTTTATTTTTTTTAGAGTAGAAGGGTTCATTCCATTGTGTGCGTGTTTCAGAAGAATGCTTGTGAGAGTCAGTTCTTTTCTTCTATGTGGGGTCCCAAGATCGCAGTCAGATCGTCACACTGGACATCAGGTGATTCACCTGCTGAGCCATCCCACTGGTCCTAAGCATGTACGTTGCTGCTGTCTGTTTCCTCTGCTAGAGTGTAAGCTGCACAGTGGCAGGATTTGTGGCCACTATGTTTGCTATTACTCCCCTGCTGCCTAGCTCAATGCAAGGGCCAGAGGAAGCACTCAGTAAACATTCATCGGAGCGTTGAATGAATCACACACCCAGGGGGCAACGCACAAGACAGGAAAACTTCAGGGCCATGGAGTGAGATAGCAATAAGCCAAATCTTTGGCAATGATCAAAGCCAAACTCAATGTGGGCTCAGAACTTCTGCCCACAGCATGGATCTAGAATACCAACTGACCAAAGGCCCTGGTTTTTGCTTGTTTTGTTTTATGTTTGTTAAAAAAAGGACAAAATTCTGAAAGTAAATGTTTGGGATGCTATGAAGAAAGACCAGATCTGAAAACTGCTCCTCGCATTTCCTAAGTGCTTCTCTTGAATCCAGAAAAATAAAGAGTCTCCTGAAAGTGACTAGCGTACTCATGGTCAGAATACTTGTTTGAGTCAGGGTCTCCTGTAGCTAGGCCGACAGAGGATGATCTTGAACTCCTAATGGTCCTGCCTCCATCTCTCAATTGCTAAGAATATGGATGTGTGCCGTCATGCCCTGCTTACCATCAAAAGTAAAGGAAGAATTGCATGCTTTGTTTTAAAGAAAGCACGAAGTGGTTTCACTTGTCTTTAAAGTTTTGCTATGTAGCAAATCTCACTGTATGGTCCTGGCTGGCCTAGAACTTGCTTTGTAGGATCAATCGGCTTGGGACTGAGTGTTAAGACTGAAGGTTGTAGTTTCTGTTTTTGTTTCTTCTTCCAACGGGTAAAAAAATTCAAAGTGTTTTCCTCTTTTAAAATATAATGTTTTAATGTATTCTTTGAGAAGTTCATGCAGGTATGAATAATGATTGCATCAACTCCTACCGTCCCTTCAACTCTCCTCCTCCAGCTCCCCCAAGAAAACCCCCAACGTATTTTCTCCAGTGTTTCTTTTCTCTGATAGTTTTTAGGATCATATTCAACAAGGAAGACCCGCCCCCGGCCCATGTTATTATGAAAAACTTCAAACATACAGAAAGTTGAAAAGCTCACCAACCAGATTGTGAAATTGACAACAACCACCTTGATGCTCAACCTTCCTCGTGCTGCGACCATTTAACACAGTTGTTCATGTGTGGCAACCCCCCCCACCATAAAATTATTTTCGTTGCTGCTTTATAACTGTAATTTTGCTGCTATTATGAATCATAATGGAAATATTTTTGGAGACAGAGGCTAGCCAGTGGGGTCGAGACCCCCAGGTTGAGAAGCACTGACCTAGACTTTTCTTGGCCTCTTACCCAAGTCTGGGGTGACTGAGGAGAAGGAACACGGGAGGCAGTGCAGTTTCCCGTCCCCAGCACTTCTGGAATGAAGTGTGTGGGTGGTCTTGGGCGGCGGCTGTTTTCATCAGGCTTGTGAGTTTGTAGAGCTTGGAGTAAAGTTTTCAGAATCCTCTTGGCGCGATGAGATGTCCGATTCTCTCCGCTACTGGATCCAAATAAGCAAACACCGGCTAGCTTCAATTCCTCTTCTGACTCTGAGTCCACGGTAGGTTTTGTATTGTTTTGTTTTGTTTTGTTTTATTTTATTTTATTTTATTTTATTTTATTTTATTTTATTTTATTTTATTTTAATCACAGATCATTCACTTATATCCCAGCCGTAGCCCCTCCCTCTTTTCCTCCCAATCTCATCCTCCCTCCCTCATCTCCTCCCTGCCCTCTTCCAAGTCCACTGATAGGGGAGGTCCTCCTCCCCTTCCACCTGACCGTAGCCTATCAGGTATCTTTGGGACTGGCTGCAATGTCCTTATCTGTGGCCTAGCAAGGCTGCTCCTCTCTCGGGGTTGGGGGAGATCAATGAGCCAGTCACTGAGTTCATGTCAGAAATAATCCTTGTCCCCCATACTTGGGAACCCACTTGAATACTGAGCTACCATAGGCTACATCCGAGCAGGGATTTTAGGTTATATCCATGCATGGTCCTTTGTTGGAGAAACAGTCGCATAGAAGACCCCTGTGCCCTGATATATTTGGTCCTTGTGGAGCTCCTGTCCCCTCTAGGTCATACTAATTCCCCCTTCTTTCATATGATTCCCTGAACTCTGCTGAAGGTTTGGTTATTAGTCTCAGCATCTGCTTTGATACACGGCTATGCAGAGTCTTCCAGATGCCCTCTGCGGTAGGCTCCTGTCCTGTTACTTGTTTTCTCCTACTTCCAATGTCCATCCCACTTGTCTTTCTAGGTAAGTCCTGATCATCTTACCCCTGGTCCTCTTTCTTGTTTATCTTCTTTAGGTGTACAGATTTTAGTACATTTATCCTATCTTATAGGTCTAGTACCCACTCATAAGTGAGTATGTGCCTTGTGTGTCTTTCTGTTCCTGTGATACCTCACTCAGGAAGATCATCCGAGGTAGGTTTTGATGGGAGCGACTCGGCAAAGGAGCCGGTGTGTGCTTAGAGATGTGCTTCCACGTGGGGCACAGCTCACAGCGGTCAGCTTTTATAGTACGCCACAACCGAGGGCGTGCCACTTGCTCAAGATGCTCTAAGTCAGTGACCCTACAGTGGAAGCCCTTCGACCTTCCAGCTGCGCTGCGGGGTGGGGCCCAGGGGCCCTGTCAGAGCAGGCAGCTGTGGCCCTTCCTTTTTGCATCCAGGAGCCTCAGCAGCTTCACCGTAGTTTGCATCCTGCTGTGATCTGAGTAGGCAGAAAGTTCTCTGGGAAATCTAGAATTGCCTCATGTCCTCTTCAGTCGCCGTCATGTAGACTGTACTTTGACTGACAGAATTTTCCTCTCAGCATCTTGAAACTGTCTGGGGTTTTCCTTGGAAACTCTGCATTTTTTTTTTTTGAGTAACTACTGTAATTTTGTAGGAAAAGAAAAAAGATTAGTCCTGATAACTAGGATTCTAACTTTTTTTTTTTCAGTGTAGTTTTGTGTAGATTTCAGGAGGTAAAATCCAGCCAGTCTAGCTCCTTGTTGCTCTTTTGCTACAAACCAACCAGGGCAGTATTCCTGGGTTACAGTATGGTGCTTTCCATTCGAGAGATGATGAAATGGACTCCTTGTTCGTATTGTGCTCTTGAGGGGCTCATTTTGTTGGGAAAGGTCAGCAGCTGATCAGACAGCTAATGGCAACAGTGAATTCACTTCTTAAGTGCGGACTCTCATCACTTTCAAAAACACTATTTTTTTTATCCTTTGAAAATTTCATACATTTATACAATATGTTTTGATTCTATTCATCCACTACTGTTATGACACGAAAAAAAAAGAGAGAGAGAAGTTATTTTGGGCTTGATGGTGCATGCCTTTAATCCCAGTGTTTGGAATGCAGATATAGATGCATCTCTGGCTTACGTAGTGAGCTAGCCTGGGTTATATAGCGAGCACCAGGCAGGTAGAGCCACAGAGTGAGATCCTGTCTCAAAAGTGTTTCTCCAGGTATCTGTGAGTTGCCCCTGAAGTCAAGGGCAGTAAGTAAGCATTCTTAACCACTGATTCAGCCTCCTGTCGTTACATTTGATACCAACTTTAGGACATGACACAAAGTGATTCTGCTTTATTGTTATGTTACTCGTGGTACTGGGAATCAAACACAGGACCTAGGCGGGGAAGGCGTGATGACAGGAGCTGAGGTGTCGGGTCAGGAAGTCAAGAGGAGCCCGGAAGTGGGGCTAGTCAATGGAACCCAAAGCCCCTCCCCTTGTGATCTGCTTCCTCCAGTGAGGCTCCACCTGCCAAAACTGGATGGCACCAACCTCACCACCAGCTGGGATCAAGTGCTCAAATGCGTGGGCCTATGGGAGATGTTTCCCTTTCACAGTCAATGCACACTGTGTAAATATTAAGGAAAACAGTTAGTTGTGGTTATGCACAGGGGATGGGTGGCAGGGTCGGTAGTGTGAATCTCATGTCCCCTGGGAAAGCCCGATAGCAGGGAGGATGCAAACAATTTTGCTGGCTAGTTTAGCTCTGGGATTGGTAGACACTGAATGGATTATGGTGGCATTAAAACAGAGGCAAACAAGCAAACAAATTAGGAAAGATGGAGTCAGAACAGGAGCCCACCTCCAGATGCAGAGCTCTTTCTATGAAAGCCTCTACAGTCACCAAATCCTTCTCTTCTGCCACAGCCCCATTCCTGACCTCCCAAGCTCCAGCAGCAGCAGTTATCCACACTGTCAACAGCCCAGTGCCTTAGCTGGAGAGCTGATCCAGTCTGCAAAGCTGTCAGCACCCCTAGGAGGACTCTTTAGCTTACCCTCTTTGCCGGAGCTTCACGCTCTTGCCTTGATGTCTTAGTGTCACTATTGCTGTGACCAAACACCGTGACCAAAGCATGTTGGGGAGGAAAGGGTTTACTCACTCACTCTTCCACATCACTCTTCGTTGTCAAAGGAAGTCAGGTCAGGACCTCAAGCAGTGCAGGGACCTGGAGGCAGGAGCTGATGCAAAGTCCATGGAGGAGTGCAGCTTTCTACCCATAGCATACTCTGCTTGCTTTCAGGGGTGGCACTACCCATATGGGCTAGGCATTTCTGCATAAGTCACTAACTAAGGAAATGCCCTTCAGGCTTGCCTACAGCCTGGTATTTCCTTTGTTGGAAGAGATCTATCTATCTATCTATCTATCTATCTATCTATCTATCTAATGTATATGAGTTCTCTATCTCATGTACACCTGCATGCCAGAAGAGGTCACCAGATCACATTATAGATGGTTTTGAGCCACCATGTGGTTGCCGGGAATTGAACTCAGGACCTCTGGTAGAGCAGACAGTACTCTTAACCACTGAGTCATCTCTCCAGCCCTTATAGGCTGATTTTATAGAGGCATTTTCTTAATTGAGGCTCTCTCTTCCCTGATGATTTATGTCAAGTTGACATAAAACTAGCCAGCATGCTTGGTTATCCTGCCTTGACTTCTTAGCCTTGAGCCAAGCCATCATACTGAACCATACCCAACCAAACATAACTCTGTTTCTAGAATGATAGTTTGCATACGGTAGACTTAGTTACACTTCTTTTCTTATGTCCTATGTCTCTTTATTTTCTTAACATCTCCCAATAGAACATCAAAGGTCCTTCATGACAGACAGACAGACAGACAAACAGGATAGCTATTTTAACTCAATTGGTTCTCAATAGTTGAATTTTCCTGGTATGCAGAAAATGGGCTCAGTGATAATTTTTCTTCATCACTGTGAAGTGTTGGAAAATTCTGTTATGTTCTTGTGCCTGGAACAAGGACAATATATTTAGGGTATCAGGTGCTTAGACGTGAAACCGATAGGTGGGAGTGGATCCTCACAGGTCCTGGGATGCAAATTGGTGAAAGTTCCACAAGGGGTTGCTAGAGAGCAACAGAAACGCCAAAGTTGTTGGGGGGAGGGAAGGAAGGTCTCTTTTGGCCGCATCCTTGTTTCCTTTGTCTTGGTAGGAAGTAGATGTTTTCCTCATGTTGTGCTAATATTTACTTAATAGACCTGGCTGCATGACTGCACCAGTCCCTTAATGTCCTTTCTATTGTTTGATGGAAGTCCTTACGGTGCTTTCCCAGTCTTCAGCTCCTTGAAGGTCATTAAAGCGAGTTGTAGAGGCATGGAGGGAACGGGCCAGCTCCTGCGCCTCAACTTAGAGCACACCTCTTTACATCAAGCCTTTGTCAAAGGATGTGGCTATATGTAAGAAGACTTCAGAAAATGCCACTGACTTCAGGTTGACCAGAACCTCCAGGGCAGCTTTGGGAGGGAGACCAGGCTGTAAGGCAGCCTACATTCACTGCTTTGGTTGGGAATCTGGAAATAGAATTCTAGAAGACTGAGTAGGCTAAAGGGAATTACAATAGCACAATACATACATACATACATACATACATGCCCACACACATGTAGATGGATAAATATGCACACTCATATATTTATTTATCAATTCTTTCCCTAAAATTTTGTGAAGGAACTTTGTACTAAACAGAGATGCGTATCCCATGCAGCTGAGAGACTGGTCCTTTCCAAGTTTTGCAATCACTCAATTATCATTACCAAATTGTGATGACAATGAGCACTATTTTTGTATTTCTTTTCAATATCTGAAATTAATATTCCCTTGGGATTCAGAGGTATTCAGCTGCTAATACACCGCAAGGGGGAGCCCATTTGGGCATTTACTTTTGAAGTTGCAGCCCTAGCTCAACACACGGAAAGGAATGTGGACATTTTCTCTGATTTTTTTTCCACATTAGCCTGACCTGATATGTTGTTTTCTGTGTATCCCTGCACAGTTTCATTCTAGACGTCACCATCTTGTTTAATTGCCACATGAATAATCTATTGACTACATTAGGTCTCACTGCTGCAATGAAATCTGTGGTTGTTTTCCAAATGCCAGGGATGCAGAAACCATCTTTCTGTTTGTTCCCCAGCCTTAGAGAGCAGCTTATATCCTCAAGGTTACTTCTTTTAAGATGGCCAATGGCCTTCGAAGCCCAGTCATCAGGCCCAAGCTCCAGGGAGGTAATAAAGACAGGGAGAGAGTAACAGGACATATGCCTCCGGCTCTCTTAAAAGCTATCTTTAAGAAGTCTCCATTTTCTCATTTGCAAAGCATGCTGTGAAGTGTAGTTTTCTAGCTGAACGCATGGAGACCCTTTCCAACGTAGGTAGACACAAGAGAGATGGATATAGGGTAGGCAACCAGGAGCTTCTACAATGTGCAATAATACCACTTTCTGATACCCACAGGAAAACAGAGATTGGATGAGAATGTGCAGGAAGCCCAGGCCTGGGAGTTCTGCTTTGTATTGTCTGTTCACTGATGGCGAGGTAGAATCCCCCAGGCCTCTCTTCCCTTGACATTTTTAGGTTTCCATCCCATCTTCATGATCATGGTTTCTAATGCTGCTTTTCTTTCTTTCTTTCTTTCTTTCTTTCTTTCTTTCTTTCTTTCTTTCTTTCTTTCTTTCTTTCTTTCTTTCTTTCTTTCTTTCTTTCTTTCCAAACTATAGACTCACAGAGCTATTAACTGGCTTAGGGGACCTAGCAGGGTCTTTAAATTCAGGGAGTCCCCCAGTGAGCCCAGGGATCTGTTCTTCTAGTGCGCACACCAGCTCTCAAGCCCAGCCTGGGGTTTGCTCTCATTTCTTCTGCTGGCTTCTTACATCCTTCAAGTTCTGTTTTCAAGTCATTCCTGGATCCTCCCTCTACTCCATCTCCTTGGTCAAGATTAAGGGTGGTTTCCCCCTCATCCAGCGAGGCTCCATGGCCTCTGCAGGTCTAAGCTTTACACTTGCTCCTCTAATATATCCTCTACACATCAACTAGAGAAATGGTTATAAAAAAAAAAAAAAGAAAAGAAAAAAAAGACAGCCAGTTCTGTCACTTCACAGATTAAGGGTAATCAATGGCCTTATTGTCTGCAGGGAAGTCCGAGTCACTCTGGGTTCGATGGCCGTGCTCACACTATGGTGTGCCTTTCGCCCTTAATTCCGACCTAGCCAGTTGCTTTTCTTTCCTTCCAGCCACTGTAACCGGTTCTTTGTTACTCCAGGCCTTGGCACATGGCCTTTCTGCCTGGAATGGTCTTCCCTCTGACTGCCACCTTTTCATTTTGTGAATCTCACTGCTTTCTCCCCACTTTGAGACAAACCCACAAACACCGCCCCCCCATCACCCCAAACCATGCCCTGTTACAGGTCATTCCCATAGCACACTGTTTTTTCCTTTCAAATGCTCATCTGTCTTCAGATTGCTGTCTGGGCTGTGGGTTTCGGAGGCCGGTCCTTCTCCGGTGTCTCTAACGCCTGTAATGACACTTGGCATCTGTGCATTCACTGACACAGTCCATCAATCACTTACCCTTAGCTCAGAACCATTTGTTGACACCCTTGTTCTCATTCGTGGCTCAGCTGCTGAAAACAGGCAGGGTTAAATAACTCTTGTTTTAATTCACAGGAAGCCTCTTGCGTCTTCATTCATCTTCAGCTATTAATTATGTGGACAAAGCAGGGAGAGGGTATGTTAGAGAGCTCCATATGGATGCAACTTGCCAGGCCCTTCCTTAGAGTCAGGGATACTTGAGGTAGGACATTAGGAACCATGTAGGCCAGCCTGAGGAGGGACAAGAAGAAGGAGGGACAGGAGAGGAATAAAAGGGAACAAATCGGAAGACCTCCCACTCCAGCCTGAAGTGGAGGTTTCTGGTTTTCTCTAAGACTCAGTTCTGTCATGGTGTTTCACTGCAAGCTGGGCTCATGATGCTTTGCTGGAGGCTGGCTTGTGAAAGGGCAAGTGATATTTTGCCGTGAGCTCACTCATGAGAGGGACGTGACTTTGGCCAGCTGAGAACATCTGTGGGTGGACTCGGAGGAGAGGAGGTAGAGGCCTACGCACAGTGAGACATCACTTTTTGGATATTCGTGCTTCAACACTTGACTTCTCAGAGAGAAACATTCCAGAGAGCTTCTCAGCGTGATCCAACTGAGTCTTGTGGCTTTCGCTGACTTGGGTTTGCTGCTTGGTGTTGGCCTTTGGACTGCACTGCTGGTATCCCGATGACTGAGTTTGGTAATCCCCTAAAGACCCATTGACCCTAATCATCAGGAAGTAGATAAAAGAAGTCTACAGCCCATTTCCCCCCTACTAATCTTCTACTTAAGGTCGGGCAGTTGGATGGGAGGTGAAGGTGTTTAAGAACTCTAAATAAAGTAGGCTTGGTGAAAAATCTAAGCCTACATCAGCCCTTGTTGGCATCACTGCTCCTAGCCTCATGCTGGGCAAGCACATTATATAAAGCAGAGTTGGAGAAAAGTCAGCTCAGACATTTTTAAAACAACTAGTTACCTTTCGTGCAGCTTCCCTGGAGTAAAGAGAAGCAATCGGGCATTCATCTGTTCCTTCACCTTACCCCCTTCCCTTGCCCCACTGCCTTTCCACCCCACATGCCACCTGGCTTGTTTCTTGTTGGAACTGGTTCCATCCCTGTGCTAAGTCAAACATGCTTATGTTCACCCTCCTTCAGGCTCCTGGATTAGGCCATGGTGGCTGGGTGACATGGTGGTCCTGTGAGTTTGTGGCCTGTCATAGCTTCGGGGGCATTGAACCTGAAGGGCTTGGATATAGCAAGAAAACTGGAAGGGGCTCTCAGGATCAATCACATCTGGGTTTGGTGCTGGAGACTGGACCGGGAGCCCTGTGCACACTAAGTGTGTTTTCTACCTTTGAGTTACACAGTCCCAGCCTCTTAGGCTAAAGCTTTCCGTGTGTATCAAGCTAAATAAAAATAGTTCCCTGAAACTGCTTTTGCTCACACATGCGCACATGCAAACACACAGGCACACGTACACCCACGCATGCACCATAACTCATACAGAATAAGAATTACGAGGCGTCCGAGGGTGCTCTGATAACGCTGCAGGCAGCACCAGCTGTTCTTCTCTACGGTCATCTGTGGCATCAGCCATGGCTTATGGCCGGTGGACATCCCTCAGCATCTCTTGACAGACAAACACTGCCTTGTCCTACAGAGTTAGCCCAGGAGCCAGGCTAAATTGACGTCACAGACTGCGGTCTGTATGCCTCCTCTTTCAACATCTGGACTGCTCCTGAGCAAACCTGTCCTCTTCCTATTTTACATGCAGGAGAGCGGAAGATGAATGAAGAGCCAAGATTCTTCCTGTGAAGTCTGTGAACTTGGGTGGGGGCCGGGGGTGGTGGTAGCTGATTGAATCCACCTAGTCTCAGGCCTGGTGGTTTACCTGAACAGGTGAGGGATCCCAGACATGAAAGCCCTTCGGAGCATCTTTTCCTTCTCTCAGAAGCTGCGCATTGACCACAAGAGGGAAGCATCACACCAAATTCGTCCTTGGTCAACCTGCTCTTTGTTCTGGCTTTCTTATTGTCATCCAGTAGGGAAAGATAGGTGAGCGCCCACTGAAGGAGGCTGTTGCTTAGCCAGTAGCCAGGGAGATCAGGTCTGTCTGGGGTCTTGAGCACAGCCAGGAGGTACTCTGTGAATAATCCTCACTGCTGATGAACAGAGTTTAATGTAGAAATGATATGAAAGCACGGAGAAAGATAAATCCGGGGGAAATTCTTAGATTCAGGAGAGTCTTCAAATGTTGAATACTTAATCGGAGAATCTGCTTCCAGCGCTGGTCCTGTGGTGTGTCCTGAGTGGCATGATTTTAGACGAGGTTTTTAGATTAACTTTTTGGGTGGCACGCATGGGCCTTGTCTAGGTCGCAAGGTGCTGTGAGGATGAAGCTAGAGAAAATGGTCCAAAGTGCCGTGTCGGGTGACTAGGGATGGTGTTGGCCTCACAGTGCAAAGCAGGTGAGTGAGGACAGTGCAGCTGGGTGCTGCCTCATGCTGAGAAAACCTTCCTTGCTGGGGTGTGTGTGTACACATGCCACAACTTGGCAAAGGTACATTTACATCTTAGTTTAACTTAGAGTTTAGCATAAGGGTGCCCACGGGCAAGTCCAGTGACTCCAGAGATGAGAAGAAAGATAGAGAATTAGTGTCCACCAGGAAGGACATAGCAACACCTTATCTAAAAGAAGAAGAAAGGAAGGGAGGGTGGAAAGAAGGAAGGAAAGAAGGAAGGAAGAAAAAGGGAAAGAAATTGGCTCATCAGGATATTCCCAGCTTAAAACCCTGAAGTCCTGGAATGTGCCTATTTCTAGAAAAACAAACACCAGGTTCAGCATGGTCTCCTCGAAACCATTGTCTGAGTTTCTGGTTAGCTCCTCAGTTCTTCTCCTGCAGTGTTCTGAGGTCATGGGGGAAGAAGTACGTTTCTTTTGTTTCAGAAGGAAAGAGGAGCCCAAGTCTTTGGTTTCTGGGAGAAAACTCTGGATCCTTTGTGGCTCTCTTGATGGAGGCATAAACTGTCTGTGGCCTTGCCCTTGATCTCACGAAGTCTGCCCGATGCTGTAGAAGATCTCTCCATGACTGAGTGCTTTACTTTGGTCAGCTCACTCTGAGGAGAACTTGGGGAATTAGGAGAGCCTTAGGCTCTTCTGATCTCATTCACCTGCACAACAATGTTCATTAATTTATGTTCTCTGAGAATCAGCTGTAGCAAGCCTGGGCTTTCCCCAAGGGTGGATGACGTTTGCCAGAATGCCAGTTGAAGCAAGGCCAGCCAATACGCATCCTCAACCTTTATCATGTAGAGAAGGGGGCTTATGCCTCCTGTGCTGGCAAAACACTAACAGGAGCCCTAGAGATGTGGCCCTTACAGTTCCTCCCATAATCATCCAAACAGCAATGGCTGTGGTGAAGGATTTTGGAGATGTGCTTAAACTCATGAATAATTGACCTTCCAAGAGGGAGATGGCATCTTTGCCTAGACCCAGACACGTGAATATTCCAAGACCGTGTCCAAGGCCAGGAACGGTGAAGTCAGAAGCTCTGAGAGTGTGAGACACAGCCTGTTGAGGGTTCTTTGTCTTTAAGGACAGGCACGGGATTGGGGATGGGAGGGTGAGGTAAGGGGAAACTTGTCCTACAACTAACTGCAAGGAAAGGAGTTTAGCTAACAACTAGAATGACCTTGAAAGTGAACCTTGCCCTCTCTGACCATCTAGTAGAAATGCATCCTTTTGGCACTTTGATTCTGCCTCAAGAGATCCTGGGCTGAGGACCCAGCTGGACCATGCTGGACAGATGGCAGAAACCCTGAGATAATTCAGCTATGTTGTTAAGCCACTAAGTCTGTGAACATTGGTTACTTGGTGTAGAAAACAAACACGATGCCTCTCTTTGGGGTAGGGGACCCAGCATGGAGTATGGGGGCCTCCTAAAATTTCTCTTTTTATCACCTTTCTTCTTAGAATCCTAAGTGGATAAAAAGGCTCTTCCTTCTGCAGCTAGGCCTGTGGCTTCCTGTTCCATGGGAAAGATTTCCTTTGATACAGTTGTAAGGGACTCTGTAATCACTGACTCCTCCAGAAATGGCTTCTGCTCTGGACATCTTAGCATGATAAGAGATCGAAGATCAATAGAGAGTATGACCCTCAACATTATCCCCATTTTATGCTACAAAGATGTAAACAATGTGTGCAAACACCTGGAGATCTGAGCTAGAAGAAAAAGGATTTTCTTTCTTGTTTTTTGAATAAGTCTTTAACCATTCTCTCTGTGATTTGCTTTCTTTTTCTCCCAAATTAATTTCTTTAGTAAGAATTATCTCAACTTCCTGATATTCTAAGTGCTATGGTGGCATGAAATACTTATTTAGTATTGTCAAATAATATTTCTATATTTGGAAAACTATCTGTATTCCCATCAGTAGGGAATACAGACTTGCAGTATGTTGAGGCCTCTGGGAAGCTACAGGGTCTAAATAGTGTTTTATCCCAGAGGGTCAATTTTATTTGAAGATTGAAAGAACCAGCCAAGTCATTTTCATCTGTAATCTAAAAGTTACATGTTAAAAATTGATAGGTTTTGGAGAACAGAATACATGCATGACTTTCCAAGATAACCTTTTTATTACTTTTATTTTATGTGTGTGTGTGAATGTGCGATGGTGTGCATGTGGAAGGCAGAGGAATTATTTCTTTCCTTCCACCATAGGGATTCTGGGAATCAAATTCAGGAAATGCATCTTTACCCCCTGAGCTAGCTCACCAGTCCCAATTTTTAATATAAAAGCAAATTGATTTTAAAGAATTTAGAGGTTTATTTTAGGCCTGGCCCCAGAATCTGGGCATGTGTGACTGTTCTTTTTGGGAATGGATTGGATGTGCTTTGAGTGGATGATCAACCAACCGTATGGAGTCGACAGAAAGGAGAAAGAAGATGACAGTCTGGGGAAGAATCAAATCTTGGGATTTCTTCTCATAAAAGGAGCAATGAGATCCAGAGCTGACTGGGTTAGAGTTAGAATCACAAACCTCTTGAATTGGAGAATGTCACGTAGCCCATTTTGACACCTGTAAATGGTACTATGCTTCCTTTTGTTTTTTTGTACATCATTTCCAAAGTCACCCAAAAGCACATTCCCTCAAGGACATCACAATTTTAGTTTTAGCGTGTAAAGAGAAACAAGGGCTCTAACTGGTCAGAGATTCAAACGCTCATTTCATCAGACATACTGGGGAAAGCCATTCATTGACCTGATGGGGTAATGAATTGAGGGGAAAAAAAATCATATGTATTCTCAAAGCTTGGAGGGACAAGCATTTTTTTTTTTTTAATTATAAAGAATTGGAAGAAAACAGTAAATAACAGATTTAGTTTTTGTCACCCCAAACAGCAACTTCAAATGTTCTGAAGAGATTTCTAGAAGGCAAGAGACTAAGAAAGGGTGAAACACCCTTGGGGAAGATGGGGAAGACCCCAAAGGAGCTTGATTCAGATGAAGTTAAACCTCAGTTCTGTGTAGTCTTCCATGTCTGTGGTTATAACTCAGCACGGAGGTTGAGTATGTCTCAGCTGCTTTAGAAACATCATGACTAAAAGAAACCTGGGGATGAAAGGGTTTGTTTCTGGTTACACAAGGGAAGCCAGGGCAGGAGCAGGAAATGAATCTGAGACCACCATGCTGCTTACTGCTTTGCTCTCCATGGCTTGCTCAGCTTACTTTCCTATACAGACCAGGCCCATCTGCCCATGGACGGAATCACTTACAGTGGTTTTATTAGTCAATAAAATGCCACATAGACATTCCCTCTGAGGTTCTCTCTTTCCTGTTGTCTCTAGTTCATGTCAAACTGATGAAGACAAACCAGTACAGACGCTGCTGTGGAAAGTCTGAAGTAGTGGGTTTCCTTGAAAAATGTGCTTGCTTTGGTTGTAAACTGATAGCCTCCCTGGGGTTATAGGCACTATAGGGAGGTGAGGGGTAAGGAAGGGACCAGGATTCCTCTTCTCACAACTCCTTTTCCTGCTGTGAACTGGGGTGTCAGCTTCAGAAGATGACGTTTGTGGTCCCTCATGAGGACCTAGTAACAAATGCCTTTGGACCTTCATACTTAAGAGTAATTATGGTGCTGGGCACAGTGGCACATGCCTGTGATCCCAGCACTTGGGGAGGCAGAGGCAGAGGCAAGCTGATTTCCACAAGTTCGAGGCCAGCCTGGTCTACAAAGTAGGTCCAGGACAGCCGAGGCTACACAGAGACACCCTGTCTCAACAACAACAACAACAACAACAACAACAACAGAACCACAAAAAGAGTAATTATGACAAGTACTGTGTGGCCAGCGGAAGATAATCCCAGTGAGGAGGCTCACAGGAAATGGTCAGGTCTTCATCTTCTGGTTTAGTGACAAAGACCTTTATTGAGAAATCATTTATGTGGTAGAAAATCCACTCATTTATAACATGGAAGTCCATGGTTTTCAGTGCATTCATTGCAGTATAATCAACTTTAGAAGGCCTGGAAGATGATTTTCCAAGCAAATGGACCCAAGAAGCAAGCAGGAGTAGCCATTCTAGTATCTCATAAAATAGATTTTCAACCAAAATCAATCAAAAGAAATGGGGAAGGTCATTTCATACTCATCAAAGGAAAACTACACCAAGAAGACACCACAGTTCTGCCCCAAATACAAGAGCACCCACATTTATAAAAGAAACATTAATAAAACTGAAACCACACATAGATCCTCACATATTAATAGTGGGAGACTTAAACACCCCACTCTCAACAAAGGACAGGTCAACAAAACAGAAATTAAACAAAAAAACAATGACTCTGACAGAGGTCATGAATCAAATGGACCTAACAGACATATACAGAACCTTTCACCCAAACACAAAAAAATTGACCTTCTTCTCAGCACCTCATGGAACCTTCTCCAACTATATAGACCATATAGTTGATCACAAAACAAGCCTCAACAGGTACAAGAAGATTGAAATAATCCCTTGTATCCTATCTGACCACCATGGAATAAAGCTGGACCTGAACAACAACAGAAATAGCAAAAAGCCTACAAGCACATGGAAACTGAACAACTCAATGACAGCTGGGTCAGGTGAGAAATAAAGAAAGAAATCAAAGACTTCCTAGAATTCAATGAAAATGAAGGAACAACATACCCAAACTTATGGGACACAATGAAAGCAGTGCTAAGAGGAAAACTGATAGTACTAAGTGCCTTCAAGAAAAAATTTGAAACATCTCATACAAGCAACTTAAAGGTGCATCTGAAAGCCCTAGGAAAAGAAGAAGCAGACATACCCAAAAGAAGTAGACTACTGAAAATAATCAAATTCAGAGATGACATCAATAAATTAGAAACAAATAAAACAATTCAAAGAATCAATGAAACCAAGAACTGGTTCTTTGAGAAAATCAACAAGATAGACAAACCCTTAGCCCCTTAGCCAAACTAACTAAAAGGCAGAGAGACATCATCCCAATAAACAAAATCGGAAATGAAAAGGGGGACATAACAACAGATACTGAGGAAATCCAAACAATCATTAGGTCTTACTTCAAAAGCCTATATGCTACAAAATTTGAAAATCTAAATGAAATAGATAATTTTCTTGACCGATTCCACTTGCCAAAGCTGAATCAAGAACAGGTAAATCAATTAAATAGTCCTATATCCCCTAAGGAAATAAAAGTTGTCATCAAAAGTCTCCCTTCCAAAAAAAGCTCAGAGCCAAATGGTTTCAGCGCAGAATTCTACTAGACCTTCAAAGAAGAGCTAACACCAATACTCTTCAAACTATTCCATAAAATAGAAACAAAAGGGACATTACCAAACTCATTCTATGAAGCCACAGTCATCTTGATAACTAAACCTCACATAGACCCAACAAAGAAAGAGAATTTCAGGCCAGTCTC
This sequence comes from Meriones unguiculatus, assembly GCF_030254825.1. Lineage (NCBI taxonomy): Eukaryota > Metazoa > Chordata > Mammalia > Rodentia > Muridae > Meriones > Meriones unguiculatus. Next base: position 148,988,771 of record NC_083351.1, read on the forward strand.
TCTTATGAACATTGATGCAAAAATACTCAATAAAATACTAGCAAACCTAATCCAAGAACATATCAAAGATATCATCCACTATGACCAAGTAGGTTTCATCCCAGGTATGCAGGGGTGGTTCAATATATGGAAATCCATCAATGTAATCCACCATATAAACAAACTGAAAGAAAAAGACCACATGATAATCTCCTTAGATGCTGAAAAGCACTTGATAAAATCCAACATGCATTTATGTTTAAAGTCCTGGAGAGATCAGAAATACAAGACACATATCTAAACATAGTAAAGGAAATATATACAGCAAGCCTATAGCCAACATCAAACAAAATGGAGAGAAACTTAAATCAATTCCACTGAAATCAGGGACAAGGCAATTCTGCCCACTCTCTCCATATCTCCTCAAGATAGTACTTGAAGTCCTTGCTACAATAATAAGACAATTAAAGAAGATCAAGGAGATTCAATTCTGAAAGGAAGAAGTCAAAGTATCACTATTCGCAGATGATATAATATACATGAGTGGCCCCAAAAATTCTACCAGGGAACTCCTACAGCTGATAAACTCCTTCAGCCAAGTAGCTGGATAAAAAATCAACTAAAAAAAAAAATCAGTAGCCCTCCTGTATACAAAAGACAAATGGGCTGAGAAAGAAATTAGGGAAACAACACCCTTCACAATAGCCACAAAGGACATAAAGTACCTTGGTGTAACTCTAACCAAGCAAGTCAAAGATCTGTATGAAAAAAACTTTCAGTCATTGAAGAAAGAAATATAAGAAGATATCAGAAGATGGAAAGATCTCCCATGCTCATGGCTTGACAGGATTAACATAGTAAAAATGTCCATCTTACCAAAAGCAATCTACAGATTCAATGCAATTCCCATCAAATTACCAATACAATTCTTTACAGACCTTGAAAGAAAAATTCTCAACTTCATATGGAATAACAAGAAACCCAGAATTACTAAAACAATCCTCTACAAAAAATATCTTTTAGAGGCATCTCCATTCCTGATCTCAAGCTGTACTATAGTGCAACAGTAATAAAAACTGCATGGTACTGGCATAGAAACAGACTGATGGATCAATGGAGTAGAATAGAAGAGCCAGAAATAAACCTACACATTTATGGACACCTGATTTTTGACAAAGATGCCAAAACCATACAATGAAAAAAAGTTAGCATCTTCAAAAAACGGGGCTGGTCTAACTGTTTGTCTACATGTAGAAAAATGAAAATAGATCCATACTTATCACCCTGCACAAAAACTAAAATCCAAGCAGATCAAAGACCTCAACATAAAAACGGACACACTAAACCTGTTAGAAGAAAGAGTGGGGAAGAACCTTGAACTCATTGGCACAGGAGACAACTTCCTGAAGAGAACACCAACAGCACAGGCTCTAAGATCAAAAATCAATAAATGGGACCTCATGAAACTGAAAAGCTTCTGTGAAGCAAAGGACACTGTCTTTAGAACAAAATGACAGCCTACAGACTGGGAAAGGATATTCACCAACCCTATATCTGACAGAGGGCTAATATCCAGAGTATATAAAGAACTTAAGAAGTTAAAAAGCAATAAATCGAGTAACCCAATTAAAAAATGGGGTACAGAGCCAAACAGAGAATTCTCAATAGAGGAACATTGAATGGCAGAGAAACACTTAAAGAAATGCTCAATGTCCTTAGTCATCAGGGAAATGCAAATCAAAACAACCCTGAGATTTCACCTTACACCCATGAGAATGGCCAAGATAAAAAACTCAAGTGACAACACATGCTGGAGAGGTTGTGGAGAAAGAGGAACCCTACTCAATTGCTGATGGGAATGTAAACTTGTACAACCACTTTGGAAATCAATCTGGTGCCTTCTCAGACAATTGGGAATAGTGCTACCTCAAGATACATATATACAACTCTTCATATATATCCAAAAGTGCTCAAGTATACAACAAGGGCATTTGCTCAGCCATGTTTGTAGCAGCTTTATTTGTAATAGCCAGAATCTGGAAACAACCCAGATGTCCCTCAGTTGAGGAATGGATACAGAAATTATGGTACATTCACACAATGGAATACTACTCAGCAATTAAAAATGAGGAAATCATGAAATTTGCAGGCAAATTATGAGATCTAGAAAAGATCATCCTGAGTGAGGTATCCCAGAAGCAGAAAGACATACACAGTATATACTCACTTGTAAGTGGATATTAGACATATAATATAGGATAATCATACCAAAATCTGTACATGTAAGAAAGCTAATCAAGAAGGAGGACCCTGGGTAAGATGCTCAGTCTTCATTCAGAAAGGCAAATGGGATGGACATCGGAAGAGGGAGAAAACAGGGAACAGGACAGGCACCTATCACTGAGGGCCTCTGAAAGACTCTATCCAGCAGGGTATCAAAATATATGCTGAGACTTATAGCCAAACTTTGGGCAGAGTGCAGGGAATCTTATGAAAGAAGGGGGAGATAGAAAAACCTGGAGGGGACAGGAGCTCTACAAATTGAGCAACAGAACCAAAAAAATCTGGGCACGGGGTCTTTTGTGAGACTGATACTCCAAACAAGGACCAAGCATGGAGATAACCTAGAACCCTTGCACAGATGTAGCCCATGGCAGCTCAGTGTCCAATATGGTTCCCCAGTAATAAGAACAGGGGCTGTCTCTGACATGAACTCATGCGCTGGCTCTTTGGTCACCTCTACCTGAGGGGGGAGCAGCCTTCCCAGTCCACAGAGGAAGACAATGCAGCCAGTCCTGATGAGACCTGATAGACTAGGGTCAGATGGAAGGTGAGGAAGACCTCCCCTATCATTGGACTGGGGGAGGGACATAGGAGAAGAAGAGGGAGGGAGGGATTGGGAGGGGATGGGGGATGGGGCTACAGCTGGGATACAAAGTGAATAAACTGTAATTAATAAAAATAAAATAAAAATTAAAAAAGACTGCCCACTTCTCAAAACAGGTGGAAAGAAAGGACCAGTAAGCTCCTCTTGTCTGGAGCGTATCCTTCAGATACAGGCATTACATGCCCTGAGGTCTGATGATGTAACTATTAACTTCATTATTAGTCAAACTTTAAAAGATCATGGACCCTCATGACCAAAGCTGTGAGTGATGGATCACACATATTTATTTATAAGTTATGCATATAGCACTACTATCAATTTCATGTCAAAAATGAAGATGTATTCATTCTATAAATTACAATCTAAGTTGAAGTGCTAATATATATATGTTATATATATATTTTAACCTCAAATTGTCCTGTCTCTCTTTAAAGAGTCCTGGTTTTGCATTAAATCCACTCCAAATCTAAAGTTACTTTTTAATATTTGAATTTTTTTTTTTTTTTGAGTGGAAGCATTGCTATGTAGACAGCCTAGAATGGCTTTGAACACTGAATCCTCAAGCCTTGGTTTCCCAGGTGCTAGGGTAATGGGTGTGGGCAGCCCCACCTGTCTGGCTGATCATTGATGTTTTAGCACAGTTTGCTCTCATCTGTAGGATCCTGATGCCGGTCTTTAAGGTGAGTTGTTCATGTTCGGAGGCCTCAGCTGTTTCATGCTGACTCCATTAGTCAGTTTTAGCTAAGGTGACATTTCCTGAAATTCCTGGGAGCAGCCCACTGCAGTCTCGTGAGTGCCGACTAATCTGGCAGGGGAATTCATGCCCTGTATTTATTTGGCTTTCTGTGAGAGGAAAAATCTGTGAGAGGAAGGTCTGGGGGAGGGGGGAAGGCATCTGGGAGTTATGTTGTGCCAAGATGGTGCCATTGAAGCTAGTAGAAGAACTCTGGGGTTGGCAAGCATTGTTGAGACTGCACTCATGAGCAGTTGGCCTCCTAGAAATCATTGCTGTGCAGATGTTAACCATACAGTTACCTGTCGATGAGACTGCACACACTCAGGAACTGGAAAGAACCGGATCCCCGGAGCCTGGGTCCACAAAATTGTGTGACCATAAACAAGAGACACAATGATTAAAAGTCACCCCCAAACAGGAACATGTGTACCCTGGTTAGAACACTTTTGGCTAAAAGTAAAGGGTGACAAGAAATCTGCCTCTGGAGCAACCCCATTTCCAGAAGAATAGGTGGCTCCAATTCTGCGTGGGAATCGCAAATACTGAGGTCTCGCCACCCACGGTTCTGACCTTACTTACGTAACATGAGGCTTGGCCATTGGGATTTAAAAGCAAACAAACACCTCTAGATTATCAGAACAAGCAACCAGTGCTGGGAACAATTGATCAAGAAGAGATGACTGGAGGGACCTAGGGGAAGCTGCAGGGAAGCTGGGGGCCTTGTTCATCAGTGTGAGGAAATCTGGGAGGCTAAACCACAGGGCCCTTCCTGACTTCACTTGTTGGGTTTACATTAGGCACTGAGAAGGGCTGGGCTGGGAGGAAAGGGAAGAGAGGAAAGGTTGGGTTTTCTGTGGCATCTCAGAGAGGTGGTTCGGAGCGCCGATGTGGAGCCTTCTGTCGGGGGTTGGCTGCCTTCAGTCTTGGACATAACAGCAGCTGTCACTTGGTGGTCCCCTTGCAACTTCAGTATCAGAGGCGGATGATGAGTTCCTAAAATGCTTTGTCCTCCTGGATTCTCTTTCTTCTTGCACTCTTTGGTGTCTCCACCTACGGAGCCCTGTGGCTCAACCTTTTGTTTTCCTTCAATCCTACCATTTCTTAGGCCTACCAGGAAGTCAAGGAACACCGCACCCCACCCCGCAACTGGCAATGGATTTTTTTAGCCTAGGAACACCAAGGGGTACATGGTAGATGGTGACACAACTGAGAATATTCTGGAGATGTATAGGGTCTCACTACGTAGCTCTGGTTGTCCTGGGAGCTATGTAGACCAAGCTGGCTTTGAACTCCTAGAGATACACATGCCTCTGCCTCCCAAGTGCTTGAGTAAGTGAGAATGCCACCATGGTTGGCCAAGAGCTGCATTGTCACAGGGTGTCTCTTGGGCCCTGGTTTCTCAAGGTGAATGCAACCAGACTCAGCACCCTCAGTGAGAGGGACACTGCAGCCAGGGTGTAAGAGATCTGAAAGAAAAGCCTATTTGTTTTTCCTTACTTCTCGGGTGGTTATTAATTGTTGTTGTTGTTATTTACTGCTTAGTCTGTTAGCATCTTGTATCTTTCTCATGACATACTTTTGGGAAATTGCCCTAGAAAGTATAGTCAATAGTTTCATTCACAAAGGACAAAGGAGACAGTTGTACCCTGTACTCATGGAGCCAGCAAGAGCCTGGGTGAGGCCCTGGCCTCTCCCTGTTTTGGTGCCCTTTTCCCACCCACTCCCAGCTGCCCCCTTCCTGTTGCCATGGCAATGTCCCTGGAGAGTGAGGACCAGGCCTGCTGTTTCTTTCCTACATCCCTCCTCCCCACCCCCTTTGTGTATGGAAAAGAGCCAAGAGTGCAAGAGACAATGGTTGGCAATGATTGATGGAGAGTTCGGGGGTTCATTTGGACCACCTGCAGGTGGGCTGGGTGGAGAAGCCCCACCCCCACTTTATACGGTTTACTTCTCTATCTCTGTAGAGGAGAGCTGGAGAGAGGGTGGGGGCGGTACAGGCCGAAAGCTCACACAGCTTTGGCACTGCAGGGTAGGTATATATTTTATTCCATGACGACATATATTTCAAAAATGAGGCGTGATGGTGGACACACTGAAAAAGACAAGAGTCTGATGTCTTGATACGTTTGGTTCATGGGTGAATTTTTCTTTTGGCAAAATGATGAGTCTGTTGCCTCTATTGACATTTTTGCAATAAATACTTTAAAGTTGGATAAGGAAAAGAAGTTTCTAAACAGAAACCATAGTATCAAAGCCCTAGTGTAGGGCCAGGGCTTGCTTTACATCCTCACAAGATATTTGAAACATCGCGTCTGCCAGGGAGGAGATTTGAAACGGAACTGTATATCCAAGAATGCCTGGCCTCCAACTGCCCTGCCTCGTGCTTCACACATAGTATCATTTCTGAGTTACAGAAACAACGAGGCCAATCTGGAGGTATATAGATTTTTCTAAACCAATTTCCACATGGCAAAAAGAATTAATTATTCACTGACGTCAAGAGCAGACTTCCCAGGGTTAAAAAAAATTTTTTTTAAAGCACAGACATTATATTCAGTGTTGAGTGCATGAAAGATGGGCTATTTGTAGTCTACTCTGATGCTCAGCATTTCTCAGGTGCTCTGAATAGAAGGTCTGTGGGCATCTGTAGGATGCCAGCCAAAAGGCTGGAGAGTTGCACACTGTGGGCTCTGTCTTCTAGGCACCGGAGGAGGCTTCTCAGGGCCCGAAAGGACAGATGCTTAAGGCTTGAACTGCGGATTATCATTTAAATCAGCTGATTCTTATCTTTTCAAGTGTGCAAAAAGGAGGGCGATTAGAAGGGAAAGCTTGAATGTGTGATGGACTAACGTTTATGGGATATCTGCTGTATGCTGAGAATTTGATCCGTATCTTGAAATATAAACCACTATTTATAGCAGCTTAAAAATCTATATATAGGTAGTGATTTCTGTGTAAGTGTTTCTCGACTTATGATGGACTATTTCCCAATAAATCTATCATAAAGTTGAAGAATTGTCAAAAGACACTTAATAGATCTTAGTAACTGAACATTACAGCTTAGCCTAGGCTACCTTAAGGGTACTTAGAGCACTTATTTTTTTTCAACTAGGGAATCTTTCCTTTATTCTTCAACACATTTCTAGATGTAAACAAGGTGTCTTGATCATATGCACCCCAAAACTCCCTAGCACCTCCAATTGTGCCCTCCTTCCCATTTCATATTCTCTACTTAATTGGTTTCTTTCTTTCTTTCTTTCTTTCTTTCTTTCTTTCTTTCTTTCTTTCTTCCTTCCTTCCTTCCTTCCTTCCTTCCTTCCTTTCTTTCTTTCTTTCTTTCTTTTTTCTTTCTTTCTGGATAAAAAACAACTCAGAGTCTAATTAGTGCTGCCTGTTGGCATAGTAACTACTCTTGTTGGCTTAATCTTGTACTGGTCTTGTGCTGGTGCGAGAAGTTCATGAGTGCAGTGGCCAGGTCATGTCCAGAAGACAGCCTTTCACAGCACTTTGCCCCATCCTCCAGCTCTTACATTCTGTCCTCTTTTCTGTGGCAGGCTGAACACTTGTTATTCACCAAAAGCTGAGGGAAATGACCTAACATAAGCCTGTGTATAATAAAGTATTAAAGGCTTTATGAAATTTGTTGACTACTATTTTGAAAGGGACAGACTCCATGGGCCAACTCAGGCACCTTTGAAGTCAAAGAATCTTCAGCTGGCCTATTAAAAGTCGGACGCTGTTTTGTATTCATACCAGGTAGGCATTTATTTCAGAGGCACATATGACTCCATATCAACAGATCTGTTCTTACACATATCACTTTATACATTTGTATAAGCAATGTCCTACCATGGTTTTAATACAAGAAAAGGGAGATAGAAGCTGAAAGCAAGGAGATAAACAGGCATGTCTGGGACTACATTGCAGATGAGTGCATAGTGAGGTCATGTCCCAAGCCTAGGTCTCTCTGATCCCAAAGTATTCTTTCTTTCCATGGCTGTTTATTACCACCTTAGACTTTGGGGTCACTATGATGTAACCTCCCATTATCTGCCACAATTCTAGCTACTACCTGAGAGTCCCTATCTGAAATCCTGCCTCACCCTCACCCCCACCTAGCTGTCTGTGCACCTTGAGAGGCCTCAAGCACCACAGCAGCTGTTCTTGGGCCATGCCTGCCCCCTCTTCTGATGATGATAGCCCTTCTCCTTCCCAGTGAGACTTCTAGTCTCCCAAACTCTAGATCTTAGATCTGGTGGTTTTGTTTGGTTTGGTTTTGTATTGTTTTGTGTCTTTTTACAGTTTCTCTCTTGCAAACACAGCCCACCCCTTACCACCCACCCCAGCACCATCTCCGGCCACCCCCCTATCTTCCTCTCTCACTGCTTCTGTCTTCTCTGTGCTCATTCCCAAACTGCTGAGGCTCAGGAGAAAAACCTCACAGATCGGTATCATTTCAAATATGTTCATGGCAGTGATGTCAAATATCTCAGCGGTGCTGGGTAATCGTATTGTGCCTTCCTAATCAGCTTATTCTCCCTTGCTCTGCAAACCCCTGACCTTCCTCCCCCTCCATCCACCCCCCTCTCATTCTGTCTAGTAACTTAACTTTACAGCTACTCCAGAAAGCGGATTCTCTCTAGGAGGCTCCTGACCATCTTTATTTATCACCCACCCCACAGACCTGTCATTATCAGCCCCTCTCTCTGTGCCTGTCACGGGGGACAAAGTGGCTATTCTTCCACCCACAAACCAGACCTGACTCTGCTCCAAATCCTCTGTTCCACATCCTTTCAGAAACCCTGTCCTGCTTTCCTACCAGGTGTTTTTCTATATTAACTATGTACTAAACTTTCCAACTGAAAGAAAAAAAATTCTCCACAAGTGCTCGCATTTCCACCTGGTTGCTGACTGGTTTATTTAATTTGGTCACTGACAGGCTTCTGGAGTTTTCTACTCTCATTTGTGACAACTTTTTAATCCTTCAGAATCTGGGTATCCAATCCCCTCCCTCATCACTCCAGCAAAACAGTATGAGCGTTAATCAAAATTCGTCAGAGAAAGAATCAATAGGAAAACCCAAAAACAAAGGGGGTGGGGAGGAGAGCGAGCACATATGTGCCTGAGAACAAGGTGAGAGGGTAGAAGGAGATGGATGTCCCAATTCAAGCAGGGAGAACAAAACTGTCGCCCTCTCTCTGCTTCCTTGTTCTAGTCTGGTGCTCATTGGATTGGAAATGCCCTATGTTGGTGGGACAGGACTGTCTTTATTCAGACTGCCAATTCAAATGTTCTCCACTATAAGCACAGGCACACCCAGAACTAACGTTTAATCAGCTGCCTAGGTCATTCTTTTTGCTACCTATGTCTTTCTTACTTCCAGTCCAGCAGGCAGCAAAACTAATCACCAGGACTTGTTAATGGTACTAGGGAGTCCTTATCAGCAGCCATCTGGGGAATGTTTGCAGTTTTTAGCTATCGCAACTCGGGATTTTTGATTGTCACTCTTCTTTAGAACCCTCATGGCTTTTCTTCTACCTTTCTGGTTGCTTGTCTTTTCTTTTCTTTTCTTTTCTTTTCTTTTCTTTTCTTTTCTTTTCTTTTCTTTTCTTTTCTTTTCTTTTCTTTTCTTTTCTTTTCTTTTCTTTTCTTTTCTTCTCTCTCTCTCTCTCTCTCTCTCTCTTTTTTCTTCCTTCGTTTTCTCCTTCTCCATCTTTTCTTTTTGGGACAGGTGCTCACTAGGAAGCCATGGTTGGTTGCTGTGTAGACCAGCATGGCCTTAAACTCACAGCGATCTGCCTGCCTCTGCCTCCCAGAGTGCTGGGATCACCGGCGTGTGCCACCACGGCCGTCGGGCTTGTTCTTATTGCATGTCTCTTACCCAAGGTAGCCTGATGGAGGTTGGGTTGGCTCTAATATGGCTCCCTTTCATGCCTGTAAATCTGCTACTGAAGTCTCGGCCATGGCTGAGGACTTGGCCCTTCTGTAAGTGGTTAGATTCTAAGGGCAAGGTCCTGATCAACAGAGGAGGCTAATGGGAAGCCACGCTATCTTTGATTATGTGTCTCAAAACACACACAGCACCTTTTCCAAAGTACCCTCTTGGTTAAAACAATCACAAAGACCTGTCCAGAAGCAAAGAGGATGGGGTGCATGAAACAGCGATGGGGCAGGCTCTCAACGTGTGCCTGTGTTGGGGAAGGACGTGCAGGTATGACCAATTTTGAAAAGAAAGAAAACAAAGACATTGTCAGCTTCAGTTTATACTGCTCTTCCTCCTTGTTGTCCCTCAGGATCTGTTTGAGTTTCACTTGCCAGCACATGAGGTGCCCCAGATAAACAGGGCCAGAGGCCCCTTTCCTTTTTTCGTGGCATTCATCATAATTTCACACCATGCGATAACTTTGGTAACCTTCTCATAACACCTATTGCTTTCTGCCCATCTCTGAAGTTGCTTCAAGTGTGTCAAATGCGGACGTTAGAAAGGGGTGAGATGGGGCTCCAGCATCCATTCTGTTGTTTATGTTTGCTGTTGGTCCTTATGGTCTCAGTACCAGATGCATAAGCAAGTGCTAAAATTGTTCTGACTGGGCGAGTGCTTAAATGGCTCTTCAACAGACATTACACCCCTCTGTGAAGCCAGTGGGATTTACTCACATGTCATTTTGCACTTGAACATGAAATGACTGCACATGAAAGGAATGGGGACATATGCATCAGCAATGGCTCTGTGAAGAACTTCCTGGCTTTGAGTCTACTGTTGCTGGCAGATGCTTAACACAGAAAACCACACAGGCATGCAGTAATACTATTTTTGCCACATTTATTATTGTTGTTGTAGTATGTATGTTTGCATGCATGTGGAAGTCAGAGGTCAACCCCCCGGAGTCAGTGTTTTGCTTTCTTCCTGTGGGTTCCTGGGAACAAACTCAGCCATCAGGCTTGGAAGGCAAGCACCTTTACCTGATGAGACATCTTGCCAGCCCTCAGGGTTGTTTTAAACTAAACAAAAAAGTTAATTGAAAACTCAGGATCGCTAAAACAATCCTAAACAATAATAGAACTGAAGGAAGCTTCACCATTTCTGATCTCTAATACTACAAAGCTTCCGTAATATGAACAGCATGATACTGACCTAAAAACAGACACCTTGATCAATGGAATCAAACTGAAGACCCAGATATAAACCTAAACACCCGTGCAGACCGAATTTTTGATAAAGAAGCCAGGAAAAAAAAAAGCATCTTCATAGAAGTCTGTATATGGAAGAATGCAGAGCAATACCTATCACCCTGAACAAAACCCAACTCCAAATGGATCGAAGATAAACTAGGTATACTTATCGATCGAAGTAAAACTAGGTATGCTTATAGTGGGAGTTTTGGTTTCCTTAAAAACTCAGTTATCCGCCAGATCCCAGAGAGAGGTAAGGGGGGTGGTTCCAAAGAAGAAGGTGGTTGTTGCTCCCCCTGCTGCTCCTGGTTGATGCTGATGCCATTTGATGAGAAGAAGTTGGGAGATACCCTGAAACAAAGATTGGACTTACCCCAAAGAACCCAACAACCCTAACCAGCAGAAAGTAGTCTAAAGAGAACTACACCCCCTCTCTCCACTAACCTTCTTTCTCTCATACCTGATGTTGGGGTCTTGGATGGTATTGAGGTACAGTAGGGAGAAAGAGGCATAAGAAACCCAAATTAAATAGATTTAAACACACACACACTACATACGCTGAACCTCCAAAGAAAAGAAAGTAGAGAATAGCCTTGATTACATTGGCACAGGAGAAGACTTTTTTTTTTTTAAACAGAACACTATTCATGTAGGCACTTAGAGCAACAATTAATAAATGGGACCTCATGAAAGTGAAATGCTTCTGTAAGGCAAAAGACACTGTCATTTGTACAAAGCAGCAACATACAGAATAGGAACAGACTTTTACCACTATACATATGATAGAGAGCTAATATAAAAATATATAAAGAATTCAAGAACTTGATATCAAAAACCCAAATAACCCAATTAAAAATAGGGTATAGATCTAAAGAGAGAATTCTCAATAGAGAAAACTCAAATAGCCAAGAAACCCTTAAATGTTCGAAATCCTTAACCATCAGAGAAATGAAAATCAAACAACTCTGAGATTTCATCTTACACCTGTCAGAATGGCTAAGATCAATAATACAAGTGACAGTTTATGCTAGCGAGGATGTGGAGCAAGAGGAACACTCCTTCTTTGCTGGTTGGAGTGGAAAATTGTACAGCCACTATGGAAGTTAGTATGATGGTTCTTCAGAAAGATGGGAATCCTACCTTAAGATCCAGCTCTACCACTCTTGGACGTATACACAAAGGATGCTTCATCCTACCACAGGGACACTTGCTCAACAATTTTCATTGCTGCTCCATTTATAATAGCCAGAAATTGGAAACAACCTAGATGTCCCTCAACAGAAGAATGGATAAAGAAAATGTAGTACATTTATACAATAGAGTAATACTCAGCCCTTAAAAAAAAAAAGACATTATGAAAATTTCAGGCAAGTGGATGGAACTAGAAAAAATCATTCTGGGTTAACCCAGACCCAGGAAGATAAATATAGTATGTATTTGCTTATATCTTGAGATTATCCATTAAATAAACGATAGTGAAGCTATAATCTGTAGACCCAGAGAGGTTAAGCACAGAGGATATGGAAATAGAATAAATTTTATGGTGGATTGGAGCCAGGGGTGAAGTCAACTTGACAACTTCTGCAGTGAACTAAAATACAAGTTGCTGGGCACTCCTGCAAAAGATTTTGTTAATCAGAAACAAGGAAACGTACCCCAAATATGGGCCACACCTTCTGGTGGCAGCCTGTATGAAAGGACATAAATGAAGGAAGCTGCTTTTTGCCTGCTTGCCTAACCACTCCCTGCATGTTCATCTTTCTTGTTGCTTTTGGCATGAATCCAATGTCTTCCAGATTCTAAAGTAGACTGAAGACCAGCAGCACTCTAGGACTTCAGCACCAGACTGGGATTGCAGAGATAATCAGCCTCATGGGCTGATCCCGGACCTTTTCACTGTGAAAGAGTCACTGTGAGGCTGCCTGGACTACACTCTGTAAGCCAATCTACTGTAATATGTATCTTATCTCTCAGTCCCGTTCCTGTAGACAAGCCTGACTAACACGCCTGGCTAGTGCTCAGATAGTTCATACAGTCAGCTCCAGAGCGAGGCTGTCTGACAATATCTCAGAAAAGAGAATTCTTCTCCTTGGGTTTTAAATTGATCACTGTTTCAGTCTATTTTCCATTACTCTAACTAAATTACCCACAGGCTGGGTAATTTACAAAGAAAAGAATCTGTTCACTTCTTACACTTCTGGAGGCTGGAAAGCCTGGTGAGTTTTTGATCTTCAGAGTCCTAAGACAGCACAGGACATTACAAGGTATGACAGCAAGCATGGCAGACAGCCTGCTTCGGTAACAAAGCCACTTCCTCAATCACACGTGAATCTGTTAATCAGCAAATGGATAAATCTGCTTATAAGGGCAGAACCCTCATGATCCAGTCTTATCCCAAAGGCCCTCCTCTAATACCCTTACTTGCATCTTTGGAGACTGAATTTCTGATGTGTGACATTTGCGTTTGACATGATAACACACCACACTCGAGCAGTAGCATCCACCGTCAGTCGGAGACTTTGTACATCAAATCAGATAGAGAAGTAGAAACAAGAAGCCAGCATCTTACGGTGGCAGAAAACCAAGTGCTCCACTTTGCACGGGCGGAGGGAGGAGCTGCGAGATGGAGAACAGGAACGGGGTGGGTCTTAGATGGAGCTCTGATGGTCGCAAATACAAGCTTCTTGCCAAATGCTTTCTTCACTTCATCTGAACTCAGTCTAACCCTGTGAGGTAGCAGGATATACCACCCCCATGGGAAAGGCAAGAAACCCAACTTTCAAATGACTACAGAGCACATTCAGTTCCCTGTAGCTTTTGAGTTTGCACCATGTATAGTCAGGTCAGAGATTACAATGAGCTTAAATTACCGTTTTCAAGCATCTTAATTTCTGAGCAAATGGTTTAACAGGGGCCACACATATCCTCTTCAACCTGTTTGTTTGTTTGTGTGTGTGTGTGTGTTTGTGTGTTTTGAGACAGAGTCTCAGGCTGGTCTTGAACTCACTGTCTTGGTTACTGTGAAGAGACCCAATTATCAAGGCAGCGTATGAAAGGGTAAATTTAATTGGGGCTTGTTTACAGTTTCAGAGAGTTAGTCCATTGTCACCGTGGTGGGGAGTGTGATGGTAGGCCTGGGCTAGAGAAGTGGCTGAGAGCTCCCATGACCCTCAAGTCACAGGTAGAGAGAGACTGAGCCTGGCGTGAGAGTTTGAAACTCAAAGCCCACCCCTAGTGACACACCTCTCCCAACGAGGCTACACCTACTCCAGGAAGACCACACCTCCTAATCTTTCCCACACAGTTCCACTGAGAACCAAGCATTTGAATATGTGAGCCTATGGGGCCCATGCTCATTCAAACCACTATACACACTCTGTCAGATGCCGCCTCCCAAGTGCTAGGACTACAGGCATGAACTACTACACTGTTCTGTTTTTGTTTTTGTTTTGGAGACAGACTGTCACTGTGGCCCACGCTGCTCTCAAACTCATGACAGTTTTCTTGACTTAGTCTCCTGAGTACTACGATTGCAGGTATAAGCCAACACACCCAGATAACTGATATATTTCCAAATTTAAAATTTCCAAATTAGAGCAAGACACTAAAAAAGTCTTCAAGCCAGTGAGCCCACTGGTACTAGTTTCTTTTACTGTTGCTGTGACAGAATAGGTGACAAGAAGCAGCCTAAAGGAGAAAGGGTTTATTTGGCTTACAGTTCAAGAGGCTACAGTCTACCATGCGGGGAAGGCCTGGCAACAGGGTTGTGAGGTGGCCGGCCACATTGTATCTGCAGTCAGGAAGTGGAGAGAGATGAATAGAGATGAATACTGTTGCCAGACTTCTTATTCTGTCTGGGATCCTCATCTAAAGAATGGTTCTGCCCGTAGTCAGGGCAGACCTTCCTACCTCAATTAAACCAGTCTGGAAGCCCCTTCACTGACATGCCTGGAAGTTTGTTTTTGCAGATCCTAAATCGGATCAAGATGACAATCAAGGTTAACCACCTCCCTTCAGCTCTGCCAGGAAAATAGAAATGATCAGAATCGTGCTCACGGATGACGACTTTGTAACCTCCTACAAAAAGAACAAGGAGGGTTTGGTGAGGTGGCTCAGAGGGCAAAGGCATTGGCTGTCAAGCCTGATGATCCGAGTTCAGTCTCTGGAACCCACAAGGTGGAAGGGGAGAACTGACTCCCACGAGTTGTCCCCTGGCTTTCACACACGTGCCCCCACGTGTACACTAATTTATCACCAACATATGTACATTAAATAAATACACGTAATACAAATTTTTAAAGGAGAGCAACATGTTGGAGAGATGCCGGTATGATTTCTGTGGCTTTCTGGGTTGAACATTTACCACCAGCAATGAAAAGCATCTTCAGAAGCGCAAAAAATATAACGTCTCTCCATTTGCTTGCCTCAGCCACATTCCAAGTCTAATCCTTTCTCTTCCCCTTTAGGTGTCCTTGAACCATCACTCCCAGGAGAAACCACTCCTTGCAGGGGAGCCATGGGACTTTAGACCGGAGATCCCAGCAGGACAAACGGTGTCACCCTCGTCTCCGAAGACACCAAGGTTAGTTTTTATATATGAAAACCTTTGTTTCACGAAGGCAACTGAAGGGCTACTTCTGACACTAAGGAAGTTAATTGAGACTATATCCTGAAAGGCCGGGAGCCCTGGATGGTGCTGATTTCTAAGATAGCTTGTTGACCCAGAGTAATGAATAATTAAATAGAATGTTAATGTCCTTGTATGCATGTAGACCGGCAATGCACCCGAGAAATATAAAAGCCACACTCATGAGGCACAATCTAGTGTTAACTGTCCAGTAGATATTTTAAAAAGAAAAAAAAATGTGGGTGTAATCTTCCTAGCAAATTGTATGCCCATCAAAATACTATAATTTCAACATATAATAAGTATAGTAACTTATTAATAACATATCACTCTCCACGTTTTATGTTAAGATTGGCTTGGATTTTCTACACACAGTTATGTATATATACATATACACACATACATGTATAGATTTATCTCTATATATGTATATATCTGTTTGAGTTAACTACCTTTCAAGTGCTCACTAGCCTCATGTGGCTGTGGTGACATAGTGGACAACAGGTTCAGGACAAGACAGAATTAGCTTAACTAGTGTTTACAAGGATAAAATATTAGACAGCACCTAACGTTTGAATTCGTCAAATAAACATTAATCAGTCTATATAATGTGCTTGTATGAAAAATAATTTAAAGGACAATGATTTTTTTTTTAAGCGCACTGAAGATACATTTTAGTGAAAAAAATTAGGCTGGTCAATGACATTTTAAGGACTTGATATGATTTGAATCTCAAATGTCCCCTCAAGCCTCATGTGTTGAGAATTTGGCCCCCAGGCCAGTAATATTCAGAGGTGGTTTTGAGGAAGTGATTGGATGGGTCTGATCACACGGGATAATCAGTCCATTGATAGATTCACAACTGGATGGAAATGTAGAAGGTTAGACCTAGTAATCCTTGGGGAATGCCCTTGGGGACCAGGTCTTGTCCCCAGGCCTTCATCTCATCCTCTCTCTTCTCTGTAGCATGAGGTCAACTCTACCTCGTGTTCTCTTCCATATTCTCCTTCGCTGTAGACCCAAAACAATGGAGCCAAGGGGGCGGGACCAAAACTCTTAAAGCTATGAGCCTAGCTAAACCTTTCCCTCTTGGTGTTGTTTGTATCCACTATTTTGTCCCAGTAACAAATCACCAACACTGCATTATTTTTATGGACAATATATGTACTTAGCAGATCCCTTCTCTTCCTCCTCATTCTCCACTCCCTAATCTGCTTCAATTTATTCATAACATAAATAAATCAATTACACGAACTGTGGCTAAGCTTGCCTACTTACTTGTTTAATTTCTGTCTACTTCCAGAATAAGAAAGGTTATATTGCATGTGATACATTATTTTAGGTTCTGAGCATAAAGCCCTCAAATTAAAATATGCCCTTGCCTGCCTGTGGCCTAATACTTAGTAGGAAGGTTTCAAATAAACCACATGTGAGCAAATCTGCTATTTTATTTAGCTCACTCTTTCTTTGTCATCAAAGTAGGGCTTGAGGGGAGGGTGGGCTCAAGAGTTTCTTTTCTTCTTGTGATGGCAGTTGACCATACTAGGCCTGACCACTGGGCTACCTCCCCAGCTGCTGTTTCTTCAAAACAATAGGAAAACTCCAATGTGTTCTGTCTAATGGCAGAGATGACGGGGCACAAGGGAGGAACCAAGATAGGGAGCAAATTGCACTGTAAGTGAGAGGAACTGGAATAGGGTGCAGGACAAATGATGGGAACACAATCAGTTTACCCTTGAACCAGAAGGGAGCATGGACTCTGCAGGAGCAGATGTGGGGTCTGGAGGCTTGGAGGATGAGGGCACACATTCCGTTATCGTCTTGTCTATTTGCTCGGGGAACTACAAAGAAAGACGTAAGATTGGATTATAGCCAGAGTGAGGTACTCTAAGGCCTTAGCGATGGTTCCCTCTCAGTGTGGAATTATGGATGTTTTCGGTGATCTTGATTTTGGGTTTTGAGCCCTCTAATAAGCATCTGAGTTGGTCCTGCCCTTAGAGGCAGCGTCCACAAGTGCCCTCCTTTCTGGCTGCTCTGAAGGGTGATGCTAACCACTCTGGCCTTTGGTGGTCCATCAGTAAACTACTTAGATCTCTTTGTGCCTTTAGAAAAAAATGAAACATGGTAACGTGTGTAATCTACTCAGACGGAAAACTCTTAACAAGGAAACACATGCACAGATAATTTGAAAGGAATCAGCATGGCCTAGAACGTCCTTATTGTGGCCATTTCTAGTCTAGGCAGGGAGGGATGAAGAGAGGCAGGAGCTAAGAATAGTCTGGAATTCACCTCTCTTAGGTACCTAACCGTCTTAATAGCAAAAACGAGTTTTCTGATTTTATCTCACTGCATCCCTTTTATTGACTGCGATGAAGACGAAACCTTTGTATTCACCCTAGAAAACAAAATATGAGACACATCTCTTTTGCTCTCACATTAAGTTTACTTTATTGTTTGAAACTCGAGTTAAAACATTTCCTACAGAGCCAGGTTTCCCTTTTCGGATCCAGATACGTTAATTATGAACATTTACCAAAAATTTTGCATTTGTATTCAAAACTACCCAGAGACTATATAGCCGTGATTATTCTTTTGTTATTTTTCTCAAATCCCCATGATTGCATTGTTAGCTGTGCTTCAGCGCATGGACCTCACTGACTTGTCATCATTAGACACGTTTATAGAAATCTACTAAATAAAAAAAAATATCACAAGATGAAGATAAAACCACTTATTTAAGGCACTTTGCATGAATTAAGTAATGAGAGTGGAGTCACATTACTCTTCTCTGAGCGTAATTCTGGGATGCTTTTGTGTTTCTTGGCATTTGAATATTTCATTGTCAGCCTCGGGGATTAGAAAATGAAAAGACAATGCCGAGTCCCGGCTGTTGTATGATGTGTATACTATTCAGGATAAATGCTCATTAATCTTTGCTTTCTACTTATTTACATTCTTCCCCTGTTTATTGTAAGACAGAACCCCCAGCATCAAAGAAAAATTTGAAAAATGAGGAAAACACGACCAGCCATCTCATCTTCTCAATGGAACGGCTCTTCCTTTGTGTTTTCTTGGCCCATCGTCTGCTCATGTGCATACCTTTGAATGGTTGCTATTATCCCATGCATGCTACCTTGGCTGTAGAGTTCCATTTATTTATTTATTTACTTATTTATTTCCAATGCAACATTGTTATTGATTCTATTGGGATTTCACATCATGTACCCCATCCCACTCACTTCCCAGTCCTTCCATCTCCTACCGTTGTGATCCCCCCAAAATAAAAATCATGATAAAAAACTAAGGAAAAAACAAGTCCATTTTGTGTTGTATATACACTCACTGGAACATGGTCAAACTCTCAGTGGCCTTCCCCTCTGCACCCCCTCCGGAAGCTGATGATTGTGGAGCGCTACACTTCAGCATCTCCTTCACACTTTTAAAAGAGTTCCCTTTGGTAGCTTCCTGTCTAGGCTGTTACTTTTGGAGAGTTCGGGTGAGGGTAGAGGTTGTCACAGAAGCCTTCCATGTTCCGTGGCATTTAAAGCAAGGTCTTTTTAGGCTACAGAATAATGGCTCAAAGGGTGTCTCCCTTTTGTCAAATCCTGTGTCACCAGAAGGCTGAGACAAGGAGGACCTGCTGAAATGATTATAATGATCTCCTCAGTCTCTTTGGGACTGGTGACATAGCCCATAGCCGTGGGAGCCTCGCACTCACCTCTCAGCTCTGTGGGTTTTCTTCTACAGAGTCACCTTCCACAGCATCATAACAGAAATCAAGGGGATTTTCCTCCAAGGACAAAAATCTTAGAGGGATAAAAGAGGATCTGGATCTGACATGGTGCCTAAGATTTTTAGGTCTCTGACTTAAACTTTTTCCTTTCTATTGTATGATCTACCCTGTCTCGGAATAATTACAATAATGTGATCTATTCCATGCCTGGTGTCTCATTTTACATCTCCTCACGTGTCAAGCTTGAGGCAAGTTGCTTAAAGATACGGTCCTTTCCCTCCACCCATCCCTGTAGGCACACTAAACGACTAAATCTATTAAATGACTGTGCAGCTCTTCCCATCCGTGGAATCTGGCGTGGTTCATGATCTGTTTTAGTGAATGGATACAGTAGAGATGGTAGAGTCTTGCTCTGAGTTTGGAACTGCTCAGGTTGTGTGCACATGCGTTCTCACTCATGGGACACTGTCCAGCTCTCCATGAACCACTTGGGTGGAACCACTGGAGAGAGAGAGAGAACCTGGGGAGGAAGATCATGATAGACCAGCTGAGACCCAGTCTACTTCCGACCATCAGCTGACCTGTGGTTCCGAGAGTGTTCTGCATCTGGACCGCTCTTGTGTGAAGATCCCTTGCCACACAACCCTATCACTGATGTTGGAGGACTTCTGCCAAACCTTCCTTTCCATGAAGCCATGAGGTAGAGTGGACCGTTCCTTCCATCTACTGTTTCAGTCAGTTATTTTTTTTAATGTATTTATTTACTATTTTATGTGTATGGGTGTTTTGTTTACATGTATGTCTGGGTACCATGGGCATGCCTGGGGCTCATAGAGATCAGAAGAGGCCATCAGAGCCCTTGAAAGTGAGTTACAGATGGCTGTGAGCCACCATGTGGGTGCTGGGACTTGAACCCTGTCCTCTGGAGGAGTAGCCAGCGCCCTTAACCTGTGAGTCATCGCTCCATCCCAGCTATCAGGCATTTGTTTGTTTGAGGAAGGGTCTTTCTATGTATCCCGGTCCTGGAATTCGCTATGCGTACCAGGACAGCCTCAGACCTACAAAGAGGTCTGCCTGCCTCTGCCTCCAGAGTGCTAAGATCAAAGGTGTATACCACTGTGTCCAGCATGCCCTCAGGTATTTTCGTCACACCAACATGAAAGTATGTAATAAATAGGGCCACTAAGTTAAGGTGGTAAGTTTCAGGGCATTATTTTGGCATCATATAACTAATAACACATTTTATACAATTCTGTTTTGTCCCTCTTATGTTTCGATCATAACAACAGGTTACAAATTGGAGGTAGGAGCATTGTCAGGACAAATCCATCTTTGTCATCCTCCATGAGGTGCTTGAGTTGTGAACTGGGTTTGAGATTGACCGGCTAGGACTTCCAATCCCCCATGAATCCCGGAGCTCTTATAGCCCATCTTAGAGAAGTCATGCTATCTTCTTCAACCAGGCTGGAGGGTGTTGGACTCCCTGTATTTTTCTCTCTTAATTAGAATCCATCAAACCTATGCCGTCTTTTCAGTAGATAGACATGTCAGGAGCGCCCTGATGTAAGGGCTCAATTCACAATGATCCCACAAAGCCACCTAAAATATAAACACCACATTCTTACAGCAGAGAGATGGTGCTGCATTCATTGTTACTCATCTTGACTATGATTTCAAATGGTTTGTGATATATACTCACCTTTATTCCATAGTGAAGTACATGAGACTACATTTGGATTTAGGCATCACACAGGCCTGGTAATGACCTTCAACAGAAAGCAGCCATAACATCAACTCTCTTGGTCCACTGAGTTCCTAGTTTATTTTACTATTTTTCTCTTGATTGCAGTGCTGAAGAATTGAACCCAGGACCTTGCACATGATAGACCAACACCATCAATGTTCCCAGTCCTTTTTTTTTTTTTTTTTTAATCTTTAGAGAGGGTCTCACTACGTGGTTCAGGCTGTCCTTGACCTAACTCTGTGTCTCAGGCAGGCTGTGACCTTGTGATTATTCTCCCTAAGTTTCTTGAGTAGCTAGTATTACGAGCTTGTGTTACCAGACCCAGCTCTGATTTCTTATTCATATAGTTTGGCGAGGGTCTCTAAGTTATTTCAGGAAGAGGACAAATAGAATAAATATGCTCTTATTCCATTTATAAACATCCATTTATGCATACCACTGTAAATAAACACACATACACACATTTGGCTTAGAAATTTGCAAACCACAAAAAAAAAAAAAAAAAAAAAAAAAAACAATTGAAGGTCCAGACACATGCAGGTTGTCTGTGTCTTGCTATGTAGCTCTCCGCACTCCATCCCTGGACGAAGATGCCAGACGTGTTTGCATATCCAGAACAGATTTTCCTCCCTCTGCCCCAGAAGGTTGGTGTTGTGTTGCCTTAGCTGACACTCTGAGGCCTGCAGAGGTAGGTTGGGACGGCTCCACCTGCTGGTTTATTTGGTTAAGATAACTCACTTGTAATCACTGTAAAACACAGGGTGTGTGTGTGTGTGTGTGTGTGTGTGTGTAGGGACACCATTGCTTCACAGCGCTTTCATGTTTGGAGATATAACCAAGCTAACCCCCTGAACAGTAGGTGTAGGTGTGCCTCTGGGACCTGGTTTAGTATTCATCGCAGATAAGTGGATGCTAACTGTGGTAACATTTGGAAAGAGGAAAAAAAAAGTGTAGCTATAAACGAGTGGCTAATGCTTACTGCATTAGATATATAAACCAAACCTAAAAGTGATTAATGTGCATCAATTGTTCAGAATAAAGGCTTCGTTATGACATTTTTCTACAAGCATGTAACACACTTTAGTCACATTCACCTCATTTTCTTCTCTTGTTCTCATTCCTTCCTCCACTTTCTTTTCCTAAAGAATCTCTCTTCCACTTCCATGTCTTTTTTTTTTAATCTAGATTCCACATTTGAGAGGAAACACACCATTCACTTCACCCAACACAACCATCTCCGGCTCATTTTCTTGTCGTCAACATGGCTTTGCTTTTTACGAGTAAATAATATACCGTTTTCTTTATCTGTTCATCAGATAATGGACGCCCAGGTGGGCTACTGAGAACAGTGATGAAATAAACATGATGTTTCTATCACACCTTGATTTTGATTCCTTTAGGGCTATTCCAGGAGTGGCATAGCCAGAGCATAAGAGTGCATTCTGTTTGTACTTTTCTGTGGAGCCTCCATACTATGGATCCATTTGCCTCTCCATCAGCAGAGGATATATGTTCTTTCCCCCGTCTTACTCAACAGCTTCTGTTGTTTTCCTGATCATAGCCATTCTGACTAAAGATGGGATTTGTATAGTTTCGATCTGCACTTTCCTGATGGCAGAAGAGGCCAAGGATTTTTAAATGTATTTATTGGGCCTTAGTATTTCCGCTTTTGAGAACTGTCTGCTAAATTTATCTGCTCACTTATCGACTGGACTGTTCTTTCTGTTGAGTCCTTTATGTGTTCTGGATAGCAGGCTTCTGTTGGATGAATAATTGGCAGTGATTTTTTTTTTTCCTGTTCTGTGGCCCATCTCTATTCTGAGAGTCATTTTCTTTGCTGTGCAGAAGCGTTTTAGTTTCAAGAAATTCCATTTGTCAGTTCTTTATATTACTTCCTGAGCTATCTGGAGTCTTATTCAGAAAGTCCTTGGCTGTGCTTGTATTAAAACAAAATTTTGATCAGTCAAAAGAGACAAAAATTAATCCAGTCCTGTCCTTCAAAAATAACCACTGCACTTTGGGACATTTATTTTTGCTATTACTTTTTTTTTTTTTTCCTACTTTTCCTACAGGGCTTGAGATGAACTTGAGACAGGGTTTCATTCTGTCAGCCAGACTAACCAAGAGCTTGACACAACCCAGGCTGACCTTGAATTTATGGCAGGCTTCCTGCCCATTTCCTGAATGTTGGGAGTCCAGGTGTGCACCAACATAATTGAAATAAATAATAATAAAACTGAAGGCACTTGTATAAAATCTAAGTAAGGGTCAGAGCAAAGTCAGAAACTCAAGTGGACCTGGAAGACAGTCAGAAGGCCCTCCATCCATTCCCTGCTCTAGAAACACAAGGGCACCTCCCAGCAAAGTCTTCGATCCTCTGGCTCTTACAGTCCTTCCACCCCTTCTTCTGCGATATTTCCTGAGCTTTAGGCACAGGACCTGTGCTATAAAGGTATCCATTCGGACTGGGCTCCACAACTCAGTGCTTTGCTTGGTGGTGGTTTCCTGTAACAGTCTCCATACGCTGCAAATAGAAGTTTCCTTGATGCGTGATGAGAACTAAACTTAGCCTTGGGTATAAAGACAAGTATTTGTCTTTCTGGGTCTGGATTACCAAACCAAATATGATCTTTCCTAGTTTTATTTATTTAAAAAATTTGAAAGTTGCATGATTTCATTTTTTTCTTTACAGCTGAATAGTATCCCGTACTGTATCTGTTTCACATTTTCATTATCTGTTTGTCAGTTGGAGGACATTTATGTTCTTTCCATCTCCTGGCTATTGTGACTAGAGCAGTGATAATCATGGCTGAGCAAATATCTGTGAGGATGCTGAGTCCTTTGGGCATATGCCAAGGAGTGGTATAGCTGGGTTATATGGTCATATTTTTAGATTTTTAGCAATTTATTTTTTATTTGTGTACATTGGTGTTTTGAATGCATGTATGTCTGTGTGAGGGTGTTTTAGCCCCATGGAACAGGAGTTACAGACAATTGTGAGCTGCCATGTGGGTGCAGGGAATTGAACCCGGGTCCTCTTGAAGAGCAGCCAGTGCTCTTAACAACGGAACCATCTCTCCATCCCCCTATCTTTAGATTTCTGAGTATTCTCCACACTGATTTCCAGAGTGGCTGGACTAGTTTGTGATACCAACAGCAAGGAGGGAGGGCTCCGTTTCTCCTATACACCCTCCAGCATTTACTCTCGCTTGTTTTGTTGCTCTTTACCCTTCTGACAGGGTTAAAGTGAAATCTCAAAGTTGTTTAGATTTGCATGTTTTCCTAATTGCTAGAGATGACTAATAGATTTTGAAATAGCTTTTAGCCATTCTTCTTCTTCTTCTTTTGAGAACTCTTGGTTAATACTTTAGGCCCAGTTTTTTAATTTTAATTTATGCATTTTACATCTTGGTCGTAGCCCCCTTTCTCTTTTCCTCCCGGTCCTACCCTTCCTCCATGTTTTCCTATCCATTCTTCCCTAGTTGTCAGAAAAGGGGAGCCCAGTCCCCTACCCCCCCAGCATATCAAGTTGCATCAGAACTAAGCTCATCTTCTTCCCCTGTAACCTGGCAAGGTAGCCCCTCCAGGGAAAAGTGATCGAGAAGAAGGCAACAGAGTCCATGTCAGAGTCAGCTCTCATTTCCCTTACTAGGAACCTACATGAGGACTGAGCTGCCCATCCGCTACAACTGTGTAGGAGATCTAAGTCCAGTACATGCGTGGTCCTTGGTTGGTGCTTCAGTCTCCACAGTCCCCCCTGGACCTTGATTAGTTGACTCTGATGGTCTTCTTGTGGAGCTTTTATCCCCTATGGGTCCTTCTATCTTTACCCCTACTCTTCCATAAGGCTGCCTTAGCTCCATCCAATGATTGGTTGTGGGTCTCTGCATCTGTTTCCATCAGCTGCTGGGTGGAGGCACTCAGAGGATAGCTGGACTGGGCTCCTGTCTGCAAGCATAGCAAGAGTATCATTAATCATGCCAGGGGTTGGCCGTATCCCAGGGGGTGAGGCTCAGGTTGGGATTTTAGGCCCAGTTTTTGAATGGGTTATTTGTTTGTTTGTTTTTGTTATTGTTGTTTTTTTATATGCTCTGCATATTAATCTTCTGTCAGATATATAATAATGGAAGCCACACTCAGAAAGTCTCACCAACATGGCTGCCTAAACACGGCCTGAATAAGAAAGACAGAACCAACAGATATGCTAACACAGAGCAGGACCTCAGCCATACACAGGCAACTAAGGAAAGCTGAATGCAGGAGAAATAGTTTTCCCCAGGGAAGAGCACACCAACTGGTTTTTTAGTAACAAACGATCAGCCCTGAAAACATAACATGCAGGTAACATTATGTAGACTGAGCAGGTTGCATTCATGTACTCACAATCACACATATGCATACAAGGGTAGGTATGTAACAACAATTAAGGAAAAAAGAGGACATGTAATTGAAAGAGAGTCAGGAAGGTTTGAAGGAGAAAATGATGTAATTATGTTATAATCCCCCTAAAGAAAAGAATAGAAGGTCCTGTGCTGTGGGCTCCAGGTACAGTCATGTCAGGCTTGCCGAAGACAGCTGGTTTGGTGGGTGGGCCGGTGAGACACTCCACACAAGGGGCTTACAATATTGTAGAAAAACATTTTTGATCTTCCGGAGTAGTTCCCTAAAAAGGCAGCCTGTAGAAAACACACAATAGATTACCACTGAGAAGCTGGGTACAGTTAAAGTGGAACCAGATGTTAAAAAAACTTGCTTCAGCATGGTGAAGTAGGAGAGGGGATTCTTCAGGCTGAAAAATGAACTAAGCCTGGCAAGGAAAAAAAATGTTGCAATAGAAGCCATGCAAGCCATTAGTGGCAGAGCCTCCTGCCGACAGGTGGAGGCAGCCAGTATGATCATAACGTCCGATGGTTAATGAGAAACTGGCTCGACTAAATTTCTTATGCTAAAACAAAATAAAATTAAAAAAATTATATAAAACACACGGGCAATGGTGGAGCAAAGGGAAGTCAGGGACGGGCAGCTGGGAAACTTACCATCATCACCACAAAACCAGCAAACATCCGTGTAGCACTTACCAAGCACCACGCACGATTTCAGTGGCATGATTTTTTTTTTTTTTTTTTACATTCGCTCATTAGACACCCTCAGCTCACCAACAAATAAAGCATCACTAGGCTTCCAACCTGAGCCAGGCCACCAAGTCACTTGCTCAGTATGGAACTCAGGTTCAGAGTCAAGGAGCTGTCTGTGGTGCCTGTGCTCTTGCACACTCTGGCTTGTGGGATTGCTGGCTTTCTTGCGATGATTCATCTGGACTGTGCAGGGAGCCTCATTAGACACCCCAGCTGCGTAGAAGGAGTCCGTTTGGCTGTGGAGGATTTCAACTCCTGTCATTTACCCAGCGCTCACACAGGTCATTCATCACTGTTCATTTACGTTACTGTCCATCAGTACCTTTCCCGTGGTTCCACATCTTTCTCCGAGCACAATAAATTTTATTCAAATGACATTCTCGGGAGAAATGTCCCCCTCCTTCCCCGCCAAGAGAGCGGGTGACTGGGCACGGAAGCCCCGGGGAGGCAGCATCTGCCGGCACTCGAGGATCCCGCCTGTGTGAGCCGAGGATAGAATTAACAGGCGCAGTAGTTCGCAGCTCAACATTTGTTCAAGTCTGGCACATCATTAGCGACTGTGTTTGAGAGGAGAGATCAAGGAGGTGGGGAGAGAGTGGATCTGATTAAAGGGGTAATCAGGGGAGGAGAGTCAGCGTTTATGTAAAAGCTTTGGAGCTGACATGGAGGAACTAGAGAGCAAAGGGCAGGGGAACTGGGGAGGAAGGTCAGCAGACAGTCCGACTAATTTTGGCTCTGTGACTCTGGTGCAAAATCTTGTCCTTTCTGTGATTCTGGAATGGCTGTTAACTTACCTCGTGGGCTTGTTGCATCCACTCAAAGGAAGACTGGGAGTGGGCGGTGGGAAGGGTGGGTGGAGATTCTGCTGTCTTTTTTGGAGCTTGTCTCCAAGTCGTTAAATATTCGTGAATAAGTTAATTCATATTTGTTCGACGCTTGTGTTAACCCATGCTAGGTAGAGCCTGAGGTGTTGAGAGCAATCATAAGAAATGTGCGTGCATCGTTCAATAAAATTAGTCCTTTTCTTTTTCAGACAAGGGCTCCTGTAGCCCACGTAGGCCTCCAACTCGCTATGTGGCTGACATTGGCTTTCAACTCCTAACCTCCCTACCTCTACTTCCCGAATCCTGGGGGCACAGACACTCACTGTTAGGTCCAGTTTACGTCATGCTGGGGATCAAAGCCAGGATTTTGTGCACACTTGTCGTGCATTCTGTCAACTGGGCCATTTCCCCCTGCTCGAACCCACTAAAGTGTGTAGCTAGCATTCAGCGTTAGGCTGAATAATGGAGAAGATCCCTTAAAAGCAGCATTACGGGAGTCTTGGGCAAGAGCTGACCAGGCAGCGCTTCTAAGCTCATGACTCTGATTCTGATTCTTTCCACACCACCTGTGGAGCAGGAAGGTACAAGCGTGGCCTCCTCTACCTGACGTACAAAGCATCCGGTACCAGGGCGGTTAGTAACTAGCCTCGTAGCTCCAGCTGGCAAGTGGCAGGGCTGGGATTCCCATCTGCGGTGCTCTTTCCTGCCACCTCCTGGACTTTAGCCCAAATCTAAAGACCCAAAGGAGAGTGGCTTGAAGCAGACAGCAGTTAAGCCTTAAACTTCATGACCTTGATGATGGAAAGAAGAGTAAGGTTTTGAGTGATCTGGAAGGAGGAAGTGTGTGAGCTGCCCAGGTCCTGCTTACAGGTCCAAAGCTCAATGCGGCTTGCCCTGGCAATGAAGGCACACTGTATTTCAGCTAGCACTTTCACTGAGGCAGGCGTGTGTTAATCAGAGCCTAGGTTTACCTGCTGTAACAACCCCTCCCCTCCTCCACCAATACTGTAGTGTAGATCTGATAAAGCTCATGTCTTTTTACATTATAATCTAGAGATAAATGACTCTACACTTACAGCTCTGAACTAGAAAAGGGCACCCAGAGACCCAGGTCTTGTTAGTCTGCTGTCCCTTAGGTGTCACTTTTTAAAAAGGGATTATTTATTTATTTGTTTGTACCTGTGTGTTTGTGTCTCTGTGAGTGTATGCATGAGCGCAGAAATGTGCAAATTTGTGCGTACGCAGATTGGCCAGATAAGTGTGCCAGAGGGCCTCTGTCACTCACCCCCTATTCTTTTGAGGCAGGGTCTCTCCCTGAGCTTGGGATTTGTGTTTTCTTGGGTAATCTGGAAGCTAGCAAGCCCCAGAGAGTCTCCTGTCTCTGTCCTTCTTAGAGCTGGGGTTACAGACACACCCAGGACAGCAAGCTTGTTTCAAGGGTGCTGGGGTCTGAACTCTGGGTTCAGATGCAATTGCCCAGCAAGGAATCTTCACCACTGGGCCATCTCCCCAGCCACTGGGTAACACCTTCATCCGAAGGCCGAAAGCTACAGTGGCTTCACTGTACTCATCTTCCAGCCCAGAGGAGGAGAGAGGGGCCAAAGCTAGTTGTTTCCTTCTAGGGAAGTCACAGATGTTGCCTTCAGTCCTTTTCCTGGCGCACAAACTTGGTCACGCAGACATGCTTGGAGGTACCAGCGCTTACAAAAGTTTAACCCACACAGCTGCCCCACTAAGACAGTAAACCGAGGTCTACTACTGAGAGAAAGAAGAGAACCGATACAGGGGACTGGGGTCTTCTCAATACTTCCGGTCTGAAGGGAACCAGGCAGGTGTACTCAGCGGTAAATAGGTACATCCACACCAGATGAAGAGAAACGATGAGAGGTCCCCAGGGTACCCCTTTGACCTCACAGACAGTGGTTTTTTTTTCTTAAATTATTTTATGTGTATGGGTGTTTTGCCTGCATGTATGTCCAGGCATTGTGTGAATGCCAGGTGGCCACAGAGGTCAGAAGAGGGTGTCAGATTCCCCAGAAGTGGAGTGAGTTGCAGGTGGTTGTGAGCCGCCGTGTAGGCGGTGGTGGGCTATCCTGGCTGGGTATGCTGAATTCCCAGAGGTTCCCGGGCCAGCTGGCCTTCCACGGCATTGAACAACAAAGAGGTTCCATCTCAGTTAAGATAAAAGGAAGGGAGCAATCTGTGATATTCTCTGACCTCTGGATGTACGCTGTGGCTCACATGCACTTAAACTCGCGCACACACATGCATACCATTCATACGAACGTCCAAAAGAGAAAAACGACATCAGGGCATATTTATTAAAAGCGTATGAAAATACTGGTGGAAAAAGCCACAGTATTAGCAAGTTTGAGGCCCTGACACAGTCGTGAGACCTAATGGGCAGTTCAGTTAGCCTTGACATGCTCCTGCTTTGTGTATCAGACCAGGGGTCGCACTGGCAGCAGAGTAGGTATCTTTTAGGCAGATCCTATTTGTTGGCTGCGCCTTGGTTGATGAAGCAGGTTCACGTATTCGCCAACAGGCTGGAGCCTCCCTCTCTTCCCCATCCATGGTCCACTGTGGTGCCATCTACATTGCTCTGTAATGCTCTGCATTCCCCACGACAGTCCTGGTGGGCTAGCAGGACATGTGACGTCCCTGTGGGTGAGGACTGGAGAAAGGCTGGGGAGGCCGAGTCACAAGATGACACAGAGCAGCCATCAGTGGCGTCTGAACAAGTTTCCAGCCTTCCTGCCTTAGTATTGCTCACATCGTCCCATAATCCCACACTGCTCGGCCCTTGGCTGCATCATCTCTGAGTCTACAGCTCTCACTCAAACGCCCTCAGAAGGCCCAAGTAAGTACTCCATTTCCTTAGGGAAAGCTCAACTTCGTTCTTCAGGGGATAAATTCAGGACTTGAGACAGTTGTTCTGGTTCCTGCCCTCTCTCTGAAAACATGGAACTCACCTGTAAAACATGCAGTTCCTGCTCCTAAAAAGATAAATGTGTTTTCCTCCCTTTCATCTTTCCTACAGAGATTTGGTCACATGTCCGTTTTGTCACCTGATTTCCCTCTCTCTGCCCGCTTCCTGACAAATGAAAAAGACTTGAAAAACCACCTCCTAGTTCCCAATGCTAGCCCTTTCCTCTATCTCTGACAGAGATCAATTCTGAGTCTGTTGGAGAAAGCATGTTCTGACCTCCCTGGTGTGGCCACAACCCCACCTCCCTCAAACTCTTCTGTTTTTATTTGTTTGTTTGTTTGTTTGTTTGTTAACACACTTGTTTGATAAATGGCACAACTTTTAAAGTGGAGACTTTTAGAGTCACTTCTTCCTCCTCCTCTTCCTTCTCTTCCTTTGGCAGGTGGATTGTAGAATGGTTCTAGTATTCCCTAGACCCAGGGGTTCGCACTCTTGTGTAATTCTCTCCCTGCTCTCTGAAGTGTAGACTGGATCTGTGATTCACTTCTGAACAGTAGGATAGAGTAAAGGTATCATTGTTGTAATCAGAGTATATAATCATAGTTACATATATTTCACTGCGTAGCCCAGGCTGGTCTCAAACTCCCTATCACCCTGTCTCAGCCTTCCAAGTGCTGGGGTCATAGGTGTGTGTCACCACATCAGGCTGTCTTGACAGAACTAGCTTACAGATTTTGATCAAGCCCTCTGCCATGTTGACCAGGACCGGAGTGCAGACTCTGATGAGCAGGCAGTAAGGAATTGAGGCCCCCAGTCCAGGGGAATTCTTCCAACAACGGTATGACTCAAAGGTGAGCACCCCACCCTTGAGCCTTCATCTGGGGCCTCTGCTCCTGGGAAAGATCTGATGGCAGTCTCATGAACATTCTTAAAGCCCAGGATCCACAAAGCAATGCCTGGATCCCTCCCTGCACAGAAAAACACAAGCTAGCAAGATGCATTTTAAAGCCACTAAGTTTGGGGTGACTTTTTACACAGCAGAAGGTCCTTTGTCCAAATCAGTCCCTTGCTCTTACCTGCCAGAGAGCTCTGGAATCTGTGTCTTCACTCCTGTCTCTGTTTTGTGTCAGTCCCCACAGCCTTCATTTGGGTAAACACTTACTTCCTGTACCAGTTGGGGCGTGGCAGTAGTGAGGACCCACTCAAGCAACTTAGCTGGAAAATGTGTGCAGAGTAAGCAAGCCAATGTTTTGGGGTATCAAGGTGACCTAGCCATGGCAGCAAGCCATTGTTACGACTCCCTAACAGCTCAAGGGGAGCAAACAATGGCGGCAGAGTTTGATGAGCTCTAGCATGGAAGGCAGGCTATCTCCTGTGGTCTCACGCAGAGACTGGGCAGTACAGGAAAGGACCTAACCTCCCTTCCCTCCCTCCAAGCTCTTGCTGAGTCTCCCAGTGGAGACCAGAGGTTAGAGGTTCAAGGTGATATAGGGCAAAGAGCAAAAGAGAAGCTTTGGAAACAGATCTGGGCAAAGGAACAAAGGAAAAACATGCAGGGTCTCTCCTAACTGGCCCCTCTTTTACCCTGCTCGGCCCCTGTCTACACAGTGGGCAATCCTCTGCTAAAAGCAACACTCCATTGAGACACTCCCCACAGCCCCAGAAGACACTGTAAAAATACTCATGTACCGTCATCCTCCTGGCTTTCTCTGGGGATGCCTGCTGCCGTGCCCCCAGGGCCCCTCAAGCCGTGCTGTAAAACATGCACGCATTGAGAATGGACTCCTTTTCTTTCCGACCATGTTCAGCCTGCTTCCTAGGTTAGGAGGTTAGGATAGCCACACCTAACCTCCGGTGACCTTTCCTCCTACTCTGCTTTTCATGTTCTAGAAGACCCAGCCATTCTTCTCCTCCACAAAAAAAAAAAAAAAAAAAAAAAAAAAAAATGACATTACTCATCTTGCAAGGCTGTGGCTCCTCCTCAGGGTAACCGCCAGTCAGCTGGCCTGAGGAGATTTCTTCCTGGAGTGTAGCGGCTCTGAAGGGCAGACCCTCTTCTGTAGCATGGATCCGGCACATTCTGACTGCCACCTTCACTTTTTTTAGCGGGATCCCACTGAGAGTAAGTCAGATCTAACCTTCACTACATGCTCGAGGTCCCGCTGCATCCTCCTGACACCGATAACAGCAGCTCAGCCACGGCCCTAGTTCTCACCTCTCTGGCCCCTTGGTGATATCACTGCTCCCACCCAGGCTCCGAGAGGCTGGCTCTGTAGTTTCTTCTGTGACCGCATCGTGACACTGCACAGCTGCCAAGCCCTGCGGTGGCAGAGCAATGCCTGTCCGTGCCTGCAGCGTGCTTCAGCAGAGATCTGTAAGCCCTCAGTTGCACCAAACCACCTCTGCACTGCCATTCACAATGATCTCAACGCGGCACACAACTCCAGAAAACCAGTCCTTTGACTTTGCAGGCCATGGGGCTTAGAATGGACCCCGTGAAGCTATCGTGGGAAATCGGCACCTTGCTGCCTTTGTCGATCTTCATCTTCTCCTTCCTTCAAGGGAGTTGACTCATCCACTTGGATGCATGCTTGCAGGTTCCCTAGTCCACCGAGCCATCAGGTCTAAATGGGGTCCACGGCTTCATCTGTCTAACATGAGGAGGTCTGTCTATCTGTATGACCAGCATGGTGTGTAGCGTGTGGTAAACCTACTGGGAGATGCTCATCACTGCTTAGAGGGATGAACCTGGGATACAGAGCAGTGTGCTAGCCTTAGCCCTACCCCAGTACCCTTCAGAAAGAAAATTAAAGAAACCCAGGTGCAGCCAAATGAGAGACTTGGAGCTTGATCTTAAGCCCCCCCTTTTTCTTCTGAGTAGGGATTTTGGCTCTTTAAACTCTTTGCCATCAATGATCAAAAGAACGTTAGTGAATATAGTTTTTTGTTTCTTAAAGATCTCACTAATGAGCCCTGGCTGGCCTTGAACTCTCAGCAATCCTCCTGCCTCGGTCTCCTGGGTACCAGGAAATGCAAGTGTGAGCCATGAGCTCTGGTTTGACTACAGATTTGAATGGGGTTTCGTTTGCCGTCTGAGATGGGTCTGTGCAAAGACTATAAGACAAGGCTTGGGTGCAGGGGGTTCACTTGAGGGCAGGAAGAGAGAGGCCAATGAAAGGCACATTAGTGCGTGAGTTTCCATTGAGAACCAGTCAGCTCGTCCTGTAAGGAAGCTTGTGCAGCATTTGGAGCAGCCCCACGAGCACCCAGCGAGGTGTGGAGAAGCCACTGGAGAGCTGCCATCCTTACTAAGTGATGTTCGCTTCCCAGGAGACTTAGCATACCCGTGCCTCCGGGTTGTTTCTGGCATATGAGGGCACTCTGTGTTTGAGAACCCCTCAGGTGGAGAAGCAGAGGGTGGCAGGTGGGTGGTGAGAAGCTGTCACGGGGTGGGAGACAGCGGACTTGCCAGGGGCAATGAATACAGGTGGGTGCAGGCAGCTCTGGATGTGAAAGGCACAGCCCAGCGCTGGGTCTGCTCCCTCAGCCTCCCGGATCAGAAGAGGAAAGGGACGCAAATTCATTATTTCCGTTTAAAGACACCTGCTCCTGGGAGCAGTGTCACCTTTGAGGCAGACTATGTAAATGGTTTTGGAATAAGCAAAGAGTCTGTATTTATTTTTGTTTTGTTTATGTTTTTTTTTAATCTGTGCTGGGAATCGAAACTAGAGCCTTACCCATGCAAAGCAAGTGCCTCATCATTTATGACGCCCTTTGTTCTCCATCAAGCCTGCTTCAAAAATAAATTACTACGCCCTAACATATTCAGACAACAGCTGTGATCACCCTGCCCTCTCTCCCATCAACTTACTGTGTGTGTGCTCTGTATCTGGCTCTACTCCACGACAGTGTGAACTGCCTTGTCTGGACTGGCCATGCCCTCACTGGACGACATAGCTAGAGGCTCAGTGGGTGGAATTAGGAAGGGTGCCTTTTCCCCACCCAGCACCCTGCAGTCCGCCTCCCTCTCTGACCTGGAAGAGGTTTTGACTTGACCCCTTCCCTGGCTTTCAGCTCTTCTACATCTCACAGGTTCCATCTATGTTCTTCCGTGGCTCAAGGCTGAACTGTTGTAGTAAATAAAAAAAAAATGCCGTTGGGCTAATATATTATTTATTATTAGCCCCATGATTATCATGGTAGTATTATTTAACCTGTTATCACAAATAATGAGACGATGACACCTGTCAGATTTATAATTGCCTAATTTACCTTGGGCCAGACAGATATTTCACTTACACTGTCTCAGTCACCAGCCATCTCCCAGCCCCCATCCAATGCCATCCACCTTCACCATCCTCATCTGAACTATCTTCCATCCACAATCTCATGGTACTTATGTTCTCCATCTGGGCCTTTCCACACCATTATTAGAGTTTTTCCTCAGCCCATGTGGTGTTCACGAGGCTAACCCATCCCGGCATCCTCTTCCTTCTTCTCTTCCCATCAGTCTGTCCTTCCTGTGAGTTCTCTGGGATTCTCCAAAGCCTGCCAACCTTAGCCACGCCTTCCCCATTCTGCCCTGCCCAGGAATAGGCTGTTTAATTAGCCAACCAGGTATAATGACTTAGGCAGGTTTCCACAGAGGCCAGTAATTAGCATCAGATCAACCTCCAACACTGCACTGTAAGCAAAGGAAAGCGATGCTCTTTGCAAATTGCTCTGTGGTTTTCAGCTACAGGAACAGATAACAGAGTGAGACCAGGCTCTCAAATATTTGCCAAGGAGCTCACTTCAGGCTTTCTGATTGACCCTGACCTGTGAATTCCAGAACCAGTGGGCCTGAGTTCATGATGTCCTTGGCCTTGCAGCTGGACTCCCAGCTCTACCCTGTTAAGGTTCTTCCTCTACTGTCTCAGTTGTTTTCTCTCATTTGTGTCTTGAGCAGGTCTTGAATTTCCCAGTGTACTTGGGGACCAAGGAACAGTCTGTATTATAAAGACTTGGTACGGAGCATAAGTGAATAAAGCCTCAAGGTATAGAAATGGCACCCATGAGACCAAATCATTACTGAGAGACCACTTACTCATAAAAATATGCTGAACCACGTAGGAGCCCAGCTTTAGAATCCAGCATGTAGTTGCTGTTCGAATGTTAAATGTTCCCACTGACTCCATGTCTGATAACCTGGTCTCCAGCTTGGGGTGCTGTTTTAGGAAGTTGTGGAACCTTTAAAAGGTGGAACCTGGCTGGTGGAAGTAGGTCACTGGGGGCAGGCCTTCCAGACTCAGCTTCTGGTCCTATTTTCTATTTCCTTGTGAACAAGCTTTGATCATGTGCACGGCTACTAAGCACACCTCTGTGTCCCCTGATATGATGAAGTGAAATCCCTCTGAACTGAGAAGTCAAAAGAAAGTCTTCCTTGCTTAAGGGTTTATGATACCCATTCCCCATGTCAGTTATTTTGTTCTAGTGCTGAAAAAAAAATGACTAAGAGAGAGTGTGGTATAATACAGACTCTGCCTTGGTCCTCAGGCACTCTGGGAAATCCAAGACCTGCCAAAGATACAAATGAGAAAAAAACCAACTGAGACACTACAGAACCAACTTTAACAGGGGTGGGCTGGGAGTCCAGATGCAAGGCCAAGGGCATCATGACCTCAGCGCACATAGCTCTGGAATTCCCAGGGTCAGCTCTGTGGAGAGATCTGTGGAATTTTACTGCCTTTGGAGCTGGTAAGAAAATACAACACCTCGGGCTTCTGGCAACCAAGTAGGGGAGACTGGGGGAATCACCAGTCCATTTTGGCTCTCACTCAAGCAAAGAGGGTTCCTGCCATGGTCAAGAAAGCTGAATTACATTTAGCTCCCAGCTGAGAGACCCTGAGGATAGTACAGTCTTGAGGGGGTGCTCTGACCTGGAGTTGCCACAAAGCAGGTGATTCTAGCCTTTTTTTTTCCCCTCCAGAACTCTTCCTTCCTCATCTACTCCCCATCTGGTGGCTCACAGGAAGGGGGCCAGGCAGCTCTGTCCTAAGTCTCACGGGACCCTGCTTCGGGAGGCAGTTCTGTGATGATGTATTGTTTTGTGAGCAGTTTAAGGGGACTTAGATCTGTGCTGCAGCAGGAGGAATTAGTAGCCCTGGGCAATGCTCTGCCTTGCAGTCTAAAATAGCATAAGAGGATATTTTGACCTGCTTCCCAGATACCTGGGGAAAATGGGAGAATAAGATGCAAGTAGAGCCCAGAACCTTCTAGAGGCAGAGAGACGTCTGAAAATACACGGAATGTGTTCTGAGACTGTAGCTCCGGTGTTGGGTTTAAATTTTATTTTTGTTATTATTTTCTTACTGTTTGCCCATGCTGGGTGATCTGCAATGAGCTTATTCTTCCTCCCACTCCCCCTGGCATTACTTTTTTATGTTTACCTTATTCCTGGAAATAGAGTAGGAAGTAGCAAATGAAAACTTTGCTCTCACAGGTGTGATGGTGCACACCTTAAATTTCAGTACTAGGGAGGCAGCTAGTGGGTCTCTGTGAGTTCAAGGCCAGCCTGGTCCATGTATCAAGTTCCAGGACAGCTAGAATCCCATCTCAAAAATCAAAACACTCAACTTTGCTCTCGTAGAGTTTGTATTCTAATGGTGTGAAGCAGTGTACAATAAGTGATTGGATAAAAGAATGCCTGGCCAAGACCACAGTGAGTGTGACAGCAATGATCCCGTGGGAGGTAAGCCGTGTAATTTGGGAGGGAGACTGGGTTGCTGTGGGAAACCAAGGCCAAGTTAGTTCTGCTCACACTGACAACACAACCTGTGAGGAAAGTTTTGGGAGAAGCAGGTCGAAAATGCTCTAGCAGAGACTTCAACACAAGAACGTGCCTGCAGGACTCAAAGAGTAACCAGAGGCCAGGGTGGCTGGGTACAAGACCGGGAAAGGATGTGACACCAAGGACGGAACAGCGGTGCCTCTGTGTGCAGACACGGAGGCTGTTAGGAAGCCGTGTGTCTTTCTGAAAGAGATGTGAAGTCGTAGGAGTGCTTTTGGCAGAGGAGTGACGCGATCTGCCTGACTCAACAGCACAGCCAGCTGCTGTGTGGGAAAGAGCTGAGGGGACAAGGCAAGGACAGCTGTGGGGCCCGGTGGTGGTGGTGCATGCCTTTAATCCCAGCACTTGGAAGCACTGTGAGTTTGAGGCCAGACTGGGGTTTACAGAGCTGGTTCAAGGACAGCCAGGACCACAGAGAGACCCTGTCTCGAAAACAAGCATGCAAACTGGAAGAACAGCTCTGGACAATCTAGCTGAGGGACTGTGATTTGGGCCGGGACCAGTTTCCCTCGACGGATGCCTTGGTATTGATTCTACACGGTGATGGGGTCAGGTATGTTTCTTAGCAGCCCTGGTCTTGACCCACTAATGCCAGTTGTACCCTTTCAGTGTGATAGCCCCAAGTGTCCCTAGATAGGGCTCAGAATCGCTACTGTAGGGTAATAATTGAAGCGACTCTAGCCAGCTGGAGTGTGAGCATGGCTCTGGCAGGTCTTGCCCTTCTTCCAAATTCCTTCTGCCTTGCTAAAAACCATCTTAGATTACATGCCTGCCACCAAGGTCTAGTTCCTTATTTGGCCACTTCCTCCTCCTGAGGCTGACTACCAAGGTCCGGCTGTCAAAGTATTAAAAGTCCACCAATCAAAAGGCCCCTTTGATTCACCTAATCAACATGCCCAATTAAAATTAAACGCCTCCATCTTAACACGGGTTTCCCTTTTACCTTTATAAATTGCCATTTGCCCAATGGACCACATCTGTCTCCTCTGTATCCAGAGACATTTCTTTGTCTCCCAGAGGGAAAAATATCCATTGCCCTTCTTCCTTGTTCCCCTTCCTCCCTCCCCTTTGTTCCCTTTCCCTTCTCCCTCTTCCTTGATTTCCTATCTCTGTCCTCTATCCTACCCTCTGTCTCTCTCTCTCTCTCATGTGCTGAGAACATGGTCTTGGGGTATCTTGAGCCAACTTTGAGATTCCCTATAACAATAAACAATGCAGGAAACAATCCGATTCAGGTTGGGAATTAAGGAGGAGTCATAGAAGCTTCCGAGACTTTTGGTTTAAGTGACCAGATGGAGCTGCCATTAACAGAGGTGGGCAAGGAGGGCTGGAGTTCACATGAGGGGTCCATAGCAGAGTTAAATACTTGTCTTAAGTATTGTTACATACTTTTAGAAAGGCAAAATGGCGCTGGCGGTTGAGGTCATTGGGCATAGATGAGCATAAGTGGCCACAGACAATGGTAATATTGCCAAGGGCTCTGGCACCCTGAGAGATATGTTCCAGGCAGTCCTGTGTTCTTGGGCTTGAGACTAGGTTAAGAATACCATATTATGAGGGTTGAAGGTCACTGTAAATACTGGATTCTTTTAACACAGAGGCCACCAGGATGTGTCCAGTCCTTTGGAACCAACGCAATGCGTCAGGGCCACATCTCTGATCTCACAACCTTGAGTCTTGAATTATGCACCGAATCGGTGTTTAGTTTCACCCTGCCAAAAAGGAAGACACAGTTTGGAGAAGAACCTGGCTCTTGAGTGACTTGTGTATCTGATTTATCAAGCTTATCCTTGGCAATGGGAAAAAAAAATCCATTGTGTTTTACCTCCAGCCTTTGGCTACAGCCTGGAGTTGCAAAGCGTTTTGCTCAAGCGCAGCTATAGATAGAAAGTTCTCATCTGCCTGGAGGTATAAACAACCTCAGGAAGTTTGGAATAGGCTGCTAAGCCTGTGCTTGAGCTTTCCCCACCACAGATTCTGTTGCTGTTCCACAGAGAATGTGCAGCGCTCTGTTTGGTGTGTGGCTTCCACAGCAGCTCTGTCTCTCCCAAATTTCAGAAGCTCTTGTTACTGCACTGTTGAAGAGACTGGGGAAAACAAACCAAGACTTGTGCCTGTCTTTAAATGGGAGGAACAGACTCCCTCTCTCTCCCTCTTCCTCTCCTTCCCTTTCTCTCTTCCTCTCCCTCCCTCTCCCTCTCCCACTTCCTCTCCCTCTCCCTCCCTTTCTCTCTCCCTCTCCGTCCTTGCCTCCCCCTCTTCTTCTCCCTCCCTTTCCCTCTTCCTTCCTGTCTCTCCCTCACCTTCTCCATGTCCCTCCTTCCTTGTCTCTTTCTCTCTCTGTGTGTTGTATGTTTCTGTCTCTGCCTCTATGTCTCTATCTCTCTATTTCTCTCTCTGTCTCTCTCCCCCCTCTGAGACAAGCTCTCTTTATATGCCGTGGCTCAAATCTGAAATGCTTCCCACATGCTCATGTTATTCCTCAGCATATGGGATGATTTACTTGTTTATTATTTTGAAAGAAGATCTCTTGTACCCCAAGTTGGCCTTGAATTGCCATGTAGCACAGACTGAGCTCAAACTCCTGGTTCTTCTGCCTCCACTGCTCAAATTCTGGGATTATAGGCATGCACCACTATGGGGTGATGTCAGAGATTTGACATCTCAAGGTCTTGTGTATGCTAAGCAAGCACTTGACACCTGGAGCTATATCCACAACCACTGTGGTATTTTGAAAGTGGTGAAGCCTTTATGGCAGTGATTCTCAACTGTGGGTCACAACCCCTTTGGGAGTCAAATGACCCTTTCACAGGGTCGCCTAAGACAATGGGAAAAATGATTCCTGACAGTAGCAAAATTATAGTTGTGGGGTAGCAATGAAAATAATTTTATGGTTGGGAGGGTCACCACAACATGAGGAACTGTGTTAAAGGGTCATAATATTAGGAAGGTTGAGACCACTGCTTTAGGGGGTCAGGCTTGGCTGGTGGAAGTAGGTCTCCAGGGACGAGACTTTGAAAGCTATCCATACTCTTGGCTTTTATCTAACCTTTTCTGCTTCCTGTCTGAGCCATGTGAATGTCCTTCCAGCTTCTCACTCCTGTTGCCATGGATACAGCTGCTCCAACATGTCCTCCTGCTGTGATGGACTGAGACCATGAGCCAAAACAAACTGTGTTACTGCTGGATATTTTGATAACAACAACGAAGGAAAAACAAAAACCAAAACAAAAAAACAAAAAAAACCTGTTACTCCCCATACCCCCTCTGCAGAACAGGCTGGCCCTGACATCCCAATGCTCCCTGCCTTATTCCCTCCGAGCTGGGACTATGGGTAACAACTCCCACATTGTTTCAATGTTATATGTCTCTCTATATCAAAATGGAGCTTGCAGGGAAGTGGGGAGCAAGGGAGAGGGAGGAGGATGGGAGGGAGAGGGAGAAGACTCTGCCTTTAAATTAATGAAAATTCTAGGGCTGAAAGGATGGCTCAGGGGTTAAGAGCACTTGCTACTCTTGCAGAGGACTTGAGTTCAGTTGCCAGAACCAAAATGTAGATGGCTCACAATCATCTCAAACTACAGTCCCAGGGCATCTGATGTCCTCTTCTGACCTCCATGAGCGTCAGGCATGCATGTGAAACATATACCTCTATGTTGGCAAAACCCTCACACACATAAAGTAAATAAACGTGAAAATTCTAAATTAATAAATTCTGATATGAAGAATATATTTTATCTAATCTATTATTTATTTACTTATTCACTTACTTAATTTTATGTGTACATGTGTTTTACCTGCATGTTACATAAGTGCCTGGCATACATACGTGTATGTGTGTTTTATTGGCATGCTATGTATGTGCACTGCGTACAAGCAGTTGCTTGAGAAGGCTACAGGAGGCTTTGGACCCCCTGCCGTGTGGGGATAGAACTGGACCTGGGTCTTCTGCAAGAGCAGCAAGTGTTCTTAACCACACGCCCATCGCTCCCGTCCCTTACTGGCTGATTAAAAATGTGTGTGTGCGCGTATGTGTGTGCGTGTGTGTATGCCACATGTGTGTGGGCGTATGTGAAGGCCAGCAGAGGCACTGGATCCCCTGGAGCTGGAGTTAGAGGTGTTGTGAGCTGCCCAATGTGGGTGCCAGGAACAGAACTCAGGTCCTGCACTCAACTGCTGAGCTATCAACTTTTGAGCTCAGGTCCAAAAAGATTGTTTTTATTTAATTTCTTTTACATAAATAGAGCCATAAGAACTAAACTAATAAAAGTTCCTTAAGCAAAATTTCTTCTGGAACACACTTTAATAGCACACACACACACACACACACACACACACACACACATATATATATATATATATATATATATATATATATATATATATCTGTGCACATTAGAGCTAACATGCTTTTTAAAGATTGCCTGAAAAGAGAATTTCCTTTAGAGTTTCTATATTATTAACCAAATTACTACATTAAGAAAAGACATAATTTCACAGTCAATGTTAATGGATTAAAATCAATGCAGTTTTATGCCTGCTGCCCCTTGACAATCACAGGGCTTGCTAATTTGCCTCGCTCCTGTGCTCCTTGTGGCGGGGCGGCGGTGTTTCAAACATGGGTTAAGGTTAAGAGTAATGGAAGTAATTAATCAGAAGGAGGTTGGCGTTAAAAAAGAAAAAAAAAACCCAACCCTTTCAAGATTCTGCTGCAGGTCTATGACGTCATAAGGTAATTACCGCACAAACTGAGGATCTCTCCGCTTATATTCTTGCTGTTTATTAATCTCGGGGATAGACTGAAGTGTAGCTTGGTGGGGAAGTACTTGCCTAGTGCGCAGAGAATCTGGGTTCCAGACCCAGTACTATAAACAGTGGCAAGCGGCCCACCAAGCTCAGACTTATGAGCTATTCGCAGATAGAAATGATGTCGTCGGGGAAAT
Organism: Meriones unguiculatus; assembly: GCF_030254825.1. NCBI lineage: Eukaryota > Metazoa > Chordata > Mammalia > Rodentia > Muridae > Meriones > Meriones unguiculatus. The sequence continues at coordinate 149,030,310 of NC_083351.1, forward strand.
ACAGGTGGGCTGCCCACATTGTGCTCAGGGTCTCGAATTGAGGTCTTCCCTCTTCTTAAAAGGTAAACAAACCCATTGCTGGTCCTTCCCTCTTTCCTTACTGTGCAACACTGATGGGCACTGAGGACCTTCCTAGGAACTGCCCAGTGGTACCCAATTCTGCAGTCATGGAATTTCTGTGCCACCTGTCTCACAGGGCTGACACTGGCTAGGGAGCACTTGAAAAATGGTTACTGCTCATATGCTGAATTTTGAATTTCAACTAAATTTAATTTTAGTTATGCATGTGGCTGATAGCTACACACTGGATGGGCCAGCTTGTAGACATTGTTCTGAAGAAATAGAACTAGGTTTAAACCTAAGACCATCCCTTTCTACCTCCTCTGCCCTGCATGTCTCCCACTCTCCCTTTTCTCTTCCTTGTACCTTCCACCTGCAGATTCTGTGCTTGGCCATAGAGACCTAAGATGGCCTCCCAAATTCAGGAGTCAGTAAAGGTTGAAACAAGAGTGGCAGGGTATGGAGAGAATGAATGTGCAGTCAGGACCTGAAGACCGCGCAGACAGGCGCCTTCCTCAAATAGATCTGTATTTGCAGATACCCATTTTAGCTAAATCTTATTTTTCTCTTATGTTGAATATTCATCAAAATATTCATTAGAAGTAGCCAGGAGGATGTCAAGAAATTTAATGAATAGTGGATGATTCTGGGATTTTTGGATTACGGAGTCAGACACGCCATAAGGAGACCAAAATGAAATGAGGTTAGGGAAGAAAGCGACCTGTCTTGTTGGATCGGGGATAGGCAAAAAATAGAAGAGCAGAAGGCTAATGGTATCTTGGCCACCCAGGCAAAAGGAAGTCCGAGTCATGGTCCTAATTATCTTCAGAACACACTGTGGCCTCTGACAATGACAGTAGTTGCTGGTTGGGGACTGACAGTGCTGTTCCTTCTGCTCCAGTGGCCGGCTGAGTATGATGCTACTAAGTCATCTCTACGCAGGGTAAGATGACTCTTTTTCCTTATGCACATGTTTATGGAACAAAGGAATAAAAAGGAAAAGAGAGGCAGGATCTAAGATAACAGATGTCCTATCAAAGGGCTGCTGGGTACCCAGACTTCTTGGCATCATTTAGTCACTTATTCACTAAACATATCTGTTGAAGAGAGTTAGTGAGCCACACCACGGACATGGTAAGGAAGGAGACTTAGGACACAAGTAAGGAGCTAGATGCTGAACAAATGATCATAGAGACACAAACTAGTTCATCTTACTTTCTGATGTAATTCTGAAAAGGAGTTATAATGCAGGTTTCAGAGGGATTTCAGTTAACCTGAGAGGATAGAAAGGACCCCTGAGGAGCAGGCTTGTTAGCAGGGAGTTGTCCAGGCTGTTTTAGGAAAGAGATTTTTTAGCAGTGGGACACTGCACTCTGCTTCCCTGGACTCTCTTGCAGCTACAGTTATGGGGTCATTTCTCTAACTTTTTGACCCCCAGGCAAGTGTTCTATCACTACTCTGTCTCAATCCTTTAATGGGCAACTATTGAGAAATGTTAAATAAAAAGTGATGTGAGCTTTGGAGTGGGTTGGGCTGGGGTTAAACTGGAGAAATGGCTTGACAGTCAAGAGCACATGTTGCTTTTTTAAGAGGACTTGAATTTGGTTCCCAGCACCCGCATCCTGTCTCACAGCCGTCTGTAAGTCCAGTTCCTGAGGAGTGAATACCCTCTTCTGACCTTTGTGAGACCTGCACATACATACACATTAAGAAAAAACAATTTTTTTTAGGTTTATAAACTATTTATTAACAACAAAGCCCCAGAGACTCATTTCTTCTTGGACACACTCACAGTACGGCCCTGGCGGCCAGTGATCTCAATGCGCTAACCTCAGACACGAAGGTCCCAGAAGTGGCGCAGGTCGCTGTGGGCTCAAATCTTCTTCAGCCGCTCCAGGTCTTCACACAGCTTGTTGTCTAGACGGTTGGCCAGAACCTGGCTGTACTTCCCGTCCTTCACATCCTTCTGTCTGTTCAAGTACCAGCCTGGGATCTTGTACAGCCGAGGGTTCTGCATGATGGTGATCACCCGCTCCACCTCATCCTCCATAAGCTCTCCAGCCCTCTTGGTGAGGTCAATGTCTTCGTTCCTCAGCACCACATGAGCATATCTCTGCCCCACACTTTTAATGGCAGTGATGGCAAAGGCTATTGTCCACCATCCATGGATGTTGGTGTTGAGTACTCGCCAAATGTGCTGGAATTTCTTGGGGATCACTAAAGACATGGCGGTGGCACAAGCGGTGGCGTGTAGGTCTCCTGTGGAAGAGCAAAAAGAAAACCCAAATCTTAAAAATAAACAACAATGATGAAGTCTGGAAAGGAGAATTTTAATAACTGGTGGAAAGGACATTGTGATGGCTATAATTTTTAGTTAACTTGAATTAACGAAAACCCTGGAATTTATACCTGGCACTAACTAAAACCCAAGCACCTGGGTTCACCTGTGAGGGATTTTTTTTTTCTTAACTAAATCTTTTGAAATGGAAAGACCAATTTCTTTTTTCTTTTTTTTTTTTTTTCTTTTTGGTTTTTCAAGACAAGGTTTCTCTGTGTAGCCTTGGAATTCTTTCTGTAGACCAAGCCTGCCTCAAACTCATAGAGATCCATTTGCCTCTGCCCCCCAAGTACTGGGATTAAAGGTATGTGCCTAGCTGATGGTGACAAGTTCATTCCTTCCCATTCAAGCCTACTTCAGGATTCTGGCATGTACTGAAGACCAGCTAAGACATCCAGCCTTAAGGGCTGAAGAACTACGGGATTCTTGAACTTTCTGTCGATAGACAGCCATTGTTGGACTATCTGGACCACAGCCTGTAAAACACTCTAATAAATCACTCTTATAAATACACAGATTCATCCTATTGTCTCTGTTCCTCTAGAGACCTTGACTAATAGATGTTTACATTGCACTGCATGGGCAGACACAGAAGATGAAGGAATTCAACTCGTGCAAGGTTATCGCCAGTGCGCAGTGAAGCAGTTTCCCACCGGAGCCTATAGCTTTCACACACAAGGTTGGGGTGGCCAGCCTGTCAACCCTCTGAGTAGCTACTGAGTGCTTATTTAAACCACATGAGGAAAATCACCCAGAGCTTTCCTGGCAGCTCTTAAACTTTAGAGATATCTGTGGTATCAATGAGACCAGCATGGCAGCCCTCGGACTAATTTAATAGACTTCTGTATAATATTTATCAATATCCATGGAGCTGTGATACTGCATAGAAGTGCCAGCAGGAGAGGCATCAAGCGTGTAACCAGCAAGAGCAAGATCAGAGGGGAGTTGAAGGCCTGGGGTACATGTTTAATAATAATAGCTTTCCCCTGGGCCCCAATGCCATGGTAGATGAGAGGGTCTTTAAAGTTTAACTGCCCCTGCTGGAGCAGATTAGGCAGTTTCATCCCCAGGGTGAACCGTCAGAGAAGGACAAGGCAGTGTGGTCAAGCTCGTGGATTAAAATGTCCCTATGAGTGGCAGATGTGACATGTTCATTTTGCCTAATCCTTTTTTTTTTTTTTAATCTTTTTGCCCTGAGGCCTGGGGATGTTCTGTTATGTTTATGGGATTTGATAAAGGGGAGAGGGAAGAATTGGGGGTCCAAAGTAGAGGGGCAGGATGTGTGTTTACTGGGACTTCGGTTTAAAGAGAGACAGGTCTAGGTGGCCAGCCGTGTTTAAGAGGAAAGAGGCAGGAATGAGCCAGGGAAAGATGAGCGATGTTGATTTAGGGCAGGAAGGAGCTGGAAGTGGGACATATGATTCTTTGTGTATGGTGGCTGGTGAGATGGAGTCTTTCAGAGTATTCTGAATAGTCTGGCCACAGTTTAGATAAGAAAAACAGTACAGGTGATTACAGTGGGGAACACTTAAGAAACCTGTTACTTCCACAGTCACAGAAACACTCTTAGAAACATCTCTAGACTGAGGACCATGGGATGTGACACATCTCAAAAATTAGTGGCAGGAATCCTGGGTTCTCTCTCTGTGTAAAACTAAGGGCTTTCTATGCCAGTTCTAGCTCCTAAATAATGACATGAAGACCTATTATATTTATTATTAATAAATTAATATTAATATTTATTAATAAGGTGGGTAGATATTCATCTATTCTAACCAACTATGCTAGCCTGGCCTACTTCCTAGCCATATGGCCTGTTATCTGCATCATAGTCTTGCCTGGCTTTTCCTTCTTCATCTGCATCCTCATGGCAACTCCTCTCATGGTACTCCCTTATGGCGATTCACTCTCCCTGCTCTCTACCTGGGACTCCCTCACTGGATCGGAAGTCCCGCCTTCTTCTCTTCTGCCCAGCTATAGGCTGTTCAACTCTTTATTAACCAATAAGATGTGATGGAAAACAATTTTTAGACAACTCTGAGACAGGAGATGCTTCATAGAAATGCCAGTGTTCAGACTGCAACCAGATCTCTGGGTACAGAAAACAGAATTTGAATACACAGTGCACAGAAATGTCTTCCAACGGGAGAGGCATGGATGCTCAGTTTCACCCATGGCCTTCTAAGTTAGCTCTAACAGCAGCAGGTGATCTTCAGACTACAGCATACATTCACAGACTGCTTTTTGGAGGGAGATGAGTGTGGTGTTCTGGTCTCCATCTGCACTAGTGAGATAATTATCTGAGCATGGCTCAAGCTTCCTAAGAATCCTCATAGCTGTCACATGTCCCATTGCCATGGGACATACCCAGCAAAAACAGAAAAACAGGGCTCCAGATGTCAGGGAAGCTCCTCCAGCTTTCCTATGTTTGGACAGCTTCAAGGTCAGGCTGTGAGTGTGGTGCAAATAGGATTTCCGTTCAGAATGGGCATGGCTGTCTATGGAGGCTTTGCATGCAGAGAATGGATGGTTTTTGTCTAGTGTAGGCTTTATTAAGAACATTAAATAGATATTTTTTTAATTGTGTGTGTTGTGGGGAGCAGGAGTTGTGTGTAGAGGTCAGAGGTCTCCAGAGAGAGCTGGAAAGCCAGCTCTCTCCTACTGCCACATGGTTCCTGAGGATAAAACTCCGGCACGGCAGCAGGTCTTTTACCTGCTCGCTACCTCACCAGCCTGAAACACACATTCCATCTGTTCCACTGTGCAGAGCACACTTGATCATAAACCTGAGGCATTGCTCGGCATAGGTGCCAAAGTGCACACAAGACTAAGAATAGAGGAAGAGGCCATTCAAGTGTGGGTTTGCAGAGTGACACTTATCGTCTTTATTGTGTTTCTCAATCCTGTTTGTAAGCAGAAATGTCAAGCTGAAAAGGAACAGAGTAAGGAAAGGTAAGAGCTAAGCATGGAGTCTAACCTCTAACTGTTAGTTTCAAACCCAGGAGGTGCTGTGACAGAAGACACTCCAAATAGGTTGAGACAACACTCACAATGGTCTGGCTTGGCAACTGGCTCCTAACCCGGACTTTTTCTATTGACTAAGCCAACTACATAAGCCCTGTCTACCACTTACTCAAGGGTGATGGGCTTCGTAAAGAAACCAAAATGAAAAGAAAAAAAAATAGGAACGGGAATAGGATGGTACCTTGTAAAGCTCTCTTCAATGCAGAGGGACACTAAGACGACACTCCGGTCCTCCCAGCATACTCCCAGGAGGTGGTTGAGTGGGCCCGTGCCTGGAACGTTGTTTCTGCAGAAATCAGATTTCTCTGGAAATCTAGGGAGGGCTTAAGGGCGATGAGAAATAGGCATAATTCTTACCAATGGGACAGCGACCTGGGGAGAACAAAGAGGAAATACATGAGAACAGGATGTCAAGGCTGATGAGGAACTTCCCAGGAGAAGGACTGATGTCTCCAGAGTTGAAAGAAAGCTACCCCGGAATCCTGGGTGAAAGAAACAGGATCCGGGGAAGCCTCCAGGTCTGTGACTCTTGAGCAAAGTGGGAGAAGGTGAGAAGTTATTGTTGTTATAAGATCCAAAAGCATGGAAACATGGGTTGGGGGCTAATTACCTCATAGGTGAGAAAACATGAGAAGTGGCCAGATGGACCTTCCAAAAGGAGTTGAAATTCAGGAAAATGGGAGGTGTGTCTTAGAGATGTTGATGGGCGTCCAGAGTAAGAGCAATCAGAGGACCACCATTGAAGATGAGACAATTGTTCAATGAGGTTACGTGATGAGATATGTAGGGAAGAGATAACTAGGAAAATGGATATAAAATAGATGTGTCTCTATAGTTGATATAAGGGAGCGTTGAAACATCCCCTACAGTCTGGGGAATGCATGACTAAAACATGACCTTGCAAGCTTAGGGAAAGATATGACCTGCCACCAGGAGCAGGGAAGGCTGGAGCAGAAGTTAGTTTGTTGGGACAGTATCTTCCAGGAGGGAAACTCCTACCCAGAGTGATGTTGGACACGATAAAACATCTTGCCATTCATTGATTGTTTTCTCTCTTACTATGGAAGCCCAACATGAGAAGACATTACTGGATCCATAGAGGATAATTCAAGGAGGGTAGTGTAATGTGTGAAGATTTTGTTGAGGGTTTCGGGTGAGAAAGACAGTCTGCAAGTAAGTCATGTTGCTAGGGACTCAGCTGGGATTTTCTGGGAGCAGCAGGGCCTATGCCGCACAAACAAATGTCACGTTGCAGCTGCTGAAGCAGAAAACAAAGGACCTTGAAGCCTGGAATGCCAAGCCCTGAGGAAGTCTGCCTTCCTGAAAAGAAGGGGGCAGAAGCTGGGGCTTGCTAGGTTCCCAATTATAATGATGTTAGCATCAGCATGGGAGAATCAGGGATCTTCCAAATGTGGTTCATGGGGGAGGAAGATGTGAAGAGGAGGAGAAATCTTAACAAGAAGGTCTTCTGGCTTCAGCAAACCAGAACTGAAAGAAAAGGGCTGCAGCACTGTGGCCCAGGACTAGCTGCTTCTTTACAGTTCCAAAAGAATATGGCCCTGCGTCCCTCACGGCACATGCTCCATTCTTGAAAGAGACATTACCTACAGCATTCAGGCGGAAGAGACAAGATGGAAGGAAAGAAAGTTCTCCTATAAAACCCACTGAATAGATTTAGGAAATCTTTCTTACAATACTATGACAATAGTTGTGTCCTAGTCAGGGTTACTATTGCTGTGATAAAACCATGACCAATGCAATTTGGGGAAGAAAGGGTTTATTTAGCTTATACTTCCATATCATTGTTCATTATCAAAGGAAGTCAGGTTAAGAACTCAAGCAGAACCTGGAGGCAGGAGCTGATGCAGAGGCAATGGAGGGGTGCTGCTTACTGGTTTGTGCCACATGGCTTACTCAGCCTGCTTTCTTATAGAACCCAGGACCACCAGCCCAGGGATGGCACCACCCACAATGGACTAGACCCTCCCACATCAATCACTAATTAAGAAAATGTTCCATAGGCTTGCCTACAGTGCAATCTTAGGAAAGCATTTTCTCAGCTGAGGCTTCCTCCTCTCCAATGACTCTAGCATGTGTTAAGTTTACACAAAACTCATGAGCACAACTTGATAATAATAGGTGGCTATATTCTTGAATATACATAGACTTTAACACATATAGGTGTGTTGATATATATATATATATATATATATATATATATATATATATATATATATATAAACGGTGATATATGTATATATGGTGATAAAAATACTTAAAGTCTATGTCTTTACGCACACACGTTGTCTGAGGTAATGTATATTAGGTCAATTTAGCCATCCCACTATGATCACACATTTTAAAATGACCTATTGTACCCAATGGACTTATTCAATTTTTGTTTCCCAGCTAATAAAAATACATGGCCTCACTCAGAATGGAGAGATTCTCATCCTACAAGCCCCGCATGGAAGAGTCTCCCCAAAGGACTTGAATTCCAGCTGTGCACACTTGACACAGATCCTGGGCACACCAATTTCATGTTTCCTCCGTTCCTCTGCAGCTGCCCTGGGACTCTGCAGAGGGTCATCAGCAGGCTAGCACACTAACTCTAAGAAGCTAATGTATCCTGAACTAGCTGAGATGGCCTTTGCTCCCCACATCCAAAGGAGCCAAAGCTAAAGCTGTAATAACTGTACATGTCATAACAAAGCTTTTATTTTCTAAAAGGATGAGTTTCATGAGGAATTTTGAAGACGGTATGTCCATCCCCACGTCAAGAAAGATGCGAGACAGCTGCAGAAAGAATGTGAGTCCCACCTCCCCTTTTGTGAATTTAAAACTGACCACAAATTTACTATTTTGGAGTCCTAAAAGAGAGATGATTTGCTTTAGAAATTTATTTTCTCGGACTTTAATTTACAAGATAATTTAACCCTGAGACTTAAAGTTCTCTAAAAGAATTTTGATAAAAAGGAGGAGTTTTTGTTATTGAAATATTTTCAAGTTGCCAATAAATCAAACTTTGGAATCTCTGATGCACTATATTGGGTGATATATTTCATTACAGAATACAGAAAGAAAGTGAATTTTCAGCCTTGGACTGATGTCCTATTTGCATCCTTTATTCATGAACTAGTTGGATGATGTGTAACCTTGCAAGTGGCTAAGTCTACACCTTCACCTGAAGACTCAGGGGGAGGGACCCAAAGGAATAGCACCATGAAAGGGTGTCAAGGACAGTGGAACAACACTACCCACAGGCCACTCTTTCCTCCCCTTTGTTATTGGGGTAGGGAACTTCCATAAGAGGACCAGGCATAGATCTTCTCAGCCTGACACGAGTGGTGATTACTTGAGTTCTCTCTGTGGTGGTTTGAATGACCATTCTCCTATAGGCTCATATGTTTGAGTACTCGGTCCCCAGTTGGTGAAACGGCTTAGGAAAAATGAAGGTGTGTGGCCTTGTTGAAGTGTCCCTGGGGGTGGGCTTTGAGGGTTCAAAAGCCCACAGCATTCCCAGTTAACACTCTCTGCCTGGTGCTTATGGATTAAGATGTGAGCACTTCAGCACCACGCTTGCCTGCTTGCTGCCATGTTCACCTCCATGATGACTATGAACTCATCCTCTGGAAGTGTAAGCTCCCCAAAACTCTTTTTTTTCCTGTAATCCTCCTTGGTCATGGTGTCTTATCACAGCAATAGGACAGTAACTAAGACATTCCCTCTTGGGCTGGACCTGCGGGCTGAGAAGATGTCTTTTGCTATGTGGGCACAAACACCAGGTAAGAGCAACAGAGAAGGACTTGCCCACACACGGGACATCATATTGCCTAGTATCACTTGTGGCCAGTGAGCTAGTTATATACAAGGATACTGAATTAGGGACCTATCTGGTCAGTTGTGAAGGCACATATTCCAAAGTAGCTTTAGAGAAGAGAGCTCCTCTGTCCACGTCATGTGGCAACAAGTTCTCTTTTCTCAAGAAAATTTGTGCTATCATGGGTTTGGCTTCGACTCAGAAGGAGAAGAACATGACGATTATGGTAAAGAAAATGTTTCTGGACTTCAGGGTCCTCAATAAATATTCCCAGGGTCCTCTCTTCTCATTTTGTCTTCTTCTCTCTTCCTTCTCTACTTCCTCTTCATCTTCTCACTCCCTATAGTCTTTCTCTGTACCTCAAGCTGGCCTCATACTTATAATCCTCCTGCTTCAGCATAAAAAAACACACACATACACAGCACGCAGGTGTGTGCCATCTTCTGAGCAATATACTGCTCAGCTTCCAGTATATTCTTGGGAACACAGTAAAAGCCTGTGACTACAAGAAATTCAAGATTCTCATTCCAGAGCCTGTAAGCCTCATCAGACTTGTGTTTTAGGAAGGCTCTGAATTATCAAAGTATTTCCTACGTCCATCTTGTTTTCTGTCCACATGGCAAAGGAGACCTAGACCCCAGGATGACCAGGGTCATTCAAGCACCACTACCTCATGGAGGACTAGGAGACCTGCCCCAGACCCACTTTTCATTCAGTGTCCTGTTTCATCTCTTCATCTCCTTATTCAACCTGCCATTATTTTACATTGGTGGGAGTCAAAACTGAGGCCTATACCACTGAGTCATACCATAGCCAGACCCTGTTAGCTTATAGAGATCTTGGTGTTTTGTTTGTTTGGTTTTTTTTTTTCTGATGCATTTTCTCTCAGTATTATCTTTAATAGATCAATGGTTTTAAAATGTTTATTAGTTTTTATTTTATGTGTGTGAATGTTTTGCCTGCATATATGTGGCTGTACCACATTTGTGTCGAGTTCCGGCAGAGGCCAGAAGATAGAGTCAAATTGTCTGGAATTGGGGTTACGTGCGGTTGTGAACTGCCACATGGGTTCTAGGAACCATGTTTGGTATCTCTGTAAGAGTAGCAAGTGTTCTTATCTGCTGAGTCCCCTCCAGCCCCTAGATCTATAATTTAAATGCAGACAATGTCTAGAATAATTTTCTTACATTTATTTTTGGCATTAAAAATTCCAGGGTTCCCATGACATCCTTAACAAACAATTATATAGCCACTTTATTTTTATTTTTACTGTTAAAAATGTGAAACGCCACTCAGTTTGGTACAAGAATGATTTATTTTTCTGTCTATTGTGTACATTGCATCATCTTTTATGAAGTGTGAGAGAGATTGAGTAGTATCTTTGTTGGATACAGGTATGAAAGATACTAAAAGCCATAGGCTTTATAATCAATGACACCCTCCGCCTCTCTTGGAAGAAGGAATATTTAAAAAATAATTAGGGAATAGTTCAAAAAGCGGCAGGATGAAATGATAAAAGCTTGTATTTGTATGTGGAAGCAAGAGAGAAGAGCATCAAAATGAGGTAGAAATGATGGGCCAATTGATCCAATTGGCTGAATTATATGCAAATTTCAAGCTTTGTGCATATTCAATTTGTACATTTTACAATTTCATACTGAGGCATTCAGGTCCCAGGATCTTATGCTCAGATTCTGCTAAACCTAGACAGAAAAAAATGTTTTTTAAATAGCTCTGCTGCTGTCTGTTGATTTTCTTTCACAGACACATGGTAGCTACTAGCTACAGTTCTAAGAAGATCTTTGTGATCTCCAAAGTGCAGAGAAGCCCCTCTGCTCCTCCACCAACCCTTTCCTGGAGGCACTCATGGTTCTCTACCTACAACTAATATCGAAACAAGAGCTTGTGCTTAGTTATGCTACCAAATGACCTGGGAATTTGTTAAACATGGATTCTTATTTTAATGGCTCTGAGGTTCTGCCTGTCATAGATGTTCAGGACATGTTAATGATGCTACTACAACTTGAGCAATATATCACACACACACACACACACACACACACACCCCTTTTAACTTCCCTATGTTTTTGGATAACCCATCTGTGTTTCAGTCGGTTTGATTCTCTCTGCATTCAAGAAGGCAACAAGTCTTCAGGGGCAAAGAGTAAGTGTGGCCATCAGTTGATACTCTCCCCTTCTGAGGCTCACCACTTTCTCAGGGTCATCCACAATGTGCCTGTGGAGTTGCCCTGTCACTTCCAATACTGATGAGGAGACCACTATTGTTACTGTGGATATGGATGAAGAAACTAAGGCACAGAACTAGAGCCATAGAGTATGGGCCATATCAAGATTAAACCCCGGTATGTGGCTCAAAATTCCACCACTGTGCTCCTCAACTGCCTCTCAATTGTAACACTCAGACCACACATAATGGTTGATTCTTTTTTATCCAAAGAAGCCACAGAGAGCTTCCAAAGTGTAAAGTCCTTCTGACACACATTATTTTTCCTTTCCTGAACATGTCTTTACCTAGAATTGGGGATGTAGCTCAGTGGTAGAGTATTTGTTGAGCAAGCACAAAGTACTTGGGCTTTGATCCCTGACACTGCAAACATAAAATGAACAAACAGATCAGCTACAGTTAAGCTGGCTAAACAAAAATTCTTATATGCAAGGATGAGATGGGTGATAACTTTCCTTTTTCCTACCCTAAAGAACCTTTTAATACTTGTGAGAAGTAGAAGAAAAGGGATAATCAAGTATTTTAGTCTGCTCAAGCAACCATAAGAAAGTAACACAGCAACAAAAATTCCATCCCAAAGTCTTAGAAGTGGAGAACCCAGTCTCTGATGTTGGGTTCCGGTCAAGGCTGACTTCCTGACTGGTAGTCAGAGACTTAAGCCTGGATCCTCGCAAGCTCAAAATAGAGCGTGTTTTGAGAGAGAGCTTTGGGGTATTTTGTTTTAGGAGGGTCCTAATGCCATCATCAGGGTCTCACCCTCTTCACCTCATCACATTTAATCATCTCCCAAAGGTCCCATCTCTGAACATGATCTCAGCTTTGACATGAGGGCCTCAATCTATGACTTTAGGGCACACAATTCAGTGCATGGTAACAACTTAGTGCTGGTGGCTCTTTGGTGTGTTTTTGCCCCAGAACCTTTGTCACAGAGCAGAGCATAAACACCGTTTTGAGATGAGGATCATGGTATAGTTGATAAAAGATAACTTCGTAAATCCAGCATAGAATGTCCTACCTGCTCGAAGATCTGCAGAAGCAGTGGGATGTGCCGAGGGGGAGGATATATGTTCAACTAAGTTTTATAAGGGAGGAGAAATTATTTGAAGTGGTAACCCAGAGGCTGATCTTCCTCCTCCCAGAATCCATCTTCTCAGGATAGCCGAAATTGAAATAACCTACCCAGAGGGCATATGCATTCTGCAAGACAGGCCTTACGCAGGAAATGAATGTTCCCTTAATCATTTGGCTGAGAGGAAGAATGGAGATTGGCACAGAAAGCTGGTTTCTTTGTGAAATAATTAGAAAATGAGAAATTTTTGTTCTTCAAAATGTACTCTGTATAAAAAGCAGTGAGTGGACTTAGGACCCATTTCACTATGTTCTCCTCAGACTCAGAGTTTGGAAAGGCCACTGTAATAAAACCTCTTCTCTCGCTGGTCTGATAGCCTTTTTCCAGGGTGGGTTCCCTAATGAATGAAACCATAGTCTGGCTAGGGATGCTGAGTGCCATTTCTTTTCCTGTGGATAGGCTTGAGGTAGAGCTGAATAGAAAGGTAGGGGTTAATGATAGAGTGTTCAAAGAGAAGAGTCTTATCTTCTCCTGGCTTGTTCATTGAAGTCTTAAACTCCTGAACCTCACACTATGAATGTATTTGGATACAGGTTCTTTAGAGAGGAGAACAAGATAAAATGAGGTTATTAGGGCAGGTTATATAATCCCTACAGTAAGAGGTTATTAGTCCAGATGTGGTAGCTTAATATTGGAAGCTTGGGGAAGGAAGAGCAGAGAAGACAGGTATGTAAGAGATACGTTCTTCCTGCTAAGAAGTCCGTGGAAACTGTCACATCTACATATGCTACAGAAATAGGGAAAGCCAGATGTGGAGGCAAGCTGTAAAGACAGAAGCCAGAGACAAGAGGATGGTGAATCTGGAGCCAGCCAAGTTACATGGTGAGACACTTTTTTAAAGATAGGGGCTGAGGACATGAATCAGCTGGTAAAGTGCTTGACACATAAGCTTGAAGACCTAAGTTTGGGTCCCAGATACCCACTTATAAAGCTGAGAGTAGCAGCACATACCAATAATTCTAGCACTGGGGAGGCAGAGACAGGTGGATCCCTGGAGTTCACAGCCATCAAGATGAGCCTGCTTAAAAAAAATGAGATGGAGAGTATGATATCTGAGAAATCTGTCATCAGCCTCTGGCCTCCGTGTGCATTTGCACATACATGTACACGGTCACACATGAATGCACACACATATATACCACGTATACAAGATTATAAGAGACCAGGAGAAAGACACACAGAGGGAAGACAGTGTGAGAGATATCTACAAGCTAAGAAGAAAGGCTGTCAGAGGAACCAGTCCTAGGGACATCTTGATGCTTGATGCCTGAGGACTTCTAGCCTCTAGAACTGTGAGAAAATATATTCCTGCTGTTTAAGCAACCAGTCTGCAGAGCTTTGCTGCGGCTGCCTTGCTCAGATAGCCCCTGAGGAGCGTACTTCTGAAGCTCAGGGACACTGTTAAGCCAACCCTCTCACTTGGTGACAGATTCCTAAATTAGCTCAAGTTACATAGTGTTGTATTTTTACCACTTAGAACCAAATGGGTTCTGATAACTTACTGATTAAAGAAGTTGGGAAAGAGTCAAGGAAGGAAGGACAAATTCCATTCCCAAAGGGCAAAGGCATAAACATTGAGAATGTCAGAGTGGCTGGGAGATGGTGGCACATGCCTTTAATCTTATCATTTGGGAAGCAGAGGCAGGCAGAACTCTCAGAGTTTGAGGCCAGCCTGGTCTATATATATAGAGAGAGAGTTCAAAAACAGTGAAGGCTACACCCTGGAACCTAAAGAAACTGGGCCACATGAGGGTGTTTCATAAGGCGGGTAGGAATTCTGATGGTGGGGTATTACTGAAATAATTCAAAGAAGAAAAGGAGATGATCTAGTTTGAAATTAAAAACAAACAAACAAACAAAAAAACAACAAAGCTAAACAAAGCAAAAATTCAGTGTAGAAATATGTTGGTTGAAAAGTATTAAGTCAGGATTCTTAGTAGTATGCATTATAATGAGATATAAATTTAAGTGTAAAACATATGCACAGACATAATACACAGATATAGGCATATATACAGATACACATGTACACACATATAATTCATATATATGCACATATCAGAGTAATCTATGTCTTTCATATGCTAATGAAGTGATTGATCGCTGGCGGCTCCTGAAGAGTCTCAGGAGAAGGCTGGCCATCAGAAAGACCCAGGCACGATTAGAGAGACTTGAGACTTTTCAGCAGCGCTCCTCAACCTCGGGGAAGAAGAAAAAGATGATGGAAGCTTGAGATGATCGCCTGTGGCCACTGATGTAACTGTCTACACAGTGAAACTCTAATGAAAGCCCACTGGACTTGAGCGTTTATTGATGGCTAAACACCTGGGGTTCCTGGAGGGGGATGCCCCTGACATGACATGGAAGCTCCGTGCCCCTTGTCCCACGTATCTGTCTTAGCTTTTTGTTGTTGTTGTTATTTAGAACACCTGAGACTCAGCAAAAAGACAAACAAAAATGTTTGTTTTGGATCATGCATCTAGAGGCTGAGAAGTGCAGCTAAAGCTGTTGGGCATCTGGTAGGGGTCATATGATATTCCTGAGATAGGCAGAAAAGTACAAACGCATGGATAGAAGAAAGGGAGCCACATTGTAGGGACAGCCAACCCATTCCTTTGAGAAAAGCATCAATCTATGTATGAGGGCTCATTCCTCCATGACACACACCTTCCCTAGCTCTTAACTTCTAATATAAACACAATGAATAATTAAAGTTCCAGCATGTGAACTTTAGGGGGACATTGGAACCATAACAACACCTTTGCCACCTGGTTGTTCATTTATACTCTTTAAAACGCCTCAAAACAAATTGTGTTCCTCTGAGTTCTATAAGAACTTATAAGCTCTATAAGTTCCTGAGCATAAGAACAGGACCCAAAGAATGGGTTATGGGAACTAGGACCTTGCAGCTGGTTGGTCAGAGTACAGGAGACAACCTTCTTGCAACTGGTATCAGAAGTGGGGTAGTCCTATGTGCAGAGACCTAAAACCATGAGCTCTGAGGCAGCGTGAAGGTCTTGGAGGGGAAAGCCAGGGAAGGGAAGTTGGGGGAAGGTGAGGAGCACTCACTGTTCTTTGAGGAAGAAAGGGGGAGGGAGTAATGATGAGGTACAAGCAACTCTGGAGGTGCAGAGGTAGGAGGTAGATGGTGCCTTGGCTCTTTAGATGGAGCCATTCACCATGCGGTGGGAAGAAGCAGAAGGGTGCAGAGACTGAGAAAGGCAGAGCGGAAACTCATGGAGGGAGTCAGATAAGAAACTGACTAAAGAAACACAGAAGGCTTCTGACACAGCACCCAAGACCTGGGTGAATGTAAAGACCACAGACTTTAAAAATCCCACACACATGTGAACATTCTCTAACAGAGCCCTGCACCCAACATGGGTGTGGAGGAGGCTGAGTACTGAGTTGCTGCATGCTTTCAATACCCGGCCCACTCACCACCTTGGATGGTTCAGTGACAGACCCTCAGCGCCGCATACCGAGGGCTCAGATGGAGACCAGGCTCTGGGGGAGAGAGTAATGGTGGTTTACACCATCTCCAAGGATGTTGGATTATGAAGTGGGGACACTACAGCCACATTTATATTGACTCTGATCTAAATGACATCACTGCTCCTCCAGAAACACTCTAATATATGTATCGGGGTCACCGAAGATGACACGGCCATGGGGCCATTATACCTCATGGATAACTATTTTGAGGCAGTAAGCGTTCCTTCTCCCAATCTCCAGTCAGGCAGATAGCATCACTGCGCTTGTGCCTTGGGGACATATGTGTTACAGTAGAACAAATAACCAGGCTTTCTGCCCTGGTTTTCCAAAACCCAAATCCCTGAGGGGAGTGGATTAGCCCTGAGGGACAATGCAGTGGCCAGACATGTGGAAGCACTGAGTGTATTAGTTTCTGCCACAACAGTCCAACACCTGGTAGGCTTACCATAGCAGAAATCTAATGTTTGAGGTCGGAAGTCTGAAGCCAAGGTGCTGGCAACCCCATGCTTTCTCTGGTGACTCTGTTGAGTTTTTCCTTGCCTACTTCTTGACCTTGTCAGTGGTCAGGGTCAGGAGTGTCATGTGCTTCCTGAGCTCTCTCTCTCTGTCTCTGTCTCTCTCTGTCTCTCTCTGTCTCTGTCTCTGTCTCTGTCTCTGTCTCTCTCTCTCTCTGTGTGTGTGTGTGTGTGTGTGTGTGTGTGTGTGTGTGAGATGCATTGCAGTATATTGTATGTCTGTATAAGTGTTTGTGTGCTTGGACATGGTGCTTACGCCTGTGGAGGCCAAAAGTCAGTGTTGGGTGCTTCCTCAGTTGTCCCCTCTTTGCTTTTGAGACATGGCCTTTCACTAACCCTGGAGCGCCCCTATTCAGTTAGGCTGGCTGGATAACAAGATCCAGGACTCTGCTTGTCCTGGCCACCTCAGGGCTGGCATTATAGCTGTGTGCTGCCACACCTGGCTTTACTTGGGAGCTGAGGATCTGAACTCAGGTCCTGATGACTGTGCCCAAGTGCTTGCTCAGTAAGCCTAGCTCATCCAGCCCTATTCTACATGTCCATCTTCATGCTGTAGTTCCCATGCACGTCTGTCTCTGTTTCATTTGCCTTTTCATTAAGATGCTTATCATGTCACATAGTGACCTACTTGTCACTAATTTATCTCTATGAGGGTATTTTTTAATTAAAAACTTCTCATTAATTAAAAATTTGACATTTCATATGTGTATATTATACACTCTAATTGTTCTCGTCCCTATCCTCTATTTCCCTCATACCCTCATAATGTCCACCCCCATCCTTACAAATACCTTTCCCACATTTATGTCTTTCGGTTTATGTTTTGAGTGTAACCAGGGCCATCTATGTGGCCACAGCTTTGGAACTATCCACTGGAGCTTGTTGAACTCAGCAGCAGAAAATAAAACTGAAGACAACATCTCCTCCTCACCCAGGATCTATCAGTAGTCAGTAGATCATCATGAGTTAGGACCCCACAGAGCCCCGCTTCCATCCATGACTGATTGCTGACAGGCCCAGTCTTGTGCAGGCCCCATGCAAGCAACCAAAGCAGTGGTTCCAGAGAGAGAGAGAGAGAGAGAGAGAGAGAGAGAGAGAGAGAGAGAGAGAGAGAGTAATGTTGGGGGAGGCATGGCAGCGGGTACCCAGAGAAGGAAGCTGAGAGACCCCATGGCCACATGCAGAAAGCAGAGCGTCAACTAGAAGTGCAGAAAGGCTGTAAATTCTCAAAGCCTGTCCTGGTGATGAACTTTCTCCACATCCCATAGCTCCTGCAACCTCCCTAAATGGCGTTACTAGCCAGGCACCAAGTGTTACAATACGAGAACCTACGGGGGGGGGATTCTCATTCAAACCACTACACAGGGAATCTCCCTTCTAATTCATTACTTTTGAATTATGTTTTTGATCTGGGTTATAAGCTAGGAAGTTTCTAAGGGGTTGGCGATACAGCTTGCTGGTTGAACTCTTGCCTGGAATGCGTGAAGCCTGGCTTCCACTCACACCACTCAAAACAAACAGAAAAAGATAGTAGATTTCCATATGTCTTTTCCATGTATTCTTTATTTTAACTAACCCTCCCCCAACTCTTCATCTCCCTGATACCCTTACTCCCTTTCTTGCTGCCACAGGTACTCCAGGGAAAGCATAGATAACTGAATACTTGAAATTAGAATCCATCTCTGAGAGATAACATGCATCAGTTGTTTTTCTGGGCCTGGGTATCCTCACTCAATGTAATTTTTTTTTTCCAGTTCCATCCGTTTGTGCAAATTTTATTTCTTTTTATAGGTGTGTGCCACATTTTCTTTATTCACTCACTGGTTGATAAGTATCTAAGCTGATTCTGTTTCTTTTCTTTCTCTCCTTTCTCTCCTTTCTTTCTTTCTCTCCTTTCTTTCTTTCTTTCTTTCTTTCTTTCTTTCTTTCTTTCTTTCTTTCTTTCTTTCTTTCTTTCTTTCTGATATTGTGAATAGAACAGCAGTGAATGAATGAATGAGCAGGCAACTATGTAATAGGATATTGGAGTCCTTTGGTAAATGCAAATGAGTGCAATAGATAGGTTATATGATAGTTCTCTTTTTATGTCTTGAGAAAACTCCAGACTGCTTTCCAAAGTAACTGCCCTGGTTTTAACATCCCCAACAATTTATAAAGGTTCCTTTGCCCCAGCCCACATCTTGGCCAACATTTATGGTCATTTGAATTCTTGATGACGGTCATTCAGGCTGGGGTGAGATGGAATCTCAAAGCAGTCTATCCTGCATTTCCGTGATGGTTAAGGATGCCAGAAGCTTTTAAACATGCTTAACGGCCAATTGTGCTTTTTTTTTTTTTTTTTGAGAATTCTCTGTTCTGTTCCAGAGCCCGCCCTTTCAAATTGTTTTTTTCCCCTGATGTTTATTTAGTGAGTTCTTTGTATAGTCTAGACACTAGTCATCTGTCAATAGCAGACATCTTCTCCCATTCTATAGGCTCTCTTTACTCAATCAACAGTTTCCTTTACTGCAAAGAGTCTTGCAGTTTTGTGAGATCCCATTGTTGATTGCTGCTCTTGTTTCCTGTGCTACTGGAGTCCTATTTAGAGAGTCCTTACCTGCTCCCATGCATTCACACTGTGTTCTTTTCCTCTAGAAGTTTCAGAGTATCAGGTCTCTGAAACTTGTTGAGAGAGGACAATATTTTAATAAAGGTCACATTCGGGGCACTGGGTCCTAGTCCTAGTACTTCCGTGTATGCTTTTTAGAGGTTACAGCTTGACTTGAAACACTGTGTGTGTCTCTTCCTGTCTCTGCTCCCTGCCTTCCTGGCATCGTAGATAAGATGTCAGTAAACGTCAGAAAAGAAAGCCCTGGCAGGGGCCTCCCATCTGACAAACCACAGGACGTGCAGAAAGCCGTAACCCTAGGGCCAAGCTGCATGGGCCAAAATGACCCCTCCAATTGCTCCCCATGTCCCCTCCCCCCCAACCTCCAAGTGGCGTTCAGGATGGTGGTAAAAACATGAGATGCAGAGACTGTTTATCTCACAGAGAAGTCACTGCCAAAGCTATGAGAGATTATGGAAAATGCTGTCCCTTTGAAATAGTCGTCCCTTTGAAGCCACAAGTTTTACTTTCAGAGACCCAACCAACTCTGGCTCAAAAACAGAGCAACCACCATACCTGTATTCGACAGGTACAGTTTTTTGTTTTACCAGAATTTCCCAAATAATGCAGTGTGACGAGTTTTTACACATACTTACAATATGTTCGGCCTGACAGATAATTGAGAGGGGGTTTACGGCATAGGGGAGGCTGTGTGCTGGTTCCTTGCAAATACTACAATATGCTATATCGGGGTATCGACCATCACAGGTGTTGGTATATGCGAGACCCTGGGGCCAACTCCCATAAACACTGACGGACAACAGCATACTTGAGCACGTGATCCAGGTTGCTGCCTCCCCATCACAGCAACCTGCAGTGTCTGGTCCTCTCTTTTTAACCAGGTCATGCTATCAAGTATGTTTCCTAGTGCCTGTTTATAACTAACGCTCTGCCTTGTCTTTCCCCTATAACTCTTTTTGTTCAGGATGACCAGTATCTAATATTGATAAGCAATATCTTGAAGAAGCCAGTTGTATTTTTAAAGGCGTATAAGTTGAACTGCTGTAAACAGCTTGCCTGGTCATATCATCTTATCTGTACTCCTCCTCTCCTCTCCTCTCCTCTCCTCTCCTCTCCTCTCCTCTCCTCTCCTCTCCTCTCCTCTCCTCTCCTCTCCTCTCCTCTCCTCTCCTCTCCTCTCCTCTCCTCTCCTCTCCTCTCCTCTCCTCTCCTCTCCTCTCTTCACCTCTCCTCTCTGTCTCTGACTCTTTGTCACTGTCTCTCTCTTTCTCTCTCTCTCTCTCTGTGTGCCATGAGCATGTACACACATATGTGAGATAATAAATCGATATCAGTTCTTTGGTGATAACAAATGTCTATAAAATTCCCTGTGAGTCTAATGTGTAGTCAGTTTTTGTTTATGAGGTCCTTGTAGGTGTGACCCGGCTCATAATTAACCAGCAGAAAACTGAATCTGAGGTGCGATCTCTATGTGAGGCTTCCACAAGATTGTTGCTGAGGAAGGCACTGTTTCTGACTAGAAATCTAGACAGATAAGTAGATGGTCCCGTAGATTAGCAGGAAGCATACACAGCAAATGTTATTTTCTGATACTTGAATTTGCTGGTGATTTTTGCTTTTCTTTCTCTTGTTACATGTTGTATTTGCAAGATTACCAGGAGTCTCCCTTGGCCCCAAACTCCCTAAGAATACAATGGAGAGTAGGGGATTAGCAAAGTCATAGCCAAGTCACCAGGTCTGCATGACCTTTCAACTTGAGAACTGGGTAGTGTTGGGATCAGGAGATGCTCCAGACTGAACTCTGTCTCCCTCAAATTCAAGTGCTGAAGCCCTAGCCCTCATCTGGGTATATTTGTTAGATATCCCATTTGTAGTTGAGCATCCTACAGACACTTCTCTGCACTGTGACCTGCTGAGTTTCCATACTCCACTGCACAAAGAACCTTCTTTGATGTGGTCTGCGACCAAGCAGGTGCATTTTTTAAAGAGTAGGGAAAACCACTGTTTGGAGGAGCGAAAGCGTAGTTCAAAGGTGCTGCTGTCATTCTCTCGCCGCAAGTGTCACGAACCACACAGGGGTTTGGAGCATTTGGATGGGACCCTGATGTTTCAGCGCAAGGATCTCTGTGTGCGTTGCACCTGGCTCTTGCCTCATACATATTTCATCTGTTTGAGTGTGTGTGGTTTGGGGCAAATAAAAACAAAGTAAGTTCTGTGCCTCCACTTTTGCCTCCGATATGTAGAGACTGTATTTCCATCAATGCCTCTGAGAGTTAAGTAAATGCAAAAAGTCTCTGCCAGCTAGTGCTGAAGTTCTCTGCAGAGGAGGGATGCAGCAGCTTGTATACCCATTAGTGAGTTGGCATCTCATCCTCTCCTCTCGTCAGCGGGCCTCCTGGGGAGCTGAAATGCCAACTTACTTCCCCCAGAGAAATGCCTCCCTCACGCAGCACATCTCCATCAGACATGTCACACGTCCCTAACTGTAAGGACTATCTGTCCGCTAGCCTCATCTACAGTAACTGACATCGGTTGAGCCTGTCACGTGCAGAAATGCTGGGAACATAAATCTTTCAAAAGATTAAGAGGGAAGTGCGGAACCGGTCTCCAAAGTGCTCATGAGAAAAACATTGTGAATGACAGAGACAAAAGCTGTTCAGATTCTCTGTAAGATTAAGGAACTATCACAAGTGGCCAGGCGTCCTGTAATCGGCTTGGGGTGTCTCATTTAGATCTGCTGACAGTGCCTATCAGGCAATTCTGGTCTCCTACAGAGATTAAAAAAAAAGGGGGGGGGAGGGTAGTTGAGTAGAAATAGGCATCTCAAATACCTTTATTTCCAAATATATCCTCTTCTGAAGAAATTATGTCTCAATGTGTCACCTCACTGCTGAACTTCTGGTGGCCTCCAGGGCTCACCGGGGAAGAAGCACAAATGGCCCAGCAGAAGCAGTTTCTTCCTGCTATATCCTTGCTGCACCTGAGTTACAGTTGGTTGTCTGAGAGTCTCATTCATGCGTGTAAGCACCAAACATTGCTGCTATTGCTCGTCTCGTGTCCTTCCGTGTGCTCTGGGCCCTGCCACATCTGTCCTGCTCTACCCCCAGAGCACCACAGGGGAGCAGACACGTGCCGACCCATGATACAGAAGCCTCCAGAGCTCGGTTAGTGAACTACATTGCCAGCCCAGGGGTTCACCAGTAAAGAAGAGATGCTATCCCTAAGTGATTGACAAGAACCAAGGGTCTATGCTGGCAAAACTGAGTGTGGGCTTACCTAAGTAACTCCAAAGAGGAAACTGAAGACCTCTCAAGGAAGCAAAGCTGCTGTATTTTATTGGAGTATTCTTTTATTCATGCATTCAGTTGCTTGTTTAAGGCCTACTCTGCATGAGCAATGATTATTCGAGACATTAAGGATTCATAGCAAACAATACAGATAAAAAGCCCTGCTCTCACCAAGCCTGTGGTCTCGGCATAGTGGTTAGCATGGGCCAGCAGCTGCTTTCGTTACCTTGAGAACATAATTTAACCTTCCTGCGTCCTTGGGTCCCTCATCTCTAAAAGAGAGATAAGGAGTAATGTCTATTTCACAGGGCTTTTGTAAGGATAGATAAGTGAATACATGGGAATTACTTAGGAAAATGACTGGCACCTAACATACATTCAGCAAACTCTACGCAGGAGGATTTTTTTCAGGGACAGAATGACTACATGGAACAGAAACACGGATTCCTCATTCGTCTCTTTTAATCTTTTACGCTGGCTGCTGCCGGGCCCACGTGCTGGTGTCCCCATTTTCCTGTCCCTGGGTTCAACCTGGCATGCCTCTGTCTTCACCCCAGCTCCTTGTCGTCTTCCGTGATTAACATCAGTCACTTTCAGTGTCTCAGCTGAGAACATGAAACAGGTTTATGGCAGATTGCTTATGTAGGTACATTTATCAATACCCTATTGAAAGCTGATTGTTCAGTTCTCCACCTCATATCAGCTGTGGCGCTCTGCTTTCCAGAGTCAGCCGAGGGACATTCTGGAGAGCTCCCTAGAAAGTGAGAGTGTTTTCTGGTGACCACCCCGTGCAGGAAATTCTTCCCTGTCACTCACTAGCTGTGCATGCTCCACTGAGTCATTGACGGTGGCACACACTTTTAATGCCAGCACTCGGGGGACAGATCTCTGAGTTCAAGGCCAGCATGCTCCTCAGAGCAAGTTCCAGGACGGTCAGGTTTATATAGAGAAACCCTGACTTGAAATCCTCTCTCCCCCAAACACACACCAAACATGCAAAAATGTTATACTTGGAGCCCTCAGTATTGTAAGTAATCACGAAATGACAGTGTTAGCATCAATGTTATTATTTAATGCGTGTGTATGTATGTGTGTTGGGGGGGTAGGCATGCATATGTGAGCCCATGTGTATGGAGGCCAGAGGCAGATGTTGAGTGACTTCTTCAATCTTCTCTTCCCCTTTGCCCCACTCGTTTGTTTATTTGTTTGCTTGCTTGCTTGTTTTTGAGGCAGGGTTTCTCTGTTTAGCCCTGGATATCCTGAAACTCACTCTGTAAAGAAGACTGGCTTAGAACTCACAGAGGTCCACTTGCCTCTGCCTCTCCTGAGTGCTGGGGTTAAGGTGTGTGCCTCCACCATCCACTTGCTTCCCACTGGTTTTTGAGACAGGGCTTCATTGAACCTAGAGCAGCTCACCAGTGTGGCTAGACTGACTGGTTAGCACCTGTGGGGAATCTTTTTTTTTTTTAACCTCTCCACTGCTGGGGGAACTGAAGGTGCTTGCCACCACGCCCGGGGTTTTCTGTGGGCACGTTAGTCCTTACGCTCACACTTTACTGACTGGGCCATCCCTTCAGCCTCTTTGTTTAGTTTTTATTGGTCAGAGTCTGGTTGTTACTCTGTCTAATTGCTTGGATCCACAGTGTGTCGTATTTTAATAGCAGCTTTAAAAGGGAGGAAGCACGGCATGGAGCGGTCTCTCTGAGAGTAGTTGCCTTATTTACTATTATAAAAAACTTTAAAGCACCCTCCTGCATTCCACACCAACTCCTTTAACAAACACTGGTTAGGACAGCAGTGGTGATAGGTCGGGTTATCCTGGAGCAACACACTGCCTGCTAATCTCAGCAGCTTAGGACGGCAAAGCCTTCTTTCTGGTTCATGTGGGATGTCCTTCAGGGTTGGGGATGGGGCTATGTTCATTGAAGTGCTCCTGGAGGGTTGACAGGGGTGGGAGGGCTGCCACCTGAAATGCTGTCCTTGGCCAGAGGGAAGAGGATGGTTCCAACTCAGCCATTAGGTGCTCCGAGTTCTGCCCACTCCTCGCTGAGCACTGTCACTTGCCCACCCACGCCCAAAGGGCTGACAGTACAACTCCAAGAAGAGAGGATACAAGCACAGGACACCAACCATATTTAAAGTACCGGGCTAGGGACAGTGGCTTTGACCCCGCTTCTCGGGGGGCGGGGGAGGGTCCTTTCAATCTGGTAGAGGAGATAAGAGGAAGCAGAAGACAGAGTCCCACAGATGCTATTTCTGAGCTTCCATCAGAGTGCCCCGGAGTCCAGAGGATGAGTGGAGTGATTAATCCCCATGCACTGCTTAGGACATGGAGGAAATTCATTAGCTGGGGCTGGCAGGCTCTCTGTAAAGATGTGATGTGGGAAGACGAGAACCAGGGCAGTAATAGCTCATCATTTTTAAACTTCCAGTGAAGGCTGTCATCACCAAACCCATAATTTATTTAAACATCTATCTGTCTGTGTGTTGGACCCAGTGAGCAGCAGACCTATCCTGCCTTCAAGGAGAGGATGGGGACGGAGGTGGGGCACATTCCCATCATTTTTGCAGAGTGGCGCAGGGGCAACTGGGACACATGCAAATCGAAAAGATTTTTATTTTGAACAGTCATAAACAGTCATGGGACACTAATTTAGCACAAGAAAACAAAAGATCGGGAAACACAGAAAGATGGAGGGCGGAGCCCTGTCCTTGGAATGCTTATAAATATTTAGAGAGCTAAGAAGAGATGGAGGGACTATTTCAATAAAAATGCGGGTATGATTAATATCCTAAATGGTGGGTTCAGCCATGTGTCTTGGCATATGAAGAGGGAATGAAAACGTCCCTGGTCACAGAGAAGTTCAGGACTGGAAATGGAGGGCTCTGGTTGGTGAGGAAAGGCAATGGCGTGAGAAGCGACATTTGTGAACCTGTTCAGGAAGGAAGATGAGAGGTCTAAGTAGAGCTGATGGGGAACAGGGCTCTGCGTGGGTGCACAGGTCGCTGGAAAGAAAGGTAGTTAGGAAACACATCATAGGAAGATTGAGTTCCGGGAGTAGATTTTATCTGAGGAGCAGTGAGGAAATAAAAAAAAAAAAAGTGAAAGCATGTTTCTGGAAGTACTGGCTATGCAAAGGCCAAGGTCTGATGAGGCGCCCTCCAGACGTTACTGTGTCTGCGCTTTACAACGGCAGGATGGCAGGAGCCACCCTGTTTCTGATTTAGGAAACTGAGGATCACAGGTATCCTGGATAAGAGGCTGGCTTCAAGGTCAGGCTCAGGCTGTGCAATGTCACATCTGTGGCTCCTCATCATGCCAGCTGGCTGTGATGATGGAGAGTGGGGACTGGGACAGAGCTAAGCTTGCTAAGATCAAGCATGCTGAGGAGAGAGAGGCTGCGAGACCAGCAAGGAGGTGACAGCAGCTATCTCGATGTTGGTAAGGGAGGAGACAGTTTGGGACCAAACCTGTAGCCACAAACCACAGGAAAAAACCAAATGAAATTTCCAGATTTAGGAGGAACTATGGCAATCTTGATTTCAGACACTTCGACTGTGAAGACCGCAGATAGCCAGGTAGTTATGTGGCATTTATTGGAGTGGACGGGTGAAGTTGTAGAGATTAGACAGTATAAGCTCTGAGCAACCATAGGCCGGCTGTCCCTTCCACAGACTCCATGCTCTCTCTCTTCATATAGATCACCGGAAGTCATAGACAAGGCAATGCTTGCAAATCGCTGACTGAAGAACTTGGAAGACAAAACCTGTTCAGTTAATAGAAGATGGCATTTTATTAGAGATAAAATTATTAGAGAGGATGGGCTGGACATAGAGTGGTGCCTGTTAGAGAGAGAGAGAGAGAGAGTAATTATAAATAATGTTGAGCAACGGGCCCTCTCTAGGGTTGAATTTCTTGGCTGCTGATTCCTGATGTGGTAGCCTCTCCCAGGTTTCTGGAAATGCTGCCTCTGGCTTCTACCATCCAGTGTGTCTGATTGGACATCTTGACTTTGTTCATTTGCATACTGCGCCTGCCCTCCTGCATCTCCCCTCTGTAGTTTGGAAACACGCTTGCCTTGTGCCGCAGATGTGGGATTTCTGGGCTTCCTGGAGTGGACCAATTTCAGCATCCTCCATTCTAGTGCACCGTTAGAGAGCGGCACGGCCTCTTATGTACACCATCAGATTGCACTGTGTGACATGGAATAATTAAATGTCCTACAGACATACAGTGTTTGAGAGGCGAGGCCCTTAAACCACTCCACCATTACCACAAGGTCACATAAATACTCCCAGTCCTTATCATATTGCAATATCATCTGGTGCTGGAGAATTTCATAAACAAACTTAGATGTGCAATAAAAATAGTCCACACACCCAGCAGGCAATCAAATTTCTGCATCTTAAAAGCCCCAATGAATTATATACATAGTAACCAAGTTTGTCCTCATAAAAGTCATTCTGCCATCCTCAAACTCATCATAAAAGATCTATATTAAAAATCAGCATCCTGATGTCCATATAAGATTGAAGCAAGGAAAAAAATTCTTGTGGAGTCTGGCTCTCCCAGGGCCTGAGGCAATGCTGACTGCAAGGCTTGGCTCCCATGAATGTCAGTGTGACTGAAAGTCCTCCTCAGTCAGGTGCTCAATCAAGCCTAGGTTTCCCTGCGGCCTTACACTTGTTTATACACCTACCTTGGGAAGCAGCAGAACCATCTAAAAACACAGATTTAACTGTTGTGTTAACAGCCTCTTCCCTGAGGCACTGTCGGATCTAAGTATCACAGGCCTTTGCATTTATTTTAGCCATTCATCCTGAAATTATTTTTCAGAACCAGACATTAATTTCTGTGGATATTTCATGCCACAATACTCTTCCTTTCCCTTCTCTCTAGTCCTCTTCCCTTCTCTTTCCTCTTTCTCTCTTTTCTCTGTTTATTTTCTTCCTTGAAGCTAGAGAGCTTTAACCCTGCCCCTTGGCCTGTAAGAGATCTAGTGAGCTGGTAGGAAAAAAATTAAACATCAGACAGAGGTCCCTTCTTGGTCTCGGAAGAGACCAACCTTGAGACATCTTCTAGAGTTACACAAACAAATGTCATTCTAGAGCCAACCCTGGGAAGTTCTGAGCACCCTTGGGCTCATGGAGTCTGACGAGGACTGTAGAAGTTGGACCAACACTCAGGAAAAAGTGGGATGGAGAATTTCAGAAGTGATGTCCTTCTAGGTAGGAATGCTGAAATCTTGCAATACTGGAGATAATACAGAGACAACGCAGAATAACAGAAGGGACAGTTGGATGACAACTCACCTTTTTGTTTTGTTTTGTTTGTTTGAGACAGTGTTTCTCTGTGCAGCCTTGACTGTCCTGGACTTGCTTTGTAGACCAGACCGGCCTCAAACTCATAGAGATGTGCCTGCCTCTGCCTTCCAGAGTGCTGGGATCACAGGCGTGTGTCACCACACCTGGCTGACAACGCACCTTGAGACAGAAAGCATATAAGAAGAGCCAAGGGGCGGCAAGAGGCTAACAACCAGATTATACAGTAGCTCAGTGGTGGAGCAATTGCCTGGCATCTGTGAGGGCTTGAATACCATATACATTACCACAAGAAAACCAAAAGAGGGGAAGAGAAAGGCTGAAGGGAAGGAAGGAGCAGAGTAGGAAGCGATGTGTGTTGAAGAGTCTGAAAAGTGCCTTTGGGAACAGAGTGGCACTGACAATCTAGGTTTGACTAGAAGGAGGTTCACAAGGGAGTGCTCACCAAGCTCATTGGATATCGTCTGAACCCCCTGAGCAGTAGGGACAGGAACCGACTTTCGGCACCCATCTCCCTCAGGGAATGGTTTTCTATTTTCCACTTCCTCTCCCCGTACAAGCAATTAGCAAATAATTCCAAGCAATTTTAATTAAATGCAAAAACCAAATAGGCAAACTCATGCATCACAAAGGGGTAACTTCTGTCCTCATCTGGTGACTCTCACTTGGCAAATGTCACCAATTTAAAAATAGCTCAAAAATAAACTGGTTCAAGTTCTTTCCCCACTTGGCTTATGTGCAATGCTAACGTTAGGTTATTTCGGTGACTATTAGGATTGCTCTAATCCGCCTAATTTGGGAGCAAGTTGTTACCTCAGAAGACTCTAAATTGGGTGCATTCTTGACTATTTCTGTGAAAACTTAACGTTTCTTAAATGTCACTTTCTGAACTTTGGAGATGCAAACATAGATGGGAAGTCTAAAGTGCAGCGATTTCTTTTTACAACCCTGATTAGATTTGTCTGAATCACTGGGTCAGATCTGACAGTTGTATTAAAATCATTTTTTTAAATGATAGAAACCAGAACTTTCTATCTAAAATATACATCCTCTCCTGTTATTTTGGAAAGCCAACGGCACCTGCTTCATATGCAAGATCTTGAACTTGGGGCCGTTGCTTACCGTCAAGTGTCAGTTGACCGGTTTTCTATAAACTTGATCTTCCAGAGCATTTCTCCCTCCATCAAGGCATCGCCCAAGGCAGGGTTCCTGGATTTGTAGTTTAACAAAGCATTTGATTGATATAGCCCAGTATTCCTGTTCGTATAAATATTTTAAGTTGAAAAAATCCCTTTTGTTATTTTTCTCTCTGCCTAAGAAATACTTCCATGATCTTTTCCCATAACAGGGCAGTCTGACTTCAGGAACCCTGCATGAGGTGAGGAGGAAATGGCTTCTTGGCGCTGCTGGCTTTCCACAGCTATTCTAAAAACAGAGAATATGCAGAGATGTGCCACTTCAAGGCAAATGAACAGTGTGCCTCGTTTCCTATAAACTGCTCATCCTTTCTCCTTCCTGGTTACGGATGTGGGTAAATGAACTGAAGCATGAATAGAGAAACAAGTCTGAGCATCACACTTTTAACCACAGAGAGCTTCTGTGAGGGTTTCTGATTCCCTTCTCATTGTGGAACTGGGTTTCCACTCAACGACTGCATCTTCTGTGCAGTCTTCTGTGACTATTTCCAGCTGCCAGTTCCTACTTTGTCTTCCTCTGTGGGTCAGGAGTAGGATCTTGGCTGCTTCCCTTTCGCTTTTCGTGTCGCTTTTGATTTGCTTGCTCACATCTTTGTCTCCCCCCATCCCTGTCTTTGATGGACACATGTCTTCAGAACAAAGATTTACACCTTTCTGTTGTTTGTTGTCTGTGTCAAAGCATCTAAGCCAAGGGGGGAAGAATATCCAGGCATAAAAGGGGCGGTCTTATCAACATTCATGGAAGAAGTTATGGTAGGAAGGAAAGATAGGTACCTGAACCAGGCTTGTTCAACACTATCTACATTTTCCTAACACATTTTCACTCAGTTCTCCACGCCCCCCACCCCCAAGTGTGTGTGTGTGTGTGTGTGTGTGTGTGTGTGTGTGTGGTGTGTTTGGGTGGAGTCTTATTATACGGTCCTGTCTGCTCTGAAACTTATCATGTAGACCTGGCTGGCCTTGAACTTACAGTAATCTTTCTCCCTCTGCCCTTGAATGCTGCAGTGACTTGCATGTTCTCAGGCCCAGCTGCCCTGCAGGTCTCACCCAGAGCTCCAGTGGAAACCCACAAATTCACCAAAAAGCTCGTGTGTGGTTTTCTGTGTATGAGAGAGGGAGAGAGAGAATGAGAGAGAGGCAGAGACAGAGAGCAAGCACATGGAGTCTTCAGCCTTTATCAAGAGGTCCAAGAGCAGCTTGGAGACCCAGTCCCTTCCTATGCGTGACAGCAGGTGGATGGGTCGAATTCCAGTAGTGAATCCAGACAACACCCATTTCTTCAATATGCACCTGACGGTTAGCCTCGCGGGCTGGCAAACAGCAACCTCTGCTACTGGGAAGGGAGAAGAGAAGGCAGGACACAGGAGCACAAATATTGGATGATGAAACCGACCCCCAACTAGACAACAAATTATAATGTTCCACAGAGAGCTCTCTGCACCGCCTAAGGGGGAAACAGTTCTCCAAGCTGGAAACAGGCATAAGATTTTTACCCACGTTTCAAGTAAATCACCTTAGTTGGTTAAAACTAATGTTTTAGTGATCACTTCGGGCGAGGGTGAGTTGCTTCTCTGCTGACTTGCTTAGGAAACTTCTTGAGTGCCCAGCCTGAGTGAGATTGCAGAGCCAGCCACGTCAGGGGGTCTGTGAGTAAGGTGGGCCACACTTCTTTGACAGGCTCAAGTGTCCTCTGGCTCAGTGAAGTGGGATTCACACGCTCAGCTGCAAAGACAGCCGTGGTTAAGAGAGGCAGACTCTTGGCCCTTCACGGAGTGGCTGGTTCATTGGAGATCTGTGCTGGCAATTCACTCGTTGCCATGGCAACCGTTGGAATGCAGAGGTGTGCATTTGCTCATTTTTATTATTATTCTATTATTTATACTGTGGCATCTTTGAGAGGATGATACATTTCTTAGGAAGAATCAGAACCCGCTCTCCCCCAAGACAAAAGAGGCAATTATCTACAAGGAACCCCAAACAAGATATACCTGCTTGCTAATCACTAGAGGAATAGTCTCTTTCCCAGCATCCTCCAGGGAAATTCTCACTACCCTGTGAAATTTGTCTGCTAGCCAGTGACTAGGATGTGGCAGGTTTCACTGATCAAGCTGAGGTCTCAGTAGTAGGCAGACACTCCTTCTTTGTCAGATTATATTCAGTGTTGAGTCTGGGTCCTCTCACAGTTCATGAATCATCATACTTAATTACTTGGAATATGTCACCGCATACAGAAATAAAGGAGCTTTTTATAAACTCACCCGGGGAAAACGTCTTACTCAACTCTATAAACAATGCAAGGGCTAGGTATAAATGTTATGTTCTCACAAATCCAGTGAAATAAATAAATAAATGAATAAATAAATAGGATTTCAGACATGGAAGCCAACAAACCTCCCCAATCTTTAAGATTTGGTATTGGTCGTTTAATACATTTCTAATGTTAGTTGACTGGATTCCAGGGGTTTCGGGCAAAGGGTATAAAAATAAGGGTATTTCCTGGGGACAAATAGAAAAGGAAAGTTACAGTCAGAAATATAAGGTTAAATATAAGTGTGCAGAAATATAAGGTTAAATCTCCCTCTTAGAACATTGATTATTGATTAACTGGGTGCAATCAAGCTGCATATACAACAATTTTGAACCAGGCGTAGAAGGTATTATACATAACACATGTATACTGGAACCAATCTCAAGTCTAAAGCCGAGACATTGGGTTACTATTGGTTCATGCAAAGGAATCCCTGCGGCCACTAACTCGCGAGGATACTGATGAAGGAAAATGTGTTCACGGGGGCTGGGGAGATGGCTCAGGGGGTAAGAGCACTTTTCAAGCAAGCACGAAGACACAAGTTTGGATCCTAAATACAGAAGAAGCAGGGCCTGGCAGTATGACCTCAGTGCTGCAGGCTGGGAGGGGGGATCAATTAGGTGGGCTCCCAGATTTTCCTCAGTCCCCCATACGTGCCCAAACAGGCACGAACACTCATACACATGCACATACACACACACACACACACACACACACACACACAATTAATTGATAATTAATTAATATGCATTTTGCATGAAATAGCACCTATAATGTAGAGGGATTAAAAAAAAAAGAAAGGAGAAAAAAGTGAGCAGATTACAAACAGTATGTATCTTGCAATCACAGTTAATTTAAAATATGCAACTTTGGGGCCTAGGGCTTTAGCTCAGTGAGAGAGGACGATCTAGCATGTGTAGGGCTCTGGGTTGCATTCTCAGCACTGTAAAAAAAAAGTGTTTTTGTTGGCATTTCTCTGTGTGTTTATCGTTATGTGAAGAGGAAGAAAATTGGAGGTCATAAAATACTAAATAATCATCATCTCTGATGATGGGATTATATGTAATTGGTCTTGTGTTTTTGTTTTTTTGTTTTTTGGTTTTTTTTTTTCCCTCAATAGACCATAAGGATGTGGCCCAAACTGCATCCTGTCTATGGCTGTGTTACTGCCTACTGTGCGCCAGGTTTTATATCATGTGCTGAGAAGACAATGGTGAATGAGAAACATGGCCTGTTACTGTGGGACTTGTTTGCTTGGGTGTTTTTTGAATAAGGTCTTACTCTGCAGGCTAGGCCAACCTGAAACTCACTGAGATCTGCCTGTTTCAGCCTCCATGTGCTGGGGATACAGGTGTGAGCCGCCATGCCCTGTGAAAAGATTTTTCTCACTAAAATTGTCACCGAAATTGTTGGCACACCGGGAAGAGATGGGTGCTTTCAGGAGCAGTGCCCCAAGTCCCACTACAGAAATGACCTGATGGGGCTGCTACTTGCCAAACCAGAAATGAAAGGAACTTGGCCTTCCTGCCATTCCCTTCACTAGACAAGACTACTTCCGAGTCAAGAACTTGGTCATTTCTGCCCCTCCAGAGAACTGGACAGCAGCTGCCCAGTGGAGCAGTGAAGATGAAGGCCACGCTCACATGGGAAGCCCTGTGAGTAGACAGATGCTGCCAGAATGTGGATCCCGAGTCTCGAGGAGCCTGGGAAGGTGGGCTCCGAATCCTGCTCCACAGGGGCTGGGTTCTTTGCATGGGAGTTTTCCTCCTTAGAGAGCTACTCAATGGTGACTAACATCCGGGAACCTAGACACTCTCACTGGTGTGCACAGCATCTCAAACATGGTAAAGAAGATGAGAAAATTAAAAGGCACATCAAACTCAGCCAGGTTGACTCTGGTTTCTGTTTGGGTTGCATCAAGAGACTCAAAGGTCCGGCATCAGACTCTCTATGTCTTCTCAGGTTCTTTTATGTGGAGAACAAAGAAGCACCACATTCCAACCATCTTAAAATCATTAGCAGGAATTAATAATTTCTTCAGCGTCCGACTGAAAAGCCTCGTAAAGGACTTTGATTAGTCTACATTGAGACAGTCCTGTGCAAGGGGCTTGAGTCATAACGTTAGTTCCCTGCGTAAAATAGAAACAGATCGTCACAGACACAAGCACATCCTGGGTCTACCAGTTGAACCGTCCAAGGCATACTGATTTCCCTGCACCTCAGCTTTCTGTAAAGGAGACATGGAAGACTACCTGCGGCGAAGCATTGTCTAAAGTGAGTGAAAGATGTAAAGCACATCCTAGTGGAAAGGTAGAAGAGAAATGCTTGGCGTTGCCGACCACAGGATATGAGCACTTACATTACAACCCTGTCTTATTATTCAAAACACCAGAGGCAGGTGAAACTCATACTTTTCTACTATACATGAAGCCAGGTTATTGAAAGAGCGAGTCTAGAGCTTGCAAAGAGAGACCTAGGCCTGCCGGCTGCACAAGCTCGCTCTGGTATTGAAAGACAGCTCTGGAGTGTATGACCTCTCAAGGGAGGGAGGGCTGCTGGGGAGAAAGATGGATATAACATAACACTATGACTCTGTGTGTGCATGCAGCAGACGGGCAGCCAGCCAGGGCACGCCTCTCTCTCGTGCTCTCTCTTGATTTTCAGCAAGGCCTCTGGTAACTCAGGCTGGCCTCAAACCCTCCGAGGAGCTAAGGACTGACCTTGAGTTTCTGGTCTTTATGCCTCTATTTTCCAAGTGTTAAAATTCCGGTGGCACAAGGTCAAGCCCAAGCAAGGCTGAGGCATGAGCCCAGGGCTCCTGCCCAACATGATCTTTTTCTTAAAGTCACACTGTTATTTTATGTCTAAGTCTTTTCTTGAGATCTTCTGGATTCTATGGGCTTGAGGGGTTTTGAAAAGATACAGATTATTTGACCACGTTAGCATGAAAGGTTTTAGTTTAAATAAAGTAACTGTCAACAGCGGGTGACAACCTGGGAAAAAAAAGTACTATCTGAAACCGATATGGTTAATACTTAGAATGTGAGGGACTCCTTGGGTTAAGAAAATGCAAATGGGGTATGATAGTTATCCCCAAAACACCCACAGAGGAATTACACAGGAACATATCACACACACACCAATAGCAAAACATAAAAGTAAAACCAAGTGCCTAGTTCAGACCCCGTGGTTTGCTACCTAACAGAACGAAGCCTCACACTGCGGCTCAGCACCTTGCAGGGTGCTTCCTCCGGTACCCTCCCCCCCCTCTGCCGTACTCCTGAGACCCCAGTCCCACCTCATCATCCTTCCCACCTGGAACCCTAATCTTTCTTTGGATATCTTTCCATCTGGGAGGTACTCCCCCCCAAAAAAAAAAAAAAAAAAACAGTGACAGAGTTCAAGAAACACCAGCTTAAATTAGGCCACTTTGGACTTCAGAGGTGAGGTCCTGGACAAACGGTAAATGCAATAGGGGGCTTCTGAACCTCCTTTATCACTATTAAACAAAACTATTTGTTGACGTATATTTCTATTCCCTTTGGAAGTAGGGATGAGGATGTCCCTCAGTGTTTACTCAGTTCTCATTGGACTCAACAGATGCTAGTTGAGAGCACAAACCAATGAACAAAAAGAAAATACAAGAGAAAGAGGGACAGGCATAAGGAGACAGTGAAGGAGAAGCAGGACCATACCCTGTTGGTCTCTAAGCTGAAGGTTTGTCTTTGAAGTAAGAAAGATTCTTGGGACTAACCTTTCTCCTCTCCTTCCCCTCGAGATTTCCTTCAAAATGAGTGACCTATAAATACTTCTGGATATTTTTCCAACCCTTAGGAACACTTTGCTCATTTGAGAAAGTTGAGTTACTGCTTTAGGCAAACAAAGATGGATTTAAAAATAGACAATTTTTTCACTAAAGGAAATTCATATATACAGGTATATATTTGTATGTATGTATGTATGTATGCATATGTATGTATTTAATTGTTAGGGAGAGAACCCAAGGCCTTGCAGGCCAGCACTCTACCACTGAGCTAAATCCTCAGCTCTCACCCCAAGACTTGGCTCCAATGTAGCAACCTTTCTTAGAAACAGGCAACTGAACGACAAGGTATTATCGTATTTCGGGAGCTGTGGCTCTCTGGGGTCACCCAGAAATGTCCCACCAGGCCTGGTTTTTGTAATATTGAACTTAGGGCCTCCAACACCCTGGGCAAACACTCTACCAACTAAATGACATCTTGGCTCTCCTTGCCCGCCCCACTAAATGTAAAAGCACATATGCATTGCAGAACGTTAAGAAAGCACAGATAAATAGCAAATATAAGGTAGAACTGCCCCGTGACTCCCTAACCTGTCATCGCTCCTAACACTGTGTTCATCTACTCCCTTCAAAAGGTTTGTCTATTTATTCACTCTTGTGTGTTCACATCCAACTTTTAAAAATGGATTTGAAAATGAGACTTTATGAAAAGGACACTTTTCTTCCTCTATAATCCTTCCCTCCCACAATGTTTGTCTTTACTTTGTGTGAAACAGCGGACACCTACCAACAGGAGCACATTCTACAAGATTGGCTATCAGGAAGCCCCAAGATGTTTGTGATTATGTAAGATAAGGGAAATCTGAAACTGGCTCCACTGAGGAACCCAAGAACCGTAAATATGATGAAAGATGTTGGATGGGACCTATGAACACAAAGAGATATTGCTGTGGTAGTGCACACCTTTAATCCCAGCACTCAGGGGGGCACTGTGAGTTTAAGGCCAGCCTGGTCTAGAAATCGAGCCCAGGTCAGCCAAGGCTACACAGAGAAACCCTGTCTTGACTCTCTCCCCAACGCCCCCTCCCCCAAAAGAAAGAAAGAAAGAAAGAAAAGATACTAAAAGAAACGCTAGGAAACTTGCAGAAAGTATGGATGCTTTTTAATAATGTATCAATTTGGGTTAATTAATTGTAAAAATGTGTCACAGTCGTGCAAGATGCTAGTAATTGGAAAGTGTAGAGTACTTGGAAATCTTTCTTCATTTTTTTCCCCCTGTAAATCGGGCTGCCTTCTAAAATAAAAAAAGTTTATTTTAAAAAGTGGCACTTGGAATGTTGTCTCAAATATCTGAATGCCCTACATAGAAAAAGAAGAAGAAAAAAATGCCTCTGGAAACATGTCATGTTTAGTACAGTTTTTCAACACTATTCATCATCACCTTTCCCCTCCCTCGCTGCTGCTGAGCGACACAGGTAGAACAGAGCTCCTCATTGCTCGTGAGAAAAAAACCCAGAGTTTTTAATTAGCTCTCTATCAGATATAGCCCGAGGATTTACATGTTTTACCATGTTCAGCTTGCAGCTTGGGGGCCCAGTCTTGTTTTCTAAGATCCTTGGGCTGTGTGGAGAAGCATAGAAAATGCATTAGTGTTAATAAAAGCGTGCGTCCAACAAAGCAGTTTACCTGGGAGTGAGGGGATGGACAGACCCTGGATGTTGGTGGCTCTGTTCAGAGAACTGTCTGCATGGGATTTTCTTGTGCTAAGAAAACCGTGTCATGTAATCTGTGAAATGAATGACAGCTTCTGTATTGTTTTGTTCCTCTGGGGGCAAAATGAGGTACTGAGGACTGGGCCAAAGCTATTTCTAAGCAGACACTGAAGGGACAGGTTGTTCTTTGCAATTCCTTGAAGGGGTAACCACCTCTTCAAGTTCCCTCTATCTTAAGGGGAAAACACCAATAGCGATTGATAAATAATTTCAAGAGTGATTAACACGTAATTATATTTAAAATGAGAGCTATAGGTCATTCACACGTGAGGAAATGGGACATTCCTTATTTTTAAAGTTGCTAATTTTGTAACTTTTCCTGTTGCTGTGATTTAATTTTAACATCAGAATATTCTAATACTCTTTCAAGAGCAATTTAAAGGAAGGCCGGTATTTTTGTTCACAGTTTGAGGGTACAGCCTATCACAGTGGGATAGTCAAGGAGGAAGGAACTTGAGAAGGCCACTGTGCACATTGCATCTATGATCAAGAAGCAGAGAGAAATGAATGCTATGTGGCTCAGCTCACGTAATCCATTCACACAACCCAGGATAGCAGCTCAGGGAATGTGTCCACCCACAGTGGACAGGTCTTCCCATCTTAGTCAATCCAATCAAGAGAACTGCACACCCCCACCTCCCACTCCCCAAAAAACACACAGGCATTTGGAGAGGCCTATCTTCAGTTGATGATAAATCTCATCCAGTTGACGTCTGAGAGTGGTCATCACAATTGTTATAAAGATACAAGGAAAACTGCATAATTTTGAGAAAAGAGAACATTGGTTAGGACAAATAGAAGAAGGCTGCTTTCTATGAAAAATAGAAAAAGAATAGAAAAAATAGAAAAAGAATGTGTTGACTGAAGTAGACACACTGATGTAGTTTGGAGAAGTCTGAGTATCATATTGCAAAGGACATACAGGAATGCTGAGGGGTGTGGTCTATATGCTTTGCAATCATTCTACCATGGAGTATGTAATAACATAAATTACATGTTCTCTCTCTATTTTTTGGTTAGGCCATTGTGCTGGTTGGGTTTTGTCAACCTGACACAAACCTAGACATATTTTGAAAGAAAGAATTGTGCTTGAAGGATTGCCACCATCAGATTGGCCTGGAGGCAAGCCTGTAGGGATATTTTCTTGATTAATGATGTGCTTACTGGGGGCAGTGCTACCTCTGGCCAAGTGGTCCTGGGTGCTATAGGAAAACAAACTAAGCAAGCCATGAAGAGCAAGAAAATAAGAAGCACTCCTCTGTGGTCTCTCCTTCAGTTACTACCTCTGGGATTCTGACTTGAGTTCCTGCCTCTTCCCTTGATGATGGAGTGATGTGGAAGTAGAAAGCAAATGAACGCTCTTGTACCCAAGTTGCTCTTGGTTAATGTTTTTGTCACAGCATTACAAAGAAAACTAATCCAATCACAATATGTGTTAGATTTATCTCTCATGGAAGTATAAAGTAAATGTTCCTTAGTCACCACACACAGTTTAAGAGGAAGTATGTTTCAATGTCTTTAAAACTTCTTCTGTACTCCTCCCTAATCATAGCCTTTATCTTTTCATTGGTGACAAGCACTTATCTTGAATTTTACACTTATTGTTATTTATATGCCTTTATTTTTTCTTTGTAGTTATTACTATATAGAAGTATATTTCTAAATAATATTTGTAGTTTTGCACCTTTTTCAATTTTTGTAAATGAAATCAGGCTAAATAAATATTTGCAACTTATTTTTTCATTTCAAAGTGCCGTAGTTTCATTTCCATTGCTGTGACAAATATCCCGACCAAATAGTGACATGGGGCAGGAAAGAGCTTATTCACCTTACAATTCCAGGTAACAATGGTCATTCTAGGGAAATCACAGAGGCAGGAGCATGAGACAGGAGCATGGGCACATCACATCCATGGTTAAGATCAGAGAAAAATGTACCCATGTGGCCTGCCCACTTGCATTCGGCTAGCTTTCTTCACTATTGTACAGCTCAGAGTCCAGCCTAGGGAATACTACTACTCACAGTGGGCCATGTCAGTCAATAATCAAGACCCCCACCCAACACACACACACACACACACACACACACACAGACATGTCCACAGGCCAACCTGATCAGGGTAATTCTTTAATTACAATTGTCTTTGCTGATGATTCTAGGTTATGGAGAGTTGTCATTTTAAACTAATCATCACACAAAGTAAAGACATTTTAATTATGTATTTATGGCTATTAGGTTTCTTCTATAAGATATCTTTTATGACATATATTATATGTTATCTATTATGATTACATCTATTATTTTTCATTAAGTTATCATGTTCCCATTAAATTTTAGAAGTTTTAAAAAGCATTCTGAATGCCAATAACCTATAGCCAGCTTATATAACCTATATAGTTATGTATATAACAATTAATTTATCCTGATTTGTAGACTATTTTGTAGCCTTCTTTCTGGTCTTTTGAAAGACAATTGTTAAACTTTAATCATTAAATGCATCAGAAGTTTTCTTTATTGTTTGTCTTTTTTCATTGTTAAAAAAAGAAAAAAACAAAAAACAACTCTCTTTGCCCAACCCAATCAGAATCTGTTTGGGGGTAAACTGAGAGAATTTGGGGTGGTGAGGATATAGATCAACACTGATTGCTACATTACTTATCAAATGCCAACTCTTTAAAACACATAAATGGAGCTGGGCATGGTGGCACACTCCTTTAATCCCAGCACTCGAGGAGGCAGAGGCAGGCTGATTGCTGTAAGGTCAAGGCCAGCCTGGTCTACAAAGCAAGTCCAGGACAGCCAAGGATACAGAGAAATCCTGCCTTGAAAAAAAAAAAAAAAGGAAAAAGAAAAGAAAACCCCCAAAAAGATAAATGAAAGAAAAAGCACACTGTGCTATCCTTCAAAAGGTCTTGCCTGTTTTCACATTTATAACTCTGCTTAGTTTTAGAATCAGCTTATAGTAGTCTACAAAACATTCATTCCATTGAGATTTTATTCATAATAATATTAAATTTATGTATAGGTTTATAAAGACTAAGCATTTTTGTCATCTAAAAGGTTATTATCCGTAAAATATGCCCCTTTATTTACTTTGATTTTTCATGTGTGTGTGGGACAGGATCTTGTTATTTGGCCTAGACCTGTGCTCTCAACTCACGAATGTCTCCACTCCGCACAGAAGAAACAAAGGCAAGAATAAAACTAATGAATAAAATAACAGATTTTAGAAAAGTTTAAGACAATTTATCCTCCTACAACACAGGTTGAATAGTCAAGTTCCCGGGGCAAGCAGGGGTGTGGTGTATGTTTGTGTGCAAAATAGCATCATATGTTCAGTACACATTCATCATGTTCAAGCTGAAGAATTAGGGAAACCTGGCACAGTAATAAACAGTGAGGGCTAGAGAACACAGAGTTCTGGGGGGTGAAGACAGGAGAAAGTAGGTGTCCTGCTTCCGGAAGAAAAGCAAATTATATGACTTCATTCTTTTTGTATTCTCTGTGTCTTCCATTTTCGCTATCGAATGCCAACCTTTAAAATACAATGATAAACTAAAACTAAAGAAAGAGTACACGCGCTGTCCTTCAGAAAGGTCTATCTATCTATCTATCTATCTATCTATCTACAGATATAGATAAACAGAGAAATATAGATATATATCTTGATATAAAAGTCAATATATATATATATATGTATATATTTGTTGTTGTTCTTGTTGTGTAGCTTTGGTTGGGCCTTCCCATACGTGGTGATGATACAGCTTCCTTACATGATTCACTAATTCAAACATCGCTGTCTCCTGAAAATCCTAGCCAGATACATCTGCAAACAATGCTTTTACAGATATCTGAATTCCTCCTCATTCACTCAAGTTCCCCCTAAAAAAAAAAAATTAGCCATCACGTGTAGTGTTTGTGATTAATTATTTACTTATACATTAGATGTCAGATTAGGTTAACATTTATGTCAGTTACATAATATTACCTTTCTACTCCTTATTTACATTTTACTTAAAATCAGGAATATATTAAGAGGATCCAAAATTCAAAAACTAACAAAAAAACACTCTAAAAAGTTTCCTCAAACAAGCTACCCAGTTCGCTCACCTGGAATCCATCATTGTCAATTTTTCTAAGCATTCTAACAGAGCTTTCTCTGGCAGGAAAATACCTTTTCCTAAGATTTGCTTTGTTTTTATGCAGGTGAAACTCAGTGTTTGCCACCCAGGGATACAAGCCTGGCAATTCTGAATCCAGTCCTGGAACTCAGCTAAGGTAGAAGAGAGAATGGACTCCACAAGGCTGCCAACTTCCATTTAAAAGCTGTGACAAAAATCCCCCTGTTTCAGGTCAGGAGGATCTCAGTGAGTTTTAGGCTAGCCTGGTGTTCACAGGAAGTTACAAGACAGATAGACATACCTAGAGAGACCCTGACTCAAAAAATAAAACAAACAAACAAAAATCCACTGACCTCTAATAAAATAAATAGAAATACCTTGTTTCTTTCTTGTTCCAAGACTATTTATTGTAGGTTTTTTTTTTTTTTGGTTTTTTTTTTTTGGTTTTTTTTTTTTTTTTCCTATTCAGAATATTTTCTTTTTAGGTGTTGTTTCATAGTAGATCTGCTGGTGACAAAGTGATTGGTTTCATCTCGCTGTAGAATGGAGGACAACCTCGATTTCTTCCTTTTAGCTTCCATATTTCTGATGAGAAATTTGCTCTTCAAACTGTTTTCCCTAGTGCAAAGTATCCTTTCTCTTTCGTTGCTTTAAGAATTGTTTTTCTTTGTAGTCTTTGGAAGTCTGACCTTGCTACATCTTGGAGTGATTTCTTTGAGTTAATCCTGTTTGTATATTGTCTACATTTTTTGGTCATATTTGGGAATTTTTCACAATTATTTCTTTATATACTTATTCAAGACCGTCTCCTTTCCTTGTGGAGATTTTATTGTTTGCTATAATCCCACATGTCCTAAGGCTCTGTTACTTTTTTTCCTCTTTCAGTATGTTTTTCTTGGTTATGAAGACTAAATAATTTCTGTGTTTCCATCCCTAAATCCTGATGTTTTCTCTGTACCTATTCATATTATGTTTTCCTGTTTTCTAGAAGCCCTGTGGGACACACGAGGCGAAAGGAACTAGGGAGCTCTTTTGGGTCCCCGAAGACAACAGCTAATGTGCTTCCCCTGCTCTGAATGTTTTATGTTTGTTTTCTAACATAATGCAGAGAGTTCTCAGCTGGATTTAATATGAGGGATGGGAAAGAGGG
Organism: Meriones unguiculatus; assembly: GCF_030254825.1. Lineage (NCBI taxonomy): Eukaryota > Metazoa > Chordata > Mammalia > Rodentia > Muridae > Meriones > Meriones unguiculatus. Next base: position 149,072,463 of record NC_083351.1, read on the forward strand.
TGTTTACTTCATCTTCAACATGATTATTTTATGTAGTTTGTGTTTCTTTACATACATCACATGGCTTCTTGGCTAACCATTGATTCTCGCAGGTTAAATTGTTCTGTTATGATCATCATCCAAAGGCTATTCCTTCAATTTTTAAGATATTAACGGTTAGCAGTAAACTTTCCCAGTTTTGATTGCATGAAAATAGCTTTCACTTTTCTTTTTGGCAGATCATTTTGTTTAGTACTCATATATTGATTATCATTTCTTGCAGCACTTCGGGAACTTATCTGTGATATTTTCTGGCTTCTAGTGCTGCTGTTGAGATATCACTTATCAATCTAATCATGATTTGCTCCATCTTTTCTCTCTTAGAGGAAACGGGTGGTTCTGTTGTTCATGCTGACTGGTTGTTTCACTAGGATGTATCTAAAGCGATTTTTTTTTCTTTTTAAGAAAACCTTAAAAAAACCCTCAAAAAACGTTCTTTGACAATTTCACGCACGTATAACATGCATTCTTGTTCTATAAGCTCCATTCTCTAATTCCCTTCCAACCCTTGCTGCCCCCTCTAAAGTCTCCTTCCCACATTTATGGCTGGTTGTCGTTTGAGACCACCGACTTTAACCAGGATTATCTGTGCAACCACGGCTTCCTCTTAGAACGTGGAGTCTGGAGTCCACGCCTGCAGACAAGACTGCTCCCCCTAGATCACAGCTCATCGCTGAGAGAAGCAATGGCAGGGACTCAGGTAGGAGCTTGAAGGAGAAGCCTTGGAAGAACACAGCTTGCTCGCTCGCTGGCAGGCTCAAGCTTGTGTAGTTTTTTTACATAGCCCAAGACCACGCCACCCATGGTGGGCTGGGCAGGACCTTCCCGTACCAGGTCATAATGTAGACAGTCCCCCACAGACATGCCCACAGGCCAGTCTGATCTCCGCAACTCCTCCACTGAGGCCTCACCCGAAAGATGCCTCTAGGCTGTGTTGAGGTGACCGTCAGGTAAACCAAACGCACCTCTTCAATTTCTTATTAGATCGATTTAGTCTAATGAACCTACCTTCTAGTTATCATAAACTCTGATAAGACCATATCTTTTTTTTTATTATTTTGTGCTGCATTCTTGGTAATTGCTTCAGATATATCTTGCTTCAGGTATATCTTACAGTTCGCTAAAGCTGTTATCATTTATCTGTTATCGTGTATGATATCTCCTGAGACTTAGTTAAGCCACTTTTCTTTTTTTTTTGTCTTTGTAGGTTAAATATTTTTTCCCATCTCCATGCTCATTGAAAATGGTAACATTTTAAGAGAAAGCCTGCAGGCACGGTATTGTGAAATTGAATGTGAAATGTCCTCCAGAGGCTCATGTGTCTGAGTGCTTTGTCTTCAGCTGATAGTGCAGGACGCAGAGCCTACTGAAGATGGGGGACACCAGGGGTGCCTTCAGGATGAATGGAAGCTTCTGGTTTCCTTGAAGCTTTGTCATGTGATGTTTTGCTGCAAGCTGGGCACGTGATGTTTTACTTGGGATTGGCTTGTGTGAGGGCATGTGATGTTCTGCTCTCTCATCATATACATGGTATGACTTTGGCCAGCTGAGAACATCATGGAGAAGAGATATATAGAGGCCCATGCACAGTAAGACATTGCTTTTGGGATGGACATCGCTGCCCTGGTCTTTGTGCTTTGACACGTGACTTCACAGAGAGAAATGTTCCAGAGAACTTCTCAGGGGCAATCCAACTGAGTCTCTTTCCCTGATTTGTCCCAATCTTTTGAATACTGTTGCTGCTTGGTGTTGGCCTTTGGACTGGACTGCTGGTATCCTGATGGCTGAGTTTGGTAATCCCCTAAAGACACATTGACCCTAAACAGCAGGATGCAGATAAAAGAGCTCTACAGCTCTAATGTCCTACCTAATGTCGGGGGGAGGGGTTGGAAGGGAGGTGAAGGTGTTGAAGAACCCTAAATAAAGTAGGTTTGGTGAAAGATCTAAGCCTATGTGAGGCTTAATAACCTGACCCCACTTTTTGGTCATCTGCTTCCTGACTATGCAATATGACCAGCTGTCTCACCCCGTTGCAACCATGCTTTTCAAACCTCAATGGACTGTATCTCCTTATTTCACAGTCACAATAAACCTTTCCTCCCTTGTTTAAGGGGTGTGTGTGTGTGTGTGTGTGTGTGTGTGTGTGTGTTCTCAGGTATTTGGTCATAGCAATGAGAAAAGTAACCAATACACATGTCACAGTAAAAAGAATAGCAAAGTAACCCCTCTCCCATGTGCTATGCCTACAACCTTCAACAACGAATAAGTCGTGATTAATTTGTTTCTTCTAAATACCTACTCACTTCTACTCCAGATAACTCTGAAGACAGTCCCATACATTGTATCATTTTATCTGTAATAACTCAATGTGTATCTCTAATAGACAAGGGTTACCTTCTAAATAAGCATTTTATTTTTGCTTAAAATCCCACTGTAAATTCTTACTACCAAATATCCTTAATTTGAAAAAAAAAGTCTTTATGGCCTTTTGCTTATAGTTCTGTTATTCTCTTTTGTTTATTTAAATGCACACCTATGTACACACACAATTTACACTTGGAGTTTAACTGTTCTAACATGTGTAGTCTTTGTGATGTGATTATGTGTCTGTTATGTTTGCTGGCTCCTGTTCATGCTAGATTGTTTCATCATGTATTTGTGATGTTTTGATATACATTGTGAACTTATGATATTTGAAACATCCATAACAATTGAGACTTAACTGAAGCCCATTTCCCTGGAGTTTTGGTTTTTTTCCTGACTTAGTGTCTGGGTGAACTTTACTATGTCTATATGATCACTGGTTACTTCTGGAAACTAAGATAGCAGGTTTCACTCCTTGGTCAGTAATGATTATCTGGTTTCAAGTTAAGGTACATACAGTAAACCAGTAAGCCAAGCCAGTAGGCTGGCTTGCTGCCTTCCTTCCTTCCTTTTTTCCTTTCCTTCCTTCCTTCCTTCCTTCCTTCCTTCCTTCCTTCCTTCCTTCCTCCCTCCCTCCCTCCCTCCCTCCCTTCCTTCCTTCCTTCCTTTCCTCCTCCCTCCCTCCCTCCCTCCCTCCCTCCCTTCCTTCCTTCCTTCCTTCCTTCCTTCCTTCCTTCCTTCCTTCCTTTTCTCCTCCCTCCCTCCCTTCCTCCCTTCCTTCCTTCCTTCCTTCCTTCCTTTTCTCCTCCCTCCCTCCCTTCCTTCCTTCCTTCCTTCCTTCCTTCCTTCCTTCCTTCCTTCCTTTTCTCCTTCCTTCCTTCTTTCCTTCCTTCCTTTTCTCCTCCCTCCCTCCCTTCCTTCCTTTTCTCCTTCCTTCCTTCCTTCCTTCCTTCCTTCCTTCCTTCCTTCCTTCCTTCCTTTTCTCCTTCCTTCCTCCCTTCCTTCCTTCCTTCCTTCCTTCCTTCCTTCCTTCCTTCCTTTTCTCCTTCCTTCCTCCCTTCCTTCCTTCCCTCCTTCCTTCCTTCCTTCCTTCCTTCCTTCCTTTTCTCTTTCCATCCTTCCTTCCTTCCTTTCTTCCTTCCTTCTTCCCTCTCCTCCCTTCCTCCATTAAACATTTTATTTATTTTTCTGTGTGTCTGTGAGTGTGGGTTCTCCCTTTACAGAGGTGAGCCACAGAATCCTCCCCTTTACATGGCTTCTAGGGATTGAATAAGCCTGAAAAGTCATCAGGCTTTCAGGCCAGGCACTGTGCTTTTCCTTACTTGAGCCACTTCCCCAGCCCCCTCCTTCCTGATCTGAAGCTGCTTCTTCCAGGCATCAGTGTATCACCAAGCTGTGATCATTTACATCAAATTCTCTAGTTGGACTTTGGGGACATTTAAATAGTGTAAACTTCATACCCAGCCTATCGTGTTCACCTTGATGTTGGTAACTCTCAGAGGAGCCTTTGTTTTCCTGAAGCTGAAAGAGGAAAGCACTTTCACTGTCTGTTTCAGTGAAATTAAATTTATTTTTCCACTTCCTCTTTATTGGTGCTGCTGCCTCTGGAGGCCTAGGAAAGGCCTTTGTGTTTCACATGAATCCTTCTCCCTGTCTTTGGTCCCTCTCACATGCTAATAGCTTGTGAAACAAAAATCTTACCCAACTATGTATTGGCAGATTTTCTGAAGACAAGATTCAGCTCCAACACCCAGTTTCTGTTTTGGATTTGTGGCTTTTCGTTACTTTATCCTAGATAGATTTTTTTTCCCTGTCTTCAACTCAGGTTAAGCATTTAAAATATTGAAAGTAGTTCATCTAATATTTTAATATGTTGTAGACTGTAGTTCTGGACATGTTTGCCATATTCACAGAGGAATCCAAATTATTTTGCCTCAACTTCCCAGAGATACGCCGTGAGAAGTGAAGTCTCTTTCACACTGTCCCCCAGCTGTTCCCCCGGCATTCTCCTCCAGAGGCTGACAGCCTTAATCCATTTAGATGGGTCTCACAATGCAGTATAAATCCAGTAGATTCTAAACAGGAGTTAAATTTCTGAATTCTAGAGGCCGAGAAGTTCAAGGTCAAGATGCTGGCGGACTCGTAGGTGGCCCGGCTCTGCCTCTGGATCACAGAGGGCACCTCTACTGTGTCCTCACAGGGGAGAGCAGCACAACCGCTCTCTGGGTTCCTTACTTCAAGCTCTGCCGTTCTCTAACCATCTTGCAAATGTCTCCCATGTCTACCACCGTCATAATTAGGTTTCAACTCATGAACTTGAGGTGCGGGCCGCAAACATTCAGATGACGACAGCTCAGTCCCCGGGTTCACAACCTTCATCCTGTTTTGACCCATGTCTCTCACTCATGATGATCTTTCCAAGTTTACCATTCTTTGGACAAAGCCTTTGCTGGTGACTCTACCGTTAATATTGGTTTGGACCTTGAGAAGGAAAAGACTCTATTTTTCTCTTTTCCCCCTAGACACTGGAGAAATTTTGATCTCAGTTGTCTAAACAGAAGGATGAGAGGCAACATGACTGTATGGACACGAACTTCCAAATATTTCTTAGTGTCAGACCCAGACTTAGGACTGTAGAGGAATTTGAAATCAGAACATGGGTGCTCTGGCAAGAGATCACATCCAAGTATCTTCTAGGTCTGTGTGGTCCAGTTGGAATACAAACACTCTGGGCAGTGAAAGCATATACCTTTAATCCAGGAAACAGAGGCAAGCAGATCTGGATTTAAGGCCGGCCTGTTATAGAGCCAGTTTCAGGTAAAGAAAAGCTTAGGTCCAGTCATGGTGGTACACGCCTTTAATCCCAAACATTGAAGGTAAATTTAGTTTGTAGAAGGAAGCACCCATGTTTGAAAGTAATATTCAATTGAGTGGCAGAAAAAGTGACAAATCAGAAAGAGATTTAACAGAATAAGATACACCCAACTCTCATGACAACAGAAAAGAAAACTATTTAAGGGACAATGCCGGGGAGGGGGCAGTTTAACCTGGAGAATTATAGAGACAGGTTGATTGAAAGAACAAACTAGACACAGGTGAAGACAGAAAGAACCAGAGAACAAAAAGGAGCCAGAAGATTAGAAGACATTGCTGGAATTAGTTTGAAGCCAAGGAGAGCAATTCAGAGGCCGAGAGAGAAGCCAGATTGACTAAGTCAGATGGAAGAAGAATTTGAGCCAGAACAGCTGAGTTGAACCAGCCAGCTATGAGCTCAGAAAGAACAAAAATAGGTGAGCTTATTAAGCAATAATTCTTAGAGACTGAGAACATTCTAGGCCTAGGTTAGATGGTATGGAGGCTAGAGGCTTCCAGGGCTAGGCCTAGGTTAGCAGAAAGAGGCAGTAAAGTAAGCCTCCAGATGACAATTGAGACAGGCCAATAAAAGTTACTTTTATTAGGACTTCTTGGTGGTTGACAAGTCAAAGCACACAGTCCTGCATCCATTGGTGGTCTCTGAAAACCAAGCTAAAAGCCAAAGTCCTAGAGATGAGGTATATGCTCTTTTCGGTTCCAGTTTTTTTTGCCAGAAATGACGGCTGTTCATGGCCACTGGCAGGAGGAATCCCCTCTTCTCCCCCTCTTCCTCTCAGAAAACCCCAGAGTGGTAACACCCCATCCTATGGATGCCCCAAGACCACAATATATTTATCTCACGGAGCTTCCTTTGCCTCCAAGTCTGAGCTTTTCACATTCTAGGTAAGGCTTTAGCAACCCATTTCAGGGTGGCCTGCACTCAGTCCAGCCCATTTGTTTTGTGAGGCGCTGTGAATAACGGCCTAAACAAGACACATTCACAGAGCTCCCCGAGAAACACATAGTATTAAAGAGACACGGAGCAGTCGAAAGCTGTGCTTAGAAAAGCAACAGCACTCGAAGGGACAAATAATCTCGATACACAGCTCTCTGAACCATCTGTTCAACTTAACCGGCTAAACAACACGAAATATTTGAGTCCAGGTTACGACACTGAATTTGGATCTTTCCCAGCAACAATAGGTGGTGCTATGCCTTTGATTTGCATAATCAAGAGTCCCAAAGTGGTGATTGTTCTGGAGGAAACAAAACAAAAGAAAACAAAAACAACGATCTGCTGTCACTGTAAACCCAACTCTCAGGTTGGGACCTCTCTTTCCCAAATGCAAAGTCATAAAGCAAATGCCTGTGGCTTTCTAAATGGCAATTTCCCCGAGCTGCTGCGCTCACATATTTTCCAATAAAACTCAGTTTCGTGTAGGACACCCCTCCCTCTTGCAAATCTTTCTTGATATATCCCAAAGCACAGAGCTTTACTCTTGGTGCACAGTACTTGTTAACTGTATATTCATGACACACGCACAGCTGTGAATTACTCTTGGTGGGAAAACTTAGACTCACATTCTCCCTACTGTACAGTGGAAATGCAGACAGTGACAGAGGCAGGAGTGGAGTGTCCTTGAGATATGTGACACCGGAAACCGCTCAGTCCCCACTCAGCCAAACATGTCGTGACCTTGAGAAACTTCTCTAAGCTTCGGCTTTCTTATGAGAGTGTGGGTGTATTAAAGAGCTACGCAAAGTGTCACGTGACTGTTGGCACCCTTCTCCTGCCCTGCTGTCGCCTCTCAGCCTAAAGATGCTTGAAGTCACTCTGGCTCTATGGATGACTAGAAATCTGGCCGCAGGCAACTCACGCTGAGGCCTCTGGGTTCTAAGCGTTAGTCACACTTGTATTGTAACAGCCTCATTTCAGACATCCTGTGTGGAGTCTCTGGCTCCTGCAAATATTTATGGGTTGTCCTCCCAAAAAGTGAAGACTAATGCTCACAAATTGGTTTATGTTTTTCAATCTCTTTTTCTCGTCACTACTTGAACCCCACAGCGAATATAGTGGGCAACCCAAACTTTGAAAAATTAAATCTCATAATAGCAATAAATATTCATAATTGGAGAAAATGATGGCTTGAGAAGCTTTTGTATGAAATCATTCACACTATATACATTTTAAAGTAAAAAGTCTGAGAAATACCGCTTTTAAGGGGTTTAGTGAAATTAAAAAAAATTGTTCAATTCTATAAACATAAAGTACAATAATGTTCCCAAATAAAAATTTCAAAATAGTATGCATCACATGGTAGATCAGCTGTTCCAACGACTTCAGTCCTCACTCTGCTATAACTGCCTCCTTTACCGTGGGGTTCCCAGGATGTCTCCTTCTCCAGTAAATATTTTTCCACTCAGGTGTGGGACTTTCTACGGCCAAAGAGCTATTAGCAAATGAGATGAATACAGCCTTGAAAAGAGCGTGTGAAAAGAGTGGGTGATGTTGAGCTTGTTTTCTTGCCACTGATACGGAAACAAGTCCAGATGACTCTGCCAGAGGGCAGAAACCACCTGGAGAATTGAACAACTGCCCCAGTCTCTTATTGGAGGTTCTCCAGATCTGCTGACTGACAGCTCCATCCACATGAATGACCCCAGAGAGGAGCAGAAGTCTTGCCCAGCTGAGCCCAGCCAAGGGAGCCTAGCTTACCTACTCAAGGGTGAAAGGTTTACAGCTTCGTGATGGAGTTTCATAGCTGTTTGTTATGGAGCATTACTCTAGCAATGGCTAATTGATAACCAGGAGACTGCCCTCATTAATGGCGTGCTTAGCAATAATCATTTCAATAAAGATTATGTCATTTGTTAATCTCCAAATATACTTTTAATCTTTTTTCACGTTGTGCTGAGTACTATAGAAGGAGCTATTTCTGACTAAAGAGATAATATGATTGATTGATTGATTGATTGATTGATTTAATAGAAAGTGGAATGTCAGAGAAAGTAGATCTGCCCAAGATTCTGTAACCAAGGAGACCTGGACTCAGCCAGTCAAGAATCCTCCTTACTAGAGCTGTCTCCAGTTGCTGACCTTCCTCCATCGTCCAAAATGAAAACCCTGCTTCCTGCCCAGTCTGCCGGACCTACCTCAATTTTCATGAAAGTTCCTGTAGGATGTCAGTTTGAATAATTAGAGTTGACATTTTTCTTGCAAGCAAAATAGAGGGCCTTTCCTCAGGAAACCACAATGACATTAATATCCTCTGAGCACATACCGCCCTCCAAATAACCCGATTTGTTTTCCTTAAATTTGCATTTTCATTTGATCATTAAAGATGAGTTTTTCCCTGGAATGGGAGACCCATGGCAGGCTTGATTAGTTTGGCCCACTGGTGATCATGGAAAGTTCCTGTGGCCATTTGCTCATTGGACATTTTGTTTCCTGGGGCCACCAGTTACCTAAGCAAATCCTACCTCCAAGAATAAGAACTTGCCATCAGTAACTGTATAGGAAATAGCAAAAGCAGTGGTGGGTGGGGGAGAGTGGAGAATCTCCTTATGAACAGGTTAAAAATATCCATCATCTTTATAGTTGCATTGTGTGCAGTAGTTAGAGACTGGAATACTGAGGGGAAAAAAAACCCTTGAAAGCTACCCACAGGCACCAATAAATCTCTATTAGACAGATTTAAAATTCTCTGAGTCCTTCTGATAATGGAGTTTGTAAGCTAGTCAGTGCGTTTGCCAAGCTTGAAGTCATGTAAGTTTCACATATGTCTCAGACATATGTCAATGTCTAAGCTTGTGAGACCGAGAGAAGGGCATGTTGTAGGAATTCCTGTTTTATGCTGGTCAGTATTTTGGATGCTGGAAGGAGACAGACAAGTAAGACTTTTTTTCTTTTCAATTTTTTTTTTTTTGAGACAGGGTCTCTCTACATAGGCCTTCCTTGGCTCTCCTGAAATTCACTATGAGGTTACCAAGCTAGCCTCAGAGACAAGAGATCTACCTGCCTCTGCCTCCTGAGCATTAGGCTTAAAGATGTAGACCACCACATCTGGCTAAAGACTTTTGGTTTTTCGTTTGTTTGTTTTTGCCATTCTAAGGACTTTGCCTGCAATTGTTTGATGTGTTTGTAACCCCGAGGATGAAGCTTTTTTTACATCTTAATACTTCTCTGATTCCTTGATAGTCTTGTTGTCATTTGTCTCTTCTATTGCGCTCTCTTTTAGTTTGGAGGCTTGCATTTGGCACATATAGATCGTTGATTTTTAAAAATACCCATTGAATGAATGTAGAAACAGTGACAATTTTAAAACGCCTCAGAACGCGTGGTGGGTTGATTTGACAGAATTCTCTTAAGGCTTGTGCTTGTATGCACACATACCAGAATGCTTGTACAAATGTGATTGCTTGTGTGCGCTTAAGAACATAAACACTTTCTCAGCTAAGACTCTTAGGTTTGCTTATAGCAAAATTTGGTTCCATCTCCTCCACAACTGAAAGCTTAGCTTGAAGCTTAACTACTTCAGTTCAAAGTTCCCTAGTTTATACCACCAAAATAGTAGATTAAATATGCTTATTTCAACTCCAGGTATCACAAAACGGAACTTCAAATCTATTTTAATGAATAAGTCATGTTATTCTCTCCTTGAGAAATGATGAGTAGGAAAGTTTAAGATAATCTATTTTAGTCACAGAAGCAAAATATTTCAGAGCGCTTTTCAAATAATATTTGTTTTGTTGAATGTATCATTAATCTCAAAATCTTATAAAATACAGGGCAAGATTTTTCTCCCTCTTGGTTCATGTAAGTGCTTTTCAAATGAGCATGTTAGCTGTCAGATGTAGGATTTATTTTTCTGGAATAACATGAGCACTCACACAAGGACGTTCAGTATCGCTACATTATAACATTCTTGCCAATACTTATAATCACTGGGGGATGAACGTGTGCACCACTTCGGTTTGGGGTTAGATTCTTTCTGCTTGAAGGGGACTGTAGTCTATCCGGCCTAACAAACTCATGTCAGGTTTCGAACATAGCTGCCATAAAAGTTCCTGAATAGAGGCACACTTCACGTTCGTATTTTCTAACATTTCTACTTTCGAGAGCAGCTGGGTTGAGCAGACATTTAGAATTGTATCAACAACAACAGCAACCATGATATAGCAGAGCTCAAAGGAACACACAGCAGCCTGGGTCTGTCCATTTGAAACAGGAGATGGTCTAGCTCATTACGGTGAGACAAGCTGCTCACATTCTGATTTTAAATTCTGAGACGATTGCAGAAGCGACGATCCAGGGATGGCAGCTGGACTACCTTGTCCACAATTGCTCCAGGTAAGTATTTTCACAATTCTGTAGTTCCCAGTGTACAACTAGAGACAAACTAGCAGGCAGGGAGCAGGGGTGATGTGAAACTCAGGGCTGCTCTGTCATGCCAGAAACCAAACCAAGAAGAAGGAACTATCCAGAAGGAAATATCAAGGAGACCTCAGAGGATGATGTTTATTCTGGGCCTATGAGTTTTGCCAAATACTGAGCAAAAGTATTTGAAAAAATTGCAACTGTATAGAACACATACAGTTGCTTTTCTTTATTCCTGTAAAATATAGTAGAACAAGTATTTCCATAACTCTATAGTCTATTAGGGATTATAAGTAACCCAGAGGTGATTCAAAGATGATGTGTAAAGACAATTTGTGAATATCATGACATTGTATAATCTTTGTAATATAAGAAATCTTGGGAAAGTCAGGTAACCCAAGCCCTTTACCATATACACAGGGGATGAGTTGACTCTCAAAGATTGATTGATGTCCATTCTAACTATTCATAAAAGTCTTGAGCCTTAGAAGGCTTTGGGATTCTGGTGTGGGAGAACGAGGGAGTGGGGAGATCCTAGAACCAACATTCCCCGTGGATAGTCTGCAGGGATAGCTACGTTGACTTAGAAATCAGACATCTTGTCTGAGCTGAGAAGGGATCATTACTTGAGGCAGATAGTTTGACAGTCACGTGACATCCAAGAACACCTATTTAGAATGACTCAGACAAGAACATGGCTTATGAGTGTCATAACCTGTATCTTAAGATTAGACTGCTGGTTCATGATCAGTTAGAATCACAGGGTTTTTTTTATTGTTTTGTTTTGTTTTGTTTGTTTGTTTGTTTTCTATAAGTTGTCCTTTAAGAGGCTGGAAACTAGAACAAAGCTTTTTCCAGAAGTTCCACAGTGAAGGAGGCCATCAGTCCTCAGGCCAGTTGAGTTTCTTTCTTGAATGTAAGAAATAATATGCCAACCTTAGAGAGGATCAAAGCTGGCTTTGGACTTCAGTTCTACCACAGGGTATCAGTATGGCTCATCCATGGAAGGCAAACTGTAGCATTGCTCTTGCTGCTTGATTATATGCATGGATGCAGGCATATACGAGAGTTCAGTCAGCGCTGGTAGGATCTACTTGAAGGAGTGTAATAATGCTACAATGATTTTCATTCCTGAGCCGTCATGAACTCCAGACAAAAACTTAACAAACATCTTATTGAACCCACACAACCCTATGGATCAGAGACTGCTGGCACACTTTTCCACAAACAGGAAACAGCCTCAAGAGGATTAGGCAGAACACCAAGGTCCAAGCCATTAGAAAAACAAGATGCTGAGAAAGGGTCACAACCCACTCTGAGGCTCGTCCTCACTGCTCCACACTCTTCCCACAGCCTTTGGAGTCCAGAGGCTAATTCCACTCCATAGATGGTCTTTCTTTCCACATCTGTTTAGGTTAAAGAGGAAGCTGTGATTAACTAGTAAAGATGATTAAAAATCCCAGAGCCAACACTAAAAGCTCCACATTTCCGTACTTTTAGCCCAGACCCCAAGAACCAAGGTGAAACCATGAGGCAGGAAGACAGATGTTTAAATTTGAGCTTACACAGTGGAAATTTTAGCCCTCTATGTTTGTTTTAGAATGTATTTTATGGCATTGCTGTTAAAATGATGGGAAGATAGAAATCTCTTTCAGCATTTGCAAGTATTTTTTTTTCATTTTTCTTCGAGTCTCAATGCTTCAGCTGGCTTCAGAGGACAAGGTTTTGAAGACATGTATGCTAACTTCCGATGTTAGCTGCTTTCCTTAGCCCCACTGTAGTAAAATTCAGGTAAACAGGATTTTCTTCATGTCTTCCGCTAACAAGGTCAATAAATTAAATATACAAGATCATGTTCCATTCAGCTTAACAAAGCATTACCTGGGATTATTGCCTCAGGTTTTTCTTTTTCTTTCTTCTTTTCTTTTTCTTTATGATTTGTCTAGTGACTCTTTGCCACCCAGACTTGAGGCTGGGGTTGGAAGTCTCAGCCAATTATACCAGGGTCCTGAAGGAGGAGGGTGCTAAAACACTTGGGGACTGGCCTTACAAACAAGACACTTGTATCTCGAGTTCTAGAATTGATTAGCAATTTGTTACTTTATTGATTTGTCCTTTTGTCAGGATTGCTGTGTCTGTAATGACAAGTTTGACTCGGCTAATCCAGCAACAAGTGTATTAGGATTTAAAGATCTCTGCCATGCTAAGGACACAGTGGGGGGTTGTGGGAGCAAGAGAGCCTGAGAAAGATGCAGGCTGTGGAGACTTCTAACTGTAAACTTAGCACTTAGATTGCTGAGGCAGGAGGATTATGCGTTCAAGTTCAGTCTTGGCTATAAATTGAGAATGTGTGTCAAAAAGAAAAAAAAAAGGTTTCTGAGAAAGAACCTCAACAATGATGTATATAATTATCATGATTAGTTTTTTGTTTGTTTGGTAACTACCTATTACTGAGCATCTTTTATGGGTCTGCCAGGATTTGTCTGTTTCAAAAACTCTCTCTCTCTCTCTCTCACACACACACACACAACATACACCTATCACAGGCAAGTGGCTTAGTTTAATATCTTATTGTTGGGAATTAACAGGGTCTTAGACATCAAAACTATGAGGTGAATTGAATCCTGTCACCTTTCTAAGCCACATTTTCATTGTCATAACTTTGTGGTATCTGAAGAGTTATACGGATCAAGTCAAAGGGCTGTGCAAAGTACCATGTGCATGGAAGATGCTTTGTAATTAAGAGTAATTATTGTTAGACATATTATTAGCCATCTTCTTGTCTCCTAAGAAGTCTCAGTGATAAAGACATCATTTGGTCATAGTCAAAAGGCTAAGAAATAATGGATGGTGTAAACAATTGTTTTTCAGAGAATGTGGTTGACAATGATGGGTACTGGAAAAAAATGAAAAATGTTTAAGAGAATAAGACAAGTCTCATTGTTCTGTGTCATGGTTTGACTATGGAACATTCCCCATAGGCTTGGGATTTGGATGCTTGTTTCTCTGCTGATGATGTGTTTTGAGAGGTTCTAGAAACTTAGAAGGAAGGACCAGGCCAGAAGAAGTATGTCACTGGGACAAGGTTCTCAGGGGTATAATATCACCAGCCCTGACTTATTCCCTGCTTTCTGGACTGCTGTGGACTAAAGCTCCGCTATGCCATGCTTTCCTCACCACAGTGAAAGGAAGCCTCAGACACAGAACCCGTATAAACGCTTCCTCTCTTAAACGGTTTCTTTCTTTTAAAAGAATTAAATGTGTACTTTGACAATTTCATACGTGTGCATAATGGATTTTTATTGTATTCACCTCCAGCCTCTCTTCTTTCCCTCTACCTTCATCAAATCCCAACCACAAGTTCATTTCCATGTTCATATCGTTTTGCTTTGTTTTGTGACCCCTGAGTTTAACCAGGGCAGTTTGTGTGGCTGTGGATTTGGAACTACCTATTGGAGTTTGGTAACTACACATTAGAGTCAATGACTCCCTCTCCCTCAGCAGCTAGCAAGAACCAATAACCTGGGGTAGGAGAAGGCCCCATGAGTCAGATTGACAGGCCCAGCCTATAGTAGGCCCAATGCAGACAACCACAGCTACCGTGAATCACTGCAATGTCCATATCATGCTTAGAAGAGAACATTTCACAGTCCTCCCCTAAATCATCTGGCTCATATTCTTCCTATCCTCCCTTTTGTGATGTTCTCTGAGCCTTAGAGGAGGTGACATAGATTACTCTCAGCACCTTGAACAGTCTAAGCCTCTGCAATCACTACTGTGAAAAGAAGCCTCTTTGATCAAAGCTAAGGCTAGTACTTGTCTATGGATATGAAAATGAATATTTTGAAGGCACATTGGCATCGTGTCTATTTAACAAAACAGCATACGGTTCTCTGCTAGGGCTCAGTGATCTCCTCAGGTGTGAATTCTCTCCTGTGGAGCATGCCTCAAATCTAGGCATGCCTCAAATCAGACAGTGGTCGCTTATCTCCCAAACAATCATGCCACTATTGTATCAGTGGACATGTGTTGTCTTTAGGTTGGTAATACAGAGCACAGGATTTATGGGGGTTTAAACTTTTGATGAGTTTTCTCTCCCAGCAGCCTTCACAGAAACTTCTGGTACTGTGTATACTGCCTCACAGGAAGGGAGTTTCCAACTCATTTCCAACTTGATTTCTCTATATCCTGAAACCAAGCTATACTTAATAACTCCCCATGACATCTTCTTACATCCATTGTTTTGGCTAACTACTCTGCTCTTCCTCCTGTCATCCCTCCCCACTCCTCCTCTGTTTAAACCACTACAGACTCTCCTCCTTTTTTTAAATGTTATGTGTGTTTTACTATCTGCCTTCCTACACACTCCTCTGCTGCCGACCCACCATGGCCCATTCCTGGCTTCCTGGTTTCAACAGACACTCCCAGTTAAATGTAAAAGTCTACACATCAAAGCTGAGATTCACGTATGAGAGCAAACCTATAATGCTCGTCTTTCCGGACCTCTGTTACTTACTCTGTATATTTTTCAGTTCCATCCATTTTCCTACAAATCTCCCAACTTCATTTCCCCTTACCACTAAAACAATTCCATTCAGTATGTGTACCACATTTTTATTACCCATTCATCGGTTGATGGACACCCTAGGCTGATTCCATTTCCTAGCTGCTGTGAATGGAGCAGTGGTAAATATGAGTGTGCAAACACCTCTGTTAATTGCATGTAGCATCCTTTATGTACAAACTCCCAGGAATGGTATAGCAGTGTTATAATAGCTCCGGCTCCAGTTTTGAAGGGACCATAGAGATTGCTTTCCAAGGAGCTGTACTAGTTCACACCCTCACCAACACCGACAGGGTATGAAGGGTCCCCTTTCCCCTTATGTTGTCAGTATTTGGCATCAACTGTTTTCTTGGTGACCGCCATTTTTTTTAATTAGGTTGTTTTCCTAATGTTTAGTTTTTTAAGTTCTTTATATATTCTGTTCACTACTCTTTGGCTGATGTTAGAACAAAGATTTTCTCACATGCTGCAGGCTCCTTCTTCAATCACTTGACTGCTTTGCTTGCTGTACGGATGCTTGTCAGGTCCAAGAGCTCCCACTTACTGATTGTTGACCTTACTTCCTGAGTGACTGGAGTCCTGTTCAAAAGTTTTTGGTATTCTGGTCACAGCAATAGAGAGCTAACTACTGTACCTTATTAGCGTGCGTGGTTTAGAAGGCTGAGCAGCAGCAGCCACCTGGGAATTCATGCACCTCATCCCTGTGCACAGCTTGGTAGGCAAAGTCTTACAACCAGCCTTATTTGTTAGTTTTACCGGGGCTGTGTTGAAGCTGGTTTCCTGAGCCTCATTTCCCCACCCCGAGCACAGCTACACTTACACTCCTGGGACAGACTTGGAGCCAGTGTTGTCCTCACTGGCCTTGCTGACTCTGCCTGTGACAGCATCTGTTCTCCTGAAGAGGGGCAGATTATGGTCCCAGAGATGCAATCTTCACTCCAAGCATGGGCATTTGTGAACAGAAAACACTAAAATGTTATGGTCTACTGTAGGCTGCACGAGGAGATTTCCCTGATGAAAATCATGTCCTCCGCCACTTGTCCAACTGGAATTGTCATTGTTTAAGTGCCGAAGAACAGATGAAGAGTCAATGAAATGCTACTCCATTTTGCAGATACAATTATGCCATCAACTCTCAGTACTTTTTTTGGTCTTTATTAGTCTGGGGTAAATTTAAATCACATAAACAAAACCTTGTCTCTCTGGGATATTTCAGTTGTGTTTCTCCTTTCTAAGGCTCTGAATGTGAGGAAAACACTGGATGGAAGAAACAAACTCCTCCATATAGATGTGCCCCCTAAAGATCCCACAGGCAGCAATTATTAATTTAGTTGCTGTATGGGCTTAAATATAGGTACCATTTTCAAATGGGATGAGGGGAAGATAATGAGAAGTAGAGCTTGTCTAATGCAGTCTCACTAGAAATGTAAGATTCTCCTGTTTCTACCTCCTGAAGCAGGCATGTGCCCCCCCACCCATTTCCCTCCCATCTTGTTTTGTTTGGGGACAGGATCTCACTATGCTCCTGAGAGTGTCCTGGGGCTCACTATGTAGCTTAAGCTGGCCACAGATCATCCTTGACCCTCCTGTCTGAGCCCTGTGAGCGCTGAGTTTACAGAAGTGTGCCGTCAGGCTTAGTTTCCAGTCTTATTTCTTACAGCAGGTTAATGGTACAATCCAATCCAACCCAAACACAGATGAATTCTCAAGTTTCACATGAACATTTCCATTTTATCAAGGCTGCAAGTTACAACCATGAAGGCCAACAAGAGGTTACAGCTACCCCTAAATATCATCAAGGCACCAAATCACAACAATTCAGTTTAAAAAATCTTCATTAGTCAACTTTGCAACTTTAGACTGAGGCAACACTTCATTTCCTAAACTAGAATAAATGCTTCAATAGACTAACCCTGGGATCTTGGTCTCATGGACAGAAAAAAAGCTTAAAGACAACAGAAACAAAATACAGAAAGTGACTCAGATATTTAAAAGTCTTCCTAGTAGGGCAAACAGGCAGGAAGACAGAACAATAGAAAGATAACTGGTGAGCATCAGGTCACCAGTTTGTTTCTGGAAGGATTAAGGCAAAAGGAACTTCATTATTGTGCCAACTGTCACTGACCTGTCCAGAGAATTTGGCATCTCTCTCTGTCTAACCCCAATTCCACAGGTCACATCAACAACTTAGTTCCTGCTTGGTGACTTGGAATCATGGCAAGAACAAATCTATTTTTATTTTGTTTTATTTTTAGAGACAAGGTCTCATAGCCCAGGTTGGCCTGGAACTCACTATGTAGGTCAGACTATCTTTATATCCTCCTCCTACAGTCTCTCCGATGCTGTGAGAACGAGAATGGACCAGTACGCTTGGATTCCATTTCGATTTTCAGCCTGGTTTGGGTGGGGAAGAGCTAATAAAGAACTCTAGTTCAGAACAATAGCTTCCTATACTTTTTATACATTTATGTATGACTTATATAGAACACTATCTTTGTATTCATTTGTGTGGCATTTATATTAATTTATAATTATGTATATAATAATATTGTCTAACAGTGTGATAACAACAGGTGTAGAGAAGGAAAGCAGAGAGAAAGGACAAAAAGAGCGCTTGAGGTGGATGAAGCATGACACCCAACACTCTTTAGCTCCCAGACCTATTGACCATTTCTCAGGTCACAAGACTCTCTCATGGAAAGATTGAGTAGGGAACTAGGTGGTAAAATTCCAATTGGACGTCAGACTTTTCTTTTAGTAAAACTGCCCTGTCACCTTCATGTCAGAAAAATTCACAGGGGCAGCCCAAATCCTTGACTTATGGACTTGACATGAGAAATGAAAGGTTCAGCTTTGCAAGATAATTTCAAATTTTATCTGGAAGAAAACACAGTCTACAGGGCTATCTGGAAAATCAGGGAATCACTCACATTTGCCTAGCCATACTTTCAGTGCTCAAGGCATCAAACAGGACACTGGAAGTTCTTCAGAGTGCTCACTCCTAGGTGCTTTCCCTGACTATTCCTGTTAAGTAACAGTAGTAGCAACAACTAGAAACAAATGAATGAGATCTCTGGAAGTCCCTGACAACCTCGGAAGCCATCGGAGGCTTCGGAGTGTTCTCAACTGTCTTCTTTAGCTTGAATTCTTAGCTTCACAACTTAGGTAAGTATAAAACTTTTGTGTGTGTGTGATTTTAATCTTGTTAGAATGATAATTAAAACCCCAGGGACAGACATGCTGGGAAAGGCATCCCACTACTGGACTCTGCCCAGTCATCTTTTTAGAGATGCCATTCAGCTGCCCAAAAGCATTTGGATCAAGATGGCACTGGGAGAAAGTTCCATCAAGAACCTCTCAAAAGGATAGCCTTCCCAAGTTCAAATACCACACGATAAACACAAATAATGAATTTTAATCCAATCCATGTTGGCCATTTTATCCTCCCTAAATCATATAGGCTTGGACACACCTTCTCCAGTAGAGTTAATAAAGCATATACAACAAACTGATTTAATCTCTAGCAAGTTGAAACCAGAATTTTGTCAGTGTAACTAATTAATAACATAACAATGATTTCTATTTCAACAATTACCCCACAACGGTAAATAATTGGTAGTGTGTGTTGCTTGCCCCAGTTAATTTTTCCATCTATCCTTCACAAGCCATTCCTGTCTCTGTCACATATTTGGTTTCTAAATTTACTTGAAACTAGGTTCATCCTTTTTATACAGTGGATGGCTTGTCTTGAGAGACTCTTTGTCTCTGATCATTGGTTGTTCCTGTCATGTGTATTTTATTAGTGATTGGTTTTAAGTTTCTTGAGACCAGAGTCTGGGCCCTTTGTAGTATAGTATTTGTAGCCCCTAAACTATAGAGTCAATGATGCCGGAGCTCGTGGGCAGATGGGTGGGCGGTAGTAAAAACTAATGTTCAAAATTTGAACTTGGCATATGGAATGAAAGCTTCAAAAGTATATAGCAAGGTCAAGGCAATCACAGAACATTAAGACGGTAGCTGAAAGAGAAATATAAGCAGATCTCTTAGGAAACCAAAAACCATCGCAAATGATCAAAAGTTTCCAAATCATCCTCCTGTAATTTGGGAGAACTAAAATTGTGCGTGCCTCTTTTGAAAGTTTTCAGTTGGGAAAATTAGCCTACCTTCTGAACATGTTTGGAATGTCTGAGTTGTCTGTCTCCCTTATTTGCTATTTATTGAGATAGATTATGCCCAGAGTCATTAGAAAAGTAATTCTCTCTTGATTTTTCAAGAAAATCCCAGCTGTGACCTGCACTTTGATAACAGAGAGTGTAGGTTGCCAGTGAGAGCCGAATTGGATTTGGGTTGTATTTTTAAAGTGGGGTTGTTATCCTTCCCCTTTCAAGGACAAATTCAAATATCTTCTCTCCTCTTGCCTGAGACAGTTACTCTGATGGAAAACTCTGCTAGAATAGAAATATTTTTGAGGTGTTTTTTAAAAATATCCAGTTGACAAATAATTTTGAAGAATCTACTTTGGAGACCAAAATATCCTATTCAGCTCTGAGTGAGCCCTTATACCTATAGATATAGAATTAGACCTTTGATCTTGCATTCAAGAACATTCCATGAGCAGGGCTGAGTAATTATGCAAATCAGATGCTGCCAATTAAGTCCCTTGGTTAAAAATGACCAGGTTTTTTTGTTTTTGTTTTTGTTTTTGTGGAATTTAATCTCTTGAAACTTGTCATTATACAAACACTAAGCCACATGATCCAATGGCTCCAACCAGGAAACATTTCCCCTGCTGCATCTATTACTGTCACCTGGATGGCACTTAGCTCTGAAGCAATGATGATAAATTTCAATTTGTTAATACAAATGATGAGCCTTCTAGATCAAAGTAATTTGGAAGCAAGAGAAAGAAATTATGATGAAAAAAAAAAAAAAACCTTGTCACATACATTTGCATTTTGACCAAAAAGTGGTCTCTCTAGGGGACTTGAAGATGACATTATTAGTTCTTCTTCGCTTGAGTTTGCCTTGTGGAGTCAACTAATTGACCCACGATATAAGGTTCTGACATAGCTCCCCATGTAAATATATACTCACCACAGAAATGTAAACAGATGATACTTATCCTTACTTACTATTTTCTTCTTGTAATATCTGGTATAAGTAAAAGAAAATTAGCACATGCTAAGGGCTTTTAGATAGAACACATATTAAGAAACAGTAGAAGCGAACTGGACAAATGAAAGTAGTTACATTGAGCTGGTGGGACTAACTATGGATGGATTTTATGAATTGTTACAATAAAGAGCAAACATCTTACTTGTGCTATTGGCCTAAGGTTTGATTGATGGAATTGAAAGTACTCTGGAAATCTGTTTTTTTCCCCCTAGAATGGCTGACTGTTTGCAGAAGTTGTTTTGAGTTTCCATTAAGACCTGCAGGGAAAGAAGGAAGGATATAAATTTAAGTACGTGCAGTCTTTCTTGTAAGGCTGCCCCTTCGCCTGGTAAACTTGCTGGAAAGCGTATATAGTCAACAAAAGAGCTTCTGGTTATAAGTAAATATGTCGTCCTGTTCTGTGTCACTGCCTTTACATTTGTTCAACAAAATAATACGTTAAATCAAATACGAAGAAGCCATAACACTGAGTTTCTTTGGAGTACCAGAGACAGGAAGATACCAAAATGGTACTGAGGAGATGATACAGTGCCTGAGCTGCTGTGAAGTCTCTGTCTCAGCAGGTCTTAGCCCCAGCGTCTGGGCTTGCCCAATGGCTCGAATGTCTTTGTCCTAGAGGATGTGTGTGGAATGAGCCCCATGTGCTGGTTATTACACACAGCATCCTGTAGACCCTGAGTCTGGTTGTGTTGCTGTTTTCTCTGCAAACCACGAAGAAAACCCCAAGCTCTCTTTCCCAAGAGCAGGTCTTGTGGCCAAGTCCAACCTCCTCTTTTGTGTAGCTCATTCTAGCTGAGAAGAGTGGAGCATTTCATCTTCCCTAGCACTTCACCTTCCTCGGCTTTTACTGACATAGGTCTACAAGCAACCAGAGACCCTTAAATGTGCCTAGAGAAGTTCTCTCAGAGCTCATGATGCTCACTGAAGCCAGAGAGATCACCCACAGATGCTAAGTCTTTCCAGTAAGAGATCTTTAGAGGCACTGGACCAACTTCTCCTGCAATCCTGTTTCGTCCACTGGGACATCTCTGGGTGGGGTCTCTTTAGTTAATTTTCACCTCTGGAAGATAGATAGCCACACGTAGGATTCTAAATTCTTAATGCATTTGGCAGGATCTTGAAACAAGCCAGTGAGAAGGACAGAAACAGCAGAACATGACTTATTAGACCTCTTTATGGTCTGTGTTTTTAATTCTCCAGTACTTTCCCTTAAGCATTTTGATGTGTTTTTGTGGTGGTTGTTCACAGTTAAAGCTAGGGATTCAAAGCATGCTTTCTGTCTTTGAGAACAGACCAACGGACAGAGGGAAAATGGTAGTGATAAAGAAGCACTTGATCAGGAACTAGGCAGGCTTTTAGTGGCCGGGGGCACTATGTTGGATTAAAGGAACAATGAGGTACAAAGGAAAATGAGATCCCTTCAGGAAGGGTTATAAGCAAGAGCCAGAGAAGATGTGTTTACATTTAAAGACAAAAATAGAGTAAAGAGACGGGAAAAAAATGGGATGGATTTTTGGTTGAGGGCCGGGACGGAGTTTTTCTGAGATTAAGGTTAGTAGTATTATGTCCACAGTGGGGTTTGTTGGGTTCTGGGAGGGAGGGCTAGTGTTCCTTATTGTTCTTATGAAACATAAGTAAAACAGACCCATTTTCTAGCTGTGTAAAAGCATGTGGTGTTAGTCATACAACCACACCACTTGATTTAATTGCAAAACACGAGGAACACCATGAGTAGAAGAATACCACCGGGGGCTAAGGAGATGCAAACCAACTTCACCATTCTTCTTGTTGTAGTTAGATAAAAGACATTCTTGAGGTTGAGACCTTGAAACAGAGAGTGTGGAATAATTTCTGGTTCTGGAGAATGGCAAACCTCTCTCTATGAGATGCAGAGAAAGATGAAGTCCTAGGTAGATGGCCTCTGAGAGATTATTCTATGACTAAGAACATGAAGGACAGAGGTTGTTCATCAAAGATGGTGGATTCCTTGGGAGGGGATTGGATGGGATGGGATGGGATGGAGTGGGATGAGACGGGATGGGGTGGAGTGGGAAGGGTGGAAGAGAGTGGGATGGAGTAGGAAAAGTGGGTTGGAGTGGGCAAAGTGGGATGAAGTGAGATGGGATGGAGTGGGATGGGATGAGGTGGGGTGGGGTGGGAAAGCATAGAACAAGAGGCTGGATCCAGGTCTACTCCACACAAGATCTACTCCACAGTCCACATCAGTCTTTAACAAGCTATATAATTTCTGCTCTTCCTTTTGTCAGGAGGAGCTGAGGACTCATCACAGTAGTTGTGAATGCCTAGCGAAGCTATAACATTGAGTTCTATGGGAATTTTAGAGATGCAAAGAAATCAACCCAGTGGATCCTTGTGCCACGGGGTCAAGACCCAGGGGTTTGAGATTGGAATGGCCACTGCCTCCAACTGTCAGAAGAGGGGGGGGGAGTGGCAGTTCCTCATGCTGGAGCAGCAGAACCTGAAACAGATAAGGTGATTTTTCAAGGCACACAACACACTCATATGGAAGGTATTGCATTGGTGTGGCAATTTTGGGTCCTTCTGGTTTTTTTCTTAATTTTCAAAGAATGATGTAGTTTTTTTTGTGTGTGTGTTCAAAATGACAGCCATTAATTAAGTACTGGATTAGTTCAAATTACATGGTAGTGGTTGTGTGATTGTGCCTGGGAGATAAAAAGAAAAGTCTAGTCTCCCCAGATAGGCACTGACAAGAGATCAGAGAAATGAATTCACTCAAGTCCAGCTTGGTGAACCAATTAGTTCGTTGGAGTTCCAGAAGCGTAATGACTTGGGCAATAATATCTCTGAAAAGCCCAGTAAAGTATTTGGTGACAGCTTGCAAAACCTGCATTCCTTGAGTACCCTAACATGCAGGCAGTTCCACTAAAGAGTTGCTTTTGCCCCAGTACTTATTTCTTGTTTATATACCTCCAGAAAAGAATTGTGTGGTGTGTGTGTGTGTGTGTGTGTGTGCGCGCGCGCGCATGCGCATGTGCCTTATGAGTCTCCTAAATTTTGTGAGCTTCCTGAACTTCTTAAGTTTCCTGAGCTTTCTGAGTCTTAGAAGCCTTGCTTGCTCTTCCCTCCAGGAGGAAATATTTCAACCCAGGAGGAATAGCATTACCTGGCTGTACTGGGTTTTGAGTAGGATACCTTATTAAAATCAATTCTTCTTTCTTCTCTTTCATTTGATTACCAGGAAGTTTAAGACATCTTCACATCTATACCTCAGAATGTGTTTCCTGGGCCAACACTGGTCTGGCCAGATGAACGTCACCTTCCTTGTGTCATCTTCTTTGGAGAGCAGCTGCATACCACAACATTGTGACTCAGGACATCAGGAACAGAAGGAAGGAGCCACATGACTCCATTGTCCTCTAAGTGAGCGTCTCACTGCAGCTATTGAACAGAGTGAAAAGAACATTTTGTGCTCTGTGAAAACCTTAAGCCTCCTAGCTACTCCCCTGAAGTTCCTGTTGACAGAAAGATGCAGCAGCAGCTCCTCTCTCAGCCCCTCTAAGCTCTTCATCGGTGAGACTCTTGTGCATTGAGAATTGTCTCTGCCAGACCTGCCTTTCAAAGATGTAGCTTTTGCAAAGAACCTGCGACCATTCTCAGGGAACCATGAAAAAAGGCGGAATCAGGCCAGGAATTTTTTTTTCCCCTCCCAAATGCTGTATTTACCAAGGCAGCTGTAAAGCTTCTTTCTCCCTGAAGGCTTGCACACTCCATGCCTCTGTTCTTCAAACCGGGCCTCTCCCAGGAGTAATCTGCATTTTTAGGTGGATTTCTTCAAACTTCCAAAGCCCATAGCCTACAAAAAAATATGAGTCACTAATGAAGTCACTTCAAACTCATTGGCACCCAGTTACAGTTTTATCCCTAATCCTGCTCCTTGCCACAGAGATCTTGGTGGCAGAGATCTTGGTGATAAGGAAGCTCTTTTGGTCCTGTCCTAAGTCCTCGCCATCTTCCTAACAGGTCTCCCAGGGTGACTGTAACTTCCATTGTGCAGCAGCTTACAGTGAAGCAAGAGGGAATCACTAACAGCCCCACATTGAGAAACAGCACAGACTGCTTCTAGCCTAACTTCTTTATTGTGCCCCATCTCATCCTGTTAGACCAGGACAACCCAAGAAACCAGCCTGCTTGGTTCAGCAAATTTAATCTTCCCTTGTAAGTTCTAGAACTTTACGGAGCTGCAGGCATTTTTGTAGCTTGTAAAATACTCATGATTATTCATGTCCTTTATATCAGGACTCAGAGTGCCTCAGTTTCCCTTAGAGGTGATGGACAGCACGCTGCCAACAGATAATTACCTGGGGGAGGAGGGGTGTGTGACATTTTCAATTTCCAGATGTTGGGACACACTGCAATGGGTTTCTTGAGAGAAGCGGGGTTCTTTTGTTTTGTTTTGTTTTTGTCTTGTTTGTCTTTGTGTGCTCAGCCCCCAGGATGGCGTCTGGTTATTAACTGCATGTGACTAACCCTCCCTTTCAAGTCACGCAAATAGAATAAATTAGAACACAGGAAGGAAGAGCTAGATCATTTGTGTCCAGAGAATGCAAGGGACAGTTATTCATTAGAAGATAAGATTATTTATTACCTCTTATATAATCTTTTAATTCTTTTCACCCGGAGACTTTAATTACCAATGAGGAAATGCTTCTCTGAGTATTTGGACATAATTCCTATGTCACAGTCAACTAATCGGACTTGTGAAATTTAACAAGAATAACTATGAGGATGCAAACAAACTTGGTTAGACAGAGGAAACATGTCATTGCTAGCAGGCCTTCCTGCATGAAAAAAAGAAATATTTTTGGAAAGTGATCATTTCAGAGTCCCGATTCTATTCTATTCACTGCATTTTCAAGAAAGTACAAAAACAAATGTTCGTTTTTGTTTTGGTTTTTTTTATGAGTCAAAATTGGGACGTGTACAAATAAGAGGTTTTCAAAGATGCATGGAAACTATACCAAAATTTGTTTTAAATGTCGAGGCAATTGTGGGTATAATTACAGAGCATGAGGTTCAGCACGCTCTTGCTCATTAAGATCTATAAACCCTCTTAATGGATGTTCGTCAGATTCCTTGGGAATCAAATTTGGCAGGTCAGATTCAAGAATGACTTCCCTTGCTTGTGGAATAGATAATGGTCTCAAAAGCAAATCAATATCCAACTCAGTGGCAACACTTGGGAGTCGTGAGGCCCACTCAAAACTCAACCCCCAATTTGGTTAGAATGGAGAAAAAAAAAAAAGGATTAGTTATGGGATGTATAAAATAGGCCACAGGAAGCTGACCTTTTATATGCCACTCCCCTCTCTGACTGGTTAGTGGCAAAGGAGGCATGCTGGCTCTGGCTTTAGTGGCTGAAATGGTGGAGAGCGTCTTCTACTCACGTAACTATTGCATACTCGTATGGATCTCTCCACCACCATTCCTGGCATCGTCACAAAACTCATAGCAATTTCTCGGTTTTGCAAGTTCTTCAAACTGTGGCTTACTTGCATTTGTAATTAAAATTTTGTGGCTTTGTGCCATGTCCTCTAGAGCGTTGCTTTTCTGGGTGATCTGCAAATACAAGGGAATGAGTAGGTCTTTACAAACCACACAGAGCTAGGCAGTACGGATCCATGAGGGCGTGCTTGGAAGGGAAGCTATGCAGACTCGAAGCCCCTGGGCACCACCTGCCATCTTGTTTTGATCCTCTACTGCTGTGACTGGCCCTGTACCCACCCTTATTAGTCTGAAGTAGATTTAGTCGCGGGGGGGGGGGAAGGTGTTATAGAGGCTAGCTCAAAGACCAGAGAGATACGGCATGAGGAGCAGCTGAGAGCAGGTTGGAAACATGAAACATTGCATGCCGATGAAGCAAGGCTAGAGCAGAGCTCGGCACAACGAACACAGATGTGTTGGTGTTGAGATTGGTAGCAGCCTTTAGAATAGCATGGTTCATCCGAAGCCTGAACTTGAATCTCCGCATCCAGGATGTTAGCTATGGGGACATAAACAGTGCTGTGTAGAATGTACCTCCTTATTTAACATTCCTTTCTGTGTTAGAATAAGCAGTGTGGGTACAGTGGCTTTGCTTTATTCTGAACTGTATTCCGAAAGTGCAATTATTAAGAAGAAAATTAAAAATAAAATGGGTATGCCAAATATACCTATAGTCCCGATACTCAGGGGGCCAAAGCCAAAACAGTCCCCCCCGCCCCCAAGGATGAGAGCTGCACTATTAAATCTCAATGTAAAAAAAAAAGAAAGAAAGAAAGTACATTCTAAAGATGTGGTACTGAGGAAAAGCATGGAGGAGTGGACCTTCAAGATGGAATGAGCAACAAAAGGGAGTAGTTCAGGGCAAGGATACTCAAGTTTCTTGGTAGCTTGAAAGATGATGGTGGTGCTGAGCACAATAGGTCCTGGCATAGTTCTGACTGGGGAGCAAGTATTTTGGGAATGTTGGTTTAAAAAAGAAAGAAGACAGTGCAGTATAAAGGGTTTTTCTTAGCATGTAGCTCTCTGCAACTGAGAGGGGAGAATAGGATCATCAAAACCTAGTGGAAAAGGCTGGAGAGTTGGCTCTGCCGTTAAGAGCGCTTGATGCCCTTGCAGAGAACCTGTGTTCCCAGCACTCCAGTTCCGGGATATCCAAACCCCTTCTTTTACTTCTACAGGCCCTGTATGCGTGCAGTACACAAACACACATGCAGGGGAAAGGCACATAGGCATGAAACAAACAGGCAGATGGCTTAGTGGACAGAGCACTTACTACACCAGAGGAGGACTTGAGTTTAGATCGGGAGCACCTATGCAAAAAGCAGATGTGGATGCCAGGGTTGGCGCTCACTGGCCAGCCTGCCTAGTTAATAAATGAGCTCCAAGGTCAGCAAGAGAACCTGTCTCAGAAGTAATGTGGAGAATGACAGGAAGGCACCAGCATTGATCTCTAGTCTCCATGTACATGTGTACACAGATGAACACACACACACACACACACACAATTACACACACGGGGGGGGGGGGAGTGATGGCAGAAGGAAGGGAGAGGGAGAGGGAGAGGAGGAGGGAAAGGGAGAGAGGGATTGCCCAGTCACAAATCTAAGGATTCAGGCTTAATTGGATGAGATGGAGCTGGGCATTCAGTATTTGTCTTCTCTTTCTTAATTTCATTTTATTTTTATAGTAGTAACTTTAATTCTATTGTTCAGTCATGTTGTTACCAAAGACATTTGATTGAATTTAACATTTTTTTAGGCTTTTTACTGTTTTCAACTACATAATGGAGGCCCCCTTCTTCAGCTGCTCAGTGAGTCATGCAGTGCTGATAACTACCCGCTCGCTGTACCCACATCTGTTAGGTGTTGCTAGGCTCTCTACCAACACGATTAGAACCCTCAACCTCTGGTGAGGGCGTCTTCCTCTCCCCTTCCCCTTGCTCCTGGCAACATCATTTACTGGCTGCTTCCATGAGCTCTAATGCTTTAAGCATGTACACAGAGCCAGGCAGGGTCTGTCCTCCTGCCGCCAGCTTACTTTCACGAAGCATCATGTCGGGGAGGCTCATCCATGTCCTAGCTTCCTAATGCTGCCACCCCTTAATACAGTTCCTCATGTTGTGAGGACCCCCAACCAGAAAACTATTTTGTTGCTACTTCGTAACTGTAATTTTTGCTACTGTTGTGAATCATAAGGTAAATATCTGGTATGTAGGATAACTGATATGTGTCTCCTGTGAAAGGGCCATTTTGACTGCCCCCAAAGGGGTCACGACCCACAGGTTGAGAACCACTGGCTGTTCATTTGTTGGTCATTTAGGCAGTTTCTACTTACCTGTTATGCGCAAATAAATGCTGCAGTGAATGTTACAGCACAGGTCAAGATCCTGGGGTAGGTTCTTTAGTATAAATCCCTATGGTGGAATTGCTGGAGTCTGTTAGTTTATTTCACATTTTTTGAGGACTTGCCGTAGGTTCTTGTGGTAGCTCCTCCATGTTTAATTCCTACCAGTCTTGTGGGACCAGAGAAGACCACTCAAACACAAGTTTAAGCCAATAGAAAGTCTTTATTAGTCAGCCAGCAACAATACTGTGTGTTTGGGATTCCAGTGTACCTGAGCCTTTCTCAGGGTGAATCTTTAAGCACAAAACCATATCCTGTGTTGATATTCCTCAGTTAGCAAAAACAGTTAACCAGAAGCAGAACTACAGAAGCCAAAAAGCAAGGTTAGTACATTTAGAGACTTTCCCAGAACTATGGACTATGACGGATTAGGTCTTTGTTTTTGTTTTGGCAGGTGGTGCTATTTTATATATTAAATTTTTATATTAAAGCCCAATCGGTACTTTTATTATATTATCTGTTGTGCTAAGGTCTGGGACCTGTTACACCACCACTGTTAATGGCCTCAATGTCTCCATAGATTCTTCTATAGTTTTTCTCCTTGTCTGTCCTTACAAATGTGTACCAGTGTCTAATTGTGACTTTAGTTTACATCTCCCTGATGATTAGTCATGCTGGGTACCTTACTCCTGTTCCCATTGGCCATTCGTTTGCCTCATTGACTAAGCCCTCATTAGACATGTGATAGGCGAATGTCTTTTAGTTCAGCAGTTGCTCTCTGTTGCTCTCTTTAGTTCCCACGTAGCCCCACTGTCTAGCTTTACCTTTGTTGTCTATGCTTTTGGTGACACAGCCAAGGAATCACGGTAGTCGGACATTGTCCTAAAGATGCCCCAGGTGACTATCTGCAGCCAGGACTAGCAGCCACTGCCTGAAATGTACCTTGATGTAACAGAAAACCAGAGCTTTGATCCTGACTGGAAATGGTTCTTGGTCCAACAAGCCAGCAACTAACCTCATTGTCCCCACATTGGCATGGTCACCCCTACTGGGAGGGCTGCTTTGGGATTTCTGGATGAGATAGGGGTAATGTAGGGGAGTAGTCTAAAAGAAGAGTTTGACAACAGAGGCAGAGGGATTGAAGTCTTTTTTTTTTTTTCTGATGAAAGTTGTTAGTTATCTTGATGACTTCTGTGACCAACTTTTGTGAAATCTGCATCAGTGGATGAAGGTGAGTATGTGCTCATAACCTACTCATTCCTCGGAGAAAAGGGGAATGACTATAGAGCATCTCCAACACAAGGGAAAGTTTTATTGTGAGGCAATCTCTTAGATGAGCCAGTGGACCACATCAGAACATCAGCACACGTCCAGGCCCCTCTTCGTCCTCTTCGTTGTTGACGCTGATGAAGGAAGCTGATGCTTCACTCTACTCTCCTGGCCTGTGCTTTTGGCAAACCTCCCATCGTTACTTGAACAGGGTGGGACATTCCTGTCTATGCTTTTGTTTCCCTATTTCCTTATTTGGACATCGGGTGGATAGCTTCAGTAAGAGTTCTCACCCACAAGTCCATTCTCTTGTCGACGACTTGCTTTCATGGTCTTTCCAGCTTGGAAGTCTAGGTTTTGTAACCTCGGTTATGTTGGCACAGACAGTGCTCCCTGTTCTCACATTCATTGTTCTCCTTGAAAGGATTCCTTTGAGAATGACGTCATTTGTCAGAGAGATGGTACCAAAGTCAACCAGCTCTGTGCCTCTTGTCTGCTCCTACATGGATATTGTGCCATGGCAATATCCAGGACTCCTGTTGTAAGATGGGTTGTGTCATTATGCAAATTTTAGGGGTTGGGGTTGTCTGTCTTATGTGTCACTGTGTCTAGAAGAGGCTGTATGAGCCACTGTTTCAGTGTATCGTGCAGAAGGCCCTCAGAGGTTGTGTTCTTGTCCTGTGTACAGTTTAGCTCTATCTCAACAAGGGTGCTAGTGCTATCCCTCTCTTTCCTTTGCCTTTATGCATTTTGCTGAGATGTTACACTCTGGAAGCAGGGTGTTTTATAGAAATGGGTAGACTCTTTCTCACACCCCAGGAGCTGGACTGCGGTGGTCGTGGCTGTCTATGCCGTGCTGACAAAGACCCCTTCTGATTGTTTTCCTCAAGCGAGTCCAGATCTGCTGCCACGTTAGCTCTCCTTGTTGTGTCAGCTGTAGTAATGATGGTACTCTGGCTGTTGCTTGGGTAATTTCTGTCTATTGCTCTTCATGCTCCCATATCCTTTGCAATGGCTTTTAACTTCAGTAGCTGAAAAGGCCATTTTGAAACATCGTGATATGGGCTTCTTTTTCCCTGGGCAGTAGAGTCAGTCTGTGCTTATATAAATAAATAAATAAACAAATCCATCTATTCTGGATTACATCTGGCGATGTTCTTGGATTCGCCTTTCCATGTGTTGGAAGCTTGGATTTTTCTTCCTTCCTTATGACTGAGGCCTGGGCATTCCTCCTAATTCTGAGCCTGCTGTATCTTGCTGCAACGATATTATGTTGTACAGACAACACAAGCCTTTCCAGATGGATTGCTCTGTTCTTCCATCACCCGAATGAAGCTGGGCTAATGGAAGTTAAACTTCACAGTTGTTTCATTTTATGTTTTTTTCTTTTTGGGAATAAGGAAAACTAAAAGCCAAATTAAGAACAGAATATTTTCTGGGTCATCTCAACTCAAATCTTGGTAATTTTTGTTTTGTTTTAAATTTAATTTATTTTATATCCACACTGCACTTTCCCCTCCCTCTTCTTCTCCCAGTTGCGCCCCCCCCCACCAACCTTCCCTTTCCACCCCACGTACCCTCCGTTTCTCTTCAGAAAAGAACCAGCTTTGATGGATATCAACCAGCCATAGCATATCAGCTTGCAGTAAAACTAGGCCCCTCCTCTCCTACTGAGGCTAGATGAGGTAACCAAGTAGGGAAAAAAGGTCCCATAAGTAGGCAACAGAGTCAGAGATAGTCCCTGTTCCTGCTGTTAGGAATCACACAAGAAGACCAAACTACACAACTGTAACATATGTGTGGTGAGCCGAGGTCGGTTTCACACAAGCTCCTTGGCTGTGGTTCAGCCTCTGTGAGTCCCTCTGGTCCCCGGCAGGTTGATTTTGCGGGTTTTCTTGTAGTGTCCTCTCTGACTCCAAAAAGCCTTCCTCTCCCTCTTCCTCCAGATTCCCCAAAGTCCACCTAATATTTGGCTGTGGGTATTTCTTGGTAATTTTTAAATAGGATTTATTTATTGGATTTTTTTTTTGAGAGAGAGAGAGAAGGGCTCACACTGTAGCCCTGGCTGGTCTGAAACCAACTATGAAGACCAAGCTGGCCTTAGACCCACAGAGACCCACTCCATCTGCCTCTGCCTCTGCCTCCCATGTGTTCTACGCTTCTTCTATTTTTATCTTCTGTGTAGGCATGTACATCGCATGCACGACTGAGGCCCAAGGAGACCAGAAGGGAAAGCTCTATCTTCTAGAACTGAAGTCACAGGCAGTTGTAAGCTGCTATATGAGTCTTGGGAACTGAACCCACGACCTCTGCAAGAGCAGCAAATGTTCTTAACTGCTGAGCCATCTCTCCAGTCCCAAGTCTTGGTAATTTTATCTGTTTTATTCCTTGATTCCAATCCAACCGGAGACCACACATATTGTCTTGGCCACTGAATTCGATAAAAACAAATTAAGAAATCATTTCAGTGCCTCTGATTTAGAATTGTGTTATGTGCACTGTTGGGATGCCTGATAATTAAATGAAGAGAAAAATAAGTCTTGCTACTTATAATAGAAAGAGAAAAATACCTATTTTCCAAAGATTGTCTTGTTGTGTATTCTGATCTGGTCTGTTGTTGCTGTTCGGCTTTGGTGCTGGGCATGACGATCTGGGTCCCTAATCACTGGCCATGCTCTCCCACTAAGCTACAATCTCCAGCTCCTATGTGGTGTTTTCCCAAAAGTTCAGTTCTGCTTATTTTTTTATTTTCTCTACAAAATGCATCATGAGTTTTGAGAATCAGTGAGCTGCCTTTCACTTTGAATTCATAAGTTTGTATCTGTAAATGACCTATTGAAGGTTCAGAGGCAGAAAGGAAAAGCGGTGTCACACAAGAAAAACAAAACACTTCTTTCTGAAACTCTAAAAGTCATTTTAGAAAGATTTGTTCAGCTGATCCTGTGGTCCAATTATTCTAGGGGGCTTACACAGAAGATGTCTTTTTGTTTGTTTTGGTTAGGATTTTTAGAGGCAAAGGTCTTGCTCTGTAGTCCCACTGGCCTCAACCTGCTGATCCTCCCACCTCTGCTTCCCAAATTCTAGGATTACAGGAGTGTAACATCATGCCCTGCTAAGATTTCTCTCTCTCTCTCTCTCTCTCTCTCTCTCTCTCGTTCTTTCTCTCTCCTTCTCTCTCTCTTAACTTTAAAATTATAACTTTGTTGAAGTTACTTAAACATATTCTTTGGTGTAATTATTTTATTGTCATAAATATCGCTTTCCTTGCTATTTTCAGACCTGTGAGTCATAAATGTATTGCTCACTATACTAATCCTAAATCTCTTGTTTTGAGAGTTTTGCTCTGCAGCACAGGCTTGCTAGGACTTATGATCCTTTGGCCTCGGTCTCTCAAGGGCTAGAATTATAAGTATGTGCCAGTATAGCAAGGAAGGCCTTTTATTAGCACCCCTGGCAAGATTTTAAGGGATAACAGTGCTTATAGGACTGCAAAACGATTAAAAGGCTAAGACTATCTCAAGAAAAACTCAAAAGGCCCTGAAACAAATGGCCATACCCTGTAAAAGAAGATTGGTCTTCTTTTACATGCTCACACTGCTATATGATTTTAACCACCACCTACATGCTTTCAAACAATCAAATGCAAGACTGGAGAGGTGGCTCAGAAGTCAAGAACACTGGATGCTTTTCCTGAGGACCTGGGTTCAATTCCCAGTACCCACATGATGGCTCTCAACTGTCTGTCCCTCCAGTTCCATGACTCTGATGACCTCTTCTGGTCTCTATGGGAACCAAGCACACAAGTGGTACACAGACATATACGAGAGCAAAACACCCCCACACCACCACAACAAACTAAATGTCTTCCTATAAAAAAATAAAAGTAAAAACGTAACGAATGTTGGTTCCTGAGAGAATCCATGATTGTAAAATAAGAAAGTCTGCTGCTGCTGCTGTGTGTGTGATTAAAGTATCAGAAGATAATGTCTACAGTTTGAGTTTGTTAAATGGATTTGAAGGTTTTGAAAACCCTGATTTGATAGACACGTTCATCCATTCATGAAATATTTATGACTGTCTTCTACATATCAGAGGCTCTGAAGAGCTCTCTGGTAATATTAATTTCCAGCTACTAGTCCTGAGAGGCAGTCATTATTGTCCAGATAAGAGAGTGGCAGTGTAAAGTACAAGTCACAGGGTTTGGAAGCGTCTGGAATGCAAGCACTGTGAACTGAGGTTCTTCGTGTGCCTCCTCAGGGAACCCAGCTCAGGGAAAGAGCCTGGCCTATCGCCAGCACCTGCACTGTCCCTGTGGACAGGCTGGGATTGGACACAGTTCTGTCTGGTGTGTCTGCAGCTACTGCTTTCTGTCCTAGCTGGAGAATCTCAGGTCATCTCCTCCTTCTTCTCAGCCTTGTCATTTCCTCTTAGCTCAGAGGAAGTTGTGGTCAGAGGAAGCGTTGCACGGCTGCATTTTATTCTCCAGGGCTCTAGGGGATTCAGTCCACTGATCCTGAATGCGCTGTGTATGTGGAGAGGAGACCTATTCATGGCGGAAAGGCCCATTCACATGCTGAGCTCTGCTTGATCTGGAAGAGAAGATGAGGACAATCACCACTGTGTCCACAGTCTAGGAAGCTTAGATAAGCTAACGCCAGCAGCTCTCAATACGTTATTATGTCATAGTAGTGATGGAGCAGCCATCGTTAGAGTGTTGTAGGGAAATAGATGATACTCTCTATCCACAGGGATGTTATGGTTTTGTCCTTTGTTTTCTGCTTGGATTCTAACACTGCCCATTATTCAGGGGCGATGTTTCCAAACGGTGCCTAATTTGTTAACAGCACTGATTTGTTTCTGTCCTGGATGTTAGGGAAAAAAGAGAAAGAAAGAAAGAAGAGGAAGAAGGGAGAAGGACAAAGAAACATGGGGGTGGGACACACTTTACTCTTCTCCATAATTTTTATTTTATCATTTCGGAGCACTCCAACGAGGGTTTGGGAATCTTCGTTCGGCTCTCTTAATGAAGCCACAGCAAGCACTTAATGCTACTCCACTCTCTGCACACAAACTTTCTAATTATAAAAGGCCCTTTTCAGGCTTATTCAGGGCATATAATCTTATTTGCAGCCCCTAATTGGAGGGCTGTGTTTGTTGAAAAGAACAGAAGTCTCCAGTCATTTAGGAGAAAGCTGCCTCATCAATGCCCATGGGAAGAAAAGAACTATTTATTTTATCTGTTAATCCCAAGTACAAATACAGTGAAGCTGTCTTTTCTAATAGTGACCTATTTCATGTTCAACTGGAATAAAGCTAGCTTTGCTCAATAAGACTTTTGTGGTCAACCAAAAAAAGGGAAAAAAAAAAGTCAATCTTATTAGGAGTTCCATTGAATACCTTCCAATAACTTTTCTTTTCAAGAACTGAACTGAAACTCCAGTTGAATCCTCTCTATTGTCTGACCCAAAATCCAAATCTGGGCAGGAAGTAACCTCAACCAGTGAGCCCCATCTAGTGACAGGGAAGTAGAGTACCAGGGCAAAAATCCCACTCCATCATTAGCCCATATCTTTATAACTGATTTTTTAAAAAAATCTCCTATATATGACCATACCTCTGTGTTTTAGTTTGTCATTGTTTTGCCTATTCTTGTACATCTAGAAATAGCTTTTGTACCATACTATTTTCCTTAGGATATCTTAAATCTGAGTTTTAAAGAATGCTTAAAATAAACCAGAGCTCCTCATTTGTGGTTGAATTTTAAAACATGAGTGGCCACATCCCTACTGCATGAAACGGTACCTGCGGGTACTTCACTCAAGGATGAAGCTATGTTTGATAGAAGTAACATTACTTGTGTGTTGACTTTATTTTACCGAAGACTCTAAAGTGTCTTCACTCTTAAGAGCTTCATGGGAATGAAATTCAGGCGGGAAAATCCGGCGGCATGTCTGAGGTGATTAACAGTTTCAAAAGTCGCATTCTTAGCAAGTCTCCACCCTTGATGACTGTTGTTTGGGATGCATTTCCAAAAGCTGAAAGCATTAGAGGGTACATCAGCCTGCCTACTTTCTGCGCTTCTGCGTTTCTGGACTTGAACTCTCAAGATAACAAACATGCCAAGAGCTTTAAAAACCAAAGCCAGGACTGACTTTAGTTGTGCATGGGAAATCCATTGGCTAATGAGCCTGACCTTCAAAATGCAAACCCTCTTTTTCTAACCCCCTTCCTCATTAATAGCCCGTGTGTCACTTTACATAGAAACTGGGTGCATCCCTGTCAGAAGCTTTGCGTTAACTTATGTGGTATGTAGGAGCACATAGATTTATGGAAGAAAGCCTTAATGTCGCTCTTCATTGGCCAATGGACCCTAAGAAGCCATGTCTTCCTATGATGTACCCTGGGGTCAGAGAGCCAAGCCGGCGGGGCCTGCTTCCTCACCCCTCAACTGCCAGGCTTTAGACAAATCACTTCTCGTGGCCGCAAACATGCCGCTGTATGGCTGTATGTCGTGTTTGCTTCACAGAAGCTCTTATGAAGATGGATTGGACACAGCGCATGAAATGCTTAGCTCAGGGCCCGGCACGTGGCGGAGAGTTCAGAAGTACTGTTATCACTTACAAAGCGACGGCCTCAGCAGCATCACTCTCAAGACGGTTGAAAAGATGGATGGGATGGGAAAGCGTCAGTCAGCTCTAAGGTACTCTATCAATGTTAAGGACTGGAGTAAGCCTAGCAGGACCCTCAAGGAAAGGCCTATAAGGAAGAAGGGATGTTGAAATGAGGGAACATGGGCTCCTACAGATCAGCCCAAGCTTCAAGGGTGGAAGAGAGTTTTGTAGACCTCATGATTTGTACTGATTCCTTACATTTGACTTGAGGTTATAGATGTTCTCAGAGAAGAGAAAGACAGAGAGCAGTGTGTATAACTGCACTACCTGACTCTGAATGCCCTTCTCTTCTTCAGAGATCTTTGCACGCACTTCAGATTATGAGTTTTAAATGGCCTGTCCTATGTCTGTCCTTGCCTCTGGACCATACGCCCGTGGAGTCAGGGACCATGTCTGCATGGGTCCACTCTCCATCCACAGATACGGTGAGTCAGTGACCAGAAGAAACCAGCAGAGTCTAGCATGTCCCATAGGTGAGGTAATGTCAGAGAAAACCCCCAAAGCACAGACAGTGAAGCATATGAGAGCATGCACTCTGCTGGGAAGAAAGGCTGCCTACAGCCTGGACCTCTGACATCTGTCTGCGTAACACTAGGCAAGGAACCTGTCTGGACTTGTTTCTTTCTCTGTAGGTTAGGACCAATAAGGAGAAAACCTGTTTCCCAGGGTTTTTCAGAGATTCATGAGCCAGTTCGTGCAGTGTCCCTAACAGTGCCCTTTTGTATATTTACTTAACAAAGCCAATTACAGAATATTTTAAAATTAAAACTCTACCTGGGCGTTGCTTTTGGCTTGACTTCCTCTACATCCCTCAGACCGCTTTTCCAAACTATTAAATAGATCCAGATAAAAAGAGCAATGCAAGATATTGTCCTGGGTGATTTGCTTGGAGGTGCTGTAGGAGCCATCAAAGTCTAGCCAGTTCTAGGAGCATGCTGGGATGGTGGTTATTGTTGCTAATAACCTTCCAATGTCTAAAGCAAAGCTGAACAGAAGACTTCAGCGTTTCCCTCTGCAGCTCATCCTTAAGGGTTTGACGATCAGATGTAGGCACGCTGGATCTTAAAAAAAAAAAAATGGCATACTTAAAAATATCTCTGCAGCTCACTCCTTGGTGACTGTTAGCAGCTGAACTAACTGTTAGCCTCCTGGAAGATTAGACGTCAGGATAATTAGCTCTCTGCCACACAGAATCTCTGGGTTTTTCTTCAAATTTATCCTCCTTTACCACCATGTCTCTTAGTTGACATGATTCATTATGACTGAATGCACGTCCTTCCGTGTCTCTTCGGCGCCCTCACAAACCATGTCCTTTTCACAACTTATCATGCCTAGCACTCCGTTCATGCTATTAACTTTGATGTTTTATTTTACAATGCAGTTTGTATCCAAGTACCAGAGGAAACAAAAAGCAAGCTAGACAGGTAGACCAGCTGTGGGAAAATCATTTATAATAACCCACCCTCTTCTCTCTGTCCTTATCTTCAGGCTCCGTGTGGCATGGAGGCAGTGAAATGCGCGTTTCTCCGCAATCCCAGATCTGTGAATTTCTCATTTCATTGTGTGACATTAAGGTCTATGAGCTTTCCTGTTTCATTATTCTAGATGACCTGGGCTTGGCCTTATGTCACTGGGGAATATCATTCTCTTCTCTTTAATAAATGGAGCCTGTTCAGAGCTAGACCAGAAAAGAATGAGAGAGAATGGAGAATTAGCCAAAGGAGCCCTGCACTCCTAAAAGTTTCCGGTTGGAAGGACTCAGAAAAGCTCTGCCCATAACCCTACACTTTGGCCAGACTCAACACCCAACCAGTCAATAATCCCAGCTCCGCTGTGCAGCAGCCACGGGATTCCCTGCCCCTGTGCTCCAGTCAAGAGAGCTCAGCCCCGATGCAACTGTCTGCCTTCCGCCTGTAGGTTTCGCACTTTTCTTTCAGCTGTGGGGAGAGCGAATTTGTTTCACGTCAGCTGAAAATGTCATTGTCCAAGAAGCAGAGAAGTGAGCTGACTCTCCCTTCCACCCCCATGGCTTAGAGAGTAGCTGTAGAAATCCCAGAATTTCCTGAAAATGGTATTGTCTGAGGTAGAAGACAGTGAATGAAGAGTGGGCTTCTTCCTCCTCTCTCAGTCCCCTCCCCCCCCCAGCATTGCTCCACATCTCTCAGGCTCTGAGCATGTCCACCAGCCCATCCTCACGGCTCAGAGACCAATGTCTTACAACCAAGGACTGTGAAGCCGCTCTTACCTTCATGCTGGGCATCACCTCCAAACAATTATTTTCAAACTCTAAAGCAGGGCTAAGTCCTAAGGGCAGACTATTCCCAACAAATATCCAGACCTAGGAAATGTTATCTGGGGACTTAGAACTGGCTGGGAACCTCCTTGATCTTCTCTCTTGGTGCTTTCACACAGATACTCCTCTCTCTATACTGAGCTTGAGCGGCTTTGCTGAACTGCTTCCGGTGCATACCCAGCCCAAATGACCTGATGCCGGCAGTCAGTCTCCTGAACATCAGGCAGCCTGGTAGTGTGTATAATGGACAGAGTGTGAGTTCCTGGGTCAGGATGGCTGGGGACCAATGGTCCACGCTTTCACTTACTGCTGAATGACTTCTCTAAACTTGTGTAACCTCCAAGCTTGAGGCTCTCTCCATGTAAAGTAGAGCAAATTGGGGATGACAAGAATCGATAAAAGCATTAAGCAGAGAGTTAGCAGCTCTGTGAAGTCCTCATCACAGGGCCTGAGCTACTTCAGTGGCAGCTCACTGGAACTTCTGCAATCACTGTGGTGTGCCTGCTCGGTGCCAAGGATGCAGTGCCAGCGGTCACAGGCTCACAACATAGCAGCTATAGCGGCAGCTCCACGTGTGCAGCCCTGTGGTGAATGGCCAAGCCCCGCCTTACGTCACAGTTGGGTTAGGATCTGGGGAGGAACCTCCCCACTAAAAAGATTACAGCACTGCCACCCTCACTTATAATTAAAAACAAAACAGCACTGAGCCATAATTAATTGTAAAGGAGCAGGACGGTGCTGGGTGTTTGCCACTGTGATGACAGACTTGTATTTCTTTTGCAACAGAAAAATTGAAGATTTTGGGGGGAGACGTTTTCATCTTGTAGGTGACCAGTCTGATCCAATCCCTCCACAGCTCTGCCACAATGCCCAAGAGATTCTTCAACTTTAGGGAATAAACCAGGTCTGCAAGAGTGGAGAGGCCCGGGGCCTTGGTAACTCACCAGCTACTGGCCAAAAACCGTAAAGAGGAGGACAGTCATTAGATATCTTGAGACATAGGGGGTGGGGGAAAGAAAAGTTTTCCAAGTGCTCAGCATGTTTTCTCTAGGATAGGTATTAACTCCTCTCTTTCCCCCTCCTCTCCCTGTCTCCTTTCTTTGTTAGACAGGGTCTCCTGTGTAGCCTGGGACTAGTTGGAACCCTTGATGCCCCCCTACCAAGCCTCTGAAGTTCTAGGACTATAACTATGTGCTCAACAACTTTAAAAAAAATAATACCCCTTTCAAACATAGAGCAAAGAAGTCCTGCTAAGCGAGAGGGTTGCAGAGCCCTTTAAATAGTATTTCTTAAGGTGTCTTTAGTAGTTGAGCTGTGAGCAAAGGTGCTTTATTTTCTCCTCAGTCTTTCCCTTTTGTTAAGGATGCCTTTCCTGCTCTAGGGAGGCTGGTGGCACCTGGAAAGCCTCATCCTAGTGGCCTTTATAACGCAAACGAAAAAGATAAGTGCCAGGAAGGGGAGCCGAAGCCCCAACCGGGAATTTTCTCAGGCGTAGACAAAAACAATTTACAGAACCACTGTAAATAGTTAATAAAATCCATTTTACAGTCCACCTACTTAGATTTCCATTACATCCTGTTCTGTTTCAAACATGCATTTTTCTTTTTGGATTGTTAGGCAATAAAGAGTCAAGCCATTTATCAAGCAGTGTCTTCGTATTATTTTAAAATGTTTTAGCATTTCCAGGAAACATTGGGCCCTCTATAATTAATCTCCCAGTAGAAGCCATTTTAGAAAAACTCCAGAGCAATGGAAAGAAAAGAATTTTTTTTTTTCCCTGAGAGATTTTTGGTTCTTGTGAATGGAACTTTCAGAGGCAGATGCCTGGCAGTGTTATCGCACATTGCAAACTGTTCACTGCAGACAAGAGAGAAACAATGGGGTACAGCTTCACTCTTGCAAAACCATCCTGTAACAAAGCTTTCCTTGCATGAGGCCTACAAACAGCTCCGCACTCTGCTGTCTGTCCAGCAGCTCTACAGCAGGAAGCTGGGTTTTCACGCTTCTTACACCTAGGACAAAGTCACAAATACATGGCACAGGTATTGTCATGATATAAATAAAAATGCCATCTACAACAGATCTCTAGGAAGAAGAGATTTATTGTCTGTGTGGGGGGAGGGGAGAGATAGACAGAGAGAGAGAGAGAGAGAGAAACAGTGGGAGAGGGCAGGAGATGAGAAAGAGGCCCATGAGAGGGACAGCAGAGAACTGAAGCGGAGAGTGCAAGGGAGAGAGGGGGTGGCAAGTCAGTCCTTTTATATCTGGCACGTGTGATGACATCATAGGTCACTAGGCAACCTAGAAGCAGGCTGCCTATATATGAAAGAATCTCACGCCCAGCTTCGGTAGTAACAGTACTTATCACTACTTGCCATGCATCAGGTATTTAAAAATATTTATAATTTCATGGTTGTTCATTTGTTTTTATACTCTTTTAAACCTCACACCAATTCTCTGAGGGAAGTTCTGATATTTTTCCACACAGGACAACTTGTCATGGGGCCACGTCCTAAGAGATGGGCCTTCTTAGCATGGCCTTCAGTCTTCAAGGTGTGGGAGGGGGGTGCAGCCCTGAGAGGTATACCATGTTCAGTGTTCTGCTCTTCTGCTTCTCACGTGTGTCGTGGGCGCACCTTAGTTATTCCGAGCATTGCATCGTTCAGAAGACAAAGCAGATGCAGATGCTAAGTGCCCATCTAGAGTCCAATGCAAGACAGAACTCCGGCTGCCAAGATCTAGGCCAACTTCTTCTCAATTTAAACTGTAAATTTCAGAGCACTGCTTACATTAGTTTTATGCAAATAATAAACAACTGTTGCTTTATTTCTTTTTATGCAAATATTTTAATAAACTTTATTATATAAGAGATTTGCAAATAAATAAAACCATCACATTTTTTCTTGCATTCACATATTTCTTTCTAAGACTGGTCTTCCTGGACACAGGGGGATGTGCAAGGCTGGGGTAGCCTATGACAGGGAGTACCACCCACCTCCACAATGGAGAGGTTCCACCTGAAGCCGCTGAGCTTTGCTACTTGAAAGCAAAGCTACAAGAACGAGAAGCAGTTTGATTGGCCTCCTGCCCAAATGGACAGTTTTGAGATGGTTTAATCTTCTCCTCTGACATGTACCTACGGGCTTGAGAAAACAATCTGAAAATCCAAGGGACTGTTGTTGCTTCCTTAAAACCTTCAAAGGATGGCCTCTACCTCACTGCATCAAGATTATTTTGTGTGTGTGTTTGCGTGCGTGCGTGCGTGTGTGTGTGTGTGTGTGTGTGTGTGTGTGTGTGTGTGTTGCTGGGGACCAAACCCAGGAGCCCGTGCTCCACCACTGGGATCCACTCTAGACTTCTTGTGTGCACTGTGTGGAGACCAGAAGTCTACCTCAGGTGTTGCTCTTGCATCACCATCCACCTATGCTTTTTTTAGACAGGGTCTCTCACTGGCCTGAAGCTTGACAACTTAGGTTAGGCTGGCTAGCTAGTGAGTTCCTGGAGACCTCCTGTCTCCCTAAGCCCCCAGTACTGGGATTATAGGTATTTACCACCATGCCTGGTTATGAAGATAGAGTTAAGGACCTCATGCATGTGTGACAAGCATTGTACTGACTGGGCCACCTCCCCAGCCCCAGACTTCCCACTTTGTTTTTCTTAACAGGGTTGTACTAAAGTCTCACTCAGTTTTAGCGGGTAAACTGATCTCCAGGACAACCTTATTGGGGTTCATTTCATCTGTATGACAACCCGTTGCTCTCATTTGAATATTTCCTTCCCCATCGAGGGGAAGGTTGCTGTGCTGAAACCACAGGCAATGCAGTTGTCAGGTAGGACTTAATCTTTCACAGTGCCACTTGATTAAGTAGGCAATCATTTTCACTGCTGTGCCTGTGGGGAAAGTCTTGAATCACA
Source organism: Meriones unguiculatus (assembly GCF_030254825.1). NCBI lineage: Eukaryota > Metazoa > Chordata > Mammalia > Rodentia > Muridae > Meriones > Meriones unguiculatus. The sequence continues at coordinate 149,114,849 of NC_083351.1, forward strand.
TGAACACCTACATTCGTACTTCAGAGAGCAAGAGGCAGGAACTGATAAGATATGTAAAATGAGTATTTAGTGAGGAGATCAATTAAAATGGTAGAAGCAGAGTTTAGAGAAACTAAGAGATGGGGTTGCAGCCTAGGGCTGGCTGGCCCCAGCAGGGAGCTGTTGGTCTTAACGAGAAAGTTAAGGGAACCAGAAAGACAGCTGTATGAGAGAGCCCCATGAGAGGGACAATGAATGGCTTTGGAGAGGGACAGAGTCAGCTGTGGTGACCTCACAGAGAAAGCCATGGGGATAGATGCTCTGGTTTCAGATCTGCTCACCAGACACTCCTAACCAGGGAACCAAGCAGGCAGTGTGTGTTTGTAGGCCATGAGGACATTCTTCCAGAAGCCAGTGTGGGGAGCAGGGGCAGGGGGAAGACACTGAGCACACCATCTCATTAAGTTTCTCTCCACTGAGGTACATAACATCAGCATCCCCTCCTGCTGCGACATGAGTAGTTTAATAAAGAAGTAATTAGGGGGAAAAAACTAACACGGAATTAGGTGGCTAATTTTATGCCATAGTAGAAATCAAAGTTGTAAATTCCTCATTGTATTTTATGAGTCAGAACTGGATGTACCCAAAGGGTCTTAGGAACACCCAAGAGTCACAATGCACCCTCTGATGATGGCCAAGGGGGATATGGGGGGAAATCATCTCCCAAAAAACAATAGGCACAGTCAAAAGTCATCAGGAAGTGGATGTCAGAAAGAGAGTCACGGGGGCTTGAAACTGTTCACATAGAACCCCTGGAGGCAACTACTTCATCGAAAGTCCCTCTTTTAGTGGTGAAGACTGATTTAATTTTGTCTTAAAATGTTTTTTTTTTTTCTTGGTGTCCTTTGACAGTGTAGATAGAAAACCAGCTAGAGGGGGAAAGAAGCATGGGATGGCCTCTAGATAATTTAAAGATGGCAGACATTTCTATGGTCAACTAGTATAAGAAGAAGGGGGTGTGGTACATGGGCAGATCACTTGCGTAGCATTTGCAAGACCCTGGATTCAGTTCTTTATATGTGGGAGAGGGAGGAGAGAGGGAGGAGGGAGATAGGGGGTAGGAGGATATGTAGTGATGAACCCAATTCTCAGCGAAGTAGTTAGAGGAAGTCTTATTAAGACATTTGGTATCTGTTTAAGACCCTGATATGGTTTTCAAAGCAAAAGATTTAGAACTCCAGACATGTTATTGGCTGGATTACCTTGAGGAAATTAGATAACCTTTATAAGCCTCATGATTCTGCCTAATGAAATTGGGGTAATATAACATTTCTTCAAGTTTTCTAAATTAAATATAATTTAACCGCTTAAGATGGGACTTCAAGGCAAGATGACTGACAAGAAGCCATGTCTGAATGAATGGCTGGTTACAGTTTGGGAGGCAAGGAGAAAGTGTATATTTTTATCACCCCATTGACTATTGATGCAATCCTTAGAATGTGCCTGATCAATGCCGCAACAAATCTTTTCTACTATTAGACCCACAAACATTTCTACCATTGGATGGGATGTGTAACTATGGCTACAATCAGTGCAGTTACAGATATAACTGTCAGATAGATTCCAACAATCTAGCCAGCTTTTGAAAGAAAAAGACAGAAGAAAAAAAGGGAAGGTATGGCTTTTGAGTTAGGCCTCAGAAAGGTTGGCAGACACAACAGAACCTTTTGGTAGCCCTAAGGCAACTGCACTGAGGATAGCTATTCTGGGAAAGAAAATACATTATCTCAATAAAGGGATAATTATTCCTCCCCTCCCTGTAGCATGGGAATCTGCTGTGTAGCTACTTCTCTGTGGCTATGATAAAGCATCATGACCAAGGCAACTTATAGGAGAAAGAGGTTACTTGAGCTTACAGTTCCAGATGAACTAATGTCCCTCATGGTGGGGTAGCATGGAAGCAAGTGACAGGCATGATGTCAGGAACAATATGCTGAACACTCCTATCTTTTACCACAAGCATGAAGCAGAGAGAAAAAGAACAAGACTTTTTAATCTCAAGGCCAGCCCTCAGTGTTATAATTCTTTTTCAAGGCTGTACCTTCTAATCCTTCCCAAACAGTGCCACCAACTGATACTATGGGGAACATTCTCATTCAAACCACCACACTTGTCTCCCTAAAGGGTGGTCCTTTTGCCAAGTAACTGACCATGGATTAACTCTTCAGTAAAGAGACATAGCATATCTCCACCCAATTGGTAAATTTAATTCTTTAACAATATTATGAAAAGATTTCCCGGCCACTGCTGCCGGAACCAGCCTCAGTGTAGAAGAATAAAGCTGTGGGACTAGGCACAAGCTCTAAACATTGATTTGGGCACTGTGGCAGATGCTACAGAAGAGCAGCAACCATGGAGTGGAGTTTGCCTGATCTAGCCACAGAACAGAGTGAAAACTCTACGCACTAAAGGAGCTGAGAGTCTACAGAAGAATAGCAGGATTGTTAGAAGTCAACATTGAGACCTAGAAACCAAACCTCAGATCCACCGGGGATCCATGTAGGCCAGAGGCTGCATCTTTCTCTGTCTCCATCCAGCTTTCCTTCCTCCTACAGGTACTCCTTATCTTCCAATGATTTCATTTCCATGTGCCTTCACCCACCTCTCTTAAGCTCTGCCTTGTCTATGTGATACCATAGGTCAGTGTAGCAAGTTAACCCTGTGCCCTACTGTTTGTTTGTTTCCTCCCACCATTTGGTTTGTGCTTTCTCTCCTCAATATGATAGTTCTGGGTGACTTCAGTGCTCCACTCTAACCATTAGTCAAATCAACTGGACCCAAATGAAGAGACGCTAGAATTAAATTATATCCATAGATCAAATGGATTAATAGACACCTACCAAACATTCCACCCAAACACCAAAGAATGCAAGTTCTTCTCATCAGCACAGAATCTACCCGACCTTCAGAGAAGAACTAACACCAATATGACCCAAATTATTCCAAAAAATAAAAAGGGAACACTTCCAAACTAGTTTGTGAAGTTAATATTATTCTTATAAAAAAATCAGATAACAGTTTAATTTGAGGGGGACACACACACATGCACTCATGTATACTGGCATACACACACACACACACACACACACACACACACATACACACTGGGGTGGGGTGGAGAATGAATGAAATGGAGGTCAATAACCCTAATAAACATAGATACAAAAATTATCAATCAAATACTTGTACGTCAAATTTAAGAATACATCCAAGCTATCATTAAAATGACCAAATGGGATTATTTCATGGATGCAGGGATGGTTCACCATGTATAAATCAATGAGTGTAATTCATCACATGAATTAACTCAAAGACAAAAATCACATGGTCTTAATTAATGCAGAAAAAAGTAAAATCCAACATCCCTTCATGATAAAAATCACTGGATAGTCTAGGGATAAAAGGAACATATCTCAACAAAATAAAGGCTGTATATCACAAGCCTGTAGAGAAAAACTTGAAGCAATCCCACTAACATCAGAAACAAGACAGGTGTCCATTCTCATCACTCAAATTTCAATGTAGTGCTTGAATTCCTAGCTAGACCAACAAGACAAGAGAAGGAAATAATAGGAAAGGACTAAGTGAAAATCACTATGGGTGACATGATTCCGTGCATGAAAGATGCTAAAGACTCCACAAGGAAATGCCTACATCTGTTAAACACTTTCATCAAAATGACAGGTTACAGTGAAAACTTCAAAACACTGAAGAAAGCAACTGAGGATGACACCAGAAAGAGAATCTACCTATGTACACTGATCGATAAGATTGATCCTGTGAAAATGGTCATCTGCTGAAAGCAGTCTAAAGATTCAATGCAGTTCCCATAAAAATTCCAGTACAATTCTTTATAGAAATATATATAAAAAATTTTAAAGTTTATATGGAAGCAAGTACCTCAGATAGCCAAATAAATTCTCAGCAGTAAAAACACATCTAGAGGTATTGTCATTCTTGATTTCAAATTATTACTACAGAGACATTAGGAAGACAGGGTGGTACTGGCATAAAAATAGACATGTTGATCAATGGAGTAGAACAAAAAACCTAGATAAAAATCCACATACCTATCACTACCTGATTTTTGACAAAGATGCTGAAAACATTCACTGAAGAAAAGACAGCATCTTTAACAAATGGTGCTAGGAACACTGGACAAGTCCAACCTAAGGAAATGAAAGAGTTCCTGGACTGCAAAGAAAGCTGGTAGTAGACCGCAGGCAGCCCAGAGAATAGAAAAAAATATGCATATGATTTGTGTTTACAATATACAAAGCACTAAAAAGATAATAAAAAATTAAAGAAAACAACTGTCAAGAAAACAAACAGCCCAATTTAAAAAAAAAAAATTGAGCTCCCAACAGAAGAAATACAAATGGCTAAAACGTTTTAATTTTTTATTTTTATTTATTTATTTTTTTTTAGTGCTTAACATTCTTAGCCATCATGGAAATGAAAATTAAAAGTGCTTTTCAAAGGGCTGGAAAGATGGGTCAGTCCCTAAGAGCTTGAACTGCTCTCGCAGAGGAGCTGAGTTTGGTTCCTAACACATACCATAGAGCGCCTGACTGCCTAACTTCACCCCGGGGAGCCTATGCCCTCTTCTGGCCTCTAGGGGCACCATATTCAAATGCACAAATCCAAGTTCAGACCCACACACTCACACAGTTTAAAGACAGAAGTCTTCAAGACTGCTTTAGGGTTTCATTGGACTCCAGTAAGGATAGCTAACAGGAAAAGGGACAATGATGAGCTGGAGGGGGTATGGAGGAGAGGGGACCCTCACTCACTGTTGTTGGCAATGCAGGCTGCTGCAGCCACTGTGGAAATCTGTGCAAACGTTCTTAGGAAAGCTGCAACTAGATCTACCATCTGACCCAGTAATACGACCCCCGGGAACTTCCTGTTGCTGATACACATGGTCGTCCATGTTTGTTGCTGCTCTGTTCACAATATGTAGGAAATGGATTGGACTAGATGTTATGTCTATCAATCGATTCATGAAAATGGGATATGCACAATGTAATTTTCTTCAGCTATAAAAAGAAAATAAAATTCTCAGGCAAATGGATGGACCTAGAGAAAAAAATATACCGAGCGAATCAACCCAGACCCAGAAAGACAAACGCCGTATGTTCTCCCTCAAATGTAGTTCCTTGTGTCGAATCTTTAGATGCATGTTTAACTTGGGATTCCTGTAAAAGGCAGGACACTAAGAAGGGGCCACAATAGGGGCAGAATCAAGATCTCATAGGAGGGGTGACAGCAGAGTGCAGGGGGTATGAATGGAAGAGGGGGAGTGAATACTAATACTAATACTAATAAAATAATGGAGAAAATGTGTAAGGGGCAATGGGAGGCTAAAACAGAAGAGGATGGGGGAGGAGTACTTAGGACTAAGGATGTGTGAAAAGGCCATATGTGAACCTACTATCTGATGCCCTTCCTAAATATACATATATAAATGAATTTACACAGCGTTACCCTATGTGAGGAGTAATGCTTCTCACAGAGGCCACCACTGCTAAATAGAACACCCAGTGGGGTACCTCCCCTTGAGGGGTTAGTCAATGAAGTGTCTCAGAGATCCCCTAGGCAATACAGGCTACTAGCATTGCTCTTGGTTGCCCATCAGAACTTGATGCTAAGACCCTGTTGCTGAGCACACCACCAGTTTGGTCACAGGTCCTGGAGAAATCCAATTGGTACTGGCCTAGAAGCTTCCCGCCTGCTGTCTGGCTTTGACAGTTCTGGAAGGTTCTATGTAGGCTGTCTGAGAAGAAAAGCAATCAGCAGTCTTGCCTAGCTTAGAACTGTGAAAGCTACGATGGTTAGCCCAACAAGCCCACAGGTGTTCTAACTGAATTTAAGGATTCATGTTAGAAATATGGCCAACAACCTACAGCTAGGGAGCTCACGGTTCCTGCGAGAGAACCTGTCATTACTGTGTTAAAACATCCAACTACCTCTAAATACATATCTTTGGATGCACAGCCTGGTGCAGCCCTCAGTCCACGTCAGAGAAGCTTCTTCGGGCAGTGGACAGCAAATACTCCAGACGTGCAGCTCGTCCAAGCACGCATAAGTCTCATACCCTGGAATGTTTACCTGGGCTGCGCATCTATGTCACACACTCCTCCAAGGCTCAGTGAACAAAGAGGAAGGGGGACCTCAAATACTGTAAGAGGACAGGAATGAAACAGTGCTTTCAGGACACGACAGGACGCCGAGCTCACAGCCCTGTGGTTACCTGCGCAGGACCTGCTCAGGCCAACAGTCTTCCGGCGTGGAGGAAGGGAGGGGAGCAGAGGGTTATGCCTCCAAGAGACCATTGTCAGTCAGTGGGAAGCCAGAGTCGGCTTTCTTTAAGGGTGTGGTAGGCTCACCGTGTTCTGGTGGATGGCTCCACACTGGGGTTATGAAGAAAAAGAAAAAATAAAAACTGGACCAGAAGAAGTTGGGACAGGGTGTGTGGATCCTGAGATGAGGTGGAGAAAAGAGTAGGGATAAATATGTGTGAGATTCTCAGAGGATAAACAAAACATATTTAATAATAAATAGAATGCTTAAGACGGACTGAAGCATATAATTGATATTAAATAAATAGCATACATATTTACATGAACTTACATATATAAACATACATCTGCCTGTGTAGTATGTTTACAACAGACCCAAGCAGCTAAAAAGGCCATGGCCATGAAAGCAGCATGATTTTCTTCTCTCCCTCTCTCTCCAATCCCTCCCACTCTGAAAAAAAAAAATCCCTTGTACATTTACTTTAGCAGCTCTTTCTTCCTAGTTAAGTCTCTGAATCTTCAAGATCCCATTTGTTCTCTCTGTGTCTCTTTGACTGCCTCTGTGAGTGTGTGTAAAAAGAGAAAAAGACTTTAGAGCAGATTTTATTTATTTTATTTTTATTTTAAATCTGTGAGGGGAAAACAAAAAAAAAAAATCAATGCATGCTTATCCATTTCACTTTAAGCCTTGCTGAACTTAGATCACCATAAGAAAGTCTCCAGTGGTCACGCTCTTTTCCATCCTTTTACCTCATCTCACAAGTAACTTGATTGTGGAGTGGCATCCCTCCTCCCCTCCCCGCACGTCTGACATGATTTGGAAGGACAGACATCGTAAGGCTCTGCTTTATTTTATTGGTTGTGCTTTAATGTGACCAGGACCGAACCGAAGATTTCCATTTAGCTATTATGTTTGTTCCTTTCACTTATAACTGACTGGAGAATGAACCTGACTCCATTCATGACTGTTGATGTGAAGTTTTTGTTACGTGTTCTTAATGTGTTTAAGGGCTTTAAGGGTGGCTTAGCCTTTGAAGATTAAAGGAAATTCGGAAAAAAAATGCCCCAGTAGTTCTGCCAGCTACTTAGCAATTTCAGTCTTGGGCCCATATCCTTGGAAGGTATTGACCCCTATAAATGGCTAATGATGTAAAAGTTGACAGGATAGTTTGCCCTCCTAATTGTATTCTGCTCATCATGCATTTGACCTTTTGCAGACAACTTGATGAGTTTCTGCCATATTAATTACTCTGCACTGTTCTGCAGTGATCCTTCAACAATCCAAACCTACTGAGCGCATGCACGGAACCTTCTGGGCTTGAAGGGACAACCAGAAAAAGATATTTGTATGCATCTGACATAATTTGCCATTTCTGCGCTTACTTCCTCCCCCTGACACAGTGCACAAAAATCTCTGCACACATCTTGTTTTTCATACCCTGTTATTTCTTGCAACTAAAAAACAAACAAACAAACAAAAAACTATTTTCTAAAATATCTTTGTAACTCAAGGATCTTTTTTCAGATGCCCTCCCCTTCCTTCATTTAGTATGCATTGTATAATAATCAATATGTGTGTTACCAGGCAATATTACCTTTGATGCTCAAGTCTTCTTAATTTTGTCTTGAGTCATTAAAGAGAGCTAATGTGCAATGGTTCATTTAGCTTCCCAAATACCCTTCGTCTGGAGTTGAGCTCTGTCTTCCTAATGAACTAGACAACAGTCATTACTACTGACAGATCTCCCTTCCTCCCCGTTTGTCAGACCACATAGCTTGACCCCCCTCCACACACACACCCCTTGTTTTTGAGCCCGAAGTCACCTCTGTGTGTCATTTTCATCTCTCACAGGGTCCTTGGTAAGCTTTGGAGCCATCTGGGAGCATGGCCTGCACATTCCAAGGATAGATCTGAAAGTCAAATGACAGTTTCACCCACTCTTATGTACCCCGGGAGGCCATTACACAGAAAGGCCCATGTAGTAGTAAGGTCAGATGCTAAAATCTGGATTTCTCTGCTCTTTGTTTCTCCCTTCAACTCTGGTCTGTTGATTCAGACCGGGTCTTTGTGGACCTGTGTGCTTTAATGACAGACTGTGACTAGATGGAAGTTGGGTAATGCAATTGCTTCATTCATATCCAGGTATCTCCCTGTTTGCTTATGCATTGAGTATATGCTATGGGCCAGATATTATGAAAAGTAATTTATGCCTAATCCACAAAGCAATTCTTCAAAAGACACACTAGGATGGACTCTTTGCAGATAAGACAAGATGTGGCTCCAAAGGTTTAAATGCTTAAATGGTGCCATTGAACCAGGGTTAGATAATTTACCTGAGTTGGAGCTGCTGGCTCTGAAGTTAAGGCGCCGATTTCCCCAACTCCAGCGGGCACTTTGAACCATTACTTGGGAAAAGCTTGAAAAATTAATCAGCTCACCTTACCTGTCAGAACATGAACTGGGAGCATTGAGAGGCCCCAGGGTTGAAGATCTTAGGCTCTGGAGCCTGAACTACCGCATTTGGAGTCCGTGTCTTTTCCCTACTGTGTAATGCTGTGAAAGTGACTCTGTCTTTCTATGCACTGGTTTCTTCATCTGCAAACCGAGGACAAAAACATCAGCAACTCAAACTCTTTGGACCACATGCATGTATGATATATTAAGTGCTATTTAAACTCAGTAGTGATAGAGCCCAGTTCAGTGCATGTCAGTAAGAGTTGTCAGGATTTTCTTATTTGTCAGTAGAGAAGTTGACGAAAGCCATTATGTCCGCTCTAATTGATGGACATAGGATGTTAGCTGAGCCCCGGGAAGCTTGAGGTTCCCTGTGGTTGGACATTGTTGCAGGAAGCTTCTTTCTCTTATCCTTTAGCCCAGACCACAATGAAAAAAGGGGGTTTCCAGAAGCTTGCTAGGGCATAGAAACTGGGCGTGGCATCTAAACAGCAGGAGTGATAAGTCTTGTCCTTCCCCTCTGTAAAATTGTCGGGCTAATTGGGTAAGACCAGGAGAGATAATTAAGAGACGGAGCTTCTATCGACTTGTACTGTGGGCTTGTTATCCAGAATCTAGAATGATTTGCATATCCAAAGCACAAGCTCATTACTATCTCTTCTGTGGAGAAGAGGGTACCATATCTGAGCAATCTAATTTCAGAGAGATAACGAAGAGCAAACCAAGTTAAACATTAAAAGGCCAATAATGGCTCTTTATCATTTCATGGCTCTCCTCTAGGCCAGCACCAGGCCAGGTAAGTAGTTACCAGGGAATACTTAACAATAGATCCCTGGCAAACAACGGGACGGCCAGAGAGGAGGTGTGTTTGACGTCATGCAGAGGTGTCTAAGAAACAAAGCCCTTCCTTAAAAGGGAACAATTTACTTGGAGAGCAAGATATAAAACAATAGCTCAGCAGAGCTGTGTACTTGATAAACAGTACAGACGAGGAGCCTACAGGAGCCTACAGGGCCAGCTTTCCCGTGTAAAGAACAGGCTTTGTCATTTAATTATGGGCTCCCTGTGTGCTCCAGGACCCAGCTAGGCAAATTTGTTTTTACTCTTCAAAGGGCTGAATTTAAGACTTTTTAAGATTTAACTCAAGTGCATTGGAAAAGTTAACTTTAACTCCACATGGATAATAGACCCTTCTGAGAACAGATTTTAGAAATCCTAATACAGATCTCTGGACACTGAGAAACGCTATGTACATTTTAGCTGAGAGATCCCCTACAGTTCACCCATGAACTCCACATTAAAAATCTGCCTCTAAGTACCTGGCAGTATGGCCTGGGGAGTGACTCAGTTGATAAAGTGCCTGTGGCACAATCAGTAGACCTGTGTTCTGATCCCCAGCATTCATGCAAAAGCTAAGCATTTGGCTTGCTCCTGTAACCTCATCCTTGAAGGGCAGGGCAACAGAAGGATCTCTGGAACTAATCAGCCTAGCCAATCAGTGAGCTCCAGATTCAGCTGAAAGATCCTGTCTCAAAATGTGGGTGGTTTTAAAATAATCTTCTCTGTGTTTAGATTTTTTCCTCCTCACTATCCTAGAATGGCCGGAATGGAGATATTTGGGGCTCTATTCTCAGACTCTGGGAGAGCCCTTCACAGTGGGCTGAATTTGGTGTCTGCTGTCTTTGATATGTTTTCTGATCAGGCAGAGAATGAACACAGAAGACAAGAGTGTCTTCCTAGCTTCAATTCACAGTTGCTTAAATTAAAAAATGGAGAAAAAGACCACGGTGGGAGATTACTTTAAGTAAGAGGCAGTGTAGAGGAGGTGACCAAAAGCAGGGAGCTGGCTGGGTCTTGGAGGAAATGGAGCCGGTCCCGTAAACTTAGCTCCACCCTAGGGCTCAAGTGGCTCCTGGGTTCCTGGCACATATCAGGCCTCCAGCAGTTCCGTAGGCTGGGGACTGTGACTACCTCAGGCTCCAGAATGTGCGTAAGATCAAGGCCACAGCAAGGGCCCAGTGTGAGCTTCCTAATCTGTGACATTCAAGACAAAGCCAAGCCCAGCCTGTCTTTCCGTGGTCCCTGGAGCTCCCACTGGTGCCCAGAGTCAGATGACAGCAAGTAATCGGGACAGGGCTCTCTGATCTGTCTATCGGGTTCTGCTCTAGCCTGAGCGATAGTCAAAGTCACAACAGAAAAGCCAGAAATCAGGACACAAGCCCTGCAACCTTTGGGAAGCTGCCAGAAAATGACACCCTCAAAGGCAGTGTCTACAAACTCGTGGCTTTAGAACTGAAAGGTCACGTTGGGATTATATCTATAAGTCCACGCAGGTTCAGGTGCAAGGACTGGAAAACTTCTCCAAATAGCAGCGATATGAATAAAGGGAGTGGTTGTTTCTCTGTCACGTCAAAGAGCAGAAGGTCGGGGCCACTGTGTTCCTTTCCTCTTAGGCCCCAAGACTCTAGTTCCTTCTGTGAAAATGTAAACTTCTTAAAGTTTACAAAGGGATGGTGGGATGAAAGGACAGAATTACCATTGAAGAAATGAGCTTCAGTTTGTTGAGCCTGCTGGCTTAGAGACCCTCTTTTTCCTCCCCACACTGACTAGAGGAATAGAGATGTTCCTGCCCAAGCGTGTGTGTACAGCATTTTCAGCTATGCTCTCCAGAGAATGAGCTGAGGAGGTGAAGGGCACCTGGCCTAGAGGACAGAAGCTGCTCAGCAGAGTAACCCATCCTATGTTACATCTAGCCCAGATTCTGATATTAGGAAGACTCCAATGCACTCCTCCTCTTCAACCAGGGAGGTTGCTGCGACCGGGGCTTGAGCTTGCAATAAAAAGATCCTCATATGTTTTTCAGTGGAGTCAATTCCTGGTGGTCTTTGGTGGTCTTTAGGGGTCTCACGAACGGGGCACAACAGGAGCCTTCACTACATGGGTGTAACTGGAAGGGCAAGGGAGCTACATGGCAACCTTTCCTCAAACCTGCCTCCGGAGCACAAAGTATGGTCATAGGTTCGATTCAGACATACTTCCAATATCATCACACTTTTCTTTCTGGTGTGGAGCCTGATACAACCTAGACTTCTTTCTTCTTTAGCCTTTGGATCTTTTCTGTGGTTGAGTTTCTGTTTAGGACAGCCTGTGTGACCTCACACCTGATGTTTACAAATTCAGTCCCTTCCTTAACTGTTTGGTTATAGATGCCAGCAGAAGCTCTGTGGTAGCTGGAGAGCCTTCTGAGATGGTTGGTTGGGTTCCGTTTTAGCTCAGAGCTTGGACAAAAGGAATCAGACAGATTAAGTCGTTTCAGCAGTGATGCAGAAATGGAAGAGATAGGCAGTTCTACAAACGTCTAAAGTGACTGATAAAGGGTTTCCTAAAGTGCATAAGTTAACAGGTAGTCCAGAAGGGTCTCAGGATATTCTGGGTGTCTTTGTGTGTAACTTCTGCTCTCACTCATCAATCCTTATGGTATGAACAACTTCTTGGATAGCCCTCAGCTCTGGGGTCAGATAGTGGTTGAATATTGTGTCATATCTAAAGACAGGACTGTGAGTTCCCAATGCCTTGGCACTTACCTGGAAGCACCACAAATCATTCTACATGCATGTGTAGATGTCACTTCACCTCTCTGCACAAACCCTGTCTAGAAACTACTAGATCCAGCTGGTTGTTATCTGGCTTCTTTCTCCACTTTTCCAAGGATTGGATTAACAGTACCAGGATATAAATGGAAGACCTGGGGAACTCTCAACTTCATAAATCCAGTTCCATTTCTAGACAGGATTTCCCTACAAGATAAGGAAGAGACAAGGGGGGAGTCTCACAGAAGCATATTCCTCAACAATGAGGGAGTCAGAGAATTGGGAACCCCACAAACACACCTTGAAAAGCCATAACCATATTGCTTTTCTTGTATCTCTTAACTGCTACAGGGTCCACAGGGAACTGCCACTCTGTCATACCCAGATGTTAATGCCCCCATGCCTACAAGATTTATTACCTATTATTAATCATGACACTCTCTTAGCAGAAATATACGCTCATGCAAACATTTGTTACTGGCCATAGCCTGATGATTGTTGATGGTGTCACCTCATCAAGCTCCAGGCCCCATGTGTCTTAGTCCTGAAGATAAACAGTTGGAACAGAAGACTCAATGCTCATGGTTTGCTATGGGAAGGTGGGACATTCCTGGTTTTATATCTGTATGGTTGTTTGCCCATTTTAGAAACACACTCTTAAAAAAAAAATGGACAGCAAACACATTGCGCAGCTGGCTTCATCCTTGGGTTCCTGAACTCCAGGAGGCTTAGGGTCAACCTTTCAAAGTGGGTGAAACTTCATTCCAGCCAAGGCCAGCTGAATTCCAAAAGTGTCGAGGTGGGAGAGGCATTGGTTTAGTGTCAATGGCTTCCTCAGCATGTCCATCAGCAGGCTGAGGCTGGATCTCTCCTTGAGTGGGAAGACCCAGGAGACACACAGGACTGCCTATAAACGCAGCTGCCATTAGTAGTACTTGACCTGGGTGGGAGAGGGAAAGCTATAGACCTTTCATGAGTGTGTGCCGCCCTTACTCAGAGACCGTGCTGGTCTCTGTAGTGCTTCAGGCTTATTACATATTCTGTGAAGTGAACACTCGGCCATTTCTCCCTTACCTTTGCCTCCCATGTCCCTGCTTGTTGTTTTGTCTTGTTTAGATACAGGGTCTCCCTCTGTGGCCCAGACTTGACTGCACCTCGAAGTCTTTCTACCTCGACTTCCCCTGTGCTGGATCACAGGCCTGTGTCTCCATGGGCAGCGTCTGGTATTTGTTACAGATAATAATATAGTTGACTTTTGCTCTGATTTTTGAATCCCTTTAAATTCTTACTTTGTTTTGTCTTATGCATATAAGACAGTTATAGACAGAGTGTTTTTCTGCATGTATGCTCAAGCTTAGTACCTGAGGAGGCCAGAAGAAGGCATTGAAACCTCTGGATCTGGAGATACAGATGGTTGTGAGCTGCTGTGTGGGTGCTAGGAACTGAACTCTGGTGCTCTTGCAAGAGCAGCTGGTGCCCTTAACTGCTGAGCCATCTCTCCAGAACATTTTTTTTTATTCTCTCTGAAAATCTCCATATTTTGATTTCATTTTCTGTTTTTGGTGCCTAGAGCCTGGCTCATGATAAACATAAACTCTACTAATGAGCTGCATCCCTTACCATCATACCCTAGCCAACTGGTATATCTCAATCATTCATTTTAGAAGTAGTTATGAATATACATCTATCTGCTGTGCTTATGTCTGATTTTTACTTGCAACATTTGTTCTTTATTTTCCTCTCTTGTCCTGCCTTATGCAGTTTCAATCAAGCAGCTTATACTATTCCAGGGTATCTCTTGTTTTTTATCATATTAATTATAATTCTTTAAAGATTGTTTTGGAGATTTGGCTCAACACTTAAGAACACTGGTTTCTCTTCCAGAAAACCAGAGTTAGATTCCTAGCATCCATATGGCAACATTCTCTTAACTTCAGTTCCAGGGAATCTGTTGCCCTCTCCTGGCCTCCTCAGGCACTGCATGCATGTAATACACAGACATGCATATCCATATACAGGAAATAAAAAAAAAATAAAGGAAAAAACTTGAAAATGTAGTTTTTTCAGATTACAACTCAGCCTCAGTTTACCCTCACTCCTCCTCTTCTAGTCCCTTCCCCTTACCTCCTCTCACCACCACCCCAACCCCTCCTTCTGTTTTCCTTTAGAAAAGAGCAGGCCTTCCATAAATATCAACCAAGCACAGCATAAGTTGCAATAAGACTAGGTGCCTCCCTTATCTTAAGGAGGGCAAAGGAACCCAGGAGGAAGAAAAAAGTCCCCCAAACAGGCAAAAGAGTCAGAGACATCCCTTACTCCCACTTTTAGGAGTCCCACAAGAAGACCAAGCTACACAACCATAACATACATGCAGAGGACATAGGTCCGACACACACAGGCTCCCTGATTGTTGGCTGAGTTTCTGTGAGGCCCTACAAGCCCAGGTTAGTTGGCTCGGTGGATTTTCTTATGGTGTCCTTGACCCCTCTGGTTCCTACAACTCCTTCCCCCACCCCCCTTCTTCAGTATTCCTGGAGCTCCACCTAATGCTTGGCTGTGGGTCTCTGCAACCGTTTCCATCATTGCTGGGTGAAGCCTCTCTGATGACAGTTATAGACAGAGGCCTCTGTCTGCGAGTATAGCAGAGTTATCATCAGGAATTATTTCACTGGCTTTTTTTTTTCCCCTGTTGTGTTTGGTTCTATCTTAGGTCATTTGACTACCCAGCCTCTGGTTTCTGGCCCTTCAGGTTAATTTTAGGGGTGGACTCTTTCTTCTAGCATGGGTCTCAAGCTGGCCCAGCATTGGTTGGTCACTCCTGCCATTTCTGTGCCATCTTTAACTCAGCACATCTTACAGGCAGGACAAATTGTAGGTGGAAGGTTTTGGGTCTGGGTTGGTGTCTCAGTCCTTCTGCTAAAAGTCTTCCCTTGTCACAGGCGATGACTGGTTCAGGCTTTATATCCCCTCTTACTAAGATCTTAGCTAGGATCACCCTTGTAAATTCCTGGGAGTTTCCAGTGCACTAGGTTTCTGCCTTGATCCTGAACCCCTTCCATCCTCCCACCCCCCACAATTCCAGATGACTCTTCCAGTACTCTCTCCCTCCATCCTCCCAACTCCTGATCCCCCCTGTTCCCATTCCCACCCACCCCCCAGGCAACTTTGCTATCTATTCTATTTTCCCTTCCATGGGAGATCCATGTGTCTCTTTGTTCCACTGTATAACTAACTTCTTTATAAAAAATTCGTTGTTCATAGCTGTGTGGTTTATGTCTGGATCTTCCATTCAACTTATCTGTTTTTATGCCAATATCATGCAGTTTTTTATTACTACAGCTCTGTAGTAGAGCTTGAAATCAGGGATGGTGATGCTTTCAGAAGTTCTTTTATTAAACAGGATTGTTTTAACTATCCTGGAGGTTTTTTGTTTGAAAAAAAATTTTTTTAAAGAAAAAATTGTTTTGGGTGGGACTGTGAGATGACTTAGCATTTGCTCCCAAATCTGATGACCTGAGTTCAATTCCTGGGAGCCACATGGTAGAAGTTGAGAGCTAACTACTGGGAGTTATCCTTCTACTACACACAAGAATAAATAAATGTAATTATCAAAAAAGAGAGAGGGTAAAGTTTAAAAGTTTCAGTGTCTGATCTAGAGTTCTCAGCACAATCTTTTAAGATCTAAGCCCACCTTCAGACAACTCTACTGCTTTAACCAGCCAACACATTTTTACCTTTTAAGTCAATTAAATGTACATGTGTTATTTACTTTCTCATCACTATGACAAAATACCTGGCAGAAGCAAGCTAAGGGAAGAGAGCTTTATTTCTGAATCAGTTCAGAGGTTACAATCCATCCTGCTGAGGAAGGCCAGGGGGCTGAAATGGCTCAGTCAGCTGCTAGTTATGCAGCAGCAGCAGACAGGAAGCACCCAGAGTGGGTTTGAAGAGGAGTGGGGTTTAACTTTCAAAGGCTGGCCCCCGGGGCTCCAACCACTCATCCCTGATAGCCTTTTCAGCCCAAGTGTTCCCAAAGCTCCCAAAACCTCACCCCAGAGCCAGGGACCAAGTATCCATCCTCACCTGAGCTTAAGTTGTCAGGCCTCCTGATGGCAGCCTTTTTTACCTTTTCCTGTTGAACCCTTGCCCAAACCCTGTTTGTTTTGGTTTTGTTGTTATTGTTGTTGTTTGAAACAGGGTCTCGGTATGGAGCCTGAAATTCACAAAAATCAGTCCGCCTCTGATTCCTAGGTACTGGAATGAGCTGTATACAGCACCACTCTGGGCTGGGTTCAGGTCTCCCTGAGTGTTCCTTGGCTTTGCCCAGGTGCTAGGAGAGGCTGAAATAGAGAAATGTCCTCTTCTGAGCTGAGGAAGGCAGAGGACCAGCTGCAACCCCCACCCCACAGGGCCACAAGGGCAGCTTTCTAAGATGGTGACCTTGAGACTCTGCTGCTGTTCCTTCAGGCAACAGTTATGGAAGTGTGTGGGGTCCCCTGGGACTGAGCCCTCAGATTTCGCAGTAGTTTCTAAGCCCATTTCCAGCAATTCATCAAAATTACCATCAAAGTGTTCCCAGTCCCTTACAGGCCTCAGAGTGCCTGCCCCATGATTCACCTGAGTGGCTAATCCTCCGACAGACTTAGGGAAGGTTACTTTTAAGTTTGCTTACATTTTTATTGTAGGTACAGAAAGGGTAATTTCCAAGCTCTTTACATGACAGATCCGAGGCTGGAATTTTCTTGGGGGATTTCTCACAGACTTTTTAAAGAAAAATCTATGGCGTCGTCTTACTCCTTCCTACTCCACCTCTTTTGTTCTTCCTGTTGGTCTGAAGCTCTCATTGTCTTCATAGTCAGTCCTGTATACCCTACTGACACATAACTATCTTCTCACAGTCACTTTTAAGTTGGTTCATTTATATTATAGGTGCCAGTGAAATAATAGTAAATAGTTACACCATTACAATTCCAATAAGTTGATGTCTATTTTCAGGAGTGAAATGATCTCCTGAATTTTGTGTCATTGTCTATCTTACTCTGGATTGATTTCCCTGTTTTAGGATTATTTTGATTTGTACGTTCATCTTGGACAAAAGGAGAGTACGTCACACCCTCTCTGGTATCATGCCCCACGGACTATGTAAATATCTCAACCACGCCCATTAGTCTCTTAATCCAGAATCCTCTTTATGCTGGAAACTTGGGGCAGGGGGCCCTCTGTGCTTATATCTTAAAGACAGCATCTGTCTTCCCCTTCTCTCAAGTGAGCAGCAGGCTGTCTGCCCTCCCTATCCCCCACAGGAATGGATTATAGCATTTTATATTATTTCTTACATATTTTTATACCTCTTGCGTGTGCTTCTAATCAAGGCAGAAATTTATCTGGTTTTGGGTATTGATAGCGTCTGTGTTATTTTTCTCTTATAAAGCTTATATGCCCCTTATTTGAAGTATACTAGGTTGAGGCCCAAAAGCTCGAATCTGTAATGCCCTTTTACGTAGATGATATTGTCAACTTACGTCAGCAGAATCATCGAGATACACACAAAGTGAGGCCTTCTGTTCACATCGTATAAATGCACAAATGGGGCACCATGGTTTGGATAAGGGTTGTCACACATTCCCTGTCAGAAATTACCTTGGGTAATTTGTAACAGTCGCAGAAAGCTGACTTGCACAGAGGATAGCAGGTGGGCAGGGCAGGGCAGGGCAGGGCAAGGATGGATGAGTAGACCTGCTCTGAGTTAAGCACTGGCATTCATCGTCATCCTGAAGCTATGACAGTCGTAACTTGGGCTCTAGCGTGCTCTCTAGCTCACTATATCTGGACTCTGGGATGCTATTCAGAAGCTCTATGGTGAGTCTGCCAGACATCATATCTGTGACTTTTAAGTGTTAGGATTTTTTATTAAAAACTTGCCATTCCACTCTGGGAGGCAGAGGCAGGCAGATCACAGTGAGTTCTAGGCCACCCTGGTCTACAAAGTGAGTCCAGGACAGCCTAGGCTACAGAGGAACCCTGTCTCAAAAAACCAAACCAAACCAAACCAAAACAAGAACAAAAGCTTGCCATTGATGGTTTTGCTTCCTAGGGTTCTGAAATTTCGCTGAGCTCAGTGACTCACTCTTTGTGCTGATCCCTTCAGGGACTCTGTGCAGAAAAATCTCCTTTATGGAGATTTCATTTCCTTCTCCTCAATCTTCAGGCACACACACAGACAATTTCTAATGAAATCACATTCACCCTTCTAAGGCTGTTCCTCTCCTCTTGTCTGACTTCTTCCTCTGATTTCATTGTCCTAGATATCAGAGTTTTTCACGTTGGAAGGTGGTAGAAATGGTGTTTCTGTTTGGTCTTTTCTTAACGTTTATGGCGTTCATTACCCCCAAGCTGTGTGAGACTGAAGGTAACACTGTCGGCCTGAACCGCAGAGCCATCTGTTCAACCTGTTCAAGATATTAGTGGTTGACTGTTTACTAAACAGACTTCCCTGAGTGACAGCCCAAAGGCTTGGGCCCTGGCCCCTGTTAATCATTACACGTTTAACAAACAGTTGGGGGCCCTTGACGGCTCTGCTATCACTGCTTACAGAAGCTCAGTTCTGTACCCTGCCGTGGGCAAGAGAACAAAAGAGGGACTGGGCGGTGTGTTTACTGGGAGGATTTCCAGCAGGCTGAACTTGCCACACCCAAGCAACGGTGGGCATGTCTTGATACAGGACATGTGACATGTGTGATTTTATTGTTGACTTTATCTTTGCCAGCACACGTGGGTGTCTAACGTTGGCTGGGAAGCTGGGCTCCAGGGTGGAGCAAAAGTTTAATGTTGTTGACAGTTTAATGCTTGAGAGCCATTGCTTTGGTGAGCTCTACTCCCTGGAGACTTTTGCCCTTTTCCTAATCCTTTGCATAAACACTGCCTTGAAATCGGCTCATGGGGTATGCACACAGGCATGTGAAACTGTTGGTAAACACTCGTTGTGAATAACATTTACTGTGGTCAGATCCCGAGCCTCCATTTCCCTTTGATGGGCTTTACGGCTGATGCCGATCTTTCCAACGCCCCACAAGCAGCTGAGCCCCTCTGCCTGCTTCTTCTTGTCGCAGATTAGAGTTCATGACAGAAATGACAATTTAGCCTTGGGGCTGGAAACGAACGGTCTCTCAGCATTCCTGCATTCCAAGCAGTAATCTCGACTCGATGAAAGAGCCTAAAAAGAGGAAAATAATCATGAAGCTGCAGAAAGTTGAACGTAGGCTAAGTGTGACCCAGAGAGTGAGGAAAGGGAAGAAAAGATGACCTCGGAGGTGAATGTCCATGGGATCTTCTGGAGAAACTAACTAGTCACTCATGTCCTTAACCCACTGCCTTGGTTTTCTCCTTGTTCTAAAAAAAAAAAAAAAAGACAAGAAACAAAACTTAGTAAAGGAAAGGATTTTATTTATAGTTTTATTTGAGTTTGGCCAAACTGCTTTTCTATGGTGTCTGTGACAGTCTTTGAGCCAATATACAAGAAGTCATGTGACAAAAAGCCAGAGGATTTGTAGACTTGGTTGTGAAGCAGCTTAAGGGACCTTTTAGGAAGTGACCCTGTCTGTATCCTCAGCATGGAGGGGAGCAAGTATCTCTCTTTAGAGTTTAAGTACCTTCTATTTCATCAGCCCTTCCCTTTCAGCATAGGATCTCCATCCCAGTGGCATGGTGGAACCAACTGGCTTGTGTATCTCTCTCCTCAGATCTGTTTTAGGGGACAGGGGGAATCAGGTCTGGAACTTGAAAACAACTAAAGTCAAAGTATGTGTATCTCAGAAACCAGCAAGAAACACTTCCCCTGGGAGCCGGAAGGAGAATGTTTCCAGTTGAGGTAGCCTTTAACTTTGTTTGGAACTAGAGAGAGAAGTTGGGTTGTTTCAGAGACAAAGGCATGGCAGAGTGCAAGAAATATTCTCAGAGAAGTAATAAAAGCTTGATTCCATGGTATGCCTGAGTCAAGAAACAGCTCCTCCATTTAAATTGAATGCTCCTCTCTGGATGAAAACACATTATATGTGAAATGAAGCTATTTTAAAGAACTAAAGGGGAAAACGTACACAAGGTAGGCAATTTCCAGATCATAGCTATTGAGTTCACCTTGGTTTCATTGGCATGGTTCATTTTATTCATTTATTCATGAATTCTACAATATTTATTGAGTAACTCCTGTATGAACAAAGACATACTTATTATCTTCATGGAATTTAGGTCTGATAGAAAACAAAGCTATAATCAAATACTCATAAATAAATGTATAATTACAAACTGTAGTAAATTTCATAAAGGGAAAATACAGACTGCTAAGAGAAAAGGTATCTCAGATGATGTGGTCTATTTGTATATGGGTCAGTTCCATACGGATTGATCTGAAAGAGAGAGAGAGTCTTGGTGTGTGTGTGTGTGTGTGTGTGTGTGTGTGTGTGTGTGTGTGTTTGAGACAGTGTCTCACTATGTAGCCCAGGCTAGTTTCAAGCTCACGCTGGTATTGAACTTGAGATCATCTTGCTTCAAATTTCCAGGTGATGAAATTACAAGCTTACATTTCTATTTTTAACTTTGTGAGTTCCTCTAAGATTGGGAAGATTGGCAGCAGTTTAAGTAGATAAATAGAAATGAGCGATAGAGGAGGTATGAGCAGACAGGATAATATGCCCCCACATAGTGATGGGGAAAGATGTTCTCTCAAGAAATTTAAAGGAAGTTGTATGGCTGGACAATAGAGGAGAGAGGAATGGTGTGCAACAAATTCCACCAGCATAAATGCCAGTTGGTATTAAATATGTTTGTGTCAAGCTGTTCGCATAGCTTTGCTTTTTATTTTAATTTTTATTAATTTCACTTTGGTTGTAATGTGGAAAGCTGATTAGAAGAAGGAAAAGCCTGTAATTGTCTTTTTCAGATTGGGATGATGGACTCTCCCAAGTTAGTGGACATCTTGATGACATAAAGAGACCTATCTAGGAGGTATTTAGGATGCAGAAAGCTGAAGAGATCTGGTGATAGATTAATTATGTGTACGGCAAGGAAGGAGATCTTTGGTCTCAGTTGATGCCAAGATTTTTCTCTCTGAGGCTGAACTAATAGTTGTTTCACTCACTAAGACTAAATTGGGGTGGAAGCTATGATCATGGGGCTGGCTTTGAGATCTATTTCAGCATCGATAATTGAGGCAGAGGAGTTCATGTTGTTTTGTTTGCTCTTGGTACGGGGTCTTACAATGTAACTCAGCTCAGGCTGCCCTCAAACTCATAATCCTCCTGCCTAACACACTAAGTATTGGGATTATAAGCATATGCCATCATAAACAGCTCAGAGCTATTTGGGGTCTGTGGATCTGGAGCCACATGGAGAGCTTCTTCTACATAGCTGAAGCCATGACCATAAAGAGTCCTCCAAAGGAAGAATACAGATTAAAAAAAGGGGGGGGGGAGTGTCCAAGTAGAACCCTGAGAGGCTTCAACAGTTAAATTTAAATAATGAAATAGGGCTGGTGTTCAAAAAGGGAATCCACTAGAGGAGGGCCAGAGTGCTCTTACTGGAAGGATTAAAATATCCTAAATAGATTTATGGTGATGGTCACACCACTTGGTAAAGTCACTAAAGGGCATTTAATTAGATACTTGAAATAAGTAACTTTTGTAATATATAAAATATACCCTAGCAATGTTTTTAAACAACAAAATCAAGAGATTCTGAATGAAAGAAGATAAAGAATGGGGCTCTCTCTCTCTCTCTCTCTCTCTCTTTCCTTCTATCTTTCTCCAAGTCAGGGTGTTGAAACTCACTATGTACACCAGACTGGCATTGAATTCATAGAGGTCTGCTGCTTCTGCCTCCTTGTTGCTAGGATTAAAGGCATGAGCCACCATGCCTGGCAGGGGACTCTTTCAAGAAGAAAGGAATGGAGGAATGGTGGTCATGTGTCTTGAATGTTGATAAATAGAGTCCTGTGGTGACTAACAAACTAAAGATGTTAAACATATCTATTATGAGAAAATAATGGTCCAAATATTGGGTAATGTGATACTGTGAAAATACTGACCTCTGTTTAAAAGTAATTCCTTCATAGTTATGAGAAGGTGCACATTGCTTGATCCCTCCTTGTTCTCAAATAAAGATCCTACAGACCTCTGTTATGGGCTCTGCATGGTGTGGGAGCTAGAAGACAGATTCTCATGAGGCAATTCTACCACAACCAGAAGTTGTGTTTCTATGTGAGAGATCAAACTGTGCATTTACTATGAAATTCTGAGGCATTCAGAGAATATTGAAAACTGTTGATTTCTCTTTGAACAATCTAATGGTTACAAAAGAATTGTGTGTCCCATAATCATCTTGAGATCAGCAATGGTACATGTTAAGTACACGATAAATCTTTGCTGATGACTCAAATCAAGAGCTTAGGAAAGCAAGAGAGCTCATTAATCATTATTTCAATCTACAATGCAAATCACTCCAGCAGCCAAGATCAGAAACGCACAACACAGCATCAAAAGCAGCCCCGATCTCTGCTGGCAGTGTAAAAGCCTTGTCCTTTGAGGAAGAACTCATTTATTGTTAGTTTTTATTCACTTCTCACTTGATTAGCCAAAGAAATTCAGAGGTCAACCCCAAACCTACATGTAAGTAAATTAATTTTATACCTTCGTCTTATTATTTTAGAATTTACTCTTGCTATAAATTTTGTTTCATTTATCATCACTTGTTTGGATGATCGAGTCTGGAAAATACTCTTTTTCTTCTCCTTTCTTCCTTGTGTTACCAAGTGGGGGGGGGGTTCTGAGTTTTAAGTTAGGCTACTACCTTCCCCAGTGTTCTCAGCCAAGCTTCTTAACCTAGGTAGCTGTAGAAGGCTACTGATGTGTGATTTCCGATCTGGCGCTTCAGTAAAATATTTAATCTCACGTAATGACTTTTCTGAACAGGTTTTTAGAAAATGCTTAACTCAGCTTGTCCTATGAGTGCTGAATTTCCTGAAATCATCAGGCAGTTACAAGAGCAACCCCACATTATTATCCGAAAACAAGAAATCAGGGCCCTAGAGCAGAGCTTTGATGCCGCTGAAGGAGGAAGTTGACGAGGGCACGTGACCTGGAGATGACGCCTTCTTCACAGAGTTAGATAGAGACCAATTCAGATGGAGTGCCTGTGCTGTTCTGGTAGAGCTGATGAATTCAGTATGTCTCTTCTATGGACAGTTCTGTTTCCCACCTAGAAATTAGGTAGCTTTATGCTTGCCTAGAATGCCTTGCTTCTGTCACACTAATGACCGTGATGCATTTTATGTACAGATAAGCATTACATAAGGATGAGCCAAACCATAAAGGGAATAGCATTCCTAAGAAAAGTAGACTGAATACTTTGGAAAGACTTGACAAGAGGAACTGTCCTGTTGTGTGTGAATAAGGCTACCGGAAAGTTCAGGTGGGAGAAGCTTATTGTTTTAGCTCACTTTATGTTTTCAGCATCTCATTCCACTGAAAAAGTCAAACTGGAAACTGTGTAGAGTGCAGGATGGGCTCACTCATGTAAGAAATTTAACCTAGAACGCTACTCAGAGAACCATGGCCCATGAGAAGGTATGGGTCTTCCATCACAAGGTTGGTAAAAGGATGACAGCTACATGCTTGAAATTCAAATAATGTTTAAAGCATATGTCGTTAATTTTCTGTAATTTTCACCTTAACCAATCTTTTTGATAAACCAAGAAACAAGTAAAGAGGGCTTTCTGTGTCTTGTGATTTGCCAAGGCTACCTCGGTTATTCTTTTTCTTTTAAAATACCCTCTCTTGGGCCAGGAGTGGAGCTCAGGGGTACTGAGCAGTTGCCTATCAGGCACAAAGCCCTGGGTTCAATCTCTAGCATAGAGGATGTGAAGGAGGAGGAGAAGGAAGAGGAAGAGAAGGGAGAGGAAGAGAAGGAAGAGATTAAGATGAATGCTAGCACTCTGATATCTTCAGAACTGGTATTTCTGCTTTTCTTTGGCTTTCATTGTTGTCTAGAACCCTCAGATGTCATCCTACAGAGAGTGAATCTTCTAGGAGCTTACACATCCTACCAAAAGCCCAAACATCTCACTGTCCTTGCACTCCCAAATCCAGTGTCTGGGACATTGTGATGATGTTAAATAGAAAGCATCGCTAGGATGAACAAACGTCCTAATGAGAGGGAAGAAAGAAAACCCGCACAATAGTCCCGCGTCTTGCTGTTGTGACACAATGTTTGACAAAAGTAACGTAAGGGCTTGTTTTGGCTCATTGTTTAAGGGGACAGTCCATCGCAGCAGGAAGGCCACATCAGGGTGTGAGGCAGCCAATCACGTGCATTTTGCAGGGAGGAAAAGGACATCAATGCTGGCTCTATCCCCTCTCTCCATTTTATTCAGTCCAGACACCATAGGCTGGCACTGCCCACAGCAGAGCAGGTCTTCCCGCTGGCCCTGTTAAATCTTTTTGGAAACAACTTCAGACACACCCAGCAGGTTGACAATGAAGACTATCCATCAATGTGCATGTGTGTGGATGTGCATATGTATGTGTGCATGTGTGTATGTGAGTGTGTTTCATTGTATTTGGTTTAGCTTCTTCATTTTATCCAGTGTTTGCAGTTGTTATCTTAGAGAGGACTAGTTTGCTAGGGACTTAATCTTCGTTGATAATGAAAATTAA
The DNA here is from genome assembly GCF_030254825.1 of Meriones unguiculatus. NCBI lineage: Eukaryota > Metazoa > Chordata > Mammalia > Rodentia > Muridae > Meriones > Meriones unguiculatus. The sequence continues at coordinate 149,139,939 of NC_083351.1, forward strand.
TCTTTACAGAGCCTTAGAAGGCAAAGATCACAATCAAGAGGACTTCAGATTAAGATCAGCAAGTTCCTGTGATGGCCAGAGTTAGCAGCAGGAAGGGGTCAATAGATATGGGCTTAAGGTAGTGGCATTCATGGGGTTCAGAAGCACTTGTTCTGTTTTGTTTGAGATAGGGTTTCTCTGGGTAACCCCGGCTGTCCTGAAACTCACTCTGTAGACCATGCTGTCCTGGAGCTCAGAGATCTACGTGCCTCTGCCTGGCGAGTGCTGGGATTAATGGCGTGCACCACCGCCGCTGTATTCTGAAAACCTAAGTTTCTCCAAGGCCAACCTACACACAGGTTCCTCCAACAAAGCAGGTTTTCCTAATCTTGACATCAGGTCTCAGCACGGCTGTCCCTTGAAAAATCTGTTGAAGTCGGGTTAGAGAATAACAGTTGCAGTGACTCAAAGCTTTTAAACAGAGCCACACAACAAATGGAGGTCACCTCCAGAGAGGCACCGGGGATGCCAGGGGCTAATCTTCTTTCAGCCACAGCCTGAATTAACAGCCTGACAATGGTGTGGAGAGCTTGCTAATGAAACACAGCCAGGCCTGCAGTGGGAACCACAGAGACTGGAAAGCTTACAGACAAAAGGTTAGGATGCAGGTCAGAGAAACCAAGGGGGCTGAGATCAGGCAGCGAAGGAATATGGTGTCCAAAGGAAGAATGACGGGAGGTAGAGTGTTCTGAGGGCAAGAAGTACAGAGCCCACCAAACCTGGGAAAGAGTTCAAAAGCATTCGGTGATGATAAGAAGTGATTGACAATGGCAGCCTTAGTGTGCTAGTCCAGAACAATGACTACGCACATTTTGTGACCTCACAGGCTATAACCGCTAAGTCTGGGAGGGCCCAGGAGGCATCTTCCAAGGCCCTGGAAAAACTCTGGTCCCTGTCATGCCTTGTTACTGTTCCTGCAACTCCCCAGTGCTGGTAGCTTCCTGTTTGAACTTGCCATGACTTCTTCTTGGTCCTGATCCACAAAGGCAAAGGCACAGACTACCCTCTTGAAACAAACAAACAAAAACAGAACTTCTAGGGCAGTGTGGCTCAGTGGTAGAGGGCTGGCGTATCATATACAAAGCATGGGGTTACACCCCAACATCTGCCAAAAAAAATCAGTAAGAATTACTTCCCACCTGTTGCCATGTATGTGTTCAGTTCAGTTCAGAGCTCTTAGTTCTATCAAAGGTAATAACTCACATTACCCAACTCGTTTACTTATTACCTACCCCCCACCCCCCTGCATGAAATAGGAGTTTCCCTGTGGTAGTTTGAAAGTGAAATGCCTGCCTCCCCCAATAGGCTCATGTCTTTGAATACCTGGTCCCAAGCAGGTGGCACTGTTTGGGGGAGAATGTGAAACCTTTAGGAGCGTGAGGGGGTGGGTCCCTGGGGGTGGGCCGCGAGGTTTCATTACTCAGCCCCACTTCCTGCTTGCTTTCTGCTTCTAGGCTGTGGGTGCAGTGTGACAAGCCGCCTTGTGCTCTTGCCTACACGCTTTCCCCACAATGATGGGCTGACCCCTTCAAACTGTAAGCCAAAGCAAGCCTTTTCTCCTTTAAATTGCTTCTTGTCCAGCCTATGGTCACAGGAATGAGAAAAGTAACTAATACAGGGCCTTGTATGTCTCATTCGCCTTTGCAACATCTGTGCCAAGGGCAATGTCTGTCTTGCAGTAATTAGAACATGCTTGCTAGAATAACACTCGGAGAAACAAACCCTGCCCTAGTGCTCAGTTGATGAAGAAGGACAGAAAAACACAAAGTGCTATATTGGCTTGCTTGTGTGGCATAGGTGGAGGTTGACCTTGGGCCAGAACCCAGTTCCTTCTCTCCTCGGGGTCTGTCATTAGAAGTTTCCAGTGCCAGTGGTGGTTCATGTCTCTAATGCCAGCACTTGGAAGTCAAAGGCAGGAGGATTGCTATATCCCAGGTCAACTATGTGTAGCTGTGGCTTGGGTTTAATCATTTGCGCTAATGAAAGTTGTCCCCTTTCCTGGCCACTTGTGAAGACATATTCCCTACCCTAGCAGCGTTTCACATGCCGTTCCTGTCTTTATCTCCTTCTTCGGTGCTTACCACAGCTAATACGCCCTACGTGCCTTTATATTACTATTCTCTTATCCCACTATGTAGAACGCCGACTATCTGAAGAAAAATCCTCTGCCTCCAGCAGTGAGAATATTATTTATTAAGCATCAGTTACGCCCTACGTGCCTTTATATTACTATTCTCTTATCCCACTATGTAGAACGCCGACTATCTGAAGAAAAATCCTCTGCCTCCAGCAGTGAGAATATTATTTATTAAGCATCAGTAACAACTATCAGGAGTTATTGTTAGAATGCTCTTTTTTTTTTTCCCCATGGGAAAACTGAACTTACAGACGTTAAGTAACTTATCTTAACCAGTAAGGTATAGCAGTGAGACAAGAAGCCAGATCTGACAAGGTTGTGTCTTGAACCACTCAGCTACAAACTGCCAGTGGGCAGGGAACCATTATGGGGGCGCCAGCAGAGGAGCCTGGAGCCAGGCAGCAAGCTCGAGTCCTGACTCTCACACACCGTGATTCTTTCATGCTCACAGAGGAATCCAAGTGAGGATGCAGATCAGCGCTGTGGCTGGAACCCTGTGTGGAAAACAGCTCCCACCACCGGTACCGATCTCATCCTATGGCTTCAACTAGCATTTCGCCCGGTCATGTGACAGCTCCAGCCACTGAGCAGGAGGGCTAGGAGGCAGCCCATTCTTACCTAGCCTGTGTCTGGACTCCAGAGGTTCACCCTGTCTGCAGGGAGGAGCTCACCATCCTCGCTAGTAACAGCACTTCCGGAGTGCTCGGACCATGCAGGTCACAGAGGTCCTCTCTCACCAGTGGTCCAGCCCTCTGCCCTTTTCTCCTCACTTCTACTCTCTCAGCGCCTTTTCTGAGAGGCTTCCTCTTCTCCTTGGCTCCTCAGATTCAGGTGCTGACAGCAAAGGAGACATTGAATTTACCAGGTCCCTCCTTTGTGGCAGACACATGTTGACTCTATGGAAACAAAGCCACACAGCAGCCAGTACTGCTGCACAGAAGAGAGACTGAAGCAAACGTTCTTAGAGCCACACAGATAAGGGGCCAGCACAAAGCTGGCGAGAGCACACATTTATTGTTATCTTCCCCCTCTTCTTGCTACTTACTGGGGTTGCCCCCAGCCTATGAAAACTGTCCTTAAAGGCTGGGGACCCCAGCCCTCCCCATTCCTTCCTCAACAGCCAACACCATGACTAATAGAGTTGTTACACTGGGCACTGCCACAGTGGACACAGCAGAGTCCTGCCCTCGTGTGCACAGAGGGGCTAACAGTGAAACTGATGTGTGCGGGTTAGACATGATGAGTGATGTCAGGCTGGGCTGGGGGCGGGGAGGGGGTGATCAGGAAGGAAATGTAAGACATTGCCCGGACAGGGGGTAGGAGTTTTCCACCATTGACCAGGAAAGTCTTCATCTAAATAGTGATTTTGTGTTTAAGATCTGAAGTTAGTGAGGACAGAGAATGCCGCTGGTTCAAATCCTTTTGACCCTCTCTACCTGTGAGACAGGAAAGGCAGTCACTCTGTGACTGCGTCTGTTTCTATCATGTGAGCACTGGAAATGGGGTTGGTTTTCTCTTTCGTTCTCCTGGCAGATTTGTCGTTCTAATTATTATTATGCTGTGAGCACTGCCCTTGGCATGGATATTTCAAAGGCTCATATATGTTTCAAATGACATATATGAAAGAGACCTCATGTTTTTGTGGGGAGACAGATAATCATAGATGAATGGGTCAGTCTCATCATCCTTGATGGACCTCGGAGCTCTGAGTATATAAAATGACTGATCTTCCAACGGGCTGCTCAGGGACCCTCATGTCCTACACTTTCAGCCCCACTGACTACCTGCCTTTGACATCTCCTCTAGGCAGGTTGGTCTTTTTTTTTTTTTTTTTTTCCCTGTGAGCTCTTCACAGCAAGAGAAACCACTCGACATCTAACTAACAACCATTTGGCAATTTCTCCAGAGGCATTGAAACTGAAAGTGAGAACTGATGAGCTCTGCCCACTACCGCTGGCAGGTGCACAAGAAACCTCGGAGCTCTGAGGACACTCTTCTCCCAGGAAAGCAAGCTGCAGCTTGAGGGAGGCGTTCAGCATACACTCTCCACCCCTCCTAGATCTGCAAACAAGTTATTAGCAGTTTTACGTTTTCCCTGAAGGGGATCAGTGTTAATTCACCTTGGTACCTCTCTGGCGCCAAGCCATCTAGTCCCACTCAGAAAACCTTGACAAGAAGAGCATGGGTGGGGGTGGGGTGGGGGTAAGGAATGAAAGGAAGAAGGAAATAAGGGAAGGGAGAGGAGAGAAAAGAAAGGAAGAAAAGAGGATGAGAAGAGAGAAGGTGGGAGGCAAGGGAACGGAAGGGAGGAGAGGAGAAGTGAAGGGAAGGCAAGGGAGGTGAAGGGAGGGAAAGGAAAAAGAAAAGGAGAAAGGGAGAAATCGAGGGAAGTGCTACCTTATATATTTGCTAAGACACAGAACTCCACTGAAGGACCATGGGCTTTGTGGGCTCTCAGGTCACAGGTTCCCAAAGGCAACCAATACGTTCCCTGGCACTTCCGATTCTCTTAGAGAACTTGGAGGAAGTATCTGAATGCTCCAGCGCATGGGGGGGGGGGGAGGAAGAACATCACTTTCCCTCACTGTATTCTCTGCACTTTTCTTCTACTACTTCTTGGGCTAATGGAAATCAAGGTTGAAGGGGTTTAAGACATATATCTCTATCACCTATAACCTTAAGTCTGACATGGAGACATTTTTTTTTAACCTAGAAAATAATAGTAGGCCATGTCGATTGCATGCTACTTCAACAGCCGGTCCTTTTGCCTTAATTTGGCAGGGCAAGTCTCTTAATCACAACAGTAGAAGGTACCCACAGTCAAGGCTGCCACGTAAGCCACAGCTCTTGGCTGTCATAATCCCATCCCTGCAGGCCAGCCTGTGGTTGTGGGGTGGGTTGGCGTGCCTCATTCTGGAATCCAGGATTAGGGAGTCTTCTCACGACAGCCCATCTTCCAGCATCAGCTCTCTCAGCAGATCAGGCTGATGTTCTGGCTTCCAAGCTGATTATTCTTCTGTCATATATGTACATGTGTCTGTGTGTGACATACGTGTGCCATAGATATCATATATGTTATATATATATATATACACATATGTGTCTTATATATGTCATTTACATGTATATATGTGTGTCATATATTACAAATATAAAATATATTATTTAATTCAGATTTTCTCAAGGAAAAGGAATATTGGTTGGGCTCTTACACACCCCACAAGGAGCTTAGAGCAGGCATCTGTACCCCTGCATTTCCACACAGTACTCGGTTTACAGCTGCTTCTTCTTCTTCTTCTTCTTCTTCTACTACTACTACTACTACTACTGAGAAGTCACTGTGGACCTTTATGGCCTCCCTGGTAATCGAGGCTGGGCAGGTGCTAACACTCCCTAGAAAATGGCAAGTGAGGGCTGTGGAGGTGGCTCAGTAAGTGGTTGACATGCAAGCATGAGGATCTGAGTTCAGATCCCTGGCACCCATGTAAAAAGCCAGGTGTGGTGACCCACGTTTGCAACCACAGCTCTGGGGGGTGATGACAGGTGGATTCTAGGATCTTGGTAGTCTAAGCCAAGTGGTGACGTCCAGATTTACTGAGAAATCTCGGCTGAGAAATAAGGTGGAGACACTATACCTCTGGCCTGTCCATACACACACACACACACACACACACACAGAGAGAGAGAGAGAGAGAGAGAGAGAGAGAGAGAGAGAGAGAGAATGGAAAGTTTATGAAGAAGCTAACCCAGAGTCTGACAAGTCCAGATCCATCTGGCAGAAAGTGGGCATGAGAAGCCGTCACCCTTGCTGACAGTGAACGCGGAGCCTGGCACAAAGCTTCACCTAGCATGTGCAGTGTCAGTAGCAAAGACTGGGAAAATGACCACACACTATGTTAACCACAGACTGGCTAGCCTCCAGACACCTGGCCGAGTCAGCCCCAATACAGCAGTTAGGTGTTATTATCACCCTTTTATAGGTATGGAAACTAAATCACTCAGAGAAGAAAAGTTTGGCCAAGAGAGAAACAAAAGGGGAGAAGAGGGAAGGGGAGGGAGAGGGGGATATGGGAAGGAAGATGGGACAGGGAAAGAGAGGGAGAGAAAGAGAGAGAGAGGATGGACCGAGATATAAGTAAATCAACAGTCAATAGCGTAAACTCTGGGATAAAAATAAAACGATCTGGAGCTTAGAACTTTTAAAGAATTCTAGGATGGAACACATGGTCAGTGACTATTAGTAACCAATACCATTCCTTTTCATTGGGCACAGATACTTCTCTGATGGCTAAAGAAATTATTTTGCTCTAGAATGGTTGTTATTGTTGTTTAAAAATATCTTCCAGTTCTATGGGGAAGGACAGGGTTTGTTTCTGTTAGGTTTGAGCCCCACCTGTATTCCACTCCTGTCGCCTTCCCTGTCTGCTGACGTCATTTGTTCATTTACTTAAAACATGTGTGATGGGCACCTCCCAGAAACAGAGAGAATATTGCAGTGAGCAAACAGAAAAAAAAATCCTTTCATGATGGAGTCAATATTCAGATGAATGACATCACATTTCTTCCATGCTTTGACGTTTGATTTAATATCTACCATCCCTTTCCTAAATCTGTGCTGTCACCTTCTACAACTTTGACACCCACCGGGGCTACAGTGGGAGGAGAAGGGAGAAACGCCTTAGTGTCACCGGTGACCCTCAAAGGCATTGCTGTGTGTGACCTGAATGTTTACATCCAATTCCACCAGCCCCCTCAAGTTCTCATGCTAAAATCCCCCCCTTCAAAGTCACGGAGTCAGCAGGTGAAGACATTTAGTCTTGAAGGCATGCATGGAGTCCTCAGTGGGCTTGTTGGCCTACTGAAGAAGAAGAGGGAGGGAAGGAGAGAGGGAGAGAGAGCATCTGAGAACACGTGAGAACGTTCCACCAATGGGCCAGAGAATGGGTCTCTGTCAGGCAGAGGTCTCTCTTAATTTTGGTCTTCCCAGTTTCCAGAGCTTTGAGAAATGGATTTCCCTTGTTTGTCAAGTGAAGTCCCTGCCGAAGTGATAAGGGGACTTCTTCTTCTGCAGGTGTGGTCCTCCGTGCTGTGGCTCTAGAAGGACTACGTTTGTGGCTGTCCATGCCAAGGTGGGGTTCAGCGCCTTGTATGTAGAACAGCTTCTCCATCAGCAGCTTGACTGGTGTTTAAAAAGCGACCTGGTTTCCCCACTGTTATTCTCTTGTCTGACTTCTCAGTGCACTCGGAACCTGATTGTGGATAACGGGGTGGGGGGCTGTTTACCAGACTCTCTCAAATGCTGAAGAAGCTTATTAGGTGTAGCTACACTACGTACACAGAGCACACAATACCCCATACTTGACTAATATGTAACTTTATATCCAACATCACTCAAGGGTTGACCAATGTACCTTATAAAACAAAAGATTAGAAAAATCTCCCTCCTCTAGAGAACACTAAACAATTTTGTTTATTTAGCCAGGCATAGAAGCTAAGGGTCCGGAAATCAAAGGTGTGTTTAACAACTTGCGTGGGTGTTTTCTGTTACCTGTTTACAGCGAAATGATGAACATTACTCAACAGTTAATGGTGGACATTAAATTGTAATTACCCTCTAATTACAACGCACACACATAAACACATAGTTTGTTTTGTGTGTGAACACACAGCTTGCGTTCATCCTCAGTTCAAACTCCGTCTTTTGTAAGGTTCAAAGGGAAGCAGCATAGTTTAACTTTCTCTAGCTCAGTAAGTGGAGATCCATTTAAAGTTGAAAAAGACACGGTATCCGGTGTGGTACCTTGGTGCTATTACAATGCAGCACTCTAGGAAGCCGAGGCTTCCATTAAAAACTTGAAAGGAAATTTCCCCAAATCTGTTAAGTTAGAAAGTTGGACAAGTTTGGATGATCGTCAAGATCTTGCTCTGTACATACTCTCACAAATTCCTAAGTTTCATACTTGCGATTTTTGCCAAGCCATGCAAGGTAAGATTTCTCCCAGACCAGCTGCCTTCATTAGCAGCAGAACTGAATGCAAAAACAAGCAGCAATCTGTATGATGCTTTAAAAAGAGATGTAGTCTCAGTGTGATGCTCAGGCTGGCCTAGAATTCCTGGAGGCAAGCAATTACCCTGTCTCAGCCTCCTGTGCAGCTGAGACTACAGGTGTGAGCTGTGACACCCAGCCTTGACCGGATGATTCTTGAGTACTTTATAGTCAGGATGTTTGTATATTTGTACCTTGCCAATATTTTTTTCTGTGATATCTCTCTGTTTTTCTGTCTCTGTTTCTCTGTGTCTTCACCTCTGTCTTTCTCTTGTGTATGTGTGTGTGTCAGTATGTATATGTGTCTCTATGTGTAGTGTGTTCGCGTTTGTCTTAATTATTTATTGTTCTATTCCTGTGAAGAGACATCATGACCAAGGCAACTCTTCCAAAAGAAAACATTCAGTTGGGCCGTTGTTTACCATTTCAGAGGGTTAGTCCATTTCCTTCACGGTGGGAAGCAAGGCAGCAGGCAAGCAAGCATGGGGCTGGGAGCTTACGTCTTGACAGCAGGCAGAGGAAAGAGACACTGGATCTGATGTGGGTTTTTGAATAACCAAAGCCCATTCCCAGTGACACACCTCCTGAAGCAAGGCCACACTTCCTAATCCTTCCCAATGGTCCACCAACTGAGAACTAAAATATGAAAATATATGATCCTATGAGGACCACGAGCACTCAGGCCACCACAATGTATGTGAGTATGGGCATGCGTGTGTATGCCACAGGACGCTCCAGAAGGCCAGAGGATAACATCAGATGTTGGCCCTTTCCTTCTCCCCTTGCTTGTGACAGGATCTCTGTTGTTGACTGGGACATACACCAGGCTGACTAGTTAGCTCATAAGCCTCCAGGAATTCTCCTGTCTCTGCCTTCCATCATGCCTTAGGAGTGCTAGGATTACAGATCCAAATGCAGATCCACTGCATCCAGGGCGCTTGGAATTCATGCTTAGATTCTTCTGCTTGCATGGCGAGCATTTTACCCACCAAGTTATCATCTCCCAGCCAGTTAAATAAATTTATTAAATCTTGACTGGAGAGGGTAAAATACCCTTCTGTTTATTTTTTAACAATTAGGCAACCTCTGGTTATGCGATTTACAGGTTGCCTTACATCCTACTAATCTTATGATTGGCACTTTTGTTCCTTCTCCCCATCTGCTCACTCTCTGATCCTGTCTTCTTAGAGCCATCCTCCTTTAAAGCAGTGGTTCTCAACTTTCCTAATGCTGCAACCCTCATGTTGTGGTGACCCCCCCAACCATAAAATTATTCCACTGCTACTTCATAACTGTAGTTTTGCTACTGTTATGAATCATAATGTAACGATTTGATATGCAGGATATCTGATATGTGACCTCCAATAAAACACTGCTCCATAATAGCCTTAGACCTCTCCAGAATATTCAGTTTTCAGCCTTAATTACCTAGAAAGACATATCTATTGTTCTAATGTTGATTTCCTTTAAGTAGTTTTTGCTGATCAAACTTTTTCTAGCTAATTATAACTTATTTCAAGGCAGTGAAACAAATAGTAATTTTCTTCCCCCCAAGAAAACCCCACACTAACAACAACAACAACAAGAAACAAGCAAAAAAGAAACCAACCAAACAAACAAACAAACAAAAATAAAAAAAATAAAGACTCACTTACCTGTGGGTTCACTTTATTCCACAGACCTTGTTGGACTCCTGATCATTTCCCTAAGAAACTATACCTCAAGAGGTCCTACCAGGAATATCAAAACACTTTCTGAATCCTGAAGGAGACTTTAGCATGTAGGTGAGAATTATTAGTGTCTTGTACTGTGCTGCCATTTCTCTTCCTGTGCTCATGGTAGACATTAATATTCAATGATAGAACATGTCTCTGATGGACAGAGGCAACATCCCAGTGTGTTTCAACCCACTGCTTAAGTAGCTACTATGAGATGAACTGGATTTACCATTTCCAAAATCAGGCCTAAAAAGAAAGTAGGACTAGAATAAGGAAAAATGACGGCTTCTCTTTGGTAGAGTCTTACTGGCAAACCTTTATTAAAGCTGGCATCCTGAGCAGAGCCTGAAGTTTAAGCATTGTTCTAGCAATTCTGTCACACCAATTACCATGTATCACACCAAGTGGTTTCACGAAGGATCTTGGATAATCCTCACAACAGCTCTTCTGGGTCAGAATTGTGATTTTCATGGGTTTGAAAAGACACAGGGTTTTTGAGTGGGACTAGATCTGATGTCTCATGGACAGTGAGAAACTACACATTCAAGGTCAAGTCAGTACCAGCACAAGCTTCTTTTTCTTTAAAAAGATGACCGAGTTAAAGTGTAAATATGTCTCTATTGTATGGTTCTTCATGCTTCTCTTACCAATACTGCAAACTTGATTGCTAGAGATTTGTTTTCACTGTTTAATTTGCATAGTGTGGGTCTTTCACTATTCCTTGTCAAATTATTTTGGATTATTGTCTTTCCATATGTCTTTTATTGCCAACTTCAAGAAAAATAGCCAGTTGGGACTTTGATGGGAGTACTGTTGAATCTGCAAGTCACTGCAAAGAGTTTTTGATTGTAACAGTTTTCCAGCCTTAAGAGTCTTTCAGCCAATGGACCTGAAATGTGTCCCTTATTTAGTTCTTCTTTAAGTTATTTCACCAATACTTTATGGTGTTCAGTATATAAATCTCTGAGGTAGGTTAGTCAAGAACTGTTCCCCAGAGACATATGTATTAAAAGCTTGGTCAGCAGCCTGCGGTGATCCTGAGAGGTGGTGAAATCTGCTGAGTAACGCACACAAGATTCAAAACGGAAGTGTGAAGCACTGGGACATTTTAAGATTTCATACATTTAATTTTTAACCAAAAGATGTTCTTTTAGATGTTTACCGACACTCTTGTTCCTGTCACACAGGCCTGGAGAGGCTGTCATTCTTTCAGCTCCCTCAGTTAGCACATGCAGGAGGCTATGTGAGTTAGGGACTACATTACCTCACAGAAGACAGTGATGGAGACTTTGTACCTGGACTCCAAGTTATCATGGACTTTCTTGAACTACCCCGAGTTTCACATCGGCCTATGGGGGAAGTTCTGAGTAGATCTGTGAAGCTTACAGGTGAGTTCCACATTTTTCCTCGACATGGAAGAAGTGTTTCATATTTTCAGACCTTTACCCTGATGACAAATGTTACCAAGTAGGCATTTTGAACAAACAAACACACTTCATCTGTCCCCTAAAGGTAAAGATGACATTTTGACATGTCAGAGAGTCTTTCTAAAGAAACTTGTACATGAAGAATATTTTGGAAATCATTTGAATTTTTCATCTGTTCGGTACAAACAATACACGCGTGACACATGTCACAAAGTTGGAGACATAATTTCCTGACCTGTTTAAAGATTTTTCCAAGCAATTGAAGTGCATTTTGAATGCATTTGTTAAAAATACCAGCATTGTAAGTAGAGTTCAAGATTACTTTAGTGAGAACAGTTGATGATAGCAAAGGAGACAGAAATTGCCTAGCCAAATGTCAACAAAATTTGCATAATTTGCAAATAAGGCTAAAAAAACAAAAGATCGTGATTTACAAATTCCAGCGGGTGATATCTTTCTTCTTCATCCCCCAGTGCCTTGGCAAGCTAAACTTAGCTCTAACTCTCTTGAAAACTGAGTTAAGTTTGCTTCAAACTAGCTAGAGCCAGCTTATAAAGTTGCCTGCCATAATCGGTTCAACAGGGATGTACTGAAATGCTCCTCTTGCATGAACGGGAAAATGTTTTTTTGTATTGTGAGAGAATATAATTACAATCAGATTAAGAATATTCTTTTGTCTAATTTAAAATTATTCTTTTGTTGTCACTTTCATTACACAGGATGTGGCTGGCAGAAAAGTCCATGTTTGCCACTTAGAAAGTGCATATATTGGGCCACACTTAAAATATCTTTTGTTAAAGATACACAGCCCCAAACCCAATATTCGGAATACTTTGCTCTATTCCGGGGAGCTGTAAGAACTGCAGTCAGTGGGAAGAAAGTTTAGGCAGAGAACCCCCAGGCCTTAGCTATCTGCATATATTCAGGCTAATCACCTTACGTAAAGTGAATCTGGCCATATTTAGTTACCAGAGGAGAAGGCACATTGTAAGTCCATTCTTTGCTCCGAGACACCCCTCTCCACCACCATTTCAGAAGGACCAGATCTGAGGGGAAATGACTAGAGTGGCACTCTGTTTCCTGATGGACTATTTCAATGGCTGCCTGGGCTGGCTGGAGTGAGCTTAAATCTCCATGTCCCATCCTCTCTCAGAATGTATCCTCCCGTCAGGTAGATTTTTGATTGCCCAGCTCTTCTCTTCCATTTATACTTGTAATCTCAAAGGGTCAAGGGAGGAGTCCCCATCAACAGTTAAAGCAATTCCTCCCAAGTTTTTATAAATTAAGGGAGAATTTAACTTGGAAGCATGAAGAGAATCAGCTGCTTCCTGCCATAACAAAATACCCAAGACAATCAACTTAAAAAGAAGAAAAGCTGTTTTGTCTTACAGTTTCAGAGATTTTTGGTCTTGATTAGTTGATCTCATCAATTGGGGGCTGTTGTGAGGTTGAGTATTCTAGCAGGAGCTCATACTGAACCCCCAGGAATGGGATACAAAAGAATAAAAGGTGGAAGGGAGGACAGTTTACAATGCTTGAAAGTGCCCCAAATCTTCCATTAAGCCTCATCTCTCAATGGTCCTACCTTCTCCCAATATCCCCAAGCGGGGGAGTAAGCCTTTAATACATTGGTCTGGGCATGAGTGTTGGGGGTTGGAGCTGCCTGATGAGTTTACAGTCTAATCTGAGTATTTCTGTGAAGGAAATGAAGAGAATACCGGAATACTCAGATCTCCTCCCAGGAGGGGATCTTGCATTCTTTAGACCCAACCCTGTTAATGAGTTATTTTCATAGGACCCCTTCTCACATTGCAGGCACAACTGCCCAACACTCACACCCTCTACGCCCACCTTTCTCACCATTCTGCTGTTCATTCTTTCTACTCCAACTCCTTCTGACGTTAGAAGCACTTTAGGACACGAAATACCTCATGATAGAGTCAGGCGCCATCAAAGCTCTAAATACCTTTCCTTGCTATCTTTCGGAGAGGGGGATGGAGCTCAATGATAGAGTGGAGGGCAGAGTGAATGTCCAGTATTTACAAGGTTCAGGATTTAATACCCAACACTGCAAGGAATGAACTGAATAAATAAAGCCAAGTTGAGCTTGCAAAGAACCAACTAACCAAATCTGAGGAACTAGGAAACATAAAAATGTCCACCTCTAGGATGGAGTGTTTTCTGACTTAACTTGGAGCATGGTGTCACAAGTAGACACATACGTGATGAGCTAAAGAAACGCTTAAGATTGGCATACTCTACAGCATGGAAATCATGACAAGTTGGAAGGGCAGTGGAGACACCAGCATGCTCTTTGGAGCTGGGTCGTGGGTGTCTGTGAAGGTGTTTAGATGAAAAGGGTGCCAAGGTCACATGGGCTGTACACAGCCTCTAAGCAGGCTTCCTGAACTCTGTGGAAATACCAGGCAGGCTGAGCCGGGGCAGCCGTGAACAATACATCTTGGATGCCATTACACATCAGTTACAAAGCCAAGCAGCTAAAGCTCAGCATCTCCTTATACCCACACTGAGCCAGTGATGGGTGCTTTTTCCCCCCAACATACGAACAAGAGCTCTGGGCCCTGAGGCTGGCTTATGCACCAAACCAGTGGTCTCTTCACAATGCCATTGTGTCAGCCTCTCAATGAGAATTTTCCACGGACAATACTGCCACCTCAAATATGACTCTTTTTTTTTCCTTTTTTGCAAGTAGGTTGTGTCATTCCTCACTCTATTTTGTGACAATTGAACATTCACATTGATTGAGCTTCTTAAGAACTTTTGTTCTGAGAAGACTTGGCCTTCCTTTTCCATACTAATAAGAAAGGGTGGCATAAGGAAAGGTTTTTGTGCCTGAGAGAGGAGCATTAACCTATACTCAGTGGTTCCTTTTTGCATCTCCTCAGTGGACAGCATTCCTGGGGAATCCACACAGCCCCTTTGACCCCTCTTCCCCCTCTAACCCAGAGCAGTGGTTCTCAGTCTTCCTAGTGCTGAGACCCTTTAATACAGGTTCTCATGTTGTGGTGACCCCCAACCACATGGCATGAGTAAAATTGCTCCCATCCTCACAGACTGAAGGAATAGTAGCTCGTTACCTACGCCATATGATTTTGGCATTTCAGGGTCTTCTTGCTTATCCTGTTTTACTGCCTGGGAGTCTTGAGTACTTAAGCAAATTACCCCTCCAAGCCTTGTTTTCTTCAACTGTAAAAACCAAGATGAGCATTACCAAAAAGATATAGAACGACAATAACAATCACATCTATCTGTCTGTCTGTCTGTCTATTTATTATTTTCTTTGGTGCTGGGACTCAAACGCAGGGCTTTCTGCATGCTAAGCAGGTTCTCTCCTATTCACTGAATTATATTTCCAACCCCCAACCCACTGCAGTATGTGGCTTTGTTTCACACATGTGTGGGGTCCTGCTGAGCATGTTTCATATCTGGTTTCACAATTTAATTCATACTAACTGAAAACCACCGCTATTTCCCATTTACAGACTATTGCCTGGGACACACACATTTCAGAGTTGAGCCCTTAATTGGCTTTTCCTAATCCAGAACTCAAATTCCTAGCTCCCTTACTTTTCTAATCCCACTTCAAAAATGTCGCCACGAGCTGTTTAGAAATCTTTGTGACAGCTCTTTGTAAACAAAATAACAACATCAAAATGTTTATACCATTATCCTTATTATAACCACAAGAAAAGGGAATCAAAAACAACAGTCACACAGTCCATGCCTTTAAAAAATTTGTAGTTTTGAGAATTAGATGAGAAAAGTCCTACAAAAAAAAAATAATGTAAACTAAAAAGCAACCCCAGCAAATACAGGAAGCCCAATGTAGAGAAAGAAACATCCACATGTGCTGGGCATTGTGGGACTTGGCATTCTGCAAAGTCCCACAGGAGACCTTACACAACTGACCTCACACTGCTTGCCATCTCACTAAAGGGGTGACAAATACATTTCCGATGAAGGGACCACTATTTTGGGGTGACCTGAGGTTGGAGTTGAGGGTGCATACTGTCCGGGCAGGTGAGAACACAAGCCTAAGAGATAACATAGCCCAGCCTGAGCCATTTGCCAGGGATAAGGAAGCTGCATTATCCAGGTTCCTAATTGGATTTGCAACACTATAATGAACCACTGTGGGTGTCTGAACAAGAGACGTGATAGGATTCAAAATACATCAAAGGAAGACAGCCTGGAAGGACTGGTGAAGAAAACAGCCCAAGGCAAGGAGTTTACACACTTAGTTCAGGGACAGGATGAACATTTGAATCTGTGACGGTTTGGGGGAACTGTTAAAAGGCAGGAATTGGGCCCCTGGAAGCCTGGGCAGTGCCTGTGGGGCTCATCCCCATGCCCACAGTAGCTAGAGCTTCCTAAGTGTATATAGCATTTGTTGCCTAACTGCACTCAGGGAGGACAGAATGGGTGCCGAGTGCTTGGCACGTGGCTCGGCTGGCAGAGTGTGTGCCCAGACTGCACAAAGCCCTGTGCTCAAAGCCCACCTCTAGATAAATTGGAGTGTGGTCAACGCCTGTAGCCCTGGCACTTGCTGTCTGGGGGCAAGAAAACCAAAAGTTCAAGGTCGTTCTTAGCTACAGAGTACAATAATGAATTTGAAACTAGCCTGAGCTATATAAGACCCTATTTTGAAACAAAGCCAAATACCAGATGTGAAAGGAAAAGATGCTTCAGAATAGATGTCCAGGGCATTAACTGCTACTGGGGAGGCAGAACCAGGACACGGGAGGGGCCGTTTACAGTTACCTGAAATCTAAGAACTGACATTCAATGCATTCGTCATTGGGGGTCTATGTGGAGGTGGGCCTGCAGGTGTGCGTTCAGAAACAGAAATGACATTCAGAAGATGGGAGATGCTGATTTGGAAATCTTTTGCCGGCAAGTGTTCAGAAGTTAGAATTCTTATCTGCAAGCAATACAAATACACCCTAGCCAACTTAGAAAGAAATTTATTGACAGGACAGTCCCTAATTCACCATGTCTCCATGAGCTGAATGTACCAATGATTCAGCTAGAACCCTGGCCAAAAGCACTTGCCAGACCTAGCTACCTTCAGCCATTTCTGCTGGGTCCCAGACGACATCACTTGGATTGGAGATCTCTGACACTAATCCCCTGTGGGGGCACAGATTGAAACTGCCATACTCTCCATCACAAAAAGAGAATCCCGCAGTGCTTAGATATCTGTATGAGGCCCTGACTTGAGACAGAGCCTACATCGATCATCATCATACTAAGCAGCAAGAGAAGCTGAGAACAAATCGGAGCTTCTCTGGCAGAAAGGAGCGTCACATTTTGCAAGAAGAGTAACACCAGGCAGAAGGCAGGTCAGCTGCTGCAGCCCGAACCACGTGCATATTTCCAAGAGGACAGAAGGAAATCCTCAGCAGGTCAGGGAAGGAGTTCCCTGCGGTAAGACCAGTTTCACCTACCAAGAGAGTGGGTTGGTGGCTGCTGGTTGTGGTGGATTGAATGAGATCCTGCCCCCATATTCTTGGGCAAATGAATACTCCAGCCCCAGCTGGGGACTGTTTAAATAGGTTTAGTAGGTGTGGCCTTGCTAGAGTAAGTATGTTTGGTCTCTGGGCTGCCTACTTATGGTTGGAGATGTGTGTTCTCACATGTTGCTCCAGCTGCCTGCCCACCTGCTACCTCTGCTCTGACATAATGGTCTAAACCAGAAATCAGGCAAAGCCTTTCTTCTCTAAGTTGCCTTGGCCGTAGTGTTTTATCACAGCGATAGGAAAGTAACTGAGATGCTGGTGTGGTAGACCCATCCCCCAGCCCCTCAGGACCTGTGAGTTATCTGCCGCCGAGCCCAGGTCAGTGTGCATGGTCAGGATCCACCTGTTTGCAATAAGCCTGTTCCAGGTAAGTGAGAAGCACTCTTGGGATGAAAGCCCCTTCACTTTGTGCTGACCATGAGCCCTTCATGCCCCAGATCTGCAAGTCGGGAGGAGTCTGCTATGAACTGCCTGCCTCAGCTGTTTGGAAGGGGTCTGAGACATCTAGGGATTCTTTGTAACCAGGGTAACCTTACTTGAAGCACCCCAAGTATTTTTCCCCATGGACCATCAGGGGCCAGATCAATTTGTTATGGCACCAATGTGGCAATTTAATGGCAAAGAAAGGACAAGACAGAAAGTCTGGCTTCTTGTTTATGTCACCCCTGCTGTGTGTGATGTCATGAGAATGGGCTCATGCCCCCTGGAGACAAATACTGAAACTAAAGCTGAGGATGCTGTATCTTGCCCAAGGCCCAGTTGGTACCCTGCAGATAGGTTTCAGTGCTAGCTCTACCCTCCCAGAGTCCCTTATGTCATATCATCTGCACATGAAGGGGAGGGAACCTGAGCACCACGAAGCAGGGAAATTTCCAACCTACTGAAGGATGGGAAGTTAGTGGTATACCCTGGGCCTTCCAGGTATCTCCAGGAAAAGGTGTGCTTGGGGGCAGAGCAGGCAGCAAGACTTTCACATCTCAGCAGCTTCGAGCCGTGGAACACTGTCAGCGCAGTGGGCTCCTCTCTGGTTGTGACGATGAGCAAATCTGTGACAGAGGGCCTCAGAGCCCTGATTGTTTTAGGGTGTGAGCCTTTGACAACTGGGTGCTCTCTTCAGCCCTAGTCCCTGCTCTGATTCGGCCATCCTGGGGCAAGCACGGAGCCCAAGAACAGCAGCGTCCCTGAGGAATGCCGATGTGGGCCCAATGGGAAAGAGTGCTGGAGGGTGGAAGCCACAGTCATCCACTGTAATGTATGCTTCGCAGAGCCAGGGAGTTGGCCGTGTTTTACTTAGTTTTATCAAAACGCTGCCTTCAGATTATTTACTGTTGTAACCCCACAGCTGACAGGGCTTAACAAGTATCCAGAAGCCGCGTTCAGAAAACACCTGCTGGCACACACATGGTGCACAGACATGCATGCAGGCAAAACATCCAAACACAAAATAAAATAGACACTTGCCGGATGAGTAGTGGGATTACGAGTGTGATGCGATCTACAGAGACTCGTGGTTTACTCATTAAGTACCGAAGCAACTTGATTTTTGATTCTTTCCTTTTTCTTCAATAAGAAAGTGTCTCGTGTGAGTCCAGGCTGGTCTGAAGATTACTCTGTGGCCAAGGCTGGCCTTCGACTTCTGATCCTCCTGCCTCTGCTTCCTAGGAGCTGGAACTACAGGCACACGCCGCCGTACCTAACATGATTTAAAACTGAACTCCTTTTTAAATATTAACAAATAGGAGGAATATGCCTTGTCAACATGTCTCAGCCAAATTTAGACAGCCTCTTTTTTTCTGTCCCAAAACAGCTGCAAAGATGTGGGATTTGGGAATACCATAAACAAAACCCAAAGCAGCTGGAGAAAAGCCACTGCCATAAAGGCCCTGGTTACTGCGCACCTGGGTATTCTGCTGAGGTGGGAAGTGAACTTAATTTGTGGTAATATGATGGAGCTATTTAGCATTTCCTCCCCCTTTCTCTTCCTCCTTCTTGTTAATTCTGAGTGGAGATAAATCTTGAACACAGAATTGGAGGGCACAGCAGGGATTCCTGCAAAGTCATTTAGGTTGTAGCTGCCACCATGCCCTTTGCTGTTCCTGAGCAATTAAACTTAGGCAAAAAAAAGAAAAGAAAAAAAAGAAAAGAAAAGAAAAAGTGTTGTCAATGTAATTCATGAGCACTAAGGAACTTGGCTACACGGGATATTTAGTTTCTGAGGAGGGATACCTGGGGCACCCACAGGTGTTTGAAAGTGATCCCCATTGCCCCAGTAATTGTTCTGACTGGGAGGCATGTAGGCGGAATGGCCAGTATTCTCCGTGGCTTGTCAACCCCTTCACTGTTCGAGTATTCCAGAGGAGTAGGCAAGCTACCGAACTGTCAGTTCTTAAGCCAGGAAACAAAGGCTCTGGGAGTTGAACAATTTTCCTCAGGCAACTCGTCTAAGCTGGCGACAGAAGCTAAGATTCTCCAGCTCTGAAAGCAAAAGGACAACCCACACAGCCTCAACCTCGTCTCCCTCCCTCAGTGGAGGGGGTTTGATCCCTAGTGTTTCCCCCTGCTGTTAGTTTGATCTGTTATTATTATGTTGCTCTCCTTTCGACCCTCACATGCCTTTGGACTTTCCACATTTCAGTGAATATTAGACCATTGATTAAAAGATGATTATTTCATGCACAGCTGAAAAAGGAGGATGGCTGCCAATGAAACCATGGCATGACCTTGACCACGACTTAAGAGATGCTATCATCTGTATGTTGGGAAGGTGGGTTTTAGGAGCCACTGAACGCAGTATACAGTTTGTCCAGATTCAGGACTCTTCCTACTCCTCTTTCAAACACCTCGTGGTCTCACTGTGAGCCACCAGCTGGTGTCCTTGGTTCCGTTGGCTACCTAAGAATATAAGAACATACTGGACATAAGAACATGATGCTTGAGGCAGAGGTGTGCATCTCCTGAGATGTCTCCATTAGAGAGAGGGAGGAAAAGGTGCCCCCTCTTTGGCCGTGCTGAGGAATAGATGATTACAACCAAGTGCAAGATCTTCCCTTTTGTAGACAGCAAAAGAACAACTAAGCAAGCAGGATCTCACACTCTTTCTTCTAGGCCCGTTCACCCACATCACAGTGAGGAGGAAATAACAAAAATCCTGGTCCTGCCTTGTGAATTTAGCCAATGCTTTTCACTACCAAGGATGGTGTTCCCCATTCCATTTAAACCAAGGAAATAGAGCTGCATTTTTGACGGTGTATTTTATTTTATTTTTTGAGAAAAAGAAAATCGAAAGACCCCTGGTGGAAGTGAGAGAGGCTGAAGATAACAAATATATATTAAGAAAATATACAGGGGCTGGAGCGCTGCCACAGTGGCTATGAGTACATGCTCCTCCTGGAGCGGACACGAGTTAGATCCTGGCTCCCTCCATGGTTGCCTTTTGTAACTTTAGCTCCAGGGAAACCTAACTCCCTTGTCTGGTCTCCATCAGCAACTGCACTCATGTGTGCATAGCAATACCCTCCAACACACACAAACATGCAGAGAGAGAGAGAGAGAAAGAGAAAGAGAGAATATATACAACTAGAAAAAAATCTCAGTCTTGTACCAGCAAAATACTTTATCTCGTACGGCATTTGCTGCATAAGCCTGATGAGCTTAGTTTGATCCCTGGAACCTACATAAAGGTAACAAGTGAGAACTGGCTCCATGGGGTTGTCCTCTGACCTCTACACACGTATGGTATGCACGTGCCACCAATCCACCAAAGGGAAAGAAAAACACAACAGTGAAGAAAAGGCAGGAAAGGTGGGTGGTGCATTCCTGATAGCTGACTTGGCCATCTTGAGGCCCTGGCCTCCTTTGCCCTCAAGAACTGAAAACACCGAGACCCCCCTTCAATCTTAGCTCCTCTCATCCAGTCCCTTCTGTTGATGATCATCTCTTCCCCTTGCTGTGGAAAAGAAAGGGAGGGGTTGGAAATCAAGAACAGATTCTTTGAGAATTGAAGAAATACAAAAGTGAACATCCAGTACCCACCAGAACCTAATATTGACCTCAGACTGTGAGCTGTAAGTATTTCCCAGGGTTTCTGATGGATGCCTTGCAAAAACTTCTCTGTCTAAAACTTCACAAATCATCAGGGAACTGCACTAATCCACTTACCCCGCTTTTAACTCTTCCAACATCCCCACGGCCTCTGTTTTTCTATTGCAGAGAAAGGTAAGTGGAAAATTGCTTTTGAGGTTTCTTTTGTACAATAATAACCCTGGGCAGGACCCACCTTGCTGTGTCCTCGCGTGTACCTTGTAAATCGATACCACACCACTTCCTTATTCAAAAGCCCAATCTCCTTGGAAACCAAAAAGAAAATGAATAGTTTTGAAGGCTTATTTTGCTAGCATCAAGATCAAAACCTTCATTACATAAATTTGTTTGTCCTTCGGTGGCTTTTAGGTCAGAAATATTCATTATGAATTCGTGTTGATCTCACATTTTGGCAATGTTTTTCATCAAATGGGTCCTAAAGTTGTAGAGTTGTCTAACTCTTACTGATAAAAAAAAAAAATCACTTCCTCCTCTTTCATCCAGATATTTTATTACATTTTGTGTGCCTGTGTGCAGAAACACTCCTTTATACTGTTTTCTGAAGGTTTATTAACTTTTTACATGGAGAAATGTTGAATGGAGGCGATATTACCTGATGGGGTTTTGATCAGAGCATTTTCCCCCAAAGAATGTCTTTTGTGGGAAAATACTGAATGAGAGAAAAGTAGTGCCAACCACTGAGTAATCACTTAAGCATTGTGGCTCACTTGGAGCCTGCTGGGAAATGTGGCAACGCCTCTTTTGTCTCTGGAGAAGACAAGCTTGAAACGCAACCACAACACAACACAATGCCACCAGCTTTTGAAGCTATCTGAAAAGTAACCGCTATTAATAATTCATCATTGAAAATGCTCCCTCACGGGAAAGAGATACTGAGGAGACTTTGGTGTGGATCTGAGAACTTACATAGCAACTTCCCCTTCCCCGTATATTTGGTGTCCATGGGCCACCTCAGTCTCTCTCCTGCCCACTCCATCCTGTAGAGCTGGCTGAAGCTGGGCATGGACTCCTGTTGCTAATGAGCCAGTGGCTGGTTTAATTCACCATGCACCCTGATTACCAGAAGTCCCTGACTTCCCCTTCAGGGTGTGTCCATAACGTGCTCTGCCTCCATTTACTTGTCTGGTATTCTAGGTCCTTGCTGGAACTCAAAGCTCATTCACCTGACCGTTGCTTCTTATCATCAGACCCCACTCTGAAGGATGGCCTCTCCAATGCTGGCTTCTAACTGCAAACAGAAAGTTTTCCTGATATTAAGGAACTTCCTCAGAAGTTGAAGGGAAAGAAAGTGCCTGCGTTTGAACTAGATGGGAAATTGTCAGATGTATGCATGGAGATTCCAGGGCACCAAAATGATGACAATTTCCCTGAGAGTAATGTCAATATATGTATAAGTAGAGCCAAAAGAAGATGCAGCCCAATCGTTATAAATAAATAAACATTATTTATCCCCCAAAGTTTTGTTCTTTGCAGTATAGCATTCCCATCCAAGTGTGGATGTTACTCTATTAATCCTATTCAGCGCTGTGCTATATGGGTCCTAATCAGGGCCAAAATGCAAAAAGGAAAAGGCATAGAGACAAAACAGAAAATCCACCAGTTGCTTATGTTTGTAGGCAAGACGGTCTTCTACGGAGAAAATTCCAGTAAAACCACAAAAAAGGAAGAAAAATTATTACAACTAATAATTTTTGTAAGGCTACAGAATTAAAAAAATATGCTGCAGTCTTCAGTTATGCTTCTATGTAGGAGGGATAAAAAATACATTACTTGGTGTGATGGTGCGTGCCTTTGGTGTCAGTACTCAGGAGGCAGAGACAGGAGGATCTCTGTGAATTTGAGATTAATGTAGTCTATAGAGTGAGTTCTGAGCCCTCCAGAGCTACCTACTGAGACCGTGTCTCAAAAAAATTATAAACCACATCTTAATACACCTCAAAGTCAAAATATATGCCATTAAATACCCCATGGAATAACTAAAATTAAGAGGAGTGGTGATGTAAACTTTGATAATGGTTAGCAGGAACTGGATGACCCATACACTGATTGGCACTAGGAACTCATGACATAGCATCTCCAAAAACAGCTTGGAAACATACTCCTATAACGTAACTGAGTGTCCCCATTCCTAGACAATCTGCCCACCAGGAATCTAACCATGTGAGCCTGATGTGGTGGCACACACCCTTAATCACAGCACTTGGGAGGCAGAGGCAAGCGGATCTCAGGGAGTTTGAGGCCAGCCTGGTCTACAGAAAGAGTTCTAAGACAGCCAGTGCTACACAGAGAAACTACGTCTTGAAAATAAAAAAGAAAGAAAGAAAAATAAGTAAAAGCGTGTGTCTCCATGAAGACTTAAACCCAAATGCTCATTTCAGTTTTAATAATAAGAGGCCCACACACTGGGAATAACCAAAATGGTCATCAACACACACAGGTAAACAAATTGTGGTAAGTCCACATGACAGAATAACTTTCAGCAACAAAGATCGTGTGTCCTATTACTGCATCATGATAAGTTAAAGGACCTTCATGCTATTCAATTCCATTGCTGCACTTATGTAGTGCCGTTATATTCTGTATGTATAATTCATTTTCTAATAATATAAAGCAGGTCCACGAGTGGCTAAAGCCCAGGAAACAGATTAGCTGCCGAATCACAAGGCAAATTTTGTAGTAATGAAAACAATCTGTGTGTTTATTTTGATGGTGATTACGTGACTGTCACATTTGTCAAAACTCACTGAATTGCGCATTAAAATGGATTTCTTCCTTTCTTTTTTTTAAATCGTACTTAAAAGCTGCTTCTAAGAGGCGAGCATGGCAGCATGCTGTCCTCTGTGTCTGCATTGTGAGAAAGTGAGCAGGGTACTCGGAGCCAGGAGGCAGCAGGCGGCAAATATTTTAGGCTTTGTGAGCCATACAATTTCTGTCACAACAGCTCAGCACCAGAACAGCCGCAGAGCACAGTAAACAAACACAAGTGGCCCCGTTCCAACATCAACTTTAAAACACAGTGAAATTTGAATTTCACAAAATGTCTACCTCATGAGATATCATTCTTCTGCCCCATCCCCCAACTCTGCTGCCCAATCTTTTAAAAATTTAAAAGCCATTCTTAGCGAGTGGGCAATACAAAAACAGATGGCAGACAAGACTTAGCCCCAGGCTCTATTTTTTTTTTTACCGGCTTCTGTTATCAACGCATGTTAGTAAAATACAACAGTTACCATGACCAAATCAAAGAGGTGATGGTGCAGGTGAAATTTCCAGCAATTTGTTCATTACCAGCACAAGAGAGAGCTGCACAGCAGATGAAGCTTCACTGTGCTTGCTCTTCAATAGTGTGTATTTGTTCACCACATCAAAATTGCCCTGGACCTAGTGGGTTTTAAAACTCTTGACTTATAGCCGGGCAGTGGTGGCACACACCTTTGACCCCAGCACTCTGGAGGCAGAAGCAGGCGGATCTCTGGATTTGAGGCTAGCCTGGTCTACAGAGCTAGTTCCAGGACAGCTAAGACAACACACAGAAATTCTGTGTCGAAAAACCAAAACCCAAACCAAACAAAAACAACAAAGAGCCCTCTGAACGTATTAAACGGGGTCAACTTAAAATTTCACATATATTCACTTCCCCTTGCAAAGAGGTGTCTTAGTCCCTGTACGTGATTATTTAAAAGCTTAAGTATACACTATGTCTGAATTGTATGCCACCCCTATTATTTCTTCTTTCACCTTTTGGCTAGTGATTTTGCTCTGGTTACATTCTCCGGGATGTTCTCTGGCATATCCTCATTTTCTATAGGTCTCCTCTGTTCAAAAGCTCTTACTTATGGCAACCTCTCTGACCACACCCCCTCAGATAGCAAGCCACATCTCCAGCTTTCTTATCTATCCCACTCCCCTTGGGTACTTATAACCCATCAGTTATACTGTCTCTTCACTTGTTTATTTTCTGTTGATTCTATGTCACAAAGGTAAAGATTTTGCTCGGTGTGTGACTTGCGGGATGAGACCCCTAGGAATGCCAGAGTCCACCCTGCATAGGAACATTATCCGGAAACTACCACATATGGAGCAAAATGCCCGGGATTGTTAGCCTAGACCAGCTGAGGGTGCTAGGAGAAAACACCAAGGTCCCTCAGCCAGTTCAGAAGGTGAGCCGATCATAGCAAATGACTGAGGTGCTGTGGACCCCTAACGCAAGGATGTCCCTAGAGGAAATACAGCTTGTCATCTGCCAAACGACTGCCGTATTGGAAACCTTGGAGTCACCACGCCTTCTGCTGAGACAGTAGTGATCATTTTCCTTTCCCTCAGCCTAACTTAGGTCAACTTCCAACACTTTTCTTGTTAGGATGTATGGAAGTCAGGTGGCAGAACAGTCTGTGAGAAAGTCTTCCCCAGATTTCAGAGACGAAATGTGAGGAGTATGTGACCAAGAAGCAGGTCATGACCTCATAATCATGGGTGTCTAAAGGCTTGGTATATATGTATGTATGTATGTATATTTGCTTTCTTCAAATTGCAGTATTAATTTGTACAGATATGCACCTTTGAAGCTTCTGCCATGTATGTGGACATAGCAGACCTGATGGAAGATTAAAATGATGCTGGTGAATAAGGAAGGACTTATAGAAAGACATTCTCTGAAACTGCAAAAGTTGTTTTTGCATTTAAATGGATAAATAACTTTAAAACTCTGATGGTTATAAAAGAAAAAAGGAGACAGGTTGTTAAAAACATTAGAGTTGTCTCTAACATCCCTTTAAATATCTCATGAGAGAGCCAATCATGGTGGTGCGTAGCTTTAGTCCCAGAGCTCATGAGGCAGAGGTGGGCAGATCTCCGAATTCAAGGCCAGTCTGGTCTACAGAGAGAGTTTTAGGACAGTCAAGAGCTACACAGAGAGAACTTGTCTTGAAAAACCAAAACAAACAAACACACATACAAACAAACAACCTTATGAGAACTAAGAGATACAAACGTTGAACAGATTTGTGTCTGAAACATCTTTGTTTTACTTCACAAATTATGAAAACATAAACAAAAACAAAAAAATTTATTGCAAAAATATGGTCTGTAGATTTTTAATATGGAGGATTATGCCAGGATAAATCTGAAGTCAACATGTAGCAGCTGGAGTCTGCTGTGGTTTGCCTATGAAATGTCCCCTGAAGACTCTTCGAAGCTGTGTCCTAAGACAACAGGGCTCAGAGAGGGGTGTTTGAGAGGCAATTGGGTCTTGAGGGTTCCGACCTCATCAATGGCTTGAACCACTGATGGATTTGAAGCTGAAAGGACAGGCTACTAAGAAGTAGGGGAAGAACATCACTGGCCATGGTCTTGAAGGGTATGGAAAACGCCTCCAGCCGCTTTGTCTCTCAGTGTGCTTCCTGGCCACCATGAGGAGAGCAGCCATCTTACATGTTGGCTTTCCACCCACCAAGGAACAATGGATTCAGGTGTCCATGGATTTCCTTTCGTTGCAGTAATGGAAAATTACTGCAAACTTTGTATGTTTGTATGCATAAATAATTGTTCTGACTATGAAGGAGAACATTAGTGAGCCCTCTCTTCAAAATATAGTAATTGCTTGATTTGTTTTTAGTGCTGAGGACTGATCCTAAGACTTCCTGTATGCTTGCTAAGCACATAGTCTACACTGAGCTACATTCCTTTCACTTCCCCAGATTTATTTGATTAGAAATCTATTATTTCCCTCATCTTAACATTTCTGAGATTATGTTGTCTTGTGACAGGTGGCATCCTGAACTAAAATTCTCAGTATTTGTTTCTTTATTGTGATATAT
The DNA here is from genome assembly GCF_030254825.1 of Meriones unguiculatus. Lineage (NCBI taxonomy): Eukaryota > Metazoa > Chordata > Mammalia > Rodentia > Muridae > Meriones > Meriones unguiculatus. The sequence continues at coordinate 149,166,763 of NC_083351.1, forward strand.
AAAATAATGTTAAAATAATTGGTATCATTTTTAGACACCATTAAGTAAGATCTATATGAAATATGTTTTACTGCTCTTTCTTTTATTGTGTGTAGTCATTGTACAAAGTTGGGTTTCATAAAGACAAATTCTTTTAAATATATCATGTACTGTGACCATATTCAAAGCTTCCTCCTTCCCCCTTTCCCTCTCTGCTACTCTCCTTTCTTTCCCCCAGGCTCCTTTCTGCTTTCATGTCATACATATAAAAGCATTTTATACATCTATAAAGAATTATGTGAATGAAGATGAATGAAAACATACAATATTTTTCTTTTTGTATCTGACTTAGGCTTAGAGTGATGAGCTCCAATTCCATTAATTTTCCAACAAGTGACAATTATGTTCTTCTTTTGTGGCCAAATAAAACTCCAGTGGTAGAGGAGGGATCTGGGAAGAGTTAGGAGATGGAATAAAATGTCATCAAAATATGTCAAATGAAATTCTCAAAAATAAAATGAAACATAAAAGAGGAAAAGAAATATTTTTAAAACTCCATTAGGTATCTTGTTGATGGACATCTAAATTGATTCCATAACTTGATTATCATAAATAGTGCTACAATAAACATGGGTGTGCAAGTATGTCTCATGCGTGTTGACCTAAAGTCCTCCGGATAAATATCCACAAGCGGTGTAGCTAAGTAATAAGGTAGTTCTATTTTTAGTTCTCTGAGGACCCTCCGTACTCATTTCCACAGTGCCTGAAACAATTTGTGTTTGTACCAACGGTATACGAGGCTTCCCTCATGCTCATATCCTCAGCAGTGTTTGTCATTTTCTTTCAAATAACAAACTTTTAAAGAATTATTTTATCTTTATTTATGCATGGAGGGGTGGTGTCTGTGCATTGCATGTGTGTGTGAATGTTGGTGCCTGAAGAGGCCAGAGGCAGTGGGTCGTTGTGGAGGTGGAGTTAGAGGTGGCTGTTGACCAGTTGCCGGACATTAGTGCCCAGGTCCTCTGCAAGAGCAGTCTATACTCTTAACTGCTGAATCAGCCCTCCAGCCCTAGTTATATGTTTTCTCAATAACATATATTCTGACTGAGGTGAGATAAAATCTCAATGCGGTTTTAATTAGCATTCCCCTGAAACTAAGGATATTGAGTATTTTTGCATGTTCACTGTTTTGTTTGGGGGGGCTGTTTTGTTTTGTTTTTGTTTTTGGTTTGGTTTGGTTTGGTTTTGAGACAGTGTTTCTCTGTGTAGCCCGGCTGTCCTGGAACTCTACTCTGCAGACCAGGCTGGCCTCAAACTCACAGAGATCCCACTGCCTCTGCCTCCCGAGGGCAGGGATTAAAGGCGTGTGCCACCAGGTCACTGTTTATCTTTTTGGAAACCATCAGCCTCTTTATATATTAGATTGGCATTTTTATGCTCAGTTTTGTTTGTTTTTAGTTCTTTATATGCTCTGGATATTAATCCTCCATCAGATACACTGCTAGCAAGCGTTCTCTCCCACACCCTAGGCTGCCTTTTCACGCGATTGTTTCCAGGAGCTTTTGAATTTCATGTAATCTCGTCTTTCAACTGATACTATCTCTTGAGTCTTTGAGTCCACTGAAGTGTTTGCTCTGACAGTTTCAGGTCTTAGGCTGACGTCTTTGGTGCATTTTGCATCTCTTCTTACACACAGTGAGACACAGTGGTCTAGCTTCATTTGTCTACACGTGGGCATGCAGTTTCCTCAGCACCATTTGTTGAAGAACTGTCAGGTGGCTGTGGTGGCACGGATTTACTTCTGGGTTCTTTACTCTGTTCTGTTGAGCTTTCACTTTTTTCGATAGTTTTTTTTAAAAAGAATAATTATTTATTTAAATAAGCCATTGTGGACGATATTGTTTTCCTGGCTTCTTTGTCAGGATGTTCATTATTGGCATACAAAAAAAAAAAAAAAAGCTGCTGATGGTTTGTATTCTGATTTTTTTTTTCCTGAAAATGTTTCTAAGTTTGTAAGTTTTCTAGTGAAGTCCTTTGAGTCTCATTGTGGTGGGGAGGTTAGGGTGTGTGTGTGTATGTGTGTACTAAAATGATTATCATATCATTTACAAATGAAGATGATTTGACTTCTTTTATTTGTCTCTTTTATGTCTCTTATCTTATTGCTCTAGCAAAGACTTCAAGGAATGTATTGAATAAAAGTAGAGAAAGTAGATACTTTGTCACATTCCTGGCTTTAGTCAAAATGCGTTGAGCGTCTTTTCACTTAGCATGTTGGCTATAGGATTAGCTTTTATTATGTTCATATGTGCTCTTTTTATTGCTAGTCTTTTTGGGGCTTTTATAATGAAAGGTAGTTGGATGAAGGCCTTTTCTACATTGTTAGGGTGATCATGCGATTTCTGTTCTTGAGAGAATTAGTGGGATATACTACATTTATGTCAAGAGGTATTTACATCTCTGAGAAAGTCTTATTTGGCTGTCTGGGAATGATCATTTTGATGTGAAGTTGAATTCAGTTTACAAGCATTTCATAGAGCTTTTTGCATCCACTTCATTAAGAAGCTTGCCTGCAATTTCCTCCTTTTGTTGTGGTCCTTATCTATTTTGGGGATCAGTGTAGCTCTGTCTTCATAGAATGAGTCTGTCAGTGTTTATCCCTTTTCTATTTTAGGAACATTGTTGCTAGTGCTTTAAAGATCTGGTAGAATTCAGACACGAACCCATCTGCACTGGGCCTTTTTTAGCTAGAAGACATTTTACTGCTGCTTCAATCTATTACAGATCTGTCTAAGTTGTTCATGTCCTTTGGGTTAATTTTTGGGTGTCATATGTGTCTAAAATTTTTTCCATTTCTTGTAGAGTTTCCAGTTTATTATGATGCAAGCTTTCCGAGTATCCTAATAATTTTCTAAATTTTGCTGGTACCGGGAATAACATCTCCCTTTCCATCTCTAATTTCATTAATTTTTGTCTTTTTGTTAGCTTGGTAAGAATTTGTCAAGAGTTTTTATTTTTTCTAAGAACCAATTCTTTGTTTCACTCATTTTTTTATTAAAGATATATATATGTATGTATGTATGTATGTATAATTTTACATGTGTCACTGCATTTACATCATTTCCACCCCATCTAATTCTCCCCTATCCCCTCTCAAATCCACAACCTTGTAGCCTTTAGTAATTGTTACTATGGTTACGCACACACAAACACACATACATATAGTTCAGCATATATATGTTTTATGAAGACTTAGTCTCATTGCTTGTGTGTACACGTGCTTAGACTAACCACTTTGGACTGGATAGCATGCCATTGGTTGTTTGCACTATTTGCTGCTGTTTCTATTTCATTAACATATTGCCTATTATCTCTGTGAATTGGTTCTGTGCTTGGCTGGTTCTTATTCTCCTAAGATCTTGAGGTGCATCATTATGCTAACTCATTTGGGTTTTCTTTGATTATTTTAAAAACAGAGTCTTATGTAGCCCAAGCTAGCCTCAGGCACTCAAGCACACGAATCAGCCAAAGATAACCTTGAACTTGTGAGCCTCCTGCTTCCCTCTCCCAGGTACTGAAATTATAGGAATGAAACACCATGTTTGGTTTCTTGATATTTTAATGTAGACATTTATAACTATACACGTCCTTCTTAGAACTACTTTGATCATTTCCATGGGTTCTAGTATGTTGGTTTTTTTTTTTTTTTCACTTGAATCTACAAGTTGATTTTTTTCTTGAGTTCAGTAACTCATTTATGTTTTGATACTGTATTGTTTAATTTCCATGAATCTGTGCGTGTTCTGTAATTTCTTCTGCTGTTGATTTCTAGTTTCATTTCGTTGTGATAAAATAGAAAGTAAGAAGTCATTTCAATGCTCTTGCTTTGCAGTGGGGCAGTGGTGGGACAGGCCTTTAATCTCAGCCTTCAGGAGGCAGAGGCAAGTGGATCTCTGAATTCGAGGCCAGTCTGGTCTACAAAGTGAGTTCCAAGACAGACGGGTACAGAGAAACCCTGTCTCCAAAGCCAACCCCCACCCAAATGCTTTGCATCCTAAAAGATGGTCTATTTTAGAGAACGTTCTATGGACTGTCCCTCTACTAAGAAGAATGTGGAGTCTGCAGTATTTGGATGAAACATTCTGCAGATGTTTGTTATACAGTCCGTTTGATCTATGTTGATATTCAACTTAGGTGTTTTTATTTGTTTTGTTTGTCTGAATGACCTGCTATTGGTGAGAATGTGGTATTGAAGTCAACCACTATTTCACTGAGCTCAGTCTGTACCTTTACATCCGATTATGTTTGTTTGGAACATATATGTACCAATATCCAGTGCATATATGATTAGAATTATAGTGTACTCTTGGTGGACCCTTCCTCTTAGTCAGTATGCAGTGACTTTCTTTACTTCTTTTGACTAAGTTTGGTTTGGAGTTTGTTTTCTTAAACTGCTTCATTTGCCTGTCTTCTTCTTCTCTTAGCTTAGAATATCTTATTCCATCCTTTCAGTCTGTGTTTATCTTTGCCATTGAGGTATATTTCTTGGAGGCCACAAATAAACTAGTCCTGTTTTTTAATTTAATCTTCTAGTCTATGTCTTCTGATTGGTTGGAGAATTAATACCATTAACACTTATTTGTTGAGAGGCATGTGTTTACTCTCACCTTTTTGTTGTTTTGTAATATTTGATGCGTTCTTGGCACTTGTTAGCTTCTTTCTGTTCTATGTGTAAGATTTTTCGGTGCCAGAGGACACCAATTGGCTGTACAGCACCAAATTATATAGACTTAACAGACTGTATATGATAATATGTATATGCATACACATATATACAGGCAACAGGAATTGGTTGAAAAGGAGACCATGAATTTGAAGGAGGGCAGGGAGCAGCATGTGGGAGGGGTTGGAGGAAGGACAGGAAAGGATGAAATGTTGTAATTAAAATTCAATCTCAAGAGTAAAAAACGAAGAAGAAAATGCAGGGGGGAGAACAGAGAAAAGCAAAGGTGGTCCACAAAATTGGCATTATGAATTAAATATTGAAAGAATAAAAAAATAAAGAAAAGGTCTGGTTGGAGGCTTGAGAGTCTATCCGTGGTCTTTTTCTTGGACCCTGTTGCTGAACCTCTGGGCAGACCTTCAGGGAGTCAGGATGCTGGTCCTACTGCTGGGGGTCCCTTCTTGGGTTTGATCAAAAGTGCTGGCAGTGGTGCTGGGTGCCTTTGCAAGGCTGAGTCATGGGACTTCTTTGATAAACTAAGCATAAGTCTATACTACTGGTTCTCAAACTGTGGGTCGCGACCCCTTTACAGGCGTCACCCGAGATCATCAGAAAACACAGATATTTACATTACGATTCATAATAGTAGCAAAATTACAGGTATGAAGTAGCAACAGAAATGATTTTATGGTTGGGGATCACCACAACATGACAAATTGTATTAAAGGGTTACAACATTAGCAAGGTTTGAGGACCACTGCTGTTCGTGGTCTACTGCAGACGATGGCTCAAACCAGATTTCTACCTCACTAAGGACTGTGTGGTTCTTACTCAAAATGCCCCGTTGTCAAAAATCTAGATTCTGTGAGCCAGCTTGCTTCACTTCCCAGGGCTTGTCCGGAGAGGAACTCTGGCCTTTTGGGTCATCTTCCTGCTGATTTGAGGTCTTCTTAAAATGGCTTCCTGTCAGGGGACTGGTAGTGTATGCCCTGAATCCCAGCACTCAGGAGTAAGAGTCAGGTGGATCTCCGTGAGTTTGAGGCCAGGACAGCTAAGGCTACACAGAGAAACCCTGTCTCAAAAAAAAAAAAAAAAAGCAAAAACAAAAAGGCTTCCTGCTGTGCCTGTTTATTCCAGAGAAGAGAGGGTTTTTAACGCTCATGTTCTCTGTGGTACATGTGTACAGCTGTCCCAGTTGTCTCCCCCCTCCCAATCTTCCTCATCCTCTCTCTCACACTCTCTCTTTCCCTCTTCCTTTCCAGGAGAATCAATGATTTAGCTCCATTCTAAATCTGAAAGACAAAGAACCAGAATCATCAATAGGATAAATTCTATTCTAAAGGTTGGCAGGATAACAAATAATCTACCTATGTTTTACTGTGACCCTTTTTTTAAACCAGAAAGACCCACTGTTCCTTTGAAGGTCGAGGGCAGGAAAATGCTAACGTTCAAAGGCATTTGACAGGAGATATTTTCTAGCTAAGGAGAAGGCCACCTACTTTATTCCCTGAGGCCTTGAAGTAGATTGTATTGGTCCAGATGTACTCTAGAGGACAATCGGCTTTACCAAAGAGAATGGATAAGGTTGTCATCTCAAAATACCAAGGATAATGCTTAACCAATATCTGTGAACGCTCTGGCCTAGCTGGCTCTACGTGTAATTTTTTTTTTTTTGGTAGGGGGGAGGGTCACTATCTGGTTATATAGCCCAGGCTGGCCTGGACCTTGAGATCCTCCTTCCTCAGCTTTTCAAGTGATGGGGTCATGAGTATGAACCTCCATGTCTACCTACACATAAAATCAACCACTACTTTCTATCTGGGTCTCACTGTTCTTTGGGAGAAAAGGGGATTATAATTCTGCTTCATTAGCATTGCAGTCAGGAGCAAATGAGGCCATATATTCAAGGTTTCTGGGATTTAATAAAAGCTCATTTTCCTTATTATTTCGCTGCTGCATGCATCTGTGAATAGTTGGAGGCTGGCTTGGTCTTTCTTCCTTTGTTTTCTTTTTTCTTCTTCTTGATCCGGTTCTACCCAAGAGCCAAAAAAAAAAAAAAAAAAAAAAAAAAAAAAAAAAAAAAAAGGCACCTCCACACCCAAAGCTGTTCTCCTGTGCATTTCTGAAGCATCCAAACATCCCCCAGGCTGGTCGGCAGGACCATAGTGTTCACTTGGAAAGAACCTCACCCCGTAAGCTATGATATATCTGCATCCATCATAAACCGGCTCCTTCCTGGTCTTGCTGTTCTTGGAGGTCGGGGCCAATCAAGGAGCTCCAAGTTTCACCAGCTAATGCCTCTTCCCTGCCTTTCCCAGCTCATACAAAGCATGCTGCTTGTGAGAGCGGGAGGTTCTGCGCATTTTACCTCCTCCACGTTTGGGACCCGAGTCGTAGACGGCTTTAGAATCACCCCATTTCTTCCTCAGTGTTCTACTCTGGCCATCTGTTCACAAGATTACTACATTTTCTTCCCAAATTGCACCCTAACTTTCATTCGGTATTCATTTTCCATGTTACAATTTCCAGATTATGATGCTTTCTTTCCAATGTGATTAATCTTGAGTAAATCAATATGCCTGTATTATTTGTTCATCAATTTTGTCTTTGGTGAATTGAATCTCATTTTCAGCTGAGTGTGGGAAAGGCTTGGGTGAGGCTGGAGAGAGACCAGCAATGGGTGAAGAGGTATGTATTTTCTTCAGCCCTAAATGGCGCTGTTTTCAGCTCTCCTGTAGTCATTTTAGACCCAGTTTCTGGTCATTTCTCTTTGAGGCCCTTGTAGTTATCCAAAAGGAAAGGACCAATAAGCTACCAAATATTTAAGCTTCCCACTGTGGCCTTAAAACAAATACAGTCCGTGGCAGAAAACAGCTTTACTTTTATTTCTCTATGAAGTAATTTCTGATCTTGAGTTAAAACCTACGTCACCCCTCCTCATCATATGTCTCACCCAAGTGTGTACATTCCCTTCCCTAGGCCCATTTTAGGAACTAAGACATATAACCAAGGTTAACAGCTGTTGTCAGAAAAGCATCTCGTAATGAGAAAGTATGGACTTTCAGAAGTCTGCTAGTCTGCAACTTCTTGCCCTTCTGATATTTAAAATGTATACATAATGGCTGAAAACAATTTTCATTAAAAATGAAAAGGAAGGCCATCTTTTGGCCGAATTAAATACTCCTGCAGCCTCGGCTCCTGCCTCCTGAAGAATTCTGGCTCAGGGGTGACGCACATGACAGCAGATTTCCTGCCTTGTGACCAAAACTCATTGTGGTGGCTGTGGAGGGTGGACATCAGAGGTGATCCGTCCGGCCACATCCTTCTTCCCCTGCTTCCCAGTATTAAGGCTTGCTAGCAGCAAAATTATTCTCTGGCAAATGCATGCCTGCCTTTCATGCATTTCACCTACCTCACTTCAAGAAAATAGGCTATATGGCATCTGCATGTGAAAAATCCTTCACTGCTTCTAGGCCTTACACAGCTTCAGGAAGGGAAGCTCGCTGAGGTGACTGCAAAGGTCACGTGTTACAACTCTATTTAGCAAGTCCTGAATAATGAAATTGGTACCAGACAGGGAAAAGCTATCAGGATCAGATGAAGAACTGAGTGATGGGGCATGTGGAAAGGAACACATGAACGCTATGCCAGACCACCTTATAGTCATGATCTGGGAAGCAGCTTTTCTCCTTATGACACTTACCCTGATAATATAAAGACATACACATCTACAGCTGGCTCCCAGGCTGGGTCAAATTCTGTGTCTTTAGATGCCCCAATTCCATCGCTATCTGTCCTCTCCAAATACCAACCACAAAGACTCACATCAGGAAATATTTCTCACCCTAGTTATATCTTCCTTGTTTTAACTAATCATTTGAAACTTTAACACAGTTCCTCATGGTGTGGTGAGCCCCAACCATAAAATTATCTTCATTGCAACTTCATAACTATGATTCTGCTACTGTTATGCGTTGTGATGTAAATTGTCTTCCGATGGTCTTAGGTGACCCCTGTAAAAGAATCAGGGGTAAAAGCACACAAAGGGGTTGTGTGCTACTCGCAGGTTGAGAACGGCTGTATTAGACTCTACGGTCTGCCTGTGTTTTGCCTAGTGAAACCCTATTCCTTTTGTAATAGGAAAAGCAGGGAGTATCAAGAGAATAGTAAAGGGCACATTCTGACTGGCGCAGCTCCTTCCTCCCTTCATTTATTCACCCACTGACTGTGCATTGCCTACCCAGTGCCAGCTGGTCTGACTCTGGGATGGGGCATCTGAGTGGTCTGAATATTTGTGCTCAGGAAAGCTGTAGGCTAGTGTGTTAGCTACTTACCTCCTTGCTAGCACGTAAACACCCACCAACAGCAGCTTCAGGAAGGAAGAGGTCAAGGGCGTAACACATCATGCGGAGAAGTCATAGCATGACAACAGTGAGACCTGAGGTAGCTGGTCACATGACACTTGCATAGAGGAAGCGAAGAGCGATGAATGCTGGTGCTCAGCTGGCTTTCCCTTGCTTATTCAGTCTCTGGCCCCAGCCCCCGGCCCCCAGCCCCCAGCCTGTGGAATAAAACTATCCGTATTTAGGGTGGTCTTCCCATCTCAGTTAACCTAATCTAGATAATTCCTCAAAGGCAAGCCACAAGATCGCACCCCCCCTCCCCATGGTGACTCTAAAAGCCATCAAGTTGACAATTCAGATGAATTTTTACAGGTGGCAATCTACAACAGGTGAACAAAGGCATGAACAGGAGATTTCAGATGTTGTGCATACACTGAGAGTGAACTTGAATGAGTCAATAGAATAAGGAAGTAGAAATGATCTCAGGTTGGGTTACAGATCTCAAGGTATTGGCAGTTTGACCCTTACTGAGTTCCAGGGGATCTAGTCATTTACAGTGAAATAAGCATACGAGGGAATAAGACAAATATCACTTAAGTAAAGCAATGGCATGGTTATTTTGTCTCAAGAAGTAGAACCACAGGGCTGGAGAGATGGCTCAGAGGTTAAGAGTACTGGTTTCTCTTCCAGAGGTCCTGAGTTCAATTCCCAGCAACCATATGGTGGCTCCCAACCTTCTAAAATGAGATCTGGTGCCCTCTTCTGGCATGCAGGAATATACAAACAGATAGAACATTATACATAATAAATAAATAAACAAATCTTTAAAGGCAAAAAAAAAAAAAAGAAGCAGAACCAAAGACTGGGTATGTAGCTCAGTGGTAGTGCACTTAATGGTAGCACTTAATGGTACCTAAACGTATGAACCAAAATCATGTTAGTGACAGGAGCAGGCTTCCTTTGTATGAGATCTGACTGTCACCTCTGTAGCAGTTACTATGTGACCTGGCAAGACGTAAGGGTGATTATGTCCCAGCCTCACTGGTGCGGACAGAGGTAGAATTGGACCAACAACATCTTATCTTCAGTCTGCTTCTCTACTTGGAAAGCCATCAGAGGCTTGGGCACAGAGACCTTCATTAACAAGTGCCTGAAGCTAAAGGCACCAAAATTTGCAAGACCCAGAGGAAGACACAATGTCATGATGACACTGTGGGGATGTACAGAATGTTCCAAACCCGTAGAAAAGGGGAACTGAGCGGCACAATCAAAAAGTGACTCTGCAAAGAATACTCAGCAAAGACTGCTTAGGCTCCATCAAAGGCTGCAGGCTGTCCATGTAGGTGGGAGAGATGGTTCACCTTTTGAAATGATGAGTAAGCTCAAGTTTGAGATATTATTGGAAGGACACAGCCCTCAGTCTCATCACCAATCAAGGGAGATCAGGAGCCCACGGGACAACAGGAAGCCCCTTGAAACTGTGGGAAGGAACAAGAAGGTCCATGTGCCTTACATGGGCCCTTGTTCTCTGGCCAGGGGTCAGGGGTCAGTAATGAACCTGCCACATGGGATTTATAAAGCAGGAGGGGGCTGAGGTGCCCCAGGCAAGACTGACATAGCAAGCCCCTGTTGTGAACAGGAACTTTGGGGTTAGTCTTGGACTCAACTTCTGGTGCTGACATTCACAAGCTGCAGGAGCTTTGGTCACGCAGCACTTTCTGAGTGTCACACAGGGGAGAAGCTGAGTACAGTCGCTTACTTTGCCTTTTGAAAGAAGGGCACTTTACCCTCTCAAAAATACAGCCTTTATTTCTGTATCACACTATCACAGCTCCTGAGATTAAGACTGATAGATAAAACATGGAATGGACAATTAAACATGACTTCAAATAAGAAATGAACTTTGAAAAGATGAATGTGCCCCAAACATTACCCGGGGGCACACTTATACTAAATAGTATTTGTTAGGAGGGTGTGGTGGCACATGCTTTTAATGCCACCATTTGAGAAACAGAGGCAGGCAGGTCTCTGTGAGCTCAAGGCCAGTTTGTTCTAGATAGCTAGTTCCAGGACAGCCAGGACTACATAATGAGATCTTGTCAGGAAAACAAACAAACAAACAAACAACTAATCAAAAGATAAGGAAACCCAGTATTTGTTGTTTATCTGATGTTCAGATTTAACTAGGTGTCCTGGTTAGCTTTAACTGTTAAATTGACACAGTCTAGAATTAATGGGGAAAGAAACTATCCAACTGAAGAATTGCCTAGATCAGATTGGCCAGTGGGCATGTCTGTGTGGGAGGGGTTTCTTGATTGTTAATTGCTAAGGGAGATCCCAGCCCACTGTGGGCAGAACCACTCCTTAGGCAGGTGGTCTTGCCTCATTTTGTAGTCCTGTGTATTTATATTATGAAAAAAGCCCCTCTACATAAGTCTGTCTGGCAGCCAGCAAGCAGCATCTTCAACAGTTCCTATCACACTTCTTTGGCCATGAAGCAAGTTTCTTGATAAGAGATAATGCTGTGTGGACAGAAAGGGGGGGGCAGCCTTTAAGTTCCTGCCTTGATTTCCCTCCATAGTAGACTGTGTCCTGGAATTGTGAACCAAATACTGTCTGCCTTAAAGTTGCCTTTGATCCTGGTATTTGTCGCAGCAACAAAAATGAAACTAGTACAGTAGGTATCCTGAATTTTTAGTCGCTGGACCTATGTAGGAAGATTCACTTAATAGAGGTTCTGGAAATAATCCATGAATGTCATTCTTCGCTGTCAGAGTGGGACATGGGTTAGAGCTGCCCAGGTTGTCAGGTAGATTTTCCAGGGTCCCCCTAATCTGAAGACCAAGCCCATGGGCTACTCCAGGATAGCTATGAAACACTGAAACACTGAAACTGTTTTTTGTTTGTTTGCTTTTGCCTATTAACTTAGTTTAAGTTTTAATTTCTTTGCAACTTGATTGTACATTGCTTTGTTTTGAAACAGGGTTTCCCTGTGTAGCCTTGGCTGTTCTGGACTCACTTTGCAGACCAGGCTGGCCTCGAATTCATAGAGATATGCCTGCCTCTGCCTCCCAGGGACTGGGATTAAAGGTGTGGGTCACCATATCCAGCTCTTGATTGGACATTCTTGCAGATGACAATATTGTTTGACATACTTCCTGTCATTATTATGCTCCTTTACAGCGGGAGACCCTGCTACAGTAAGCACATATTTCCCATGTTAACTCATCCCCTCCTCCCTCGTTCCTTCTCTCCTTCCCCTCCTCTTTTCCCTCCCTGCTCATCGCTGTCTTCTGAAGCCACCAAGTACCTGGGGGTTCTTTCCTCTGAGTCTGAAAAATCACATCTAGCCCTTTCTGCTCACATATCAGTCCAGCCTGAAACATGGACTAAAGTGGAGCTAGTCCACCCGTCCATAGGATCCAAGCTTTGGGGCTTGCCTGATTGGAAATGTGTTCTGTTTGTTGGGTGATAGTTAGCCACTGTCCCTTGTTGAGTGATAATCCAGGCCAGGAACAGCTAAGAGATATTCATATTTTTTTTCGTCATTGAAATTTTACCCAGACTTTGAGATAGGAATTGTCATTAGTCCTTTTTTGTTGTTGTTGTTGTTGTTGTTAAGTCAACATAATAAAACTGAAGCTGAGACTTACTTGACTGTGGTTTTTCTTCATCAAAGTCCTTTGTTGGTTTGCTTGCTTTGCAGTCCTGGGGACCGCCCTCACGGCCTTACGTATACTGGGCAAGTGTTCTACCACTCAGCTGCATCTCCAGTCCTTTATGTTGTGATTTGGGCTTCAGCGTGATGGTGGATGTTGGGAGCTAGTGGGAAGTGCGTGGGAAATGCAGGCGGAGCCCTCACAAACAACTTTTTTACTTGTGGGAATGAATTAGCTTTCCTAGGATTCAGTCTCCTCCCCCCGCCATCCTTTCTCTCCCCTGGACATGTTTAGGCCCTCTCTGCCGTGGATTGAATCAACACATATCTCTGCAGACCCAGGTCTCCTTATCCTGGACTGCCAACTTTTAGCAATCTGAATCAAAATAAACCTCTCTCTCTGTCTCCCCCTCCTCTCATATCATCCAATCTAAATTTAGTACCCCATTATAACAACAGAAAAGAGACTGAGACAGCTTAGGTAAATTAATAAAATTGTCTCAAAATGTTCAACTGTAAGAAGCAGTTTAGCTCAAATTCGGATTGAACTGCCACAGACCTTGAGCCCCAGCCTTTAGGTTGTCCCATCCAGGCCCTCTCAGCTCATCAGAGGACCAGTCTCTTACTGCATTGTGGTATTTCAACACAACCCACATCAAATTTCATTCCTAGTACTATTATTTGTGTTTGTGTTCTCTCTGCTAAGTTGCTTTAATCTCTAAATCCCTGTTTTTATATTTCCTTCTTCTACAACTCTGTGTGTGTGTGTGTGTGTTTTAAAGAATGCCTAATATCATGTTATGATTAAGGTCCTCACCCTAGCTCACATGCCCAGATCCTGAAAGCATCAAAGCAAAGTCGCCCAAGGCAGAGAGACAAAAAATAGAAACCCGATCTTAGTGTTTTCAGCAGTGGATGCGGAGCCCCTACAAAGAACCAAATGCCGTGTGTCGCACACGGCGACATCACCCAGCTCTCTAGATGGCTCTGCTGATGGCCCTCCTCTGGGATGCTCCGTTCTCACTGGGGATTTAGCCCCAGATCACTGCTGGGAAATCACTGCTGGTGCAGATGGCTTCTGTCTCGGAGCATCTATGGTGGGATGTCAGCGGGCATTTTAATCTCAGAGGGAAAGTAGACTCTTCTCCGCTGCCCTGTAGGCCTCCTTCTGGTGACAGCTTGAAGAGTGTCCTTAGGAAAAGGTCAGTGATTATCATGTCTTCTGCTGGCAAGTCTGTAAGAAAGAATATGCCTTGAAGTTCTTTGTAAAGGTCGCCCAGCTTCCTAGTTTGGGACCTGGCCAATGGTCTTGCAGCTGCAGGCCTTGGGCTGGGGACTTTCTGAACTCCTAGGGGGTCATCCACAACACCCTAGGTCAAAGAATGGCCCTCACTGCTTTGGGAGACCTTGGGAGGGAACTTGGGGAGGAGCCAATCTGCAGGGCAATGTGACCTATGAGGTCCTTGAAAATAACATCCAAAGTGATTTGTTAGCCACCTCAAACTGCTCAACCAGCTCCGTGCTGTGCAGCCATAATTGCCTTCGGGTAGTTATTGGGACACCCATCACTGTTGTCGTATAGTTTTCCTGACTGCCGGCAACTAATTTCACTTAACAAATATTTACTGTTATTTCCTGCACCAGGAAAGTGGGCTACATGTGAAGAATACAGCAAGCTGGCTTCAGCCCTCCTACCGGAAGCATACAGTAAGCAAGCAAATAAATAGGCATTTATTACAATTAGAAACATATTTACTATGATGCTAATGAAACATAAGCTTCAGGGATCTCTGGCTTGCATTGCCTGCTCAGAAGGTCCTGAAGGGACCGAGTCGTGTGTCTGGGGTGTGGAAAGTAGGCTAGTAATTTATGCATGAGCTATGTTGTGTAACACTGGCAAAAAGCAATATATCTGTGTGTTCTTTCTTATAGAAGGTATCCCACAAGTCTAACCTCCAGCCTGATGGCAAGGTAAGGAGCTGTGCATACATTACTATCTGTGAACAGCAGGGGAAGCTGCATTTTGTCCTTTTGTAGAAAAGCAACTGTGAGCTTGTCTGCAGTTGCTATAAACAAACCAGCCCTCATTTGCCTGTTTTCTTTTGCAATTGCTCCAGGTTTTCTTATATGCAAATATAAGTTGATAACACTCAGCTCAGGGGGGTATGGGGGTGGCAGAGAAACTTTTCCATCATTGGAAAGTAAAAATTCAAAAGCAAACGGAAGAGCAAACCCAATGATTGCTTGAAAAGCAACCTGTTCAGTCTCCGTTTCTTCCTTGCCACAGGGAGAATGAGGGGATGAGGAGAAAAGAAAAAAAAAAGAAAAAGAATGATTTTCAAAACAGCATTGAGATTATTCAAGGCCAGTTGAATTAGGACCTGAGTGAGATTTTGCGTTAAAAGTGCAGCTGTGAGAAAGTGATTTAAAAAAGGGGAGGGGGGATTGGAGGCCCTGGAAGCAGGCAGGGCTGGGTTTGCAGGAAGGGGCTGGAGGGCATCCCAGCAAAGCCATGGGTGGCGGCAGCAGAGAAGCAGCTCTGACAGAGACAGAGGTGCCACCCTCCTCTGTGCCGCATAGATAGTGGCAATGACTAGGGAAACTGAGCAGAAAACTTTAAGTCCATTCTATTTAAAGACTTCCAGAAGAAGCCCGGGTGACCTGGGCAACAGATTTCTGTCATTATGACAAAAATCTCTTAAGACAGATCAAGGGGGGAAAAATGTCTATTTTCTTAATCTTTTAAAAATATTTCTATTAGTTCTTTGAGAATTTTGATTATCTTGATCATATTCACTTCCCCCCTTTCCCTCATTCCTCCCTGATCCATCTTCCCCCTCCCCCCACCTCAACTTTGTATCTTCTTTGTTTAAGACAACCCATTGAGTCCAATGTTGCCCATACGTTTCTGGGTACAGGCCATCTACCAGAGCACAGTCTAGTTGCCAGAGACCACATCCTTAAGAACAGTGGATCCCCTCCCCCAGAAGCCATCAACTGTCTCAGACTCCTTGGTTAGGCTTGGGGACTGGTGAAGCCCCTCCCACTCCACACTGGAATGTTGACTGGCTTGGTCTTCTGCGGGTCTAGTGCAGGCAAGCAGAGCTGCTATGAGTTCGTGGATGCAGCTTCCTGTCATGCCCAGAAGACACTGTTCCCCCCCACACACACACCCCCCATCCTCCCTGACCTCTGGCTCTGACTATCCTTCTGTTCACTTCTTTTTTGATCCCTGAGCCTTGGGGTGGGGTGGGGGTGATATGGATGTTCCGTGTGTGGGACACTTGCTCTCTGCACTCTGACCAGTTGTTTCTGCATCCAATACCTTCCACAACCTGGAGAAACTTCCCTGATGAGAGCTGAGAGCTTTACTAACCCATTTAATTTCTTTTTTTTTTTTTTTTTATTGATAGCTATGTTTGTGTTTGGCGTGTATATGAGAGCAAATATGCACCACAGTACACACATACAAGTCAGAAAACAGTTCTCTCCTCCCACCTTTACACGTTTCCTGGGGCTTAAGCTCAAGCTGTCAGGCTTGCACAACAACCACTTTACCTACTGAGTCATCACATTGACCCTGAAAGATTTATTTTGGCTCATGATTTTGGTTCAGGATTGTTTGACCCTATTTCTCTGGGCTGTGATGAGGTAAAGCACCACGGCAGGAGTATATGATAGAGGAAAGTACTCCGCTCACGGTCATTGGAAAGCAAAGCCAGAAAGAACTCATAGTGGTACTCGGTCCTAATCCCAGTGTCCCAGGACTTAGGACGCAGAGGCAGGTGGATCTCTGTGCTGGAGGCCAGCCTGGTCTACAGAGTGAGTTTCAAGACTGATAGAGAGAGACCCTGTCTTGAAAAAAAAATCACACACACACACACACACACACACACACACACACACACACCACAGAGAGAGAAAGAGTCCCAATATCTTCTTCAAGGGCGTACTCTCTGAACTACTTCCACCAACTCGACCCTGCTCCCTCAGGTCTCTCCTACCTTCTAATAGCACCATCATTTGTTTGCTTTGGGGAGACTTTTAAAATCTGAAAATAAAAAGCTACTTTCTACTAAAAATACCATCTTCTCCGAAAGGGACAAAAACACGACCACAGTACATAAGGAACACTGTTAGGAAGAGAATCGTGTTCTTCCAAAGTCCTCTATTGAAGTGTCAACCCTTAACACTCCAGTATGTCTGTGTTGTGTAAGAGATCAGGACGCAGACACACGCAGACAGAAGACCATACGAAGACACAAAGAGGACAGGAGAGTAGCCACACAGACCACCAAGAAGAGGAGTCTCAGCATCACAAACCTTGTCGACACACCTAGATCTCAGAGTAGTAGCTCCCAGAACTGTGAAAACCGATCACTGCTCTGCAAACTGGCACTTGTACTCGTTACAGAAGCTTTAGATGACTAATACAAACCATCACTGAAGTCAGTGCCACATCCCTATAGAGATGGTGGAACCCTGAGTCCAGAATGGCCCGACAGAAGAGGAGCCCCGCTGAGCCTAAACAAAAGCAATGTTCATCGCTTTTCCTGGGCCCTCAGCTCTGTGTACACACCGGATGTTACAGCTTTGCCGTAATGCAGTGAAACTCCACTCTTTCCCAGTTAGCAGGGAGGAAGTGCAATAAGAACTTGAATGAAGCCCAGCGTGGTGGCACACGCCATTAATCCCAGCACTCACGGAGGCAGAACCAGGAGGTCTCTCTGAGTTCAAGGCCACTCTGGTCTAGAAAGCAAGTCCAGGACAGCCAAGGCTACACAAAGATACCCTGTCTCAAATAAATATATAAGCAAATAAATAAATAAATAAAATTTAAAAAGAACTTACACGGTTATTCCAGATGTAAAATGGCATAGCTCATTCATGGAGTATATTTTGTTTTCTTACAGAACTTGACTTACCACGTGACTCAGCAATTCCTCTTCAAGAAATTTTGCCCAAGGGAAATCGTTAAAATGCTCCAGAGACATATATGCAAATGACCGTAGTGGTTTTATTCTTTTTAAATTTTTTTTTATTAATTACAATTTATTGACTTTGTATCCCCCCTGTAGCTCCCTTCCCTCCTCCCCTCCTAAGCCTACCGTCCCTCCCCAGTTTTATTCTCAATAGCCAAACTGAAAAATAATCTAGATGTCAATCCCTGAGTGAAGGAAAGTAAGCTGTGAGAATTAAAGGTTGCTGGAGGAGGGAGAGATACTTTCTTCACTGGTGTAGCCACGAGTAAGTCCCCCGCATTTATACAAATAACTCCTCACCAAAGCTCCTGTAAGCAATTCTGAGGAAATCTATCATTTCACCAAAAGTAAAAAAAAAAGGGGTGATATTGGGGTGGGGGGGCATTAAAACAGAAAGGACCAGCTGGGAAGAGAAGACAGAGGGATTCAGTGAGGGTAGGAGAGGGTAACAGAGGGTAATGGGAGGTGACTGTGATCAAAATTCATTACATACATGTGTGAAAATGTCATAATGAAATACTATTATGTGTAATTAATATGTGATAATAAAATTTCTGTTTTGTTTTGTTTTGAGACATGGTATCTATCTTCGTGTAGCCCTGGCTGTCCTAGAACTCGCTCTGTAGACCAGGCTGGCCTTGAGCTCAGAGATCTGCCTGCCTCCGCCTTCTGAATGCTGGGATGAAAGGTGTGCGCCACCACCTCCTAGCTGCTAATAGAAAAAATTTAAAAGTCTACAAAAAAAGTAGTGATATATCCCTACAAAATGCTATTCATCAGTAAAAGTGAATAAGATACTGATACACAAAATCTGGACAAATGTCAAAATCCCTGAGCTATATGAATGAAGCAGACATAAAAGGCTTCAACTACAATAGCACTTACATGAACATTCATAAGAATAAAAAAATAGTGACATAAAACAGATTATGATTATGAGGGGCCAAGAGTCAGAGAAAGGAGATCACAGACCACAAAGAGATGAGACTAGTGTTTGTGCTGGAAATCTTTACATTGGTTGAGGTACTACATTATTTAAATATATAACATGGGCATTATGACACACACATATATATACACACACACATATACACATAAATATACACAAACATGTTATATATGCACACACATACATTTGTGGCATTGAATGAGCTATAAAACTTAAATACATTTGTGATATGAAACAGTGCATATCACCAAAACTTAATAAACTCTCCACTGTAAGTAGGCAAACTTATACATAATATACTCCATTAAAGCTGATCTGATAATCATAGAAATGAGAAGAAACGAAAAAAGCAAGGGAAAAATACTCAACAATTGCTGTTGGCAGTTCTGTTTAATGATGCTGACACCCCTATTATTCTGAAGTAATCACGTGTGCAGTGTGGGGTCAGCCAGGAATAATTGGGGATCTAGTGGTCCTCTCACTGCAGAATCTCCTGTGTCCTTGAGAACCAACATTCGATGGCTGTTCATATGGATAAAAGGCAGAGGCACCACACAGATGAGCTTAAGTAACGTCCCCAACACCAAACCAATACGAATAAATTAGTGGGAGCAGATGGTGTGTTTTGTCAACTGAAAACGCCATGGAAACGACAATCGCATAGGATCAGTGAGCCTCCCTACCACAAAACCTCTCATCTTGGAATTCCATTAAGATTTATCAGAGAAATATACAAGATGAGCTCAGATGATCTCGCCTCCTCCTGATAATGAAGAAGTTATGAAAGACAGCTGAGGTCATGTGAACCATATTCAAGGGTTGATGTAAAACGTCCCCTCTAGCCTAGAAAAAAAATGAGCTTTAATAAGGATAAGGCTTACACTGGAATGAAGGCTTTCAAATATCTTCAAATGCCTATGCTTATAATAATGCTCAGCTTTTTAATTGACTGAACACTGACAAAATTAAACATTTATCTGATTGTTCATTCCTTTATGAATTCATTCTAGTACTCAGAAAGTAGTTTTCTAAGGGTCCCCTTATAAAACTATCTCTGCCAATGGGTTAAATAAAGCAACATTATGGAGCTAGAATATATGATCTAGCAGCTGGAAAGAAATTTGTAGATTTGGATATCTAATATCAATAATTACAATCATCAAAACCAGAACAAGAGTGAAACATTTTGTCCCTTTTGATGAAATATTCTTGCTAAAGGGATCAAAACTAAGTCTGATCTGGATCCAGTTACCAAGTTTTCAGATGAGACACGGGAGAGAAAAAAAAAAAAAAAAAAAAACAGGTTGGGTGCTGCCGTGTTGCACAATTCGTAACAGCCAGTCACTGGAAACTCTGGGACAGTTGTCAGTCAGCCCAGGTCTTCAGCAGGTCCTTCTGTAAGGAAAAGATCCTGGCAGAGAGGAGCCAGTGGACTAGGGGGAGAGACCAAATGACGTTTCAGGCTTTTTAAAATGGGGAAGACAACCTCTCCTCATTTGAGCAGTGGAAACATGACAGGCTTACTCTAACAGTCAGGAGAGTGGTCCCATGGGGAGGGATTTGCGGCCTGAATTGTGATCTTCCGAAGTCATGTGTCAGAAGGCCTAACCCTCAGGACACAGAGCTTGATGACATTTGGACCTGGCGTCTTTAAGGAGGAGGCCAACGAAGAGAAGGTAGAACAAGTTTATTAGGGTGGATCCGGATCCCACAGGACCAGTGTCAGGAAGAATGGCCACACGAGGTGACATATGGAAGTTAAAGATAAGGGCTTCGGAAGATGAAACCCACTGATACCTTCTCTCAGACTTCTTGCCTGCAGAGCTGTAAGAAATCTGTTTGTCCCATTCAAACCAACTACCCAGTTTGTGATGTTTTGTTAGAACAGCCGTAGTGGGCCAGTCCATAGGAAAAGGGACCTTGCAACTGAGCAGGACACAGTTGGAGAAACAACACTTAAGTCTCTGATGAAACCTGATTTCTCGTCCAATGCGGTGCTAACAAGGGTGTCCACGTCACAGCAACTCCTAATCTCCATACTGTTTTGTGAAGTGTCTCCGTGTCCATGTTTTGTTTGATAGCATGCACGGTAGAAAACAAGAGTGGAAAATAAAGATTAACCGTAAAACAAAATTATCCAGGCAACAGAGAGGCCCAGCTGAGATTAGGGAGGTGATAGAGATTGTTAATAGAAATGAGTATATTTCTAATGTGAGGATATGACTGAGAATGCGCCCTATATCCTCATATGTTTGAATACTCGGTCCCAAGTGGGTAGAACTATTTGGGAAGAATGAGGAGGTGTGGCCTTGTTGGAGGAGGCACGTCACTGGATTTGCGACTTCAAAAGCTTACACTATCTCTAGTGCAGTTCTCTATCTGCCTAGGGTCTGTGGATCAAGATGTGAACGCTCAGCTACCGTTATAGCACCATGCCTGCCTGCCTGCCGCCATGCTTCTCTCCATGATGGTCATGGACTCTAACCCTCTGAAACTATTATCCCCCCCCCAAAAAAAAAACTCATTCTTTTAGAAGTTGCCTTGGTCATGGTGTCTTATCACAGCAATAGAAAAGTAACTAAGACATCTAGCATACCTTCTGAGTAGGAGGTTCACAGGACAGGATGTTGACAGCTGTTGCCGTAGAACAGGGATGGTAGGTTAAGGCTTCGCTTAGGAGCTGAACACTGTCAAAGCTAGCTGATAGCAACGTGAGAGCTGTCATTATGCTATTCTTTTTGTGTCACTTCAGCTACTTTCCCATTAGAAATAAAATGAAAAGAAAAAGACAGTGGGAAACCAAAATATCGTTTCATTATTATTATTTTCTTTAAGTTGTTTCTGTTTTTAAATTTTCAATTGTTTCTTTTTTTTTATCTTAGACTTTTTTTTTCCCCCTTTGCATTCCATGAGAATGAACTGGAATTTCTGACCCTGCTGCCTCCACTTCCTGAATGCTGGGATTACAGGCATGCACCACCATACATGGTTTTCGTGCAGTATTGGGGATTAAAACTAGGACCTTGTGGGTCCTAAGCAAAGAATCTACGAACTCCAGCCCTATTTCTTCAGTGCTGTTTTTGTTTGTTTGTTTTTTCATATAGGCCTTATGTGAATCCCCAGCTACAACGTTTCCCCATCCAATCTTAGTGTTTCCAAAAGAACACCGGAGATTGAGGATTCATGGGTTGCCACTGTATGTGATCCACAGCCTCTAGGGATGGCTGGTCTGGAAGACAGTATGCTTCTAGCATCCCTTATTCATTCACCCATCCCTGATATTCTAAAACTTGCTGATGGAAATACCATCTCCTGAGTGTGTACTTGGCTCAGACATTGAAACCAAGAGAATTTCTCCAGTCTTCTGGAGGGAGTTTTACAAAGTCTAATCAAAACTCTAGTCCAACTACAGTGGCTACCGCTTCACACTTACTGGGATGATAATAATCATTTTTAGAAAAAGAGAAAGAAAGCCAGAAGATAACAAGTGTTGGTGAGCGTGTGAAATTGGTACTCGCGGATTGCTGGTGGGAAGCAGCCTGGTAATTCCTCACAGCGTTAAACATAAAATGATCATGTGGCACAGCAGCAATCCCGCTCCTAAATATACAGGCTAAAAACCTGGAGCACATAGTGCCTTATTAATAGCAGGTAAGGGAGGAAATAACTGCCTATCACCGGGAATGGATAACAAAGTACTTTATGCTCACATGCACAGTGGAACACTACTGTACTGTGACAAGTGAGGTTTTGATATAGTCTGCGTGGTACATGCTATAGCACTGGCAGGTCGTTATGCAAAAATGAAATAAGCCAGATACACAAGG
This sequence comes from Meriones unguiculatus, assembly GCF_030254825.1. Taxonomy (NCBI): domain Eukaryota; kingdom Metazoa; phylum Chordata; class Mammalia; order Rodentia; family Muridae; genus Meriones; species Meriones unguiculatus. The sequence continues at coordinate 149,189,224 of NC_083351.1, forward strand.
ACCAATACTGGTTGATGCCATTTACGTGTGATACCTAAGAACAGGAAAATTCATGCTGACGGAAAGCAGAATGAAAGTTACTGGAAGCTAGGGCGACATAAGAGAGAATTGTAATGGAAATGTTTGGGCCATAGATGGTGATGATAGCCCACGGCATTGTCAACATTATGAGACCACTATGCCAAAAATGATAAAGTGAGGGGCGGGAGAGATGGTTCGGCAGTAGAGAAATGTGCTTTCCCTTCCAGTGGACCTAAGTTTGATCACTGCCAATCCCATTGGGCAGCTCACATACCTATAACTCCAGCTGCAGGGACCCAACACTCTCCAGCCCCAGGGACCCAACCCTCTCTTCCTGTCTCCTTGGGCACGGCACTCACACCCGGAGACACACATATATACATTTTTAGTGGCAAAATGATATTATTTCCTTCCTTGTTTTCTTAGCTGCTGCATACAAACACACAAACTGTACCTCCCCATGGACTCTTCTGAGACTTGTATGCAGCGCACAGTGTTTGAGTCAGATTAAATATATCTGTGACCTGAAACACTTTTAACTCTTTTGTTGTTGCTGTTGTTGTTCTATTGAGACAGGGTCTCACTTTGTAGCCCAGGCTGGCCTGCAATTCACAGTTGTCCTGGAACAGCATCCTAAGTTTTAGAATGGCAGGCATCATGTCCAGCTGTCATTTCTTTATGAGGATGAATGTCAAAACTCTTTCTTTCTTCTACCTTTAAAACTACCTTTATACATTTGTGGTGGTTTGAAACAAAATATCCTCCATAGGCTCACAGGACGTAGAGCTTGTAGGAGGTGTGGCTCTGCTAGAGTAGGTGTGGCTTTGTTGGAGGAAATGTGTCTCTAGTGGATGTGGGCTTTGAGGTCTCAAAAGCTCAAGCCTGCCTAGGGTGGCTCATAGTTTCACTTCTTGCTGCCTCCAGATCTGGATGTAGAACTCTCAGCTCCTTCTCCAGCACCGTGTCTGACTGCATGCCACCATGCATCTCGCCATGATGATAGTGAACTAAATCTCCGAAACTGTAAGCCTGCCTTGTGGTCATGGTGTCTCTTCACAGCAATAGAAACCTAATACAACATTGTTATGATAAAATAGTGTGCATATTTTACCACCACAGAACTATATGGCTTTAAAACACACCCAGAAAAGCATATCATAAATAACTATCATAAAAGTCTTAGTTTCGCTTTATTTATTTATTTATTTATTTATTTATTTATTTATTTATGCTGATGATGAAGCCAGGGGCTCCTACCTACTAGGCATGTGCTCTCCCACTAAGCTCCACTCCCTGCCCCACAATGGACTTCTTACCTTTAACATTACTGTCCATCAGACAGCTGCAATCATCTGGACTGATGCCTGCTAGTCCTGGCCTCCTTCCTACCTAAAAGTATGAAGCTCATCCTTATACTTTTGTTCTGTTACTGTGACAAAATGTCCTAACCCAAAGCAATTTAGGGCCTTACGTTTTCAGGTCATAGTCCATCGGTAAGGTAAGTCAGGGAGAGAACTCAAGTAGGAGCCTGAAGTAGAAACTGTGGAGGAATACTGCTTGCTGGGTCTCTCAGGCTCACGCTTGGCTAGACTCTTCATACAGCGTGCACCAACTGCCCAGAGAGTGGTGCAGCACACCGTAGGCCCTCCTGCATCAGTTAATAATCAAGATAACCCCTTATAGACAAGCCTGATAAAAACCATTATTCACTTGAGACTTTCCTCCCCCTCCTCTAGATTCTAGAAATAGGCTCAGTATGGAACTAAGCGCTTGCTGTGTGGGCACGAGGACCTAACTTCGGATCCCCGGCATCAACATAATAGCTGGGAGTGGCGTTAGACACATGTAACCCCGGTGCTAGGGCTGGGGGATAGAGACAGGCAGATTACAGGGGCTCCCTGGACAGCTGACACAGCAAGCTTCAGGCGCAATGAGAGACCTTGCCTCAAAAAAATAAGGTGAACAGAGATTGAGAACATTCTGAAGTAACCACTGGCTTCCATCCATATGCACACATCAGGCAACTGCATCTACACACACGCATATGACACACACACACAGACACACACACACACACACAGAGTTAGAACTGACATTTATGTCACAAGAATCCAAACAAACCTTCACTAGCTCCAAGGCCAATGGGACTGGGTTGAAAAATCCAATCAGGAAACCACCCCCAAAGCAGAGATAGGCCTCGTGTAGGACCGGGTCTGCCTCATGCACATCTCTCCATATCAAACTCTAGGGCCGTGTGCTGAACCCAGCACTGCTGTGGTTGATCTGGAGCTACTATGTATCCGGGTGTTGATTGCTTTCCTCCATCCCCACCCCGGAGAACTTTACTGTCTTATGAGCAGATAATCACGTACACCAAGTGATGCTGAGAAACCTTCCCTCCCAAATTATCCCTGATTGGCCAATAAAATCACCTACACCTCAGCTGGACAAAGAGGGAGATGGAGCTAAGGTTGGCGGGCTGTCCCTCCCTCGGATGCTGCCATCAAGGCTGTAAGGCTAACCTTTTCCCATTCAAACTATACACCTCCCTCTTCTTCAGAGGCTGCAGATCTCCAAAAGGAAATGAGCAGAAAGTGGGACTAGAAGGAGAAGTAGAAGAAATAGACAATGACAATTTGTATCCTTGGACACTTTGATTAAAAGTGAAAGTGAAATTCCGAAAGGGAAGGAGAAAGTTGAAGCATACTAAGGGCTTATAATTTTTCACCTGCCACATCTCTTTCAGTCTTGGGAAAGCTGGAGAGTTCAAGAGAAAGAAGAAAAGTTTATTTTGCCCTTCTGGAGCCTCGGAAAATGAGAGCAGGATGACGGTGAGTGTAGTTGACAGGGCTGGGGAGCTGGCTCAATAGACACCTAAAACTTACTGGGCAAGCATGAGGGTCTCAGTTTGGATACCCAGAATCCATGTCGGTCCAGACATGGTAGCTCACACCTGTAATGCCACTTTTTCTACAACATGGGAGGTGGAGATAAGAGGATCGTCAGATCCTGAGACAGCTAGGCTGGAGGACACAGCAGCAAACGCGATCTCGTCACAACCACAACAAAGTAACAAGGTAGTAGGTGAGGACTGTCACCTTGAGCCTTTATGTGTGCACTGTGGTATACACACACACACTTCTTCTTTTCTGAAAAGGGTTTAACATTAGGCATGGCCTTGGACTTGAACCATGGAAAAGAAGTACCCAGGAAAGCTGATCCAGTGAGTCCGGTGCATTACAGTTCAGGTGAGAGTTTCTGCTTGAACCTGACCTTGGAGAGACCTCCTGGGTAAAGTTTTAGGCATCCTGACACATGAGACCTTGATCCAAATTGCCAGAGATTGTACTCTCATCCTCTTTCCAGCCTACACCTCTGTCCCTGGACTTGTCCCAGCGATTCTTTCCTTAGAGTTGCAGAAAGGACTTTTTGTAAACACACAATCCATTCTTCTTTTCCTCTATGGTACCACACTAATAGAAGATGGGAATCCAGGAACTGGTGAGGTGGCTTGGTAGTTAAGTGTGCATATTGCTTTTGTGGTGGACTCACAATCAGGATGCCAACAACCTATAACTCTGGCTCTAGTGTATCTGAACCCTCCGGCTTCTGTGAGCGCATGCACACACACACACACACACACACACTTTAAAATAAAATAAATCTTAAATCCTTAAAAAAAAATAAGTTGGGAATCCAATTGTGTTGCTAAAGATGCCATCTTCTAGCTTCCCTTGCAGCTATGTCTGGTCACATGACTAAGGTAACAGCAATGAACTTTCGGTCAGAGGCATGACCTCAAAAGGAACCGAGCATCTTCTTACCCAGTGATTCTCTCTCTCCCTCCCTCCCTCCCTCCCTGCCTCCCTCGTCCCCAGTGGAGGGGACTGAAAAGAAAAGAATTCCAGTGTTGAGAAGCACAGAGCAACTGTAAAAGAACACTCATCTCTGAAGACCACAGCGCTATGATATTCTTCTCTAGCAGTTTCTTCTGCCCTACATACCAACCTTATGCTAACGGCAGCTCAACTTTTCCTCAAGCGCAATGTATAAACTATGTACAAATGAATCAGACGTGTGTATTATACTCTATTTGGCACAGCTGTACTTTAATGCGCAAACAAATCACATTAAAATGCAATGCCTTGTTGAAATGCAGAGTGTTTCAGTAGGTTTCTAGGCTGGGAGCTAAAATTTGGTATTTCTAACAAGCTGTGATGCTGATCATGTTGATTAGACCACACGCTGGGTAATGAGAACATAAAGCCTGGCTGCTGAGAGGTCCCTGTCATCGCTCCACTGTGAGTGTGCGTGTCCTTCCGGGCACCGTGAACCTGAGACAGTCTTCCCTGGTTTCTCTCTTCCTGCTGAAGGCCTGTCACCTGTGGTGCGGTTCCCATCTCTCTGAATCAACCTCTACTGGCTCCGATCCTTCTTAGGTCCATGGTCAGGCTCTCAGGCACAGGAAACAATGTGGCCAGATTTGTGGGACCAAACAGCAGAGAGCTACAGCTGCGTCAGAGCAACCCCTCCAGGTTACACTATTAACCCAGATGACACCTCTCAAATGAGGACTTCCAGGCCATTTTCTCGAAACTTTCAGCCCCACAATGACTGCTCTCCTTTGTTCCTGCCATAAGCCCCCAGAGGACCTCTTCACCACCTAACGCATATGCCTGCTTTACTCACTACTGTCTCCTCTCACTGTAATTTCAGTTAGTGTCTGTGTTTATCAAGTGGGTGCGTAACAGGAAGCTCATCAATGCGCCGACAGGCACATTATGAAGGCCCTCCAGGCAGTTTGGTGATGTGTCTTGCAGACAGCAGTTAGAAGCACGGCAAAGAGACCCAACTGCAACCATTTGGGAGCACAACCAGGCTGCAAGTTCAAATTCTTGGACTCTCAAGAAATGTCAAGATCTCAACAAGTCCCCCCGCTTACCTGCAACCACGGGCACCCCTCCTCGTTTCTGGAAATCTGAGGTGTGTCTGCCACCATCTTGCCAGCAGGTTCACAGGACTGTTTTTCTTCCCTTTCTAGGAAGAGACGGAGGCTCAGAGAGTGGAGATCTGTGTTCAAGAAAAGTCCAGCTCTAAACTCAATCTGACTTAAGTACAACGAAATGAGAGCTTGGGTGTGGGAATCCCAGAGCGGAGTAGGCTTCTAGGTAAAGGTCGAGTGAGGCCATCGTTTTCAGAAGAAAAAGGACCAAGAGGCCATGAACCAATATGAAGTTTCTTTCTGGATGGATTCTGTACTGGTTAGTTTTACACAGCTATGACCAAAATGTTACACCAATTTAAAGGAATGGGGGGTTATTTTGGCACACATTTTTAGGAGTGTCAGTTGAGTGTGGCAAGGAAAGTGTGACAGAGAAGGTCACACCAAGGCAGAAAGGAAGTAGAGGTGGTGGTAAGAGGATCTCAGGTCCTAAACTTTCAAGGGTACATCCCAGTGACCTGCTTTCTCCTGAAAGATCCCACCTCCAAGCTTTTACAGCTTCTGCCCAAGACTCAAACCTTGAGTGCTGCATTTTGAATTCAAATAATTGATTTTTTTTTTTCCTCTAGGAAATCTCTCACACTCAGTGTTTTATTTACCATAACTTACGGCCATCCTCCAAGTATGTCCCCGGGCCCTACTGACTCACCAGGTTCCTGTATTAGTCTCTTTCTTTTTTTAAAAAAAAGATGTATTTATTACTTCTACATCATTCTGCATGATCTCACTATAGATGGTTATGAGCCACCATGTAGTTGGTGAGAATTGAACCTCAGAACTCTTTGGAAGAACAGCCAGTGTTCTTAATCTCTGAGTCATCTCTCCAGCCCCTACTCTCTTTCTTTGATTTGAAGCAGAATAGTCTGTTGTGGATAGGATATAAGCCCCAGGTGTGAGATAAGGGACTGATTCAGACTGTCCACAGCAGCAAACTATTTGCCTCATGTGGGCACTGAGAGAGCCCTTTGCCAGCTGCAGATAGTTTAAATCTGAGGACTCTGGAGAGAGAATAAATACCAGAGCCCAGAGTTTTGGGGAGCTCTGAAAAAGAACAGGGATGCTGCTGCTTCTACTCCTGTGGCTTCTGGTTGCTGTTGATGCAGCAAGGCAAGAAGTTAGATTTCTCCTGAAAGGAGGACTGGACTGGCTCCAAGGAACCCGACGACCCTAACCAGCAGGAAACAGCTAAGAGAACTGTACCCTCTCTCCCACTAACCCTTTCTCTCTCCTACCTGGTATTGGGGTGTTGGAAGATATTGTGGTAAAGTAGAGAGAGCTATAAAAAATTTAAATAAAAGAGTTTTTTTTTAAAGTATACAATAGTCTAATGGTACTCACTTATATTAATGCTCCTTCAACCCTTTCTGACTCTGTTCCCCACAGTGCTAGCTCACCAGCCTACCCTGAGTCCCTTGTAGAACCTTATCCAAAAGGACTATGGAGAAGCACGGCATGAGATGATTCACCCCTCGGTGGACACCACACACACTCCCCTGTTCATTAGGGGATACCCCTTCACCCATGACAACGTCAGGTGACAAGAAACATCTTTAAGTGGGCAAAAGCATGAAGCAGTTCTGAGGGATGCTGAGCCTGGATGTGGAAGTTTTCCAGGTGGTCATTTCCACACAGTTCCACAGGTCACGTACATGAAGAGAAAGACCCTCAGGAGTCCCACCTGGGGTGGGGATGGGGCAGTGCTGAAGCAGAGAGTCCTAGCACAAAGGGACTTCTGGATTGTGCTTTGCTCCCTGCCTCAGGCTGTTATTAAAGCTCACACAGGTTTTCAGACACGATCCTATACCTGTGACCTGCACCTTCTGGCCAACTCCGCTTCCATTATGAAAGTGTCTCTGCAATTACAGTGACATGTGGAGAGGGCCGGAGAGATGGTTCCCCTCTTCGAGGGTGACACAGCCATGCCCTGAATTCCGAAAGCTCACTTCTCTGAGGAACTCAACACCTTTCTAGACATAATCTCATTTCTTCTCCCAGCTGCCTGCTAATCCTGGCTGCTCCGTTCCTAGAGGTGAAAAGTGATGCCTAAAGAACTGAAAGAAAGAAAGATGAGAGCACTCAAGTGACACCCAGGTCTCCTGACCCGATCCCTCAACACCCTCTTCTGCATACCCCATTACCCTGACACCCTGAGTGCCGGAGGGAATGCTCACGCTTCTACTCAGAATCATTTGAAATCCATGCTTTGTCACAAAGCAGGGCCCAGGAGCCAGGTTAGATTAAAAAAAAAATGTAGAATTTAGAATTTCAGCCTCCTGAGAAGCAAAGTGAAGACTAAGGTGGGCAGACAAGCACAGGTGAGGGTGATGGGCTTCGAGGCACGCAGTGATTTGAGGCCCGGGTAGCCCTCGGTAACCTGAAAGCACAGGCGCTGTGCGCCCCCTCAGCGTGAAACACGATGAATGACGCCGCATGATTCATGTGCAAGGGGTGGTGCCTCGCTTAGTGTTCGGGGGTCATTGGTTTTTGAAACATTCAAAACACAGGCAGATGGTGCAGTTCGTGGTCGTGGTTCCGCAGTCACGGCTGCTCAGGTGTCCAGGCTGGAGACTATGGAATTGGGCATGGCCGTTGCTTGCATTCATTTCCCATTGCTAAAAGCACAATGCCTCAAACTGGGTAAGGTATAAAGGTAAAGGAATCGTTTGTTGCTCATAATTCCGGTGGTTAGTGGTAGTGTGTTCGGGGTGTGTGTGTGTATGTGCACACAGGAGCTCATGTGTGTCTCTATTTGTGTGTATGCAAGTGTCTATCTGGGTACATGTAGAGGCCAGAAGTCAGCCTTGGGTGTTCTTTTGTAGGAGCGCTCTTCCTTGGTTCTTGAGACTCTTTCACTGGCCTGGGGTTTGCTGGTTGAGCCCCATGGATCTGCACGTCTCTGTGTCCCCAGCACTGGAATTACAAATGCACACCACCACGTGCAGCCTTTTACGTGTGTTCTGGGGATTGAGCGCTTTCTGGCCAGCCCCAGATGATGGCCATCTTGCTGGTAAAGTCCTAAGACAGGACAGGGCACCACGTGACAGTAGTTGAGAAATATAGCCAAATTGGCTTTGATTCCAGACCCATCAACCCATTAATTCATTAATCGCATGAATGGGTTAATTTATTCATGAACACAGAGCCATACTCACCTCCTGGAGGTCACACCTGATCCCTCCTCTGACTATGTCACAATGGAGATGCAATTTCAACAGGAACTGTCAGACAATGTCCAAGCCACAGCAGCACCCAGCAGAATATTGACAGGGCTAGCGGGGAGCCTTTATTGACAGCTTGCTCAGGAAAAGCACGGCCATTCAAGAAGTGCAGCCGCATTTTATCCTTTGAGAACGCTTGCGTTTACTAACCCACTTTCCTTCTGGAAATACTGAGGCTCCCTGAATATGTTTGGGTGCTTGCGAGAGGACTCACTAAGTGTTTGTGCTACAAGCCTGGTGCCCCGAACACCGATGGTGAAAGGAGTGCCCTGGTCACTATTCTATTACTGTGAAGATACACCATGACCATGGCAACTCTTACAAAAGAAAGCATTTCATTAGGGGCTGGCTTCCGGTTTCAGAGGGTTAGTCCATTGTCACCCTGGTGGGGGCCACATCAGGATACAGGCAGATGTGGAAGCAGTAGCTGAGAGTTACTGAGCCATAAGGGGAGGGAGCAGGAAGAGGGTGCCCCTCCAATCACTGCTCCTCCCGTCTTTGTTGACTGCGCCAAGGAAAGGAAAGAACCATTGCATTGACTTGTTCTATGACCTCTGCATGCACACTGCAGCACGTGGGCATGCTCACACACACTCACACCACAATAATAATAATAAATAATAAATATTTTAAAAGAACACAGCAGATACTTATGCCTCACTCTTCCTCAAATATTCTGCTATTTAAGGGCTTCTATTTGGAAAGACTGGTCATCTGTACAGCATGGGGCTTCCTGTTGGTCACTGTAAGCTTCCTTCCCAAGAAACCAGTGAAATGCCAGCATCAACGCTGGGAAGCAGACTCTACTCGTTAAATTTTAGTGACAGCTTCCTGTCAGGAGCTCTTCAAATTCCTCTTGAAAACAATCACCCAGAAAGTACAAACCTCTGACAAATTCTGCAGAGTTCTAGCACAAACTGATTATTTTTCAACCTCCTAGAAGACAACATTTAACCAAACAGCACAGAGAGTTTTACAGAAATTTGTATCTATTGTGTTCCAGCATCCTGAGGTCAAGGACAGCATCTTCCACAGCTCCAGGGCGGGCACTCACCTTGTCCTCACTCTCCACCTGGAGCCATTCATTGTACGTGCTGCCAAGGGCAGCCTGTCAGCGGCTTTGGAAAGACCACATACCATCAGATTAGGAGTTGGGATACCCAAGGCGAGTCACTCGCCTCGTGAGTTCACCTTCATTGGTAAAGTATGGCAGTCTCTCAGGCCCATGGCTCCCACAGGCTACTCTAGGGGCTCAGGGTTGCTGGTGAACCTCAAAGGAAGAGGCCACGTCTTGAGTGATACCCTTCCATTGCTTCTGTTTCCTTAGTATCCTGCCTCAGCTGCTTCCCTGCCTGCTGAGAAGACTAGGGACAAAGAAATGGAGTCATGCAATGTCACTTTTCCTTGTCAGACTAAGCATTGTGTGTGGTCAAGGGTTCAGTATCTCTCGTTCAGTAGAGTATCCCTCACTCCTAGATGCTTAGCCAACAAATAATTGTAAAGAAAAAAAATGTAAACATGTGGAAAAATAAGTGACTTCTGGGACATTGCATTAATCAGCTTTTCACTATTTTGACATACACCAGAAATGATCAACCTACGGGAGAAAGGGTTTATTTTGCATCGCTGTCTTGGAAATTGAGGTACACCTTTTGTTTTATAGGACCCCATTGGTATGTGTTAGGAACAGTCCAGAAAGTGGCTAAATGGTGTGCTTATACCATGAAGTATGATACAGACATTAAGAAGAGTTGAGCAGTTTGATATTTAGATTTGCTTTTTGAAATCAAACAACTTCGGAGGCTGAAGAAATGGCTAAGCAGTTAAGAGCACTTGCTGCTCTCGCAGAGGATCCATTTTGAGTTTCCAGTGCCCATGGGGGGCTCACAATCACCTACAATTCCAGGGGATCCCACTCCTTCTTCTAACCTTCCGAGGGAATGCATGTACGTGGTACACTCCCTTACACCCAGGCAAATACATTCATACACATAAAACAAAAATAGACAAATCTTTCGTTAGACAAAAACTCTTCAAACTCCGGGGCTTTAGTCCTAAACAGCTTGATCTTACTTGTGTTAAATATTCTCTTGCTAGCCAAGTGTAACAGCCTGTGCCTAGAACCCCATGCGCTGCTCAGTAGAGGCAGGAGGATCAGGCTCGTCCCTGCCATGTAATGAATCAGCAAAGCTCAAGGTTACCGCCTGCTATGTAACAAATTCCCCTATTTAACAGTTCCAAAAGACAGGGCTTGGAGAAAAACATAATACAACTGGTGCTCCAAGCCCAGTGTCTCTCCAGCCATGGGCCTAATGAGCCCCAGCTCAAAACTACTTTGGAAAGCGCTGTTGCTGGCAGGTGTGGTGGGTGTGCCGGTGTGAGCTCAGCACACAGGCTTCCCTCCTCCTCTTCATCCACCGAACACACAGCACAACCATGACTTCTGCGGTATTTATGTTGTGGGAGAATATTTTATAAGCAATTCCCCAACATGGGTCAAAGTACAGAGGAGGCTGTGCTTAGGTTATATGTAAATAGGACAACATTTTATGCGAGAGTATTAGCAACTGCGGATATTGGTGTCTGAGGGTTTCTGGAACCAATTCCCTGTGGTCGTTGGAGGTTGTCTGTATATTAATTTGAGAAAATTAGTTATCTACTCTGTTGCCATAGCCAGAGGCTCTTAGGCATAAGCTATACTTAGGGGGAAAAATCATTGTCTTAAATCCTGTTAAGTGAAAATTATTGAAGGCCATTGTTTTGGAAATAGCAACCAAGTTATTACCTACCCTTCAGAGAAATCAGGAAAGAGCCAAATTTTCCCCCAAAGGCCAGTTTTAATCAGCATGATAATTAAGTCTTTCAGTTTAATCCTTACAAAAATGTAGCCCAATGTTAAAGCAGATTATTTTCTGGTGTTCTGTCTCAGTCAAGCTCTACAAGAATAGTAACTAAACCGACCCCTTTACCAGATGTGAAAACAACCTCCTCCACACAGCTCTTTGGAACACTATTTCATCGATCTAAGCGCAGCCCCATTCCAGAATGGAAAATCAAGCCAATTAAGATCTTACCAAATGTGTTGTGATTTGTGCCTTTTGAGGGTCTGTTCCCTGGAAACAGTCTGGATCAGAGTCATTGGCCACTGCGTGCTAGGGAGTATGTCCAATCAGGAGCAATGCCCAGGAGTGGCAACAGCGCCACTGGGAACAGAGACCGAACTCTCAAGGCAGCTACAAGCCATCATATTTCTGGCAGCACTGCCATTAGAATGTTCCAGCAAGTGGTCCTTTCCTATCCAATAGGCATTAGTTGGGGCTGCCTCAGGGTACAGACATAACACTGAACAAAACCATGCCACTGGGGAACTGCGCCTAGAAATGCTAATCCACCGGCTTTAAAGCGACTGGGTCAAGAACCCCAGTTTGGACAGGGGACTTGGCTGTTCACTGAGAACCACTCTACCATCCTCAGCTTCACCTAGAGGGTGACAAAAGGCACTGAAAGAGTATGGCCTGAGGACCAGGGCTCTCTTTCCTGGTACACTGATATCCTGCAGCACTCTCCTGAAGGAAGAAGTGATGGGTATCAGCCATGGCCCAGACTCCGAGAATCCCAAGTTGCTGGGTCCCTGCTTGCAGATATGGGATGCCCAAGGCTCAACCCCCACCAGAGCGAAGTCTGAGCCTCAGCCTGCTGTCTCCTATAATTCCCCCACCAGAGTGAAGACGCCCCCAAGGGCTGCTGGGTGTTGGTAGTCCACGCTGGAGTTCACCCATGCTGTGGCTTTCCTTCCTCTGCTTCCATTCAGCTATCCCAGCTAACAGTTTTCTGTTCCCAGTGATTTTCTGTGGTAGCGTCAGAGGAAAAGAAAGGAAAGAGCACACCAGGACAATGCTATCTATCTATGTGCAGAAAACAGTCCTCGGGGAAATTTTGGCACCAGCGCCAAAGGCAGAGCTGGTCTGTGTGAGTGTGTGAGCGGAGGGGCTACTGGCAACTCCGGGAAGCCAAAAGATCGTTGTCTGCAATGAGGAGAAGGCCTGGGAGTGTTCTATGCTTCAAAATTCTGTTTCTGCCTTCTAGTTCGGTGATCACACCTGAAGTAGCCGAGGCTTTAGAACATGAATGACTGTAAATGGGTGTCACTGGATTAGGCCAATCACACTCAGTGTGCTTCACCTGCCCCCGTCCCCCCATTCCAGAGGCAGGGCGGTAGCTGGTATGTGATGTAGTTGGCATGCAATGAAGCCTGCACTGCAATCCAGATCTTCAGAGCTTTGGTACTGATCTTTCAACAACCGTGAGGAGCAGGTACCCTTTCCCATGCCAGACTGGCTTCTGGAAGGACCAGTGCTACCCTAGCTTGGTGAGAAGAGAGAGGCTTGGGGTCGCGAGTGTAGCAAGCCAAGCGCTTGCCTAGCTTGTAGGATTCCATCCCCAGCCCCGGATAAACCATACTTGGCGGCCTGTGAAGGACTTGCTCTCTGCCGGGCCTCTTCAGTCTGCACCGTCCTGGTGCTGAACCACAGTGGGGCCCTTGGCAGCTATCCCAGACTTCAGGAGCTAGAGCCGGGGTGCCACCTTCTTGGATCCAGTTGCTGGTCCGGGTGCAGCTGCGTGCTCATTGCTCCCAGCGCCCAGCACCGCTGCAAACACCAGAGTTCTCAGACTTCAGCAGAACGGTTGCTTAGCTCAGCCTTGAAATCCAACCTAAATTCATCCCCTGGGCCTGCAGGCAAAAGCGCCAGATGCTCTTCCCAAGTAGAGCTGGGGTAATGGGAGGTGACAGGCTGGCTGCGTGTGGGGACCTGGAGCGAGGGGCTGAGAGGCTGACAGCCAAGCTCTCCTCCTTCGAAGGAGATCCACTGCAGGAGGGGCTGGGGCCGAGGCTTTCACCTATCAGCGGCTCACTCACATGCGCCCAGACTTCACTGCTTTGGGCTCTGACATCCACTTCCTTCAGAATTTGAGGTTCCTTCGGGTAGCGCTTGTTCCTTGGGAACAAGTCCTCAGCCTAACCCTTGAAGCCCACTGCAAAAAACCCTGGTACCCAACTTTGTGGGACTTTTCTGGGACTGAAAATAAACTGAGTCACCCTGGCAACAAATCCAGTCAGCCTCTACCCTTCTTTCGGCTCCTTTGTGGGAATCAGAAAAAGTGCCAGTCTTGAGGGCAAGGAGGCAAATAGGGTCAGGACAGGCAATTGAGGAAAGGGCACACTCAATCAAAGGGCTGCTGACATGGTGAGAAGACCAGAGCCTAGCTTTCAGGATTAGCCGGTGCCCGGGGGAGGGAGGGAGTGCACGGCAGATCACAACCTTTTTCAACAGTTCTTGACTGAAAACCTAGTCCCCGTTCCCTGCTCCTCCGTCCTCCCTTCTGTAGGTACCAAAAGTCTAAAGATGAGTGAAATACTATCCCTGACTTTAAATCTCAGGGAGGAGCCAAACATATCAGTTGGATAAACCACTAGGCTTTCTGATGTTTAAGACTGAACCAGAGTTTGGAATTTACACAAGTCTCAAGTCAGGAACCCTGCTAACTCAGAAAGAGTCGAGCCCTTAGAGTATTTCCCTAGAAAGCCGAACCTAGCAGCAAAGGGTCTCAGACGTATAGGGAGTAAATAATGTGAGTCCCTGTTTTGTTGTAAGGGCCATGGGACGCATGGAGAGAGGCCTTGGTTCTCCCAGCCTCTCCATAGCATGTCTGAGTGACTTTGCTAGGGCATCTGAACAGAGTTACAGAAGAATAGAGGAGAGAGAGCATCAGGTCTCTTGATGGAAGGAGACTGGAGACGGTCCCCCACCGGAGAAAGCTTTTCAGTTACGTCTGCTGGGAAAGGTGTCGGGGAAAATCTTTACCCTGGAACTTCCCCCAAACTCCACAATTTCACTTTGAACCTTAAACTGCCTGGGGTAAGAGATGGAGATCAAGGAGGAATTCAGATCCTTTTAAGTTGTCATGGGTCAAAACCGTAAGTGCTGGAGGCAAAGGAACCCCTGAGAATAGAAATCCATCAGTATTCACACAGCTCCTAGGGAGCTCTTGGGATCCCGGACCATGGAGTTAAGGATTCAGGCTATTTCAGACCCAGCTGGAGAGTAGGCGTGCCCCAGCTGACACCTATGCTAGAGCTATGACATCCTTGGATGTGTCGGACGTGTTTTCAGCTCGGGAGCATGTTCAAATGCATACAGCAGTCCGGCAGATCGAAGGGTAACGCTGGCTGGCTGGGCGGCATCAGAGACTGTGGTGAGCTGCAGAGTACAGGAACTATCCCAAGAAAACAAGCCAGTGCGCTAGACAGGAGAGAAGCCAGAAATGCAAATGACTGAGGAAAATATCTCCTCTTAAAAGAGAACTACCCCCAGGCTGTAGCTCGGTTGGTAGAGTGCTTGCCTCGCGTGGATAAGACCCTGGGTTTGAACACCAACAGCACGTAAACAGAATGTGGGGATGCATGTAATCCTACCCATTTGGGAGGTAGAGACACAGGGACCACAGGTTCAAGGTCATCCTTGGCCTCATACCACAGTTGAGGCTGGGCTAGGCTACATGAGACCATATATGTATACGTGTGCGTGTCTGTGTGTAAAACTGTATGTACACACATAAAGCTCAGAAATATTTTTCAGTTTTAGAAGTGGAACAAAAGATGTTCTGAGCTGAGTGGGGAGAGAGGGTCTCTAGTTTGGAAGATGGAGCAGTTTCTGTTGGACTGTCCAGCAGGTGGACTGTCCAAACGGACAGTCTTTCCATTTGGAGCACTGTTCAGAGAGATGGGATGGGAAGTTCTGGCCTGTGAGTCCCAGGCTGAGTCGTCGCTCTGTTCTGTTGCTGACTGTCCACATGAGTTCCGGGAGATAATTTACAATCCCGGTCCTTAATCTCATTCTTAAAATGAAAGTGTTTAGTCAGGATCTCTTGCTAGCCGGAGATCCCACGTTTGGAGGGGGCAGAAAGTTTGAACAGTGGAGAAATAAGCCACTTTCCAAAAATATTGAGTTCACTCGTCTTGTGTCTATGAGGTTATGTCGAACCGACTGCAGAATTCTTGCTCTCTCTGCAAAAGGCCACGTGAACCCCAAAGGCCTTGATGAGGTGGCCCATTGGAGATCAAAGCCTTTTATCTGAAAAGGAAGGGAAGAGCTGCCGGAGCCTTGCGGCTGGCTACACGTGTGAGCAGTTGAGCCGGGCTCAGGCAGCGGCGGGAGGGCTGCTGGCAGTCCGTGCTGCTCTATTGGCACCTTCCCTGGTGTGTGTCTCTACTAGCCAGCTATGGCGGGGAAGCTCTGGGTGGTGGCTCCTGCCTCCTTTATCAGCTGAAACTCTGAGGAAAATCTGCTTGTGGGATGTTACAGATGCTCCGAGATGAAATACAGATGCTCTGAGCTGCCATGATGCCTCCTTGAAAATTCATGAGGCATGGCCCGTTGCCCTGCCTGTTGGCAAGCCGCCCCTTGCTGCATCAAGACCCCCGTTCCCTCCCCAAGGCCACTCACCCTCTGGGCTTTATCCTGAGCACTCATTGGGGACTTTGCGGGTGAGAGCTGTGGTCTAATGACCTGGGAAGGTTGGGCTGAGAGGGAATGAAGGGTTCTGCTGGGAACCGAGAACCCAGAGAGGAGCTGGGATTGAGTCATTTTAGGAGGCAGCACTGTTTATGGAACATTTCATTCTTGATAGCTACTGTCACATTCTAGTCATTAGACTGCATTTACTCGTGGGCTGTAGAAATGACTTCCCATGGGAAATGAAGGCAATTCCCTTTTCAAAGGATGCTTTGTTTTCGAGGAGAAGAAAGCGAAGCATGTGACAGTGAGGAGACCGAAGTCTGCATCCCCTGTTGAGCTAGTCCTGGTTGGAGTCCACCGAGCATGAGCATTTGAAGTGGCCAGGAACCGATGATGATGATGACGGCGATAGTGACGGTGATGGTGATACCACTTTCTGAGTACCTTCAGTATGCCTGCCTGTAACTTAACTTACGGATGTCTCAAAGAATCCCTCCATATGCCTGTAGACACTGTTGCTAACCTCGTTTTCTAGATTTAAAAAAAAAAAAAAAAAAAAAAAACCAACTGAGAAGTCAGATCCATTTGCTTAAGATAATTCAGCTAGGGACCTGCTCTGCCCAATCTGAACCCCATCCCTAGAGCACTAACCTCTGCATTCTAGTGTACATTTCATTTAATGGAGATTTCCCTTGTCACGCCGATGTAAAACTCCCCTCACCGGAACCCCCAGGAGTGAGGAGTAAACAAAACAAATAGGCCAGAAACCAGACAACAAAATGGGAGGGTTCCAGGTGGGCTTCAGCTTTAATCTATTACATCCATTAGGCGACAGCTGCTTCCCGCCGGTCCCCCCACATGCTGACACCAAGCGCTTAAGATGTCTGCAAATTAAAGTGGGGCCGCAGTGGTGCCCAAGGAGGCAGAGCTGCAGCCCAGCTCTCTGCAGCCCCAGCCAGCCGGACCTCCGTCCTTGCCTTGTTAGCATTTATATGAGGCCTCTGGCTGCAGAGCCAATAGATCGGGCAGAGTACCTCACGCTTTCTCGTTTTGATTAGTTACAGTAGAGCCATAATAACTGGCCTTATTTCTTCCCTTCACACCTGACAGCATGCCAGGGACTCCCTGGGCCCTTCTTGCAGTCTAGCATCAAATCTTGGATCCATCCCACCTGAGTGATAATGATTAATTAAATCCATCCATCCTTTTAGCCCATTTTCCAGTTTTCAGAGCTTTCAAATTCACTCTCTTGTTTGCAGCGATATAATTAGACGGGGTGTGTGGGGGTGGGGCTAGCTAGAAATCTATGCTGCTGATGCCCATACCACATCCAAAACCCCTTTCTTTCCTCTCGATAGCTGGGGCCAGTGATCTGGACTCCAGAAGGCTTTGGATTGGGTCTGGATTAGAAGGAGGGGTGTGTGCCATTCTCTCATTTTCTTCTGATGATAGGCAACTTCATAAAAAGATATGTGGCAAACTCCACAGAGCCCTTAGAGATATGGCTCCCTAAAACTGGGGACTCCGTTAGGCGTCTCCTACTCCCGAGTTCAGTGAGGA
Organism: Meriones unguiculatus; assembly: GCF_030254825.1. Lineage (NCBI taxonomy): Eukaryota > Metazoa > Chordata > Mammalia > Rodentia > Muridae > Meriones > Meriones unguiculatus. The sequence continues at coordinate 149,206,542 of NC_083351.1, forward strand.
CAGAAATGAACCCTTTGGAGGTAGCCAGAAGCCTTTTCTTATGTCAGGATCCTCCTGATGATATAACAGCAGCTAGGATCCTACATGACTGTGGGACCCTCACTGGGTCCCTCTCAGTTGAGAGCTCTGATGTCTGGTTTGCTAATGGTCAGCCATCTTTCCTCAGGCTTAGCCCATGGGTTCTCCAAGCTCATTGATCCAACCCAAATCCCAGGTCAGACAATGGCATGTCCTTCCACAAAAAAATTAATAATAAAAATAAAATAAACAACAACAGCAACAACAAAACACCCTTTCTCTTATTTAAAGTTGAACATGACTAGGTGTGGTGATGCACACCTTTAATCCAAGCACTTGGGATGCAGGGTCAGATGGATCTCTGTGAGTATGAGGACATCATGGTCTATATAGTAAGTGTCAGGCCAACCTGGGCTACATAATGAGATCCTGTCTAAACAAATAAATGCATGGAGTGTGGACCATAGGGTGATCAAGAGAACTCATGAAGCTTTGGAGTCACTGAGGGAAGCCAGAGTTGAGGAACTCCCACAGTTCCCTGGGGACAGGAAACATGGGAGCCAGATTGCCGTATAAAATGTTTCATGACAATGAGAGCCAAGAAGAGGACCAGGAAGACACACCGACAGCAGGAGGAGATAACAGAGCTGTCTGTCATGCTGACAGGCATGGACAGGGTGCTTCACACGCGAAGTCCAGGATTTAATGTGAGGGGCTTGAAGGGCCTCGATGTGAAGCTCTTCTGCCTCCAAGTTAGCCAGGGGTGAGCTGGGGCGGCAACAGCATCTGAGGAATGGAGGATAGGAAAGCAGAGTCCTAAAAGAACTTTACGGCATAGGGTAGGGAAGCAGACGAGAGATCCAAGGCTAGTGGTGACACGTGGGAAGGCCTGACCATGGCCCTAAGAGGTAGGCTGGACAAATAATTGGATAACCTCACTGTACAGGTGAGAAAACCCAGACGTGGGCTCATTCTCACACCCACCCAACACCACCCCACTGACAGGTCGGGAAGCCTGAGTAAGACTCGAAATTTTGTTCCATCCTCTGCTACAAACTTCCTAACTGCTATTTGTTAACTATGAGGCGACCCAGAGAAAGCCCTTGAAGCTAGCCGGGGCTACGTCAGGAATCCCAGGCCAGCCTAGGTGAGGTAGCAAGATCCTATCTTAAAATTCCAAACCAAGTAACAAACAATGGGCAGCCAGGAAAACACGAGGAAAGGGACCGGACCAGCTTCTACGCACTGCCACCACCCTTGCCCCTCTGTCTACTCCATCGTGACTTCTATGAGCGGGACCTGAAGCTGCCAGGGGGAGGGAAATGCCACTTTGACACAAGGGATGTTGCCGAAGCAGAAAACTTGGTTAGGACACCATAATAGCAAACACCGGATGGCTGAGTGAAGAATGGGAGTTGAGTGACGTGACCTCGTGCCTCAGCCAGGCCACAGCTAAGTCTAGAGGGTACAGGCTCCTCCCAGCCTCTCTACCGTGTACTGATTTCCTTTGCAGAAACCCCAAGCTTCTAACTTGCTAACGGCCCTTAACTATAGCCTTTATTTATGCCTTTCAATTTTGCACTTCAGACTCTTTCCTTTATTCTGACTGGTGTCCTATGCTTAATATTTTAAATCTACTTGCTACTCATGACTAGGGCTAGATTCCTCATGGGTGCTTTCTTGCTTACTGGGTAATGGCTGATTGCCTCCCCGATGTTTCTACCGTGTACCTTGTGATCCTCACATGCTCCTGAACAAGAACCGGGCTGAACTGGTGCCATCTGTCATCGGCAGGAGGCCTCGTGGGTGCATTTCTTGCAGCCGCGTGTTCTGGTAAGGAAGCACAGTGCTGCCTCCTGATGCCTTCTGTCCCTAGAGCTGTCCCCAATGACTGTTGTCCCTGAGGCTAATGCTTAATGACTTCATTCCCTAAAGCAATCTAAGGGTGGCTGCTGTCCCTGGGGCTCCTCCCAGAAACTTCCCTGTTGCCAACAAGGAGTCAGAAACGCAGCCCCGGAATTAGAGGCTAGAAAATCCAGGAACCTCTGTGCCGGAAGAGGACTTAGGAACAGGCTGGCATATCCCACCTGTCTGTAGGGTATGGCCCAACTCAAATCTGCCGAGTAACCATTACTAGCACCTTCTTCTCAGACTCAAAACATCATAGCATGGGTGACAAGTGACCTAAAATCACCTACTTAATGGTCATCTAAGATCATTGCTTTTGTTGTTATTTTGTGTTCTTTCTCTCCCTGACCCTCTCCCTTTCTCTCTATGCATGAGTGTATGTACATATGCATGTATGTATGTATGTATTATGTATGTGTGTTTGTATGTAGATCAGAGGACAATCTATTATCACCACGACTCTAGCTCCAGCCTTTCTCTTTGCTTTCTAACTTACCCAGCTGAGGAACCTCTCTCTACCAAATACCTCCGCTGTCATGAATCCCACCATATCTTGCCATGACGAACAGCAGCCTTGTCAAACTGTGAACCAAAATAAAATTCTCCTCTCTAGCTGGCTTCTGTCAGGTATCTAAGGGTACAATATAAGGACATGTCTTCTTTCAAGGTCTGACATGTTTCACTTAACATAAAGGCATCCAACTCCATCCATATTGCTGCAAAGGACAGGATTCAATTATTTTTTTTTGACTGAGTAATAGTCATGTAAAAATATACTTTCTCAGTCTATTTCTTCACTGAAGGCACCTGGATGGTTGAATAACTGTCCATAGCATAGCAATGAACATGAGAAGGCAAAAATCTTTTTTGGCATAATGATTTCATCTCCTTAGAATCTGTACCCAGCAGTTGAATTACTAAGTCATACGCTCTTACTCAGTTTCGGAAACCACTAAAGTAACCTTGAAGAAGAAGATGTAGCCGTGGCTGCTAGAGGCTGGGAAGAGCAGTGGGGAGGGAAGACAGAGGGGAACCTAATGAAGGGCGAGCAGACCCTGAGTGGAAGCATCACCTCCAGTCCTTCTTCAGCACAGCAGGACAACTATCAGTTGGGAAAACGCATGATGTGTAGAGGAACATGAAATTTGCCATCATAAGGATGACTAATAATTAAATACATAGGAGCGGTGAGATGGTCCAGCAAGCAAAGGCACCTGAAACCAAGCCTGATGGCCTGAGCTTGAGCCCCCAGACCCACAAAGTAGAGCCAGAGAATTGATTTGCACCTCCACAAGCCACATCTCGTCTTCACACATGCAGGCCCCCAAGCCAATAAATAACGTAATAATAACGAGGTGTAAATGCTTGTTTCTCTGATTTGAACATCACACACGATATGCATGTCATGAATTGGCATAGTGTACCCCATAAAGATGTGCAATTTATCAATAAATACATAATAAATGGTGGCCCACACTTTTAATCCCAGCACTCAGGAGGCAGAGACAAGTAGATCTCTGTGAGTTCAAGGCCAGCCTGGTCTACATAGTCAGTTCCAGGACAACCAAGGCTACACAGAGAAATCTTGTCTCAAAAAACCAAAAATAAATAAAATTTAAAAAAAAGCGTAGATAGATAAAATAAAAATCAATACGTAAGCAAGTAAGTAAAAGTATCTCCCTTTAAAGATATATCATCTATGGGATTTTTGTCCAGTGTTCATCCTGAAAAGACTGGTCATATATTCAAAAGCATCAAGTTCACACTTGAGAGGCCCAAGTTCACAAGGCAGTAACAGGAAAATTGCTTTGTGCTAAATTCAGTTGGCGTGAACTGTGTATGTATTATTAAAGTAAACAGAGTTTGCGGACAAGCACCCTTTCTAGAGTCTGTATCCTTGAAAATGTTTGGATGGACTTCATTAATCCTGAGGACAAGGAGTCCTCAGAAAGCCAAACAGGAAGCAAACCCCTGGCCCTAGTATAAAATAAACACTGCCTTTCACAAAGGCCCCCTTTTGTCTCCGCTCTCCCCCTGAAGCCAGAGTTGGCAAATCTAAACCAAGGAAGGTCTTGTCTGTCCCAAAAGCACCCAGCTTCCGCCAGCCAACCCCTTGCTCATTTCAACACCTTCCCTTTTCCATGTGCTCTCTCCTGCCCTCGCCTGGAGCCAGCCAGCCGGTATCATCAACTCGAACCCTGGGCAGACACTAAATTCAGATCAGCCGCACCAATACTTTCTGGCCTAAGGAAGGCCAGCATGAGGCGAGGTTGTGTCCAAGGTGGTGGCTTCTAGGTGGAGGCAGAGGTTGGTCTCTGTGGGGTTTGTTCTTCTTTACATTTTAAACTTGTTTCGATGTGATCCAGGCTTTGAATGTTTCTCAGATAAGCAAAGGCCTGTATCCTGGGAGTGCTCAAACCATCCTGGCCCCTCCTGGTGTTGAAAAGAAAACAAGCTGATGGAGGGGTGTGCCCTGGCTTGGCCCTGTCCTTCCCACCTGCTGACTCACAGAATTTGCATAGTCGGGATTCTCAGGAAACACCCAGGAGCAGCTGCACACCTATGCAAAGAACTTTCCCCTGCGGGTCCGGCAAAAAGAAGGGCTTCTGGGAGAAGCGGCAGGGTGGACTCATGCAGCCCTTGCTCTGTGTTGTCATGTTCCTATAGGATCTCACTACAGAAACCCTTCTGTGGAGCCTGCACTCACCCCTTGCAGAGGCGAGGAAACAGGGCTTGACAAATGCTGACCATGGTCATTCAGCACAGAGGTGAGGGAACCAGGATACTCACTCACATGCTAGCTGTGGCAGAGCCTGGCCCCTAGCAGCTCAGCAGCCATGCCAAAAGATCCTAAGCCAGGCTTCCCCAACATCCCCCTTATGTTCAGAAGGTTGGGGGGGGGGGGGGGCTCCTGTGACAGGTGGAGGTCAAACCTGCAGACTCCTTCAGCTCAGTCAAGATCCCATGATCCTAACCTGCAAGGCCTAATTCGTGGTCTTGAGATAATCTCTTCTCCCCCTAGCCCATCAGCAACCATATCTCAGAGCAGCTGCCTTCTTATCTCTCGGCTCAGCCAGAGAAAGGCTGTCACTGCTCTGGGGTGTGGGGAGGGAGGCAGCCCCAAGTTCTAAGCTCAAAAACAGGAGATGAAAAATATCTACCAGGGAGACTCAGTCTGGGGGTGGGGGTGGGGGATCCCGTTTGCTTTCCCGTCTTCTCATAACTTGAGAGTGTCATGTAGTCATCTTGCTTCGATGAATTCAATCCGTAGAAATAATTAGAGCTATGAGTCTAGACTCCTCCCCCAGGTGAAAGGGCCCACTCTGTCTTATTAGTGCCCCAAGCTTTTCCCTTGGTTCTCTGCTACCCTTTTTGCTTTAATGCTTTTTTCTTGGTTGTGGGCCGTCTTGCTCTGGCATATGTCATGTATCTTTTCCCATGCATGAGCTCTTGGAAAATGCCTAGTTTATACATTTATACATTTTAATTCACTTTATGTATTGTGCATATGATTTACTACTTTTTTTTGCATTAATTGACTTATTCACTTTGCATCCTGATCGCAGCCTCCTTCCCTCCCTCTTTACTATACTTCTTGCTTCTTTGCCTGTCACTCTGTTTTTAAGGTGCAGTCCTGTAGCTAAATATAGCCATGTAGCTCTTCTATCTGCTAGCTATACCAACTCCACATAACAAAATTTGCCTTTCTGTTTCTCCAGTGATGCACACACAGGTTTGTTTCTGGTTGGCTTATACATACTGTGATAAACATCTTCAGCCTGATCCTTCCCGGCCCTGAGTAAGAAATTCCTGCTGATTTCTACCACAGCAGTAGAGCAGTGATCTGTAAGTCCTTGTCAATTTAACTTGATTTCATCTTACCAGATGACTCTCAAGGAAGCCTGGATTAGCCGGGCGCGGTGGCACACACCTGTAATCCCAGCACCCAGGGAGGCAGAGGCCCGAGGATCTCTGTAAATTCAAGCAAGACTGGACCAGTCCAAAGTACATCTTCAAAACACTTGACAGTAACTGTCTTCTAGTTTTGCTAGTGTCATAGTGACATTGTTTTGTGTGTGTCCGTCTGTCCTTCAGTGACCAGGTTTGCGGCAGCTTTTATCTCTGCCTCTTATGCCCTGGGGTTCCCTTTTTCCGTTAACTGTCCATTGCTGCTCTTTTTCTGTTTCTGCAAAGCTTTGCGGATTTTTGCCTTAGTTTTTTTTGTTTTTAATCTTGTTTTGCAGGAGTTTCTTGAATATTCTGGAATTTAAGTTATTTGTCCTTGGTGAGTTTCAAACATTGCCAGTATCTTTTTTTTAGAGTCTGTTGTGCCTGTTTGTGTTTGTATCTTTTGTTTGAGAAGTCCTTAAAACTTCAAGCATGCCAAGTTTTAATCTCACAGTTTATTCGCTTATGCACACATTATCTATCTATGATGTCAGGCTAAAGATAGTCTTCTATAGCCTATAGATTTAACATGTCATGTTTAAGCTGTTTTATCACCTAAAGATGACTTCTCAACCTATTTATTCTTTCCCAGCGCATTTCGTATTGCTACCGCAAAGTACCAGAGTCTGGATAATTTATAAGGAAAGATTAGTCAGGGTTCATAACCCACAATTAGGAGGGCCACATGGAGTTGAATGCTGATACAGGCCTCAGAATCACTGGTAGAGAAACATGGAGAGGAAACGGACCCCACGTCTAACACTGCCATTAAACATCAATGAGAATTTTGGTGAGGACAAATAATATTCAAATTATAACATGCAGAAAAGTCCGAGGGCTGGCAAGATGGCTCCTGGGGTCATGGTGCTGGAGTGAAGGCCCGAGAACCAAGTTGTATCTCTGGATTCCATAGGTGGCAGGACAAGACCCACTTCACAGAGTTGTCCTTGACCTTTACATGTAAAAAAGAAAAAAAAAAAGCTGAGGCAAGAGGATTGTGGTTTTGAGGCCAGCCTGGGCTATATAGAAACACAAAATGTCTTCTTTTTTAAAAAAAAAGAAGAAAGAAAAAACCAGAAAATTTGTACTGTTTTCCCGGGTTGCCAGCATTGTCTGCAGGTGTAAACTGCTTTCTCAAGCATGAGGTTCCAGCTGCAGCAAACACTGACTGCTACACCCAGTTGCTGTCCTTATACTTTGCATAAGGAAATGATGTAAGTTCCTTAAAATAATCCAAAAATTTCCTAACGAATTTTAAAACAGTATTTTAACGAATGAAAGTCCTTCTTGAAAAGTTACTCTAGCAGACAGTAGCGAGTAGTGACCCACGCCTGTAATCCCAGAACTCAGGGAGGCAGAGGCAGGCAGATCTCTGTGAGTTTGAGGCTAACCTAGTCTAAAAAGCAAGTCCAGGCCAGTCAAGACTACACAGCTAAACCTTGTCTCAAAAAACCAAAACCAAAAACCAAAAAACAAACAAACAAACAAAAACCCCTCTAAGTTGTAGTCATTGAGAACTGGTTGAGTAGAGTGTTCTAGTTGTAGTTTTTAAGAATAATTTTACTGTTGCTCACAGTGACCAGAGTTGTGGGGTTGATTGGCTGGAGACGGAATTACAGACAGCTGTGAGCCACTCATCATGGATGAGCTGAGCCATCTCTCCGACACCTGCTGGTTGGTTTTAATTGTTGACTTGACGTGACCTGGCATCACCCGAGAAGAGAGACTTGATGAGAAATTATCTAGATAGGTTGGCCTGTAGGCATGTCTATTGGAGGGGTGTGTGGAGATTATCTCAGTTGCTAATTGATGTAGGAAGACCTAGATCAATTAGTTTGGCCATCTCCTAGTTTGGGTCCCTGGACTCTATGTACAAGCATAGAGAAAGCTATCTGAGCACTGACAAGGAAGAAAGTCTGACTGCATATATTCTCTCTTTGCTCTTGACTGTGGATAGGATGTGACAGGGTGCCTGCCTTTACTTCCCCAAATGATGGACCATAATTTGGAGTTGTAAGCCAAATAGACCTTTGCCTCCTCTGTGTCACTTTGAGTCAACAACAGAAACGACACTAGAACGCAAAGATAACACAAATAAATTCTCATGCATGGATTACATATGATGAGATAAAAAGATGTGTGATATACATGGATGTGTCTAATAGTTCTGTGCATGAACAGATTTTAAAGTAGGGTCTGGAAAAGAAGCTCTGAAGGATCCTTCTTCCCTGATTTAAAAAAAAAAAAAGAGAGAGCAAGAGAGATTTGAAAAGAGGAAGCCATCGCCCACAACCAACTTTCCTTCCTGTGTAAGTTGCTGTGATGTAAAGATTCAGTACTTTGCCTTCAGGCAGCCATTCATGTGACCAGAAGTCTACCCTGAGGATGGAAGAACTGAAGACTGAGCAAGCCTGTGCCCTTCACAAGTAACCCAACAGACCTGGAATAACTCCCTCTAGACTCCTTAAAATAGAGGATGATCAATCAATCACCTTGGAAGCCCACTGGTGGTTGGTTTCTGTGTTCTGTATAGGCAAACGCACCATCATGAACAGTAAGCCTTCACTCAGTTCCTCTCTGTGAGGAGGTAAGTGTTCCTACACACATCTCTCCAGGACGGATGTCAATCTAGACTGATCTTCCTCATGTCCACAGCTAGATAAATGTAGCACTATGCGCGCTAAGCATAGCACCAGTGTGAGTAAAAATCTCTTTAGTCCTCTATAAGAGTTACCTTGTCTACCTTCTACGTAGTTTCTGTCTCACGACGTTCAGATTACCTCCCCAGGGAAGCTCCGCAGATATACTTGGCTATGGAATGCAGAGCAATGCACTCCCTCACAAAGATGTCCCCTCAGATTGGTCTCTTGACCTGATGCTATAATTTAGATAGGGCACGCTCCGGACAGGTCCATGTGGTAAAGGCTTTGTCCCAGCCCGTGGAGTCCTTGGGAGGGAAAGATAGTAGGCTATTTAGGAGGCGTAGGTCTTCAGATTACAGGTGGGTACTTGAAGGGGACTGTGGGACTTAGACCTTCTTTCTCTCATTTTTTTTTCCTAAACACTCAGTGAGCAGCTTTTCTCTGCCTGTACTCTCGCCATGATGCCACAGGCCCAAAGCAATGGGCCCACCTCACGGCCTGTGAGCTAAAGTGAGCCTTGTCTCTTCAGAATTTGACTGTCTCAGGTGTCACTTACAGTATGGACCACTAACAGTGCCCCTGTGACAGTACCTTAATCAGTAGAAGGGCATCTGTGGCAGTGATTAAAGTTAGAGGTCCCGAGATGGGAGGCTTGCCCTGTTTTCTGGAAGGGCCTAATTGAATTACATGAGTCTATGAACCTGGAGAATCTCTCTATGCTATGGTTGAAAAGACATTAGACATCAGAGACTAGTCAGAGAGGTGGGACATTCCTGGCTTGAAAGACAGAATATATGGGCCATATCAAGATTCTGGAAAAAAAAAATGGAAGGGTGAGTAAATGGATGGACGGATGGATAGATGATGGATGGATGGATGATAGATGATAGATGATAAATACATATATACCTATATACATACATACAAACATGGTTGACAGACAGAAAAAAAACAGACTGTTCCCTGGGGCTTCGGGAAAGAAACAGATCTACTAGCATCTTGATTTAACCCAGGGATGCCTGTATCAGATTTCTAACATATAGAACTATGCAATGATTAATGTACATTGCTTAAGCTACTGTTTACTAGGACTTTACTGTAGTAATGACAGCAAACTGAGAAATGGGCCTGGAACATGTCAGGTAGCCCATTTTTCTTGACAGCATATAATATAGTACATTAAAGTGCGAGTTGGGAGTCCAGAAAGATTGTGTACAGATCCTGACTCTTCTTACATGACCTTGAGCAAGTCCGTTGAATTCTGAATCTTGGTTATGTCAGAGATTAGATGTGAAGATTGAGGAGAGTGGCTCTTTTTCGTCGGTTTGTTGTGAGATTTGAACGAGGCTGAGTAAGCAACACACTTAGCACAAGACCGGGCAAGCGAAAGTCTCAGGATCAATGGTAGCCATTATCATATTTATTGACGGAGAGAGATCAAGGGCCTTGGGGCTCCTCTGGGGTGAGGAATCTTAAATCAAGCGTGCTGCGCATTCAGTTCGAGAGGCGTGTGATGTAGTAGGGAAGATCACAGACTCCAAAGCCAGTCTCCCTTGAGTGCAGTCTAGCTTTGTGACCTTGGGCTCATGATTCAGAATCTTGGCTTGACCGAGCCCGGAAGTGGTGGCCGAAACCACCAATGGAGTTCCAAATTTTATTTGGAACTCACCGTAGGATCTGAGAAAGGCCAGCAAGAAAGGGAAGGAATCGGTAAATGTGTATTTCCAGCCTGAAGTATGAACCAAATCTCAGAGCAATTTGAGACCCCACATGTGTCACACTTGAGGATGAAGAAGCCAAACATGTTATATTCTAACTCCTGTTGGTCACAGGGCCAGGGCGTCTTTCAGGGGGATTCCTGTCCTGTCACACACGGGCAGAGAAAGCTCCCAAGGAGAGATGGTGGCAGAGAAGTATAGGCTAGCATTGACTTGACAAAGGGTGAAGGGATGAACTCTGTGCCTGTCAAAGGTAGCTTTATTATTATTGTTAAAGAGAAACGGTGATGCTGCCTGACGGGTGTCGGAGGTTGACTGCTGCCACCAGAGAGAGACATAATCACTGTTGACACATCAGCTAAAGTTCTTTGCATTTCCATGACTTAAAAGCTTCCTCGCCTCACTCTCCCAAGATGCTTAGTGAAGCTAAAGCCACAGGTGCTAAGGAGAAAAGAGAATGTGGGAAACGAGAAGAAAGGCTAGCATTCACCGCTGACCTATGTCACATGCTTAGTCTGGGCTGGCCCCTGTAGAAGCTGAGCCACAGAGCGGGAGTGCCGAGCCGAGGGTTGCTCAGCTAATGGTTTGCACCGAACCTAGAGGGCCTTGTGTTTCCACGGGGCAGAGATTTGAAGTCAACTCTCCTATGTCTCAAGTGACACAGAGGCCACAACTATTACAGACAGGACGGACCTCAGTTATGAGCTTCCTGAAGGCAGAGCCTATGTGCTGTTTGTTGTTCCCACCTTCCCCACTGTCAACACTCAATAACTCTCTGTTGAGCAGATGTGCATGAAAAGGGCTGGGAGAACCAGAGACTGACATCTCTATATAAAATTAAGTGTTCAGTGCCTTTTGCAAGCGCAGTCTCTCACCTTCAGCTCCCTTCCCAGGTCACTCAGTCACCAGGAAGTTCACCTCTCTCCCCAACCCCCGGGTCTGCCCTCTGCTGATGCTGGCAACCTGGATGAGTGCTTCAGGCTCAGCTGCAATGCAAACCACAAGCTCTACGTATTTACACCAATACATACAGTGTGAGTGGGCCCTCGTTTCTTCCTGAAGGCAGTCCAAGCGCTCGGTTGGGACTGAAAACAGTTTATGTTTGTGGGTCCAGTCATTGAGGGAACAAAAAAATGATCGGCAAACATGACCTCATTAGTTCTCACATCAGCCCTGGGGGGGAGGCGGGGAGAAGCTGGCAAGAATTTCTACCCTCCTGGGAGAGGTGAGTTTGGGAGTTTGACATTCCTGCAAGGGAATGTCAAGTTCAAGAGGTAGTAGCCTTTATGCTTACTGTTTGCAGTAGGAACGAGGGGGGAAAACAAACCAGGAAATAGCCCCCATGCCTCAACATAGGCTCTGAAAGCTAGGGGATAAACAATACTATTTTGAAGCTCAAAAAGCTTCATGTATTCAGTATGAAAAAATGTCGGAGAAACTGAAGGTGAATGAGACTATGTGGGATGTAACCAGAATTATTATAAGTTAACTGGTATATGATAATAAAGAGAAAGTGTAAAAGACCATGGGCCAAACTACATACGAAACAAAATCACGTATTTCTTCTGCATTAGTATTTCCAACAGAAAGTTCTAGAAGAATGTGCCGCAACGGTTGGTTTCAAATTACTTTTATTTTCTTAACCATGCATTCATTAAACACATCTTTTTTACATTTTTGCTTTTTTGCATGCTTTTCTTTTAATCAGGTTAAAATTTTCTAAAAACCACAAGAAGGGAAATCTCTTGTCACCCAGAAAGCATGAAAAATACAAAATAAAGTGATTAAAATTTGCTCCCATCGCTCTCTTTCTGTGAAAGGAATGCCAGGAGTGCTTGCTTTGATGTGAAGAATTTGGAAAAGCTCCAACGGACCCCGATGCCGGTCCTTCTGCACAGCAACACACAGATCGGTTACTCTATTTGCTAAACATATGGTCCTACATCTACAAAGCCGCCAACAGGAAGAGGAAATCTTTCTGCTTTTCTCCTCTCTGCTTTTAAACACATGACAGACCTGACCAACTACCTGGCCTTTTTACCTGTTAAGCTGGGGCAAAAGAAAAACAACCCCACCCAACAGCGCAGGGTTTTCAAGAGCTATCAGACAGAACACACAAGCTGCCTCGTGTCATTAAACTTTAACTTTAAAAGCTCAGTTCACTGTGATCCTCAGCGACCTGGGCATTGATCACGTGACCGAATTGCACACGTTAAAAAGGCTAAAGCAGTAAATTTAATCCTGTGCTTCTTTTTTTTTTTTAACAACAGTAAAAAGAACACAAACAAAAGTGTGCCTGTCCACCAACCAACCCTTGTTCGTTGGATTCTGTTATTCTTCTCATGAAGTGGCATTCCCTGGGATCTGGGATACAGAGGAAATGGTGGCCTCAGCTCTCCTGACCCCCAGACTGGCACTGTGAGACCCCCTGCTCCAGGAGGTGACAGTTTCTAGGATAGAGGCCCAAATAACCGGTGTCGTTCTGTGTCTGGCTCCTTGAATGGGATCAGCACAAGGGAGACTCCAGCCAAACCACCTTGAGAGTTCCTGATCTTGTCTTTATACAGGGAGGGACAGCTCGGGCTGGGCTTCCTGAAAGGATTTCACCAGCATCTGTAGGTACCCTCCCTCTGTAGACTGACCTGGGTGTTTATTCAATCATCTCTCCAGCAAATACCAAAATGGACTTCTTTCCCAGGCTCCATTCTACCTGCCAGGGAGTAGATAGTGACAAAAACAGTCCAATATGATCTGTGCTTGGCTCCCAGTGGCTGGGCTTTAATCTTTGCCTCTCTTGTCCCATCCTTACTTATCCACAGCTTATCCTTTCATAGAAGTGGGCCTCTCTGGGTCCTGGAAATCACTACCATGACCCACACACTGAGAATGCTGCCCCCTTTGGAAGAGCAGAGTGGGCTAGATTTCAGTCCCCGCCCAGCTGGAGACCAGGCACCTTGGTGACCTCTGTGAGCTTTTCAAGGGGTTACAGATCACTTCATGCTCAGGCCTACCCCTTGCCCACCTCCTACCTGCCTAGCCAGGTCCCCTAGCCACTCCAACCTGGGCGCTTCTGCATAACTCATTACCTCACTGAGACATGTGACATAACTCAGACACTCTCTGCCCACCTCCCTGGACCTTGTGCTAGCCATTGCTGGGGGCGGGGGCGGGGGCGGGGGAGCCTGAGATAGGGCCAGCAAGATAGCTCAATGGGGAAAGGTGCTTGTGGCAAAGGTTCACGATCTGAGTCTAATTCCTGAGACCCACATGACAGGAGAAAAGAACCAGCTTTGTTGTCTGACCTCTACACATGTGTTGTGTGCTCACACCATTCCCCCCCTCATACATACACATATAAACATACATACACATATAAACACACGCATACACACGCATGCACAAGTAAATAGGTAAAAAGTTTCAGTGACTAAGATAATCAGTTTACTAAGAGAAAAGGCTTATCTGGGCCCTCAGTTTTGAAGGGTCCAAGGCCTGATATCTTTTATTTTGCCGTAAACAAGCATATTATAGCAGTTGCTTATGGAAAAACTATCTCTCTTGTGTCCCAGATGCAAAAGAGGAGAAGGGTCTGAGCCTCCCAATGGCCTCCAAGGCCGTATCTCCAAAACTGTGAAGACTTCCTTCCATGCCCCACTTTTCATTTTTTCCTCCAGAGACAGGGTTTCTCTGTGTAGCCTTAGCTGTCTCGGACTTGCTTTGTAGACCAGGCTGGCCTCACACTCACAGTGACCCACCTGCCTCTGCCTCCCTAGTACTGAGACTACTGGCATTTGCCACCATCGGATCATGCCGCATTTCTTAAAGGCCCACTACTTGGAAAGAGCGCCCCGCTCAGGAGACCCCACCTTGGGCCTTACGGAGAGAATTACCCAGACTGCAGCAGGCTGCCCTTCTCTTCTCCCAATCCCCAGTTCTCAGACCTGGAGACCTTTCCCATCTCTCAGCTCGTAGCTCCACCCCATGCCAGGATGCAACAGGCCCAGCTACAGTTATCCACCGTTACCCAAGAATCGTTCTGACAGAGGGGCCCTTGCGAGGGTCCCAATACCTCATCTCGCTAACAGGAAGACACCGTAGGCCCCCTCTGCAGCAGGATGATATGAAACCATAGCTATGAGGATGTCCTCATTCCTTCCTCCATTCCAACAGCAGAAGAGAATGGGATTTAATTACCAGGAAGTTGTCTAGAAATAACATTAAAATATGTATACTTTTGCCAAGGAGACAAGTTTTGCTTCTGGGAATCTAGGATCTCTTGTTTTACTCATGATCAGATAATTTGCCCGGGCATCTTCTTTCAATGGGCCATTTCTTTGAGGAAGCTGTCTCAGATTGCCTCTTCTCTATCTCCTGGGCCTCCCTGTCATCGGAGAACCAGATGCACCCCCCCCCCCGGTATCCTAGGGCACCTGCCCAATGCTATGGTTTGCATGTGAAAGGCCCCTGGCAGACTAACATACTCGGACATTTGATCCTTAGATGTTGACACTGTTTTGGGTGGATGTGGAACACTGTTTTAGGAGGTAGAGATCACTGGCAAAAGCCGGTCATGGTGGGGGTGGGTGGTCGGCCCTTCAGGCTTGATAATCTGGCCCTGCTTTGTCTTTGCTTCCCCGCTGAACAGTGGACAAGCACCCACCACGGGCTGCCATGCCTTCCCTGCCACGATCCTGCATCGCTTCTAACAGCGAGCCAAAACGAATCTCTTCTCCTTTAAGTCGGTTCTTGCCAGGTGTCTGGCCCTGGATGAGAAAAGTCAGCAGCAAAGCAGTAAAAAATCCCGACATTCGTCATATGGAACTGTGATCACCTGTTTGCTCCTGCACTGCCCGACAGTAACTCTGAGAACAGAGACTGGGTCTAACCCACTGTCCTACATCCAGCATCCAATGCAGCCTACTCAGTGTTCACAGAGTAAGGAAAGGGTGTCTAAGGTGGCATTTTCCTCACTAGTGGGCAGCCCTATTTCTCCTGGGAAGAATGAGGGAAATGGGAAGCTGTGGGCTCTTTCAGGTGGCCCCACACATAAACTTCATAAGTCAACAAGTAATATACAATACTTGTTGAGGCCACCCATTCATCCATTCCCAATCGCCACTTATTGAGTAACCTAGACCTTGCAGGGTCGCAGTGAAAAGGAAGCCTGGACACAGCTTATCTGCCAGTGGGAAAAGGACGGTGCTTAGAGCAAATGTAACCATCCTGGCAGGAGGGAAGACATTTTAAGGAGAGATTCCTATGCTCCTCCCTCCAGCTATCAGACTGTTGAGACAATGGAGGTCAAGAAGCTGGAAGCCCTCCCCCACCCCCCCACACACATTCAGGAGTCTCGCACTACAAGGAAGAGGCTGGGGTTCTGGTGCCAACCAAAGGGGAAGGTTCCAGAAGCAGATTTCACACAGTGCCAAGGCCTTAGACCTCCTCCCAGGAGAGACAGGAGAAGGGACTAAGTTTGGTCAGGGAGGGGCAGGAGCACAGCTTGACCAGGACTGCTGAGTCACGCATGCCCGGTCGGCACTCACGATTTAAATGGAAACTTCACGCTGGTTTCTTTGCGGCTTTTGCCAGGGTGTCACCTTGAATGTCTCTCTTCCCTGCTTTTCATCATTACTTACTTGTCTCTTTGTTTGTTTGTTTAATTTATTTTATTTTATGTGCATTAGTGTGAAGGTGCCAGATCCCTTGGAATTGGGGTTACAGTTATGAGCTGCCATGTGGGTGCTGGGAATTGAACCCAGGTCCTTTGGAAGAGCAGACAGTGCTCTTAACTACCGAGCCATCTCTCCAGCCCCCAACTTACTTGTCTCTTTAGCTGGTCTTTTGAGGACAGGTGGCCAAGCTTAGTATGTTAGGGGTGCCGGGTCCAAGCTTTGACTCTCAGAGCACTGGACATGTACAGGATGGTTGGGAAGACAGAGGACAATGAAGTCCTGAGGTGATGCCTTGTGCTCCAGTGACATTAGTTGACTTTCCCCTTGCCTCTTCATGGTAGAATAGTTAACTTGTCCTGAAGGGCTCACGCTCAGCTACAAATTCATAGTAGAGTCTTTATTTTGGAAGCTCATGCTTGCTCTAACTAGAGAAATAAATTGGGGCAAAGTGCTTGGCCTGTCTGAGCCTCAGTTTTCCCATAAGGTCATAGTAACAACAGCAACCACTGTCATGTGCCTATATAGCCCGGCTGACATCAAGGTCAAGATACTGAGGGATTTGAAATGCTCCATTGCTGCTGCTGCTGCTGCTCTTATACAGTTCAGGGATTAAATGTATGGCCTCATATTTGGAAGATACCCTACCACTCTCTCCCCAGTCCTTTTTTTTTTTTTTTAACATTTTATTTTGATACCAGGTCTCACTAAGTTGTGAAAGCTGACTCTGAACTCACTCTACAGCCCAGGCAGGTCTTGAACATGTGGTTTTCCTGCCTCAGCCTCCCGAGTAGCTGAGGTTACACGCCTGTGCTGCGAAGACTTGGCAAAAACTCCTTTTCCCTGAGTCATGCTAAGTTTTACTAGCGTGTGACCGGCTGCTGTACTATTGCTGTGTGATCTTTGGGATCAATTTCAGTTCCCCAGAGGTTACGGCAGAGCCAGCCCAGCCTTGCTGGTTTCAAGCAAGACTATGGCGCTCTGTGGAGGACTCCACCGGGAAGGATTCTGCTCTGGCTCAGACCTTTGAGTCTGCCATGGAAGTCCTGGAGCTAATTTCCCCTTATTATTGAACTTGAAACAGCTAGAGTAAATAAAGCAGATTTTAATCAACTGCATTATAAACAAAAGGCACAGATGGCAAGGGAAGATTGACAACAGCACAGAGCCCCGAGGCTCTCTTGAACACCCCTGGGGAGGGGTGCTAAAGACTGTTCCTCCCTCTTTTCTTTTGTTCTCAGCATTTATAAATTCCAGGAACTCCTGCCCTCTGAGAAGATAGCTACCATCAACAGGATGTTAGATGGGGCATGCTCTTGGCAGCTGGGGGTGGGGGTAGGAAGCTGCCATTTAGAATCTTCAAAGGTCATGGGGCAACTGGCTATCCAGAGAAAAGAAGGGGAGTGAGGTTTACCAAAAGAGGGGAATTTAAGGTCCTTGCTGAGTGTCCAGGTGGAATGACAGGAAGAAATTGGAAAGAATGATGAGGGAGATTTGATAAACGGCTCGTTAGAGGATTCCAGATTCGCCTGACTGCTCTTTATTCCCACACACGAACCACACACCTATACTGAAGTCACAAGCATACGCCTGCCGGATGATGTCAGCTGCAAACAACCGCTGCCGACTTGAAACCTGGATTGCACGTGATCCTAACCCCCGTGGCCATTGTTGTTTGGTCCAGTGGGGATCACCCCACGCCAATGAGTCCAGTCATAGTCCCAACCCTGACCCTGGCTTAACTACAGCAGAATGTCCCCAGGTGAGCCCCTCCTAGTCCTTTCCCAGACTTACGTGACTTACCCGACACCAAAAGCCCATCACTCGGTGCTGTGGCTGCATGGTGGGGAGTGTAAGTCAGACATTCCAAAGTCTTACAAGGTGGAAGAGAGCAGAAACGAACTCTGGTGTGTAAAGAGTTGAGCTAAATGCTGATGGAGGACGTATTGACTCCTCGGGCTATCTAGAAGGGACTGGTCAATAGCATCCGATTTCCCAAAGGTCTTGTTTCCTGGATCTGTTACATTAGGAATATCGCACAGTGGAGCAATGGGGACCCTTGGGGGTACTGGAACCTTCTCAGGGTACCCACAGATTCAAAGCTATTTTTACAGCAGTGCTTGGGTAGTGTTGGCC
Source organism: Meriones unguiculatus (assembly GCF_030254825.1). Classification (NCBI taxonomy): domain Eukaryota; kingdom Metazoa; phylum Chordata; class Mammalia; order Rodentia; family Muridae; genus Meriones; species Meriones unguiculatus. The sequence continues at coordinate 149,224,581 of NC_083351.1, forward strand.
TGTTGGGACCCACTTTCTTGTAGCTAGGTGGTGCTTTCCAGAGACCACGGAGCATGTGATATCTATCACAGCCGACTAAATGAAGAAGCAAAGGTGAGCATCTAAACGTCTTCTATCAAACCAGACATCAAAGAGATTCGCAAGAAAACGTGAAGCAAGGCAACGCTTCTTATTACACATTTGGTTGTTATTGCTGTGGAAAATAGCTATTTTCATTAAAAGGAGATGCAAACGTGTTCACTTCTGTTCTTCCTTGGTAAATAAATTTTAATTTTTTTTCCATTTTAAATTTTGCAAATAGCAAGTATTCAAAGCCATCTGCACCTCAAACAAACTCTCCAATTATCTTTAGACTATGAAGCATCTTGAGCCTGAAATGTCTGGGCATCACATTCCAAGGCTTGAGGAGTAATACTTTCCCTTGGTGTCCGTCACAACCTAGATTATTTAAAGGACTTGTCCATGACTGCTCTCAGCTAGATGTGGCATAGAGAGATGTCTAAAATGGAAGTAGGAAAATCATCTTCGAGAGAAGATCCTTACATTACAATCGGTGACAGCTGCCCATCACCCTTGTGCCATCATACGTTTTGGCCAGGAGCACAGAGTCTCAGGAGAACCTGATTTTTGATGGTTCCTAGGATGGTATCAGTGACACTGCATTGGGGAGCAGGCCCCTGTTCTTGTCAGTCAAGTCCTTCCCTATCTGGGGACAGATGGACTCCTAAGTGTGGAAGGTGAGGAAGAAGGCATCTTACCCTCAGGCCCTGAAACCAGGTAGCTTTCCTGGGAGAGACCAACTAATTTCAGGCTCATAGAAACCAATCAGCAACTTAACAGCCTCAGCTACTGAATTAAAAAAAAAAAAATAGAAAGAGAAGGGAAGGGAACAGAACAGAACGGAACGGAACGGAAGGGAAAGGAAAGGACTGATCTTCCTAGGTATGCTGGAGGAGACATTTTATTGTAGGTAAAAGGAGATGTATCCAAAGGCAGACACATCTGGGAGAGTCCAGCGTGGTCTCTGAACCATGTGGGGAGAAGGAGAAGGAAAGAGAGAGAGGAAAATCAAGCATAGCAACCATGAGACCAAAAAAAAAAAAAAAAAAAAATAAGGGGGTGGGTGGGAGGAGGAGGCAGAGAGGGTAAGTAACCAAAATGTCTAGATTATATAAGGAAGAGCCTCCAGGGAAGGGCAGCCCAGCCCCTGGGCTGGAAAGTTCAGGATAGAGGGCGGGGTATGCCAGCCATGCCCTGCAAGAAGAAGAACCTGGAGGCCAGGTCCGATTTGATATCTTAGGCAGGCACCTCAGTCTATTGTCCCAAGTTTGAAACTTAACAGCTACCCCTGGAAATCAAGCTTGAGTTCAGCTGGTATTTACAAAGTAGGAGTAAAAGCCACAGTGTGGCCTGTATGTTGGCGGGGGGGGGGGGGGGGGGGGCTCGTGCCTACAGGGAGCGGCACTGTTGACTCCAAAGGTCAGGCAGAAATTGTGATCCTGATTGTTCCCGGAAGGTAACCTCACAGCTGACTGTCTTGGCCCCAGTCTAGGCCAACTGGGTGGCTCCACTCTTTGTGTGTACATACAGGGCTCCTGTCTAATCAGTGGCCTCTGCCTTCAGCTCAGTGACCTGGAGATTCCCAATCCCTTTTGAGCCTTTGTCCCTGAGTCCTGTTCCTGATCCTTTCCAGATTAGTCTCTGTTAGGGAAGTCAAGATATCATGGAACAAAGATCTCAGAGAAACAGGAAGAGGACCAAAGATCAATAGCCTCCATTTTATGGGGGTTTTCGGTTCACAGAATGGTAGCAAACCACTCACTCTCGGAATGGCTCAGAAAAACACAATGAAGATGTTTTCCTGTGTATAGGAGCTCAGGGATCAGGCAATCTTAGGAAACAATCTTAGCAAGGGGACTCGGGGTGCGTTCTTTTCAATAGTGAAGTCATTGATTGCTTTATTTACATATTTATATTCCTTCTTCTTAGAAGAATTTAAGTTCACTTGTGAAAACACACACACACACAATAATTGACATCAATAAACTCAAGCAGGTTACTTTTCAAATAGCATGAACACTCAGATTTACTGATTTGAAAACAAAGGGCAAAGGAAAACTCCAGTTCTGACCAGGGGTGGGGACCCATCAGCTCCTTGTAGCAACCACTTAACATTTCTGTGGACTCCTGAAGATGGATGGAAAGACTGTAAGTATAGCTCAGGTGGTAGGGTGCTTACCTGGCATGCAGAAAGCCCTGAGATAGATTCCCAGTACCCCATAAGCCCAGCAGGGTGAGTCCTGCTGCAAACACAGCACTCACAGGCAGTCGGCTCAGAATTTCAAAATCACTGGGTGTGGTGCACACCTGTAATCTCAGCACTCTGGGAGGCAGAGGCAGGGTCAGGCAGACCTCTGAGAGTTCCAGGCCAGCCAAGGCTACACAGAGAAACCATGTCGTAAAAAAACCAACCAAACAAATCTTCAAAGTCATACTTGGCTAAGTAGTGAATTCAAGGTCAGCCAGGGCTAAATAAGATCTGTTTGTTGGGGATGGGGGGCAGGTAAGATTAGTCTTCCACATGCAAACACGTTTACATATATGCCGAGGGTTTTTTAAAGTTTTGTTTATTTTTATTTTATGTAGTGAACTATGTGCATTCAGTATCAATGGAGGCCAAAAAAGGGGCTCAGATCCTCTGGAACTGGAATTACAGTTAGTTATAAGGCGCTGGGAACCAAAACAGAATCCTCTGCAAAAGCAGCAAGTGCTCCTGACCACTGAGCCATCTCTCCATCTTCTATGCTGAAATCTCTACGGTAGATTCCCAAATCCATCCAAATACCTTAACTCTTGGTTAGCTTTCTAAAGGGATCTCTCTTCAGTGAAGACACAGATGAGGCACAAGGGTCCAGTGGTCAATAACATTAAAAACAGAAGTCAAGAGGCAGCTGGAGGTTAGGTCGGAGTGGAAATCTCTTCCAGGCAGCAGGCTGGTCACTTCCCCTGGGGCACTTCCTCCTAAACTGTCAGCCTTTGACACGGGGACAAAGACATGATAAGCCAAACACTTCTTGAGGTTCATTAGATAAAAACAGTCCATCTCTCAGTTCCGGATTCATTCAGGTAACTCTCAGGAAGGAGGTTAGAGGTTCAGGCAAGCAATTTAAGATTTGCCACCTCCCACCGCCTTTGCCGAAGTGATTAAATGTCCTTCATCTGCTGCTGATTTATCAAAGAACTTAGCACAGAATCAAAATAATTACCCATCCAACCAGCGATTCTCAGATTCGTGTATTTTTCTCCCCTTTTCTCTCCTTGATAATAGTAGCCATGCTAATTTCTAATTTCTTCCATTAAACCGAATCTTTCTCTCTTTAAAGGTTAAGTGTGTGTGTGTGTGTGTGTGTGTGTGTGTGTGTGTGTGTGTGTATGTGTGTGTGATGGGTGCAGCTCTCAGCTCTCGTCACAGAGACACCTTGGTGCAGTGGATGGTACTAAATCCAGAGACTCACAACAGTTAGAGCGCAGGGAACAAGTGTCTGTGAAGGGCTTGGAAATAAAGGGTCATCTTTATTATGCCCCCTTCTCCCAAGGTTTAGGGTCCATCATGATGCTGAAGAGGGCGTGGGGAAGCACTAAGACCCAGAGATCAGGGAAGATGTGGCAAAACGGTGTCCTCTGGACACGATGGGATGGTTGAACCCATGAATTTACAGTACCTGCGGTTGCCTGAACAAGATCAATCCAGTCAGCATGCCAGCATGCGTGAGGAAGGGGTACAAAAGCACCAACCCATAGCTAAGGGGCACTGACCATAGGTGGCTGCCAGAGGAGAGAAAAATCAAGTTATTTTTAGGGGTGTGGTCCATGGTAGATTGCCTATGCCTCGGTGGGTAGGCCCACTCCAGTGGGTATATAGACAACACTAATTAATTAAATTCGGGAGGTTGGGGAAGGCATGAATGTGAATTTGGTGTGAGGAGAATTCCAGGAGGAGCTGGGGAGGAGAGAGGAGATAATACGGTGGAGATTGATATATGTGTATGAAATTCTCAAGGTAAATCTAGAGGTATAAAAACAATAAGGCTTCTTAAAAAGGAGAAGCTTATGATAAAAACAGAAAATAAACAAACATCGAGGTGTATAGGAATGGAAGAGGTTACCAGAACTCATTCTGAGAACCTTATAACAGCCAGGGAAGTTTGAACAAAAGTTCTGGTTCTACTTTATTGGCTACAACCTGCTAGCACGGGCAATGTAGGTAACACTCTCCAGCCTTTACTTTGTCATCTGCAATAATAGTTCTGATGCACTGGGCTGCTTATGAAGATTATGAAGCCACGTAGGTAAAAGACATAGCAACATTCTCCCTCTGCAACAGAGGCATTTCTATAACAGATGCTAGCTTCCCAATACTGTAACGCATATTGAGTTAAATCAGCATGAAATAGGGTTTCTGTTAGCGTATACTCTGGCCAGTTGGCTCTGTGGCTTTGGGCTTGTCACTGTGACAGCAGCATATCATGGCAGGAGTGTGTGGCAGAGGAAATCTCTTCACCCCATGGTGGCTGGAAGGGAAGAGGGACAGGGAATGTCTTGAGCTTTAGAATCTTCTGAAAGGAGATGTCCCAAAATGGCCTCACTTCTTTCCTCCAGACTCCACCTCAGAGAGGGTCTATCACCAAGCTTTGGACACATAAGCCTTTGGGAACATTCCAGATCCTAAGTATAGCCATAGACACTTACCAATCATTGATTATGATCCAAAACAGGCCTACCACTCAGATTCATTCAATCCTCACCAAAGCCCTGTTAACTAAGAGGTTTCCATGATTGCCTTACTCTGTGGACTGTGCTTGGCCTAACACACACAGAAGCCTTGTAACTGCAGGGAGGATTGTGCCTGTGAGCTCAGCAAATGGCCTGTTCTGAAGAAAGGCTGATTCTGCCATTAGAGATTCTTATCTTTGCCTTCCTGTCTCTTTTTAAATGTGAGTGGCCAATGAGTGCTCACACATTACAAGTTTATGGTTTTATGGCAGGATAGAGGCGAAGGTGCTGGCTGTTATCCATAACATACAACCAGAATGAAATCATCTTGTTTCCCTTTCATTCTTTTTATTTTTCATTTTTTTAACACTAACCTCTCTGAAGGACAAGGGCTACCAGCTGCGGGTTTACAGTGGTGACAGACAATTCCTTTTTTAAAACAAAGGCACTTGCATTTTGAAGTTGATCACTTAAGTCTAACTATTAAGTTTTCAAAAGCCAGTTGGCGAATGGGTGCTGTGAAACCCCTGGCAGCCGTGTCTGGATATCTGGAGTTTTAAAATTGTTCCTCGGTGGGGTAAAATACTCCTGGGCCTATTTCATGAGGCTTTCTCTAGTGTGACGCCTCCTTTCGTGTCCAGGGTCTGCTGGACATTTCCTAGAGTCACGTTTCTAGATCTGGGGGGAGGGGGTTCAATTTTCACCTTTTGTCTCCGTGTAAGCCAGTGCCAGTGGCTCGGATACTTGTCCCTTCCTTGCCCTTTGACAGATGAGTTTTCACACTTTGGCTCCTCAAAGCCCTTCCACAAGCCGAGGTTCCAAGGAGATCCGTTCCAGCCATCGTCAGCACGCTGGTCAGACAGAGCCTATGTCTGTAGCCTGCGGGTACTGCCTTGTCAAAGAAAAGCTCCATCACAGCAGGACTCCCTTAGAGACTCTGCTTTCAGTAATTGCACAATTACGGTATGATATTCAATATTTAGTATCATTCTTTAAATATTTACGTTATCAACCTTGCCATTTTGTTTTTCAAATCCTTCTGTCCCTTTTCCAGTCTGTGTACTCTCTATCAATCGGTACATAAAATCCACACTATAAGTATTAATATGAGTGTATAAAATGTCTCCTTACATTTGGGTTATTGCATTTCTGCAATATATTATTTGTTGCTCACACACACACACACACACACACACACACACCTATCCTTCCTCCCTCTATCACACATACACACATACACATCTATACCCTCCACCCCCAACACACACACAAATAAATAAATAAATAACCAAGTAGAATGAAAGTATTGTTGTAATAGTTTGGATTAAAAACTGTCCCCCATAGGCTCATGTTGGCATGAAGAATAGAACAGGAAATGGAGAGCTCATATGTCAAACCTCTGGCACGAAGCAGAAAGAACAAATAGGAAGTGGTGCAAGGCTCGAAACTCTCAAAGCCTGCCCACACTGACATACTTCCTCTAGCAAGGCCACACCTCCTAGACCTTCCCAAACAATGCCATCAACTGGGAACCAAGTGTCCCAATACACGAGTCTAGTCCTATGGGAGATGTCCTCATTCAAACAACTACAGGACACTGAGTGTCTGAAAATGGTCCAGGCTAAACCACCTGGCCAAGCTAGCCTTTGAGCTGGAGTTCTGCATAGAGTCAGAAGAGGGCATTTGCACAGAGCCATCAGGCCCGGTGCATTGGCCAGGTGCGTGTGGCCCAGAAAATGAAAGGAACTCAGGCGTGTGGCCTGAGGAGATGGTGCTGAAACACTCAGCTCTAGAAGGACCCAAATGCCTTGACTAAAGGAAAATCACTCTGTAAATTCGAGGAATGAAGAACCGCTCTAGAATCCAAACCTGCCCCCTCTCCCGGGGTCATACCGTGAGAGAGATGTGCTCTGAAGGTTCCCCTTCCCCAAGTGGATTTGTTTTCATTTCAGTCCAGGCCATCTGGTTTCCAAAAAGGCATACTGTGGGGAAACATAAGGAGACCAGGAGGGCAGACTATGCCCCTGCTCCTGTCCTCTCCCTGGTGTGCGGCAGTAACCCTGCACACCCATCCATTAACACACAATTAATCCCCTGGCCTTTTCAAAGCCAGGACCGCCCATCTCTCCCTCCACATAGCAATTAAATTCCTGCCAGTTAAAAGGCCAGAGAGGACAGGTGTGTTTCACACTTGGCTTCACTTCCTGCAAGGTGCCAGACGGCAGTCCGAGACCACAGACGCCTTTGTTCGGGCAACGGTGTCAACCTTGGTTAGTAACTGGGCAGTCTGTCTGCTCTTTGGCAGCCTTAGCTGCCACCCAGGACAGGGCCTTCATTGCTTCTGTTAATTCTTCTGCTTAGAGACTTGGTTTCTTGAGGCAAGAGCCACCTGGGCTGGGAGCAATCTGAGGGTGCTGCTCTCTGCCCAAGGAACCCTGTTTGTCCCCTCCATCATTCTTTTCTTTCTTTCCTTTCTTCCTTTCTGACTCATTGAACCCAGAGGAGCTAGCCACTATGTGGCAGAGTCAGTGTAGGTGAAGAAAGGGTCCCACCTCTAAAGGTGTTAGTTGCAAAGAGGAGACACTAACAAGGCTTTTTAAAAAGTTATTATTATTATTGTTGTTGTTGTTGCTGTTCATTGATGTTTTACATGAAGGTATGTCTATGGGAGAGTGCCCAGATCCTCTGGAACTAGAGTTACAGACAGTTGTGAACCACCATGTGGGTGCTGGGTATTGAGCCCTGGTCTCCTGGAAGAGCAGCCAGCACTCTTAACCGCTGAGCCATCTCTCCAGCTTAACCAACACAGTTTAATATAATGCAAGAAGATATTTTGTTTGAGCTGGGGCTATAGCTAAGTTGATTGGGTGCTTGTTTAGTATGCACCAAGCCCTGGGTTCAATTTCTAGCATTGCACAGACATGGTGGCACCTGCCTATAAGCCTAGCGCTCTGTGGGGGAAGGGCAGAAAGAGCAGAAGTTTAAAGTCACTCCTCCTAGCTACGCAGAGTTCAAGGCACAGCACTCTAATAGTGTTGGGTACTTTTCCAAACCCTGAACAAATGTGAACTCCTTACAACAAATAGCCCCATTTCTATATTTGTACATTTCTGTAAATGTAGAAACAAGTATTGGTAAGCTGGCCTGAATAGACCCACGAAGTTAAGTGTGGGAACCAGGATTTGAAGCCAGGAAGTTAAGCTCTCAGGCCATAAGGAACTTGACCAGTTTTCTATGCTGCAGAGGACACTTCATTGTTTGACCCCAAAACATGATTTCCAAGGTGTCAATGGCATGACAGTTCTAGCAATAACAGAAGTGTTCACCTGTCTGACGCCTCTGGGCTGGGTTTTGTGCTAAGGGATTTTCTTAGGTCATCTCATCTCATTGCTGCCATAGACCCATTTTCACTAGACTGGAGACTGAGGCTTAGAGAAAATCAAAGTCTTGGCCTCAGTTATAGAGAATTGGATCTGGATAAAACAACCTGACTCTAGAATCCAGTTTTAGCTGGCCTGGGAGAAGCACACTTCAGAGGCAGTCCTGCTTGAAATCCCTTTAATGTCACCTTTAACGTCACCGTGAGAAAGAGTGTCTGTTTCCATGATGGCTTAGCCTTCTGGAGTGCTGGCTCAGATCTCCCTAAGGTCACCTCCCAGAGGAAGAGTGCACAGGACTCTGGGGCTTCCAAAACCTTACATTAGGACTTGTGGATATTATGTTTGTGGGTGCCGGGCCTTGGGTCTGTGTCCCTTAAGTGCGACCTCAAAAGCCACCATCCACAAAAGCAAACCAAGGACCACACCAGGGTTACCCTGGCTACAAGGTAGGGGATTGAAGCCAGGATTAGGGAAGGAGTGGCATTTTGTGGGTGCGGGTCCTAGCATTGGATGCAGATGTGCCTTTTTGACCGTGATGGAGGATATGACCTAAAGCTTTCTCCAAGAGATTGAGATGATCAGCCATGTTTCCTGACATTTTCTCTTGCCTTATTTGACCTCCTTTGCCTAGCTAGCTAACTCCACCCTCACGACCAGTGTGGGTTTCATTCTTATCTATCAGAAGAACAAAGCCCCAAAGTGAGGAACGAAGGTCTAAATAGAGTGCAAAGGATGCTGGGGAAATGTAGAGGAGACAAGCTTTTGAAGGGGCAGCAAAAGCTCTCGTGGTTCTTTGAGGTGACATGCTTCCAAAGCAGCCAATCCAGAAGCATTTCCAATGCTCTCAGCCCTCCATCTGCCATTAATACAAAGATCACATAATTTTTCACTATCTTGAAATGAAGTACACAGGTAATACAACCACCCTCATACATAACTTTTTAAGAAATCAATATAATTGTCTGACTGTAATATAAAAAAGAGAGAAAAAAAAACGTGTGGAATGAAGTAATGCGTGTTTCCATCCCCAGTACCCAGAGACAGCATGTGGAGATGCTGGATGTAGTTGGGCATGTGTGTCTTCTCCTAGATGCATTGTGAATGTGAATTTGCCATGTGGGAAGTCAGGCGGGGTTAGGTAAGCACTTTGAACCGTGCAAAGGGCACTGTCATCACGGTGTAATGCTCCAAAATGCACAGTTTGTCACCATCCTCAAACGATCAAAGTAAACCATCTAAGAACAAGAAGGATGAACATGCAATAGGAAGATGCAGAAACAGAGCGATGTGTCCAGGGATGTCCATTTCTATGTTCATAACATGAAGATTATTTCCAGTTGGGACTGACTTAGTCCTTGTTAATGGTGCCCCGTTAACTGAAGACATCTCAAATGTGAACAGATGTCTCCTGGACTCTTCTCGTAGGCCAATAGCAGTGAAGAATTATGATTGTAACCAAAGAACGCATAATCCACCTGCACATATTTACCTATTCCCCCAGCAAACATCTACAGAATACTTATGTCAAACAAGAATGCTGTCCACTTATTTAACAAAAATGTACTGAGTGTATGCCAAAAGAAAAGGAGTTCAGTTAGGTCTGATGTTTAAGGCTTGGTCCTTTCTCTCAATAGTTAAGATATACTCTAAATATAAAAAATAATATTAAAGTAATAAATCACTGCAAAAAGAGAAGAGACGAGAAGCACACGACCAATAGACGAAAGTGCACTTGATTTGTATTTGGTATTAGTGTGTGGAAAAGGCTCACAGGCCTCGGTTTCCCATGGGAAGGTTTTCCACTTCTCCTACCATGTCTCAATAATCAAGATTTTGTGATTT